>NC_073634.1:39957500-41344166 GCF_029407905.1 Bubalus kerabau | reverse complement strand
GAGAAGATGAGATTTCACAGCAGATGGAACAACTGGGTAAGGTAATAAATCAGGTAACGAAGTTTGTACAAGAAAGGGTGCCATTCCCCCTTGGGGAACAGATTCACGAATTTGTGCTCGGGGATCAGGTGTGGTCAAGGACTGGGGATCAGGTGTGGTCAAGGACTGGAAACACGACTCCTTGGCGGCACATTGGAAGGGTCCATAACACTGTTGTTCTAACCACCCCTACAGCAGTTAAAGTTGCAGGTGTCGCTCCCTGAATCCACCACACGAGGGTGAAGAGAGCATACCACGCAGACCCAGAGGACACTGAGTGGACTACACAGAAGGACCCCACTGATCCCCATGAACCCAAGAGCATCTTAAAGAAGAAGAAGAGATGAAGCTCTACAATCAACTGCTGCTACAAGGACTTGCTGGTATCATCTTGAGACTAACCATAGTTTCAGTACAAAGAGGGACCGGTGTTATAGTTAAAGTTGAATGTTGTGCATACATTCCTGATTTATCTGGCTATGTATCAGCCACCCTAGATGACATGAAAGGTCAGTTAAAAGTTATGTCTGATGATAATCTTCCTTTTTGGACTTCGGTCCTATCTTGGATGAAGGGTGATTGGTGGAAAACTATATTTACCATTGTTATAGTTGCCTTGATAGTTCTGCCTTGTGAACTCTTTATTTTACAATGTGTTATGAACTTTGTAACCCAAAGGTTGATGTCGTTCTCCCAAATTGCAGATTGGAGAGTCAGGGCGCAATATATCCCTATGAATGATGCTCATATGAGTTAAGAGCATCAAGAGAAGGGAATGAAGGAGGAAACAGACAGAACAGGCTCCATCTTGAAAGCAGGACTCCATCTTGGGCTGGATTGTGGACTTTGAGCTATATGCCCAGTATCTATGGAAATGATATACCAACTGGAAAACCAGGCCCCCTGGATGGAAGAGCCCCAGGGCTCGTACCTAGACTCTCTGTTCCCTAAAAGAATACCCTAATTATCTGTGTAACTGAATAGAATCATAACTTCTATTATGCTTTTTGGGTATGACCACAGGCCTATTGATAATTGTCCACTATTAACTACCTAGCGGAGAAGGCAATGGCACCCTACTCCAGTACTCTTGCCTGGAAAATCCCATGGATGGAGGAGCCTGGTAGGCTGCAGTCCATGGGGTCGCTAAGAGTTGAACACGACTAAGCGACTTCACTTTCACTTCACTAACTACCTAGGCTTAAGGCATATGAATCACGGGTTAACTTTGATTGAATCTTTCTTTTCCTTTGTTCAGACTAGTTTCAGGGAATTGGGGGAAGTGGATTTGGGCACGTACACTTAGGGTATAGAAGGTTTTCAGAAAAACTAGTCAGGGTCCTTGGCTAAGAAGAGACTTTGCCTTGGGTCCACCAGTGTAATAAACCGCACTCCACTATCTGCATTGTCATTCTGAGTGAGTTTGTTTCCCGGAACGCATGGCTACAACATTATGAATGCTCTTTTTCTATATTTTAGGAAGTAGACACTCCCCTATCCCCTCCTCCCACCAAAAAAAAAAATATCTTAAAGAAAAGGTGAAAGAACTAGTTCTATAAATGGGGTTAATTTACTCTACTAGGATTCACTTTTTTATTTTTTTTTTAAGCAATTTCTCAGGACGCTCGCAAGCTCTCTAGGAGAGCAGTTTTCCACTCCGCGGGGCACGAGAAATTGCCTGGGAGGCTGGAGCATCACCAAGGCCTATTCAAATCCCAAACATCACATGCCAAACGTGCCATCTTCTGCCTAGAGTTCCGGCGCGTCTGGGAACTAAGGGTGAGGGACTGGGAGGGGCGGGCAGGCGCCCTCGGAGGTAGGGGCGCAGACCCAGCTGCGCAGCGCGCCCTCCCTCCGGGTTCGCTGCGCTCAGCTCAGTCCTTGCGCCTCCCTCAGCTCTCTCCTCCGCCCCCCTTCGCCCTCCCCTTTCCCTCCTTTTCTCCTCCTCCTCCTGCCGCCGCGCCGCTGCCAGACCTCGCCAGTTCAGACCCACGGGGCTGCCCTCCCCTGCGCTCTCCCCTCGCTGCCCGGGCCAGGAGCGCAGCGCGGCCGCGCAGGTAGGAACCCCGGAGCGGGGGTCACACCGGCGCACCCAGTGCCCGCGTGGCCGCGCGCTGAGGAGTAAGTGGGGTGACTTGAGGGGTGCAGTGGACCTGAGAACTGCCCCCACACAGTGCAGGATCTTTCAGGCAGAGAGGGAGGTGGAGGTGTGAGGTCTCGGAATGCGATCTGTCAGGATGTGCGAGCATTAGGTGACATCTGTTTGGATGGGCATGTGTGTGCGTGCCGACAATCAACCGACAGGGCTTTGCCCGCAAACGAAGTTTTGAAACTTTCAGGGGGCCAGTGTGTGAGATTTAAGCCGCACCTGGATTCCACCGGAACTGGTTAGAAGCTGGAGCACTAAGCAGCTCCCCAGAGACAGCCGCCTGTTAACATACTTTTAAGAAAGGGGACCTCGCCTCCCTGAGGACGCCTGGCCGGCCGCCCTGAAACTGGTACTTCGGGCTGCGGTGTGGTTCCCTAGTTCTGGCCTTAGGAAGATCGGATCCTGAAGGTAGCATTTCGGCGACCGAGACACCCGTAAGGCGCGAGGGAACTAGACGCTTGGGCTGCTCCTCTACACCACCTGGGGCTTTTAAACAAAGCTGCTCACAGAGAACGCGTGGAAATGCCACTTGGAGAGTGTGCGCTGGGGAATGTGAGGAGTTCTGAAGGGCAGGTATTTTACTATGGGAGGAGATTGCTCCGGAGTTTCGCAGTGGTATTTTGTTAAAAAAAAAAAAAGTTAGAAGCCAAGATAATTCATATTGGTTCACAAGTTTTTCTGCTGAACTTTGAAAGGAACTTAATGAGCGACTGATCTGATCTGATAACTAGCTGGAGGTGAGCTTATAGGGAAAGCCTTAACGTTCAAAGGAATATGAGATTTGCTGCCCCACTTCCACCCTCGAAAAAAAAATGCTCCGTCACCTTTGAAATTAATTACCCTGTATTCTTTCTCTTTCACCCCCTTTCTCGAGCCTATTGTAGGTGCAGTGTAAATTGCGTACCTTACAGCTTTTGTGTATATTCGTAGCCGGACAGTGTAAATCGAAATGTAATTCTGCAGCCGTCTTCAGCCTTTGGTGTCCCGTTTGGCCAAAGGAAAGTTGAGGAGGGGGTGGGGAGATGAGGAGTAGATTAGAAGTTGTGTATGAAAGAGCCTCAGCCTTCTCCACCTTCTCTACCTTGCTTGCGTGTTACTTTACAGCTGAAGTTTTATTTTCCTCCGCTGCAGATGCTAAGCATCGGTTTGTACTGTGTTTTATTTGAGATTCACGATGTTGAAAGCCCTTTTCGTAACTATGCTGACTCTGGCGTTGGTCAAGTCACAGGACACTGAAGAAACCATCACGTACACGGTAAGGGGTGATGGAATTTGAGATAACTGCGGTTCAGTGGGATTCTGTGGCACAAGGGAGACTTTATCCAGTCCTGCCAGTCTATGTGGGCTCTTCTCTGCAGAGGGTAATAAATTAAACCAGCGTTAACAAGGTTCACGTTTAAGATACGTTGTAAATAGCCTGTCCTTTCAGAAGTTCACTTAGATCCCCATTTGAGATAGGGACCAAAATGTAAGGATTTATGCAAGGCCAAAAAGGGAAACTCCTTTAAAACAAAAATCAAAGTAAGCTACATGTTTATGAAACATTCAGCATATTAATGAGTATAAGTAATTGGAAAACATGAATTACTATATACATGCAGATAAAACCAGAACTCAAGGAGTAAGACTCAAATAGGAATGTTAAATATCACAAAAGCCCTTCACCTCATTTGTGCATGTGACTTATGTTCTCATGTAAGGGGGTTTTCTCAACTTTATAAAGGCTATTATTCACTTACAATGTAACTGATAGCTCATATAAATACCACTCAGATAGACATGTGTTACCAGGATACAGTATTTGGTAAAATGCATTGTGTGAAATTTGGTTTTGTATTTTCTGATTAGCATATCTGATATTTCCAAGTAATCTTTATTAATTAGCTAATTGTAGGAGTCAATCAACATTGAATAAAGTATTGAAAATATCATCATCTAACCACCCCTCCCCACCACTGCCCAGAATGGATGGTGAGAACAGAGAGTAGTGCTTGCCTCACTTCTGGTGAGTTTGTTTGCACCTCTGTTTTGTGTTTTCTAGTCTTTAATCAGTGTTGTGAGGCAAATGACATTTGTCCTGGATCAGAATATGAAAAACATATTTTTCTACTTGCTCCCAACTTAAAATTAAGTAATCTTACTCAAAAGAATTTCAAAAATTTTTGAAAATAAAACTCTTAAAAGTGAGCTAATGTTAATTACTGATAATAAGCATTATCTCACTTTTTGATACCGTATTATCCCTAGAATGTTAGTATTCATCTGGCAAATGTTCCTTGTTGTCCAGATCAACTATAAATCAAATGGGGTTTAGTATAAATATTTTGTTAACTTAATGGTAAATCTAGTTGCTTCCTCTGCTGAAGATAAATAAAGCAAGAGAAATGAATACATGTGTTGTTTATCTTCAAATGAAATTGTTGTGTTCTTTGGGCTAAACTTACTACCTTCTTAGGGAGTTAAAATTAAATTAGCTACCCCCTTTTATATTCATGTAATAATAGATTTTATTGCTTTTACAACTGCTTATCTTGTACTCCCTTCCCTTTGCTAATCACCTAAACCTTACTCATCTTTAGCAGAGAAAGTTCCCTGTGGTTTAGACACTGTAGTTTTAAGACTGCTAACTAGGGTTCACCATTTATACCAGGTTTCTCAGATATGGCACCCTTTCTGTGCCAAGATTAAATCTATTCTCTTTTAAACTGTATATGGCTATTAGTTCATGGTTAAAGGACAAGATGTAACTATTTTTTTAGTAACTCCCTATGGAGACACTATCTCTTTTCATTCTCATAGCAAAGTATGAGCTAAGTGGCATGCTCTTACTTCTACTAATAGTAGAACTAAAGATCAGAGAGGTATCTAAATTAAGACTACACAGCCAGTAAGTGGTGAAACTAAATTCAGTCTAGGCTTGTTTAATAGTGATCCATATTGAATGTCCTGGAACTGAAAACCTAAAACAAACTGCAAGTCTCCTCTATTTAGCATACAAATTTATCAAGTGAACTGCCATTCTGCCTGGTTTGAATGATACCTTTCAGAAGGATGGGATCATATCCACAAGATAGCCTCATATTCTCCTTTCATATTAAAAATAGGATCCATTCAGTTATGTATTCGTCATGTACCTGCCTTGTGCATAAGCAATTCTCATCACTATCAAAAGAATTCAAGCTTATTCGTGTACTAAAAAATTTCAGACCTTAACCTTGGGGAATTTACCTTGAGAAAAGTACTGTTGAAAAGTACAAAGTATTATGCAGCTTATACATGTTGCTAAAGAAATACAAAAGCAGAGAGGTAATTAATGTTCATACTGGCAACCCACTCCATTATTCTTGCCTGGAGAATCCCATGGACAGAGGAGCCTGGTGGGCTACCGTCCACAGGGTTGCAAAGGTTTGGATACAACTGAAGCGACTTAGCGCGTGCTGCCTTCAATAAGCAACTGGCTTATTGAAGGAGTTAGAACTTGCTGCTACTTCTTGAAGGGAGTGAGGACTTTGAATTATTCTAGCAAGACTGAAGAGGCACCTGAATCAGAAAAGGTGGCATAATCAAAGACTAGAAGGGAACATAGCCAAGTCAAGATCAGGAGGTGACAAGGAGCTGGGTGGTGTGGAGAACCTAAAGATGGTAATAGTGGAAGATGAGGGGTCCACAGGCCCCTGTGAGCTCTTAGATGGAGGAGCAGTGTAACCAAGAGAGCAAAGAAAGGTTATCATAGAGGCTTGTGTGCAGAATACAGTGATATGGAGACCAGCTAAGGAGATTTGCCTTCTCATGAAGTCAGGAAGGCTTACACCAGCATGGGAGATATAAAAATGGACGCAAAGACAGCAGAGCTTGAAGGAAAATGATGGAAAACTTGATGTTAAAATTGTTATTCTGGTTCCTGAGAAATGTGGTATAGTGCCTTGGACAGTGTTGGTAAAAGTAGAAGCATTAGTTTGGGAAATAAAATGAATTTAGTTTTCACCTTATTAAGTCTTGGAAGTCAGTAAAATATCTAAACTCATCTCTGTCTCCAATCAGCTATTTATTTGCCAAGCGTCTGTTGTTTGCCAAGCAACTCTTGGCTCTTATGGAAGAATTTAAGTTTATTTGTTTGTTTACTCTACTTTTGCTTAATCCTTCCTGAAACCTCTTCCTCAAATCTGCATGTGATCAGATGTTTTCTTGAGCTTAAGAATTCTTCAGAGGCCTCATCACTTGGACCAGCATGTCTCAAGAAGTAGCCCATGGATAACTTGTATCAAAATCACCTGAGATGCTCGTTAGGAATTCAGATTCCATGCCCCCTACCTGACCTACAGAGTCAGAGCCTTTGGTTGGTCCCAGGAATCTCATTTTAACAAGCACCAGACTGATTCTTAAGCATAATAAAGCTTGAGATTCACTGACCTTCAAGGTCGAATTCAGTTCCCACTTGGCCTTTCCAGAGAAAGCTTCCCAGGTTTGGCCCTGCCTACCTCTCTTATCTCACTCCATCCACCCAGGACTACTGGTAGCTCCTTCCAGCTTTGCACCTTTGCTTATGTGGTCCCTCATCCTAGACTTACCACATCTCTCTGGAAAAAAATCCAACTCACTTGTAGCTTCGCCCATAAAGCCCTTTCCACCCTGTCATGCCTACCCACAGTCCTGAACAGAGTCCATCACTCCTTCCACAGGTGAACTTGTCTCACGACACCTGACATCTTGCTTCAACTAATCTACCTGTCTGTCTCCTCTTCAGGCCTGCGAGCTGCCTGAGAATAGGAACAAGATCTTAATCATCTTTGCTTTCCCAGGGACTAGGATGGTGCCTGGTGTGAAAGGGTACTTGACAGATGGTTCTGTCAGTGAGTGAACTAGAGAGGACCTTTAGAAACTGAAGCTGGGAGGCAGGCCATGGTATGAGAAGACAGATCAGGACTTAACTGAATAGGAATGATAAGGAAAGTCAGGTGCTGGACTGCTCTAAGAGGATTTAGAGAGGGGGGGAATAGTCAAGGGCTGAATAAAAGAACTCAGTTGGATTTTTTTTTTTTTTTTTTTGGTAAAATTTATAATGTGGAAGAAGGGTCAAGTAAAGCAAAAAAAAAAAAGAGAGAGAGAGATTACAGAATATTAGTATCAAGACAGAAAGGAATTCCAAGATGGTTATGGGCAACTGGATCCAATGCAAATGCAACAAAAGACCTGAGACAGGTGGTGACTGAGAAGGGATCCCTGAAGCAGTCCAGTGCCCAGATGTATCTTTTTTAAAAAGCTACAGAATGTTAAACTACCCATCTCATCATCTATGTGGGACTCTAGTACCAAGACTGTTGCCATAAATATGAAGCTTTTAGAGTGACTTCTTTGAGAGTGGATACTCAATTAACTGTCTCCTGGCTCCTCTTCACAGCAATGCACAGATGGATATGAGTGGGATCCTGTAAGACAGCAGTGCAAAGGTGAGCCAGCTGCAAAGACTTCCCATCTGATCATAGCTCTCTGTCCCCATCTAGTATGTCCTTCATGCCCCACCTGTATTATACCCAAAAGGTGTAAGCATGTGTTTACATGTTCGGTTTCCCCTGTAAGAAGATTCCTGACTTATTTTATTACTCACCACAGATATTGATGAATGTGACATTGTCCCAGATGCTTGCAAAGGTGGAATGAAATGTGTCAACCACTATGGAGGATACCTCTGCCTTCCTAAAACAGCCCAGATTATTGTCAACAATGAGCAACCTCAGCAAGAAACACCAGCAGCCGAAGGTGTGGGTGCAGCTGCAAATGCAGCCGCAACCTCTAGTACAGGCACTGGGGGTGTAGCAGCCACTGGCGTCGCTGCCAGTGGAATGGTGCCTGGGGGTGGTTTTGTCGCCAGTGCTGCTGCTGAAGTGCAGACTGGCCGAAATAACTTTGTCACCCGGCGGAACCCAGCTGACCCTCAGCGCATTCCCGTCAACCCTTCTCACCGGATCCAGTGTGCAACAGGCTATGAGCAGAGTGAGCATAACGTGTGCCAAGGTAAGCATGACTTTCTATGCTAATGAGAAAGTTCTTGCCCAAGTGCACCTTGTGGTGAGAAAGACAACAGCTCTCATTTATTGAGAGCTTCCCCCTCGCCATTCTTTGTGCTAAGGGCTTTGCCTGCGTTATCATATTCAATCATCACAAAAATCATAAAAGGTAGTTGCTGCCCGTGTTGTCATCATTTTACAAATGAGGAAACTCTGTCTCAGAGAGGTCACCAATGGTTCTCAACCTTAGCTGCACATATTTAGAGTCACTTGGGAGCCTTTAAAACTTCTCCATGTCCAAACCACACCCCAGCCCAATTAAATAACACTCTCTGGGGGTGGGTTCCAGGAATCAGTATTTTTTTTTAAGCTCCCCAAGTGGTTCCAGTGTGCAGCCAAGTTTAAGATCCAGGGGTCACACAGGTGGTGAGTGCAGAGCCAGCCTTCAAACCCAGACAGATGGGGCTAGAGTCACAGCTGTCAAAAGGAGCAGTCAAATTATTCATTTGGAATTTGAAATTGTGCTGTCAAGCTACTCCACAAATGCCCCCCTTTAAGGTCTCTTAATTGAACTTAACAGTGACTTGTTTTCCTCCCTGAGGAATAAATAAATGGGACTTCTGCTTCTCATTACCTTTGAAGGAGTCTTCCCCCACTCACACTTATATCTATTCTTAAGCTCTCATTTGAGCACATTTCGCTTATATCACTTGCACCATGGCACCATCTGCCTGGGTTTTTCTGTTTATTCTCACAAAGAATACACATCCGGTAGACTCATGCTAGCAAACTGATAAGAATCTTGGGCTTTGAAGACGTGTAGCATATGAACTAACTGGACTGTGCTAAGGGATTTTGTTCCTCTTTGCCTACTTAGGAAACCCTTTTAGATCTGCCTGATGTGGCCATAGAAGCTTCAGGCTACTTTTTCACTGCCAAGTACTGGCTGGGTACAGCCCATATACACCATAAGTGCCTTGTACACACTGGCCAATAGGAAGGGCTCAGGAGTTCTTACCTTCTACTTACATAAGTGAAGAAGACAGCACCTTCCTCCCTCAACACAGAAGGGTTCAACTGGGGTCACCTAGCTGCTATATTAAGTGAAAGAAGCATCTTTTGGACTTCTAGGATGCTGCCCCTTATTCACGAGTGTTGAGTTTTATCTTCTGTATAAAAATATAGTAGATTTTAAATGGTTTATAGATGAAGTAAGGAAACCTATCAGGCTCTGACTTTTATTATTTTATATTTTGCATTCAAATTTTCAGTATCCCACATCAAGAGCTAAGCCATGCTGTGATGGTGTCACTTTTCAAAGTGCCTATCTTATTAGCATCTGTTTTGTGTTACTGTCATGAGTCAGAATTCCAATATTGATGATGAATGCTTCAGCATCTGCTTGATATTCAGATATTTAATTTAAGGATTATGTCAAAGAGATAACCTCATGAGGTTATTTATATATATATATAAATAAATATATATTTACAAATAAATATATATTTATATATGTATGGTTTGTGTATTTGACTGAATATTGGTTTAAAAATACCTTGAATTTATTTAAAATATCAACTTTTAATTGTATTATTTAAATATATAATTATATTGGAAGGTTTGGTGGTATTTTTCCTGAAACTGAAAAGGTTTGGTGAAAGTTTTAAAGTATTGACTTTTACATATTAAATTATTTTTTATACTTCGGACATATGTTTGAATGGTACTTAGGAGGGAAAAAAAGCAGGTAAATTCATTTATCAGAAACTACAAACTAATTTATGATCCATCATTGACAGCTGTGGTTGAAAGCAAGAAGAATGCCTAGAATCGAATGAAATTCTAGAATAAAACATTTTCAGGATTTACAACATGCATTGGTTACAGTAAAAACTGTATAATAAAAAGTGAATAATAAAAATGAAATCCTATTTAATCTCTCTTAAACAAAGATTTAGACTACCTTACAAAGTAAGGTCTTTTCTTCTTTGGCAATTTCTTTTTCAGTTATAAGCTAAAACTCTTAAATGCTTATGGTAGATGCTAAATACATATTCATTGATTGTGTGCACATGAGGCATTTCCAACCCAAACTGTTTTGCATAATTCAACCCATTTCTACAATTTGAGATTGGGGGGGTCTGTATCATTAAAAGCAGTGTTAAAAGTTTTTTTGGATGACTTAAGGCTTAAGTTGGATTTCTTCCCATCACACACTTTTGCAAAGTGCCCATAAATGTGGATTTACTTAATTGTTGATAAAAGGGGGTTATTTCATATGATAACAACAGGATAATCTGTCTAGGGAATCTAACGTAAGTCGAGTCACACTTGTGCCCGTTTATTATTGAGCTGATCAAACATGCAGTCCAGCTTCTTCTAATTGCCTACAGATGTATGACATTCTCATTCCAGGCCAGCAGCACAAAATAATGTTTTATAACCAATGTGAAAGTGTAGGGACTTCTGCTTAAAACAATAATGTGCTCCAAGGACCTGACAATATTACTGACATCATTGTAGAGTTTGAGGAACTTTCTGTTTTAATAAAGATCTCCATTCTCCTTTTAAATGTTGCGTACTTATGACCAGTAATCCAAACACATTTACCATGATTGCTGGATCAGAATAAATGAATGCCTTAGATGAGTCATATTTTTGCCATAAAATTATTTCTTTTTTCCACATATATTTTTCAACAGGTACAGTTTATCATTATATAACTTAAAGCTGAGGACATTTTTAATGTAATGACTGAAATCTGAACTGTATTTCAGTGTTAGTCAATTTTGCCTTTGCATGCACTATTATCAATCACAGTTGGCACTTAATAAGTTAAATACCACTAGATATTTTAAAATATTTTCTATTTTAGGGACTTGCCTGGTGGTCCAGTTAAGACTCTGCACTTCCAATGCAGAGGGACAAGAGTTCAATCCCTGGTCAAGGAACTAAGATATCTTATGCCACGTGTAGTGTGGCCAAAAATAAAAAAGTAAATAAATAAATGTATTCTATTTTGTAAATATATTTTTAACCAGCTTTCCATGTTTTAACATTTTTAGTCAAAACATGATTATTTAACCTTTATTCATCTATTTGTCCAGGTTTTTTCAATTTTATGCAAAACCAAGGGGTTTAAAACATAACATCCAAATATCAATTCACAGTAAGCATTTTTTTCCAGGTACTTTTTACCAAATGAGCATGATACTGGGGAAGTCATTCACACTGAGAATTTCAAATGACAGGTTGCATCTTTCAGTTCAGTTCAGTCACTCAGTGGTGTCCGACTCTTTGCAACCCCATGAATCGCAGCATGCCAAGCCTCCCTGTCCATCACCAACTCCAAGAGTTCACCCAAACTCATGTCCATCGAGTCGGTGTTGCCATCCAGCCATCTCATCCTCTGTCATCCCCTTCTCCTCCTGCCCCCAATCCCTCCCAGCATCAGGGTCTTTTCTAATGAGTCAACTCTTCGCATGGAGTGGCCAAAGTACTGGAGTTTCAGCTTTAGCATCAGTCCTTCCAATGAACACCCAGGACTGATCTCCTTTAGGATGGACTAGTTGGACCTCCTTGCAGTCCAAGGGGCTCTCAAGAGTCTTCTCCAACACCACAGTTCAAAAGCATCAATTCTTCGGTGCTCAGCTTTCTTCACAGTCCGACTCTGACATCCATACATGACCACTGGAAAAACCGTAGCCTTGACTAGACGGACCTTTGTTGGCAAAGTAATGTCTCTGCTTTTTAATATGAAATCTAGGTTGGTCATAACTTTCCTTCCAAGGAGTAAGCATCTTTTAATTTCACGGCTGCAGTCACCATCTGCGGTGATTTTGGAGCCCAAAAAAATAAAGTCTGACACTGTCTCCACTGTTTCCCCATCTATTTCCCATGAAGTGATGGGACCAGATGATGGGACCAGATGCCATGATCTTAGTTTTCTGAATATTGGCAGCTATCAAATTTCATGAAGATCATTTCAGTGTCAGATACCTGGAGTCATGTAAAAATTAAGCTTTAGAAATTAATTATTTTTCCATGAAATATCATCCACCTCAAAGACAACAGATATTCATCTGTTCCAAAAGGAAGTTGGATCTTTAGTGCGTAGTCACTATGTAATCTTCAAAGGATATGGAGTTAGAAAACACTAGTTCAAGTTGAGAAAGAATTTTTTTTACCATATATAATGTTCTAAGAGCCCCATTCTTGTAGGGGAAAAAATAAGAGAAATAAGAAAACCAATTGCCCAATTGAAAGGAATTTGTCCACTTACTTAAACTTTCAAAAATTAAATGTAGAATATTTTGAATGGCTGGTAATTAAATCATTACTAAACTCAGCCAGGGTTTGCAAGTATCATTACTTACTTGCTAAAGAAACCATGCCATTAGAAAATGAACTTGATACAAATGTCTAATAAAGCTGATTGTGGAGTCAAATCCAGAGTGCAATTCCTGGCTTGTATTATATAAGGTATAACTGAAAGATGTGAAAACATATCCTAGGGTTTCCAACCATCTCTGTCTACACAAGACTGTCCTGAAAACTAAATGTCCCACTTCCCTGGAAATGCCTCAGTCCTGGAGAAATGGCATTGTTGAGCACCTCAGCAAACCCCCAGTAACCAAATGTTCTGCACTCCACAGCCAACAGTGGGAAAGTTTCAGTGTTAAAGACACTTTTTCAGGTTAAGGCATTGTTTGTTCAGTAAGTAAGTTTGTCCAGTTTTTTCAATTTGTTTTAAACTTTGAAAAACTATATTTCATTGATCTTTATGTACCTGGACAGAGCCTTTCTTTGCAGTTGTCAGGATTCTGCCCCTTTGTCAATTTCCACATTGTTCTGGATTGCATGTGTAGGATACCTAGACATTAGCACCTACATACTTGGATACATGTCATAATCTTTCCTCATTTCCACTGGGAAAAATTTTACCACTCAGCTAAATTAAAAACCATACTTCAAATACAAACTTTTGTTTGCCAAATTTCTTTTTTCAGTTTTAGCTGTATTTTCAATGATTTTATTTGATTTCTGTTATTATTACCTATGATGCAGGAGCAACTAAAAAGCTAAAAAGAGAAATATACTGCCTTTTGTAAAGCCTAAAGGAATTAAGAAATTATATTTAGGGTTAAAAAGCTCCACACTCTTGGAGACCATATATTATCCTCCGCACATTTCTTTATAAACATAACTAAAGTACTATTTTGAAAAGGAAAAAAGTTGTTATCTATACAACTACTTTAAGAAAGAGAAATTTGAACACATAGAGAGTCTCAGATGTTAGGGACATCTCTTGTTGGCTTCTTTCATTTGAAACTTAAATGATATCATATCCAAAAGAGGATTTATAAATTATAGTGTAATCAAGTAGCTTAGCATACTTGGCATTGTCATTACCAAGCAACTTTCAAACACTAGCCTTTCGTTGATCCTCACTACTGTCATTAGGGTCTCTGGTTGCTCCGGTTAGTTTTGTGAAGAAGTGCCTAAATTTTGTTATATATAATTATACAGCCCAGCAAAGAGCTTTGATCTCAGAAAATAGATATTTTGCAAAAAGAAGACTATAATTGAGTAAATTATTATATTAACAGAAAAGAAATATTTTAAGCAGAATGTAAAATAGGTATTTCACCTACTAATAGTTTATTGTGTTTAGTTGTTAATTAGCTTTGAGTATCTTAAAATTCTCTAAGGCCATGTAAATAGGAGTTGAGTTTATAGGGAAAACTTAATTACTTTTTAAATAATCTGATGCCATATAATTGCATTGATTTCCTCCTGAAAAATCTAGCATTGTTTCATGATTTACATCTCCAAACACTATAGTCATCAAATTTCAGTTAATTTAAGACCCATTTTAATACACATTTGTAAATAATATGTACATCTTTGTGATTCATGCATAGTCAGAAAATTCCTTCATAAAAATTGAATGATAGTTTTACTTAAGGTAAAGGATAGAAGATATTGATATGATCACACTTCTGCCACAAAAGACTAAGTTATATAACTATTTAACTCAATGATTTTCTAAATGTGGTTTCCAGACCAGAAACATTAGCATCATCCAGTAACTTATTAGAAATGCAAAATCATGGGCCCCATCAGAACTATTGAATTGGAAACTCTAAGGATGGGGCTCAGCAATCTATGTCTTAACAATCGTATGATTTTGATCCCTACTCAAGTATGAGAACCAATGGCCTAACATAATTTTAACCTCAGGAAGTTGCATTCAGTTGTAAAAATCAAAGAGTGGAGTCAGAATACTTTATGTGGGATATGGGAAGTAATGAAGAGAAAACGTCAAAAATACTTTCTGCTTATGGGACAGAATAATATGTCTACTTCTCTCACCATTCTTATTGTCATCACCAGTGCCCTCATCCCCAAATATGATTGGCCATGAGTCCTAGTTAGGACTGTATTCCCGAACCAAGAGCATATATGTGCAATCTAGAGGAAAGGGGGACATCGTAACAAGAATACCAGCGGTCTTTCACCTCTCTCTGAAGCCTGCAAGTGTGAAATATTATGCTGCTGTCCTGTGCTCAGTCCTTCAGTCCTGTCCGATTCTTTGTGACCCCAACGACTGTAGCCCACCAGGCTCCTCTGTCCATGGAATTCTCCAGGCAAGAATACTGGAGTGGGTTGCCATGTCCTACTCCAGGGGATCTTCCCATCCTGGGATCAAATCCACATCTCTTGCGTCTACTTCATTGGCAGGTGGATTGTTTACCACTGCATCTGGGAAGCCCTGTGAAATACTATAAATGCCCTTAAATTGTCAGTAGGTGAAACTCACAATTATGTTTTGGCTGTGATAATGATTGGTGCAAAGTGATACCTGTACCTTTTAAAGGCATCCCCCTTACACTCAAGGCACAAACATTGTGTGGAGGTTCAGTTCATGTAGAGTTGCAAAAGAGGAAGATGTTGATTCTGATTTTGGCCTTAACAGTGTGCTTTATTTACCAAACTGATAGGAGATCCTTTCAATACCAGATACATGGCTGACATCCCCTTTAGATTCTGTGAATATCATCAAATATTAGAATACTATTCGTTTGAGTATCTTCTGTTCAATTAAAACTTTATAAAAGATTTGCTTCCCATCAAAGACAAGATTCTTAAAACTAATGAACACTTAATCTGCAGAATGAATTTTCCTTACCCCATAGAAGCAAAAAGAAGCAGATTGGAGTAGAAATGCAAGTCTGGGTAACTTCAGGAATGTGCACTGGATACTCATTATCTCTTTCTCCAGAAGGAAATTTCAAACCAGAGTCTCTGAAATCAACAAATTGCCCCATTGGTAAAGACTGCCTTTGCACTTGTTGAATTATTGGCACAATTCTGTTCTTTGAAACCAAAGAGTAAACAAAATTTGTCCCAAATGTGTTTGATTTTGCACGAATGTACAAATAAGTAATTTGTGCCACATCTGAAATTCATTAGCATGCTTCTTTTTCCAGGAGGTAACTGCAAATTGCACACTCAAAAATAAAACTGATCAAGAAAACTACATTCAAATATTTGCAGAAGAAAACAGCTCTCATTGTAAGCATTTAGCCACAATTGCAGACTTGTAGCTTAAACCTAAATGATTTGTAAACATTTAATAAAGATGAAGTGAAGAAATGCCATGAAAGGAAGGCTGAGTGCCAGGATACTGGCAGCAGCATGGATAGCTTATTGCTGTCAATTTTGTATAACCACAGATTAAAAGGAGAGACAGAGTGTGAATTAATGTTATATAAATGTATACTAAATAGAGACTTAAAAACTTAAGATATTTGGCTAACTCAATTCTAAAACTTGAACTATCTTTAAAATAATTGTATGTTTATACTAATCAAGGGTAACCAAGCAATATCACGAGTGAAATTGATCAAACAGAATGCAAAACCATTCAGTTAATGTTCAGTAATTCCATCAAATTTTAAGAATCACTTTTTGTTGTTAAAGCACTTTGGTAGGATCAAAGTAAGAGTGGACATTGTCCTTTGGGAATTCGCCATCATCAACCCATGAATTATCAAATAACAATAAAAGAAACAAAATACAACTCTGGAAAATAACTCATGGGACATCATGAGAAATACATAATGAATTGCCGGAAGTAGTAGCCAAATCAATATGTGATACAGGTATCCTTACAATTTACTAAAATCCACATTTGGACAGAAAAAAAGAACATGTTCCCAGATACATGGTGAAGAACAAAAGTCTGGTTCCTTCCTGGAATGGAAAATTTAGAAGAGAATAATGAGGGGAAGTTGAGAGTTCTGAAGAGGAAATTAAGATCCAAACAGCGAGGGAAGTAAGCATCATGTAGACAAGCCAGAACAAGGGAAAAACAGCTTTGTGTCAATGTTCCTCCTACTCAAGAGTGGTTTCCCAGGAGACTCCCCCAGAAGCAGGGTGCTGCCGATAGGAATGCTAACAAGGTTAGGGGCAGGGGTATGTGGAGGAATACAAAATTAGACAATACCCATGATGCTGAAGCACTGCAGAGCAAACATTTATGACTAGTTCCATCCTCAGTAACTCTTCCCAACAAAATACTAATGTTGTCCTCCAGCTCTGTCTCAGTATCTTCCTAAATTATGTCCTATTTTACTTACTATTGAAATGGCACTAAGCAAATGTTTTGTGTTTGTGTATGTGTGTGTGTGTTGTTTGAATAAATGAATGGTTTTTAATCTTTAGAGAATTCATGCTTAAAGTTTACTTGAGTTCTAAAACCATCCTTGAAAATGAGCTATTATGTATATCATATATGTATAAATTATATTTCCCAACTCTGTATGTATCAAACTTTTTATTAACAATGGAGGTCTTAGATATCTAGTACCTATCTTAAGCTTAAGACATTTGAAAGAAGAAACCATGAAATTTATTCTTTATATTATGGATTGTTAGGCTTTTAAAAAACATTGGCAAATAAATAAGTTGCTGTTATTCCTAAAGCCAGACTAATAATAAGAAACACTATAATTCTTTTAACTTTCTGACAAGCCATTTAACCAGTGATTGCATCTCTGTCTCAGATATATCCTTCATCAGAAATAAAATGGTGAATAATGAAAATACAGTTGGCTCGGGGAAATGGTAATATTTATGATATTTGAAGTGAAACAATCACAAGGCTGAAAAAATGTTTATGTAAGCTCTCCAATATTGTGGAGGAAATCAGGGCACTGGGTAAAACTCTGTAAAATAAGAGCAAAAAAGGAAGAAGGGATCAGAGCAATCTATCTTGGTCCTGTCCCTTGACTACAAGCCACAAACTATCTGTAGTTTTTTTGTTGTTGTTTTTTGGTTATGTAATTTTTTTTAAAAATTGAAATATAATTGACTTACAATATTGTGTTAATTTTAAGAGTACAGAAAACTGATTGAGTTATATTTTTCAGATTTCCATTATGAGTTATTATAAGATATTGAATATAGCTCCCTGTGCATGTATGCCCAGTCGTTCAGTCATGTCCAACTCTTTGCGACCCCAAGAATAGCCCGCCAGTCTCCTCTGCCCATGGAACTTTCCAGGCAAGAATACTGGAGTGGCTTGCCATTTCCTTCTCCAGGGGATCTTCCCGACCCAAGAATTGAACCTGTGTCTCTTGTGTCTTCTGCATTGACAGTCGGATTCTTTACCACTGAGCCACCTGGGAAGCACATAGTTCCCTGTGCTATACAGTAAATCCTTGTTGCTTATCTATTTTATTTAGTTTGTATATGTTAATACCATACTCCTAATTTATCCCTTCTCCGCCTCCATTTCTCCTTAGGTAACCATGTTTGTTTTCTATGTCTGTGAATCTTTTTCTGTTTTGTATATAGATTCATTTGTATTATTTTTTAGACTTCACATATAAGTGATACCATAAAACATTTGTGTTTTACTGCTTCACTTAGTATGATAATCCCTAGGTCCATCTGTTGCTGCAAATGACATATTTTATTCTTTTTTATGACATATTCCATTGTATATATGTATATATGTGTGTGTGTGTATGTGTATGTTTGTTGTTGTTTAGTTGCTAAGTTGTGTCCAACTCTTAGTGATCTCATGGATGTCAGCATACCTGGCTCCTCTGTCCTTCATTATCACCTGGAGTTTGCTCAAACTCATGTCCATTGAGTTGGTGATGCTATCTAACCATCTCATCCTCTGCCACCCTCTTCTCTTGTTGCCTTCGATCTTTCCCAGCATCGGGATTATTTCCAAAGAGTCAGATCTTCGTATCAGGTACCCAAAGTATTGGAGCTTCAGCTTCAGCAGCAGTCCTTCTAATTAATATTCAGGACTGATTTCCTTTAGGATTGACTGGTTTGATATCCTTGCTGTCCAAGGGACTCTCAAGAATCTTCTCCAGCACCACAGTTCAAAAGCATCAATTCTTTGGCACTCAGCCTTCTTTATGGTCCAACTCTCACATCTCTACCTGACTACTGGAAAAACCATAGCTTTGACTATACAGACGTTTGTTAGCTAAGTGATGTCTCTGCTTTTTAATATGCTGTCTAGGTTTGTCATAGCTTTTCTTCTAAGGACCAAGCATCTTTTAATTTCATGACTGCAGCCACTGTCTGCAGTGGTTTTGGAGCCCAAGAAAATAAAATCTGTTACTGCTTCCACTTTTTCCTCTTCTATTTGCCATGAAGTGATGGGACCAGATGCCATGATCTTAGTTTTTTGAATGTCAACTTTCAAGCCAGCTTTTTCACTCTTCTCTTTCACCCTCATCAAGAGGCTTTTTAGTTCCTCTTCACTTTCTTCCATTAGAATGGTATTATCTGCATATCTGAGGTTGTTGATATTTCCTCTGGCAATCTTAAGTCCAGCTTGTGATTCATCCAGCCCAGCATTTGCATGATGTACTCTGCATAGAAGTTAAATAAGCAGGGTGACAATATACAGCCTTGACGTACTCGTTTCCTAATTTGGAACCAGTCTATTGTTCCATGTCTGATTCTAACTTCTGCTTCTTGACCTGTATACAGGTTTCGCAGGAGACAGGTACGGTGGTCTCATATTCTCATTTAAGAATTTTCCATAGTTTGTTGTGACTCCGTAGTTTGTTCTGATTTCCATTGTGTAGTCAATGAAGCAGAAGTAGATGTTTTTCTGGAATTCCCTTGCTTTCTCTCTGATCCAGTGAATGTTGGCAATTTGATCTCTAGTTTCTCTGCCTTTTCTAAACCCAACTTGTACATCTGGAAGTTCTTGGTTCACATACTCTTAAAGCCTAGATTGAAGAATTTTGAGCATAATCTTACTGGCATGTGAAATGAGCACAACTGTATGGTAGTTTGAACTTTCTTTGGCATACTACATCTTCTTAAACCAATTGTCTGTTGATGTGCACTTCGACTGTTTCCATATACTGGCTATCATAAATTGTGCTGCCATAAACATTGGAGTGCATATATCTTTTCATATTAGTTTTCTTCTCTTCTGGATATATGCCCAGGAGTGGGATTGCTGGATCATGTGGTAGCTCTACTGTTAGTTTTTTAAAGGAACTTCCATGTTGTTTTCCATAGTGACTGTACCAGTTTACATTCCCACCAGTAGTGTAAGAGAGTTCACTTTTCTTCACACTCTCTCCAGCATTTTACGATCTGTAAACTTTTTGATGATAGCCATTCTGACTGATATAAAGTGATAACTCATTGTGATTTTGATTTGCATTACACTCGCATCTGGTCCCATCACTTCATGGGAAATAGATGGGGAAACAGTGGAGACAGCATCAGACTTTATTTTTTGGGGCTCCAAAATCACTGAAGATGGTGATTGCAGCCATGAAATTAAAAGACACTTACTCCTTGGAAGGAAAGTTATGACCAACCTAGATAGCATATTCAAAAGCAGAGACATTACTTTGCCAACAAAGGTCCATCTAGTCAAGGCTATGGTTTTTCCAGTGGTCATGTATGGATGTTAGAGTCGGACTGTGAAGAAAGCTGAGCACCGAAGAATTGATGCTTTTGAACTGTGGTGTTGGAGAAGACTCTTGAGAGCCCCTTGGACTGCAAGGAAGTCCAACTAGTCCATCCTAAAGGAGATCAGTCCTGGGTGTTGATTGGAAGGACTGATGCTAAAGCTGAAACTCCAGTACTTTGGCCACTCCATGCGAAGAGTTGACTCATTGGAAATGCAGCAGATTTATGTATATTAATCTTTTATCCTGCCTGTCTTGCTGAATTCATTTATTTAGTTCTAAAAGTGTTTGGTGGAGTCTTTCAGGTTCTCTGTATAGAGTATCAAGTTATCTGCAAATAGTTTTACCTTTTCTGTTGCAATTTAGATACCTTTTATTTATTTTTCTTGTCTGATTGCTGTGGCTAGGAATGAAACCATTCTTTTAAAATCTATCCTGTTAAAATGCTAAAGGGTAGAATCCAGGAAAGTTACTTAGTTGTTTGTCGGTGACTTAAAGAAGCACAGTTATGATCTGGTCCCAAGGTAGGAAGAACTGAATTTCTAGAGAAGTGAGAAAGAAATCCATAGATCTGAGAGTCCCAGGAAGAAAGAATGCAGAATACTGAGGGGACCCTGGGAGCTAATAGCTACCTTGTACTTAACTGTACATGAATTAGGAGTGTGAAGGAGACAACAGAACTAGAGACAACCATGAAAGCTGTGTGTTTTGCTTTATGTGTGCCCAGCTAAAGTGAGAATCATGATGGAAACCACAACTTCCTTTGTGCATATAAAACCTCAAAAAGCTCTAGGGACTGTAGTGAAATAAGTTTTGTATTCTAAACAGCTCTGTGTGCTGCAGAGAATCTAATCCTTCTCCCTTGAGTGGACAGTGGAACACAATCTAAAATAGGAAACAACTCAGGGGTTCCCACTCATTGTCCAACCTGGAGACCAGATCTGTCACAGTGTGGATCAGGGAAGAATTTTTGTTTGGTGGTGATTAACTAGATCTCACTATTTTGCCATAAGGCCCTCCTCTTATACATACATTCACAAAATGTCATTAAATTGTTGCTGTCATATTCACAAAATGTCATTCAATTGTTACTGTTCACTAAAAAATTTAAGTATCTCAATATTTTTAATATACCAAAATTATGCAGAGCAGTATGTCTGCTTTCCAGAGTCTGTTATTCAGTCCTTTGAATTTGTTTATTTGAAGAAGCTTCTTAAAGAATTAGTTCAAAATAAATCATTCTCCAAAAATATGTGAGCAGTTTATGTATCTGGCATCATTCAAAACCCACCAGTACACTTTTTTCCTAATCACTGTTTTTCATCATTTGAGGCCTAAAGAGATAATGTTGTGTAAGATGGTTTTCTCTGCTTATCCATGTCCTGCCCTGAGAAATTTGTGATATCAGAAGGTACCTCATCTAAAAAAGGAAAGGATATTCCAAAAGAAGTTGTTAAAAGACACCTTAGAGACCTGCCTACACGGCCTAAATGCCGCCCCTTCCTTGCCTGGATTTAGTTTGTTCCAGCTATTTACATTCACACATATGCACATATATACACATACCTACTCAAGTTTAGCCCATTCAGATTCATGTACACAAACATGTAATACACCATTTTTTTTTACAGGAAAGTAACATGTATGAAAATTAAATTGATCAAAGCTGATAATGCTTCTAAAATGATTCTCTCATTCTTGTAAAATCAACTCTAGGAACTGCTTTGTAAATTCCTGTTTTTACCTATCACAAGACAACAGGTCACCTTGGACAACTACTACATGATTCAAGCAACAAAAAACATGTTGGATGAAATATAGAAAGAGTCAACAAAATAGAAGTAAAAATGTTAAGACATAACCTCTAAGATTGTGTTCTCTTACACTTCTGCAACATCCTGGCCATGTCTTGACTAATCTTCCTTAGAGATTTACCTAGATTCTATCTTGACCTATCTTTGTGTTAGAAAATAAGAAAATGAGCAACTAAATTTTTAACAAAATAAACTTTTTAGATAGACCATTATAAAATGAATTAGAAAATAACGTATCTGGGACTATTATTGAATTGCCATACTCTTTTATTCTTCAATTCAGTTCAGTCACTCAGTCGTGTCCAACTCTTTGCAACCCCATGGACTGCAGCACGCCAGGATTCCCTGTCCATCACCAACTCCCAGAGCCTGCTCAAACTCACATCCATCGAGTTGGTGATGCCATCCAACCATCTCACCCTCTGTCTTACCCTTCTCACCCTCTGTCTTACCCTTCTCCTCTTGCCTTCAACCTTACCCAGCATCAGGGTCTTTTCCAAGGAGTCAGTTTTTCCCATCAGGTGGCCAAAGTATTGGAGCTTCAGCTTCAGCATCAGTCCTTCCAATGAATATTCAGGACTAGTTTCCTTTAGGATGGACTGGTTGGATCTCCTTGTTGTCCAAGGGACTCTCAAGAATCTTCTCCAACACCACAGTTCAAAAGTATCAATTCTTTGGCACTCAGCTTTCATTATAGTCCACCTCTCACATCCATACATGACTACTGGAAAAACCATAGCTTTGACTAGACAGACTCTGGTGAATTATAGTCAGGATGTAGCCCAGAATAAAAGTTCACTCAACAGGCAAGGCAGAAAATTCCAGTCATTCTCAATTAATTAAACTTCCCAATAAAAGCTATGGGCCCTTTTTGTTCATGACCTGGCATATAAAAAGAAACCTAATCCAAGGAGGAAGGTAGTCAGAGAAAAAAGTTTTCCCACACAAGCTGGTAAAGATGCTGGGCTTTGTTCTAAACTTCAGTTGCAAGACCTCTCTTCTTTAGTGATGGGGGTATAGGGGTGCTAACGATAAAAAGATTCATTTTGATATTTGGCAAAACTAATACAGTTATGTAAAGTTTAAAAATAAAATTAAAATAAAAAAAATCTGAAAAAAAAAAAAAAAAGAAGGAAATTTAATTGTGGTGCAATTTATACAGCTAATGATAATTCTGAAAAGCCAGGAAAGATTATTTGGTGACTAGTTCATTTTGAAGTGAAGTGAAGTGAAAGTCGCTCCGTTGTGTCCGACTCTCTGCAACCCCACAGACTATACAGTCCATGGAATTCTGTAGGCCAGAACACTGGAGGAGGTAGCCTTTTTCTTCTCCTGGGGATCTTCCCAACCCAGGGATCATACCCAAGTCTCCCATATTGCAGGCAGATTCTATACCAGTTGAGCCACAAGGGAAGCACAAGAATACTGGGATAGGTAGCCTATCCCTTCTCCAGCAGATCCTCCCAACCCAGGAATCCAACCAGGGTCTCCTGCATTGCAGGCTGATTCTTTACCAATGAGCTATCAGGGAAGCCCCTAGTTCATTTTTTAAAAATTTTAAATAGAAAAACCATTGTAAATTGGAGTTCAACTCTAAGTAAACTAAAAAAATATTCTCATTGATTTTTTAATTTAAGCAGAAAAATAGATTGTGTAACCATGCCAGAACAAGTTTCCAATAAACCAAGCTATCACCAATGGTTAATACCCAAATAGAATATCACTCTTAGAAGAAGAGCTTGGGCTATTTAGTTGTCATTGAAAAACCCAGCCCCAAACAGTATTAGGATTCTAATAGGGTTTTAAAAGAATTATTGGAAAAGCTGACTATAATGTCAAAGTCAGGAATAGGCAGAATTACACATTTCCCAAAGCATTATTAATCCATAACAAAATTGTTATAACTGTTTTTCTTGGTGAAATACACTGTTTCTGATCTCATATTAAAAGGAAAATATATAGGGATAGAGAATAGAGAAGACATCAGTAAGGAAAATTGAATGAGTTATTTGATTAAATATGAATGATGTTTTGTATTTTCTCAAGAACTTAAAACATCAAGTAGAAGTCCTGAAAAGTGGGTAAAACCAACTACAAGCAACTGCCTCTTCCTCAGTATAAATCTCACATTAGGAAAAGAAGAATTAGTGCAGAGTCAAGTCGGCCTTTGCAGTTGACTTGGAGACATTTTAAAATCAGTTTAATAGATGACACACTCTATGTTATGTCAACTCTATTACTCAGTGAAAAAGAAAACACCACTTTCCCTTAAAGGAGAAGAGATACTTTCTCTTCTCTGTTACTGTTAGGTGAATCTCTTAACTACAAAGATCATAATTGGGTAACTACTGATGCTGAAAATTCATGACTTAAGTGTTGCTTGTGCATTGATCAATTTTAAATACAAAAGTCCCCACTTGCCTGCAAATACATTTCAAGACTCCAGTGGATGCCTAAAACCATGGAAAGTACCGAACTCTATATATACTGTTTTTTCTTATATATACATACCTATGATAAAGTTTAATTTATAAATTAAGCACAGTGAGAGATAAGCAACAATAGCTAATAATGATATAAAATAATTATAACAATATACTCTAATAAAGGTTATGTGTGATCTCTCTCATTCTCAAAATATCTTTTTGTATAAATTTAATGCCTTTTTCATTTTAACTTAGCACTTATTGCACACTGACCATGGCTTTTCCAGTTTGAGTTTTAATAGTGAAATTACCACAATTTTTTTTTTCCTTCCTCACAATTTCACATTTAGAAGATGGCTTCTTAATGTAGATCTTAGCAGCCTCAGGGACAAATTTTTTTTTTTCTTTCCTTGTTAAGTCAAGAACTTCCACCTTTTCACTTAAAGGAAGCACTTTATAGTTTCTCTGTGGCATACCCTGATTGCCGGGATCACAATTCTTGAGCTTTGGGACCATTGTTATGTGAAATATGGTTCACTTGAACACAAGCACTGCAATACCCAGAAGAGTGGATCTGAAAGCAGGATGTTACTAATCGGTTGATGGGCAGGATATGCTAGATGAAGGGATGATTCATGTCCTGGACAGCATGGAGTGGGATGGCAAGGTATTTCATCATGCTATTTAGAATGGTGGGCAGTCTAAAACTTATGAATTATTTATGGAATTTTTCATGTAATATTTTTAGACCATAGTTGACCATGTGGGTAGCTGAAACGTCCCGAAAGTGAAACCAGAGATAAGAGGAGCAACTATATAAACCACAAAGTAAGATGAAACAGTGATGTCAGTTATGAAAATTTCCCTGGGTCCTCTGCTGAGTGACTCAAGGTAACAGTAACACTCTCCCCCAACACCCACCTGCCATCCCCACACACCACTCAGGATGAAAATTAGGCATCCAAGGAAAAAGCAAAACTGCAGTGAACGCCTGTGAGGGTAGAGGCCAGTACAATATTCACACTTTTGTGGAGGAAAAAGGCAAAATAAACAGCTGAACCATATCCTTCTCTTCCGGGAACCTCCCCTTACCTTGGGAGACGAGCAGCTGTAAGAGGAATGAGAGGTAGAAAAGGAGATGTTGAATGAAACTGAGAGAGAGAAAAAAATAGAGCAAGGTAGAAGAGTAGAGGACAATGAGCAAGTGGAAGACTATTCTCATCAAAAATGGGTTGTACTGAAGATTATTATAAAATAGTATAACAAGGAGCACTTTTTACCTATGTATATAGTAGGTATAAATGTATCTTTTCCTCAAAAGACTGATGAAGGTAAAAAAGAAAAGGTGACAACTAAGTAAATCAGTTTTGCTGTTTTTATGAAATTGGCTAAGGGAGTCTTTAAATTTGGGATTCAATTTTCTAATATGTTTCTGAGAAACTTCTATGTGCTATGTGTGATAGGCCAGCAATTCTGGCCTAAAATTTTAATGTACATATGAATCCCTGGGATCCTATTTAAATGAAGGTTCTGATTTACTATGTGTGGGATGAGACCGAAGATCCACATTTCTAACAAGCTCCCAGATTTTGTTGATATAGACAGAGCCTATCTTCCAGTAGCTGGCAATTTGTGCTTCCCACCAAGAAACTGATATGTCTAATGATTCTTCATTCTCTTTTTTCTGCAGTTATCAAAGTGGGTATACTTTGGATAAAATTAGATCTGCATGTGGTGGGTTTTTTTTCCCCCAAAAGATATTCTTCTTCCCTGATTAGATACTCAGTGTCTCCAATATAAATTCCATTGTAACAGTTACAGCTATAATACATAGATATTTCCTTTGCTTACTAATTAACAGAATTTTCTCCTGTAGTGGAATGTTTTTATGCTTGAATGCTCAGGAGGATACAGAAAGTAGTTTGGCAGGAAAAGAGTGGCAGAAATTCCATGAAACTTAGTAAGAGAAAAAGGTTCCCATCTAAATCTTCCACAAGTGACTCTGACTGTATTAAACCAGTTAACCTCTCTGAAACTCAGCTTTCTCAGCTGTCAAAATTAAGAGTTGTCTCTTCCAGCTCTCATTCAAAATAATTTTAAAAGAATGAGAAAGAGAAAAAGAGAGGTAGAGAAAGTGTACTTTGTCTAGCTACAAGCCCTGAAAGTGTGGTCACTATATGGTTTTTGAACTATTTCTATTGATAGGAACTCTTTGCCTTTCAGTTGGCATTTTTTTATAAGGAAAAGCATACTAGAGCAAGTTAAAATCTGCCCTGAGATGAATGCAGGTGTATTCTGTGATTATAATAAAATTAATGACTCAGAAGCAAAAAACCAGACATTTCTAATGATTTGAAGCTTTACTGACAAAACAGTTCACACCTAGTACTAGTTGTCTGCTAAAAGTCTGGACCAAATCACTGAAGCTTTAAAAGCTAGATCACTGCAGTATTCCCCCCAGGCACTGACATGGGTAATTATTTTTGTTCATGCCACAGCCAAGGATTCCATTTCAATCCTAGCTTGTAAAGGAGTTGGGTTGGTTGGGGTGTGTGTGTGTGTGTGTGTGTGTGTGTGTGTGTGTCCAGGGTAAATATACTTTTTTGCATGTATTACTACTATCAGTTCAGTTCAGTTCAGTCACTCAGTCGTGTCCAACTGTTTGCGACCCCATGGACTGCAGCACACCAGGCCTCCCTGTCCATCACCAACTCCCTGAATTTATCCAAACTCATGTCTATTGAGTCAGTGATGCCATCCAACCATCTCATCCTCTGTCGTCCCCTTCTCCTCTCATCTTCAATCTTTCCCAGCATCAGGGTCTTTTCCAAGGAGTCAGTTCTTCATATCAGGTAGCCAAAGTACTGGAGCTTCAGCTTCAGCATCAGTCCTTCCAATGAATATTCAGGACTAATTTCCTTTAGGATTGACTGGTTGGATCTCCTTGCAGTCCAAGGATCTCTCAAGAGAATTCTCCAATACCACAGTTCAAAAGCATGAATTCTTCAATGTGCAGCCTTCTTTATGGTCCAACTCTCACATCAATACATGGCTACTGGAAAAACCATAGCTTTGACTAGATGGGCCTTTGTCAGCAAAGTAATGTCTCTGCTTTTTAATATGCTGTCTAGGTTGGTCATAGCTTTTCTTCCAAGGAGCAAGCGTCCTTTAATTTCATGACTGTAGTCACCATCTGCAGTGAGTTTGGAGCCCAGAAAAAGAAAGTCTGACACTGTTTCCATTGTTTCCCCTTCTATTTGCCATGAAGTGATGGGACCAGATGCCATGATCTTAGTTTTTTGAATGTTAAGTTTTAAAGTCAACTTTTTCACTGTCCTCTTTCACTTTCATCAAAAGGCTCTTTAGTTCCTCTTTGCTTTCTGCCATAAGGGTGGTGTCATCTGCATATCTGAGGTTATTGCTGTTTCTCCTGGCAGTCTTGATTCCAGCTTGTGCTTCATCCAGTCCAGCATTTCGCATGATATATTCTGCATATAAGCTAAATAAGCAGGGTGACAATATACAGCCTTGATGTACTCCTTTCCCAATTTAAAACCTGTCAGTTGTTCAATGTCTGGTTCTAACTGTTGCTTCTTGACCTGCAGAGATATCTCAAGAGGCAGTATTACTATATTACTATAGTAATATTAGTATATAGTATATACTATGTAGTATAATATAGTACATATTATACTACATAGTATATATGTTTATGTATTTTATGTATTAAAATATGTTTATGTATTTTATGTATTTAAATAGTTATGTATGACTATAAACTCATTTAAAATGTAAAGGTGCCAACATTAAATATTACAGGTTCTTTATTATTTTCTTTTTCTCTTTCTTTTTCTTGATTTTGAATTAACATTTCCTGTCTTCGCTGTGGGACATGAATACCTTTCAGCAAAGAACAATCTGTTAAAAGTCTATAGGTTTGTTCATTTCACATTTCAAGACTTTTTCAGCCTCAGACTCAAACTAGGCTTATGACCAAAGGTCTTTCCTGACTTTGTGCATTATTATCTGTTACACAGAAACCATAACGAAGTCTATGAGTTATCTCTTGCTACATGACAAATTGACCTAAACATAGCAGCTTGAAACAACAAAAATTCATTATCTCACAGTTTCTCTAGGTCAGGAATCAAAGTATGGCTTAGCTGGGTCTTTAGGCTCTGGATCTTTTACAATATGCAGTTGTTTCAAGGCCTGACTGGGAAGAATCCCCTTCCCAGCTCACTCAGCTAGAGTTTGTTGGTAGCATTCACTTCCTGCCTCCATTCCTCATGAGGTCTTCCTTCATCAACTCCTAGCCACATATACCTCTCCATAGAGCATCTCACAGCACAGCAGCCTTCTTCATCAGAGTAAGCAAGAGAAAAGGCAAGAGCTGTCAGCAAAAGAGAGAACACTAATAAGACTAAAGTCACAGCCTTTTGTAACTCAATCACTGAAGTGACAGTCCAGAACTTTTACCACATTTTGTTCATTAGAAACAAGCCACTAGATCAGCCCACAGTCAAGGGTGTGAATGCCAGGAGTCTAGGATCATTGAGAGCCATGTCAGAAGCCTACCATAATCTATAATTAAAATTCTCCCTGAAATGATTCCATCTAAACCTTTAGAGTTAAATCTAGAATTTTAAATGGTTTCAAAAGGCAAAATTTGGGTCAAAAAGCAAAATGCACCCACCTGCCCAGCAGTTCAGGAGAGTGGATGACTCATTCAGATATGCATCCTGATGGGTGCGGTCCAAACAGGCGAAGTCCTGTTCAAAAGAAGAGCCTCATAGCTTCTTTTTTTTTTTTTTTTTTTAAGGTTTTTAAAATAACATTTATTTCTTAAAAGTTAACATGTGCATAATAGGAAACCAAAAAGCACAAGAAGCAAAAAACGAAGTCATTCAGAATCACAAGCAGTTTACCATGACATGTCCTTCTAGGTCTCGTTTGTGTATCATCACAACTAAGCATCCATTTTTATGTAATGAACACCTACAGTTATGTATCATGCTGTTTCACACATCATGAATATTTACCATTTCAAAGTCCCAAAGCTATGAGTATTTTGATAACCAAGAATACACTACACCAACTCAATCTGGAAGGAAAAAAATGTAATCTTGCCTTTCTTGGCAACAAAAATTTCAAAGACAAAAATGGCAACAGGCCTCTAGATAAACATATTGGCAGAACTATGATTAAAATACTACATTCCCTTAATGTTCAATTAAAATGAGACATAAAGCAACAGCGCACACAAAGCATAATAGTTCTAGGAGGGTTCATCATCTGATCTAACTATTACGGTGTTAGCAAGGAGGTATGCTTCTGCTGAATTGTTAAACAATGCATTCCTATAGTACAGCCAGGAGATGCACACACATCAATGGTTATCATCAAAATATAAACGTGAACACAGCCACATACAGCCCTCCCCCTATACTTCCTTCCTCCCCTCAGCTGCCAACCTAGATGAGCAAGTCCTGATGTACATTTCTCAGAGAAGGTATAATAATTCCAGGTCCAAGATGCTGCATTTTTTAAAAAATCAATTCTAACAAAGATATTTACAAATTGGTTAATTCACTAGCTCTACTTTATATCATACATTGTCACCTCAGGACATCTAAAAAGCCTAGATGTTGCAAAGTATTGAAGCTTGTCCACAATAAGCATAGGTACTTCACAAAAATGCACATACAGACCTATAGTTAAAACCTAAAACTGTCTTCCAGATAATGGGAGCTATTAGCCAAGAGCCTGCTGAAATGCTGGAGGAGTAAGAGGAAGGGTGAGGGGAAGGGCTCTTAGCCTCATAGCTTCTAACAGCTCCTTTTGAATGAATGTACCCTTCTCTTCTTCATGGACATGGAACTTCTAGAATGCTATCAATTCTCTCCAAAATCACTCCTAAATAATTATGAATATATTCTCTGATTTTCAAGTGTTTTAGTTAAAATCCTGCTTTACTCCACTCTACAAATAAACAATATCCATGAAACAAGAACTTCATGAGCAAACACAAAAACTCCCTTTATTTTGCAGATCAGCATGTATCCACATGCTTGTTATATAAAAGAAATTTAATAAACACAGTTCTTACTTCAACGTGAACTTTTGTCCTAGACATCTGTGATATTTGTGTGTTTGTTAGAGGATCATGGAAAATGTTCTCCATCTCTCTAATAGAAATCGCTGTTCTGTTTTGGTCATATTTTTCTTCCTACAACCTATTCAAAAGCCTGCTCCTAGAGTTGTCATTTTTGTGTTTAAATATGTTTACATATTTTCTTTTGCCTCAAATTTCTACTAGGAGACGTGATGAATATAATCTAAGGTTACAATAAATAAGTTGTGTAAGACTTAAAAATTCAGCGGCAATAAAATCCAACATAAACTGTCTTAGGATTTAAGGAGCAGGTGTCTTGATAGGAGACAGAATAGTAGTTTGTTTTTCAACAAGAAGGCAATAATGAGGTAGAATAGCACTGTAAGGGAAAATAAAAAGGGAAAGGGTATATGAGCAAAAATAGAAAATCACCATGATGGGAGATACTAAGAAATGAACAACTTATGAAATCAGATGGTGACATGTAGGAAAGGCCATCAGCCACATTCAATCTCCCTAAAAGAATATTCTGGTAACCAGATTGTAACTAACCAGAGTGAAAAAAAACAAGAAAAGGCTAATGCAGCTATTAAAAGGCGTAACCAAAATCCAGAGGAAAGGGGTGTTTTTTTTTTTTTCCCCAAAAGAAAATGGAAATGAACCAAATGTTCTTAAATTGCTTTTTAAAGTACATAATACAGCTCTGTATGGAGAGCAGTACATTTTCTCCTTGGTTCACTCTTCCCCAGAATTAGTTTCCAGGTTTTCTCAGGTGTTTCTGATGCCAATAATAAAAGGCTCTATGGACCTGTTGAGTGGGTAGTAAGATAATAGGTGCCTCAGCAGCCAGGTAGCAGCCAGCTTCTGGCCTTGGGCCTGGAGCATTCCCAGGAGGCTGGACTAGTTCAAGAAGCAGGCAGTGAGAGTTGGGGCAGCTCTCATGGGGCTCTCAGTCAGATCTGGTTCCCTTTACCATGAAATACAGGGCGGGGGTGGGGCAATGGGCGGAGCATTATGCTCATAATATCTCTTCATATTCAGCCATCCATTTGCTAATACATTCCCTTGACATAAGTAGCCTCACTAAATTCCTCTGTGAGGAACATCACTAACTCTAAAATGACAGTGTAAGGATTATCCTTTCTGCCACTTAACCGTGAAACAGCTCCAGACCAGTTTGTTGCAGGCTCTTCTGAGCTTAACCACATAGCTCACAACTGAGTGGATAATCAATCATTCTATGACTAAATCCATCTGGAACAAATTTGAAGAAGTGGCCATGTAGGTTTCTTTTGAAAAAAATAAAAAAATTAAACTGAAACCAGAGTTGATCTTTTCAAAGGTTCAGGAAAAAAATACATATATAACTTAGCAATGATTTTTCCCTCCAGAACTTGTGCATGCTCTCTTAATAAGATTGGTTTTGTCCTGGACCCATTTTGCATTTCATTTAAACTTTGAGAGAGGTGGTCCTCAAATGCTTTTGGAGGAGAGTCCACTTTCTAGAGAATGAGGTCATGAGAGAAGAAAAGGGGACATTGTGTGGCCAGGTAGTCACCATAACTTCACGCTGATCTTAAATTCCTAAATACACAGGACTCAACAGAGAGATTATGGAACTAAAAGAGCCCATTTCTGGCTCACTTTCTTTCTGGACTCACTACTTTTTTTGCCCTGCAGACATCGAAGGATAATTTAAATATCAAGAGTCTTGGCTTTTAAGAACTCTCCCTTTCTTTTCCTCAGTAGATTCCAAATTGTTAGTGTAAATTAGGATGTATTTTTTCATGTGTACTCTGAAATTCATACCATTCATACATTCATTTGCTCAATTTTTAGTCACTTATTCATCAATTTTTGCATGAATGCATTCAGTTAATATGTGTTCAAACTATACTAGATGTTTAGACACACCACCTTTCTTACAAGGACTTTTCAATCTATCTGAAGAGGTTTGTTGTTGTTCTTCAGTCACTCAGTTGTATCTGACTCATTGTGACCCCATGAACTGTGACACGCCAGGCTTCCCTGTCCTTCACAATTTCCTGGAATTTGTTCAAACTCTGTATAGTCCATGGGGTCGTAAAGAGTCAGACATGACTGAACAATTTTCACACTTTCACTATGTCCATTGAAATAGGTGATGTCATCCAGCCATCTCATTCTCTGTCTCCCCTTTTCCTCCTGCCCTAAATCTTTCCCAGCATTTGGGTTTTTTCCAGTGAGTCAGCTCTTTTCACCAGGTGGTCAGAGTATTGGAGTTTCAGCATCAGTCCTTCCAATGAATATTCAGGGTTGATTTCCTTTAGGATTGACTGGTTCGATCTCCTTGCTGTCCAAGGGACTCTCGAGTCTTCTCCAGCATCACAGTTCAAAAGCATCAATTCTTCAGCATTCAGCCTTCTTTATGGTCCAGCTCTCACATTCATACGTGTCAGATTTTAAAAATGAAATGAAAGATAGATAGAACGCATTGGTGGTTGCCAGAAGTGGGTGGTGGAGGGTGGGTGAAATGAGTGAAAGGAATAAAAATATACAAACTTTCAGTTATAAAATAAATAAGTCATGGCAACTATAATTGCATGGCGAAATACAGCATAGCAACTATAGTTAATAACACTGTATTGTATATTTGAAAGTTGCTAAGAGAGTACATCTTAAAAGTTTTCATCACAAGAAAAAGGATGTTAACTAGATTTACTGTGGTGATCACAATATACACAAATATCAAATTGTTATATCCCTGAAACTAATATAATGTTGTATGTCAATTATACATCAATTAAAAAAAAAATTAACCAAATAATTCAGCTCAACAATTCAAGTCAACAAAACCCTAGTTAAGGGCCATAGTCCCTATGTAGTAAATGGTAAATGATGGTTACCAAGAAGCACTGGAGGGGGATGAACCCAGAGTCTGTCATACAGAGTGAAGTAAGTCAGGAAAAGGAAAACAAATATTGTATATTAATGCTTATATATGGAATCTAGAAAAAATGATACTGATGAACCTATCTGCAGGGCAAGAATACAGACACAGATGTAGAGAATGGACTTATGGACACAGCAGGGTAAAGAGAGAGTGGGACAAATTTAGAGAGCAGCATTGACATATATACACTACCATGTGCAAAATAGATAGCTAATGGAAAGCTGCTATAGTAACACAGGGAGCTCAGCCTGATGCTCTGTGATGACCTAGATGGGTGGGATGGGGAAAGTGGAAGGAAGGGTCAAGATGGAGGGCTGTGTGTGTGTGTGTGTGTGTGTATATATATATATATATATATATATATATATATATATATAGCTGATTCATGATGCTGTACAACAGAAACTAACACATTGTAAAGCAATTATTCTCCAATTAAAAATTAACTAATTTATTAATTTAACAAAAAGAACTGGAAGGGTCCAAAGGAGGGATTGGTTGCTGCAACCAAGGGCCAATTAAGAGTTTTTTGTAGGGAGCAGATGTTTTACAGATGTGAATAAATCTGAGAAGAAAAAGGGCAGGCTCTGCTAGATGGACCTGAGTAATGGTAACAGTACTATATTACTGTTCAGGGTGATGGAAAGAGGGTCTACTATAGGGGAAGCAAGAAACACGATAGGGAAGTCATTGGAGAAAATTTATATAGAACTTTGAATTCTTGTTAAGCTATTTAGATTTAGTACTGTCAGAATTAGTACAATGTTTGAGCAAGGAGTGATCTAATAAAAATGCTACCTTCAGATAGTTGCAAGGTGAGGGGGAGAAATAAGCATACACATATGGTTAAATGCGTTAAATCACCCCAATAGGACTGGGGTGGGGAACTGAGACCAGAGGGCATATGTTAATCTGATTTGCTTAAAATTGAGCTTTTCGAGAAAGAATTGTATATAACTTTCAAGTTAGTACATATAGTAATGATGCTAATAATAGGTATTAAAAGTTTGCTCCATAAGGACTATTTTCAGAATCATAATAATAATTTAATACTTTGTTAGAAACTATTTCCAATAAACACATTCATTATTTTTGCATGCAAGTGCTTCTCCTGAGTCAAATGATGATTCTAAACAAGTTCCACTTCAAGTAGGGTAAACTGTTTATAATATTGTTTAGCAATCCATTTATTCATAGGTTTTACAAAAGTAAACATCAAATTTGAAATTAATAACATTCTGGTGTAATTCAGCTCCTGTACCCAATGAAATAGCCAATTAGGAAATTATCTTCTGAACAATCAGCCTTTGTGCTTCATGCCCACATCCATTAAACTGTAGAATGTTCATTAGTTATACTGGATGACTGAAGGAATATGGAACAAGTCTCTAACCATAAACTGTCTAAACATAGACTGTTAACAATAGTTTCTCTTATTTTAACATATTTAAGTCTGTGACACTGCAGTATGCGATGAATACAACTGAAGTAGAGTCATACCCTAATTAAATAAGGGTTTTGCAGTTATAGAAAATTATGGCAAGAGGCAATTATCCATAGGCCCAGTCTCCCCTGTGAGTCTCCTACTATCCATTTTGTAAATAAGCATAAACTAAAGGAGTAATCTGATTATAAACAGAGGAGAGCAACAAGTTCTCATGATATGTCATGAGAATATGCATGGAAAATGCATTTTCCAATTAAAAATGATCTTTGTTTAAAAATACAAAATGGGGAACAGCAATATTAGAGTGGGAGTGAAGCTAGATTGCTAAGCTAATACAGCAAGAACTTAAAAACATAAGAATATATAGTTTAGGGAGGAGCGCGGGGGCCGGCGGCAGCGCGGTCGGGCGGCCTGGGCGGCCAGAGGACAGCGCGGCGAGAGGACAGCGCGGGGTCGCCCTATGTGACTGGGCGGGCGCCGGTGCGGCCTCCGTCTGGAGAGGATTCAAGATAACCAACGAAGAATTTCTTCCCAAAAAGGTTCGACTGAGTGAAACAGACTTGAAAGTTATGGCACGAGATGAATTAATTCTAAGGTGGAAACAGTATGAAGCCTATGTGCAAGCTTTGGAGGGCAAGTACACAGATCTCAACTCTAATGATGTAACTGGCTTAAAGGGAATCTGAAGAAAAACTAAAGCAGCAGCAGCAAGAATCTGCACACAGGGAAAACATTCTTGTAATGCGACTAGCAACCAAGGAGCAAGAAATGCAAGAGTGTACTACTCAGATCCAGTACCTCAAGCAAGTCCAGCAGCCTAGCTAGCATTGCACAACTGAGATCAGCAATGGTGGACTCAGCGATCAACTTGTTATTCCTAAAAATGAAAAGTGAACTGGAACAGACTAAAGACAAACTGGAACAAGCCCAAAATGAACTGAGTGCCTGGAAGTTTGCGCCTGATAGGTAAACAAATCATACTCCCCAGTCAAGACTTCCCTGACAGTCCCACTGCGAGAAAGCTGTGGTGGGACAGCCACGTACTCGTTTCCACACCAAGACTCAGACTTTTTGAGCCAAAAAGCCACATTCTTATACTATCCAGCTTGTAAAGGTTAATATAAAACTTACCAGATGAACCTTGTATTTCAGCTCTTTTCTCTTCCCCCTCCCCTTGCTTCAGAGGCCTGATGGCGTCGGACTATTCCGAAGAAGTGGCCACCTCCAAAAAATTCCCCTTCTAGAACATGTAGACACTTGAGAAATGTTTCTGTTTGAAGAAAATAGAGGGAGAAACAGAAGTCTTAAGTCTGTGGCACACTGTGTCTTCAGACAGTTTGGAGGAATGAAAACCTAGAGATTTAAAACCATGAATTGAACATGTAAAATTCCAGTAAATGTAAAGATGGAATATGCATCGCTCTTAACCTTGAGCACAGTGACTTAGAGACACTGTATATCAGTTTTGCCAATAACACCGTGGACTTCGTGACTGTTGTTGAACTTCTGGGTCACACTCAAATGAGGTGAATTTTGCCTTTAAAGGGTTTATTTGCTAAGAACCAACTTAATAGTCATGAGTGAATCAAATAATAGATGTCAGTACAAGTAGTTCATCTATTTAACCATTTCTTTTGGGGCTCTGTATTACTTGATTGAGCCTTAAATCTGTGGTTTTACTCAATGATTTGTTCTTTGAATGGTTGCTAATACTGTAGATAATCTTACCGAGGACTGTACAAACATGAAGGTGTGGTGTCAAACTTCAGGTTTTAAACTGTTTGAAGCATTATAAACATTCATTTCACAACTAGATTGTATAAGGATATTGGCTGTGATGAGACTCACTGCATTATTTTTTTTCAGTAGTGAAATTTATTAAATCCCCATCCATTCAACAGGCGCATGTTGAAAGAGCATTGTTGTTGATGTTAATGGGGGAATGTGTTCCTTCATTGTATTTGGGCCTTTTGTATTGCAGTCTTGATATTAAATTAAATGTGCCTTGAAAAAAAAAAAAAGAATATATAGTTTAGCCTATAGAGTAATCCAGAGGAATTTTAACTAGATTTAGAGATCACAAAGTCTGATACTATTTGGTTAGGGGTGGTGGTTTTGGTTTGGTTTTGGTTTTTTTGAAGATCTACTCATAGCTAGAATTTTGCAAAGACAAAACACCTGGCTTGTCTATTGATCTAAGTGTCCATTCTGGAACACTTCATAAACAACAGTCATGCTTATGCTTTTCAAGAGTGTGTCTCCTGGAGATGAAATGTTGGTTGTCTATATTTGCTTTTTAATTATATTGGATTTTGGAATGATAAGATGGGAGGTAGAAATATTTTAACATTTGCTTTGTTTCTTATAGTTTGGGAGATGGCACAGACTACAGAGACATCCTATAGCTGGATCCCTAAGCATAATTTCAAAGTGTGAGATTATTCAACAAGCCTGAGTTGAGTAACTACTGTGTGCAAAGCATAGTAGGTGTTGAGAGTACAGGATGAAAGCTTATGGTACCTGCCCACAAAGAGCTCACAGTCTGAGCAAGAAGACAGTAATAGCGACGTGACATTTTGAGTCTCATTTCAGAAACTTCCCAGAGAAGGTACCACCAGACCTCAGTGTTAGGAAGTTGTGGGGATTAGCCTTTAATGAACTGGGGGAAGGGATGGAGGGAAAGAGAAAAAATGTTCTATGCAGAGGGAACAGCATTTGCTAGTCATTAAGTAGAATACAGGAGAAATATGTGCTCTGTGTAGTTCAGTGAGGATTTAAAATGATAAGTCAAATCGGGATGGGGCCTGAAAGTCCTGTTAAAAAGTTTGGATTTCATCCTGAAGATAGGTGGGAAGTGACATAATCAGGTTTGTTTACAGAAGAGGCAAACACATCATTTGCTTTTAAAACTTATTTCTAAATTATAAATTTGTTAACCTGGTGAGATAATTTTATTGTAGCTAATTAGAACTGGTTTAATTCATTTCATACCAGTGCTACAAAGGCAAATTAAGTATGAATTTCATTATAAAAAATGGCACAGTCCTGTTTATAAGTTTCAATCTTTATCAGACATAACACAGTGGGAAAAATATCTTAGCTCAAGGAAAAGCTTATAAAGTCAAATCCAGCCTTAAAATTCCACTCAGCATTTAGTCATTGTTCCAGGCCATTATGATTTTATCCACACAGAATATAACTGTAAACTCTTAAAGGATTTTTACTACTTGAGATCTGTTCCATCTTAAAATTTGTACTAAAACTTACTGGAAAACTAGTTGAAAATAAAATTGTAACTCAACCTCTCTGTAACTTTGCAGAAGCTACAAGAGTTCCACACATTCACCTTATTTGGCATAGCATCCCTAGCCTTATAAGAAAAAATTGTTATAATGACAATATAATTGTATAAATGCTATGGAATTATCGAGTGTTACTTATCTTGAGTGTTTTGCCACTTTATAATATAATAGTGCTAGAATCTACACATCAGATCTAATGGAGAGCTCAATTGGTACCTTCAACAAATTGAGGCTATAAAATTATATAGGCCACTGATGTGTGCTTAGGGTTATTCAGCTGTTAGTTTTTCCTAATGGAGTGTGCCAGAATTCAGTAGTCAGAGAAAAACTTATTTAGGACCCTAAGCCAGACAAACTGCCAGAGGTACTCCTTCATCCTTAAGGTGAGTCTAGTTAAGCAGGAGGGGATAGGGCCAGCTGTCACCAAGATCTCTCCAAGGTAGTTGATTTTCCAGAGGTAGCAAGTATACTGCTATTCCTCTTTCTTAACAAGGATAATTTGTGGATATAGCAGACCCAAAGCTCAACTGGACAGGTTACTTTCTGCAGTCATCTTACATTGGGCAAAGGAACCTGGGAAAAGAAGCTTCAGGAAGGTGGATATGAACTGGAAAAAAGGACAGTCTATCCTGTTAAGGTAGAAGGGTTGGGGAGAGGCTCATGGGCAAAGGCAGACAAGTGGCAACATGTGTTTGCACCATGGAATATGTAGCCTGGCTGATATTGAGGGTCATACAAGATGATATTGATGAAAAGACTAGTTTTTATATGAAATTACCTGTTATATTATAGTGAGGTTCATCCAGTTATACAGACCTTCTGCATTTTATTGACATCTATGTGCGTTTGCATTAGTCACAGTATTAAGTTGTTGGTATTGGGGTTCTGGGGACCTGGGTAGCAGATCACCTCACTGAAGAGATGGGTCAGGGACAGTCTGCTGAGCTTCTGAGGGGTGCACTGGAGAGTCACAGCCCTGGGTCAGGGAAACAGCACTCACAAACCGTTGCTAAAGCAACAGTGCCCAAGGCCTGCACTAGTAGGAGATCCTCACACTACCCCTGGATGTGGCATCAATCAGAATTCCCAAGGTAAAAGAATGGTCTGCCCGACTGAGGTGAAATTAAGAAAGGGCAAATACAAGATCAACTACAAATGCAAGCTGGAATCAAGATCACCAGGGGAAATATCAATAACCTCAGATATGCAGATTATACCACCCTTATGACAGAAAGCGAAGAGGGAAAAGAGCTTCCTGATGGAAGTGAAAGAAGAGAGTGAAAAAGTGGGCCTAAAACTCAACATTCAAAAAACGAAGATCATGGCATCCGGTCCCATTACTTCATAGAAAATAGATGAGGAAATAATAGAAACAGTGAGAGACTTTCTTCTTTGGGCTCTAAAATAACTGCAGATGGTGACTGCAGTCATGAAATTAAAAGACACTTGCTCCTTGGAAGAAAAGCTATGACAAACCTAAACAGCATATTAAAAAGGAGAGACATTACTTAGCCGACAAAGGTCTATATAATCAAAGCTATGGTTTCTCCATATGAGAGTTGGACCATAAAGAAAGATGAATGCCGAAAAATTGATGCTTTTGAACTTTGGTATTGGAGAAGACTCTTGAGCGTCCCTTGGATTGCAAGGAGATCCAACCAGTCAATCCTACAGGAAATCAGTCCTGAATATTCATTGGAAGGACTGATGCTAAAGCTGAAGCTCCAATACTTTGGCCACCTGATGGGAAAAACTGACTCATTGGAAAAGACCTTGCTGGGAAAGATTGAAGGCAGGAGGAGAAGGGGACAACAGAGGATGAGAAGGTTGTATGGCATCACCAACTCAATGGCCGTGAGTTTGAGCAGGTTCCAGGAGTTGGTGATGAACCAGTCAGCCTGGTGTGCTGCAGCCCGTGTGGTCACAAAGAGCTGGACACAACTGAGAAACTGAACTGAACTGAAATGCAAGATCGAACACTGAAATAGGAAGAGAGAGTCAGAAATGCAAGATGGAAAAGGGTGGGATAATAAGACAACAGAGAAGGAAGTCACCCTTGTCACTTGCTGATTTGTCACACTGCCACCATAAGCATAGTGTTTTTCCTCGGGCTTTAAATTCTTTAATTTTTTCTATTAATTTTCTATATTTTACTTTTAATATGAGAACAAGAATTTATCATATGCACCTATATAATTTATATATGGATATAATGAAAGAATTTGGAGGTCATTTGGTATCCAAAGGAACCAAAAGTAATTTTCCCAAGTTTATTTTTCTCATATGCCATATTTTTTTGCTTTATTAATAGCATAACTTTTAACCAACAAAAATTGGCTCCAGATCAAGTATTCCTGTATGATATGATTGAATGGATGTTTCATTAACTACAAATGATATATATCACCATTATGTCTTGTGGAAATTCCTCAGATCTCCTCATTTGAAAAGTTAAGCACCTGATACTTTCATCTTAGAATGTGATGCTGAGCCTTGTCCCTAATGAACAAACACCCAGAAATATGTGTCATGACTTTACATGTAGCTTTTCCCCCATGTTTGAAAATATTCCCCATCTGTTCTCAAGTTCTGATTTATAATTTCATCGACACCTTGAGAAATGATGACCATATCCTTGACATGTGCTGTGCTTAGTCATTCAGTTATGCCTGACTCTTTGCGACCCTATGGACTGTAGCCCACCAGGCTCCTCTATCCATGGGGATTCTGCAGGCAAGGATACTGGAGTAGGTTGCCATGCCATCCTCCAGGGGATCTTCCTAACCCAGGGATCAAACCCAGGTCTCCCACAAATATAATAATAAAAATTGCTTCTGAAATTTGTATTTTTCACAGTTTTTTCAAATCTATCAATTCTATGTAGGTTCTAATTAGAGTACCAATTAAAGCTATGTTTGCTAAATATTAATAAACATTAATACTTCATAAACATTAATACTCCATTTCTGTGGATGGGTCCTATTGCCACCAACTGTCCTTTCATATCTCAAAATATGAAGTGCAAATGATATAGACTCTTTCTGTTTTGCCAGATCACATTTGTGTGAATGTTTGCAATTTTCCTAATGAGAAATAACTTTTAAGAAAGAAAGGGTGATTTTGCCTATTCTTGAATCCATGCATCTGGAATATGCCAAAGGAATGGAAGTCATTTGATGCTATGGTTGTTCCTCCTAAGTGGATTTCAGTCATGACCACCACATTCAAAATATGACACTGAGCAAGGAAACCAAGATAGGATGTGTAATTATACACCAGGACATCTGCAGTTTTCTTGCTTCCTTCCACTTGTCTATAACAGAAGTACCATCCTGATGTACAACAACATATAAAAACCTCACAGTGTTAAATACAATTTATTGAGCCCTTAGTATCAATGAGGTGCCATTTGGGATGTGTATTACTTCAGTCCATCCTCACAAGAACCTTATGAAATGCATATTATCCCTACCTGACAGACAAGGCAATGAGACTTGGGAAAGTTAAAGGACTCTCCCCTGACACATACCAAAAACATGGTATTGCTTGGATTTGAATTGAGACTTGTTTGACTCCAAATCCCATGATGTTACCCACTCTTGTATCTCAATCATATTTCATATATTTCTGTCAGGGAGGTGCACAGGGAAAAAATTTATTCTGTGGTTCCCAGATTTTCTAAAAAGATTGAGTCCTCCCATAAACTCTTAATTCTTGGTATAATAAGGCTAGGACAAAATCTAGCACAAGCAACTAAAGAAAGAAACAATCTCAAGTAAAATAATTTAAAACTTAAAAATACTATGTAGTGAGAAAAATAGTTCAGTTCAGTTCAGTTGCTCAGTCATGTCCAACTCTTGGCGGCCCCATGAATTGCAGCACGCCAGGCCTCCCTGTCCATCACCAACTCCCAGAGTTCACCCAAACTCATGTCCATAGAGTCAGTGATGCCATCCAGCCATCTCATCCTCTGCCATCCCCTTCTCCTCCTGCCCCCAATCCCTCCCAGCATCAGGGTCTTTTCCAATGAGTCAACTCTTTGCATGAGGTGGCCAAAGTATTGGAGATCCAGCTTTAGCATCAGTCCTTCCAAAGAACACCTAGGACTGATCTCCTTTAGAATGGACTCGTTGGATCTCCTTGCAGTCCAAGGGACTCTCAAGAGTCTTCTCCAACACCACAGTTCAAAAGCATCAATTCTTCAGTGCTCAGCCTTCTTCACAGTCCAACTCTCACATCCATACATGACCACTGGAAAAACCATAGCCTTGACTAGATGGACCTTTGTTGGCAAAGTAATGTCTCTGCTTTTGAATATGCTATCTAGGTTAGTCATAACTTTCCTTCCAAGGAGTAAGCGTCTTTTAATTTCATGGCTGCAATCACCATCTGCAGTGATTTTGGAGCCCCAAAAAATAAAGTCTGACACTGTCTCCACTGTTTCCCCATCTATTTCCCATGAAGTGATGGGACCAGATGCCATGATCTTCGTTTTCTGAATGTTGAGCTTTAAGTCAACTTTTTCACTCTTCTCTATCACTTTCCACAAGAGGCTTTGGAAGTAGCACAAGCTGGAATCAAGATTGCTGGGAGAAATATCAGTAACCTCAGATATGCAGATGACACCACCCTTATGGCAGAAAGTGAAGAGAAAATAGTATGGCTATTCAAATTCCAAAAGCCATGGAAAGAGATCTGTAGGTGACGGTCACTGATAGAGGACCTCCTTACAGCTATCTGGCAGCTTCACAGTCATCCACATTGACCATATATGTGCCTGAAGTCAAAGGTTTTCATTTAAAGGTTTCCATAAACAAATAGTTATATTTCTAGGGAGAAATAATTCTAGGCTAATTTTAAAATTAACAATATGAATTACTCAATTTTTCCATTTTTCTTCTAAAATGAAAACTTGGAATATGATAGACTATGGATGTGCTCCATGCGGTAACCATTTTAAGTGTATATAACAGATCTAAGAACATAAACTTTTTTCTCATCTATGTTTATTCATGCCAAGAAATTCTCTCAAAGACTAAGTTTGGCATCTACCTTTAACACATAACTGGCACAGGTCCACCTCCCTTTGTAGTCTATAGACAGAAACCGTGTACAGGGCATGTTTCCCCACAAGACTTTTTTTCAGAGTTTAAGCTGGCAATCAAGCATTAAGCTTTTCTAAATTCTGGGCAGGTATGTAACTTTGCAGGTACACACTACTGCCTAAACATTGAAGAGAACTTTCTATGCATCCGCCTCTGCTAACAGAGCCATTTAATCCTGTTCAGAAAGATGAGTCCATTTTAAATCCTCCTTTGATTCTACAGATTAGGAGGAGGGGAAAATGAAAAACAAGGGATGAAGAAACAGTCATGGCTCTCAAGAAGCAAGAGCATGTTTTTCAGGTTTTCCAGGATCCAATATTGTGTGTTAGAAAGGGTAGAAGCGATAAGAGCTGGAAAATGAATCCGTTTTACAACAGCGTTCAGGAATTCAGCAAAGTGAGCTTTAATTTCAGATTTTTAAAACTGAAAGAAATTTCAGAGAATATATAATATTTTTGCTTCTAATGGAAATGGAGGGTAAAATGCCCCAAACTCATTTTAAAAGTCCAAAGACTATTTATATGGCAGCTTGAGAAATCTTTAGCATCAAACTTACCAGGTCATAGTTCTAGGGAACAGTATTTTATTTTGTCCCCTATTGCCTTTAGGTACTCTTTGAACTAATAATCAGGAGTTATTTGAATGCTATTGCTTCACATCACTAAAAGTGTTTTAACACTGGGTAAGGGGATATCCTATAGTTTATGTAGGTCAAACACAATTTATCAGCAAATTAAATTCAAGTATGCATGATAATTCATGAATAACTTGGAGGAAATGGTAACTATAGTATCAGTTTGGAACAAAACCAAAAAGTCAAATCTTACTTGGTATGTTGACACATGAAACACTTGGGCACAAGCTGATAGTTGCTTGCATTTAACATTTTGAACACTGAATAATCTTCTGCCTTAATATGATAAAGTCTGCAGTCTTCCTTCCTGAAAAATTCTTAAAACTAACAAGGAATTTGTTAGTATACTGTATATATTTTGTTAGTATTTGTTAGTAAACTATATATACTAATAATATATAGTATATTATATAGTATAGTGTAGTATAGTATAGTATAGTATAGTATAACTATAACATATAGTATATATTCGGAGAAGGCAATGGCACCCCACTCCAGTACTCTTGCCTGGAAAATCCCATGGACGGAGGAGCCTGGTAGGCTGCAGTCCATGGGGTCGCTACCAGTTGGACACGACTGAGCAACTTCACTTTCACTTTTCACTTTCATGCACCGGAGAAGCAAATGGCAACCCACTCCAGTGTTCTTGCCTGGAGAATCCCAGGGACCGGGGAGCCTGGTGGGCTGCCGTCTATGGGGTCTCACAGAGTCGGATACGACTGAAGTGACTTAGCATAGCATAACATAGTATATATTAGTATAATAACAAGTCTGGTGCTGCTGCTGCTGCTGCTAAGTCACTTCAGTCGTGTCCAACTCTGTGAGACCCCATAGACAGCAGCCCACCAGGCTCCCCGGTCCCTGGGATTCTCCAGGTAAGAACACTGGAGTGGGTTGCCATTTCCTTCTCCAATGCATGAAAGTGAAAAGTGAAAGTGAAGTCGCTCAGTCGTGTCCGACTCTTAGCGACCCCATGGACTGCAGCCCACCAGGCTCCTCCGTTCATGGGATTTTCCAGGCAAGAGTACTGGAGTGGGGTGCCATTGCCTTCTCCGAATAACAAGTCTAGGATTTCTTAAGTACTTCCTTGCTCAAGGAAGAGAGAATGAAAAATAAAACACTTAAGATGGGATCTTTCCTTGTTATACTTTGTCATAGAGTAAGTTTTTCAGATGTTAGAGCAAAAATTATAAAAGTATAAAAGTAAACATCACAATGTATATTGTGTATATACAAAGATATATGTATGTACACCATATGTCAAAGAGAGAAAATATAAATATTCAATCTTATTGAATCCTCACAACTTTCTACACTGGGTAGATGCAGCACCTATTTTTCAGTGTTTTTAACAAAATTTTCAAACTTAAAGTTGAATGTATAATACAATGAACATTGATCACCCACCATCCAGATTTAGAAACTGTTAATATTTGCACGCAGTACCTTAACACCATCTTTAAACACAGATAACTGGTCAAATCCCACCCCTGCCCCCGCCACACACATACACACACACTACTGGGATTAAAGTTACACCAGTTGCATATTTCCAGTGATAGGAACCTCGTTATCTCTTAATATCTTAAAATGTTCAATGACCACAACATTTTTTTCTTTCACTGAACTAAAATCTGCCTTCCTTGGATTTCTATTTATTCTAGTTCTGCTCTTTGGAAAGACATGGTCAAGATCTTTTCCTTCTTCTTTAAGCAGACCTTCAAAATCCTCAAGTCACTCTCACAGCAGACTAGCTCAGATACAAATTTCATTTTGTAAAGTGGATACAGCGTGGGGGGAAGATAAGGATGATGTAAGGAGAGTAGGCTGGCATTTTCCCCACCTCAGGCTTTGGTATGTAACATTTTCATTTTCACTTAGTTTGAAATAGTCTTAAATTTCAATTTTGTTATCTTCTTTAAATCATGAGCTCTTTTGAAGTGTATTTCTTCTTTTCGAAAAGAGAGTGATTTTTCTAGTTTTGTCATCATTATTGTTGCTGTTTCTATCTTACTTGCCTTGCAGTTAGAGAATAAAATCTGTATATTGCAATTTTTGAAGTTTATTTAGACTTAACACCAGCATATAGTTATTTTCCATTAATGCTTTCTCAATATTTGAAAAGGTTATATATTCTGTACAGTGTTCTATACATGTCAGTTCAAAGATTTTAACCATGTTATTCATATTTTCTATTCATTTTTGCAAATGTGTGTTTATTCTTTTAGTTACTGGGACAGATTGTTAAAATCTTTTACTGTATATAGCCATTTGCCCTTTAGTTTGACTTGTTTGCTTTATCTATATTGAGGCTATGTGATTAAATGCAGTTAAATTTAGAATTTCTACATTTTTCTGGTGAACTAAACTTTTATCATTACACAGTATTATTTTTTGTCCTTTCTAATCTTTTTTTTCCTTAAAGTCAACTTTGTCTGATATTAATATTGCAAAGCCAACTTTCTTTGGGTTAGTGTTTACATAGTATATTTTCCATCTTTTTTCTTTAATCTACCTGTGTCCTTATATTTAAATCATTTCTCTTGAAACAGCATATTTGGGTTTTGTTTTTGTAATCAACCTGAGAACTTTTGGTTTTCATAAGACCATTTAATTCACTTACCTTTAATGTAACTATTGATAAGTTTAGGTTTATGCTACCATTTTACTATTTGCCTTTTTTTTTCATTCTGCATATTATAGTTTGTTTTTATTTCCTTTCTTTTTTGCTTTCAAACTAAAATGATGGACTATTTTGTATTATTCCATTCTCCCCTGTATTAGATTTGAGTTTTATACTCTTTTACTATTCCTTTTAGTGCTTTCCCTAGGGAATACTTTAACATATATTCTTGACTTATCAAAGTCCAGAATAAATTGGTCTTATTTATTGGTTTTACCTCTTCCCAGACTATAGCAGGACTTTAAAATACTTAAACTCCATTTATATTCCTGCCAGCATATGCACTTTATTCCCATGTATTTTAATTCTAATTAAAAAAAATTTTTTTTATTATTATTATTTTTTTACTTTACAATATTGTATTGGTTTTGCCATACATCAACATGCATCCACCATGGGTGTACATGTGTTCCCCATCCTGAACCCCTCCCACCTCCCTCCCCATACCATCCCTCTGGGTCATCCCAGTGCACCAGCCCCAAGCTTCCTGTATCCTGCATAAAACATGGACTGGCGATTGGTTTCTTATATGATATTATACATGTTTTAATGCCATTCTCCCAAATCATCCCCCCCTCCCTCTCCCACAGAGTCCAAAAGACTGTTCTATACATCTGGGTCTCTTTTGCTGTCTCGCATACAGGGTTGTCGTCACCATCTTTCTAAATTTCGTATAATTCTAATTTTTTATAAATCACAAAAGACCTTACTATTATTGTTTTATAAAGACAGTATTTATTAAGATTTACACACATATTTATCCTTTCATTGCTTTTCATTGTGCTGAAATTTTGAATGAAAAAGAAAAGGAAATTCAGTACAAATTTGGTGTCACACACCTCACTTCATCCTACTTATCCATTTGGAATTCAGAAAACTGTGAGGGTATTCAGGCATATGGGGAAACATTATGCAGAAGCATCATAAGTACAGTGTAATGAAATGGGTAGGAAAGTACACACAAGAACGGAACATGCTCTGAAGGCAAGAGGCACAAAGATATACTTTATTTTCAAAGTCTTAGGTAGTTAATGATTTGGAGACGTATTGCCAAGTTACATTCAGCAAATTTAGTAGTATGCCTCAATTCAGTGGGCACAAAAGCTGTTTTCTGTTAAATGAACAACAAGTATAATGTAACTGGTCTCATACAATTAGGAGGTCCTCAAGCCATGCTTGTTATAATTGGCATTGCCATAGCCAGTGGCTTATGTGACCTCAAGTGATGACTGGGCTGAAGGAGTAAGCCAGGAATGTGTGTGCCTTGGGCTAGAGAGGCTGACTAATCTGGCTGTTAAGGCCTCAAGGATTGGGGCCAGGAGTCAAATCACAGTGTTCAGGGAAGGCATGGTGGACTCCTTCGAATGTACTCAGTCTCCATTCAGTTCATCACTCTCCAGTGGTGTGATCTGGAGCTGGAAATAGGAGGGAGGTGGGAGGGGCAAGATGAAGTAGTGGGGCACCAGAAAACACAATTGAAATATAAGTGCAAGTGAGGTGAAAATCTCTCAGTCATGTCCAACTCTTTGTGACCCCATGGACATCGCCCACCAAGCTCCTCTGTCCATGGAATTCTCCAGGCAAGAATACTGGAGTGGGTTGCCATTCCCTTCTCAGTCAATGCAAAGGCATCCCCTAATAAAATGGGATCACAACTCCTCTGAAGGCCATTCAGTGTGAAGTAGGTCCTTGACATGTATGCGATGGGCTTGAACTTTGACACAGAATCCTTTATTCCTGGTACTGAGCCACCCTAGAACAAAAACTGATGGTGCTGCTTGTTTCAAAACACAGTTTTACCTCCACTGTATTAATGATTATAGATTAATGATTGATTGTAATATCATTCAAATACCAGGGTCATCTTTTCTCAAATATTTTTAATGGATTATTAAGATTAAGAAGAAAAAAGAGAGTTTACCAGGATGTGACATATTCACAGAGATTCCAGAGAACACTCCTGACAATTAACAACCATTTACCAGTAGAAAATGTATTTCCCTAAAGACTCTGAAAGTAATAAGCTTCACTTTGACAGGGTGCAAAAAGAGCTGAAGAATGAGGATTAAGGTCTTTGAGTCCTTGCTTGCTGTCTTGTTTTGGCCTGATGGTCCATTTGGTTTGTTTGTAGTAGAGATGAGTCACAAGTTGATCATTCATGTTTACCAGTTGATTTTCTCCCTCACATTCATGAATGTTAGATATGACTTCATGAGGTTAGATATGAACCTCATGTTTAATCTCATCCAACATCTTGCAAAGGAACACCTCTAGACAGAGGAAACTAGGTGAAAGAAGGTCATTTGTAGTGCAAATCCACTATCCGGGCTGACAAGGCAACTCCAAGTACAAATACCATGACTTTTCCACATGGTAATAGCACATTTCAAGGTTCTGTTAGAACGCAGTGCAGTACCAAGGACTTCCAGTAGACTTGATTGACTACTCTTCTAAAATGAACAAATGAACTATCTGGGAAGCTGATATTTTTTGATTGTGGTGATATATTTGTTTATCATTTGAAGCACACCAAACTATTAACAATCTGTCTTGCCAGAACAGATAAGAATCTAGAACTATAAATCTACTGCTGGCCATCAACAAAGACAGTCCTCTTTTGTTACTCAATGTCAGTATTTATTTTCCCCACTAGAACTGCTTAGCTTGGGTGAATTCTAGCTGATAATTTCAGAAGGGTGAAAAGCTAACTAGAACTGGGCATTTGTCCCAGATAAATCTGATTCCAGTACTATTAAAGAAGCAGCAAGGGAAATAGAAAGTCTTTGACAAAAATTGTTGATAATTGGCTAAGGACTGGGGAGGGAAACGGAAGACTTGGAGAGCTATGAATGTTACTCTGATGGAGCAGAAAGATGCAAAGGAGGATTCAATGCCCTAATGATTAACAACACTCTCTTTAATTCTAAGAAAAATTGTATATATAATATATTATAAGAAATATATATATTTTTTATATGTGTGTGTGTGTGTGTGTGTGTGTGTGTATACAGTAGAACTTCTACTCTCCAGAACTATCCAGAAAGAAATAAGCCTTTCTGGAGACCTAAATTACAGAAGCAAAAGAGAAATCTTTCTTGACTCCAAGATTTCTCTGTTCTGTGTTACCTTGAGCAGGTCACTTACCAACCTACATTTCAGTGGCATCCTCCTGCCTCATCCAATAATTGTGGATAATGAGACCATTATTCTACAGGATTGTTATTAGGATAAAATCAGAGGCTTGTAGGTCTTATTTCCTAAACAAATAATAGATGTTTAAATACTATTAAATATTTACCTATTTTTACAGTAGTTAATTTTAGAATTTTAACAAATTTGTATATGAAGTCATATAAAATATTACACATCTTATCCTTAATCAGATTTCAGTCAACATAAATATAATGCCTTGATTACTCAGGATATCACTATCAATAGCCATTAATGGATGAAACAGCAGTAAAATAGCAATGCCTCAGCACTTGCTAAAATAGATGCTACCTTCCAGGATCGTATTGAAAAATAAGATTAATATCCAAAACAACTGTAAGATCTTCACCCAATGAATCTCTTTTCTTCAAAAAGTTTCATAGATTAAGTAGAAAGTGTACTTTGCTGGGAACTAATTTATTATCCTGTCACTATAGAAAAAAAAAGAAGGAAAAAAGAAAAGAAAGAAAGGGGGAGGGAGAGAGGGAGAGAAGAAAGCAGCCAGGAGTAAAGAAACTCCTCCTTACAGCAAATATGAATTTTAACCTTTTTCTACTACTTCATTCCATTTATGAGATTAAATTAGTATTGTTGGTAAAGACATAATAAGGTTTTAGAGCCACAAAGATCAAGAAATAGCAGCAACTTGAATTTAACCATTACCTTTACTTTGCTGTTAAATAATATTTACAGTGGCCACTTGGAACTAGTAAAGATCTGGTTATTTTACTCTAAGGATTTATGGTCTGGAATTAAAAAGATGTATTTTGAAAATTCTGAACTTTTAAAAATCTGTGCATATCATTAAGGACAGACAGTCCATTTTATAGACAGAGAAACAGAAAAGGAATTGATGTCATGGCCCTAGATCACAGAGGCAGTGACAGAATAAAAATAATTTCAGTCCCTTATTTCTATTTCAGGGCATTCTCATCAAATACAACATCTGGTGAATGGTGGCTTATTCCAAAGTAGTTATAAATTATTCCCTTAATGTAAAGCAGCATAAGAAAAGTATAAGTGGTAGTATAGAACGTTTAAGGTACACAAAATCTTTGCCCATGAAAACACACTGAAGTAACTCCATGTCGTGGTAAGTTATCAAATTATGGAAAGAACATTGCAAAGATTAAAATGTTGCATAAGAGAGAGAAAGCAGCATGAGTCAGGGGTTTGGGAAATATGAGTCATACTGAAGGGCAGGAGCCAAAAACATAGAGAATGAGGGCCTAAGCAGGGACTTAATGGACACCACAGAGATGTGGACACAGTTGCCTCTACTAACTCTGAGAGAAAACCAAATATGCAGTTCCATAGACTGGGGATCAGTGCGATAAAGAGGCTAGGAGTGAGAGCTGAGCGAAGATCAGCTGGATTATTTAACACAGTGATGATGCCAAAGTCAGCAAGAGAGGGACCTACAATAGTATAAATCACTAGAAGGGAGAGTGTGGGCACATTTTTGAAAAATGAGGGAATCACCAAATATTGCCATTAGCTATTCTTAATACATTAGAATGATGAAATGTGAGTTGATTTATGTGTCGTGATATTTTAGGAAGCACATTCTATTATTTTGTACTTTGGTAATGTTTACATTAGGCTGTGTCTACATAGTTCAGAGCTGCTCCCTGTGGTGTTCAATCTAAACTCTAATCACACCTTTACTCTGTGCTCTGTGCCGTGCTCAGTCGTGTCCAACTCTTTGCAACCCCATGGAGTGTAGGCCACCAGGCTCCTCTGTCCATGGGATTTTCCAGGCAAGAATACTGGAGTGGGTTGCCATTTCCTCCTCCAGGATATCTTCCCAAGCCAGGGAGCAAACCCACATCTCTCGCATCTCCTTATTGGCAGGTGGATTCTTTACCACTGTACCACCTGGGAAGCCCAATCACACCCCAAGGCCTTGAATTTTGCTCATGACTTGAGTTACCATTTTATGAGTGCCTTTAACCAGGCACTGCACCAAACTCCTCATACACAGTACCTCCAGCCATGCTGACTCCAGCTGGCTGCCGTTCTTCTCATGCAAACCACTTCTATCTTATCAGAATTTTCTAATGTGATCTCCCTTCTGCCTAGAAATAGCCTCCTATTTCTTTTTCTTTTTAAATTTTTTTCGCATGTGTTGTTTTATTTATTTTTGGCTGTGCTGGGTCTTCATTGCAGCACAGGCTTCTCTCTAGCTGCAGTGTGTGGGCTTCTCATTGCAGTGGCTTCTTTTGTTGTGGAACACAGGCTTTGGGGTGTGTGGGCTTCAGTGGTTTGCAGCTTCTGGGCTCTAGAGCACAGGCTCAGTAGTTGTGGCACATGGGCTTAGCTGCTCCATGGCATGTGAGATCTTCCCCTGACCAGGGACTGAAACCATGTCTCCTGCATTGGCAGGCAGATTCTTTACCACTGAGCCACAAAAAAACCCCTAGCCTCCTATTTCTGCCAATCCACATACCTTACCTTTTTCAAAATGCAGCTCAAAATTCACCTCCTTGGGCCAGACTTCCACCTCTGATGCTGCCTTTTTCTTCCTAGCTTCTGTATTTCTCTACTCTGTTGCTTTATAGCCATTTCCATTTGCTGACATTTTGGTGTGTTTCTTACATTTTACCTGTTACTCTGTCTTGTAAATGTTTAGTTCTGTGAGATAAAACACTGACCCTACTTTCTTTAAACTATAGGCATCCATTCTTAGCAAACAACCTTGATTCATTCATCCATTTATTGAACAATTATGTTTTGAAAACCCATCATGTTTCATGCACTCTGTAAGATTCTAGGAATACAGGAAAAAAGTAATACATAGACCTTGTCCTCAAAGAACTTGGTTTCAAGGCCCAAGAACCATGATAACTGTCTACCTAAAGAACCTACTGAGCTGAACTGTCAAAGATAACTTAGAAATAGTTTAAAAACAACACAAAAACTCCTCTCCCCAGAGTACTGTTTCCTAGATTATCAGGGAAACTGTGGCTGACCTGAGTAGTTTCCCTTATGAATAAAGAATTGCTTTTGCCAGTAAGGTATTCCCACCACAGAGGACTTTTATAAACATACCTGGGAAAGCCAGGTCTGCTGGTGCATCTGCACAGAGATGGATATTCTGCTTTGAGTTTCTAGCATAGTAATACATTTTAGATGCATACAAGTAGAAAAGATAAGCATAAAAGAGTGTAACAATGTAAAATTATTTTTGCATGATTTTGTATAGATGTGTGAATAAACAATAACAGGATCTCAAAGAACAACTTTCAAATTAATAAAAACCATGTTATTTAAATAAACCAACAAATTTACAGTCTTATTGAAGATAGTTCAGAGAAATCTGGTCTAGCTACACATCCTTCAGCATTACATAACTTGCAAAGAGCAAAGGAGATAAATATTCTAAACTCGAGTCAGAAAAGCCATAAATGAAAATGTAGCCTGTTCATTTACTAGCAGATGGCAGCTCAAGGTATAAGAAGAAGCATCCATTCAACTCCTTTGGAATAATTTCTTGAAGGGGATTTCATGCAACTGTGTTTTATTAAATTTCAGGGAGTTTTCCCATCTGAAAGAATTAAAACTAAAAGTGAATCCAGGTAAGTAGAAAGTATATTAAAAATATCACCAGTCCATCCTAGGTGAGGTAAATCCTGTTTCAGTTTTGTTTGTTATTGACAGAGAAAGGAATATAGTGGCAGTAGAGATGGTGGCATTTTATTTGCTTTTTGGGTTTTTTTTAATTAAATTACTTTAATTCACCTAATACTTTTATTAAATTATCCTTCTTAGAAGGTAAACAAACCTGGCTCTTAAAAAAGAACTGGTCCAGGGAGCACAACTTTTATGTATGAAAGCTATTTAATGATATATTAATTCCACTGGAAATGTTAGCCTATTTATCAAAGAGAACTGAAGGACAAAAAAAAAAAAAAACGAATAGGAAGGAAATCACATCAGGAATGCGATGGGGTGGAGGCAGTTTGCAAAGGGATGTCTCAGAAAAAAAAGCCACAGTCACTGGTGAGGCCTCCTTTAGAAAATGCAGCAGCCAACCCAAGCCCTTGATCTTCCGCCAGCATGTACTGAGGAAACTTGCCACATCTGAATCTCACATTGCTGTATCTCTCAGGGCTGTTATCACTGCAAATGCTGGCAAATGTTCTTGACATAAAACAATAGGAATTCTGCTGTCATTTCTGTATTAGCGAGTCATAAAGCTCTGAAGAAACCCCAGTAGACATGTTTTCATCAAGTGCATATGAGAAAATAATAAAAGACACACCAAAAAAAGCAGATAATTTCAAAGAAAGATTGCTGTACCTTTGCATAGTGCCTAGAAAGAACAGAGTTGTAATCACTGATTTGAAAATAGCAATAAAAATTTTCAAAACAGACATAAAAATAATAACAAAAATTTTGCCAGAACTTTAAACCCGGATAATAAGAATTATGTAAGTGGATGCTTTTATAGGTTATTATCCAATAAACAGCCAGGCACCCCTCGGGGATTCTTTATCTCCCCTCCCTCTTTCTCTTGGAAAGAATCCCTCTTGTCTTTTCCACACCCAGCTAACCAAAGCTGATATCTGAGGACAACTCTCTTATAACCTGAGCTTCCTACATTAATATACTGGGTAGTGTAAGTGCAGCAATTATGCTTGAAAATAAAGGAAGATGAAAGGCAACACACCCGGGGCAACTCTCTGTGCCTCTTAAAGGGAAGGCAGGATTTAGGAATAAATTCTAATTACTGATGGTTCATTTTCAGTACTGACTTTTGGCCCACTATTTCCTCCAAAGCACTTCCATGGGTCTACCACAGTGATGGTTCAGACACCCCAAAACCTCTCTCAGTTTTTATGCAAAGTCTATCATCTAGGAATTACAAATTTTAGATATTTTTAAATGAAGCTTAGAGTCTTCAGTTGTTGAAGAATGCCAAAATTTCATAATCTTTTCATCTGTGCTATTTAACCTCATAAATATGAGAGATTCAAATGAATGCAAAGGTGATGTGGAGAAGGCAGAACTAAATTTCACTTATAAATTATTCCAACATGAGTGCACACACACAAATCCACATCATATTTTTCCCCAGACTTTAAAGTTTTTATTTTGTATTGGGGTAGAGCCGATTAACAATGTTGTGGTAGTTTCAGGTAAACAGTGAGGGGACTCTGCCATGCATATACATGTTGATCTCAAACTGAACATTTTTTTACTTTCCAGAACTAAATCTACCTACTCCTTAAGGTACATTTAGTAAATTATTCCAAGATGTGAAATGCTTTGGTAAAATATGTATTTTAAACTACACCAGCCTATCTCTCCTAAAGAAATATGATTAAATTTAATCCCTTTTATTTTATAATCTGCTATGAAAAGTTTATTCATCCATGTTATGCTAAAGTTTACAAAAAAAAAAAAACAGCAACAAGCAATGCATAATATTAAAGCTTGATTTTTACCTAGGTATTAGGCAGATTTTTAGAGATTGGTCACTAGAAATTATTTCAAATATGATATATTGGGTGGAAAACCAAGTATCATACAATTTAACATTTTAAAACACCCAAAACAATACCATATATGCTAATGGGTGCATATATGTTCAATGAAAGTATAAAAAAAAATCTCAAGGAAGGATTCACACCTACCAGGATGGTAGTAGGTGGGTGAATAAAGGGATGAGAATGAAGTAAAGCTTTGGTTACACCTCTAATGTTTCATTTCTTAACAAAACAAAGTGAGCTGAAGCATACATGGCAGAATATTAGCGTTTGTTAAATCTATTAATAAGTGATATACTGTGGCATCTCTGAAATTGCTTTCTGAACATTTGAAATAATTTATCATTTTAAGCATTTCCAATAAAACAGTATTACAGAGTAATGTTTTAAGAATAGAGTGAAAACTTGTTTTCTTTAAGAAAAGTATGGCAAAAAAGATGGAGGAAATACCAACATCTCCACAGTCGACTCAAACTCTTTCTGTGCTGCGTGTCTTTATCAGACATAGACGAATGCACTGCAGGGACACACAACTGTAGAGCCGATCAAGTGTGCATCAATTTACGAGGTTCCTTCGCCTGTCAGTGCCCTCCCGGGTATCAGAAGCGAGGAGAGCAGTGTGTGGGTAAGTACAGCAGTGCAGTGAGCCAAGTCCTGTCTGGAGCATCTTAATTGTTTACCCCTCAGGCCTTCAAATCAAAGCACTCATCTTTATTTGCAGAACGATAATGCTTATTCTTTCATTGACTACCAACCCATTTTCCATATTAATGAGAAAAAAAACAACTTTATAGGTCAAGCATAGTCTGGATATCAAAGTGTCAGTTACATCTTAGACTAAGCAAAAGCAGAAGCTTAGGGTATGAGTGAGACCACAAAAGCAAAGAGGAGAATCATTTAAGTTAGTTATTTGGTGTCCTAGCTCTAAAACACTGATGCTGTGGGCTTCATTCACTAGGTTTTAGTGTAACATAGCTTACAGAGCAAATGTGTGCTGTGTGTGTGCTCAGTCACTCAGTCATGTCCAACTCTTTGTGGCCCCACGGACTATAGCCCCCCAGGCTCCTCTGTCCATGGAATTTTCCAAGCAGGAGTACTGGAGCTGGTTGCCATTTCCTACTCCAGGGGATCTTCCCAACCGAGGGATGGAACCTGCATCTCTTGCATCTCCTTTATTGGCAGGTGGATTCTTTACCACTGAGTCACCTGGGAAGCTCTATAGAGCGAATAGTAAGGTTCAAATCCCAGCTCCATCCCTAACTCACTTTGAGTTACTTAAATCCTCTGTGTCTCACTTCTTTCCTTTGTACTGTGGAAATAAAACCAGCCCCTATCTTAAGAGCTCATGTGCAGGAATGCTTAGAATGGTGCCTGGCCCTGGGTTGAATAGTTGTATGCCATCGTTCTGTAATGAGTTAACAGACTTGTACTAAACATTCTTTATGTTACAAGTGGCTCCAGTACTAGAACCGCAACACGTGAGCCCTCCTTGAGAGCTCTACTTGAGCTGTCTGAGGGCAGGGGCCAGGTCTGGTTTGTGTCATTGTTGTCTCCCCAGTCCCTGAAGTCTGCCAGCCAAGTAGATGCTCAATGCATGCATTTTGAATGACTGGAAGAATACAATATGGGGAGGCTGGCAAATAAGAAGTCAACTAAAGTGTTCTGGGTGCAATCTTGAGGCCCAGCACTAGGATGAAACTCTGTAATTGACTCCCTTTGTCCACTGACTTACATACTTCCTCGTACCATTAGGTCAGTGAAGAGTTCTTATTTTCTCTTAGGAACAGAGGATAAAAATCTCTGGGGACAGGCAATGCCACATTCAGTTTTCACCAGTGAATGTGAGCTGTTGGTGTCAGGGTGTCTACTCTGAGCTTTCATAGGCCCTGGCCCTGCTCTCTCTGCCCTGGGGCTCTGCTAGGTGCTGGGGCTAGTTAGTCCAGTCTCTGATGAAGGACCAGGAATTTGCAGTGACTGAAGCTGTGATTTAGGAGAAAATTGTTTGGAAAAATTCATAGGCACCAAAGTTTTGCCCATTGTATTAGGAAAATAAACAACTGAAGGTATAATAAGTATAGAAAAAGAACAAACCCAGCCTACTATGGGAAGAATCAAAGCAAATAGAACATATAGTTAGAGCTCTTTATGATACAGTAGGAGATATCCTTAAATTCAGATCTAATCATGTGACTTCCCTGCTGTTCCTCTCACGCCCAGAATCAACACTGCATTCCTCAATAGCAAATAAGGTCTTCCCCATCTTATCCTCGCCCAACTCTGCTGTGACAACACCCTTCTCCTGCCAAAACAATTACACTTTAGCTTTGTCCCAAGAGTTATAGTTCCCCAATACATCACACAGTGTCACACTTTGCTACCTCTGTATAAGCTTTCAGTACCAGAGACATACACTTCTGACAAACTCCTATTCAAATCTTAAATTCCAGGTCAAGGTCACTTCCTCTGGGAAGTGTTCCATGAGCTCCCCAAATATAGTCACTCCTTCTTCTATGCCAATAAATCTCAAACTTTGATGGATTCTTTTTGTAAATTTCTAACCTGTTATAGATCAATACTTCTATAGAGTACAATAAGAATGTTGCAGTAACACTAAATTGCTATTTCTAAACACATGCTCCCAATTTCTATACTTATTCATTGTGGACTGGTCCAAATATACCAGCAGTGGTCAGCAAGTCACGTGGAATGGTGCTCCCTCTATCTCTTGTACACTTTTCTATGTTTGATCTTATACTTCCACACAATAATTTGTTTTCATGCCTGCTTTCCACACAAGATGGAATAGAATATACATATGATCATCATCATATGTTTAGCAGTGTAAACCTACACTGCCAACCACAATGCTAACAAATAACAAAGGTTCAATGAATGTTTACTTGTTGAAAAGACATGCACCATTTATTCATCAAATATTTACTGAGGGCTTACTGTGTGCTAGGTGCTGGACCACTGTGGTAAACAAACAGATTTTACAGAACCACGGCCCTCGTGGCGCTATTAGAAAGTACCACTTACATAACTTAGCTATTGATATTGTCATCTGGCTATGATACTAGGTACTAGGAAGAACTGTGCCACAACTGCTCTTAATTAGTATGAACTTTCCATTCGTTCAACTAATGTTTACTGAGCACCTACCATGCCAGACCCTATTCTAGGTATTAAGCACACAACAGACAAAAAATACTTTATCTCTACCTCATGGGGAGAAAATGGATCTTATTTTCCATGCATTATAGTGAGGAAGACAGACAAGAAGCAAATAAATACATAACACAATGGCAGGGAGTGTCACTGGCTACAAAGAAATATAAAGCAGGATTAGGGGGTAGATGGAGCAGAAGTTATTTTATATGAATGGACAGAAATGGCCTCCCTGACATGACATCTGATCAGACAGATAAATAAATTAGGAGGGAAGCTATGTGAACATTGTTATTGTTTATTTAATATTCAAGTTAAATCACATATATTTGCAGCTTATTCATAATAGCTTCCATTTGTTTTTGCCTGTTTTGTGCAAGGAAGTTCACCTGTATCATCTCATGTTATCCTCCCAACAACCCTACCACATTGTTGTATTATTACTCACAAAAGAGGAAATGGAAGCTCTGAGAGGTTAAGACCAAGCTAGTAAATGCTGGAACAAAGACTTAAACTCAGGTTACCTCGTGGTACACTACCTACTTGAGCACTCTGCCTCCCACACTTGTAGTTATTAAAATACCAGAAGAGTTCAGCAGAAAGTTATGTTTTGTTTTCATTTTTCCCATAAGATAGTATCATTGCATTGATAGTATATAATTATTATTTTAAATTACACATGCCATATTTGAGTTGTCACAAAGTGTACAGTTGTAAATTAATGAAATTTTATTATGCTTCTAAAATATTAATTCCGTTCTACAAGTTCTCAATTGAGCATTTTATAGTTGGAAATATTTATATGAGGACACAGGCTGGAACACTTGATCAGTGTGTCAGAAGGGCACTCTCAAAAAGTAACTTGTTTAGTATCCCATTCCTTCCACAGCATTCTTTCACTTGATTCTCACAGAAACTTCACAAGATACACATAGCAAGCATTACTGTCTAATATGGAAGAAAAAACGAACTACTGAACATTTGAGTGACTTCACCAAGGTCACCAGCTGAGCAGCAGCCTCCTTTCTTAGTTTTATACTATATCTCAATTCTTCCATAGTTCTTTTCTACTTCTTTAATTATAAATAACCTTTTATATTCCCAGCCTTACATTCTCACTTATATGTGAAATAGTCTTAATTACTTTTCCCTCTTTAAATCTCAACCCATCCAGCCAGGTTTATGAAGTGTTTGTTCTTAACATCTCATTTAGCTACAGAGAGCATACAAAAGTATATTTAAAGCACAGATACCCTAATATTTTTAAAAAGAAAAATAATTACTTTTAAAATGAGGTCTCCAGGTTTTCTAGATAATGCTCTGCTGAGAACTTGAGATTAAACAGATCAATAATAGTAATTTGGATAGTCGGTAATTTGGTTCTCTTTGCGTGTGTGCTTAATAACCTAGATGTAGACGAATGCACCATCCCTCCATATTGCCACCAAAGATGTGTGAACACACCAGGATCATTTTATTGCCAGTGCAATCCTGGGTTTCAGTTGGCAGCAAACAACTATACCTGTGTAGGTAAGTCTTCTGGAAACAGCCAACCAATTTCTGTCTTCCCAGCAGTATCTCCAGTTTTCTATATTCATGGTTTCCATCAACTTCCCCAAAGCTGAAAGGACAGTAACCAATCTGGTTTTTAAAAACACATCAAGATGTAAATGGAAAAAAATTTTAACTTTGGTTTTAGTTCTCCTCTGTGACAGTATTAAAAAAAGGTTTTAACTATAGATTGATATACACACCAGTTAGTCAACAGTGTGTGATACAAACACTGAAGGTGCCAAAGGGGTTACTACAAGTTCAGATACATAAACTTTCTGCTGAGAGTGCATCTGATTTTCACATGCTTCTCCTACCCTTTCAGAATGCAATGTCACGGCACACAATTTTAAGATTGGCATGACATGGAAAAAATCTAGTGCAGGAAAAATGCCTTTTCACAATATTTTCAGTGCCTTAGAGCATTGCAAAACTCTGTATGGGTCTCAAAGGCTTATGTTATAATTGTAATGGAATTTAACAGGACCCATTTAAAAAGTAATAAATAGCACAGATAAATCTTCACTACAGCATGCTGAGAGACCGTATCAGTATGTGTCTTATATCAATTATTTATAGACTTGGCATTCTGCATTTGAACAATAAAAGAAAATAGATATTGGAATGTATATTTATTAGAACCATTAAATTCTTTTGGAAAGATTCATCAAACACCAAACTAACCATCATTCCCAGGAAAAAAAATATTCCGGTATTTCTGAAAGTACATGACAGATGTTTGAAGTTGTTCCAATAAATATGAGACCTGAATGGATGTTCTCCAGTGAGCTTCTGCAAGGCAAAGAATCCAGCTAGGGAATTACTCACTTATCATCAGATGACATAGGTACAAAAGAGCAAGGCTATGTTTAAAGACATAAATATGTAAGTGTGTATGACCTTGCCTTTCAGATATAAATGAATGTGATGCCAGCAATCAATGTGCTCAGCAATGCTACAACATTCTTGGTTCGTTCATCTGTCAGTGCAATCAAGGATATGAGCTAAGCAGTGACAGGCTCAACTGTGAAGGTAAAATATTATCCAAATAATTGGTAGTAATAGCACAGTTCCTGTCTTTGCTGTTGCTTTATCCAAGTATATACCTGTTTAAGAAAGCAAATTTTTATTATGTTCTAAAATCCAGTTAACTTAGTTCACTTATAACACTGTCTTTTTAGTATGTTATCAAAAGAAAGAAGAAAAAATAATTGAAATACTAGATGTAGGCTGGGTCTGATAATTAGCAAGGGTACTCTAGTATCTTGCTTCTCAAGTGTGATGGGCCAGCAGAACTGGCACCTCTTAGGGGCCTGTGAAATTGTAGACTCTCACGCCCCAGCCCAGACCTACTGAATCAAATTCTGTGTCTAATGAGAATTCCAGGGGACTAGTGGCATATTTAAGTTCAAAAGTAGCTGATTGCATGTCAGGAACACTAGAATAGAAACCAAAAGATCTGGCCCTAGGCATCCCTGCCACTGCATGCTCAGGGCACATTTCTTAAGGTGCCTTCATTTCACTCTCCACATGATCAAGAAGAGGGCCATTTAACTGAAGGATCACCATCAGAGTCCACTGCACATGCTCGCTCCACTGTGTACTTCAAATGGCCTAAGACATCCTGAGGGATGCCATTGACACTTCATGCTCTTGACTTCCTCACAAACTGTCCCAGCTTTACTTGGGGCCACAAAGATCATACCCTACACAGAGAGGCCTCCCATCATGCCACTGCGCTCAAAACCAAAAGGGGCTGGCTCTGGACGGCTGCCTCTGCCCTTCTGAGCAAACTATAAGAACAGCACCATTGAGAAATGCAAAGCCTTCTGCCAGGGCATCAACCTCTAGAAGCTAGCACAGGGATGAAACTTGGAGTTCAAAACTCAGATGAACTTGGAAGCAGAGCCACCCAATTTCTGAGAAGGCAAATATGAATCTGCATCAAGGGTGGGTCTGCCAAGCACAACACGAGGATCATCAACCACAAACCACTTCTTTCAGTCTGCTCAGCTAGGATGGTTAGTTCCAGGATTTGCCAAAGTGTCAGCAGTAATTGAGTAAAACTGATGGTAAGAAAATTCTCTGCTCTGTGAAGTTCCATGAGAACTAAGCTGATATTGTTAGAACTTGCATTTGAGCCTCTTATAAAGTATTGCATTTCTGTTTCAGAGATCGCAATGTTTGAAAAAAAAATACCAAAATAATAACATGTAAGTATTCAACTCTATGTTGTTGCTTTTGTCTGGTTCAACAGACATTGATGAATGCAGAACCTCGAGCTACCTGTGTCAATATCAGTGTGTCAATGAACCTGGGAAATTCTCATGTATGTGCCCCCAAGGATACCAAGTGGTGAGAGGTAGAACATGTCAGGGTAAGTTTATTGTTTTCAGATCTGTTAAGTTTTAACCAAGAAAAGCAGGGAGGAAGTATTGGAATCTCTACCACAGACTCTCGTTTTTTACAATTTGAGCTCTTTTTTCCCTTGTTGATCATGAGACATGCACACCTCATAAAGAGGATATTTAGTGTTATCTTTCTTTGAAATTTAAAGTCATAATTTTTTCTTAAAATAGAAATAATTTTAATATAATATTAATATGCCTTCTAAATAGCCTACATAGTTCCTGTGATATACATCTTCTAATCATCCACCAAAAATGATTCAATTATTAAAATATTTTGCCATGAATTTCAGTATAGAACATAAGCTTAATGCGTGGTTAGGTGTACCTCAAAAAGATCTCAATTCTCTAAAACACTAGGATTATAAACTAGATAGTAATAAGTGGTGACAAAATCAGCATCATGTGTATTAAATGTGCCTGAATTCTTCAGTTAAAAAAAAAAAACAACTATTAATCCAAAAATAGCTAATGTCTTTCAATACAGTTTTAAAATAAATATTCAGGTGGTCTTCATAGTGACATATAGGTAGAAAAGATGCAGCTCCTACATAGGATGATTTCAGAATTTCTCTGAGAGATTTGAAAATCCTGGAAAAATTGGTACAAACACGTTTATATAAATAAGTGAAAAAAATGACTGAATTTGAAGACACAAAATCTGTTGAAGACCCAGCTATATGACATTCTATCCATACCATTTTAACAAACTATCAGACTTCTCTGAGCCTGAACTTTCTCATTTGGAAAAGGGAGTTGAGGGAATGAAATGGAATAATACACAGAAAAACTATAAACTATAAAGCCTGGAAAATTCAAGGTGTTTTTATGAAATTTACCTAGCAATATAAATGACCAGTAGCAAATTTTTTCTAGGACAGTAAAATTTTGTTAAGAAAATATCTAGGAAAGGAGACAGGATTCTGAGTCTGCATCATGATTTTGCAGGGAAATATTAACTCACAGAAACATCTATTACCTGATAGTTTATAGCATGCATGTGATTATTCAACTAGAATCTAACCACAAAACATGAGCATAATCAGAATGTAGTTCATTACACAAGTAACATCTTTCTACCCTTTCAAGGTTACTAGAGACTCTGTAATGTTAATTGTGGAAAAACATTGCATTCCAAAGGTTTTATTTTCTGAACTCTAATTGAGACTTTTAACATGAATATTACATGCAGGAAAATGTTAGCCAGAGGGTTATCTTAACCAATATCCCTGGAGCCCTTCAAACAAATATCTATGTGTTTTTCTAATCATAAATGGACTTGATACCCAGCAAAAGACAGAAACAAGTTAACATTCAGTTACCTGCCTACTTTATGGAAACATTTATATCTGTTATGATGAAAGGTGAAATGCAGTGGAATTGCAAATAAGGGATTCATCAGTGTTATACCTTGAAGAATATTTGTTAAACTAAAACATTTTTTGTGAAGGAGACCATTCTTTTAAGGTATACAACAATAGGTTTACCCCACTGAAAGCATCCCTTCCCAACAGTCCACAGGTTAAATTAATACCAAAAGAGTTTCGATTCTCACCTTCCCCTAAAAAGTTTATTTGGGGGATGAAATAACTGTTCTCATTTCCACAGACTTGCAAAAATGAAAACTCTCTGTGTATGTGCTGGTTGGTGTGGGGAGGGGAAGGGGACAGTGGTGAGGAAGAGAAACAGAGAGAGAGACAGAATACTCAGATACACAGACACACTCATGAAATATTTTAATACTATTAATCATTTCTGAAAAACCCTCCAAAATGATTAAGGAGCTGATTATGCTAGGCTGTAAATTACTGGAAGTAATAAATAAAATTATTACATAAAGTTTCCTTTTGCCGCTTTTGAACTCCATATAACAAACCAGTCTTGTAGCTAACTAAACAGCATCTTTATTTTTCAAAAAAGTGAAAATATTGAAAGGACAAGTCAGCTGTGATTTCTTCTGAGGAATCTAAGTTCTTTCTTTAGCCATAGCCAGTCCAAAAGAAGATACTTTTTGTAACTGACTCTTGGAAACTGCATGGCTTTTCCAGTCTCCTCTTGGGTTCCAGAGAGCTCTTGCCAGTTTGGAAGCTAAAAGAAATTTTTTTTTCTCCAAAGACAAAGAATGGAATTATTCTCATTTAGAGGATGCAGTACCTTGTGGTGGAAAGATGCCTGTCACTATCTGTATACATTTGAGTCAGCCACTTAACCCTTATTTGTTTTTCCTTCATGCCACATAGAGATATCTTTCTATCTCCACATGTTGTGTGAAGAGCAACTTAGTTTAGTTTCAGTCAGTCAGTTCAGTCACTCAGTAGTGTCCAACTCTTGGCAACCCCATGAACCACAGCATGCCAGGCCTCCCTGTCCATCACCAACTCCCTGAGTTTACCCAAATTCATGTCCATTGAGTCAGTGATGCCATCCAACCATCTCATCCTCTGTCATCCCCTTCTCCTCCTGCCCTCAATCTTTCCCAGCATCAGGGTCTTTTCAAATGAGTCAGCTCTTCACATCAGGTGGCCAAAATATTGGAGTTTCAGCTTCAACATCAGTCCTTCCAATGAACACCCAGGACTGATCTCCTTTAGGATGGACTGGTTGGATCTCCTTGCAATCCAAGGAACTCTCAATAGTCTTCTCCAACACCACAGTTCAAAAGCATCAATTCTTCAGTGCTCAGATTTCTTTATAGTCCAACTCTCACATTCAGTTTAATATTTGCTAAAATCCAGGTGCCTCCAGTGCATTCATGCTATGTGATAAAGGGATAAAAAGATGTGCACAATGGCACTTACCCTCCAGGAGAGTACAAGCTAATAGAAGGATTGAAACAAACATGCAGATTTCAATAATGCAAAGCAGAAACCAATAAAGGCCCCAAAAGAGGAAAAATGAGATATAAGAATTCAGAGGGAAGAAAGATATCACATCCCAGCAACTAAGCCATGACTGTCTTGTTAATAAGAATTCAGTAAATTATTTATGGAATAAGTAAATTAACGAATGAAAATATCTGATTGTGTGGAAGGAATGATTCAGAAAAGACTTATATCGGATAAACTTATCACTATTCAAATGTAAAGGAAGGCACACATAAGGATATGCATAATATAATTTTTGTCATTGTTGTAATGGTTCTCTGGAGAAACTGTTCTCTCAGATGTCATCTGGGAACTCTTGATTCCCAAGTTTAAACTCAGTCTTTGTCCAGCCTGACCTTTCCACAACCCTCCTTCCTGAGACTCTCTCTTGTTCTGACCTCCTTGAAGTGCATTTTCCTGGGTTGCTTCTCACTGCTGACAGCCCCTTCCTTAATTCCTCTTCTTCCCAATGATCTTTAAATAGCCACATTCTATGGGCTTCCCTGGTAGCTCAGCTGATAAAGAATCTGCCTGCAATGCAGGAGACCCCGGTTAGATTTCCAGTTCGAGAAGATCTGCTGGAGAAGGGATAGACTACCCACTCCAGTATTCTTGGGCTTCCCTGGTGGCTCAGCTGGTAAAGAATCTGCCCACAATGTGGGAGACCTGGGTTCAATCCCTGAGTTGGGGAGATCCCCTGGAGAAGGGAACGGCTACCCACTCCAGTATTCTGGCCTGGAGAATTCCATGGATTGTATAGTCCATGGGGTTGTAAAGAGTCAGACACAACTGAGTGAGTTTCACTTTCACATGCTGGAATGCTTCATAGCCTCATTTCTTTTCCTGTAAACAGCTTCTTAAGGACAGTGTAACCCACTCCCAGAGTACCAACTATCCAGCAGCATGCTACAACTTACTGAAACCACATTCTAGCTTTTCCCTCTCTTCAAGCTCATGAGCCTGACAATAAACTTCCATCTCCAGAGTTTTTGTTTGCTGCTTTCTCACCCTGGAAGACCCTCCCCACCTCCATGATAAAAATCCTATCTAACCACCACCTTTTCTAGGCCAAGTTGAGAGGGCTCCTCCTTCCTTCAGCCTTCTCTAATCCCCCAAGAAGTGGTGTCTTTCACTTTTATTTAAGCAAAGTCAGTGGCCTAGCATTTGGCTTTGAATTCAACAGATGAATAATAGATGCTTGATAAAATACAATGAAATGACACATATTAATCAGTTGAGAATGGTTTCACTACATCTGTTCTGAATTAAATGCAATGAATTCAGGTCCCACCAAGTTTTAGGTCTAAAATCAAATTAAACAGTCCAGATTCTCATATACCTCCTTCTGGTGGCAAACTGGCATCTGCCACTTAGGCAATTTACTTATATCAGTAAACTCTTTGACTCTGCATCTCTACAGATATAAATGAGTGTGAGACCACAAATGAATGTCGGGAAGATGAAATGTGTTGGAATTATCATGGCGGCTTCCGTTGTTACCCACGAAATCCTTGTCAAGATCCCTATGTTCTAACATCAGAGAAGTAAGAAAAACCAGAACTTTTGAAACTGAGAATCTTCTGATTTTACCAAGCCTAACAAGTGAATACTTTTGTCTCTGCAGCCGATGTGTTTGCCCAGTCTCAAATGCAATGTGCCGAGAACTTCCTCAATCCATCGTCTACAAATACATGAGCATTCGATCTGATAGGTCTGTACCATCAGACATCTTCCAAATACAGGCCACAACCATTTATGCCAACACTATCAACACTTTTCGGATTAAATCTGGAAATGAAAACGGAGAGTTCTACCTAAGAGTAAGTATCCTGAGGGCAGCCTTAGCAAACTTGGTTCAAGTTTGTTGTTGTTTGATAGTAATTCACTTGGAAAGAAAGCCAACATTTAAAGAGTTTTTATCTGCAGGCATTGTGTAAGGCCTTCCTGTATGCATTATTTCACAATCCTCTTGGTAATATTGATACTTGGTAAGATTAATATTTATCTCCATATTTTACAGAAAAGTGAGACCCAAGGAGATGAATTAGCTTCTCTAAAGTCACTCAGATAAAAATTACAGACTCTAACAGAGTTATATGTGACCACCAAAATACAAGCCTGCCTGCACACACACACACACACACACACACACTAAATAGATACTACAAATCAGTGATAGCTATTTAATTGTACATAGAAAAACTAATTCTTACAGAACTTTTCAAAAACCCTGAATTCCTTATTGTTACATTCACAAGATTTGCACCAAAACTAAGACCCATAAATATCTGAGAAGTGACCCCAACCTCCCACCCTTGTACCATGTATACAACCAATAAATTGTACTATTCTTGCAAATTTCCAGGAAGACAATGTGAGGTCACCTTTATGTTTTCCTTTCCTTTCATTGCCTATATGAAATCTTTCTCTGAATTCTGCCATTTCTCTCTTCACAGTGTCCCCTGTGTTATCTTTGCTTCCTCATGTCCCTGACTCTCTTCCTTTAAACTGGCTCTTAGCACCTCTCTAATCCCTCCAAGGGTTTCCGAGCAGATCTTCCTGACTACAATGCCTCAGCCTTCCAGTCCCCCTGCAAAATCTTAGCAAGTTCATTTTAGGTTAAAATTCTGACATTTTAAATATGGCTCACCACTTCATGTGAAAATGATGGCACCCCACCAACCAGTTTGCAGGGTTACGGTAACTGTTTCATGTTAAGGATGTTATTCATCCAGTTACAATTTTCTCAAAACTCCTTTGGGCACTCTTCATTTTTAATCAAATTTTAAGGTCAATATTTCATTTTGAGAATATGAAAAGTAAATTGGGAAATTCATCCTTGTGGTAAAGTTTACAGATTTTTAATGTTTACACATTTATCCTGTTCTTTGATATATTAAGTTCCCTTCCAGCTCTAGAATTATGTGATTGTGTTTCTTTGCCAGTAAATTAAAAATGATTAATTTCTCATGACCAACTTCTGAAGAGAAAAACCCAACCCAAATACAATCTGTTACTATTCTTTTTTCTAATAACTAAAAATAAACTTCTTTAACCTTTGATGCTTTAAATTTGAGATATAATAGATATTTATAAGAAATTTACTTTAAAGGAACTTCACACAGTTTAGATAATAACAATTTAATAATTTTAGCCCAAAGAAATCACATTATTTGTAACCCATGGCAACAAAATAAGTTAATTTAAAAATAATTTTCCATTTGGGACTCTTAGGTATAATTTAAGAAAAAAAAATTTCCTAGGAGTATCAACAGTTATGCAAAGTTCTTGCATATTTTTAATAAACATGGTATTATTAAAGTTTTATGATTCATATCAGTGCACTTATCATAAATACAGTATTTGTCTCAAGTAAAATCCCTTTTAATGAATGATATAAAACATTGTCAATTTTTGTAATCCCAGAGTTAAATACTACTATTTGAAAACCAAAAAGAAGCATTTAAAATCAAAAGGTATTTCAAGACTACTTCTTATCACATAATTCAAAAAGTAGTTGTATAAAATCCTACAAAATGTCTTCACTGAAATTCCACTTGTGCTAAGGCCATTTACAATCAGAAAGCATTAATTAAACACTTATTATATGCTCAGATCCATGCTAAGTGTATGTAATACACAGTTCCTTATATCAAAGGGCTTTAAATATTACTTTGTGGCATAGTTAACACCTATGAAAACAGCAGCAATGTTTAATTGTATTTAATTCCATGGCCCAAGACATCAAAGAATTAGGAGTCAAAGACAATTTCTTGAGAAGCATAAGACTGGACCTTATCCTTGAAAGAATCTGAGGGATATAGGATTTTATTTATATTCCTTTTGGGAGAATACTGAAAAAATCTTCTTCCTTAGAAAACTGAACACATTAGAAAAAAGTAATACATTAAATTGAAGGTAGAATATCATCCTTCACCCACACCAACCAATATCCTTCCTCCCTTACTGAGACTTATTTTTCTTCATAACCCCTAGCACCACCTTCTGTAATATTTGTCTATGTCACCTACTACAATGTGAGGGCAATGAGCAGATACATTGTCTATCTGTTTACTTTTCCATGCACAGCACATAGAATGAATGGTACCTGGCATTTTGCAGGTGCTCAAAAATATTTTTAAATGAATGAATTAATTCGATCAACACCTTCAAGGTATCACTGTTACCTATAAGAGGCAAGTACCATGCCAGGTTCTAGAGATACAGCAGTGAATAAAACCAAACCAGTTTTGGCCCCAGTGAGTCTTATGGTCAAGACATTGAACAAGTGTTCACAAGTGTGCTGAATGTTTCAACTGAACATGGCAAATTCCTCATGAGTACACTACATGTCAACCCTAACCAAGGTAGTGGTGGTCTGAGAGCTTCTTGGAAGTAGATTTAAACTGAAGACTAGCAGTTAGAGACTAGCAAATGGAAGCAATAAAAAGCAGACAAGTTGATCTACAACTCCAGGTGCTATAGGCAGAGTGATTTGAGAGAAACCTGGAGAGATGAGCAGGGCCTATATCACATAATGCATGACAGACCATACTAAGGGTTTCAAGAAGAGGAATTGCTATCAGGTTTTCACACCCCACTCCAGTACTCTTGCCTGGAAAATCCCATGGACAGAGGGCTTGGTGGGCTGTAGTCCATGGGGTCGCTAAGAGTCGGACACGACTGAGCGACTTCACTTTCACTTTTCATTAAAAAAAAAAATCCTGGCTACACTGTAGAGCCTGGATTGAAGTGGAGCAAAAATGGAAATGGAAAGACCAGTAATTCAAAAGATGGGGGACTAGGGTAGTAGCAGTGTGTCCAAAAGAAGTGGACAGATTTATGATGATATACGAAGAACTACATGACTAGGTAAGCTGTTTTTTATGGGGAGGTGAAGGAGAATGAAACATCATGGATAACCTCCAAGTTTCTGTCTTGAGCAGCAATAGATGGTGGGACCATTTACTGAGATAAGGAAGAAGGAGTTAGTGTGGAGAGGAAGCCAAGGAGTTCAGTTTGGACATATGGAGTACTGGTTGCCTTGAGACTTCCAAGTAAATCTGAGTAGGGTATTGGATATGTGGGCTTGGAACTCAAAGTATAGACTTTTAAGCCACTGGCAGATATGTCATACTTGAAGCCATGGCTATGGATGAGCTCACTCAGGGAGAGTGTGTAGGGAGTAGGTGAGATCACTCAGAATTGGGCACTATTATAGTCATCCAGGACCTTAGCCTACAAATCTCTGGCCATGTCATCCCCCATGAACTTCAGCTTCATGTCACTCTGCCACCACCCCATAGCCACATGATGGACACGTTTATCATGCAGAACAGTTCCACACTAGAATCTTAGTCTCCAGTGATCCCCTCAGGGACCGAGTCTCCTTCTCCTTCATGCCCTCACTTTACTCTCAAAGTGATGTTGGTCCTCTGACCCCCATCCCCCATTTTCTTACAGCCTATCAACTTCTAATTGGACCCTTGAACTACTGTCGTCAGCACCTCCAGTCCCCGTCCCGCAACCCTAGATCAATCACATAATCCATATCTATTTTCATACCCACCTTGTCAGCACAGACTGGTAATATTTTAAATCTTCAGGGGTGTCCTCAGTATGCTCAACAATCCTATTACTTTCTTTTGCTCCTTCTTTTCAGTCGCTGATTGCAAATGTCCCCATACTCTTTAAGTACTTCAGTTCAGTTGCTCAGTCATGTCCGACTCTTTGCAACCCCATGGACTGCAACACACCAGGTTTCCTGGTCCATTACCAACTCCTGGAGCTTGCTCAAATTTCAAATTCATGTCCATGGAGTCACCCTTCATTTTCAGTAGGTGAACTCACCTTCTACTCTTCTGAAACCAACAGTCATGAATTATTTGAACTTATCATCCTATCCCTTGCAAATTTAACTCCATGTGTCCCCCTTCTATCTTTCTTGCTTGAATTTTCCAAAGACAGACTTTCACTTCTATCCATCAAGGCCAACTCACTCCTATATTCTTCATTCCATTTCCTTCAGGAACTTAGCCTATTAAATTCTAATTACCTCCTACATATGCAACTTGTTTTCCCTCTAGATGTTGCCTCCTCTCTCTGTTCTCCCTTCCTAGCCAAGGTTCTTAAAGCATAGTCTGTAATCACAGTCTCTACTTTCTCACTTCCTAGTTACTCCTCTGCCTTCTATTCCCACTACCTTACTGAAATTGCTCTGGGAAAAAAGCCACCAACAGCATCCATACTGCTATATCCAGAGGCATTTTTTTAGTTCTAGTCACCCTCATCCTCCCCTGCTCTATTGGGCACTTCTTGCTGTTCATCTGTTTTCTACTTAATTATCTATTTCTTCTCAGCTTCCTTCGATGGCTTCTCTTCTGTCCATCCTTAAATGTTGGCCTCTCCCAGACCCATTATTATCATGTGTACATTTTCTCCCTTGGTTTAATGTCCATCTGTTGAAGTGACTGGGCTCCCCAGGTGGTGCTAGTATTAAAGAACCCGCCTGCCAATGCAAGAGACATAAGAGACTCGGGTTCCATCCCTGGGTCGGGACGATCCCCTGGAGAAGAGCATGGCAACCCACTCCAGTGTTCTTGCCTGGAGAATCTCATGGACAGACGAGCCTGGCAGGCTACAGTCCATAGGGTCACAAAGAGTCAGACACGACTGAAGCAACTTAGCACCCACACAGTTGAAGTGACAGCGAAAGTCCTAATCTGTTGTTTCTATCCCTGCCCTCCTCTTGGCACCCAGATCCATAGACCTACCTGCCTGCCTGTCCAAATTGATCTCTCTGGAGTCTACAGTGCCCATCATATTGTCCATCAAAATGAAAAACTGCATCTACTTCTCCAGAACATCCTTCTTTACAAAACTCCCAATTATTCTGGATGACTGTCCTCAGGCAATCAAAGGCCTTGCCTTAATGCTTCAGAGTCCCTCTCTTTTTCCCTGTGTGTATACACCTCTATGTGGACTTCCCTGGTGGCTCAAATGGTAAAGAACCTGCCTGCAATGCAAAAGACCAGAGTTTAATCCCTGGGTCTGGAAGATCCCTTAGAGAAAGGAATAGCAACCCACTCCAGTATTCTTGCCTGAAAAATTCCATGGACAGAGGCGCCTATCGGGCTGCAACCCATGGGGTCACAAGGAGTCAGACACGACTGGGCAACTAACACATACACATACATGTGCCTCTATGTATCTTCATGTAACCCTGCACATCCCTGCATATCTTAGCATTTGCCACATTCTATTGAAACTGTTTACATATCTCTTCACCTATTAGAATATAAACAGATCCACAATGGTGAGAAGTGAAAGGTGACAACTTTTTTTATCAGTCCAAAAAATATCAGATTCTCACATAAACTGCAGTCTCTATAATGAGTCATTCTCACTTGAACTGCAGTCTCTTACTGATATAACTACTCAATAAAAGTGAAGAGAAAAATTAACACAAAGAGATGAAAGAAAACAAAGAACTATCAAAAAAAGCATGTCCCTATATCTGAGACTAATGACTGTGTGGACAAGAGACAAGATTCAAGAAGGATTATAACCAAGAATGGACTGAGTAGTGACTTTAATCCTACCTCAGAATTCTTCCCCTAATTCTTATAAGGAAGTGTATTCACAAATAATAGAAACTCCAATAGAGGAAAAATTATTTTCTCACTCCCTCATTTTTCTTTCATTCTAGCAAACAAGTCCTGTAAGTGCAATGCTTGTGCTGGTGAAGTCGCTATCAGGACCAAGAGAATATATAGTGGACCTGGAGATGGTGACAGTCAACAGTATAGGAACCTTCCGCACTAGTTCAGTGTTAAGATTGACAATAATAGTGGGGCCATTTTCATTTTAGTGTTTTTAAAGAGTCCATTGTAGGCGTTTAAATCAGCCAAAGAATATTGTTATCTTAAAGCACTATTTTATTTATAGACATATCTAGTTCATCTACATCTATATACTGTACACTCATGAATAATTCAAACAATTACACCATGGTATAAAGTGGGCATTTAATCTGTAAAGATTCAAAGGTTGTCTTTCTTACTGTATGTAAATTAGACATTAATCCACTAAACTGGTCTTCTTCAAGAGAGCTAAGCATACTCTTTCTGGTGAAACTTGGATTCTTTTCTGGAAAAGTGGGACCACGCAATGATTGTCTTCTGTGGTGCTTAAGGAAACTTACCACAGCTCCACTGACAGTCTCATAAGGAGACAGTCACCATAACATTGAACAGCATGCAAGTTCAAGAAGGAGATTTTAACTGCTTTGTAAGAAAATGGAAAAAGTCAATAAAGATATATTTCTTTAGAAAATGAAGATATTTGTGTTGGTTTTTACTTTTATGATCAGTCTAAATGTAGTTGTTTATCACATAGTAACAAATCACTATCACATAGTATAGTAGTTTCTATATTTTACATTTTTTCAGAAATTTTTGTTATGAATATAAACAAAAACAGTAAGCAAAGTTCCCCAAATGATTGAGATATCCCCTAGAAAATTATTATATTGCGAAATCTATGGGGAGGAGATGAGAAAACAAATTCATTTCTAAACCACTTTGGAGTTGACCAGAAGAAGCAAACTTGGTGTACTAGTCAGTTTGAGTTGCTATAACAAAATACTGTAGACTAACCGAGTGGCTTATAAATGACATACATTTATTTCTCACAGTCTGGAGGCTGGAAGTCCAAGATCAGGGTGCCAGCATGGTCAGGTTCTGGTGACATGCATAAGTCCTGACCTTCTACCCCCACCTCTAAAATATATATAATTATAGAAGTACATATAATCTGTGTATGAAAATGTGTCTGTGTGCACAGTTGCTCAGTTGTATCTATCCCTTTGTGACCCCATGGAATGTAGGCAACCAGGCATCTCTGTCCATGGAATTTTTCAGGTAAGAATACTGGAGTGGGTTGCCATTTCCTACCCCAGGGGATCTTCCCAGCCCAAGGATCGAACTCACATCTCTTGCACCTCTTGCATCGCACCACCTGGGAAGCCCCTGCCTAGGTTATATATACTTCTGGCTTCCCTGGTAGCTCAGCTAGTAAATAATCCACCTGCAAGGCAGGAGACCCCGGTTCAATTTCTGGGTCAGGAAGATTCTCTGGAGAATGGATAGGCTACCCACCTTGGTATTCCCTGGTGGCTCAGTCAGTAAAAGACTCCCCCTGCCATGTGGGAGGCCTGGGTTCAATCCCTGGGTTGGGAAGACCCCCCTGGAGGAGGGCATGGCAACCCATTCTAGTATTCTTACCTGGATAATCCCCACGGACAGAGGAGCCTGGCAGGCTGCAGTCCACGGGGTTGCAAAGAGTCGGACAAAACTGAGTGACTAAGCATACACAGTAATATATTCTACAAATATTTTTTGTAGAATATATTATTTATATATATTTTTTATATATTATAATAATTATATATAATTATATAAGTTAAATATAATCTATGAGAAAAAAAGACAAGCGACTTAGCAGCAGCAGCAGCATGATAAAATAATAATATATTTTATGTATATATATATATTTTGGGGACCTACAGAAGCCATTAACTGCAAACAAGATGGTTTCCCTTTCATCACAACACCTAGTCCTATTCACAAATCATAAACACAAGAAAAGGGTTGATAAAATGTCACTCATGCAATCCCTGTTCTTTTTAATTCATTTTGACATTTGGCAAAACAAAACAGTTATGTAAAGTTTAAAAATAAAATAAAATTTAAAAAAATAAATAAATAAAATAAAATATGGATAAAACCATTTTACAGTGTGCAATTCAGTGGGGTTTAGTATATTACAATATTATGCAAATATCACTACTACCTAGTTTTGTAACATGTCCATCACTCAAAAATTAAGTCCATACCCATTAGCAGTCAGTCCTCATTCCCCCTTACCACAAGCTTTGGTGGGAGTTACCACTTGTCTAGTTTCTATCTCTCTGAATTTGCCTATTCTAGATGTTTCATCCAACTAGAATCATACAATAGATGTCCTTTTGTGTCTGGCTTCTTTCACTTGGCATCATGTCTTCAAGGTTCAGCCATGTTGTAACATATGTAAGTATTTCACTCCTTTTTATGACTGAGTGATATTCCATTGTATAAATATACCACATTTGTTTACCCATTCATCAGTTGATATATAGTTGATAGGTTGTTTCCACCGGCAATTTCTTTGTATCTGGAGTATCCAAAAGGAAACTGATTACAGTCTAAATCACCCGTTTTTAGTTTCATTTTTAACTAAAAGGAAGAGCAAGTGAAAAATAAATTTTATTCACAGAAGCAAAATCCTCAAAGAAGCTAACACATGAGTCACTTTACAGGTACAACTGTCCTCAGTAAACATAAGAATCTCATGCTCTTTCCAAACATAATTTGAAATTCAAAATAAAGTAAATATCATCACTGAAAACAAACCAAAGCAGTAAAGCAAAGCTTTGTTTTCAAACTACACGTGACTCCCACCTTCCCTCCTCCACGAGAATCACAGGTTTAAACCAGCTACCATGGATAAGAATTATGAAAATAATTCATCATCAGAGTCATTATTATTTAGCAGCAAACATTAATTGAGCAGCTTCTATGGTAGTCTCTTCCAACATCTAACAGTGTGATGGAGCATAGAAGAACCAGGGTATGAGTCTCAATTCTAGCATTAACGAATTATGAGACTTAGCTTCTTGGCACCATGGTTTCTTTATACATAAAACTAGGATATTGAAACAAGGGGGTTTTTTCATCTTTAAAAACTATAACTATTCCTTATACCTGAGCTACATTGAGAGAAAAGGTGGCTCTATTTGCCAAACTTTTTACAACATTTGGGTCTTCTTTGTATGCAGTGGCTGTTGGGAAGCACTGCTGCTGCTGCTGCTGCTGCTAAGTCGCTTCAGTCGTGTCCGACTCTGTGCAACCCCATAGACAGCAGCCCACCAGGCCCCACCATCCCTAGGATTCTCCAGACAAGAACACTGGAGTGGGTTGCCATTTCCTTCTCCAATGCATGAAAGTGAAAAGTGAAAGTGAAGTTGCTCAGTCGTGTCCGACTCTTAGCGACCCCATGGACTGCAGCCCACCAGGCTCCTCCATCCATGGGCGTTTCCAGGCAAGAGTACTGGAGTGGGGTGCCATTGCCTTCTCCCTTGGGAAGCACTGGACATTGGTAAAAAAGAAAACTAATAGCTCCTACCCCAAAACATGTCTTCAAAATGAGAGTTCATTGCTAGGGACAAGGACATGAGAAATAATCCGGTTTAGCTATACATTTTTAAATTACAATTCAAAATAACTTTTTTTAGTTTTCACTGTTCAGTTATGCATGTTTTGCTCCTTTCTACTGATTCTAACTGAAATATTATTTCTCATGTTAAACTGAAAATGATTTTACTTTGTTTTGCCAGCAAAAAATTCAAGTCATAGGTTCTCACACTTCCAAACATGCTTCCAGAAAAACCACATGTTCTTACTCGGTAAGCCTCAGTAATGAAGACTGAACTAGTAATTTCCATCACCAGTCCAATGCCCATACCTGGGTTCTGAAACTTTCATGCTTTCTGACTGGACAGAGGTATTTTCCGATAGCAGTTAGAAAAGACCTCTTGGTTGCTAAGACTTCTCAAAAGGGGAATAACTTCCCTTCAGCTGCCCAATTTCCCTTTTAAATAGGTTTTTTGACAATATGCAGACTTCATCTCTTCTAAACATAAAATCTCCTATTACCTACACTTCTTTTTAATAATAATAGGATTCTAAACTTAGATGCCACCTGGTGAAACCAAGTTATTAACACTTGCTCAACCTACTCAGTGCTTTATGGTGACCTAAATGTGATTCACTTTGCTGTACAATAGAAACTAATACAACATTGTAAAGCAACTATACTCCAATAATAAACAAAACTTTTTTAAAAAGACTTTCAAGGTCACAGTTTATTGAGCAAGAGCACTGTGCCTTAAATGAATGTCTTATGACTTAGATTAGGGCTCTTTTTGTTGGCTATACTCCAAATTTCAACACCAACAAGCAATCACTTTCCTTCCAAGCTTCTTCCTGCAGTATCCACCCCAAACTGTGGACCAGCTTTGCTGATTACCACGAGCAGTTGTCACCACTGCTGTTAACTGCAAAAAGATTGAAATAGCACAGGTACTAACCTGATTCTGATTTAGTCTGTTAAACTTTGCTCATTTGTTCTCTAAAAAAAACCTCCAGCAAGACGAAAATAACTGTTACACAAAATGCTTCTGAACTCTAGAAACTGAAACTCAAGGACCAATCATGTAGACCTTACTATACTTGAGAGCTTAGAAATTTCTAAAAGGAGAAAAGAAAGCCTATTCCTAAAGGTACAAACAGAACTGTCTGCACAGGGGAGCTTTGAGAGAGACAGTAAGGGTGGAAAGGGGTTAGTATTCTCCTCATTCAAAAACTAGACCAAAATACAATGAGTCCTTCCTCCCATAAGATCAGTGGAAGGTAAGGGGTTAATGAAAGATTACTGCCAGTCCTGATATCAGTTAACATTCATTAGGTGTTTATTGAAGGAGCAAACAACGAACATCATCACCTCATCACCTAAAGCATTCTTGCTTTAGAGGTTTGAAATAACATAAGAGATTTTTATTTTATTAACAACTCAGCCAACTGTGGGGCTTTTGGCTCTTTCACAATGTTTAAGTTAAAATGATCTCCCTGGGGCTTCCTTAGTGGTCCAGTGGTTAAGAATCCACCTTCCAATGCAAGGGACATGAATTTGATCCCTTGTTCAAGAACTAAGATCCCACATGCTGTGGGGCAACTAAGCCTGTGTGCCACAACTGTTAAAGCCCACGCACCCTAGAGCCTGTGCTCCACAAAAGAAGCCTCACTATGAGAAGCCTCTGCACTGCAACTAGGGAATAAACCCCCACTCACTGCAACTAGAGAAAGCCCAAGTGCACCAACAAAGAGCCCATATGCTGCATTGAGGACCCAGTGCAGCCAAAATAAATACTATGATGACATCATTTACTTACTTAATTCATCTCATCCTCAATTTGAAAAATGACCCCCCCAAAAAAGTTAGGACTTTATACTGTGATTTAAAATATATAAATATTAGAGGGTGGAAATAAGCTAGAAATCAATCCCCATTTTTATCTAAAGAATATAGTTATCTCTACCACTCTGCCTCTACAAGGAAGTTGTTTTAGTAAATGCAAAGGATGGAAATAGAAAGATTGTTCAATACCCTAAGACCATCTGAACACAACCCAGTGAGATTATTATTTGGGGGGAAGCTTCACAATTACAAGTTTATTGTTGAACCTTGTTTCCATGATTGCAAGCAGTTGCTTATGTTTTGAATGGCCATGTATGCTTCTAACTTTCTAGTTCTTCCTTTAAAATATAGAACAGCTGCTGGCCTACTCATATGTTACACATACGAAGCCCACAAGGGACAAGGCCTTCCATTAATATGTTGAATTATTTTTAACACATTTGTATTTCTATCCTGACTCATCATCTCAGAGAGAGGGCAAGTTTCCATCTTCCCAGCTGGGGGGAACACCTGCAAAATACAAATGCAGACTGTGACACATCTGGTACCAAAAAACCAATCTTGTTTCATCTGGCCAGCAGACTAAAATATCAGGATTGTTGAACAGAAACAAGGCAAAAAGTTAACTGCCATTTATATGTAGTCAACACAGATGTCTATTTAAGCTGTTTATATTATAAGCTCATGTGTATGTTAACAGAGCACAGACCCCTTTAATAAGCCAGAGTTGGATTATAAACGCAAGAGAATTTTAAAGCCCTGAACGCAATAATTTGGTTCTTTTTTATCTTCCCATAGAAACTAAATTAATTTCATCAGAATCTCAGCATTCTTTTTAAACAGATGCATTTAACACAAATAAATAATTTTGTTGAATACCAAACTATTTCCTTTAGAAACTGTATTCCATGTTTTTTATTTTAATGTTTATATTATGTTTCTTAAAGTGACTTAAACCAGGTGTCTTCTTTTCTGTTGCCCCAGAAGAAGACCCTGTCACAGAACTGAGTGTGGGAAGTTTGACAGGTTAACTTAGGAAGCATAAGTGAGAAACTAGGGTAAGTGAGTCAGGGAAGTGAGAGATGCTAATAACTGAGTGAGTAAATGAGTGGGTCTCTTCTGTAAGCAAATTAGTACTTAGTTTCTCTGGGGATCCTCTGAGATATAGTGTAGAACTCTCCTCAAAAGCCTCCCACCAGAAGCTGCCTGGACAGACTCCCATCCCTGTGGGAGGGTTACCCCCGGGGCACTAATGCCACACACACCCAGTTACAACTACCTGTAGGGGGGTGAGCTTTCTGGCACTGGAGAAAGCCCTCAGGCAGAGAAGGGAGACTAAGGCTTGATACGGGATGTTGTCAGGGAGCTAGAAACTTCTACTGCAAACCTCAGTAAGCTCTTGCTGCTGACAGACTGTCTGCCAGGCAGCAATACCCACACTGCTTGGATTCTGACCACAGAAGCACGTGGCCTGATGGTTTCATACCACATAAGCCTTTCCTGAACCTTTTTCTGTTGGTTCTTCATCTTCTCCCCCCCACTTCCTTTCTCTGGCAAAAACCCAAGTTTTTTTCTCCTCTGTGTATCACTCATTTAGCAAATCAGGCCCCAAACATGTTCATTCAATGCAAAGACACGCAAGATATTATGTACAGTGGTATTGTACACTTAACACCATGAGCCTGATTCCAGAGCACAAGTCCAACTATAGAGTTTTATATAAAATTAGTTGTCATTCAAAGATGAATTTTCATGGAAGCGAGTAAAGCTAAAGCTTCAAGGCCTTTCCCTTGCATCATCCTTTCCAAGGCTCTGAAGCTACAATATGTCCATGTTATCATATTATTTTTGTAAAATTTGAAAAAGCAATACCTTTTAGCCAAACAGGTTAGGACTCTGATCATTCCTCTGAGGTATCCCCTTTCATACTTCTTGTGTTAGGTAGCACTGGGATGGTCATAAGGATTTAGGGGAATCCAGCCCAGGAAATTGAGTTAGAAAGTACATTTAACTCCACCTTAGAGAAATGTACCTATATAGTTCACAATCACTTCTATGTATGTTTAATTCCAGGTCCTGTCTGGTATAGGAACATCTTCTAAAAATATTCCTACCACCCACCCTCCATGTTGATTTTACCTAACAGCATGCACAGAGATTCAAGGCTAGGGGTCTTATCACAGTGTAATGTGTCCTACAAGAGTCAACCATGACTGAGCAACTAACACTTTCACACAGTATCCAGCACCAGAGTAGGTAGTAGAAGAAAAACAAGTTTTGAAAGAGCCAGAAGCTAATCTATGAAAAATTCTCCCAATCATCAGAGGTGTAAAATGAAAACCAAAAAATTTGGTTTTTATTTGATACCTTTTCAGGAATGTATTTAATTATGTAACATGTTGTTGCTCAGTTTCCCAGTCATGTCCAACTCTTCACAACCCCATAAACTGCAGCATGCCAGGCCTCTGTGTCCCTCACCATCTCCCAAAGTTTGCCCAAGTTCATGTCCATTGCATTGGTGATGCCATCCAGCCATCTCATCCTCGGACATCCTCTTCTCCTTCTGACCTCAATCTTTCCCAGCCTCAGGGACTTTGCCAGTGAGTCAGCTGTTCATATCAGATGACCAAAATGCTGGAGTTTCAGTTTTAGCATCAGTCCTTCCAACCAGTATCCAGGGTTGATTTCCCTTAAGATTGACTGGTTTGATCTTCTTGCTGTCTAAGGGACTTTCAGGAGTCTTCTCCAGCACAACAGTTTGAAGGACTCAGTTCTTTGGTGCTTCGCCTTCTTTACTGTCCAGCTCTCACAACCATACGTGATCACTGGGAAGGCCATAGCCTTGACTATACGGACCTTTCTTGTGAGAGTACTGTCTCTGCTTTTCAGCACATTGTCTAGGTTTGTCATAGCTTTCCTGCCAAGAAACAAACACCTTCTGATTTCATGGCTGCATTCACCATCCACAATGATTTTAGAGCCCAAGAAGAGGAAATCTATAACTACTTGCACCTTTTCCCCTACTATTTACCATGAAGTAATGGGGCTGGATGCCATGATCTTAGTTTTTTTAACATTTAGTCTTAAGCTGGCTCTTTCACTCTCCTCCTTCACCCTTATCAAGAGGCTTTTTAGTTCCTCTTCACTTTCTGCCATTAGAGTGGTATCATCTGCATATCTGAGGTTGTTGATGTTTCTCCCCACTACCTTGATTCCAGCTTGTAACTCATCCAGCCCAGCATTTCTTGTGATGTGCTCAGCATATAGATTAAACAAACAGGGTGACAGCAGACAACACTATCATACTCCTTTCTCAATCTTGACCCAATCAGTTGTTTAATATAGGGTTTTAACTATTGCTTCTTGACCCGCATACAGGTTTCTCAGGAGACAGGTAAAATAGTCTGGTATCCTTATCTCTTTAAGAGCTTTCCATTTATTATGATCCAAACAGTCAAAGGCTTTGATGTAGTCAATGAAACAGAGGTAGATGTTTTCTGGAATTCCCTAGCTCTCTCTATGATCCAGCAAATGTTGGTGATTTGATCTCTGGTTCCTCTTCCTTTCCTAAATCAAGCTTGGACATCTGGAAATTCTTAGTTCACATAATGCTGAAGTCTTAGCATGCAAGATTATAAGCACGGGAGATGAGTATAATTGTCCAATGATTAGCATATTTTTTAGTACCACCCTTCTTGAGAATTAGGATGAGGATTGATCTTTTCCAATCCCATAGCCAGGTCTTCCAGATTTGCTGACAAATTGAATGCAACACTTTGATGGCATCATCCTTTAGGGTTTTGAATACAGTGTATGTATGAACAGTGTATGTAGCATATGCATTTATAAATGCACCATATCATGAAAATATTTTTCATATATTTCTATAAGAACTCACTAGAAATTATTCTGACAGGAAGAATTGAATTATAATCCCCCAAATCTATCACTTCAGTTCAGTTTGGTTCCGTTGCTCAGTCGTGTCCAACTCTTCGCAACCCCATGAATCGCAGCACACCAGGCCTCCCTGTCCATCACCAACTCCCGGAGTTCACTCAGACTCACATCCATCGAGTCAGTGATGCCATTCAGCCATCTCATCCTCTGTCGTCCCCTTCTCCTCCTGCCCCCAATCCCTCCCAGCATCAGGGTCTTTTCCAATGAGTCAACTCTTCGCATGAGGTGGCCAAAGTACTGGAGTTTCAGCTTCAGCATCATTCCTTCCAAAGAAATCCCAGGGCTGATCTCCTTCAGAATGGACTGGTTGGATCTCCTTGCAGTCCAAGGGACTCTCAAGAGTCTTCTCCAACACCACAGTTCAAAAGCAACAATTCTTCGGCACTCAGCCTTCTTCATAGTCCAACTCTCACATCCATACATGACCACAAGAAAAACCATAGCCTTGACTAGGCGGACCTTTGTTGGCAAAGTAATGTCTCTGCTTTTGAATGTGCTATCTAGGTTGGTCATAACTTTCCTTCCAAGGAGTAAGCGTCTTTTAATTTCATGGCTGCAATCACCATCTGCAGTGATTTTGGAGCCCAGAAAAAGAAAGTCTGACACTGTTTCCACTGTTTCCCCATCTATTTCCCATGAAGTGATGGGACCAGATGCCATGATCTTAGTTTCTGAATGTTGAGCTTTAAGCCAACTTTTTCACTCTCCACTTTCACTTTCATCAAGAGGCTTTTGAGTTCCTCTTCACTTTCTGCCATAAGGGTGGTGTCATCTGCATATCTGAGGTTATAGATATTTCTCCCAGCAATCTTGATTCCAGCTTGTGCTTCTTCCAGCCCAGCGTTTCTCATGATGTACTCTGCATCTAAGTTAAATAAGCAGGGTGACAATATACAGCCTTGATGTACTCCTTTTCTTATTTGGAACCAGTCTGTTGTTCCATGTCCAGTTCTAAGGGTTTATATAGGTTTCTCAAGAGGCAGGTCAGGTGGTCTGGTATTCCCATCTCTTTCAGAATTTTCCAGAGTTTATTGTGATCCACACACTCAAAAGGCTTTGGCATAGTCAATAAAGCAGAAATAGATGTTTTTCTGGATCTCTCTTGCTTTTTCCATGATCCAGCAGATGTTGGCAATTTGATCTCTGGTTCCTCTGCCTTTTCTAAAACCAGCTAGAACATCTGGACGTTCATGGTTCACGTATTGCTGAAGCCTGGCTTGAAGAATTTTGAGCATTACTTTACTAGCGTGTGAGATGAGTGCAATTTTGTGCAGTAGTTTGAGCATTCTTTGGGATTGCCTTTCTTAGGGATTGGAATGAAAACTGACCTTTTCCAGTCCTGTGGCCAATGCTGAGTTTTCCAAATTTGCTGGCATATTGAGTGAAGCACTTTCACAGCATCATCTTTCAGGATTTGAAATAGCTCAACTGGAATTCCATCACCTCCACTAGCTTTGTTCATAGTGATGCTTTCTAAGGCCCACTTGACCTCACATTCCAGGATGTTTGGCTCTAGGTCAGTGATCACACCGTCGTGATTATCTGGGTCGTGAAAATCTTTTTTGTATAGTTCTGTGTATTCCTGCCATGCAACCTCTTCTTAATATCTTCTGCTTCTGTTAGGTCCATACCATTTCTGTCCTTTGTTGAGCCCGTCTTCACATGAAATGTTCCCTTGGTATCTCTAATTTTCTTGAAGAGATCTCTAGTCTTTCCATTCTGTTGTTTTCCTCTATTTCTTTGCATTGATCACTGAGGAAGGCTTTGTTATCTCTCCTTGCTATTCTTTGGAACTCTGCATTCAGATGCTTATATCTTTCCTTTTCTCCTTTGCTTTTCGCTTCTCTTCTTTTCACAGCTATTTTTAAGACCTCCCCAGACAGCCATTTTGCTTTTTTGCATTTCTTTTCTATGGGGATGGTTGTGATCCCCATCTCCTACACAATGTCACCAACCTCCAACCATAGTTCATCAGGCACTCTATCAGATCTAGTCCCTTAAATCTATTTCTCACTTCCACTGTGTAATCATAAGGGATTTGATTTAGGTCATACCTGAATGGTCTAGTGGTTTTCCCTACTTTCTTCAATTTAAGTCTGAATTTGGCAATAAGGAGTTCATGATCTGAGCCACAGTTAGCTCCTGGTCTTGTTTTTGTTGACTGTATAGAGCGTCTTCATCTTTGGCTGCAAAGAATATAATCAATCTGATTTCGGTGTTGACCATCTGGTGATGTCCATGTGTAGAGTCTTCTCTTGTGTTGTTGGAAGAAGGTGTTTGCTATGACCAGTGCATTTTCTTGGCAAAACTCCATTAGTCTTTGCCCTGCTTCATTCCATACTCCAAGGCCAAATATGCCTGTTACTCCAGGTGTTTCCTGACTTCCTACTTTTGCATTCCAGCCCTCTATAATGAAAAGGACATCTTTTTTGGGTGTTAGTTCTAAAAGGTCATGTAGGTCTTCATAGAACCGTTCAACTTCAGCTTCTTCAGCATTACTGGTTAGGGCATAGACTTGGATTACCGTGATATTGAATGGTTTACCTTGGAAATGAACAGAGATCATTCTGTCGTTTTTGAGATTGCATCCAAGTACTGCATTTTGGACTCTTTTGTTGACCATGATGGCTACTCCATTTCTTCTAAGGGATTCCTGCCTGCAGTAGTAGATATAATGGTCATCTGAGTTAAATTCACCCATTCCAGTCCATTTTAGTTCGCTGATTCCTAGAATGTCGATGTTCAGTCTTGCTGTCTCCTGTTTGACCACTTCCAATTTGCCTTGATTCATGAACCTGACATTCCAGGTTCCTATGCAATATTGCTCTTTACAGCATCGGACCTTGCTTCTGTCACCAGTCACATCCACAACTGGGTATTGTTTTTGCTTTGGCTCCATCCCTTCATTCTTTCTGGAGTTATTTCTCTACTGATCTCCAGTAGCATATTGGGCACTTACCGACCTGGGGAGTTCCTCTTTCAGTATCCTATCATTTTGGCTTTTCATACTGTTCATGGGGTTCTCAAGGCAAGAATACTGAAGTGGTTTTCCATTCCCTTCTCCAGTGGACCACATTCTGTCAGACCTCTCTACCATGACCCGTCCATCTTGGGTGGCCCCACACAGCATGGCTTAGTTTCATTGAGTTAGACAAGGCTGTGGTCCTAGTGTGATTAGATTGACTAGTTTTCTGTGATTATGCTTTCAGTGTGTCTGCCCTCTGATGCCCTCTTGCAACACCTACCGTCTTACTTGGGTCTCTCTTACCTTGGACGTGGGGTATCTCTTCACGGCTGCTCCAGCAAAGCACAGCCACTGCTCCTTACCATGGACGAGGGGTAAATTGGCTTCCCAGATGGCTCAGTGGTAAAGAATCCCAAATCTGTAGTCCCCCCCAAAACTGTAATTCACTGAAATGAAGAAATAAATTTCAAGTAGAAATAATGAATAGATGCTTACATTGATCAAATTAATAAAAAGGAATGAGTCATGTGAACATGTTGGGATGGAATTTAAGAGTCCTGCTACTTTGATATGGAACACTAACATCAGTAAAGAAAACATAAAACTGATAATTTTACCACCACAACAAGGTCATTGACACCTCATTAGTAAGTGAATGTGGCCATTTCAAAGGGTGTTTAACATTAGTTCTTAACAAGAAAACCAGGAGTGATTTACAGTTGTATATATCTTATATGATAGAAGCTTGCTGCTGCTGCTGCTAAGTCGCTTCAGTAGTAGCCAATTCTGTGCGACCCCATAGACGGCAGCCCACCAGGCTCCCCCATCCCTGGGATTCTCCAGGCAAGAACACTGGAGTGGCTTGCCATTTCCTTCTCCAATGCATGAAAGTGAAAAGTGAAAGTGAAGTCACTCAATCTTGTCCGACTCTTAGCGACCCCATGGACTGCAGCTCACCAGGCTCTGCAGTCCCTGGGATTCTCCAGGCAAGAGTACCGGAGTGGGGTGCCATTGCCTTCTCCAGAACATTGCTGCTGCTGCTGCTGCTAAGTCACTTCAGTCGTGTCCGACTCTGTGCGACGCCATAGACAGCAGCCCACTAGGCTCCTCTGTCCCTGGGATTCTCCAGGCAAGAATACTGGAGAGGGTTGCCATTTCCTTCTCCAATGCATGAAGGTTTCTAAGTTTGACAACAATTTCAAAATTTTGTATGACATTGCCAAAATGGCTCTTGAAACCAAAGAAATCTTTTTGTAAACCTGTCAATTTAAAATTGTTCTCAACCATTCTAGAAGAAAGATTGGGTTATCTTTCTATTCTTTCTATAAGAAAGAACGTACTGTAGAGCACAGGGAATTCTACTCTTTAAAATTGGAAAGCAATTTTAAAAAGAATAAATACATGTATATTTATAACTGAGTCACTTTGTTGTACACCTGAAACTAACACAACATTGTTAATCAATAATACTCCAATATAAAATTAAAATTTCAAGAAAAAGAAATGATGTTACAAAGTTGTGGCCATAGGCAATCAAAAGATATGTATTCAAAATGTAGGAGGAAAAGTATTACCAAGGAGTTTCTGGTAGCTAATTAATAAAAAATATTATTTTCCTAGACTTTGTGATGTTTGCTGTCAGGTTTTAAATCTTGTGATTTGTGATTTGTTTTGTTATTTTAAACAATAATTCCCTTTTGTGTCTAATTTTGCATTTATAATTTGTATTCTTTCCTGTAAAATGAGCTTCTAAATATGTATAGGCTTTGCTCAAAGCCTGGATGCATCCCTGATCACATGAAGTAGTCCTGCACCTAGCAATTATGGGGCTTTTGTGAAAAGAGAAAAGAATATTTAATCTGACCCTTAGAATATTTGCATAGGGAAAAAAGGTATAGGAGATAACGCTTTATTTCAAATTTGGCAGCAAAATGCATAGGTATCAATTAATCTTCTTAATAGCAATTGTGTATTTAAAAGTTGCTAATTTCTGATTCAACCTCAAAAGTTGAAAAGTCTCTTTCAACCTCTGGCCTCTATTAGGTGTGTTCTTACAGTAATTAAACGTGCTGTTCCTCCACTTTGTCTTTTAATGGTGATTATCTGCTTTTATTTCCTCCTAAGATCTGTTGATTAGCCATTAATAAGAGTTTTCCTTGTGGCTCAGCTGGTGAAGAATCCGCCTGCAATGCGGGAGACCTGGGTTTGACCCCTAGGTTAGGAAGATCCCCTGGAGAAGAGAAAGGCTACCCACTCCAGTATTCAGTCCTAGAGAATTCCACGAACTGTTTAGTCCACGGGGTCGCAAAGAGTCGGACATGATTGAGCGACTTTCACTTTAACTTTCACAAAGACCTCAAAGACAGAAGCTTTCCAAACCCCTGGTTACATCGCAGCTCCAGGCCTTATATAATAATTCGAGTGTAATTCACTTCAGTAAACATTCAACTGGACATCCACTATACACAGGGCACTGTGCTAAGTACTAAGGGAGCAAAGGTAAATATGACATAGTCCTTGGCCTCAAAGAACTTACAACATGATTAGAAAATTAAACACAATAATATCAGTTCAACTTTTTTTCAATAGACACTATTTATTTAGCTTTCAGTCCATTACCTCATTCCTCATATTCATCCAATGAAGAAGGAGTTCCATTTTAAACAATGAAGTTTAGTTCCATTTCACTGGTGAAGAAGCAGATTTAATGACTTGTTTAGGGCCAGATGTCAAGCAGGAGCAGAATCAAGACTGGAAACAAGACCTATCTTTCTCTAGAGCCTTAATATGATCTACCGGGAGCACAACGGAGAGCATTTAACCCTGAATGGGGGACATCATAGAAAGCAGAGCTGGTCTGAAAGATGGAATGAGTTTGTCCCAGCAAAGAAAGGTTATTCCTGCAGAGAGGAATTTACACACAAAGGCAAGGAAGTAAAACACAACAAGGGACATGTCAAGAAACCTCATAAACCTTGTAGCTCCTAAATTAACCAAGATCCTGACTCCTAATACTGAATAATGTGGTGACAAATCTCACTCCATCCATCAGCTTTTTCATTTCCCCAACCTTTCTTTACATCTCTCCTTATTTTAATCTTTCCACAAGCATGGATACAATGGCTTTTTAAATACTCTTCCTATTTTTTAGTCAATTTAGTAATTGGGGGAAACAGATAATCAAATAATCCCACAAACAAGTGTAAAATTGCAGCTATGACAGATTCTACCAAAAAGGCAGGTGGTGTTCCAAGAGTCTATAATGGGGGAAATCAAATGACCTACCCAGGCATCCCTTGAAAAATGTTTCCAGAGCTGAGCTATTGGAAATGGGAAGGAGATAACCAAATAAAAAGGGAGGGAAGGATGTTCAGAAAAGGATCTATATACACAAGGGCCCTTGGGAGGGAAGAAGTATTTTGTGGAACGGAGTACAAGGGACTGGAATACCAGTGTAGGTGAAGCTGAAAACATAATAGAATAGGAGATAAAGCTAGACAGGGTACCACTGAAGAATTTGCGCCTTTATTCTTAGAGCAATGGAAAGCTACCTAAATATTTTAAGTAGGTAAGTAACGTCATCATATTTGCACTTTGGAAAAACTCCCTTTGATCTTCAGATAAACTGGAAAGGAGTCAGAATGGATTTTTTTTACACACTACCATGTGCTTGCTCCATGGGAGTAAAGCTATGACAAACCGAGACAGCATATTAAAAAGCAGAGACATCACTTTACTAACGCAGGTCCGCATAGTCAAAGCTATGGTTTTTCCAGCAGTCATGTGAGAGTTGGACCACAGAGAAGTTTGAGCACCAAAGAATTGATGTTTTTAAACTGTGGTCCTGGAGAAGACTCTTGAGAGTCCCATGGACTGCAAGGAGATCAAACTAATCAATCCTACAGGCAATCAACCCTGAATATTTATTGGAAGGACTGATGCTGAAGTGGAAGCTCCAATACTTTGGCCACCTGATGGGAAGAGCTGACTCATTGGAAAAGACCCAGAGGCTGGGAAAGATTGAGGGCATAAGGAGAAGGGGGCGACGATGAGATGGTTGGATGGTATCACCGATTCAATGGACATGAGTTTGAGCAAACTCAAGGAGACAGTGAAGGACAGCAAAGCCTAGTGTGCTGCAGTGCATGGGATGGCAAAGAGTCAGACACAACTGAGTGGCTGAACAACAACAACGATGTGAAAAATAGATAGCTAGTGGGAACTTGCTGTATAGTACAAGGAGCTCAGCTTGATGCTCTGTGACAGCCTAGATGGGTGGGAAGGGGTGGGAGATGAGAGGGAGGCCTACAAGGGAGGGTAAATACACACACACACACACACATAGCTGATACCCTTCATTGTACAGCAGAAAGTAACAACATTATGAAGCAATTATACTCCAATTTTTTAAAAAAAGAACTAAAAAAAAAAAAAAGAAGAAGATTATGCAAGCAGCCCAGGAAAAAATGATATGCTAACTTGGACAAAAGAATTGGTGGAGAGCATGAAGAGAAATGAACAGACTGTACATAGGAGACAAAATAAAGGACTTAATGATAGGTTGGATGTGGAGAGTAAGGGATAAGGACTTGTTGGAAATAAGCCTAGGTTTCTGGTAGCCCAATAGGCAGATAATTATTTCTAAGCAGAGATTCAGTAATCAAGCTTCTTCCATTTGGGGGCTCTACCGCCTGCAACTGATGGCTTCCAAGGTCCCTGTGGTCATCTACATCAAGAGGTAGATCAATAGCAGATTGAAAATGAGAACTTTTTATGGAGCAGGACTGGAAGAGGCTTACATCACTCTGCTATATTCCTTTGGCCACACTTGTGAGGAAGGTTGGGAAATAGAGTCTATCTAGCTGTGTATACAGAAAGAAGAGCAAAGGGGTTTTGTCACTAGCTAGCAGTCTCTGCCTCAGTGGAGAAACCAGAAAATGAGTACAGTTGACCACTGACTAGTCAAATATCCATTTGACCCTCCTTAGAGATCAAATTGCCAACATCCGCTGGATCATGGAAAAAGCAAGAGAGTTCCAGAAAAACATCTATTTCTGCTTTATTGACTATGCCAAAGCCTTTGACTGTGTGGATCACAATAAACTGTGGAAAATTCTGAAAGAGATGGGAATACCAGACCACCTGATCTGCCTCTTGAGAAATTTGTATGCAGGTCAGGAAGCAACAGTTAGAACTGGACATGGAACAACAGACTGGTTCCAAATAGGAAAAGGAGTACTGGTTCCAAATAGGAAAAGTATATTGTCACCCTGTTTATTTAACTTATATGCAGAGTACATCATGAGAAACACTGGACTGGAAGAAACACAAGCTGGAATCAAGATTGCCTGGAGAAATATCAATAACCTCAGATATGCAGATGACACCACCCTTATGGCAGAAAGTGAAGAGGAACTAAAAAGCCTCTTGATGAAAGTGAAAGTGGAGAGTGAAAAAGCTGGCTTAAAGCTCAACATTCAGAAAACGAAGATCATGGCATCTGGTCCCATCACTTCATGGGAAATAGATGGGGAAACAGTGGAAACAGCGTCAGACTTTCTTTTTCTGGGCTCCAAAATCACTGCAGATGGTGATTGCAGCCATGAAATTAAAAGACGCTTGCTCCTTGGAAGAAAAGTTATGACCAACCTAGATAGCATATTGAAAAGCAGAGACATTACTTTGCCAACAAAGGTTCATCTAGTCAAGGCTATGGTTTTTCTTGTGGTCATGTATGGATGTGAGAGTTGGACTGTGAAGAAGGCTGAGCGCTGAAGAATTGACGCTTTTGAACTGTGGTGTTGGAGAAGACTCTTGAGAGTCCCTTGGACTGCAAGGAGATCCAACCAGTCCATTCTGAAGGAGATCAGCCCTGGGATTTCTTTGGAAAGAATGATGCTGAAGCTGAAGCTCCAGTACTTTGGCCACCTCATGTGAAGAGTTGACTCATTGGAAAAGACTGATGCTGGGAGGGATTGGGGGCAAGAGGAGAAGGGGATGACAGAGGATGAGATGGCTGGATGGCATCACTGACTCAATGGACGTGAGTCTGAGTGAACTCCGGGAGTTGGTGATGGACAGGGAGGCCTGGTGTGCTGCGATTCATGGGGTCGCAAAGAGTCAGACACGACTGAGCAGCTCATCTGACCTGATCTGATCTGATCTAATACTCTGTATATGAGGTTCCACATCCATGGATTGTAGCAACTGTGAACTGTGTAGTACTGTTTAATTTACTACCGAAAAATGTGCATATAAAAGGACCCATTAAATAAAAACTCTTAGTATTCAAAGGTCAACTATATATTCTTTAGTAAGGCAATGGAAGTGTTCCATTGGGGCAAAGAACAGTTTTCTAAATCCTAGAATTTTTTTCAGTTTTATCTGTTTTTCTCTATATCCCTTCTCTTTACCATACTGTTTGTGTTCAAGAATAAGTAGGAGCATTACTTAATTCCACATCTGTATATATTCATTTTTAATGAGAGCAAATCACCTTTTCAATACCTATCCATTCAGTGGATATTTAAGGGTCTACAGTTGTCTCAGTCTAGTTGTTTACTTCTTATCCAAAGAAGGCACAAAGAAAGAAAACTATTCTTTTGCAGTTAAAAAAAAGGTTATCAGTACTTTAAATTTATAAGAAAAATATTTATGTGCAAATATGATTACTTTCGGCTTCCCTCATGGTCAGACAGTAAAGAATCTGCCTGTAAGGCAGGATACCTGAGTTCCATCCCTGGATCAGGAAGATTCCCTGGAGAAAGGAATGGCAATCCACTCCAGTATTCTTGCCATAGATAGAGTAGTCTGATGGGCTTGAGTCCATGAAGTCACAAAGAGTCAGACATGACTGAGTGACTAACACACACATGTTACTCTAATGTTATTTCTAGTAACCAAACAAATGAAAACAGTTTAAACAGTACAATAATGGGGGCATTTACATTATGGCACACCTATACAATGGAATATTATGCAGTAATTCAAATGTTTAGAAAGAGATTTTTATGGAGCGGAGAATATTTATGACATAGTGGTAAGTGGGCAATGCATAAAGGACTATCTCAATTACATAAATATATGTATGGAAAGAAGAAGTGCACCAAATATTAACTATGGTTATTTCTGAGATAGGATCAAAAGAACATTGTAGTCTCCTCTCTGTACTTCCTTATATCTGTAATTTACTTTTTACAATGATATTCATATCAAATTAAAAGTTTTCTTTTTAAAAATTAAAGCAAATTCAAATAAGCCACAGAAATCTTGAAAATATGATAGGTAATCACAGATGGAAAACTCAGCAGTGGCCACAGGACTGGAAAAGGTCAGTTTTCATTCCAATCCCTAAGAAAGGCAATCCCAAAGAGTGCTCAAACTACCACACAAAATTGCACTCATCTCATACACTAGTTGGACACAACTAAAGCAACGTAGCAGCAGCAGCAGCAGCACATGCTAGTAAGGTAATGCTCAAAATTCTCCAAGCCAGGCTTCAGCAATACATGAACCGTGAACTTCCAGATGTTCAAGGTGGTTTTAGAAAAGGCAGAGGAACCAGAGATCAAATTGCCAACATCCGCTAGATCATGGAAAAAGCAAGAGAGCTCCAGAAAAATATCTATTTCTGCTTTATTGACTATGCCAAAGCCTTTGACTGTGTGGATCACAATAAACTGCGGAAAATTCTGAAAGAGATGGGAATATCAGACTACCTGACCTGCCTCTTGAGAAATCTGTATGCAGGTCAGGAAGTAACAGTTAGAACTGGACATGGAACAACAGACTGGTTCCAAATAGGAAAAGGAGTATGTCAAGGCTGTATCTTGTCACCCTGCTTATTTAACTTAGATGCAGAGTACATCATGAGAAATGCTGGGCTGGATGAAGCACAAGCTGGAATCAAGATTGCCGGGAGAAATATCAGTAACCTCAGATATGCAGATGACACCAGCCTATGGCAGAAAGTGAAGAAGAACAAAAGATCCTCTTGATGAAAGTGAAAGAGGAGAGTGAAAAAGTTGGCTTAAAGCTCAACATTCAGAAACTAAGATCATGGCATCTGGTCCCAACACTTCATGGCAAATAGATGGGGAAGCAGTGGAAACAGTGGCTGACTTTATTTTGGGGGGCTCCAAAATCACTGCAGATGGTGATTGCAGCCATGAAATTAAAAGACGCTTACTCCTTGGAAGGAAAGTTATGACTAACCTAGACAGCATATTAAAAAGCAGAGATGTTACTTTGCCAACAAAGGTCCATCTAGTCAAGGCTATGGTTTTTTCAGTGGTCATGTATGGATGTGAGAGTTGGACTATAAAGAAAGCTGAGCGCCAAAGAATTGATGCTTTTGAACTGTGTTGTTGGAGAAGACTCTTGAGAGTCCCTTAGACTAAAAGGAGATCCAACCAGTCCATCCTAAAGGAGATCACTCCTGAACATTCATTGGAAGGACTGATGCTGAAGCTGAAATTCCAATACTTTGGCCACCTGATGCGAAGAACTGACTCATTTGAAAAGACCTGATGCTCGGAGAGATTGCGGTCAGGAGGAGAAATGGACGACAGAGGGTGAGATGGTTGGATGGCATCACCGACTCAATGACATGAGTTTGGGTAAACTCTGGGAGTTGGTGATAGACAGGGAGGCCTGGCATGCTGTGGTTCATGGGGTCACAAAGAGTCAGACACAACTGAGGGACTGAATTGAACTCAACTGAACTGAATCACAGTCAAGCTATATAAAGCTTCCTAAGCAGGGGTGGCGGCCAAGACAAGCTACCCCACGTCTGAGGTCAGAAGCAGTGGCCGAGAGGAGCTACCCCACATCCAAGGAGTGGCAGCTGCATGGGCACAAGAAGGCAGAGAGGAGCAACTCTTTGTTCAGAGTCCAGAGGGGCAACCTTGTCGAACGTAAGGACCAGTGGCTGTGCTTTGCTGGAGCAGCCATGAAGAGATACCCCACGTCCAACATAAGAGAAACCCAAGTAAGATGGTAGGTGTTGCAAGAGGGCATCAGAGGGCAGACACACGGAAACCATAATCACAGAAAACTAGCCAATCTGATCACATGGACCACAGCCTTGTCTAACTCAATGAAACTAAGCCATGCTGTGTGGGGCCACCCAAGATGGACGGGTCATGGTAGAGAGGTCTGACAGAATGTGGTCCACTGGAGAAGGGAATGGAAAACCACTTCAGTATTCTTGCCTTGAGAACCCCATGAACAGTATGAAAAGCCAAAATGATAGGATACTGAAAGAGGAACTCCCCAGGTCGGTAAGTGCCCAATATGCTACTGGAGATCAGTAGAGAAATAACTCCAGAAAGAATGAAGGGATGGAGCCAAAGCAAAAACAATACCCAGTTGTGGATGTGACTGGTGACAGAAGCAAGGTCCGATGCTGTAAAGAGCAATATTGCATAGGAACCTGGAATGTCAGGTTCATGAATCAAGGCAAATTGGAAGTGGTCAAACAGGAGACAGCAAGACTGAACATCGACATTCTAGGAATCAGCGAACTAAAATGGACTGGAATGGGTGAATTTAACTCAGATGACCATTATATCTACTACTGCAGGCAGGAATCCCTTAGAAGAAATGGAGTAGCCATCATGGTCAACAAAAGAGTCCAAAATGCAGTACTTGGATGCAATCTCAAAAACGACAGAATGATCTCTGTTCATTTCCAAGGTAAACCATTCAATATCACGGTAATCCAAGCCTATGCCCAAATAGTAACGCTGAAGAAGCTGAAGTTGAACGGTTTTATGAAGACCTACACGACCTTTTAGAACTAACACCCAAAAAAGATGTCCTTTTCATTATAGAGGACTGGAATACAAAAGTAGGAAGTCAAGAAACACCTGGAGTAACAAGCAAATTTGACCTTGGAGTACAGAATGAAGCGGGGCAAATGCTAATGGAGTTTTGCCAAGAAAATGCACTGGTCATAGCAGACACCCTGTTCCAAAAACAAAAAGAAGACTCTACACATGGATATCACCAAATGGTCCACACCAAAATAACACTGATTATATTCTTTGCAGCCAAAGATGGAGAAGCTCTATACAGTCAGCAAAAACAAGACTGGCAGCGGACTGTGGCTCAGATCATGAACTCCTTATTGCCAAATTCAGACTTAAATTGAAGAAAGTAGGGAAAACAACTAGACCATTCAGGTATGACCTAAATCAAATCCCTTATGATTATACAGTGGAAGTGAGAAACAGATTTAAGGGACTAGATCTGATAGACAGAGTTCCTGATGAACTATGGAATGAGGTTTGTGACATTGTACAGGAGACAGGGATCAAGACCATCCCCATGGAAAAGAAATGTAAAAAAGCAAAATGGCTGTCTGGGGAGGCCTTACAAATAGCTGTGAAAAGAAGAGAAGCGAAAAGCAAAGGAGAAAAGGAAAGATATAAGCATCTGAACGCAGAGTTCCAAAGAATAGCAAGGAGAGATAACAAAGCTTTCCTCAGTGATCAATGCAAAGAAATAGAGGAAAACAACAGAATGGTTTCCCATTCTAGAGATCTAGAGATCTCTTCAAGAAAATTAGAGCTACCAAGGGAACATCTCATGTAAAGATGGGCTTGATAAAGGACAGAAATGGTATGGACCTAAAAGAAGCAGAAGATATTAAGAAGAGGTGGCAAGAATACACAGAAGAACTGTACAAAAAGATCTTCATGACCCAAATAATCACAATGGTGTGATCACTGACCTAGAGCCAGACATCCTGGAATGTGAAGTCAAGTGGGCCTTAGAAAGCATCACTATGAACAAAGCTAGTGGAGGTGATGGAATTCCAGTTGAGCTATTTCAAATCCTGAAAGATGATGCTGTGAAAGTGCTTCACTCAATATGCCAGCAAATTTGGAAAACTCAGCATTGGCCACAGGACTGGAACAGGTCAGTTTTCATTCCAATCCCTAAGAAAGGCAATCCCAAAGAATGCTCAAACTACCGCACAATTGCACTCATCTCACACGCTAGTAAAGTAATGCTCAAAGTTCTCTAAGCCAGGCTTCAGCAATATGTGAACCGTGAACTTCCAGATGTTCAAGGTGGTTTTAGAAAAGGCAGAGGAACCAGAGATCAAATTGCCAACATCCGCTGGATCATGGAAAAAGCAAGAGAGTTCCAGAAAAACATCTATTTCTGCTTTATTGACTATGCCAAAGCCTTTGACTGTGTGGATCACAATAAACTGTGGAAAATTCTGAAAGAGATGGGAATACCAGACCACCTGACCTGCCTCTTGAGAAACCTATATGCAGGTCAGGAAGCAACAGTTAGAACTGGACATGGAACAACAGACTGGTTCCAAATAGGAAAAGGAGTATGTCAAGGCTGTATCTTGTCACCCTGCTTATTTAACTTAGATGCAGAGTACATTATGAGAAATGCTGGGCTGGATGAAGCACAAGTTGGAATCAAGATTGCCTGGAGAAATATCAATAACCTCAGATATGCAGATGACACCAGCCTTATGACAGAAAGTGATAAGGAACTAAAAAGTCTCTTGATGAAAGTGAAAGAGGAGAGTGAAAAAGTTGGCTTAAAGCTCAACATTCAGAAACTAAGATCATGGCATCTGGTCCCATCACTTCATGGGAAATAGATGGGGAAACAGTGGAAACAGTGTCAGACTTTATTTTTTTGGGCTCCAAAATCACTGCAGATGGTGACTTCAGCCATGAAATTAAAAGATGCTTACTCCGTGGAAGGAAAGTTATGACTAACCTAGATAGCATATTAAAAAGCAGAGACATTACTTTGCCAACGAAGGTCCATCTAGTCAAGGCTATGGTTTTTCCAGTGGTCATGTATGGATCTGAAAGTTAGAATGTGAAGAAAGCTGAGTGCTGAAGAATTGATGCTTTTGAACTGTAGTGTTGGAGAAGACTCTTGAGAGTCCTTTGGACTGCAAGGAGATCCAACCAGTCCATCCTAAAGGATTCAGTCCTGGGTGTTCATTGGAAGGACTGATTCTACAGCTGAAACTCCAATACTTTGGCCACCTCATGCAAAGAGTTGACTCATTGGAAAAGACCCTGATGCTGGAAGGGATTGGGGGCAGGTGGAGAAGGGGACAACAGAGGATGAGATGGCTGGATGGCATCACAGACTCGACGGACATGAGTGAACTCCCAGAGTTGGTGATGGACAGGGAGGCCTGGTGTGCTGCGATTCATGGGGTCGCAAAGACTTGGATATGACTGAGCCACTGAACTGAAATGAAGCAAAAAATGGACAGTGAAGCTGAAGGTTCAGTCTAAAATTTTGGAGGTGGTTACCAGAAAGCTAAAGCACTGCAGAATTGATGCTTCTGAACTGTGGTATTGGCGAAGACTCTTGAGAGTCTCTTGGACTGCAAGGAGATCCAACCAGTCAATCCTAAAGGATATCAGTCCTAAATATTAATTGGAAGGACTGATGCTAAAGCTGAAATTCCAATACTTTGGCCACCTAATATGAAGAACCGACTCATTAGAAAAGACTCTGATGCTGGGAAAGATTGAAGGCGGGAGGAGAAGGGGACGGCAGAGGATGAGATGGTTGAATGGCATCACCGATGCGATGGACATGAGTTTGTGTAGGCACTGGGAGTTGGTGATGGACAGGGAAGCTTGGCGTGCTGCGGTCCAGGGAGTCAAAAGTGTCAGACACGACTGAGTGACTGAACTGACTGAACTGATGACATCTTGGTGACCTATATGCTTCAAAGACTACGTTCACCACCAGACACATCCACAACTGAGCATTATTGTGGATGTGTCAGGTCCATCAGTGCTGGTAAGGCAAAGCCAAAAAGCAGAACTGAGGCCAGAAAATCAGACCTCAGTAGATGATTGGCATAACAAAGCCAAACCTCCTAGTAAAAGAGAATTGAGGGAAAGGCTGGACTTTGGCTACACAAAAGCAAAGCAAGAGGTCCAGGCTTTGAACAAGTTGATGTAAAAGGCAAAGCTGCAGGAGCAGTTTGGATTCAAAAGTATTAAGTGAGGTTCAGGAGCAAGGAGTTCACATTAATCTCCTATGATGGAATTTCATGCCTCAGGTGAAAATCTAAGGCATGCCTGCAAACATCTAAACAAACAAACATCATAGCTTAGTGTTACCAAATCGGTGTTACCTTTTTCCAAGAAAGGTACTTTTTAATGCCTCGATATTTCAATAGTAATGATGATAACATTTCCTGAGTACCTATTATATACTTTTTACTGTGGCCTTACACTGCACTAAATGCTTTATATGCTTACAGATATTATCTCATTTTATGACATGAGCATTTCTATCCTATTTGAAAGATGAAGAGACTGAGTCTTGGAGAGGGAAACTGCCCAAGTCACACAGGTAGAAAGTGGTGGTACCAGGTCTGCAACCCAAATCAGTCTGACACCAAAGCTCACAGGCCTAACCACTTCATTGCAGGTCAGTGGTTAGTTCCCTGTGGCCATGGATATTTTCTGTGCTTCTTTTTTTAAACATGTCAATAAACCAAAAATCCTATCTACCGGGGATGAGACTAATAGAAACCATAGGTGAGTAAAGAACATTAAGATCTTCGGTGCCTGTTAAAAGAATATTACTACTAAATATATATATACATATATATATATATATATATATATTTATGAGAGTTAATTTGGAAAATAAGGAAGTCTCCTCAGCATTCCTAACATTACATCATAAGCTCTGAAGTTGATTCTTCTTTATCTCTAGCCAAGGTAAATAAGGAAGAAATGAAAAGTTTATACTAGAGATGGCTAAGAAACCATGAAAATTAGCCCAGATTCAGGAAGGATCTAAATGGAATAAGTAAGGTATTAAGCAATTAAGATTTCTGTTTGAAAACACAACATACAGCCCTTATGTAATTCATCTTTGGATCACTGAATTGTACCTTCTTTAGACCAAACACCCAAAGACAGTAAAATATAAAATATAAATATCAAAAGCCTTTACAGTACAGCAAACATTTCTGTGGACTGAAGCATAAAATCAACTGGGCAAAGCTGAACAATGAATAAAAGAGTAAATACTCCCTTCTTTGCTTCTCAGAGATTTATGTAGCACTGTTGAATATCAGTTGCAACTTAATAACATGCTTATTTTTTTTTTAATGTGTCAAGATTTGACATGTTTTCTTCTGTTGAGTGAAAGCTCATGCAATTAGCTGTGCAGAAAGCTACAAACATGGTCAGGCCACTTTACCTTAGCAGAGGTAATTGTTTGCAAATCATTGGAGTGTATACACTCCAAGGGCTGGTCAAATCTAGCAGACCATTCCAAAAGTAACCATGGGGCTTTGGTACGTATCATTTACTTCCTCCTGTTCAAAAAAACAAAAAAGGTTAACCCTTCAGCAGCAATTCTCATCCTTTTTCCAAGAGATGCTTTAAATACTCTGGGATGAAACTGAAGTAAAATGAAGTCAAGTAAAGTGAAGTGCAAGTCGCTCAGTAGTGTCTGACTCTTTGCGACCCCATAGACTGTAGCCCGCCAGGCTCCTCTGGTGGGAATTCTGTAGGCAAGAATGGAATTCTCTCCATGGAACTCTCCAGGCAAGAATACTGGAGTGGCTTGCCATTTTCTTCTCCAGGGGATCTTCCCAACCCAGGGATTGAACCTGGGTCTCCTGCATTGCAGGCAGACTCTACCATCTGAGCCACCAGGGAAGCCCATGATTACCTTGGAGGAGGGTCAAAATCAAACATCTGCTCAACAACAGCAAAGAAATTTTGGATTTGTTTTGTCTTTTTAATGATTTGAGTGCCAATCTGAAGATTCCATTTTGAATTTTCTGCACTGATATCAAGATACAATTTATATTCTCTGAGTGTGCTTAAAGGAGAGTAGGGTAAGTTTTGATGTCAAATAAACTGAACTAGAGGATAAATAAAAAACAACAAATGCAAAATTATGTAACACAAAGTTTTTCAGCTCTGCCAGATTCTTCTGTAGCAAAGAAGGTATCCCAGCAAGTCAAATGCATGCCCTGTTATCTTCACAATAGCTTCAATAACGAGCTATTTGGTGTGGAAGCAAGCTTGGGCCCTGGCTCTTGACAGTTTTATAGCCCTTGGTCAAAGTTTTCAACAGCATTTGGGCAGGCGTGACTAGGCAGCTAGATTACACATACTGACTTTCCACTTGCAGATATACAGTATTTACTTTACAGGGTGAGCCAGTAAATCAGCTGACCAATTAGGCCACAGATTCTTTGTGCCTCATGAAAGCTAAGCAAAGACTGAATATAAAAATTTCAGAAACGCATGAAGACTGGACTTTCCTTTAATGTGTCTTCATATAATCTCCATGAAAAAGAATGTCAATGACCAATAATCTTCAGAACTACTTCAGCGTGAAAAACAGAGTGTCTCTCAAGTGAAGAGCTCTAGTTCTTTGGGTTTATGGAGACCCACATTCAGACAGTAGATAGGATCAAACTTCAGAAAAGAAGGCAATTTTTATAAGAAATCTCCAGAACTCCTCTAAACCCCACTGCTATTTGGCCTGTCATTTAAGTACCTCCACAGTCAATATTCCAACTTTTTTACCAATATTTCTATCAATCAATTCTCTCTTCTAGCCAAATTGATCTTCCCATGGTCCCCTGAACATGTGATGTGCACTGCTACCTTGCTGCCCCATCTTGAACCATTGAACACCACTTAGAACATCATCATCCTTGCCCAGTGGCCTGTAGGTCACTTCTACTTGAGTGGCTGCCATACTGCAAATTCAACAAATCTAGTCTACCATCAAGACTATATTCTTATTCAACTTCCATCACCAGTACCAGCATTCTTACATTTCAGTGAGGCTCAAAACCTTGGACTTACTTTTGAGTCTCCTTCTTATTCCATATACCCCATATTTACTCTTCCAAGAGTCCCACAAGCCTGTGGATTCTAGCATTGTTATATTTCTTGCAAATAACCACCTGCCTTTTTCAATTCCACTGCCAACACCCTTGTTCAGGCCTATTTTCTCACCTGGGCTATTTAAAAACTTTCCCATTGTCCTCCCTGTCTCCAACTTCTCTACCTTTAATCCAATCTAGATACCTCGGCCAGATTAATCTTCCTAATTTCAGCTCCAAGTCACATCACTTCTCTGTTAAATACCTTCAATAGCATCTCATGGCCTAATAAAGTTTAATTTAGGAGCTGACCCAAGAACATTTCCCAATAAACTTTCTACACTGAAATCTTTATCTCAGAATTTATGTTCATGAAACCCAACCTAAGACACCCAAACACCTTTCATATCTTTCACTTCTGTCCTTCATATAATGCCTACATTCCAGTCAAGCCAGAGCATCTGCCATCCTTAAAGACATCCCATGCGTTATCACTAACCAATTCATCCACAAAGTATCTACTGAATATCTAAAATATTCCATACTCTAGAAGAGGTATTGACAAACCTAAATGGATACAGACAAGTGAACAGGCCATGAGAATTCAGTATGAACACTGATTTTCCAGCTGAGACCAGAGGAAGAGCAAGGAAGAAGAGTGTGCTAGCTCAGGAACAGTGTACACAAAGTCCTGGAGATGGGAGAACTCATCTAGGGAGTCCACAAACTGCAAGAGCACTTCAAAATGGCTGAAGCTCAGAGAGCTTAAGTGGTGGGAGCAAGACTTGAGGCAAGAAAGACCAGCAGGACCAGAACAAGAAAGAACAGTAGCCTTATTTGGGGATCTTGACACTATCCTTAGGGCAGAAAAGAGCTATTAGAGAACTTTAAAGTAAGAAAAAAATGACCACATTTGTGCTTTAGAAAGATTTCTCTGCCTACAATGTAAAGGAAAAATTAGCTGGAGGAAATATTGAAGGCAGGTGGTTACTGTAGTCATTCAAGTAGAAGATAATGGAGAGCTGGCCCAAGGAGGTAACAATGGAGACCAAGAGACCTGGACAAATTCAGGAGATATTAAGAAACTAATATAAAAGGTGTGATGATTTATCATATGGAAGGTATTAGGGAAGGAGGAGTCAAAGATTAAATCATGTTTCAGACTTAAATAACTAGATGTATATTATTCACTGAAAAAGGAAAAACTAAGGAAGATACATAACTAGGGAGAAAAATAAGGAGTTCAGTTTTGGCCATGCTAGATTTAAGGTACTTAAATAAGAGTTGGATATGTGGGTGTGTACAAAAGACAGTTAGCTATATAGGTCTGACTTTTGAGAAAGCAGTCTGGCTAGAAGCACAGGTGAGGCATCATCAGCCTACATTTGGTCATAGAACCTGGGGGTGAGACTGAAAAGAGCTGTCAGAAAAGCAGAGAGAAACTCAGCAGAGTGTGGTGTCATGAAACCAAGAGAATATTTCAAGATAAAGCCAAGGGTCAACAGTATCAAATAGGCCAAATAAAGTCAGGACCAAAAAGATTGTCCCCTAACTATAAACACCTCTGTGCCTTTGCTCAAACTATTCTACAACTAGAAACCATAGAAACATTTCCCATATTTCTTTCAAGGATAGTCTCAAATCGCCTCACATTTGTGTGGTGATTTATTGAACATCATCACATGTTACCTCATTTACTGGCTAAGATTTCAAGGGTTAAAAACCACCTCTTATGTATCTTGGCATCCCTCTAAGCTCATTAAAATGTGAATGCAGTAGGTTCAGAAAAGGAATCAAATTTGCAGTGAAAGCTCCATGAAAAGAGGAGAATCTATGGATGGGAAGAGCTGGTCCACAGGCCAGAACTATTGCTTGTTCCTGTCAGCAAGACTGCACAGCTAAGACAAGTCTGTGTCCACACTGACAAGTCATGAAGCATTGCCCTTGATTGTTTAGAAAGAGATACAGTCTATCCTTATATGCGAACTTACTGAATGAAATGATGGTGACAAGCTCATCCTGCCTTTTCACCATGACAATAACCTCATGCACCAGTTAGCGACAGATCTGCAGCAAAATACCCACAACCCCCAGATCCTGACTGACCTCACTTACCCCGAAAGGGAGGCCATGTATAGACAAGGATAAGGGAGGCATTTGTCTTCTGACTGTTCTTTTTTCTGGAGGGCAAATATCTAAAAAGGAGAACCTATTTGAATAGGTGCAACTGCCAGCTTCACTTACCCCTTCATAGTTAATGAGCCTATTTTGTTTTATAGGTGCTTCAAAAGAGCTGACAGAGAGGAGACAGCTCTGAATGGAAAACACGAAGCAACTTGCTGAGCTCTCATTGTGAGGTCAACTGCTTGCCTTCTCGTGCCCTCGCAGACCTACATTTAAATGATTCCCTTTTCAAACACAGAGCAAGACCCAAAGGAGAAAAGAATTCTCACGTTTCAAGTGTCAAACAAGGCAGCTTGAGGGAGATGCAGCCACCAACACAGTAACAGTTAAAGCAATAGTGATGTGGTGCATGTTTTGAAGACATTCAGCCTAAACCTCCAAAACTTGTGGCTCAGCAAGTTGCCCTCCCCCATCCCTGCCTACGCAACATTCCTCTTAAGTTCTCAAGAGGCCCTGGCATTTAGAACACTGGCAAATATTTATTCAATACCCAGAAAAGTACTTTAAAAAACGGTGGGTCCTTGATAGTGGTAACACTCTACACTGGTAACAAATAACCCTTTATGCAGTACCTTTTTATAAATGGAGAAGACAAGAGTATTGAAGATGAAAGTTAAAGGTAAAAATTCCCAGCAGTTTCTGTCTGGAATATGTTGCCTAAAGAAAGTACAGTTCAGTAAGATGTTAGTCTATGCCTATTAGCACCATAGGAGTTTGGGTGGTCCCTTCTTTTCATCAAGTCATCTTGTCATTCAGCACTGCTTCTATATTAATATTGCACATAATATTGCAAACTTCACTCTGGATGTCTTTACCCCTTATACTGTGGTTTCCACTGACAACCCTGAGTGGCTTAAAAATAGACGATCCACTTTACACTGGCCCAGCCTACAGGTGTCCAAACAGGCATGGCATCATTAATGTGGGACCAGCCATGTAAGGAGAGAATTTCAGACAGAACAAAGAGCACTACAAATCTGAAGCTTAAGAAGGAAATGAGGGATTTAATCCAATGCCAGCATTTTACACGACTTGAAACATTTTTAAACAAGCCAAGACATGAGAGAAAGTATTTCACCAAGGTCACATAGTTGCAAGGATCTTCTCAGAATCAGTTATTCTCTTGTGCCGCCACTGTTTTAATACCTGTAATACTAGATTCCTATCACAATATAATGACTTCTCTGGTGGCTCAGCGGTAAAGAATCTGCTGCCAATGCAGGAGACACGGGTTCAATCCCAGGGACGGGAAGAGCCCCTGGAGAAGAAAATGGCAACCCACTGCAGTATTCTTACCTGAGAAATCCCATGAGCAGAGGAGTCTGGTGGGCTATAGTCTATGGGGTCGCAAAAGAGTTAGACATGACTTAGCAACTAGACAACAACCACATAATAATATGAGTAGCTACACTTTATAATCTTAATAACCACACAGAGCCAACAGTTAACTAGCAGGCCTCCTGGAGTAACACACACAGAGGGATTAAGAATAATTCAGGCAGAAAAGGATATTCTCCAAACACCAACTAAATGTTAAGTTGTAAAGAAGGTTATTTGTAATAGCCCACAAATTTTTCACCTGTAGCTAGTAAAATTATAACAACAACAAAAACAGGTGGAATTTTTTAGGTATATTAACACATCTAATTCTGAAAACAATCCAATGGAGCAGAATTATTATTACCCCCATTTTAGAAGTGAGGAAACCAGGGCTCAAAAAGGTTAAGTAATTTTCCCAATTGTTTACAGGTTCTATAGCTAATCAATGAGAAATCAAAAAGTTAGATCTAAGCTGTCAAGCTTCAGAGATTGTCCTCTTAACCATTATGCTGGTACTGACTAGCCTTAATATCAATCAGTTCAGTTGCTCAGACAGACCTTTATCACCAAAGTAATCTCCCTGCTTATGCTATCTAGGTTAGTCATAGCTTTTCTTCCAAGGAGCAAGCATCTCTTAATTTCATGGCTGCAGTCACCAACAGTCAGACTTAATATACACAACCATAAACAACATGCATAAGATTGATTTAATTTTTAAAAGTTTTATTCTATATACAAAATTTAAGATTTTTCTACTTTTATATAGATCTTGGAATTGTTGATCTAAGACAGTAGAATAATACAGTATCCCACAGTTTTCAAGCTATCCTCTCCACTGATGTATTGCATTTCATTTCACTAGCTAATGTTTATGACTAATTAATATAAGACTGCATTCAGTTTAAGAACTAAAGGTATGGACTTATTTTAACATTTCACAAGAATGCAGACTTTTTCTCTAAAAGATTGCCTTTTTTTAAACTAGAGATTTAGCACCTCTATCTTTTGGTCATCGTTTGTAAGTTGTTCCAGTCCTCATAATTTATTAGTGGAAATTATGCTTGGTTTTGCAATAACCCATTGCAGATTGTAAATGGGATTACTTTTCACTAAGTGTAAATAAAAGATGCCAATTGTTACTACATATTTTATCAATGATAAATTAACTGTAACTACAAGTGAGCTCACTTTTTGAAACAAAAAGCCTGAATTTTTTTAATGGTCAAAATAGGAGATGGCTTCTCTGTCAAATACTTATCACATACATTTAAGCTGATCAGAATTCTCCAAAGTGTCAAATTATAAATCACTGTCAAAAAACAACAAATTAATTCATTTTCAATTTACAAAATAATCGGAGTAATTACAATTCAATAGAATTTGTTGAATATAATGTGACTAGTCAGTACCAGTAACAAATAAGCATCCGTGTTATTTACAGGCAGAAATAAAAGGGTTACTTATTTACTAAATGTGGAAGATCAACTTCTTTTTAGCTCTTCTTCTCTAAGTAGCACATGGGCCTCAACAGTTCGTTTTTTCTCTCACTTTTCAAATAAGATAAAGTAAAAATCTGATTTCAAAAGAAAATTATAAACTAAGCATACCAAGCATGGTATCTTACTTTAGTAAGATAAACATGATGAACAGGACAACATAATAGATGCTCATGAGATATACCTAAAAATTTAAAAAATAGGTATAAAATAGTTTAGCACCACTAGTTTAACTACATTTTTAATGGAGAAAGACACAGTGTAATAAATTTCACTGCTGCTGCTGCTGCTGCTAAGTCACTTCAGTCGTGTCCGACTCTGTGCGACCCCATAGACGGCAGCCCACCAGGCTCCCCTGTCCCTGGGATTCTCCAGGCAAGAACACTGGAGTGGGTTGCCATTGCCTTCTCCGAAATTTCACTTAATCATTATAATTCTTTGACCAAGTTTCTACATACACTTGTAGTATTTCTAATTTTTCTATTTTATTTTTACTTTCTATACTATTTTCATTGTGATTACTTCTTTGGGGGGTAAGTTTTGCAGTGAAGCTTTTATCATTTATGAGATTTTTATATACATCAAATGTTACTGATTATACCTTCAGTCATTCCAAATTTTCTTTTCATGACCATTTTTTTCATATCAAGTAAACATTTTGCCATCTCAGTTTTGTCAGTATTTTATTCTTCTGTTAAATTTTGTAAATAGCACATTTTATAATGTGAAGTTTTAATAACTGTCATTGTTATTTATTATTGATTCTTTACATATATAATATTCATTATGATCTTGATTAAAAAATAACTGATTGCTTTGTTGGTTCATGATAATGAGTAATTTCTCTCAGATAATCCAGTATTGATGTAATTATTAATGGTCAACCAGTTGTATGGTTTGTATACTTCTAATCACCTTTATATTCCATGAGCTAACTGTCTACATCCTACATCATTGACTGAATTATCTTGATCAAGTTGTTTAACCTGATGACCTGGTTGTTTCTGTTTTCTAATTTATAAAATCAAAGTTATAATAGTGCATACCTTATAAATTGAGAAAATACATGCAAACCACCTAAAACAGAGTCTGGCACCTAGAAATCAATAAACACAGCTATCATACTTTTCACTTTTGTTATTGGTGTTAAGTAAAAAGCAGAAGGATCAAAATGTTGTTGATATCAATGTAATAGAGTCAAAATGGTAAAATCAAAGCAGCAAAATCAAAACGTGGGATCAAAATATCCTGTTTTATTTACACCTAGTACCTCTCTTTGAAAGAAGAAACTTTCATTATTACATTCTCTATCATAATTTAGCAACCATTTTACTGTCTTAGGAATGACTATATTTAGTTCATTTAAGTAAAAAATAAAATACAACACTATGAATTCATAGCAAAGACTGCTACCTCCTAGTGACTTGTTTTTGGCTATAACAACTGCTCACAGTTCCTAAAAATTGCAATATGTGTGTTAACTCACTTCCCTAATGTATATAGAGGCAAACATCCTCAGTGCAATACTAGCAAAACAGAATCCAATAACACATTAAAAGACTGATACAATATGACCAGGTGGGATTTATCCCTGGGATGCAAGAATGGTTCAGTATGTTGCTGCTGCTGCTGTTGTTGTTGTTGTTGTTGTTGTTCAGTCGCTAAGTCGTGCCCGACTCTTTGCAACCCCATGGACTGCAGCACACCAGGCTTCCCTGTCCTCCACTATCTCCTGGAGTTCAGTATAAGAAAATCAATTAATGTGATAACCTACATCAACAGAACAAAGAATTTAAGTCACATGATTGTCTCAGTAGATGTAGAAAAAAAGTGTTTGACAACATTCAACACTCTTACATGATAAAAACTCTCAACAAACTAGGAATAAAGGGAAATGCCTTTACATAATAAAGACTATATATGAAAACTCCATAGCTAACATCATACTCAATGGTGATGAAATGAAAATTCTTCCTCTAAAATCAAGAATAAGACAAGGATGCTCACTCTTACTACTTCTATTTAACATGGTACTGGAAGTTCCAGAGCAACTAGATAAGAAAAAAATAAAATACATGCAAACTGCAAAGGGAGAATTAAAATTATCCCTGTTTTCAGATACCATGATCTCATATTCAGAAAACTCCAGACATTTAAAAAAATATTAGAATTGATAAAGGAGTTCAGTAAAACTGCAGGATACAAAATAAATGTACAAAAACCAGTTGCATTTTTATACACTAGCTAGAAAGGAAATTAAGAAAACAATCACATTTTAATTAACACCAAAAAGAATAAAATATTTAAAGATAAATTTACCTAAGGAGGTGAAAGATTTATATACTAAAAACTATAACACATTGATGAAGAAAATTAAGAAAGGCAAAAACAATGGAAAGACACCCCATATTCATGTATTGGAACGTTAACACTGCTAAAACATCTGTACCCAAAGCGATCTACAGATTCAATGCAATCCTTATCAAAATTCCAAAGACAATTTTTATAGAAATGTAAGATACAACTCTACAATTTATAAGGAACTGCCAAAGGTCACAAATAGCCAAGTCAATTCTAAGAACAAAGGTTGAGGCATCACTTTTCTGATTTCAAAATAGATTATGAAGCTATAGCAATAAAAAAGTATGGCATGAGTATGAAGACAAATAGACCAATGGAACAGAATAGGGCCCAGAAATAAACTCACACAGATATAGTCAACTGATCTTCAACAAAGATTTCAAGAACACACAATATGGAAAGGATAGTCTTTTCAACAAATGACTTTGGGAAACTGAATGTTCACATTCAAAAGAATGAAACTGGACCTTTTTATTATGCCATTAAAAAAAAAAAAAGACTGAAATAGAAACCCCAAAACCATAACACTCCTAGAAGAAACATAGGGGAAAATCTTCATGACATTGGTTTTGGCGATGATTTCATGAATATGACACCAAATGCACAGGCAACAAAAACAAAATTAAAAAGTGGGGCCTCATCAAATTAAGAGACTTCTGCTCAGCAAAGGCAAAAATCAACAGAGTGAAAAACAATCTATGGATTGGGAGAAAATATGTGCAAATCAAATATCTGATAAAGAATTCATCTCTAATAGATACAAGGAAATCCTACAATTCAATAACAACAACATCCCACTAATAATCTGATTTCAAAAATGGGCTTAGCCATTTTTAAAACATTGCAAAAAAAATAATGTTTTATAGTAAACATCACCTGTCCAAGGGAGGCCTGGTGTGCTGTGGTTCATGGGGTCGCAAAGAGTCTGACACGACTGAGCGACTGAACTGAACTGAACACCTGTCCAAAAAGAAAATGGGCTAAGGACTTGAATAGATATTTCTTCAAAGACATAAAAATGGTCAACAGGTATACAGAAAAAGTGAGTGTTCATCATCACTGATCACCTGGGAAATGTAAATCAAAACCACAAGATATTATCTGATACCTGTCAGAATGACTATTATGATAAAAGGCAGTAAGAATTGGCAAGGATATAGAGAAACTGGAACAGTTGAACACTGTTGGTGGGAATGTAAAATGGTGTAGTCACTGTGGAAAATATTATGAAGGTTTCTCAAAAACTTAAAAATAGAATTACTGTTATGATTCAGCAATCCCATTTCTGGGTATACATCCAAAAGAACTGAAATTAGGATCTCAAAAAGGTATTCAGTTCAGTTCAGTTGCTCAGTCGTGTCCGACTCTTGGCAACCCCATGAATCGCAGCACACCAGGCCTCCCTGTCCATCACCAACTCCCGGAGTGCACTCAGACTCATGTCCATCGAGTCAGTGATGCCATCCAGCCATCTCATCCTCTGTCATCCCCTTCTCCTCCTGCCCCCAATCCCTCCCAGCATCAGTCTTTTCCAATGAGTCAACTCTTCGCATGTGGTGGCCAAAGTACTGGAGTTTCAGCTTTAGCATCATTCTTTCCAAAGAAATCCCAGGGCTGATCTCTTTCAGAATGGACTGGTTGGATCTCCTTGCAGTCCAAGGGACTCTCAAGAGTCTTCTCCAACACCACAGTTCAAAAGCATCAATTTTTCGGCGCTCAGCTTTCTTCACAGTCCAACTCTCACATCCATACATGACAACAGGAAAAACCATAGCCTTGACTAGACGGACCTTTGTTGGCAAAGTAATGTCTCTGCTTTTGAATATGCTATCTAGGTTGGTCATAACTTTCCTTCCAAGGAGTAAGTGTCTTTTAATTTCATGGCTGCAGTCACCATCTGCAGTGATTTTGGAGCCCAAAAAAGTATTAGAACTTCCATATTCATTGCAACACTATTCACAACAGCAGAGGTAGAAATAACCTAAATGTCCATTGACAAAAGAATGGATTTTTTAAATGTGGTATACACTTACAATGGAATACTCTTCAGCCTTTTTAAAAACAGAAATTCTGCAATATTTGACAACATTGTGGGCCCTTAGGACATGATGCTTAAATAATCCAGGTACAGAAAGACTAAAGAGAGTAGGAAATGGCAGTCCACTCCAGCATTCTTGCCTAGAAAATCCCATGGACAGAGGAGCCTAGAGGACCACACTCCATAGGGTCACAAAGAGTTGGACACAACTGAGCAACTGAGCAGAGAAAGACAAATATTGCATGATTCTACTTATATGAGATATTTAAAATAGTCAAATTCATAAAACCAGAGACTAGAATGGTGGTTACCAGGGGATAAGAGAAGAAGAAAATGAGGAGTTTTTAATCAACAGCCATAAAATGTTAGTTAAGATGAAAAAGTTCTAGAGATCTGTACAATATTTGTGTCTATAGCCAACAATAATGTATTGTAAACTGAAAATGTGTTAAGATAGTAGATCTCATGTTAAGTGTTCTTGCATTAATAAAATAAAACAGAAAACTTATCTCAGTTTTAAATGCTTGAGAACCTCCAATAATTCACAGGGTGCTTATTATAATAGCAAAATAAGTATATTTGACATGGAAGTCTGATCACCTTTCCAACCTTCTCCCCAAAGCATTTTGATGGCTCCCCATTGTGGCTCAGATGGAAAAGAATCTGCCTGCAATGTAGAAGACCTGGGTTCAGTCCCTGGGAAGATACCCTGGAGGAGGGCATGGCAACCCCCTCCAATATTTTTGCCCGGAGAATCCTCATGAACAGAGGAGCCTGGCAGACTGCAGTCCATGGTGTTGGAAAGAGTCGGACAAGACTGAGCGACTAAGCATAGCCACAGCCCCATTGTTCTTAGGATTAAAGAACATGGCCTTTGAGCCTCTGGATGATCTGGGCTCGGCTGCCCATCTTCATATTAGCCCCTCCTGCTGCCTCATCCTCACTCTATTCCAGATTCCCTGTCCCTCTCTTTCCCTGTCCCCCATCACAGAGCTTTGGTACTTGGCCACAGCCTCTAGGGAATGGCTCACCCCACTGTTCAACCGAGTAACTCCACTTCTTCCTTCAGATCTCCTCCCACCTCACAACTATGTCAAACCCACCTATTTTATGCTCTAATAGCTCCATGTACTTCCATTCTTTAACTCTTACTACTGATACCATTTTGAATATATTTGTGTGGTTATGTGATCACCATCTGTCTTTCCCACTGGATTCTAAACTCCATACCTGGTTTTATTCACCATTGTTCACCACTGTTTAACAGTGTGCCTGGAACAGAGTAGGTGCACTATGAAACAAATACACAAATGAACAGCCTTAACAAAATAAGCAGATTTAAATTTATATTTATCATTTGTGATACATAAATGTGTAGTCTCCCAATATGTAGTTCCCATTTGGGGCACGTTCCCATAGAGGAAGCAGGTTTTTCACCCTGAATAAAGCCCTCACCACAGGAATCCAAGAGGAGAGCATGAAGAACTTCAGAGAGCAATGGCATCTAATTCCCCTGGGAGGGATTAAAGTTACCACACTGGTGGGGAAAGCCAGGAGGTACTAGAGCAACGCATGTTAACTGCATTAGGAGTTATTCTTGCCACAGCTACTCTCCCTTCTGAGAGTTCCTCTCTTCTCAGATATTATAAGGATTTCTGACCATCTGACAATATTGATCTTTTGACCTCTCTGAAAAGAGCCATAATTTTTTATAGCTTGGAAACTGTTTCATCTGTTTTTCAGCTCACCATAACCTAATTTCAAACTATAATTTTGAAGGAGAATCTAAACATGCAAAAAAAAGTTTACATGACACAAATCTCAAGAGTATCTCTTCATGGAATCATGGTGTCCTAAGAGTGGAATGGACCTACAAGAGGTCATAACCCATCACCTTTCACACCTGCAACCATGAGTCACTCCAAGCTTCTGTCCTGAGTGTTCCCTTAAGCTAGGGCAATCTGTCCCACATAGTTTAAGGAGACTTGGCATAGAACTTCATGAAAGTTCTGTGATAAAAGAGCAAAGAAGGTTATATCTCTCCACAAAGATGTAGAGAAATAGGAAGAAATGGAGCAGAAAAGGCAGGCTATGTGGAAATAGAAGCTGGGAAATGAATAACAGGAAAAAAAAAGCATTAGGGGAAAACTGAAAATTAAAAAGAATTCTGGAAACATGCACAAATTGAGATAGCCCAGGATATGAGTCAGAGAGACTTGATTAAAAAAAAAAAAAAAGACAACCAAAGAAAAATAAGGAAAATGAAGATGGCTTTGCTGTTTTTGTTGTTGTTGTTCTGTTGTTCTGTTAGCATAAGTTTACAGTTACTAAACAATGCAAAATTAGAATTGTAATAATGTGCTATATGTGAGGGAACTCAATTTTTCGAGGTAAAAAATGCAATCAGCCAAGGATATGTGCAAACCAGAAGAAAAGATTCAAGATGTAAGATGCAAAATAAAGCATACCTTACATCTGTTGTTTTTTTTTTTAAGAAATCACATTGAACAGCTAAGATTCCTTTCAAAATGCTTAATATTCCTTCTCTTCACCAGCTTCCTAACAGTGTGTTCACCCACATATCCCAATGTTGGTGGCATATAAAACAAACCTTTCATAAAAGTCAGAAATAAAAATATATATATGAACACAGGAGGTCCCTGATATTGGCAGGACTCCAATTCACATATACTCTTAGGCTAGACCCACTAACATTAAGAAGCCAATTTGCTCTTAGTTCAGTAATGGAGAAGGTTCTACCAGCCTTGGTTTCCATGTACTAGGGTACTCTCTATAAGGAACAAGGCATCTCCAACAGATCTTCAGAATTCTTTTATGCGATATTGCTGCAAGGTGTGTAAACTCTTGCTGACTACCAGTCTACAGCAAGGCAGTAACTGAAGTATCAGAAGACGGTAAAAATTTGGCTCACTGTATTTTTGACCAATAGCAGTGTAAGAGCTTAAGAAAGAATGTACTATTCATGAGTGTGAAACCTACAGCAGGGAAGCCATCTCTTAGGACAAGACACTTGCATGCAGTAAAGGACATTCTGCTCCTCAGGAAGATCTAGTGCTGATCAACAATAAAGCAAATAAGGGCTCTGTCAAAACAAACAAACAACCACTCTTTGAAAGGGACAAGGTGCAAATCATATAGAATAATCTTAGCTGAAAAATGTCAAGAAGGAGGCACAGTAACTCCCTTTCTGCCAAAGGCTGATTCCCTGGGAGGGACTCCCAGAGCAGTCTTCAAGTCTGTTGACTTGTTTTTTCAAGCTATTAATGTAACTCGCAGCTACATTGGTTTGTTTTGTTGTTGTGACATGGTCTCCATAGATGTGCATTGAAATTGTGCCCAGCTGCACTGAAGCCAAGAACCATGCAATCTGGAGGTTGTGCAAGCAAGATTACAAGGCTCCAAGGTATCCAGTGCCTGCACTGCTCATCTCTTCCACTTACCTCGAAGCTTGGCTTGTCTAGCCTGGGCAAGGGAATGCTGCACTGGGACCAGATCCAAGTGCTTTAGGAAAGTGGCTACATTTACAGGGAAGGAAGAGAGTTTTATCTTCACATCAGGGCTTTATTTGCATGCCTAAGGAATGGTCAGCTTAACCAGGATCAGCTTAGTGCCTGTTTGTTTTTAGTTGTCCCTCTTCCTTTTTGTATGCAGCCTAACTTTCTCATCTTTATTCCTCTCAGGAGTCCATTACCCTTATGTTTTCTTCATCCTCTGTCAATCTCAGGAAATGTATTTGCAAGAAATAACTTGATCAATTCATTCACACCAAACTTAGAAAATAAAAACACAGGGGGAAAAATAGAGGGCATCCAGTTAAATTTGAATTTCACATAAACAATTACTATTTTTTAGTGCAACCATGTCTCATCCAACATTTGGGACATATTTATATTAAGATTATTTACTGTTTATTTGAATTTCAAAATTAACGTTTGTCCTATACACTAAATAAGTAAATGACTACATGAAAGAGTAAATGGCTTATGATGTTTTTACCTCTCCCAAGGCTACTGTCTGAATTTTAACTTAGGATTAAAGTCCCCATAGCTCTAACTAAATTAATAATTAGGAGATCTTAGCGACAAACTAGAAGAAAAACATATTGTACCAGGTAAGCAATCACTTATTATGCCCAGCCATAAGGAGTCACATTTTCTAAAATTAAAAGACTACAACCTAGAGGCAGAAAGCACCACTTGATTTCTACCTGCTTGTACTTAAGGCTACTTATCAATGTTTATTTCAAATCAGATAATATGATTGTTCACATTAATTGGTGCTTTATTCTTCTAGATGGAGAGAACACAATTTAAAGATGCAAACCTCTGCACCAAAATATCTGTTCTCACACTGTCTTCCATGAACTGGAGACATACATGGAGTTAGTTGAACATCCTAGGCCTCAGCTCATATCTCATCAACAAAGATGTTACATGCCATATCTATCAACAAAGCCAAGCGTGAATACATATTCTTGAAGTTCTCAGAAAACCTATAGTTAGGGTCAGAGAAAAAGAAAGATATATGAAATTAATGGTAATCAAAGAAAAAATAGGAAGGAGAATTGAAAAAAGAAAGAAGAAAATTATAAACACAAATATCAAAAATGTAAAGGGAGTGAAGAAGACCCTTGGACCAACCCCAATTATCTAGACTAGGTGGCTACCTCCTGGTGTGAGTTAAGTTCTGGGAAGAAGCCTGTGGAAAATACTAGAGATAAGCTCATTTAACATCTCTTCCAACCTCCTTCTGCAATGCCTTCTTATGTATTACAGAGGCTAATAAACAAAACTGCCTTTTTCCACACTTTCTTATAACTAGGGTTCTAGATATGCTATAGACTCCATTATTAGATTCACTTTCAGAATGGGAATTCAGACTCTGTAAAGCAAGGAGAGAGACTGGACATGAGGCTTCGTTCTGCTGCTGCAGATGGAGTATTAACTCCCCAGTTTAGCAGAAGTGGTTTCCTGACCACAGCTTCTCTGTTTGACAGGCAGCATCCAGATCAAGACAAGTACAGCAGTTTCTATGATGATTCAGTTGTGATGTGGCCTCAGGATTTGTTTCTGGAAGCTCCCCAGCCTAGATTCTATTTCTTCTACCCACAGACCCTTTCTGTAGACCATTGAATACCCTGTCATTAATACATTTCAGCTTAAGCCAGCTAAAGTGGGGTCTGTTCTCTGCAACTGAGCACTAACTAAGACAAGCTGCTACTACCAAAATATCTACTTCACTAGCCTAATGGTTCTCAACTTGGCAATGTCTGGAGACATTTTGGGGTCACATATAAAAGGAAGATTACTCTTGGCATCTAGTGAATAGAGACCAGATACTACTAAACATTCCACAATGCACAGAACAACCCCCACAACAAAGAACTGTTCAGTCCAAAATGTCAATAGTGCCAAGACTGAGAAACCCTTCCCTAGCCTAGAATCAATGGCACCCCACTCCAGTACTCTTGCCTGGCAAATCCCATGGATGGAGGAGCCTGGTGGGCTGCAGTCCATGGGGTCGCTAAGAGTCGGACACGACTGAGTGACTTCACTTTCACTTTTCACTTTCATGCATTGGAGAAGGAAATGGCAACCCACTCCAGTGTTCTTGCCTGGAGAATCCCAGGGACTGGGGAGCCTGGTGGGCTGCTGTCTATGGGGTCTCACAGAGTTGGACACAACTGAAGTGACTTAGCAGCAGCAGCAGCAGCAGCCTAGAATCAAATTTGAAAGTTTATCATTTAAAATATAGTATTTGCCTCTTTCTGCCATCTTTCCATGCTGCCATAATGGTGTGCATGAATGTCCTGGCTGATACTCTCAAGAGTATCAACAATGCTGAAAAAAGAGGCAAACACCAGGTGCTTATAAGGCTGTGCTCCAAAGTCATCATCAGGTTTCTAATTGTGAGGATGAAGCATGGTTACATTGGCGAATTTTATATCATCGATGATCACAGGGTTGGGAAAATTGTTGTAACATACAGGCAGAATAAATAAGTGTTGCGTGATCAGCCTCAGATTTGATGTGAGACTCAAAGATCTAGAAAAATGGCAGAATAATCTGCTCCCATCCCATCAGTTTGGCTTCACTGTACTGAAAACCTGAGCTGGCATATGGACCATAAAGAAGCAAGACAAAACACAATAGGGAAAACACCTGGATTCTTTTTCTAGGGATGTAATACAAATAAAATGCCTCAGAGGACAAAAAAAAAAAAATACAGTATTTGCAATATGTTGGTTTAACAAGAACTCTTTCACAATGCAAATGGTCCTCAATAAATTACAGGTAAAGTTTTTGTTCTCTGCCAATGTAGTACTGAAAACCACATTCTCTTTCACACTGTAATATTTCTGCAATCATGTCATGACCTAAAAGGTATGCTTTTAATGTAGTGATTTTTTTCCTATCGACAAACAGAGTTGGCTATTTGTAGTCTCAACCCTAGCTCTTCAACACAATCAATGCAGTGCTTTTCATTGGTTTAAGCGTGAGGTCCAGACATCAATATTTCTTCAATGCTCCTTGCAGTCAGGGTCAAGAACCACTAATTCGGAGCATTTTAAAGATTTTGGACCCCTGAAGATAGAGAAAAGGAAATAAAAGGGATGCCACTAGGAAAAATAAGCAAAAGGTGATGGCAGACAACCAGACAGACTTCAGAACCTCGCTCTTCCACCCAGGACCAAACAATCACCAAAAAATGTGCTAACACTCAAGCCTGACAGTTCTTGAGTAACTTTCAGGAGCTCTCTGGGACCCAAAGAAAATAACAAGTGGAGAACTGAACTAATAATTGATCCTGACAAAAATAAATGGAAGATGCTTTCATCTACTCCAAACTCAGTGCGTATTTTTCTCAGCACATATGTCGAAGCAAGCTGTATCCTACAAATATATTTCCTATAATTTGTAAACATCTCATTCCCCTGTAAAGTCTAGCTCCTCCCTTGAAGGAAGAGGTGCTCTATAAACATTGGCTAAATTGAATTAAATATATTCCCTAAACATTCTTCTGACTTAAAATGTATAGGGAAGAGATATTAGCCCTCTTTAAAGGAGAGAACAAAAATTTAAGAGAAAATAGTAAAAGGAGACAAAGGAACTAGCCCACTCCAATTATCTCTTTCTCCAGCAGTGGAAGAGATCTACACAGGTCCAAATAAATTTTGCCTCAAAAATTTGCTACTACTCCAACTTAATAACCTACTACTCCATTGTTAATTTTTTTTTTTTATAAAAACAGTCCCACAGCATTTATTGTAATCTGGTAATAACATAAGGGTGAGCAGAACAATATGAATACATGTTTTAGAACTACATCTCTAACAAAGGACACCTAAAAAAACCAATGGTATTGCCAAACAATTTCTCACTTCATCTGTCGCTTCTAGTTGGAGACACTTTGGAGCAGAGTAATGTTATCTCCTTTTAGCATGATCCGACCCAGTTGTTTTCTTGACTTTGTTTTAGAATGAATCTCTTCTGCGTCATCTAATACGAGGTTCATATACTCATCAAAACCAATGATACAACCCTCTATCTGCATATTCACTTGCTCATAAAGCCACACCTGAATCCATGATCTATTTTGCAAGTATCTGAAGATGAGATTAATGGGCTGCACCATCACCTTCTGCACCTTCTGGCCCCGGTACGCCATGCTGGAAGCTCACAAGCACCACAGTGCTCCACACTCTCTCTCAGAAAGCAACTTCCAGAACGAACCTGTTAATTTTTTAAAGTCAAAATTGACACAGTAAATTCTACAGTGTCCCCACCTGCCTCAAAACCCAGATTGTAGACTTCTAAAGCCAGATCTTGGATAAGATTTTGAAACCATGCTCTACTATACAAAAAAAGGTATGTTTAGGTGACAGTCCATAATATTGCAAAGGACTGAGTCTCAAGCAGTAAATAGAGTCTGAAGCCTAAATCCATCTTTTTAGAAACAGTCACTTTCATAATTTCAGCAGAGTTAGTTTTCCTTTGTTTTACATTTATTTATTCAGAGACCTCTAAATATAAGCTGCTCTGTTGAAACAGCCTCTGGACCCAAGTACAATAAAAACATTAATTAAAATATATGATTAAAAACACCCAGCATCAAGGCTGAAACAGTATCAAATTAGCAGTCCCGTTTAAGTGTCAGTCATAGAGGATAAATCCAACTGCCGGTGACCAGTACCGTGCTCCCCCCGCCCCCACCCCAACCCTGGCTTTGCCATGGATTCCGACCAGCTGATGCTGCAGTGGACACTCTCTGCAGATGGAAGGGCACACTCAAATATTCTATTTCTTTCCCCACCCTTGATTTGGCTTCCCTAGTGGCTCAGATGGTAAAGAATCGGCTGCAAAGCAGGAGACATGGGTTTGTATTCCTGGGTCGGTAAGATCTCCTAGAGAAGGGAATGGCAAGTATTCTTGCCTGGAGAATTCCATGATCAGAGGAGATTGGCGAGCTACAGTCCAGGGTGTCGCAAAGAATCGCACATGACTGAGCAACTAACAGCTTCACTTTTTTTTCATGTTCTTCTCCTTTCATTCAGCAATAGGCTAAAGAGAAATTCACAAAACCCCCAAATCTGGGAGACACCTGGACACGGGAATTTTACATAACATTTTGGCTTTGGCAGGTCAGGAATGAAGAATTGGAAGCCCTCAACTGAAAAGGACCCTGTACTCTGTGGGCAGCTTTATTCTTCCTGAGGTGTTCTACCCTTGGTTCTGGCTCCAAACACTTCTGAATGCAGAGGTAGCAGCAGAAGTAATATGGAATACACAGTGTAGAGTCAAAGGGAACACCACAGGGACTAGCATAGATTTCAGACAATGTAGACATTTCACATTTAGGGGGTGGGAGTTCCCATCTATAAAATAGAACCTTCTACAAAATTACCATCTGCATAATAGGTTATAAACCTTCACTCCCTTGTGACACAGAAAATTCCCTAAATTCCAAATGTGTTTACACAGCTAATTAGACATGAAAATTTTAAATCTAGCACAGGCCTGTTAAGAAGGTCTTGTTATATGCAGACATGTTCTGTCAAGGGTGTGTATCTAGTGAGAGATGCCATCAATGGCTAATATGATTTTGTTATAAGTTCTATCCTTTTTTTAAAAGCTCACAAGTAAAAAAAAAAAAGGCAAAAGATCTTGGTTTTCTTCTTTTATGTATGATTTTCCCACAAATCTCCCACCATAGGAAAATAGGAAAAGAGATTTGAAAGAAAAGAATAGTAGATCAATACTAGGTAGGAATAGTATTTCAAAAGTGGTGAAAGTGAAAAGTAAAAGTGAAGTCGCTCAGTTGTGTCCGACTCTATGCGACACTGTGGACTGTAGCCTACCAGGCTCCTCTGTCCATGGGATTTTCCAGGCAAGAGTACTGGAGTGGGTTGCCATTTCCTTCTCCAGGGGATCTTCCTGACCCAGGTATTGAGTGGGACAATGTTATTTTATGTTCCTCTGTACTCTGTATTATTCATTCCTCTTTTTTTTTTTTCTTTAATGACAAGTGTGCCCATATCTTATTACAAAGAGGCTACCACCAAAGAAGATAAAAATGCCTTTTATCATGCATCTGGCCCAATTTATATTTCTAGAACTCCTTTTCAATCAGCCATGGTGTTTTTCATAATTTTGTGATTTTTGTCAAATTGGCTGAATCTCATGAGCTGCCTGCTACTACATTCTGAAGTGCCAGGCTGGTATCTAAGAAAAAAAAATAACATTTTCCTTCACTCTTAACCCACAATCTGACTTCTTATGCTGAATTCAATCCCCAGCTAATTAGTTCAAGAGTAAGCAACTTTAACCAAGATTTGGTATTACTTTACTGTTTCTGAGAGCTGGACTTTCCCCAGATATAGCTCTCTTATTACCCTTTGCATTTTAAATAAACCATTTTGGAGCATGGCTCTTGATTTTTCTTTAATATATGCATCCCTTGGGGCTGTACTGAAGCTTGTGATGGCTCTTCGCCAGCAGTCAGGGCAACAGAATATCTACAAGATCCAGCTTTGTCCTACAGTTGGCATTCATTGTGTAGCCCCAGTTGAACAGAGAGACTGCAAGTCAATTTTCTCAGAAATTCAGGGTCCCTAATATTCTAACATAGAATCTCCCTTCACTTCCTCCATCTTGTTTGTTTTAACCATGCAGTAACATTTCCCTTATTGATAGTTTCTGGAATAAAGTATTCCTTAGAAGGCTACCTTACAGATAACTGAAGACTTGCTAAAGTAAGAGTTTGATTTAAAAAAAAAAAAACTTTCTAAAATGTTAAATAGTTCTGGTGGGTCTCAAACAAGGTATGCCAAAAGTATTTTGACTCTTTCTTGATGAGTTAGGGTCATCTTTAAACCATCAGTTATTTAACACTGGAGTATACCCTGGTGGCTCAGATGGTAAAGAATCCACCTGCCATTCAGGAGACCCGGGTTCAAACCCTGGGTCAGGAAGATCCCCTGGAGAAGGGAATGGCAACCCACTCCAGTATTCTTACCTGGAGAATTCCATGGACAGAGGAGCCTGGCAGGCTATAGTTCATGAGGTCGCGAAGAGTCAGACACAACTAAGCAACTTACACTTTCACTTTCATAAAAAAAAAAAATAATAACCAGTGCATAAAATTATTTGCCCCTACATTCAGAAGTCACTATATTTTCTTGTTTACTTCGGAAAAATTTTATATTTTTATTTCTGTCCCTTTCCATACTATCAAACTATTTCAAACTATCTGTGTTCACTTTGCATTGATGTTCACATGTCAGTTTGTAGAAGCAAACTTTGGCTTCATTGCTTTCAGCTTGCAGATGGCTGGAAGCCCAAATAAATTTGCTGTAACAATATCTACATGAAAATTAAATCAGTTTTGAGTGGTATTGTGAAGCTCAGCCTTCTGATCTAAATGCATAAGCATCAGGATATGAATGTATAGCTGCTATTCTGGTTACTCAAAGCCATTTGAGCTCTTCATCTGTATTACACGGAAGAACATGACCAGGTACTTGTCCTTCGGTAATATTGCACACTCAAGTTCAGCAATTTGTTCACTCTCAGTGTTCTCCTCTTTCCTTCTTGTTCTTGTCTTCTCTTCATCCCTCTGGTTCTTTCTTTGAGCAATTTCCATAAGCATTAAATCATCCATTGTGATAAGGAAAGAAATCATAAAGGAAATAGTAAAATATTTTAATCAATGCAAACTGAATCTTGATTTTGGGGAGGCAGTGGGCAGTGGTTAAATGATTGGCAGGAGAAGGATAAAAGTACATGAAAATGGAAGATTTACTTTTTAAACTTGCCTTGCATCAAAATGGAAGCATTAAATTTGGCTATGCTCACAAAAGCCTCTGACACTCATATGTGGCCATCTCCCCAGGTTATAAAATCTCAGCCTCTTTGACTAAAATCCCAACAGCTGTTGGAAACGCCTGTCCTAGGCAAAGATGACCCAGGCAAAGTTGACTTGGAGTGTCAAAAAAATCTCATCAAAAAAAGATAGAAGTTCTTACTCAACCCTACACTTTATCATGTTGGCATTGGTTGGGGATAGGGTGACCAACTCATCCTGACTTGCCAAGGACCATCCTAATTTTGAAACCAAAACTCCCATGTCTAGGAATCCTACTTAGTCGCAGACAAATTGGGACATTTGGTCATCCTGATGGGAGATGATGCATCAAAGGTCTCTCATGTTTCCCCCAGATGATTATTTTTACCTTCAAAGCAAAACTTTTCTTTTTTATAGTTAAAATTTCTAAGAATTCAAAGAGTCCTCCTTTTTCCCTTTTGCTCAGTCAGTCTCGAGAATTATTTCTTAGTAACATCACTAGCATCAATTTCCTCTTTATTATTGCCACCAACTTGGACTTTATCCCCTGATCCTGGGCTATTGTAAAACTTCCATGAAGTCTTCCTGCCTTGACTGTATTGTGCATGCCCTTCTCAGATTAATCTTTTCAAAATCTTGTTTTGCACAAGGTTCAGCTGAAGTCCCACCTCTTTCATGAAGCCTTATATCTTCCCTGGAAGGAGGGGAAACAGGATGGGAGAAAGAAGTGCAGAAGATAGGCTTAGGAAAGGTAGGGGTGCTATGAGGCCAATGCCGGCTGCCACCTCACAGAAGCTGCTAAAGAACAAAATCAAGACAGGCTGCAGAAGGGAGAGACAGGCAAGGCACAGAGTCAGTAATCCAGAAAAGGTGGTCTGAATCAACCACCAAGCCAAGGAGGTCGAGCCACAGACACAAATCTGCAGGGTCCATGTGAATATCCAACAGCCAGGATGCATTGTTCTCAGTACACTAGATGCAAGAGGGTCACATCAAGCAAATCCCTCTGAGAGCAGACTACCCCACAGCTAGTTCAAGGCAGGGCTGGCCACATGAGAAGGGGAAGGAAGCTGCAGTAGGAAGAACTGCCTGTCCCACCCTTTGCACAACCAGAAGGTTCTAATTTGGAAAGTTGTTAATATATTAATGTATGCATCCCTTAAATGCAAAGACAGTATCTTTTAATGCTTTAAAATTCCCCACACCTAGCACTATATGTAGTCAATAAACATTTGATTTATACAGTATAAAGTGTGCTCCCATGTTCTAAAGGCCATGTGCATGGGAAACCATGAGAGGCACACAGAAACTCCACTTCTTTTCAGGAAGTGTGGAAGTCATCTGGCTGGCTCGGGTTTCAGATGCACTAATCAGCAAATACAGTGAACACAATTTCTCCCTTTCCTCTTTTTTAAAACTTCAGAGTAAACCATTAACTCTCCTATTTCTTTTCATATCCTAGTTCAAATCCTAAGGGCAAGAAAAAATAATAACAAAACAAATTATCTTTCACCAAGACTCAGATCCAAATCAGCCATATATTTTCAAGCTACAGTGTTTATTAGTACTTGAAGTTCAACCAGAGAGAAAGAAAAATTGATCTAGTTCAGTTTCTCAACTTCAGAATTTTCAACACACATGCTAAATCACTTCTTGAGCAAATGTCATGGTGTGTCCATGCTGAGATTCCCTTTAAAATGATGAAGTCTTAAAAAGACTTTGCTAAGAATGTATTTTTCATTCAATAATACTTAGGGGGGAAAGATCCAAGTTAAAAAGAAAGACTATAATGTTAGCTTTATAAGTGTAATCACCTTTCTTTATTCATTGATCTATGAAGTCCCTTGAGTACATGACGGGGAAAAAAGCAATAGTTAAGATTTACAAATAATATGCTATTGGAAATGCCTCAAATGAGGGTCTTGTTTTAAGTGCCAAGGTAAACACCTACAACTACTAATATAAAAGGAGACCATTTTGTTTTCTATAAAAAACAAATGTCAGATGTAATTTTGAATTCTCTGAGGAAAAAAAGGAAGACTTCAAATGAATCTCTGATAAGAAACAGCATGGCATGCATAATGCTAGAAGTATTATTAATCTAAAGAAAGTGACTACCTTAAACTTTGTAAATGGTCTAAATCAGGATTTCTCAATACTATCATGAATAGTCAAGCACTGTGGACATTTTGTACCAAATAATTCTTTGTTTTGAGGGGCTGACCTGTTTACGGTAGTATACAGATGCAGTGGGCTTGCCTAGTGGCTCGGTGGTAAAGAGTCCGCCTGCCAATGCAGAAGACATGGGTTTGATCTCTGGGTCGGGAAGATCCTCTGGAGAAGGAAATGGCACCCACTTCCGTATTCTTTGTCTGGGAAATCGCATGGACAGAGGAGCCTGACGGGCTACAGTCCATGGGGTCGCAAAGAGTCTGACACAACTTAGCTAACGAACAACAACAAATGCCAGTCGCAGCCCCCAACCCCTACGAGTTGTGAGAAACAAAAATGTCTCCAGATATTGCCAAATGTTCCCTGGAAGGCAAAACCATCCCCTAGTTGAACACCACTGATTAAATGAGAGAAACTTTTTTAAAAGTGAAGGCTCATAAGACAGCAGACTTAGGACACAGCAAAGAATCAGTGGTGTCAAGATGTCAAAGGGATGCTACACTAAGATAATCAGCTTAGACAAGCAGTAGAAACAATGCACAAGACTAAACATAACTGGAAAATGGAACCATAAACCTAACCAGCAAGGACAAAGGTACACTGAAGAAAATGAGAACGGCCAGCATCACTTGAAAACCATTTTTCTTAAATTTTTATCTGAAAAAGCATCAGTCTGGATAAGAAAGTCAAACAGTTTCACTCAGATACATACTACAAAGAATGACGTTCCCTTCCCTGCCCCCTCAAAACACAAACCTCTGCTTGCCAAGTATTGGTAAGTTTATGTATGCATCTGTGAATGTGAAGGGTGGCTTAGAACTCTCTGTATCTCCCACACCTACCAGTATAGGTATTCAATAAATATTTGATTTAAATGATAATAAAAACATGCTTTCATGTTCTAAAAGGTTTTAAAGAAGACATATCAAAGAGTGGTGAAATGAATGATTTTGTACGTCTCACTTGGAAATAAGAAGCTAAAGGAAAAACCCAGACAAAGCTCAGCAGAAATATTGGAGTGGGAAAAACAAAGGTCAAAGAGTTGAAAAGACTTGAGTTAAATCCCAGCTGCATTGGTCCTAGATAGGTGAATTTGGTTCCATTTACTCTATTGTACCCTACAGAATGAGTACAATAATCCTACCTCAAAAGACAGTTAGGATAATTACTAAGATGAAGTACACATAGTGAGGGGAAAAAAAAAATCAGCTCTCTTGATCTCCCTCTCCAAGATTAATGGATTTCTAACCATAAGTGCAATATCTACCCAAGTTAATTTTCTCTTTGAAGTCAGAAAGAGAAAAATCTCAAATCATTGTGGACCTAAAACTAAGTGTTAACAAAGTCCCACACCAACAATAATAATGCAAAAAACCATCAAGAAATAAAAAAAAAGAAGACAGACCCTTGAGAATAAGTGGATAAAATATTAATAGAATACTATCAATACAAAGTCAACTTGGTAATCTTTTGAGGAAACCCTAAGGCATGAAGAAAAAATCAGAGCCAAACAACAAATAATGTCTTCTCTCTTCTATAAAGTATTTAAAAGTCTACTTAGTTAATTGCAGCATTTTTATTAATTAAAAAACTTTTTAATATCTGTGCTAATGTTTTTTTAAAAAAAGAAGATAGATTAAGCTGAATATGATTAGAATTTTCTTTCAACATCTAAAAGCTTTTAAATTGAAGGTTATTTCTGGGGTCATGGATATATTCTATTATTTCACAATCCGGTTTTGATCAAACAGATATATCTATTTGTCATAACTCATTAATTGTTCATTTAAGATCAGTGTATGTGAAAAATGTTACATAAATATATACATATGCACAGATACATATGTATGTATACATATGTATGTGTACATATACATTTGTATATATGTACTTGAGTATATATTTGTATATACAAATATATGTATGTATATATATTTATTTTAAAAACTTAAAAATTTTTCTAAATATAGCTGTAGAATTTATGTGATCTAGATCTTTTTCCTCCCCCTCAAACTGGTCTATTTTTATAAATCAATTTTAATTGTCAAAGAAAAAATAAATAATTTTTAAAGGAAAGAAAATTAGTTCACACAAACCATATAAAGAAAAAAGAAAAGTAAAAAGTGAGCTCAAAAACTTTAACTCCAAATACCATACTAAGATATAAGATATCTCTTTTGCTGTGGTTTTTTTTTGTGTGTCATTTTTGCTGTTTTATTTTTAATTGTCTTCTGCAAGAGAAACATATCCAAGTTACATTAGCAGTGGTTCTTACATACTTGGGAGTTGGGCTAGGGATCCTTTGAATCAGAGAAGGAAATACATATAGGCATACAGGGAGAAATTTGGAATATAATTCCAGATATCTTATAGGTCAGGTTAGAAACCTTTCAACTAAAAGTTACCAAATGGTCAAAGGCCTGTCATATCTGTATGATTATAAGAGAAATATAGGTTATTATCCTAGTAGTCAATAAAGGTGATTTCTTAGCACACATTAAATAAATAATCAAGGGAATGAGTGAATTAAGAGATTTTAGTCATATTTTAAAATTAAATTTAGCTGATGCTGGTATATTTTCCTTTCAAGAGCTTTAGAAAAGAAACAAACTTACACAAATTTTCAAAGGAAAATATTAAAATCTCAAGGATAAAAATAAACAAAATTGAAAAAGGACAGAATTGAAAAGACCAATAATTGGTAACTTGGAAACAACCTTTTGTGATGCTTCTTGGGTTACAACCACCTCAGTGCCTCCTTCCCCAGTCAAACCAAGGCACCAGAAACACTGAACTCTAATGGTCCCTCTTAGTGATGAATGAACAGCCAAGGCTTGCCAGATATTTAAAGAAAAATTATAACAAATAAAGTCCCAGACAAACTCTGAGAAAAAATAATTTTCAACATCAAACTGTGTGAGGTAAAATAAAGTCCTTTCCAGACATAGATATCTCACACAAACTCCTAGGCACTCTTTTTCTGAGCTGCTGGGGAATGTGCTCCTCTAAAGTGATAGCATAAACCAAGAGAAAGGCAGATTCAGCAGAGGAGAGAAAAAATTCTCAAGATGGTGTCAAAATGAATACTTAATAAACAGATGTGTCACAGATTTAAAAAGAAACCAATCCTGATTGAAAAGGGAAGATAAAAGATAACAGGATGAATTTCCCTAGGAAGGAAATAAAATGGACATTGCAGATTATTCTACAGATTTATCATGTAGAAAGCTGTATTGAGAGTCACTTAACAGAAAAGAATCAGCCATAGACTCAAAAAGTTAGAAATCTAAGCAAATGAAATTAAAAACTCTTATTAACTCCAAGACAACTTAGAAGTTGTATAAGATGCAATATTCGTATAAACTATATATACACTAGGCTGCTGCTGCTGCTGCTGCTAAGTCGCTTCAGTCGTGTCCGACTCTGTGCCGACCCCATAGACGGCAGCCCACCAGGCTCCGCCGTCCCTGGGATTCTCCAGGCAAGAACACTGGAAGTGGGTTGCCATTTCCTTCTCCAATGCATGAAAAGTGAAAAGTGAAAGTGGAGTCGCTCGGTCGTATCCGACTCTATGCGACCCCATAGACAGCAGCCTACCAGGCTCCTCCGTCCATGGGATTTTCCAGGCAAGAGTACTGGAGTGGATTGCCATTGCCTTCTCCTATATATACACTATATACATATATAAACATATGTAAAACATGTTTTAGTGTGTTTAATCTTTACATAGTATATATTATATTGTTTACAGTATAATCTATATATCATATAAACTATATACCTCTGACTAAATACTATATGTATATATAATATAAACTATATGTACAATATATAGTATATACTATATATACATGCTATATAGTACAAACTATATACAGTATACATAGTATGCGTGTGTCCATGCTAAGTGGCATCAGTCATGTCCAACTCTTCACAACCCTATGGACTGTAGCCCACCAGGCTCCTCTGTCCATGGGATTCTCCAGGCAAGAATACTGAAGTGGGTTGCCACGCCCTCCTCCAGGGCATCTTCCAGACCCAGAGATTGAACCTACCTATCTTACCTCTCCTGCACTGGCAGGCAGGTTCTTTACCACTAGCGCTATCTGGGACTCCCATACATAGTATAACTATTGATAATATACACAGTATAAACTACATATATCTCATATATATACAAAAATTATATAAATACACAACTATATAACCGTTATAATAAATCACTGAATATGAATTCAACCAAAAATTGTGACTCTGCTATCTTGGAAGGAATGGAATGAGGAAAGGAAGTATAAGAGAGCCAAAATAAATAATTTCTAAAAATGTTTAATCAAATAATAGCAGTATATGCATAGTATTTTGATATGAAAAGCAAACATTGAATTAAATAGCTGAAGAATTTGAAAATGGTTACCTAAGGGAGTTGGGAGAGCCAGAAGGATGAGATGCAATGTAGTAAAGAGGAATTAAAAGAACATTGGATTTTGCCTAAACCTGTTAGCATTATTTGACTTTAAGACTAAGTGCCCATATTACTGTGAAGAAAAGAAGATAATAATTTTTTATAAAAAGAAAGAAAGGAAGGGAGACAAGTGAAGCTTTCCCCTTTAAAAAATATTTATATACATGTGCATGGTAAGTCGCTTCAGTTGTGTTTGACTCTTTTGCAATTGCCTGTAGCCTGCCAGGCTCCTCTGTCCATGGGATTCTACAGGCAAGATTACTAGAGTAAGTTACCATGCCCTCCTCCAGGGAATCTTCCTGACCCAGGGATTGAACCCACATTTCTTATGTCTCCTGCATTGGCAGGGGGTTCTTTACCACTACAGCCACCTGGACCAAAGTAAATAATGTCTAAAAATGTTAAATCAAATAATGCTGCTACTGCTGCTAAGTCATTTCAGTCGTGTCTGACTCTGTGTGACCCCATAGACAGCAGCCCACCAGGCTCCCCCGTCCCTGGGATTCTCCAGGCAGGAACACTGGAGTGGGTTGCCATTTCCTTCTCCAATGCATGAAAGTGAAAAGTGAAAGTGAAGTCGCTCAGTTGTGTCCGACCCTCAGCAACCCCATGGACTGCAGCCTTCCAGGCTCCTCCATCCATGGGATTTTCCAGGCAAGAGTACTGGAGTGGGGTGCCATTGAGTATGCTGTTATTTGCATGCTATTATAAACATGCTGTGGTATAAACATATTATTCAACCACAGTTCTATGATAAGAAAGCAACTGCTCACAATTTTTCAGTTCGTAAAAAATTTACCCTTAGAGTTCAGGTATTCAAGTTCAAGCTCAATCTAAGTGATCGTATTAGGTCCAAGAACAATGGTTGAGGAATTAATAGGAACTCTGGCCTTTGATGTTTCATTTACAATCACTTCTTCAAACCCAGCTTGTGTGCTTCATGAGGGTTTGGATTACCACTTCCACAAGGATTGAGGACCTACAACACAGCTCCTTCTCCTTTGGCAGTTCTCACATTACAGTAGATAATATACAGTAAATAGTTCAAAACTTTAATTATTGGAATAGGAGGTACAGAAGGACAAATTTACCTAATTTATGGGGAGAGGAAAATGGAAATTAGTATCTTATTCATAGTAATATGAATACAATGGATGAAAAGCTATCATTCATAAAATAACATCACTGTAAGCATTCCCAAGACTAAGTATGCCATTGTAAGCATTCCCAAAAGTCATACTCACTTGGTATGCATGCTCACTACCAAGTAATTCAGGAGCAAAACAAACCCTCCGTTACATAACTCTTATTTTACTTTTCTTAATCTTTGAGTAATTAACATTGAATAAAGTTGTTTTCTGGGCCACTCCACAAATAGTTTCCCAGAAGAGAAAAGCAAATAGGCCTAAGCATGTGATAGGCTTGGAAAGCAATGAATCAACAAATTTGCAGTTGAATTATTGAACTGTTAACTTTGTGGAGTTAAAGAGAAAAGATTTGGATTAATAAGTGAGGTTTTGTTACCTTTGTTTCTTTGCTCATTTTGTTTGGTGCAGCTGCTTGTTGCCATGAGCACCAAAAGTTATGATGCTGCAACTCACACTGAATATTTTTATTTGGAAAATAAGGTCTCACTTACATAACTGAGGTTTATCAACCACATGAACTTTGAGAGGGAGATTTACATATACCATAAATTTATTTGCTAAACTATTGATCTTGTTTATTCTTAGATGAACTACAAAATGGTGCTTCTTCAATTTAGAGAATGAGAACCTTTTCACTTATTCATTCAACAAACACTTGCTGAGTACCTACTATGGGCTACTATATACTGTGTGCTCTAGGATCTGTGCTAGGTGCTAAAAAATACAGCAGTGCAAACAGAGAATTTATAGTCTAGTAGGGTAGTTAGATAAGTAAGCAATTAAACAAGCGATTATAATAGAATGCTTTAATTGCTTGGAACACATATAATAAAACATTCAACATACCCTAGGGCTCACAGGTGAGGAGGGCTTAGTCAGCTAAGTTTCCTAAAGGAAGTGACATTGAGTGGAACTGCAAGGAGATGAAACCAGTCAATCCTAAAGGAAATCAGTCCTGAATATTCATTGGAAGGACTGGTGCTGAAGCTGAAATTCCAATACTTTGGCCACCTGATGCGAAGAACTGATTCATTGGAAAAGACCCTGATGCTGGGAAAGATCGAAGGCAGGAGGAGAAGGAAACAACAGAGAATGAGATGGTTGGATGGCATCACCGACTTGATGGACTTGAGTTTGAACAAGTTCTGGGAGTTGGTGGTGGACAGGGAAGCTTGGCGTGCTGCAATCTATGGGGTCGCAAAGAGTTGAACACAACTGAGCAACTAAACTGAACTGAACTGAGAGATGATTGGAAGTTATCTATGCCGAGTAGGATGAAGATGAGACAAAGAGGCTAAGGAAGGCCAGGGGCCAAAGAGAGCGATGAGGAAGCCACTGCAATAACAGAGGGAGAGGTGACAGTGCCTGAACCTGGGTAATAACAGTGTTAGAGAAAAGGAGATGGATCTGAAAGCTAGTAGGAAGATAGAAGTGGTGGGATTTCATGACTTACTAGATGTGAGAGATGAGGAAGAATGAGGAATGAAACATAGCTGGTTTCTGGCTTGAACAACTAGGTACATGGCAGGTGTTCACTGAGCTAAGGGCACATAGGAAAGGCAGGTTGAGGAGGGAGATAATGAATTCAATTCTGAAAATGTTGAGTTTGAGGTACACAGCAGGAGATTTCTAGCAGGCAGTTAGAATATAGGGTCTGGGCTACAGATACAGATTACGAAGTCATAGTCTCAGAGCAGACAGTTGAAGCCTCTGGTTTAGATTATATCATCCAGAGGAAGTCTACAGAGTGGGAAAAGTAGGCCTTTAGGGAGCTAGTCAAGGAAGGGAAGCAATAAAGTAGCCAAAGAAAGAACAGAAAAGAGAGTATGATAAAGTATCAGATGCCAGAGAGAGGTCAATTCAATAAATATTTATTAAGCACAAATATTTATGTGCCAGGGACATGCTACTGGGTAATGAGGATAGAGCAGTGAAAAGCACACACCCAGTCACTATCATCAAAAGGAGAAAAAGTAGCCACAGGATTTGAGATTATAAAACTGTGTGACTTTGGCAATAGCCCTTTTACTGGAGAGAGAAGCTGAATTAGAGCAGATTGAGGAAAGACTGAGAGCTGAGTAAGCTCTAATGACAAATGGAGACAACTCTTTAAAGTGGGGTGACCATGAAGAGAGGCAAGAATGAAGAACAGTAATCAAAGCAGAGAGTTAAGGATAAGGTATTACTTTTCTGGTTTCATTTCTTTGGTTTTTAATTATATGAGAGGTCTGAACATGCTTACATGCAAAAGAAAAATGTGCCATGGAAACCAAGAAGTTAAACTATCCCAACATTGTTAATCAGTTATTTTCCAATATATAATTAAAAGTTTTTCAAAAAAGAAAGAAGAGGTTAGTAGTACCAAAAAAAAAAAAAAAAAGGTGGAGGTTTCAGGGGTGGATGAAGATGGTCCCAGAGGGAAGAACAGGAAATGGGAGGACTCTGTAGTTCATCTTGCAGTCTTATGTGTATCATCTCCTGCTGTGTCCAAGGCACATGTCAGCTCTGAAGGGAGCATCCAGCTATGTAATGACTGCCCCACTTTACTTCCAGAATCATTAACCAAGAGTCTTAAATCTCCAAACCAGTGGGATTTGGAAACAGGTGGTAGAACTCTTATGCCTCAAAGCCAAAGACTAAGGCACTTCAATGGTGCTATCAATAGCAAAACTTCTTTGCCACCCTCACCAATCCCTAAACTATAAGGAGACCAGATCATCTATGTACCTGGTTCAGCCTAGCTTTGTCCACATCCCCAGGGCCCTAGTACAAAGAGCAAGTGGGTCAGGAAGGTGAGGAGACAATCCTGCCTTCTACCTCAGGTACCTGATTAGGTACATACACACACACACATGTAAACCTGTGCCTTGGGTCTGGAGCTTCTCCTACTCCCTGCCCTATTTTTAAACAGGCTTTCTAGCACAACCCAGCGTTGCCTATTTCCTTTACCATTGCTATTCTGTAATTTAAAATCATCCCCTATGGCAGTCCCCACAAAAGAAACGCCTTTTGAGCCTCCAGTGTCTGCTGAGAACTAGACTAATATTTCCTCACTCCTATCTGACCCTCATTCAGCTTTCCTCTAACTTCTCCAACCTCAGCTCTCACTCTCCTGAGTTCCCAACATGCCTGAAGGTCAGGGCTGTGTCACACCTCCAGTGGGATTCCAGAGCTGATAAAGAAGTTTGCAAGGCCTTGACTCTGAAATTAAAACATGGAATATCATCTCCTTTTACTAGCCTAAAATCTGGATTATTAAACACTGTCTATGTTGGTAGTGAGGTAGGACTTGACTAATTCTTGACTGTTATAAAAGAACACTGAGTCAACCACAGCTCAGGTTTCCACTTGCATTTTATTAGTTCTGTGAGTTTTGGCAAATTGCTCAAGTTCTCTGAGTCTTACTTGTCTAATCTACAAAATGGGGATGATGAATGCCAGCATTTGTATATTTTTGGCATTCTAAACACTATGCATGACCTCATGTGATTCTCACAACAACCTCATAAGGCAAGCTCTATTTTTAACCATTAGTACTTGATGAGCAAAGTTCAAACCAGGGCCTTATTTCAGAGCCTGCCCCATTAACCACTGCACTCTAGCGAGCAGTGCACTCTAGCAGAGCACTGCACACTCGTGAGTGACATTCCCTCACACTTCCAGGGCTATAGAGAAGAGCCTGAGATATAAAATAATATGTGAGAAAACACGTGATAGATTATCATTTAAAGGATACAGAGTTTCAATGTCACGAGGTGAGAAGAGTTATAGAGCTAGACGGTGGAGATAGTTGCACAGCAATGTGAATGGACTTAATACTACCAAATTATACACCTGAAAATGATTAAGATGGTAAGTGTTATGTAATGTGCTTTTACCACATATTTTTTAATTTTTAAAGAAGAAAACAGTAGATTATAAAGTGCCACACATGTGAAAACTATTAATGACGGTTTTGATTCTTTTTAATTTCTAAATCAGCAAGTTCCAGAAGAGGATTTTATATGACTCACTTTTAGTTCTCTCTGAATATCTAGAATAAATGATGAAAATAGGGGAAGCCTAGGGAAAATGGTAGTATCTTTACTTCAGCAGTCCTAATGGCAGAATAGAAATTAGGAGGGGAAAAAGTGGGTCCAGGTTGGTTTTCACAGGACAATCGGAAGGTTCAAAGCCTGACTGCATACACCATCTCTGGCCACTTTCTGCATTGTCCAATGGAGGCTAGAATATGCTTTCAAGAGTTAGAGCCATCTTCCAAAGGGAAAGGTCAAAACTGAGTCTCAGGAAATCACATCAGTGTAAGGGGTGGGTTTCAAATCTGCTCTTTCACATCCACTCTTCTTCAGGCTGAGGCTGAGAGCCATCCAAAGATTGCCAGCATCAAAGGTGCATGATTCCCAGCAGGGTGCACATTTCCTACCCTCACCTTGACCACGATGGGTCCTTCTGTCATTTATTATACTTATGTCATTCTAATACCTTCCCTTTCTTCTAAAAATACTTTTTTGTTTATAAAAAGGACATGTTCATTATTTTAAAATTTAGAAAATACAAAGGTGTTCTTGGCTAAGTAAGAAATCAGCCCAGTAGCTCCAAAATTGTTTTCTGATTCTCTCCAGAGAATAAAAAAGCGAAGTCCAATCTTATTTTGTAGGTGAATTAAGTTCTGAAATTTTCCTTGGAAGTTTATTATCTGGCACTCTGGTTGCACTCCTCCTTTCAAATAATATCATAAAAGGCCAATAGATTTCTAGATAAGCCCATGAAACCCTACCTAATGAAAAACGAAACTGAACTGCAGCCTGGGTAGGGCTCTGACACCAAGTCACCAGATTCCAAGCTCCTTCTAGGAGGCAGGGACTTTGCCATCCATTTCTGAACCCCCAGCACTGGCACACATTGGGCATGAAGCAATGGTGATTTCTAACTTTGACTTTACAAAGAGACACCAACCAGTTTTGTGGGCATCTCCTCTCTCAAGCAGCATTAAAGAGTGTCCAAAGTTTCCATAGCTGGAAGGAAGATGAAACCATCTGGTTAAAGAAAAGGACTTTAGTGTGTAAAGGTCACTGGTAGATTGAATGTTCACAAACTGGGAGCCTGCTTACTAGAATGGTCTCATCATATCCTACTTTGTTGGTGACACATACCCTCAACAGCCAGTCATATTTATCAGATAGCTCCCTTTTATTTGTTAACTAACATATTGGTTCTTGGAAGGAAGACAAAAGTATTTCTGAAGGCAACACATCACCTGACTACATAAATTTTCTTCTTTCTGGACCTACAACAGTAGGCACAAAAGAACTGAGACTAATAAATTTACAAAGCAGTACTATTTAATATAAGAATAATTTAAGTAACTCACTGTAATGTGTTGATTTCTTGCAAGTTTGGCTCTCATTCATAGTGCATTTCCTTTTTTTAAAATTTATCCAATAAATATCTGTCTGCCATTTCTGTGCACCAAGTGCTGGACAAGATTCTATGAAGACACCTGTAATCCCAGCCCCTCACAAAGTGCTAGACTGGTAAAGTCAGGAGATTTAGTGAATATTGGCAGGGAGTGGGTATCAAACAAATAAATATATGTTTCCAATCTGTAACACATGCTGTGATAGGGAATACTAGGAGGGACCTACTGAAAGGAGGTAGGAGTACAAAGCATTGCAGGTAAAGGAATCTACCTGTATGGGTACCCAATGAACTGAGAGAAAAACAACGTGGCTGAACAAGAAAGCAAAGGGTCAAGTAGCATTAAACAAGGTTACAAGACCTTACAGGAGTCTGGATTCCACTCTAAGTCCAAGAGAAGCCACTGAAGGCCAAAGCCAGGGGAACATGAGCCAGTTTATATTTTAGAAAAATCACTTTGATTGCTGGGTGAAGGGCCGATTTGAAGAGGTTCAAGAGTAGAAGCCAGGAAATCAAATGGAAGCTGTTACCTTTAGAGGAACCAAGTTTCCTTGAAAAACAGAGTCATAAATGATAAACACTTCCTGTCAAACTATGTCTAGACACTGGGGAAAAGAGGGCTTCTTCATATTACTTATTATGGTTTGACATTATACATTCATTAATTTATATAATTGTGTATCTCTTCAGTGTCTGTCTCTCCCATTAGAAAGTAAGCTTGGACTTCCCTGGTGGTCCAGTGGTTAAGAATCCGCCTGCCAATGCAGGAGACATGGATTCAATCCCTGGTCAGGGGAAAATTCTACATGCCACAGAGCAACTACGCCTATGGGGCACAACTACTGAGCCCCTGCTCTAGAGCCTGCAAGCTGAAACTGCTGAGCTCGGCCCTCCAGTCCGTGCTCCACAAGAGAAGCCACTGCAATGAGAAGCCCACAGAATGCAACAAAGAGTGACTCCTGCTCACCACAACTAGAGAAAGTCTTCAGGCAGCAACCAAGATGCAATGCAGCCAAAATAAACAAATAAAAAGAATCTGGCTGCCAAGGCAGGGGACACGGATTCGACCTCTGGCCTGGGGAAGATCCCTCTTGCCTGGGGGCAACTAAACCCATGTGCTACAACTACTGAGCCTGAACTCTAGAGCCTGTGCTTTGCAACAAGAGAAGCCACTGTAATGATAAGACCGCACAACACAACAAAGAGTAACCCTCACTTACAACAACTAGAGAGCGCCCATGTACAACAGTCAAGAAACAACACAGTCAAAATAAACATATTAATTTAAAAAAAGGAAAGTAAGCTTGGTGAGGGTAGGAAGGTTGCCTTGTTAACTCCTATATTCCCAGGGCAAAGAACATTGTCTGCCATAGAGATTCTCAGTAACCATTCACTAAATGAATGAATGAACTATGTATTTAATCCTTTTATGAAGCAAAGGGCCCTTTGGTAAAGCAAACCATCATCCTCTTTCTTATCCATTTTGAAAGTCTGGATCTTTGTATGTCAACTGAGAAGAACTTGAAGGAAGAGTAAACCAAGTCAAATAAAGTTTATTGTACAGAATGGAATGACCTCATAAAATGTAGACTTCAGGAAAATGGAGACCTGGCATATGCCTATTATATATTTTAATGAATAAATTAATAAAACCAGAGCTCAGAGCACTTGGCTGTGGTTTCCGGAATTGTGCTCTTCTAACAAATAAGAAACAACTTTGCATTTTAAGATGGTCTTTTAGCTATTTAACGTCATCTGATTTGACAGTTCTCATAGCAAACTGATTGCCATTAGTCACAGAATAAAAGGTTTCCATCTATATCAGGGGAAATTAAAAAAAAATACAGGATCATAACATGGTCTGCAATGAAGGTGACAGAATGATCCATCCATTCATCCAGGTCAAAGCTCTCTGCTACCTTGGTACCAGAAACCCAGACTTCAGGAGTGAATTGTCATCACTGAACATCAACAGACTTCAGGGGGTCATCACTGGATATTAAGGTCAGCAAGAGAGTCAGTTTCTGCACCCCTTCAATTCAAAATTGCTTCTTGAGGCAAGCCCCACAAGGCTGCATTAGTTTTTATTGCTGCTGCACAAACTACTACAAACTTAGTGGCTTAAAACAATAAAAATTAAAAAAAAAAAAACACACCAAAAATTTATTCTCTCACAGTTCTAGAGGTCAGAAGCCCAAAGTCAAGGTGTGACAAGATTTGGTTCCTTCTGGAGGTTCTGAGGGAGAATTCCACTCCATACCTCTCTCTCAGCTTCTGGTGGCCTCTGACAAACTTGGCATGTACACCTATCCCTCCAATCTCTGCCTCCTTCTTTATACTGCCTTCTTATTTTTGTCCTCTTCTCTGTGTATCTTCTCTTCTAAGAACACGTGGCATTAGATTTAGGGCTCATGCTATTCCAAGATGATCTCATCCCAAGATCCTCAACTTAACTGCATCTACAAAGACTCTTTTTCTAATAAGGTTCTAGGCAGACATATGTTTTGGGAGGCCACCATTCAACCCACTATAAGGAATAAAGCAGGGTTAAAGTTTAAAAACGTGTGCAATTCCAATGAGGTAGCTATCTGAATCAATACAACGAGAATAGATGTTTGCAGTAGCATAACTTTTTTTTTATCCTTTTTGGCTGTACTGGGTCCTCATTGCTGCACATGGGCTTTCTCTATTTGCAGCAAGTGGGGACATTTCTCTAACTGAAATGTGAAGGCTTCTTGTTGCACTGGCTTCTTTTTGTTTTGGGACACAGGCTCTAGGGGGCTTCCCAGGTGGCACAGTGGTAGAGACCGCCTGCCTGCCAATGCAGGAGACACAGGAGACACTGGTTGATTCCTGGGTCAGGAAGAGGCCCTGGAGGAGGAAATGGCAACCCACTCCAGTATTCTTTCCTGGGAAATCCCATGGACAGAGGAGCCTAGTAGACTACAGTCCATAGAGTTGCAGAGTCAGACACAACTGAATGACTGAGCACAGATGCACCAGTTCTAGCACTCGTGGGCTTCAGTAGTTGCAGCACTCAGGCTCAGTAGTTGTGGTGCACAGGCTTAGTTGCTCCACGCATGTGGAACCTTCCCAGACCAGGGATCGAACCCATGTCCCTGGAACCACCAGGGAAGTCTCCCCTTTTTTAGTAAATAGAAAAAGAGGAAAAGTAGGCACATAATTATTTAATTAATTCTGATGAATCGATATCAGAGTCCCTTAAAGGAGCACCCAAGTTAAGGGTAGGGGCCTAACCATGAACGTGGATAGGTGGGGGAAGGGCATTACTAGGCATTCTAGAAGTCCTCTGGGCATGTCAGATGCATCAGCTCTGTACTACATTGCTTTCCCTGTCCTCATCTGTCTAAACTACTTTGGAAAGCCTTCTCCAAACCTTGAGCATTCCTCTAGATCCTAAGACACCAAACTAGCAACCCAAATCTGACTCTGGATGTTGACCTCTTGTCTAACCACTTGATTTTCAGTGCTTGATGTTGAACGATACCCCTACTGGGATGAACCCACTCTAGCAGCTCAAGGTGAAAGACCTGACCCCTTTTCCCTTATCACAACATTGCAGCTCCATCGTTTCTCTTTGATGTGCAAAAGTGATATAGATTGTCTCAAATTCAACAAATGCTTGTGCATTGTCCAGGACGCCTTCCTTTACACTCCCTGGTGATCTGGTTTGAAAGAAACAGCCAGCCTTGGCTGACACGTTGGGCAACATTACAAGGCACATGAGGCAGGAAGAAGCACAGCCAAGATTTCATTTCTGTTTTTGCTGATCTCTACTGTGGTTTCCAATGAAGAGAACACCTTTAAGAAGGTAAAGTTGGCAGGGCCACACTGTGTCAATGGGCTACTTTCAGCTTTGAAGAGCATAGCTTTTTATCTTTTTCTTGGGATACAGTCCTCTGGAAGGCTGGAATTCATTTCTGGCATAGTACTTCACTAGAATCTATTGTGCATGCTTAAAATTGTACTTTTAATGTTATTTTAAGTACCTATTTTATAATTTCAATAAACTAGTCTCAAGCATGATGTAATTCTGATTAATGACACTTCGATGGTACACCAAGAGCTCTCAGTTCTGCCTTGTGCCTCAGTGCTCACCTGAGGCATCCCATTAATCATTGTTATGCTACAGTCTGTCCTATCATATTGCTTAATTACCTTTTCTGCTACTCATTCATCTACTCTATTAATCCCCACAGAACAAATTCATCAAACCCTGAAGTCCTGAAGCAATGGTGTTCCTGATCTTGCCAGAATCTAGCCCTTATCCATAAAAGATGGAAGGATCCCCAAACTCTCGATACTCAAGAAAAACAACCCTAACACATATTGTCTACACAAGGGGATCTTGTCTCTCTTTATTCATTGCAGACCCAAACCTTCCCCACTTTTCAATGCTCAGCTAAATCCTAGTAACCCACATGAATTCCTCCTTAGTTAAGATTCTTATTGCCAATATCACAATCTATGTCATTCAACTTTACTATTTTGTTCCATTCTTTGTGGTCTTGTATATAAATATTAATTCAATTGAGGCATGAATTTCCTTAGGACAGGCTTCATGTTTAATACTCTTTAATAATAATGAAGAATAATTATAAATAATAATAATAACATCTACTGCTGCTGCTGCTGCTAAGTCACTTCAGTCGTGTCTGACTCTGTCCGACCCCATAGACGGCAGCTCACCAGGCTCCCCCTTCCCTGGGATTCTCCAGGCAAGAACACTGGAGCGGGTTGCCATTTCCTTCTCCAATGCATGAAAGTAAAAAGTGAAAGTGAAGTTGCTCAGTCATGCCCGACCCTCAGCGACCCCATGGACTGCAGCCTTCCAGGCTCCTCCATCCATGGGATTTTCCAGGCAAGAGTACTGGAGTGGGGTGCCATTGCCTTCTCCATCTACTGCCTATTTACTATGTACCAAGCACAGGGGTCAATGGTTTACAAAGGTTAGCTCAATTAATTATATCAGCAATATTGGATGGAATTACTTTTATTGTCATCTTTGCAACGCAGAGGTAAAAGTGCCCGTGTTCACATAACCAGTAAAACAAGCATATAAAGCCAGGCAGTCTGAGTTGAAAATCTAAGCGCTAGACCACTAAGTACCACTACCTCTTCTCATAACCTTCACAGAGCCTGGCAGTGTACTTACACACACTCATAACTAGCTTAATTGTTTAATTAATTAACTTTTTAGCTGGATTAAAATCCCTATTTTTCAGAATGAAAAGAAGGAAAATTGGTCCAGATTAGAATAAAGAGAAAGGAAAAATCTAAAACTGAAAGAAAAAAAATGATAGGTAGTTGTTTGGAATGAGAGAAAAGTACTTGCAAAATCAGCTGCATAGAATTTTATGTTCCATGAAAGGTATTTCCATATTAAAGTTTAAATAAAGTTTTAAAATTTAATAGGGTACAGTGAAGCCATAACGTTTCATGACATCAAACTGTGTTCTAAGAGACACAATAGTGACTGGACCAACAGACTAGTTGTTATAGATGTTTCTAGTCACTTTTTCACTGACTCATACCCAACATTTTCTAAACTTTTCCCCTCATACAGTCAACAGGAACCATACTCACAATCTCTCCTAACAGAATTGTTGTTCATGTCTGTTCTCTCTTACCAAAAACTGTGCAGTAAGATGTACCAAAATAGGAATAGACTTTCTAATCGTGATAAATTATTTTCCAATATGAGAATCATCAGAAATAATCCTTTGCATTTCAAAATATTTTAAAGACAGATATATCATTAAATCACAGAGGATAATTGGATACAGTGGATTTTAAGTTACTGAACCCATTACACAAGGTGTCTTACCAGTAGACAAAGCGAATTACATAGTTGTTGGAATAGGCTACCTGCTGAAGAGCTTCAGTTCACCACAATACTTCATATCCCATTTTTGTGCATGTGTATGCATGCATGTATATATGATAGGGAAAAATTTTCACCAAAGAGTCTGTAGTGGTTATCTTTGGATCATAGAATTTGGGATATGCTTATTTATTTATACCATTTGAATTTTTATAGCAACCATGTGTACATTTTTGCAAAAACAGTACTTCTAATTAACTTCATATCTTTGGCTTGGAAGGTGGTTGGTAATGTTTAAAATGGAAAACTCTGTGGATATCAGAAACAATTAAGGCTAGTATCAGTCACATACACCCTATTTTGAAGGTTGAGAGAGTGGATTTTGTCAGAATTACAGGAAGAGAATAAGAAGATTTTCACTGCCTGGGAGTAAGGTGAGGTTAGGGTTATCACCCAAAATGAGAAATGGCCCACCATTTTGAGTCCAAAATCACCAACAATTAGCTTTACCTGTTTCATATTATTACATAAACCTGGAAACTGACATTGTTGGGGAAAATGAATTTAACAAATTCAAACTCTAATTAAGATTTCAATACTCATGTAAAATCAAAAAAATTTGAAAGTTACAGACAGTGAACCCAAAGAGCACACACTAAGGAACTTCCCCAGTGGTCCGGTGGTTAAGACTCTGTGCCCCGACTACAGCAGGCACGGGTTTGATCCCTGGTTAGGGAACTAAGACCCCACATGACACACAGCAAGGTCAAAAACACGAAAAAACAAATAGCACACTTTAGATGAATATCTGAGGAATATTTTATCATGTCTTTCCTCAGTTCAACACATTTTCATCTATTTGGTGTATAAAATGGCTATTTGCATATGCTCACAGCAGAACTAATTGTTCACATATCATGGTGTTTTTGTTTATAGTACCTCTTCTGTTTTTTTTTTTCTTAGCTGAATATTGTTTTCAGCTGAATTAGATTTCAAGCGAGAGCAGATTTTCCTAGGATTCCTCACACTGGCTACAAGAGTGTTGGTCAACATAAGACACAATAGGTAAATAGCACTTTTCCTTGCTATCTTAGCAAAGATGTTTGTAATCCCTCCAGGGATAAAAATGAGAAGAAAATCAAGGGGGAAAATTCAACTCCACAAATAATTGCTGTATCCCTAACAAGGGCAAAGTATTGTGCTGCAGCACCATCCTATAGTTGTACATAAAATACCAGATTTCCAGACATAATCATAAAGGTCTTCAAAAAACCATGGTGAGGTTAGCAAATGGGATGAGGATCCATAATAAGTAGTATAATTCTAATAGAAAACTTTTCCTGAATATTTGAGAGCTCATGGAAAACTGAGACCTCCTATCTCCAAGATTTCTATTCTATCCACTTCAGAAAGTCTTCTCCAATTCTAATTCTTATCCCAAAATCTGTCCCAAAACATCACTTATTACCAGTGACTCCCAACATTAGCAGAATTAGAGAACTCCTGGAAAAACTTCTAAACATTACCTTTCTATACATAAAGACTAATTCAGAAGATGGATTCTTAATGCAGGGAAACTTTGCTGGTAACATTTACTTTGTTTAAATTATTATTCAATGCTGCCATTTTTCATAATCTTTCTTGAAACTTCTGCAATTATTGGAGCTACAAAACAGCCTTGGATTAGCTAACTTGTGCCATCTAAAGGCTATAGTGAGAACACCTTTGATGAAGAAAAATAAATAATAAATGATAAATAAAATTAATTAATTAAAAATATTCATATCAGGCTCTCTGCAAAATGAACTGAACAAAACTGTTCTCTGTGATACTAAAATGTAAAACAGATAGTCAGGGCTTGGACAGATACTATTGATGTTATATCAAGCTAAAATAAAGGAGAAAATCAAGAAACCTTTAAGCTGTAGTCTTAGTTCTATTGTACATAAGCTGTGGGACCTTAGGCAAGTTACTTAATCTCTCTGGGTGTCATATTTCTCATCTATAAAATAAAAGCATTGCACATGATTTTGGAAGAAATTTGACAATATAATTTTTTAATTTATTATATAAAAAACTTAAATATATAAATATTTACATGAAATTCAGGAAAATGGATAGATTTAAAGAAGGGTCAGAGAATTGAGAGAGAAATGGAGTAAGCCTTTCACAGTCCTTCCCCTTTTTTCAACTATTTCCTTTTTTTCCTGGGCATCCATGATGGTCTTTTTCCAGGCTGCCTCACAGTTAGGTTTTGACCAAGTAATTGAGTTCTAGTCAAAGGGATACTTCGGCCACCTGATGCAAAGGGCCAGTTCATTGGAAAAGACCCTGATATGGGGAAAGATTAATGGCAAGAGGAGAACAGGATGACAGAGGATGAGATGTTTGGCTGGCATCATCAACTCAGTGGACATGAGTTTGGACAAACTCCAGGACTCCGGGAGATAGTGAAGGACAGGAAAGCCTGGTGTGCTGCAGTCCACAGGATTACAAAGAGCCGGACACAACTGAGATACTGAATTACAACAACAAAGGAATGCGATAGAATGATAGGTTTCTCTTCATGTCCAGCCCATAAAACTACCACACGTGTGACACCCTCCATGCTCTTCCCCTTCTACCAACTTGATGTGGACATGTCAACCACCTTGAGAGGAAATCGGCATATGCATTAACACTTAGAAGAGACCCACTTATTTACTAGAAATACCCATTTGGCATTTTATACAAGCAAGAAGCAAACTTATTCATGCTTTAGCATTACACATCACCATGTTTTAGCCACTAAATATCATTGTTTTATCAGGCAGCTATACTCGAACTGGTACAATAATTTTTCTTTTTTTTTTTTTTATGGAGTTTATTTTTTTTATTTTATTTTATTTTTAGACTTTACATAACTGTATTAGTTTTGCCAAATATCAAAATGAATCCACCACAGGTATACATGTGTTCCCCATCCTGAACCCCCCTCCCTCCTCCCTCCCCATTCCATCCCTCTGGGTCGTCCCAGTGCACCAGCCCCAAGCATCCAGTATCGTGCATCGAACCTGGACTGGCAACTCGTTTCATACATGATATGAAACGTAAAATATCAGGTACAATAATTTTTCATTCAAATTGACCAAGGACAGATTTGCATTCCTTCTTTCTGGAATCTCTTAAAAAAAAACAAATCAAAAATCATTTTAGACATATGACTTTCTAGTTTTGTTTGTGCTGTGAACTTAAATAAGAACTGCAGGGACCTTCCTGTTGGTCCAGTGGTTAAGAATCTGCCTCACAATGCAGGAGACTCGAGTTCAGTGCCTGGTCGGAGAACTAAGATCCTACATGCTGCAAAGCAACCAAGCCCAAGTGACACAAACTAGAGAGTCTGTGTGCCACAATGAAAGATCCCACATGACAGAACACCCCAGCTGCTACAACTAAGACCTGATGCAGCCAAACAACAAATAAATTAAAAGAATCTCAAACTTTGGTTGTTACCTCAAGAAAACAAAAAGTGAAGAAAGAACCATGAGCCATGATAAACAGGATGACATGATTAGAGCTGAAAGGAAGGTAGAGACAGCTTCCAAATGTGGTTGAGTGCCCAATACAATATCTTCTTGCACAAAGCTGGTGCTCAGTTTCTTGAATGAAACAATGAGTGAATGAATGAATGAACCACAAATCTAATCATTTCTAAAGTGGAGTATGAAAAAAAAAGAGATTTATTGTCCATGCCATGGAATGTCTAGATTTAACTCATTCATGTTATCAGCAGTGTCTTTGGTGCAAAAGAAAAATTCTAATCAAAATGTGTACTCTTCTGACTTGGTTCACCAAGACATGAAAAATCTGGAATTCATTCAAAAATCAGACTAGGCTTCTACCATAAGCCTGGTTCTGTGTCCTCCCCCCAAGAAGCACATATGCTCTACATAGTTCCTCACCTGGGACCTAAAGATTTTTCATGTGACCTCAGTAGGCTCCCAGTTTCCTTTGGCTTTTTTCAGCACTACCACCCTCATTCATAGAATAGGATTAGCACAATGGTGAAGATCACAGAAGTTCCAAAGAATAGCATGGACAGATAAGAAAGCCTTCCTCAATGATCAATGCAAAGAAATAGAGGAAAACAATAGAATGGGAAAGACTAGAGATCTCTTCAAGAAAATTAGAGATACCAAGGGAACATTTCATGAAAAGATGGGCACAATAAAGGACAGAAATGGTATGGACCTAACAGAAGCAGAAGATATTAAGAAGAGGTGGCAAGAATACACAGAAGAACTATATAAAAAAGATCTTCATGACCCAGATAACCACAATGGTGTGATCACTCACCTAAGCCAGACATCCTGGAATGCGAAGACAAGTGGGCCTTAGGAAGCATCACTACGAACAAAGCTAGTGGAGGTGATGGAATTCAGGTTGAGCAATTTTAAATCTTAAAAGATGATGCTGTGAAAGTGCTGCACTCAATATGCCAGCAAATTTGGAAAAATCAGTAGCGGCCAAAGAACTGGAAAAGATCAGTTTTCATTTCAATACCAAAGAAAGGCAATACCAAAGAATGTTCAAACTACTGCACAATTGCATTCCTCTCACATGCTAGCAAAGTAATGCTAAAAATTCTCTAAGCCAGGCTCCAACAGTACATGAACTGGGAACTTCCAGATGTTCAAGCTGAATTTAGAAAAGGCAGAGGAACCAGAGATCAAATTGCCAACATCTGTTGGATCATCAAAAAAGCAAGAGAGTTCCAGGAAAACATCTACTGCTGCTTTATTGACTATGTCAAAGCCTTTGACTGTGTGGATCACAACAAACTATGGACAATTCTAAAAGAGATGGGAATACCAGACCACCTGACCTGCCTCTTGAGAAATCTGTATGCAGGTCAAGAAGCAACAGTTAGAACCAGACACGGAACAAAAGACTGGTTCCAAATTGAGAAAGGAGTACGTCAAGGCTGTATATTGTCATTTTGCTTATTTAACTTACATGCAGAGTACATCATGAGAAATGCTGGGCTGGATGAAGCACAAGCTGGAATCAAGATTGCTGGGAGAAATATCAGTAACCTCAGATATGCAGGTGACACCACCCCTATGGCAGAAAGGGAAGAAGAACTAAAAAGCCTCTTGATGAAAATGAAAGAGAGAGTGAAAAAGTTGGCTTAAAACTCAACATTCAGAAAACTAAGATCATGGCATCCAGCCCCATCACTTCATGGCAAATAGATGGGGAAACAGTGGAAACAGTGTCAGACTTCATTTTGGGGGGCTCCAAAATCATTGCAGATGGTGACTGTAGCCATGAAATTAAATGACGCTTGCTCCTTGGAAGAAAAGCTCTGACCAACCTAGACAGCATATTTAAAAGCAGAGACATTACTTTACCAACAAAAGTCTGTCTAGTGAAAGCTATGGTTTTTCCAGTCATGTATGGATGTGAGAGTTGGACTATAAAGAAAGCCAAGAAAGCTGAATGCCGAAGAATTGATGCTTTTAAACTGTGGTGCTGGAAAAGACTCTTGAGAGTCCCTTGGACTGCAAGGAGATCAAACCAGTCAATCCTAAATGAAATTAGTCCTGAATATTCATTGGACTAGTCCTGAACATTCATGTCGCTAAAAGTCAGACATGACTGAGCGACTTCACTTTCACTTTTCACTTTCACGCATTGGAGAAGGAAATGGCAACCCACTCTGGTGTTCTTGCCTGGAGAATCCCAGGGATGGCGGAGCCTGGTGGGCTGCCGTCTATGGGGTCACACAGAGTCGGACACGACTGAAGCGACTTAGCAATAGCAATCCATTGGAAGGACTGGTGCTGAAACTGAAACTCCAATACTTTGGCCACCTGATGTGAAGAACTGACTCCTTGGAAAAGACCCTGATGCTGGGAAAGATTGAAGGCAGGACGAGAAGGGTACGACAGAGGATGTGAGGTTTGGATGGCATCACTGACTCGATGGACATGAGTTTGTGTAAACTCCGGGAGTTGGTGATGGACTGCGAAGCCTGGCATGCTGCAGTTCATGGGGTCGCAAACAGTTGGATACGACTGAGTGACTGAACTTAACTGAACTTATGGTAAAGTGTGTAATACTTGATAGAGTAAGAATGCCTGGGTGATAACTGGCCTCTGAAATTTTTAGTCTTGGGAATTTGGGAAAGTTACTCAAGCTCTCCTCCTCTCTAAACAAGAGTACTAACAGTACTCACTCCTCCAGCTGTTGTAAGGAGACATTGAGAAACTCCAAGTTTAGAACACTGCTTGATGTACACTAGGTTAATTCTCAATAAATTTAAGATATTATAATTTCTCCTCATTAAGGATATACAGTCTTAAGATGGCAGGCACCAGTAGAAAAAAATCAGACAGCATGTCAAAATTCCTAGATTGTAGGTTCTTAGATGGTACTGATGAAATTTTCTGCAGGTCAGCAATGGAGACACAAACATAGAGTACAAACTTAAGACACAGAGGGGCAGGACGAAGAAGGAGAGGGTGAGATGTGTGGAGAGAGTAACATGGAAACTTACATTGCCATATGTAAAAGAGATAGCCAATGGGAATTTCCTGTATGACTCAGGGAACTCAAACAGGTGCTCTGAAATAACCTAGAGGGGTGGGATAGGGAGGGAGAAGGGAAGGAGGTTCAGGTCTGTCGCTAAATAGATATTTTAATGTGAACACATCACAACATTTCTGAGTCTCAATTTTCTTATCTTTCAAATGAGAGGGGTGGCCATATGATTTGTATTTTCCCTTCCACTCTATGACTCTATGTCTTATGTCTTATTCAGTTCTCTGTAATCTCACACTCAGTACTTTGTTCACCACATAAAGTACAGACAATTCTATAACCTCCTTCTGACACCTACTCCAATTGTTTTAAGATGAGAGTTCACTCCTGGCATCTTTGCCATATGGTAAAGCGTGTAATAGCAAAGGTAGGTGGAGCCAAACAGGACTCAGAAGCCCTATCAAACACCCTGAGGGCAGATGTTATGGCCAAGAGTGTGGGATCCATAGAAACATCTGCACAGAGTGTCCTTAACTTACTTATCTCCCGGCAAAGCACCTCAGGGATAAATAGCACAATTCTAAACACAGAAGGCATTCAAAAATATCTGTTGCTTTGTTTATTTATGTAGAACACTCATTTCCTGATTCTAAAAGACTGTATTTGGAGATACAAGAAATATATATTTCTTGCTTCAGGTAAGGAATTATATATTTTGATGCCTAGGGTCAAGTAGTAGATTCTCAATATATCTATGTCTGATTAATGAAATTAATATAGATCTTCTAGTTCTATGGTTAAAGAATGCAGGTTGTTAGAAATTTGTAAATTAACTTTTATCCTTTCTCCTAATGAAGCATACAGATGGCCTGTCATTATAATAGTGGCCCCAAGGACTCTCTTCTCCCTCTTGCCTATGCCCCTTTTGCAATGTTACATTATTGCTTCCCCAATAAGAGGTGCCAGGCTCTTTCTTCACCCATTTGAATTCAGGTTGGCCTGGTGACTTGCTTTGACCTTTAGAAAGTAACAGAAGTAATACTGTGAAAGTTTCAGAGCTTAGATCTAGATTCTTTGTAGCTTGCATCTGTGCCCTCTTAGGGCTCAGCCAATATCAAAACAAAAGCTTGGGTCCAAATACTGATGAGAGACCATGTGGAGAGAGAGGCCGCAGGTTTCCAATCCTTCCTGCCAAGGTCCCAAACATGAGGTGAGATCCTCAAGACTCCACCTCTAGCAGATCCACCAGATTAATGCAGCTCCATGAAGGAGTTTAGGCAAGACCAGCAGAAGAACTGTCCAGCCAAGCCACAAAATCATGAAAAACAGAAACTGTCTTTGTTTTAAAACATTGAGTTTTGGGATGGTTTGTTACCCAGCAACAGATTATTGCTGCAAAACTATTTCTGGGTCAGAATCAGAATAGGAGTTTCATGAAAATATATCAGCAGTTCTATCAGAGGGGTAAGAGGGAAAAATTTTAATATAATATATATGATAAAGGATAAAGTCCCAGATTTTTTCAATATGCAAATTATGCAGGAAATGCAATGCAGGGATTAACTGCCACATAAAATCCATTCATTGGTTTGGGGCCCTGCAGAAAACAGTTTTCAAGAACTAACTATTCATTAGTTGTCATTCATTACATCAGTTAGCTATTTTTGCACCTAAAGTTACCCAAAAGCTTAGTAGCTAAAAGAACAAAAGTCATTTATTATTCTCACAGTTTCTGTGGTGCGTGTATATAGGAGAAGCTTGACTGAAGAGTTGTGACTCGGAATCTCTTGTGAGATTGCAGTTGAGGTGTTGGCTGGGGTTGCAGTCATCTAAAATTTTGTTTGAGCCTGGAGAATTCACTTCCATGGCTGGCAAGTGTATCCCTCTTCACTTAGGCTACTTCTTGCAGCTCCTTGTGTGCCTTCACGCCTCAGCAGCTGGTTTCCCCCAGACCAAAAATCCAAAAACCAAAGCAAAAGCTAAAATGTCTTTTATGGCCTGGCCTCAGAAGTCACACACCAGGACTGTTGCCCATTTTCTGTATGCACACAGAGAGTAGCTCTGAGTTAATACAGGAGACTACACAAGGACAAAAACTATGGCAGGCCCTCTTATTGCCACATTCTTATTGCCACAAAAATTGAGAGTTTATACTAAAAATACATATGCAACAGGATTATTAAATATAATGTTAGAAAATGAAACCAGAAACCATAAAGAGGCAAGTAGGAAGCTAATTCCATCTGGGCCCTCAGGTAAGATATTTATTACAAGTCCATAGTCTGTTAACAGAAACCCTTAAGGCCAGATGAGTTTTAGAATTCAAAATTTGTTAAATTTTATAAAGGTAAGGAGGTACATACACCAGATACTACATAATACTAAACAACTTAAAATCAGCTACATTGTTATTTAAGGAAAAAAATAGTGTGAATTTTCAAACTAAGTCGGATAAAGACTTTAAATAGTTATATACAACCATTTAGGTAAGATTTTGAGAACAAAATTTTTTAAAGTCTAGGCCTTTACAGCTTTTGGTATTTCAGAATTGCAGGTAAAATGCTGTAAATCTATAAAAGTTGCAAGTTCACAAGATCAGAACCTGTGGCTATAGTTTCCCCTAGATTGTGTGAATCTCATTCCATTCCCAGGCCTTGGCCCCTCCATCAACTCCCCAGGACTGCTGATCAAATTTGTCCCAAAAACTCAGATACTGAGAGCTTCCTTACTCATACTTGAGGTCTCCTGTTTTTCTGCCTTTTATTTTGAGTCAGGGGCTAAGTTTTCATATTTACTCAGCTATACTCAGCGTCTGTTTTCAGGTTTACAGCTACCATTTTATCACTGATATCTTGCAGTAACAATTACATAGCCTAAGAAATAGGATAGTTACCATACTTGAACTATAACCAAGATGCAGTGATCACTCACCTAGAGCCAGAAATTCTGGAGTGTGAAGTCAAGTGGGCCTTAGGAAGCATTACTGCAAACAAAGCTACTGGAGGTGATGGAATTCCAGTTGAGCTATTTGAAATCCTAAAAGATGATGCTGTAAAAGTGCTGCATTCAATATGCCAGCAAATTTGGAAAACTCAGCAGTGGCCACAGGACTGGAAAAGGTCAGTTTTCATTCCAATTTCAAAGAATAACAGTATTAAAAATGTTCAAACTACCATACAATTGCATTCATTTCACATGATAGTAAGGTTATGTTCAAAATCCTTAGAGCTAGGCTTCAGCAGCACATGAACTGAGAACTTTCAGACTACAAGCTGGATTTAGAAAAAGCAGAGGAACCAGAGATCAAATTGCGAATATTTATTGGATCATAGAGAAAGCAAAGGAATTCCAGAAAAACATCTACTTCTACTTCATTGACTTTGCTAAAGCCTTTGACTGTGTGGATCACAACAAACTGGAAAATGCCTAAAGAGATAGGAATACCATACCATCTTACCTGTTTCCTGAGAAACCTGTCTGAGAGTCAAGAAGCAACCATTAGAACTGGACATAGAACAACTGACTGGTTCAAAATTGAGAAAGGAGTATGACAAAGTTGTATATTCTCACCAAGTTTATTTAACCTCTGTGCAGAGTACATCATGCGAAATGCCAGGCTGAATGAAGCACAAGCTGGAATCGAGACTGCCGGGAGAAATATCAACAATCTCAGATATGCAGATGACACCACCCTTATGGCAGAAAGTGACCTCTTGTTAAGGGTGAGAGAGGAAAGTGAAAAAGCTGGCTTAAAACTCAACATTCAAAAAACAAAGATCATGGCATCTAGTCCCATCACTTCATGGCAAACAGAAGGGGAAAAAGTGGAAGTAATGACAGATTTTACTTTCTTGGGCTCCAAAATCATTGCAAATGGTGACTGCAGCCATGAAATTAAAAGACACTTGCTCCTTGGAAGAAAAGCTATGACAAACATAAAGTGAAGTGAAGTGAAGTCGCTCAGTCGTGTCCGACTCTTGGTGACCCCATGGGCTACAGCCTACCAGGCTCCTCTGTCCATGGGATTTTCCAGGCAAGAGTACTGGAGTGGGCTTCCATTTCCTTCTCCGGGGCATCTTCCCAACCCAGGGATTGAACCCGGGTCTCCTGCATTGCAGACAGACGCTTTACCATCTGAGCCACCAGGGAAGCCATGACAAATATAGAGAGCGTATTAAAAAGCAGAGACATCACTTTGCTGACAAAAGTGTGTATAGTCAAAGCATGATTTTTCCAGTAATCAGGTATAGATGTGAGAGTTGGGCCACAAATAAGGCTGAGAACGCAAGAATTGATGATTCAAATTGTGGTGTTGGAGAAGGCTTTTGACTGCAAAAGGAGTCTGGACTGCAAGGAGATCAAACCAGTGAATCCTAAAGGAAATCAACCCTGAATATTCACTGGAAAGACTGATGTTAAAACTGAAACTCCAGTTCTTTGGCTACTTAATGCGAAGAGCTGACTCACCGGAAAAGACCCTGATGCTGGGAAAGACTGAAGGCAAAAGGAGTAGATGGTGGCAGAGGATGGTTAGATAGAATCACAGACTCAATGAACATGAATTTGAGCAAACTCCAGGAGATAGCGAAGTACAGGGGAGTCTGGCATACTCTAGTCCATGAGGCTGCAATGAGTTGGACGCAACTGAACAGCAATGATACTATGAGTGGTAATGGTAATACCATGAAATGTAAGTGGTACAACTTTAACAGAGGGTATCTGACAATATCTGTCACAATGTTAAATGCAAATACACTTTAAGGATTGATTTCACTTCTAGGATTCAACTGGCACAAGTGAGCAGACACATGAGTAGTAGGATTCCATTTGTTTGTTTCTCTTTTTTTTATTGAAGTATAGTTGATTTACACAATTTTGTTGATTACTGCTGCACAGCAAACTGATTCAGATATATATAGATATAGATAGATATATACACACATTCTATTTCATATTCTTTTCCATTGTGGTTTATCACTAGATATTGAATATAGTTCCCTGTGCTGTAGGACCTTATTGTTTATCCATTCTATGTATACCAGTTTACATCTGCTAATCCCGAATTCCCAGTCCATCCCTCTCTCACCCCCTGCACCTTGGCAACCAATAGTCAATTCTCTATGTCCCTAATTCCATTTCTTTTTCATAAACAGATTCATTTGTATCATATTTTAGATTCTACATATAAGTGATATTATATGGTATTTGTCTTTCTCTTTTGACTCACTTCACTTAGTATGACAATCTCTAGTTGCATTCATATGACTGCAAATAGCATTATTTTGTTCCTTTTATGGTTGAGTAGTATTCCATTTTATATATATATATGTATGTATGTATACCAAATCTTTTTTATCCATTTATCTGCCAATGGACACTTAGGATGTTTCTATGTCTTGGCTATTGTGAATAGTGCGGTTATAAATACAGTGGCGCGTGTATCTTTTTGAATTATATTTCTGTCTGGATGTATGCCCAGGAGAGGGATTACTGTATTATATGGTAACTATACTTTTAGCTTTTTGAGAACCTCTGTACCATTTTCCCGGAGAAGGCAATGGCACCCCACTCTAGTACTCTTGCCTGGAAAATCCCATGGACGGAGGAGCCTGGTAGGCTGCAGTCCATGGGGTCGCTAAGAGTCGGACACGACTGAGCGACTTCGCTTTCACTTTTCACTTTCATCCATTGGAGAAGGAAATGGCAACCCACTCTGGTGTTCTTGCCTGGAGAATCCCAGGGACAGGGCATCCTGGTGGGCTGCCGTCTATGGGGTCGCACAGAGTCGGACACGACTGAAGCGACTGAACAGAGCAGAACAGAGTACCATTTTCCACAGTGGCCATACCAACCTAAATTCCCACCAGTAGTGTAGAAGTTTCCCTTTTCTCCACATTCTCTTCAGCATTTGTTATTTTCAGACTTTTTAATGATAGCCATTCTGACTGATGTGAGGTGGTACCTCATTGTAGTTTTGATTTGCATTTTTCTAATGATTAGTGATGCTAGAATCTTTTTGTGTGAGTAGTAGAATTTTTAATTGCAGCATTATTTGAAATAGTGAAAAATGCAAAAACCTGTCTATTAATAGAGAACTGTTTAAGAAAAAATAACTATGGTATAGTACAGGAATTTGCTATCTATGAGCCCCTGGATCTCAGTCTGTTTTTGTACTGCCTGCAAGCTAAGAATGGTTTCTACAATTTTAGAGAATTAAGGAGGACAAACAAGAGAAGATCGGAGAAGGCAATGGCACCCCACTCCAGTACTTTTGCCTAGAAAATCCCATGGACGGAGGAGCCTGGTAGGCTGCAGTCCATGGGGTCGCTAGAGTCGGACACGACTGAGCGACTTCACTTTCACTTTTCACTTTCATGCATTGGAGAAGGAAATGGCAACCCACTCCAGTGTTCTTGCCTGGACAATCCCAGGGACGGGAAGCCTGGTGGGCTGCCGTCTATGGGGTTGCACAGAGTCGGACATGACTGAAGCGACGCAGCAGCAACAGCAGCAGCAACAAGAGAAGATGGAGAAGGAAAAAAAGAATTCGAAACAGAGATTTTGTATGATCCAGAAAACCTAAAATATTTACTATCTGGCCCTTTGGAGCAAAAGTTTGATATAATCAAATTATAGAACACTTATCAGACCATCAGAAGATGAGAAACCAGGGCAGCAATGGTTGGAGTCAAGCAGTGAAACTGACAAATTTACCCTATTCCTCTCATCTCTCAGGCCTCTCTGCCAATAGCACTTGAAGATACATAGTTCCCAACTTCCCTTTGAAATTTCAAGAGGCATTTTTAAAATGAGCCTCATTTAAAAAAAAACAAACACTAATTCCAAGTGACTGTCTAAATTGATCATTATCACTGGCAAGTGGTTCTTTACTTCTCTCAACTGACAAATGTTGATATTACAAAATCATAGCTTCAAGGGATTGAGAGAATCCAAAAGACAGTAGAGGATTAAGTAAAGTAAATGGTAGTGGGAAAATCCTAAATTGTGTCATCCTATCTCACAAGAAAACTCAGGCTGACATTTTCTTATTCAGTAATGCCACCTTGACTATAAATAGTACTTTACAACTGACAAAGTGCAGGCAAAGCCAGCAGCTGAATCTCTGCTTTCACATGTGGAAACCAGAGTCAGCTCTAGAACCCCAATCTCCTGATTGCAAGGAGAGCTGTCTCCATTATTTCCACCTGCAGACTCCAACTAAAAGATCCTGGATTGCTGTGAATAAGAATATAAAGACTTGTAGGAGAAGAAAACTTCAAAATCACAGCTATTGTTGTACTGAAAAGAGCATAAATTTGGAAGAAAGATAGTCCTGGTATTGAATACCAACTTCCCCACTCTTAGTCACCTTAAATACTTGTAGAATTCTCTGAGTCCCCATGTTATCTATAAAATGAGGAGTATAATACCTCCCTCCTGTGGTGGTTAGCAGAATTAAATAATATACAAAAAGTGTAGAAACATAGTGGACACTCAGTCAATGCTAAACCCTTTAACAACCTCAGCATTCAAGAAATTCTACCTTATTTTGTGCTCAAATCTTTCCTGCTACATTTTATTTTTTATTTCTTTTAACACTGTGGAAATATATTTATACATCTATATATATGCACATATTTATAAAATATTATAAGATAGAATTTACATTCGATGATTAGATGACTTTGCTCAACTGCCAGCTAACATTAGCATTCTGAGCAAGTTTAAGGTAGGCTAGGCTAAACTACGATGTTCCATAGGTTAGGTGTATTAAATGCATTTCAACTTAAGATATTTTCAATTTACAATGGGTTTCTCAGGACATAAAAAACCTTAACTCTTACAGAAAAATGTCTCTCAATCAGCACAATTATCAGAACCTCAAAGTATCATGTCAGTTGTCCCACCCAACTATCTCGAGTAGACAGGAAGAAAATCCCATTTCCGCAGCTGAGGAAAGAGACTACACTCTGAAAAACCAAGAGACAAAGAGAAGGGGCCTGAATCATTTGGTTAAATAGGAAAATAATGTCTCCTTTGTTTTTATAAGTGTAGCAGAAGAAAAATGGTGGAAGAATTCTCATGCATGCAACCTATTTGCATTATGTATGGCATTGCTTTAACTCTGAAACAGGGGGAATTCATCTTGCTCAGATTTCCCATGATAGTGGCAAATAAAAAAATAGGACTTGACTCTCACAAAATTTTTTTCTTAAAACCTTTGCAAAGGACCCTAAGGGTGTTCAAAGACCAGATTTAACTTTTTAAAAGCAAAATGATTTTGCAAAGGCCAAGTCTGTATTTGTTAAAATCTCACAACCAAATGAAAAACTTCACTCATCTTTTAGCAGTTAAAGTAGCAGCATAGCAGCACACTAAGAAAACGGCAAAGCTATGTTAAATCTACTTACACTGGGAAAATAATGACAGTTCAGATTTGAAGGCATTCAGAGTAAAGTTTTATCCTCAAATAGAGGCTCGTTAAGCACATAGTGTACTAACCACAGTGTACCCTACTGGGATAAATTCAGAACTCTTGGCATATGAGATGTTAGGCCTGGAGCAGCTCTGAACTCCTTTTATAAAAGCATGAAAAACATGAGAAGCATGTCTCTGAACCTGAGCCAACTCATAAGGCTGCCATGCCCTCCTGTTTTGGCAAGTATTTGAAAAACGCTTAACCTTCAAGTGGTTATCTGTCCTCATCATATTATTCTAATCTGTAATATTCCGAAGTCAGAAAATTCAAGATAAAACTCAAGAAAACAAGATTAGTCACTATGGTAAGGAAGACTCTATAGAAATCCAGGTTCAAATTGCCAACTATTTATTATTATTTTGACTTCTCTTACCTCACCAAGTAACAGACTTGAGCAAGTACTATAGACTTATTGCCAAACAACTAGTTGCATAGCCTGCTCTAAGGGAAATACTGTATTTGAGGAACAGATGATATAAGGCAACAACACTTGAAAAAATAAGAGGACAAACCAAGGAAGCTGAAAAACTAATATAACATGAGTGATTAAATCATACAGTGATAAAATCCATAAAGCAGGATTAGGACATGCATATACAGAAAAAATTAAAATCAGAAGACATAGACAAAAAGTAGACATAAGAAAAGGAAAAAAAATGAAGAAGAAAGAAGAAAAGGGCATAAGAAAACAGTGTGAGAGGAAATGAGGATGAGGGCTCACAGGGTGAGAACGCACGTGTGACCATTTCAAAGAGCCCCTGCACACTGGCATAAAGTGATCCTGGAAAACGTGTGCCTCTGTGATGTTTTACATTCGCATTATTTGATCCTATATTACTTGCAGAGGATAGTGTATTTTAACTGTGTTTGCACTAGGCAGTTAAGTCAGAGCTTTTAAACTATCAATGTATAATTATGTCTCAGAAATTTTACCCCCAATGAGTATATAAAAAAATAAAGTCAATATAAAGTTAACTACGATGCGAAAATAAGATAATTGTTGAGATGTCCTGTTGGGGATAAATGTACATGATGGGACGCAAACACCTAAGATCCCCTTTAGAGAAATGTGAGTAATTTCAATTTGAGGAAAACACAGTCTAACTGTCAAGCAAGCTTAATATCTTGGCTTTATGCATGATAGCATCAAAACTAGACTCATATCTGAGTAATTCTTTACAGTGTAATTCTTTTAGTTATAGCATTATCTAAAGCTATTTTAGCCACAGAAATTCTAAACAGATAAACTGAGAGACATAGCCTGCAGTCTGAACAGATAAAAAATATTACAATTTCTTATGATGTCTTCCCAATGCAAATTGTGAAGCCAGTATTTCTTTCCTTATTTAACTTCTAAAACACTGTGGTAGGCAGAATTTTGACATCCATGATCTTTGCCCCCTGGTATTACTCCTGTAGTTAGGTTGCACTGCCTGGGAAAAGGATATTGCAAATGTAATTAGGATTACTAATCATATGATCAGCGAGATATCCTAATCATAAAATAGGGAGATTATTCTGGATTATCCAAAAGAACTCAATGTAATCACATGGGCCTCTAAAAGCAGAAGAGGAAGTAAGAGAGATTCAGAACATGAGAAGGATTTGATATGATGTTATGGTTTGAAGGCAGAAGGGCCACATGGAAAACATGAAAAGGAACTGGTCTCTGCCAACAACCTGAATAAGCCTGTTTTGAAATACAGGTTTATTTATTATTTAAGTAAGGTAAGGACAACAGATCAGGAGACCATGACTATTGAAAAGATAATTTGTTACTCACAGTTGCCAAGAGGAGGGTCATTCTACACCACACAGGGCCACATAGGGAAGAACCAGGTCACTCAGGAGGCAGAGAAAGCCGAGACCATGTGGGCAATTGTCTTGCATTGTAGTTTAGTTGGGAAAGAAAGGTCAAGGCAGGGTAAACAGGCTTGGCATTGGCCATTTTGAATAATTTCATCAGGTTCTATGGCACAGAGGCTGTCCTTAGTTGCCTGGTACCCAGGAGTGACTTGATTAGAGCAGAGGAATACTGGCCCTGCTTGTGACAGCCCATTATAGGACGAATGAGGATATGAGCTCTGGACTGGTTAGTTTACACATGAAAGGCAGCCTCGTAAGTCATTTATGGTCTTCTGGAATTGGCTAGCCCTGGGACGGGCAGCCTCTTCAGGGCCAACAAAGTCCAAGATGTCAAAGCATCAGAAATATAGGAAATATGAAGGCATAATTAATTCAGCTTGCATATTAATTCTTCACAATAGCTTCCAGAAAGGAATGCAGTCCAGATTTTGGCTTTGTGAGACCTTGAGCAGAGAATTCAACTATGCCATGCGAGACTTCTGTTCCACAGATCTATGAGATAACAAATGGATATTGTTTTAAGCTGTTACATTTGTGGCAATTTGTTACAGCATCAATAGAAAACTAACACGTCAAATCCTCCTTGGTAGCATGTTTCTAATTAATTCTCTGGGCATGCTATATTCTACAGAACCTTCCACCACTTTCACAATTACAGTACAGAAAAAGGCTAATTAGAAAAGCTTTCTTCAATGACTATATTTGGCAGGTTTCCATCAAGCAAAATATAACGTGAAATTTTTAATGCTATCCACCAATAGAGCATGGAGGAAAATTAAGTCAAGATGTGCTTAGGAAATTAGTTTGAGTTTGTAGAACTCAAATTCTTAAATCTTTAAAGCATTTGGCTGTTTAAGAGAGCATAAGAACTAATAACTGCAGCATACATTCTCCATCCCTATTAGGCAAATGACTAACTGTATTAACATATATATTTGGCCACAACTTCAGATCACAATGTTGTAAATGCATGCTTTGAGCCACTCTCCATCCCAAAGAAGATCAGAGCAATGAAAGATAAAAAGTAAAAAAAGTGAAAATCTTTAAAATGTAGCCAAGCTAACAAAGACTCCAGTATCTCTATGAATCAGTAACCAAACATTCATTCATTTGTTCATTCATTCATTCATTTACCAAGCTTTTATTCAGTACCTATATGTGGTAGACATTGTTTTAGATACAGGATACTGCACTAAACAAAGCAAAGTCTCTGCCCTTATGGAACTTACAATCTGAAAGAAGAAAATTCTATAGAAACACAAAGCAATAAACCAAGTGTATGCAGCAGGCAAAGGCAGCCAGGAACTTAATTCCTTAGGAGGGTGATGGAGACTAAAAGTGCCCTATCTAAGGCAGAACACCAGAACCAGCCTTACTGCTTGAAATAACAGACTGGAGAGGAAAGGGGGCTGGAAAGAGCTATAACTGACCACTGTGGGGGCGATAACTATAACTATGTACCCATCAACATGAGACCAATGGAGAGCCTCATACAGTCAGGACTTGGGCTGAGCTACCATTGGCTAAGTGATTGGGTCTGTGCTGCCACCTACTCACCAGAGGTAAGTGCCCTGAGCTGTCCTTAAAAGACCTGATTCTGGACAGGAGACAGGAGCTGTATACAGAAAACTGCAACAAAGCAGAGAAGAAGGAGTGAGCAAACAAAGATAAAGGGAAAAAATACTTGCCCTCAAGATGAGTCTACAAATTAAAATTTTATACCACATGAAGAAAACTAAGAAGCAACAAAATGAAAATAAATAAGAGGAATCTTGACATGATTTTAGAATGCTCAAAGAGATTTTTAAAAAAGGGAATAACACACTTATGGATCAAGAAATTATGAAATAAAGAAGCAGAAATGAAATGAAAATAGGCATTTTGAAAAAAATTAGAAATCCTACAAAATGAAAAATAGAAGTTAACTTTTTAAATTTTAATAGGCGAGATAATCATTAGGGAATTACTAAAATGGAAGAATATCGAGGAACTTCCCCAAAACCTATCACAGTGAGATAAAGAGGCTAAACCATAATAAACCGTGCCCTCCTTCAGGGGATCTTCCTGACCCAAGGATTGAACCCCTATCTCTTATGTCTCTTGCACTGGCAGGCAGGTTCTTTACCAGTAGCGCTACCTGTTAGCAAAGTAAATTATGTATGTTGTAATACATAGGTTAAATACTAAATGAACAAAACTACAGTATATAACTACCCAACTAATAAAAGGAAAAAATGGTTTTTAAAATATACTCAATCAATTAAAAAAAAAAAAACAAGGAGAGAAAAAAGTAGGGCAGGTGTATCAAACAGAAAAATAGACAAATAAAATTATAGAATTAAACAAAATATATCAGCAGCTATATACAATGGAGACAGACTAAATGCGCTATTAATAGTTTAAGAAACAATGATTTTCAAACTGGATTTTAAAGGGACATTGAAAAGTTGAAAGTAAAAAGATGAAAAATCATATACTGTGCAAATACCAACCAAAATAAAATAGATGTATATATATATTAATATCACACAAAATCAACTTTATGGGAAAATTAGAAATAAGGAGGCTTCTTAATGATAAAAATTTAAATTCACCAAAAACACATAATTTTAGAATTGTATGCACCTGGTAACATGACTTCAAAATATGTAAAACAAAAACTGAATTACAAGGTTAAATAAAACAAACCCACAATTGTACAGAAAGATATAACATACTTCTCTCAATAAGCGGTAAAACAATTAAAAACACACAAAATGTTTGAACACAAATTAATTGAACTAGATTCAGTTAGAACACTGAATATAACAACTGAGAGATGTACATTCTTATCAAGTACACAGAAACTTTTATCCAAAAATTGACCATATACCGGGCCATAAAGCAAATCTCAAAAACTTCAAACGTCTAAAATTAAACAGATGTTTTCTGACCATGTACAGTGTGAAAAGATAACTTCAAAAATTTTGTTTGAGAAATTATGAAGTGAATCATAGAGGTAAAAAATAAATAATGGAAGAAATTAGAAAATAACTTGAACTGAATAAAAATGTAAAAATATGAATATTAGAATTTTATGATGCAGCTAAAACAGTACTTAGAAGAAAACATACAACTTAAACTGTATAAATTAGAAAAGAATAAAGACTGAAAATTAATAAGCTAAGCATGAATCTCCAGAGATTAGAAAAACAGAAGCAAAATAAAATTATTGAATATAGAAGGAAAGAAATAACAAAAATAGAGGGCAACTAATAGAGAAGCAATAAGAACGCTAAGAGTCTCTTCTTTGAAAAGACTAACAAAATTGACAAACCTTTGGTGAAACTGGGAAAAAAAGAGAAGAAATGAAAAACAATTATCAAAAATAAGGAAGACAACCACTACTGCTGCTGCACACATAGAAAGATTACAATGGCCAGTTACTGACAACTTCTGCCAACAAATCTTAAAATTTAGATGAGATTAAAAAAAAAGCTTATAAAAATAGACTGTATCAAACTGGCATCAAAAGACACAGAAAACTCTAAAGCCCTTTAGCCATTAAATCAATAATGATAAAGCCTTCCCACAAAGATAACTCCAGTCCCAGGTAACTTTACTCTTAAATTCTACCAAACATACAAAGAGTAAATAATTCTCCTCTGATACAAACTCTTTCAGATTAGAAAAATAGCAAATACTATCCAATTCATTTAATGTGGCTAGCATAATTTTGATAGCAAAACCTGTCAGTGACAATATAAGAAAAGATTATTACAGACCAAACTCACTTATATGAGCATAGATATAAAAATCCTAAAAACAGAATATTAGCAAACCAAATCTAGCAACATATAAAAATAATAGTAGATCATGATCAAGTTTTATTTATCTCAATTTTAATAATAATTCAGTAATTTAGTAATGTAATTCACCACATTAACAAATTAAAGGAGAAAAATCATGTGATTGTCTCAATAGATGCAGATAAAAGTGCTTAATAAAATTTAACACCCATTAATGATTCAATCAAATAAAACCCTTAGCAAACTAGGAACAGAAAAAAAACTTCTTTAATCTGATAAATAATATTTATAAAAACATATAGCAAATATCATACTTAATATAAATACCAAAAGTTTTCCACTGGAGATCAAGAACAAGACAAGGAAGTCTACTAGCAATCTTACAACATTGTACTGGAGGGCCCATGGATAGGAAAATAGAAAGAAATTAAAGGTACGATATTATAGAAGAAAAATCAAGCTATCACTATTTATAAATAATGATAATGATTTTACACAAAATTCAAAAGAACTTACAAATAAACTGTTAGAATTTACAACAAATTTTAGCAAAGTCACTGGATATTAAATCAATGTACAAAAATCCATTTTATTTCTCTATCCCAGCAATAAATTAAAGTTTTACTTTTACAAATATAATTTTATAATCAAAAATTACCAATTACTTCATAAAAAATCTAACTAAAGATTTCCAACACCTTTATAGAAAAATCATAAAACTTTGTTAAGAGATTCTGAAGACAACCTAAGAAATGGAGAAGCATACCATGTTCAAGAATTGGAACATTCAATATTAAAAATATGTAACTTCTTCTCATATTATTTATAGATTCATGCAATCTTATCAAAATCACAAGTATCTATGGAACTTGACAAACTACTTCTAAAATTTATATGCAAGTGCAAAAGGCTAAAAGCAGTTAAGGCCCTTATATGTGCTCCCTAGGACTGCCTAACAAACCACCACCAGTTGGAGGGCTTAAACAACAAGTTTATCATCTCATAGTTCTGAAGGCTAAAATTCCAAAATCAAGATGTTACCACGTTAATGCTTCCTCTGAAACCTGTACAGAGAATTCTTCCTTGTCTCTTTCTAGTTTCTATGGCTTCCTGACAATCTTTGCCTTCCTTGGCTTGCAGCTGCCATAACTCCAATATCTACCTTCATCATTACATAGCATTCTGCCTATGTTTCTGTCTTTACAAGGCCATCATCTTATAAGGACACCAGTCATATTGAAGTAGGGACCCCATCTTAACTAATAACCACTTCAATGACCTTGTTTCCAAATAAGATCACATTCTGAGGTACCAGAGATTTCAACATATCTGTTTATGGAGGGACACAATTCAGTTTAAAACATCACTCTTGAAGAAAAAGAACAAAAAGGAAAATTTGTTCTTCTAGGCATCATGACATATTACAAAGTTATAGTAATCAAGACACTGCAGTTTTGGCACACGGGCAGAAAAACAGATGAATAGGAGAGCTTAGAAACAGCATAGAAACTGACTTATGTTACATTTGATTTATTACAGAGATAGCACTGCAGAACAGTAAGAATGGAATGGATTTCCAAAAGAAAGCACTAGGACAATGAGAAAAATTTTATTGGACCCCTCTTTCATAGCATATGCAAAAATCAAACCCAGTTAATTTTAGAAAATACAGGATGATTTCTTCTTGACCTTGGACTCAGGAAGGTTTTCCTAAATAAACACAAAAAGTCTTCATAATGGAGAAAGTTACTAGTAAACTAAATTTAAATTAAGAAGGCAATAGAGAGACAGTGGAAAGTCATCCCTCAGAGTAGGAAAAGACATATGCAATATGTATAATTAAATATATAAATAAAGAACCAGGATCCAGAATATAAAGAAACTCCTACAAATAACAAGGGAAAAGTATCCAAAAGTAAAAATGGTGAAAAGATTTGAAGAAGCACTTCACAAAACAGGTAATCCCAAAGACCAATCCTACAGTTGAAAATGTTCAGTGTCACTATTTTTCAGTGTCACTAATTTTTAAATGCATTTTAAAACCATGATGAGATACCACTACTCACTCATCAGATGAGAAAAAATGTAGAAGTCTGACAATATCAACTATCGGCCAAATTATGGACCATCAGGAATTTTAATAATGTGAATTGTGTATATTGGTATAAATTCTTTGAAAACCTGTTGCATTGTCTAGTCAAGTTGAAGACATGCATATCCTATGACTCTGCAATTCTTTCAAATCTTTATCCTGGAGAATTACATTTATAGGAGCCTGGCAGGCTACAGTTCATACAATCGCAAAGTGTCCAACATAACTGAATAATTACCACAATATATAAATAAAAATATTCCTAGAAGCACTGTTTAAAAATACCAAAAAGTGTAAAGAATTCAAATGTCCATCAGCAATAAAATGAATAAATTGTAGACTTAATCAGCAGTGAGAACGAACAACCCATAGCTGCAAACAGCAATATGAATAATTCTTAAAATAATGTCAAGACCAAAAAGCCAAGTCACACACAAAAAGCATACAATAATGATTTCTTCTATATAAAAATCAAAAACCAAGAAACAATTTGTTGTTCAGGAAGTATATTCAAGTGGTAAGATTATCAAGAAAAGTAAGGAAATACTTCTATAAAGACAAAGAAATGATTATCTTGAGGGGAAGGAAAGGAGCTTGGGATTGAGAGAGGATAATTAGGAAGACATACAGAAGAGGCTTTCTGTGTACCAGTACTGTTCTATTTTCTGACCTGGGTGACAGTTACAGGGGTGTTTAAAAATATTTGTTAAACTATACATGAATGTTAAAGTCCACATGGTCTGGAGGAGAGTAAGAAGTCAGTTACATAGTCAAGGCCCTGAGAATATAAGAGTTCAGTAAAGAGACCGTAGTTTTTGAAAAGAGATCCTTCTAAGAGCCACAAATAGATACAACACAGAAGACCTTTTGAACAGGGAATTAGCAATGTCAGAGCTCAGCTGGCAGCAGTACGGAAAACAGTTGACAGCAAGAGAACTATAAGGGGACATGAGAGCTCAAAATCGCATCTGTTGGAACAAAATGGAAATGGTGGTATGGAAGTTAACCATGTACAACTTAGCAACTGGTCAACAAAGCAAAGAAAAAGACAGAAAAGTCAAATATGGCTCCAAGGTCTCAATTCCAGGCAACCTCTATGGATGGTTTTATTAAATGCAAAAAAAGAAGTATGTGAGGCAAGGGAGATTTAAGCATATGCATGACAAGTTCCATTCTGTACATAATGACACTGAGGTACCAGAAAATATCCCACTGTGGGACTTCCCTGGTGGTCCAGTGGCTAAACTCCAATGCAGGGGTCCTGGGTTCGATTCCTGGCCAGGGAACTAGATCCCACATGCCACAACTAGGGGCTGGCCCTGACAAATAAATAAATAAAATTTTTAAAAGAAAGGAAAATATTCCACTGCTGATATTTAGCTGACCATTGGATTTAGACCTGTTAGATACTCTATAAATATGAATTAAAGGCTAAATGTTTCTGTCTCCTCAAAATTCATATGTTAAGCCCTAACCCCCAATGTAATGATATTTGGAAGTAGGGCCTTTGGATAATTAGGTTTAGATGAGGCCATGAGGGTAAAGCCTCATGATAGGATTAGTGTCATCATAAGAAGAGGAAGAGAGACCAGTTTTCTCTCTCCATTATGTGAAGACACAGCCAAAAGACAGCTGTCTACAAGCCAGGATGAGATCCCCTAGAGGGGAACCAAATTGGCTGGCCCCTGATCTTGGACTTCCCGGTCTCCAGAACTGTGAGTAATAAATTCCAGTTGTTTAAGCCACCAGTCTACAGTGTTTTGTTATTACAGCCTGAGGTGACTAATACAATATGGGAAGAAATGAGGGAGGGAAAGTCATGTAGTTGAGAAAGTAGAGGTATAGATAAAGATTTAGAAGTCAGCCACACACACAGCTAATAGTACATCCCAAGAGACTGGACAAGTCTAAAAATGAACAAAAATGAAGAAAGAGATGCGAAGATCAGACCTTGAGGAACACCTACAGTTATAGAAAAAGAATGATGAGACAGAAAAGGAACTGGCAGAAAGGGAGAATATAATGTAAAGAAGCCAAAAGGCGAAAGAGTTTCCGTTTCTAACAGTGGGTTAGAAGGTTGACAGAAAGTGATTGTGCTCAGTGATGGACCAGTTTTAACACCTTAAAGAGAGTGATTTCAGCACATTTTTGAGGACAGAAGTCAGGCTACAAACAATTATGGAATTTATGAATCACTCTAAAGCAGAGGAAGCAAACGTGATGCTTTCAACACTTTTGGTAGTGAAAATGTGAAGGAAAGGAAAGTAACAAGACAGTAATAAAGTCAAAAGAAAAGGGCCTTTTATTAGACAAAGACTACTACAATGAAGGAATACTAAAGATGCAGAATGGTGGTCAGAGTAGGTAAACAAAGAAATGATCTAAGAATCATAAGAGCACAAGTGTAAGTGAGTCTTTGAAAGGAGGTCCTCACACCCTGTCTGAAGCAGAAGAATCTTTGTTATTAAAATGTTGAGCCTGAAAGGAAAACTTAGAGATAAAAGTGTTTATAAAGAAAAGAGAAGAAAACCCTTGTGCGCTGTGGTAGGAATGTAACTTGGTACAGTCACTATGGAAAACAGTATGGAGGTCCCTCAAAAAATTGAAAATAGAGCTACTATACAATCCAACAGTTCCCTTCTTGAGTATTTATACAAAGAAAATGAAAACACTAACTTGAAAGGATATATGCACCCTCATGTACATAGTAGTATTATTTCTAATATCCAAGATATGGGAATAACCTAAGTGTTCATTGGCAGAAGAGTGGATAAAGAAAATGTGATATAATGAATGATATATATAAATATTTTTCATCCATTAAAAATCATGAAATATTACCATTTATGACAACATGGAATATACCTTGAGGGCATTATGCTAAATGAAATGTCAGACAGAGAAAGACAAAACCACATGATCTCACTTATATGTGGAATAAGCTCATAGTAACAAAGAACTAGTTAGTGGTTACTAGAGGGGGCAAGGTGCAAAATGGGTGACAAACTTCCACTTATACAATAAATACCTGGGAGGGTATACAGCATGGTGAGCATAGTTAATAATATTGTGCTGCATAATTGAAAGTTGTTAAGAGGACAGATCTTATAAAACAGAAGGGAAAGAAGTGTTTTTACAGCTAATGCCTTGTAGTGGTGCCGTTTTGTTGCTGTTGTTTCGTTTCTAAGTCACATCTGACTCTTTTGTAACCCCACTGGGCTTTCCAGGTGGTGCTAGTGGTAAAGAACCCACCTGCCAATACAGGAGATATAAGAGACACAGGTTTGATCCCTGGGTTGGGAAGATCCCATGGGGGAGGGCATGGTTACTCACTCTAGTACTCTTGCCTGGAGACTCCCCATGGACAGAGGAGCCTGGCAGGCTACAGTCCACAGGGTCGCAAAGAGTTGGACACGACTGAAGCACGCACGCAGACTGTTGTCCACCAGGCTCCTCTGTCCATGGGATTTCCCAGGCAAGGATACTGGAGTGGGTTGCCATTTCCTACTGCAGGGGATCTTCTGACTCAGGCATCAGACTCAAGTCTCCTGCTTGGCAAGCAGATTCCTCACCAGTGATTCACCTGAGAAGCCCCTTGTAATGGAGTCTGGTCATTAAAAGAATTTACTCCAAAGAATATTGCATGCATGCCTAGGTGCTCAGTCATGTCCGACTCTTTGCGACCTCAAGGACTGTAGCCCACCAGGCTCCTCTATCCATGGGATTCTTCAGGCAAGAATACTGGAGTGGATTCCCATTTCCTACTGCAAAGAATTTTCCCGACCCAGGGATCAAACTCCCATCTCCCATGTCTCCTGCATTGCAGGTGGATTCTTTATCTGCTGAGCCATCAGGGAAGCCCTAAAAAGAATACAGAATGTATTTGCAGGGGCAGGGGAGGAGAGGAAGCAAGGTTACCAAGATAACAGTAAATCTGTTTACGCAGCCATTTCCTCACATGGTTACCATGTGGGCAAGGATGGCCACCTACATGTAGATGACAGAAGTCAGAAGTAAATTTATTTTCATCAGGAGTTCCTCAGAAAGGATTCAGGCTTCATTATTCAGGGGCTCATGTTAGACAAAGTGTTCCTGCATTTTGTTTGCTTTTATTGTGGCTTGTGATACGCTATTTGTGTTGCTCTCAAATTTACAGTCCGGGGAAGGCAATGGCACCCCACTCCTGTACTCTTGCCTGGAAAATCCCATGGATGGAGGAGCCTGGAAGGCTTCAGTCCATGGGGTCGCTGAGGGTTGGACACGACTGAAGTGACTTAGCAGCAGCAGCAGCAGCAAATTTACGGTCATCTGCAGTCAGTGAGTTTTTCTGCCTGTCATAAAGTGTGGACCTTTAGAAAAATATAAAATGCTTGAAATGGACAGTGTAGGAAACATGAGGAGTCAGTTGTATGTGACGTGTGCATAGAAATGGAATCATAGCATTAACAGTAAAATAAGCAGTTTCCATACTTTCGGATATGGTATCTTTGACTATATTTATTTTGGTCTTTTTCAGGTTCTCTACTCTAAGAAAGAAAAAAAAGCGCGAAATATGTCTTTTTAAATTTCTAAAATAAATTAGAAGTACTGTAAGGATAAACTTAGAATGAAGTTATCCAATAGTAGAGACCTTTATATTAAACTGGAATTTAAAAAAATATCTCCAATAACTTCCTAATTTCTAATTTAATCAAGATCTCACTTAGAATGAGATAAATTAATCTGAGGAACTATTAAAATGAATGTACTTATTTAATCATAGAAGTTATTAAAATAATGAAAATTCCTAAACCTCTTGCTAATATCAAATCACATTGCTAAGCTGCTCTAGAAATGAAAAGAAGCTTAAATATAGCTTAAAGACAAGAATAAAAGGGTAGAAAAACACTTTATTAGTCTTCTACCACATTTTAATAATTCCAAATAATAGTAAAATGTAAATATGGTAAAATAGCCAAATGAAGTTAATCAATTTATATAAAAACAAGAAAGCCATGGAAAATGTCTTTCTATAAAACTGTGGTGCTAGTTTTAAAATGATTCATTTCTGGTTTTAATTAACTTCTAATTTGCAGAATAGCAATCTGAATATATACTCTAGGAAAAATCATAATTATACAAGGCCTATTTTCTTAAAGTTATCCATTTTAGAGTTGAACATGATTTGTCAGAAATAATCTTGAGGCAGCTGTTTCCAATTATACTTATTTTGACAACTGAAAATGAGTAAACAAACCAAAAATAGTTTAATATGTTCATCAATGTAGCTTCTTAATAGTAAACAAAATAATTATGCTTTATATTAATATACAATTTAAGAAGCACATTTTAATGTTTAAACAGGAGGGAATTATTTTCTTAAATTCTGCAGAAGTTAGTTAATTATTATGCAAATTCAAGTATATGGTATATGACGTATGTTTTTATAAAACCCAAGTATTCCAAAGAAGGCATGCCTAGTCTATAAGTCAAACTTGGATCCTTTCAACACAAGCTTCATTCATAAAAGGTTTCCAGCATATTTAATACAAAGGAATATAATATACAGTATTAACACCAATAGTAGTCTTTTAATCCTGAATTTTTTTTCTCTTTCCTGCATTGGATCTTAGTTGCAGCATGTGGGATCTTCACTGTGGCATGCAGGATCTTTCGTTGCAGCAAGTAGGTTTCTCTCTAGTTGCAGCCCACGGGCTTAGTTGCCCCACAGCATATGGGATCTTAGTTCCCTGATCAGAGATTGACCACATTCCCTGAATTGGAAGATGGATTCTGAACCACTGGACCACCAGAGAAGTCCCCCAATAATAATTTAAACGTGACTAGGATCTTCTAAATACTTTCCATTCTGCCAAAGGTACATTTCTACATTTATTCTTAAAAAAATAATAATAACAACGAAAACTTTATAGGCATTTCAAATATTTGAAAGGAATTTTTTATATGGAAACAAAAATATTAATAATACAGATGAGGCAGAAAGGAGAGGAAACATGAACAAGAGTTATCAAGCATACAAAAGTCTTAGAATTATATAGCAAAAACATTATAGGAATCTGTGATTTTCCCATCCAGACTGCTGTGAAATACTGGGGACATAATTTAATCTTTGCATTTTGAGATTAAAACATCCTTCCTTCATTACAAATCTGCATTTTTCTTTGCAGTTTTCTTTAAGACCTTTCAGTGGCAGTTATAGGAATTTTTCTCAATGGAAAACAAAAGAAAATTCAAAGGCAGTTTTGATCTTATGCATAAGATCCTATAGAAAACACTAGAGCCTGTCTGTTCCTAGACACCTGTTCAATTAGCCTGACATCATCTGAAATTTCCATTGATTTGTTATATTAGAGTGTCTTCGGTCATAGGGAATTAATTCTGAAAGATTTGTATTGCTAAAATACAAAATGTTATTTAATGCTAATATTTTTCCAACCAGCTAGCCAGTTGTACATGTACATGTGTATGTGTCAGTCATTTAGTCATATCCAACTCTTTGCGGTCCCACGGACTGTGAACTGCCAGGCTTCTCTGTCTATGGAATTCTCCAGGCAAGAATACTGGAGTGGATGGCCATTCCTTTCTCCAGGGGATCTTCCCAACCCAGGAATTGAACCTGGATCTCCCACATTGCAGGCAGATTCTTTACCATCTGAGCCACCAGGGAAGCCCAGTTGTACATAGTTGGGAACAAATGTATATAAAGGAAGGGGACACTAAATTATTTCAGGCCAGTGGATATCCATCTTTATTGTGGATGGTAAGGGTGAAGAAAATATCCAGAGAATGAGGTATGTGAAAGTGAAGTTGCTCAGTTGTGTCCAACTCTTTGTGACCCCATGGACTGTAGCCCACCAGGCTCCTCCATCCATGGGATTTTCCAGGCAAGAATCTGGAGTGGGTTGCCATTTCCTTCTCCAGGGGATCTCCCCAACCCAGGGATTGAACCTGGGTCCCCCGGATTGATAGGCAGACGCTTTACCATCTAAGCCACCAGGGAAGTTCAGAATGAGGTATGACCTAAAGGCAAATTTGTGGGGGCTCTGAGTGTGGGGTCCTTAAATAAAGCCACGGGGGGAAAGCCATGTTATAACAGATACTTGGGAATAGTAGGAGAACCAAAGAACCACATATTTCTACTTTACTATTTGATCTCCTAAATATTTTCCATTGCCAGGGGTAAATAAATTCATAGTAATAATAGCAAGTTGAACACACCAGAAGAAAGCAGCATGTTTTAGTACTGTAAGATTTATGCCTTTCCACATTTGGTAAAAGGGGCTGTTTCTTCATTTATATCTGTGCTCTGCTTTCTGTCTTCAAATATTAATTCTGCTTACCTCTAATTCCTCACCTGCCTACTTCTGGAGCAGACAAGGCTTAAAATAGAATACCAGCCAGGACTACCTCACCTTGCTGTTGTTCAGTCATTCAGTTGTGTCAGACTCTTCGTGACCTCATGGACTGCAGCACACCTGGCTTCCCTGTCTTTCACCACTTCCCAGAGCTTGTTCAAACTTATGTCCATTGAGTCAGTGATGTCATCCAACCATCTCACCCTCTGTATGCCCCTTCTCCTCCTGCCTTCAATCTTTCCCAGCATCAGGGTATTTACTAATGAGTCAGCTCTTCGCATCAGGTGGCCAAAGTATTAGAGCTTCAGCTTCAGTATCAGTCCTTCCAATGAATATTCAGGGTTGATCTCCTTTAGGATTGACTGGTTTTATCTCCTTGCAGCCCAAGGGACTCTCAAGAGTCTTTGACACCGCAGTTCAAAACCATCACTTCTTCAGTGCTCAGCTTTCTTTATGGTCCAACTCTCACATACGTGACCACTGGAAAAACCAGACTTTGACTACATGGACCTTTGTTGGCAAAATAATGTCTCTGCTTTTTAATATGTTGTCTAAGTTTGTCATAACTTTTCTTCCTTAACATTAAACAAATCAGGCCAAGAGCAGGAGGGAGCCATCCTTGTGAATTTATAGAATGAAATGCCATGACTTCCCTTACTGGAAGTGTCAAGCCATCCCATGGTATCCGTTAGTATCAAAACCAGATGATTATCCTTTTTAAAGATTACCCTGTTTTTCCTAGTTAGTTTAAAAAACAAAATCTAATTTTTATCTTGAAAAAAAATCTTTTTAAAGTAAATATTTCCCCCAAAGAAAACCTCTATAATTCACTTGGGTAGAGGGGAGGAGAGGGACAGAAAAGGGAAAAAAGAATAAATTGAGATTTGCGTGGGGCATATGTAATTTGAACTCTGGACATGGACATGGATCTTTACCATTAGTAATTGTTCTGCTATTCTGGGGGAGAGGAAGGATGAAGCTAGGGTTGAAAACAATTCAGGACTGACCAGAGATGAAAGCACTCATTCCAGTGGGGGTGGAGGATAGGATTCAGAAATACTGGAAAGCTTTGTTTTCCTCACCCTGTGTCTTGGAACCGCCAGATCAGAAGTTGGCAACTCTAGATTAAACATCATAACAGCTGGGATGAGGAAACTCTTCACAGAAGGGCCACCCCAAAAGTCAGGAATGAAAAAATGCTAAAGGAATAAACACAGTGAAATCCCTCAGGAAAACATATCTGGCCACTGGGTGGGTATCAGTCTTGTGTCATACTTGGTAGTTTTTCTTCCTTTAAAATAAAGACTTTTTTCTCCTCTCAGAAAGTTGTCTGGTTTTTAGGTATTCACCCATCTTTCACAGAGAATTTCAACTCTAAGTATATATTGCTCATAATACTGAATTTTTAGGGGAAATATTAACCCAATCCCTTGAGACACAGTTTAAAAACATTACCTATAAGAGTCAGTAGATGGGAAGAAAGAAAGGAAATGTTAAATGATTTCTCCCCTTGGGAAAAGCAAGTTGGTTTTCAAATGTTATTTTCCCTGAAGTGTAAACAAGACTATTGTCAAGTCATAGGATGTCTCTTGGTAGAAGCAATAGTTACCCTACCTTCATTCTGCATTATGTTTCTATGTCTCAGTCCTTAAACTCCTTCCCCTGATGCCTCAGCATCTAAAGTCCTATAATCTTTCCCCAAAAATGAGAGCCTTTTTTAACCACAGAAAAGCTGTTTCTTCACAAGAGAAACTGCCTTAAATGTGGCCCTCAATGTTTCTACCTTTGCCTTCACATTATTTATTGACCCTCTTCCCACTTTCTTATGACTTCTTATGTCCATCAGATGGTGGGAAAATGGACAGCATTTAAAAACTACAAGCTAGGAGCCTAATCCATGACTAGGAAGTCAGAAGGCCCTGGAAAATAATGTTAAAACAGGATCAAAGTCAAGGGCAAAAAGAGTATCTAGATAGACAACAAAAGAATCAGTTCCTTAACTGAGCTTTATAACATTAAAGAGAAATCAGGAAAAACAAAGTGCTCATATATATTGTGCTTTTCCCCCACTGAATAAAGAATTATCTTAATAAATGTAAGAGAAAATACTGGAATATATTGACTTTAGGTTGCCACTTGGATAGATATATTTCCTTCTCTATACTAAGGAACAGAGAAGGCAATGGCACCCCACTCCAGTACTTTTGCCTGGAAAATCCCCATGGACAGAGGAGCCTGGTGGGCTGCAGTCCATGGGGTCTCTAAGAGTCGGACACGACTGAGCGACTTCACTTTCACTTTTCACTTTCATGCATTGGAGAAGGAAATGGCAACCCGCTCCAGTGTTCTTGCCTGGAGAATCCCAGGGACGGGGGAGCCTGGTGGGCTGCCGTCTATGGGGTCGCACAGAGTCGGACACAACTGAAGCGACTTAGCAGAAGCAGCAGCAGCAGCATACTAAGGAAAAAACAGAGTTCAAGTTCAATAGATGAAATTTGTGTTAGATTATTTTTTTCTGACTTACTTTAGTGAACAAGTCACTGGAATATGGCACCAAAAGACCTCCTCTGGAAATCTGTAAGAATCTAAGGCAGTTATTGGACAGGGCTTCCTGGAAAACTAGATGAGAACTCCTTTAAGGAGACAGAGACAGGCTGTATAGGGTAATATATTTGAATGCTAACTTGGCAGGCAAGCATATTCTGGGTGTGAATTCTGCTTCACAAGTCACCATATTGGTGATCACAGGCAAGTTACATAGCCTTTATAAGCCCTAGTTTCTCAGCTATAAAAGTGGAGATAATACTAATAATCTCCTCAACAAGGTTGTTACTAGAATTAAATGAAGTAATGTAAATAAGTTATGGCAAATGAAAAGCAAATAATAATAATAGTAATAATAGGTAAACTGTATCTAGTGATTACCAAATGCCAGACACTGTTTACATGCATTACTTAATCTTCACAGCAATCCTATGAATGACATGCTATTTGTAGTGCCATTTTACAGATGCGGAAACTGAGTTTAAGTAATTTGCTTGTGGTCTGTCAGTTAGGAAGTGGTAGAGACAAGAGTCAAATCTAAGTACTCTTACTCAATATGCAACTTATTTTTACTAGTACTGCTATTTCCACTCATTATTCATCAATATACACCCAGTACCTAGCATGATACCTAGCATAATAAGCATTTGATACATATTTCTTGAATTTAATTTCTCACATTACTTAGACTCAGACAAGCAAGGAATGAATAATCTAGTCAACCAAAAAAAAATCATATTCATATTCACAGTATCTATCAAAAAGCATGGCTATCATTTTTCATTGAATTAACCTGCTTATTTAACTTATATGCAGAGTACATCATGAGAAACTCTGGGCTGGAAGAAGCACAAGCTGGAATGAAGATTATAGGGAGAAATATCAATAACCTCAAATATGCAGATGACACCACCCTTACGGCAGAAAGTGAAGAGGAACTAAAAAGCCTCTTGATGAAAGTGAAAGAGAAGAGTGAAAAAGTTGGCTTAAAGCTCAACATTCAGAAAACTAAGATCATGGCATCTGGTCCCATTACTTCATGGCAAATAGATGGGGAAACAGTGGCAGACTTTATTTTGGGGGGCTCCAAAATCATGCAGATGGTGAGTGCAGCCATGAAATTAAAAGACGCTTACTCCTTGGAAGGAAAGTTATGACCAACCTAGATAGCACATTCAAAAGCAGAGACATTACTTTGCCAAAAAAGGTCCCTCTAGTCAAGGCTATGGTTTTTCCAGTAGTCATGTATGGATGTGAGACTTGGACTGTGAAGAAAGCTGAACGCCAAAGAATTGATGCTTTTGAACTGTGGTGTTGGAGAAGACTCTTGAGAGTCCCTTGGACTGCAAGGAGATCCAACTAGTCCATTCTAAAGGAGATCAGTCCTGGGTATTCTTTGGAAAGAATGATGCTAAAGCTGAAACTCCAGTACTTTGGCCACCTCGTGCAAAGAGTTGACTCATTGGAAAAGACTCTGATGCTGGGAGGGATTGGGGGCAGGAGGAGAAGGGGACGACAGAGGATGAGATGGTTGGACGGTGTTACCGACTCGACGGACGTGAGTCTGAGTGAACTCCGGGAGTTGGTGATGGACAGGGAGGCCTGGCATGCTGCGATTCATGGGGTCGCAAAGAGTCAGACACGACTGAGCGACTGAACTGAACTGAACTTGCTTTTATCAGTTTTAGTTAAATAAAAGGTGATGCTGTCAAAGTGCTTCACTGAATATGCCAGCAAATTTGGAAAACTCAGCAGTGGCCACAGGACTGGAAATGGTCAGTTTTCATTTCAATCCCAAAGAAGGGCAATGCCAAACAATATTCAAACTACCACACAACTGTACTTATTTCACATGCTAGCAAAGCAATGCTCAAAATTCTCCAAGCTAGACTTCAACAGTATGTGAAATGAGAACACCCACATGTACAAGCTGGATTTTAAAAAGGCAGAGGAACCAGAGATCAAATTGCTAACATCCGTTGGCTCATAGAAAAAGCTAGAGAATTCCAGAAAAACATCTACTTCTGCTTCATTGACTACGCTAAAGCCTTTGACTGTATGGCTCGCAACAAACTGTGGAAAATTCTTAAAGAGATGGGAATACCAGACCATCTTACCTGCCTCCTGAGAAATCTGTATGCAGGTCAAGAAGCAACAGTTAGAACCAGACATGAAATAGTAGACTGGTTCCAAACTGGGAAAGGAGTACGTCAAGGCTGTATATTGTCATCTTGCTTATTTAACTTATACACAGAGTACATTATGAGAAATGCTAGGCTAAATGAAGCACAAGCTGGAATCAAGATTGTAGGGAGAAATATCAATAACCTCAGATATGGAAATGAGACACCACCCTTAAGGCAGAAAGCAAAGAGGAACTAACGAGTCTCTTGATGAAAGTGAGAGGAGAGTGAAAAAGCTGGCTTAAAACTCAACATTTAAAAAACAAAGATCATGGTATCTGGTCCCATCATTTCATGGCAAATAGATGAGGAAGCAGTGAAAACACTAAGAGACTTTACTTCCTTGGGCTCCAAAATCACTGCAGATGGTGACTGCAGCCATGAAATTAAAAGACATTTGATCCTTGGAAGAAAAGCTATAACAAACCTAGACAGCATGTTAAAAAGCAGAGACATTACTTTGCCAACAAAGGTCCGTCTGGCTAAAGCTATGGTTTTTCCAGTAGTCAAGTATGGATGTGAGAGTTGGACCATAAAGAAGACTGAGTGCTGAAGAATTGATGCTGTTGAACTGTGGTGTTAGAGCAGACTGTTGAGAGTCCCTTGAACTGCAAGAAGATCAAACCAGACAATCCTAAAGGAGATCAGTCCTGAATATTCATTGAAAGGACTGATGCTGAAACTGAACTCCAATACTTTGGCCACCTGATGCGAAGAGCCAGCTCATTAGAAAAGACTCTGATGCTGAGAAAGATTGAAGGCAGGAGGAAAAGGGGATGATAGAGGATGAGATGGTTGGATGACATCACTGGCTCAATGGACATGTGTTGGAGCAAGCTCTGGAAGATGGTGAAAGACAGCAAAGCCTGGCGTGTTGCAGTCCATGGGGTCGCAAAGAGTCGGACATGACTGAGCGACTGAACAACAACAAAGTAAACCGAATGGGAAGAGTACACTCTAATATTCATTAATGTCATCAGAAGATAAAACTACAGACCAGTATCACTTATAAGTATATTGGGTTTGTCATAAGATCTTAGGGAAAAACCTGAACCAACTTTTTGGACAACCCATAGATGCAAATATCCTCAACAAAATACTAGTCAACCGAATATAGCAACATATAAAAAGAATTATACATTTTGGTCAGCTGGGATTTATCCCAGGAATGCAAAGTTATTTAATGGCTGAAAATCAATGTGATCATCATAAGTGGCCTTGAAGATGTAACATTTTGTCATTTTACTAAGAGGCAAATTTGAACCACATGCAATGAGAGACTAGTATGTGAAGACCAATCATGAAGATATGCTTGGTATGTGCACCAAAAGGGGGCCTGCTGAGAAGGCAAACTGGCCCTTTGCTAGATCATTACCTTTGTAGTAACTCCTATAAAGTTGTTGAGGAAAAGGTGTCTCTATGGAAAGTGGGCTCAAAAAGTCAGTCAGCAAACAAAACTATAGTAGTATTCATGAATTTGAGGATTCAAAAAGACTTGGGACAAATCTCTAGCTGATATCAAGGATACACCATGTAGAATGTGATAAGTGTGAAAACTAAAATCAGATCACATCAAAGCTACCCAGCCGAAAGATCAAATAAATTCTCGGAAATTCAGCAAAGAATTCTGCTAACTTTAAACTCCAGTTTATCTTATCATTTTCCTAAGTTGTGATTTGTTCATGATTTCCTGTTTAATTTTCTTCAGAAACTTAAAAAAAAAAATTTACAACATTTTCACATTTTCCAAAACAGTGCAAACAATCGAAAGTCAAGCCTACAATAATAAAATGATTTAAAATGTACATGAAGAAAATATGAAATTACTTTGTATTTTAATATTAGCTTAACCACATTACAAAGTAAATATTGAATATTATGTTCTTTTAACATCGTAAGCAAAAACTAATGGCTCAGAAACAAAATGTGTGATTTGACTAAATTAGTGTTACTATGGAAACTTGATATTTTCAATTTCCTGACTCTCAAGGTTGATTTCAATACTGCAATATGTTGTGCTTTACATTTTGCTGCTAGAGTTCAGTATAATAGAAAGCATACTGCAGATAGGTTATTAAAAACTCTAAAACTAGGAAATAAAACTATGAACAACTATATTCTTCTTTTTAAAAGTTCATTCATATGTCATCTATGGTTCATTCCATAACCCAAGTCCTCATCTGGCTTGTCTTTATTTTTCCCAACAGTTTGTTGGCAGATTCACAAATTCAAAATAAATAGAATTTTTCCACTATCTAATTCTGAATTTGGCAGGGAAACTCAATGATGAATCTATTCCTACCTCAAAAAATGTTTTCTTTTATACATTTCATTCACCCATATTCACTCAAGTCTGTAGACCAGAGAAATAACAACCTTATTTTTTGAGGGGTGCGGGAATTTCCATCGTGTTTCTCAGGAATAAGTCAAATAAAAATTCAGTTGTGATATCTGAAATTTCAAATAAGAATAATCAATTTCTCCACCACTTTCCATCCTGGACTCCTTCCAGGCCATCTGAGGAGAAATCCCATAGGTTTTCTATGAAGAGCATATTCCTTCATATCCTAAACTAGTAAAGGGTCCTCACAATAGCAGGTGATGCTGCAGATTCACTGCTTCACTTGCCCTTCAAGTAAATTGATTCTTTTTTAAAAAACAAATGCTTCACAACCTACATAAACCTTTAACCAATTAATATGTCTAGAGCTTAAAACAGTAAAATATTTTAAACAGTGCATTCTCAATTGTGTCCATCTCTTTGTGACCCCATAGACTGTAGCCCGCCAGGTTCCTCTGTCCATGAGATTACCCAGGCAAGAATACTGGAGTGGTTTGCCATATTATTTCCTTCACCATGCACAGGTAAGTGAAGGGTTATTGTTATCTAAAATGCTTTCTCTACTAATTTTTTCTTACTTTTTCAAGTTAAACTTAGTTCCAATCATTCTCTACCTACCAAGTTAACCTCTAATACAAACCTTTCCAAAAAGCCTTAAAAGCTCATTCATTCTATTTGGAATTAATGCCAGGGAACTGACACAACATGAACCACCCTGTTTGTCTCATGTAGGTGCCTAGAAACAACTTATGATTTCTATTTGGAAAGAGACAAATCTGGGTTATACATGTACTTTTACTGTGGAATTTGTTAGTATTTCTTTTTCAAGTATCACTTTCAGTTTATGTGAGGAAACTTGTCCCCAGGGTATTACTTTAAGGGAATTTGTGAATTTAAACTGCATAATGCCTCCAAATTAATTTCACCAAAGCAATTTTAATCATGTCACTACCTTACTCAAAACCCCTCAATGATTTTCTTTCTCCATTGCCTACAGGCTAAAGTTCTAAAAGTGCCTCAACAGTCTGGCAGCAGTTAGTGATAGTGCCCTCACTTCCTACCCTCTCTACCCAAACTCTCTCTTCCAACCAGGGCAAGAAGAACTTAAAATTCCTATACAATGGGATATGATGTGTGCTGTGGACCAGGGGAAACTATGTATTGTATTCTAACCACTCTTACTAATAGGAGTTGTATTGAAATTATCCTGTTCTTTTCCCACAATTCCATATGAGTTGTTTTGTTTGGAAGTGGAGCTCATATATCATTAAACTGTAAAGAGTTGTGTCCACACCTGATGGAGTGGAAGGAAAAACATTTAGATATCCTGGACTTGGAACTTGAATTAGACTTGGATTATCTTCCTTTGGAGAGAGTTTGTAAATGCATGTAACAGTGTATGGGTAGGAAAAAAGGATATGGACAGATGCTGAGCCAGAAACAGATTTTGGAGCACTCTGTGAGTGCCTCCCCCAATTATCTGCTCCTTTTGTAGAAAAACCATGCTGTTTGAGTGGCAGCAAACCACATCTCCAGCTCTAGGTGGACATTAATTTCTATAAGCCAATCATTGTCATCTTATCACCCTTGAAACAAACATTAGCTCAGTAACCCAGTATCAAATCATTCAGTAGCTGTTATTCTACCAGCCACTGTGACTGGCTTAAGGATGGTACAATCAGATCAAATCTGACAATTTTTGTTCAGTGGCTAAAAAAAAAAGCAACTCTTTTTTGAATATGAACAAGGAAATCACATAGGCCAGATGTGGTAGCCGGACTCCAAAATGACCCACGATGATTACAGCCTCCTGATATTCACATCTTAGTATAATCCTCCTCTCACAATGTACCAGGGTTTGTCTGTATGGCCAATAGGGCAGAAGTGATGGTATGTCATGTCTGATATTACATAATGACAGACTGGATTCTCTCTCCTCTCCTCTATCTCTCATTATTTGGTCTGGAGGAAGCTAACTGCCATGTCATGAGAAACTTAAATAGAGGCCCATGTGACAAGGAATTGAAGCCTCTGGCCATCAGCCACATAATGTACTTGGAAGCAGGTTCTCCAGCCCCAGTGAAGCCTAAGATGACTACTCCCCAGGTGACATCTTGATTACCTCCTTCTGAGAGATTCAGATAGAGCTATTCAGCTGAACTGTGTCTAGATTTCTATCACACAGAGACTGTGTAACAATGTTTATTGCTTAATTTGCTGAAGTTTGGGGGAAATTTTGTTATGCAGCAATAAATAACTCGTACATGTGATAGCTCAGTTGGTAAAGAATCTTCCTGCACAATGGGATCATACTTATCAATAATTACCTTAAATGTAAATGAGTTGAATACCCCAACCAAAAGACTGACTGAATGGATACAAAAACAAGACATCTATATATGTTGTCTACAACAGACCCACCTCAAAATAAGGGAAACATACAGACTGAAAGTGAAAGGCTGGAAAAAGATATTTCATGCAAATGGTGATCAAAAGAAAGCAGGAGTAGCAATACTCATATCAGATAAAATAGTCTTTGAAATAAAGGCCGTGAAAAGAGACAAAGAAGGACACTACATAATGATCAAAGGACCAATTCAACATGAAGATATAACAATTATAAATATATATGCACCCAACATAGGAGCACTGCAATATGTAAGGCAAATGCTGACAAGTATCAAAGGGGAAATTAACACTAACACAATAATAGTGGGAGACTTAAATACCCCACTCACACCTATAGATAGATCAACCAAATAGAAAATTAGCAAGGAAACACAAACTTTAAATGATACAATGGACCAGTTAGACCTAATTGATATCTATAGGACATTTCACCCCAAAACAATGAATTTCGCCTTTTTCTCAACTGCACACAGAACATTCTCCAGGATAGATCACATCCTGGGCCATAAATCTAGCCTTGATAAATTCAAAAAAATTGAAATCATTTCAAGCATCTTTTCTGATCACAATTTGGTAAGATTAGATGTCAACTACAGGAAAAAAAAAACAAAAACCTGTTAAGAATACAAACATATGGAGGCTAAACAACATGCTTCTGAATAACCAACAAGTCACAGAAGAAATCAAAAAAGAAAACAAAATATGCATAGAAACAAATGAAAATGAAAACACAACCCAAAACCTATGGAATTTAGTAAAAGCAGTGTTAAGGGGAAGGTTCAAAGCAATACAAGCTTACCACAAGAAACAAGAGAAAAATCAAATAAATAACCTAAAGTTACACCTAAAGCAACTAGAAAAAGAAGAAATGAAGAACCCCAGGGTTAGCAGAAGGAAAGAAATCATAAAAATTAGGGCAGAAATAAATGAAAAAGCAACAAAGGAGACCATAGCAAAAATAAACATAACTAAAAGCTGGTTCTTTGAGAAGATAAATAAAATAGACAAACCATTAACCAGACTCATCAAGAAAAAAAAAAAGGGAGAAGAATCAAATCAACAAAATTAGAAATGACAATGGAGAAATCACAACAGACAACACAGAAATACAAAGGATCATAAGAGACTACTATCAGCAACTATATGCCAATAAAATGGACAACTTGGAGGAAATGGACGAATTCTTAGAAAAGTATAACCTTCCAAAACTGAACCAGGAAGAAACAGAGAATCTTAACAGACCCACCACAAGCACGGAAATCGAAAGTGTAATAAAAAAATCTTCCAACAAACAAAGGCCCAGGACCAGATGGCTCCACAGGTGAATTCTACAAAAAATTTAGAGAAGAGCTAACACCTATCCTACTCAAACTCTTTCAGAAAGTTTCAGAGGAAGGTAAACTGCCAAACTCATTCTCTGAGGCCACCATCACCCTAATACCAAAACCAGACAAAGAAACCACAAAAAAGAAAACTACAGGCCAATATCACTGATGAACATAGATGCAAAAATTCTCAACAAAATTGTACCAAGCAGAATCCAAAAACATGTTCAAAAGATCATATATCATGACCAGGTGAGCTTTGTCCCAGAGATACAAGGATTCTTCAGTATTCACAAATCAATCAATGTGATACACCACATTAACAAATTGAAAGATAAAAACCATATGATTATCTCAAAAGATGAAGAGAAAGCCTTTGACAAAATTCAACATCATTTATGATAAAAAAAAAAAATCCACCAGAAAGCAAGCATAGAAGGAACATATCTCAACATAATAAAAGCCATATATGATAAACCCACAGCAAACATTATCCTCAATGGTGAAAAATTGAAAGCATTTCCCCTAAAGTCAGGAACAAGACAAGGGTGCTCACTCTTACTACTACCATTCAACACAGTTTTGGAAGTTTTAGCCCTAGCAATCAGAGAAGAAAAAGAAATAAAAGGAATCCAGATTGAAAAGAAGTAAAACTCTCACTGCTTGCAGATGACATGATCCTCTATATAGAAAACCCTAAAAAAACTATCAGAAAATTACTAGAGCTAATCAATGAATATAGTAAAGTTGCAGGATATAAAATTAACACACAAAAATCCCTTGCATTCCTATACACTAACAATGAAAAAACAGAAAGAGAAATTAAGGAAACAATTCCATTCACCATTGTGACAAAAAGAATAAAATACTTAGGAATAAATCTACCTAAAGAAACAAAAGACCTATATATATAAAACTATAAAACACTGATGAAAGAAATCAAAGATGACACATACAGAAGGAGAAATATACCATGTTCATGGATCAGAAGAATTAATATAGTGAAAAAGAGTATACTACCCAAAGCAATCTATAGATTCAATACAATCCCTATCAAGCTACCAACAGTAGTTTTCACAGAACTAGAACAAATAATTTCACAATTTGTATGGAAATACAAAAAACCTCAAATAGCCAAAGCAATCTTGAGAAAGAAGAATGGAACTGGCGGAATCAATCTGCCTGACTTCAGACTATACTACAAAGCTACAGTCATCAAGACAGTATGGTACTGGCACAAAGACGGAAATATAGATCAATGGAACAAAATAGAAAGCCCAGAGATAAATCCACACACCTATGGACACCTTATCTTTGACAAAGGAGGCAAGAATATACAATGGAGAAAAGACAATCTCTTTAACAAGTGGTGCTGGGAAAACTGGTCAACCACTTGTAAAAGAATGAAACTAAAACACTTTCTAACATCATACACAAAAATAAACTCAAAATGGATTAAAGATCTAAATGTAAGACCAGAAACTATAAAACTCCTATAAGAAAACATAGGCAAAACACTCTCTGACATAAATCACAGCAGGATCCTCTATGACCCACTTCCCAGAGTAATGGAAATAAAAGCAAAAATAAACAAATGGGACCTAGTTAAACTTAAAAGCTTTTGCACAACAAAGGAAACAATAAGCAAGGTGAAAAGACAGCCTTCAGAATGGGAGAAAATAGTAGCAAACAAAGCAACTGACAAAGAATTAATCTCAAAAATATACAGCAGCTCCTGCAGCTCAATACCAGAAAAATAAACAGCCCAATCAAAAAATGGGCCAAAGAACTAAACAGACATTTCTCCAAAGATGACATACAGATGGCTAATAAACATATGAAAAGATGCTCAACATCACTCATTTTCAGAGAAATGCAAATCAAAACCACAATGAGGTACCATCTCACGTCGGTCAGAATGACTGCTATCAAAAAGTCTACAAACAGTAAATGCTGGAGAGGGTGCGGAGAAAAGGGAACCCTCTTACACTGTTGGTGGGAATGCAAACTAGTACAGCCACTATGGAGAATAGTGTGATTCCTTAAAAAACTGGAACTAGAACTGCCATACGACCCAGCAATCCCACTGGTGGGCATATACACGGAGGAAACCAAACTGAAAGAGATACATGTACCCCAATGTTCATCACAGCACTGTTTACAATAGCCAGGACATGGAAGCAACCTAGATATCCATCGGCAGACGAATGGATAAGAAAGCTGTGGTACATATACACAATGGAAAGTACTCAGTTGTTAAAAAGAATGCATTTGAATCAGTTCGAACGAGGTGGATGAAACTGGAGCCTATTATCCAGAGTGAAGTAAGTCAGAAAGAAAAACATTAATACAGTATACTAACACACATATATGGAATTTAGAAAGATGGTAACAATGACCCTATATGCAAGACAGCAAAAGAGACAGATATAAAGAACAGACTTTTGGACTCTGTGGGAGAAGGTGAGGGTGGGATGATTTGAGAGAATAGCATTGAAACATGTATATTACCATAGGTGAAATAGATGGCCAGTCCAAGTTCGATGCATGAAACAGGGCACTCAGAGCCGGTACACTGGGACAACCCTGAGGGATGGGATGGGGAGGTGGGAGGGGGTTCAGGATGGGGGACATATGTACACCCATGGCTGATCTATGTTAATGTATGGCAAAAACCACTACAATACTGTAAAGTAATTCAGTTGGCTTAAAGCTCAACATTCAGAAAACTAAGCTCATGGCATCTGGTCCCATCACTTCATGGCAAATAAATGGGGAAACAGTGGAAACAGTGGCAGACTTTATTTTTCTGGGCTCCAAAATCACTGCAGATGGTGACTGCAGCCATGAAATTAAGACACTTACTCCTTGGAAGGAAAGTTATGATCAACCTAGATAGCATATTCAAAAGCAGAGACATTACTTTGCCAACAAAGGTCCGTCTAATCAAGGCTATGGTTTTTCCAGTGGTCATGTATGGATGTGAGAGTTGGACTGTGAAGAAAGCTGACCCCCGAAGAGTTGATGCTTTTGAACTGTGGTGTTGGAGAAGACTCTTGAGAGCCCCTTGGACTGCAAGGAGATCCAACCAGTCCATTGTAAAGGAGATCAGCCCTGGGATTTCTTTGGAAGGAATGATGCTAAAGCTGAAACTCCAGTACTTTGGCCTCTTCATGCAAAGAGTTGACTCACTGGAAAAGACTCTGATGCTGGGAGGGATTGGGGGCAGGAGGAGAAGGGGACGACAGAGGATGAGATGGCTGGATGGCATTACCGACTCAATGGACATGAGTTTGAGTGAACTCTGGGAATTGGTGATGGACAGGGAGGCCTGGCATGCTGCGATTCATGGGGTCGCAAAGAGTCGGACATGACTGAGAGACTGAACAGAACTGAATTCACCTCCAATTAAAACAAATAATTTTAAAAAAAGAATCCGCCTGCAATGCAGGAGACCCTTGTTCATGGGTCAGGAAGATCCACTGGAGAAAGCATAGGTTACCCACACCAGTATTCTTGGACTTCCCTTGTGGCTCAGCTGGTAAAGAATCCACCTGCAATGCAAGAGACCTGGGTTCAATCCCTTGGTTGGGAAGATCCCCTGGAGAAGGGAAAGTGGGTAACTCCTGTATTCTGGCCTGCAGAATTCCATGGACTGTATAGTCCATGGGGTCACAAAGAGTCAGACACGACTGAGTAGACTTTCATTTCACTTCAGTAGGGTACTTTTGTTATGCAGCAATAGATAACTCATACACCTGAGAAATCATTCTAGAAACTAAGAACACTAAGCTAAAGGTAAAGGGCTATGAGGATCATAAAGAAATGGAGCTACAGCCCTAATTAATGCACACCTAAAGGCCACTTTACCTCTAGTTGTCTTCAATTACTTAAGCCAACAAATAAATGCCTTTTATTTTTTAAATAAGTTTGATTTACATTTTCCAGTACTCGTAAAGAAAAGTAGGCTGATAATTTGTTTGGGGGGGGCACTCATTGCCTCTAAATATGACTTCCAAACTACCCTGATCTCTGCCCATTTGCTCATGAAGAACCCCTTTAGTCTCTGCCCACTTTTGTTGCTGTTTAGTTGCCAAGTCATATCTGACTCTTGCAACCCCACAGACTGTAGCCCACCAGGATCCTCTGTCCATGGGATTTCCCAGGCAAGAATACTGGAGTGGGTTGCCATTTCCTTCTCCAGGGACTTTCCAGACCCAGGGACTGAACTCCTGTTTCCTGCATTGGCAGGCAGACTCTTTACCAATGAGCTATCCATTCTTCACCCATTCTTCATGGTTCAAGCCTTCACTTTTTCTGATCTAATGACCACTGCAATAGGGTATCTGTGCATGTGTGCTCAGTCATGTACAACTCTTTGGAACCCATGGACTATAACCCACCATGCTCCTCTGTCCATGGAATTCTCCAGGCAAGAATACTGGAATGGGTTGCCATTTCCTCCTCTGGGAGATCTTTCCAGGGATTGAACCTGTGTCTCCTGGTTTCCCTGCATTGTCAGGCTCATTCTTTACCATTTGAGCCACCTGGGAAGCCTAAGAGGGTATGTAGGTAATCTAAATTCATACGGTACTTTAACTGTCACTTCCATTCATTTGGCACCTGTTGTACACTATTGTGTACAATAGTATTGTATCCTATCTTTGATGAGTATATAGTATATAGTTATCTAGATTGTAACCTTCTTGAAAGTAGGGACCATTTTTGTATATTTCTAATCTCTATGGTATTATCATGGAAGGCAAACATTAACTAATGACTGTTTAATTAGATCTATCTGTCAGGATTTCTTAATGCAGAAGTGACCTACCTGGCTTGGAATCATACATTTTCATTCTGGCAGGTCAAATGCCAAAATATCTGCTGTGGCAAAAAGAAAAACCAAAAGAAGAAGGCTGCTTTTTTGGCTGAGCCACATTTTCTCAATTTCATCCCTTGGATGTGCAATAATGATGGATTTTAAAGATAATTCTTGATTCCTGACAACATCATCCCATAAAACTTTCTGCATATTTGAAAAGGATGCAGAGCTGTTCAAGTAAGCTATGGCTGTTACATATATTTTTGAAGCATATATAATATCCATTCTAAACAGCCTGAACTCAGTAGAGTACAAACATATACTGTCTCTTTTTCCCAATTACTACTTTAATCCTGTCTGCTGAATCTTCTTTTCTTATCCTTTAACAACATTCTGGGCAGCTCCTATAGCTTTGAAATGATGATGTTATTAAGAAGTCCAGTCCCAGTTTAAAACTTCCTTTTAGCTTGTCCCTTCCTGCAGCTCAGACATTTGCGGCCAGAGCCTGAGAAATGGATAAAAGGCTTGGTCGCCTCCTTCACTTCTCCTCTCTTACCTCTGGACCAGTGGGCTTGGGGGTTGGAGCTTATCATGGAAGCAGAGATGGGGAGGAACAAGCGTCTGTTTCAGTGCAGCCTTGTAGCCTTCTTTGGGCTGATACTGCTTATTGGCATTTGTGTGACAGACATCCTAGCACTGGTTCCTCCATGTGAGGGGTCTTTAGGGATTTGGGAGGGGTCTCCCCAGGGCATAGTCTCCACCTTGCTCTTCTAATACCCCCTCAGTTGCTACCTCTGGCATTACCCCCATAGCCTCTTATGTAGGGTACAGCCAAGTCAGCTCAAGTCTGGCTACTTTCCCTAGGGGCTTCTTGACCCCTACAAAACCCATACATCAGTGCCATGCTATAAGGTGGGGACAGCTGTTCCATTGCCTCACTTCTCTCAGCCCACTTAATTCACTTCGATTCTCTGTTCTGTTTCTTGCACAGGCAATGGGGTCAGATAATCTGGTTTGATGACTAAAAAATAAAGTATCATTTTCCTCTTTTAGTGCCCTTCTCTGTAGGTGATCCTCAGAGGACCCCCTAGGGTTTCAAAGGAGGAGCCATAGTACTTTCCACCAGGCTGAAGACTCACAACTCTAACGGCATGTCCGTCTCCCCTTGTCTAGTCAAAAGTTTAAGTGGCTTGGGCATGAGGAGGGGTTCAGGCTCAGAGGATGATGGAGAGTGGGGCATGCAGGGGGATGCAGAATTAGTTTGTCTGACTCATTAAATCCTAAAGGTGATACTGGTCTTCAATATTCAGAATATAGGGTACTTGATACCTCTTTTTACTGAGCTTTGGCTCCTAGTTGCCAATTGTCTACTCAACATTCTGATACCTATGGCAGAGAAAGGAAACCTGGTCTATTGGGGAGAAGTGGATTCTTGCCTTTGCTTATCAGCATTTGTTGTTGTTGTTTAGTCACTAAGTTGTGTCCGACTCTTTGCGACCCCATGGACTGTAGCCTGCCAGGTTTCTCTGGCCATGGGATTTCCCAGGCAAGAATACTGGAATGGGTTGCCATTTCATTCTCCAGGGGATATTCCTGACCCAGTGATTGAACCCATGTCTTCTGCTTGGCAGGCGGCTTCTTTACCACTGAGTCACCAGGGAAGCCCAAAGTGAGTATTAGCTAGCATAATACTATGATGGGAGTATTAATCCTCCAGATTTTCTCATCTGTAAAATGAGAATATTATTTGATTAATAACCTTCATTCATATATAGTCTAAAAACATAGAATCACTTTAATTTTATTCAGTATTTAGGTTGCATCTATAGAAGGACATTCAATTTAAAAAATAAGTTAGTATGCCAGTTTCTTAGCACTGATTTATAATCCCAGTTTGTTGCCATTATGTATGAGATTACAGGACTATTGTGAGAATTAAATTTATCACGCATGAGAAGGGCCTGGCATAGAGTAATTGCTCAATTAATATCATCCATTATTATTACTATGATTTCTGGCCTTACACAAGTCATCTAAGCTCTCTGAGTCTCCATTTCCTCGTGCTTAATTAAGGATAATAATAAAATTCTAAAGAAAGAGTCTAGGATTCATATTCAAAGATTCTATGGAATTGTATTATCTCGTAACAATTATAAACTTCTTTGTAAATGTTAGATATTATCTATAAAATGAGGACATTGAATCTTTAAACTATTTTCCCCTTCTAAAGCTGCCCTCCTAGAAAAGCCAGCAGTGCATCAGTCTCACAAAGTATTTCCTCTTCTAAAATGCCATGGATTTACCATTATGAAGAAAGAAAAGAAAATTTTCACTTTTCAACAAACTGGAAACACTAATAAATAAAATCAGCAAACACTGCCTCATTCTATCTGTGAACTCATAATTTTCAGAGTGTAAAAGACTGTTCTTCCCTTTCATTACACTCAATTCTTATCTGTTCTCCAGAATGCTTTACCTTCTCAAGTACCTTCACATAATATTACACGGAAAGGAAATGACTTAAGATGCAATGGAAAACTTCCAGAGAATCAGCCAATAAAATTTAGTCATAGGAGTTACTTATTCCAATTCCTTACATCTAAGATAATGGACACTAAAGACTTTGACTGTGTGGATCGCAACAAACTGTGGAAAATTCAAGAGATGGGAACACCAGACCACCTTACCTATCTCCTGAGAAATCTGTATGCAGGTCAAGAAGCAACAGTTAGAACCAGACATGGAACAACGGACTGGTTCCAAACTGGGAAAGGAGTATTTCAAGGCTGCATACTGTCACCTTGCTTATTTAACTTATATACAGAGTACAGCATGAGAAATGCTGGGCTGGAGGAAGCACAAGCTGGAATCAAGATGGTAGGGAGAACTATCAATAACCTCAGATATGCAGATGAGACACCATGCTTATGGCAGAAAGCAAAGAGGAACTGAAGAGCCTCTTGATGAAAGTGAAAGGAGAGTGATAAACCTGGCTTAAAACGCAACATTCAAAAAACGAAAATCATGGCATCCAGTCCCATCACTTCATGGCAAGTAGATGGAGAAACAATGGAAACAGTGAGAAATTTTATTTTCTTGGGCTCCAAAATCACTGCAGATGGTGATTGCAGCCATGAAATTAAAAGACACTTGCTCCTTGGAGGAAAAGCTATGACAAACCTAGACAGCATATTAAAAAACAGAGACATTACTTTTCCAACAAATGTCCATCTAGTCAAAGCTCTGGTTTTTCCAGTAGTCAGGTATGGATGTAAGAGTTGGACCATAAAGAATGTTGAGTGCTGAAGAACTGATGCTTTTGAACTGTGTTGTTGAAGACTCTTGAGAGTCCCTTGGACTGCAAGAAGATCAAACCAGTCAATCCTAAAGGAAATCAGTCCTGAATATTCATTGGAAGGACTGATGCTGAAGCTGAACTCCAATACTTTGGCCACCTGATGTGAAGAACTGACTCATTGGAAATGACCCTGATGCTTGGAAAGATTGAAGGTAGGAGGAAAAGAGGACGACAGAGGATGAGATGGTTGGATGGCATCACCGACTCAATGGACATTGAATTTGAGCAAGCTCCAGGAGTTGGTGACGGACAGAGAAAACTGGTATGCATGGGGTCACAAAAAGTAGGACACGACTGAGCGACTGAACAGAAGATAATGGTGGAATGTTTTCTTCTATACTGCCTTCAAATATGAACACTAATCATACCACAAGAATATTCATTCCATTTTGAAAATTCCAAGCCTTCCCATATTCCTTGATTGCTGAATCATTTAAAAAGCATATTCAAAACTACTGTTGTTTTTTTAAATAATCTATTTAATTTACATTAATTGGCCAGTCTGCCAAAAATATCTGGACCACATTAGTCAATTAAAATTTGAAAGAAACAGAAATCTAAGCTTCTGTTGTCACGATATACCTAAGTATTTATTGCGATCTTTAAATACAAAATTGAACCTAATTCTACTATAATTGCCCTTAAGGAATAAAGGGCAGTTATAGTATTTAATAAAGGGCAGTTATAGTAGTTAATGTTTTTGGCTACAATTATTCTAATCATTAAGTTTTGAAAGAGGAGATTCTCTTAGGGACAAACTCAATCTCAAGTTTGAATATTGGAGACTTGCTGCAAATCTGCAAGTGGCTCTGTTTATCAACCAAGAAAAATGTCTTTTGAAAAGTCAGTCACATATTAATACGGTCCTTTAAGACATGTTTTCATATACATTGTTTTATTTGGAATATGAGATTCCCTGGAAGAGGAGCACAGGAGATAAGGAAAATGAGGCTCAGTGGTGGTTAGCGACTTGCTCAAGATGACAGGAACTGGCAGAGCAGAAAGGAAAACTCGAGTTTCTTGATTTCCAGCCCAGGATCCTCCCACCATAACAGACTGCTTCAGAAATCCATGAAGTTCTCTGAAATGCTGACATCATCTCATCTATCACCCTGCCATCAACCAGTTAAAATCATGCCAGATAAAAATCAGTCATTCAAAATCATGTCCAGTATGGAAGAATGCTTACAATATATTTCAATTACTCATTCATTCATTCAAATTTATTTGTTGAGAACATACTATTTGTCTGGCATTGTGCTGGCATTTGGGATGTAGTCATGAGTAAACCAGACATGGTTCCTACTCCTCTGGAGCTTACAGTTAAGTCATGGAGATAGATACTACTCACAAAATCACACAAGTAAATCTATCAGTACAAATCAGGAATAACACTGTCCAGAATGACTACAATACACTTTTTTTTAAATTTTATTTTATTTTTAAACTTTACAAAATTGTATTAGTTAGGGTTAGAAAGTCTCTAACAGAGAGACCTAATCTCATCTGAAACACCAGGAAATGGCTAGTTTAGGGGGAAGGGGTGGGGAAATAAGGAGCATTCCAGGTCATGGAAGGACATGCCAGGCCAAGAGAATCACATTTATAGAAGCCCTAGGGCAGGAAGGAAAATGAACATACTTTATGATAGTAATTTTGTGTAAGCAAAGGTGGGGGAGTCTAGCAGGAAATACACCAAAATATTAATGATGCTTTCTTTTAGAGAATAATTGGTGATGTTATTTTCTCATTTATGCTTTACTGAATGTTCCAAATTTTCTACGATGAAAAATAAAAGCTTTTTGTTCTGCAGGGAAATTCAGCCTAAAGAAGTGGTAAAGAGCTGACTAGAAAATTGGGTCCAAAAGGAGGAGGGGAAACAGAACTCTCCCAGTCACTCCAGGCCAGAAATCCAAAAGCTGGACCGGAAAGCTGGAAGTTAGCTGTATAAAAACATAATTATCGTGCATCGAACCTGGACTGGCAACTCGTGTATGGGGAGGGAGGAGGGAGGAGGGTTCAGGATGGGGGACACGTGTATACCTGTGGCGGATGCATGTTGATATATGGCAAAACCAATACAATATTGTAAAGTTAAAAAATAGAATAAAATAAAAAATAAATAAATTTATCTCAAAAAAAAAAAAACAACATAATTAGCTTTGGTGAGTTAAAAGATCCTTGAGTACTTAAAATGTATAAAGCTGTGAATGAAAAGGAACTAATATATATTGAGCCCTATTATATGCCAAGCACTATTCTACACTATAGAATTTACACTACACTATAGAATTTGTTCAAGCTGGTTTTAGAAAAGGCAGAGGAACCAGACATCAAATTGCCAACATCTGCTGGATCATGGAAAAAGCAAGAGAGTTCAGAAAAACATCTATTTCTGCTTTATTGACTATGCCAAAGCCTTTGACTGTGTGGATCACAATAAACTGTGGAAAATTCTGAAAGAGATGGGAATACCAGACCACCTGACCTGCCTCTTGAGAAACCTATATGCAGGTCAGGAAGCAACAGTTAGAACTGGACATGGAACAACAGACTGGTTCCAAATAGGAAAAGGAGTACGTCAAGGCTGTATATTGTCACCCTGTTTATTTAACTTCTATGCAGAGTACATCATGAGAAACACTGGACTGGAAGAAACACAAGCTGGAATCAAGATTGCTGGGAGAAATCTCAATAACCTCAGATATGCAGATGACACCACCCTTATGGCAGAAAGTGAAGAGGAACTCAAAAGCCTCTTGATGAAAGTGAAAGTGGAGAGTGAAAAAGTTGGCTTAAAGCTCAACATTCAGAAAACGAAGATCATGGCATCCGGTCCCATCACTTCATGGGAAATAGATGGGGAAACAGTGGAAACAGTGGCAGACTTTATTTTTCTGGGCTCCAAAATCACTGCAGATGGTGATTGCAGCCATGAAATTAAAAGACGCTTACTCCTTGGAAGGAAAGTTATGACCAACCTAGATAGCATATTCGAAAGCAGAGACATTACTTTGCCAACAAAGGTTCGTCTAGTCAAGGCTATGGTTTTTCCTGTGGTCATGTATGGATGTGAGAGTTGGACTGTGAAGAAGGCTGAGCGCCGAAGAATTGATGCTTTTGAACTGCGGTGTTGGAGAAGACTCTTGAGAGTCCCTTGGACTGCAAGGAGATCCAACCAGTCCATTCTGAAGATTAGCCCTGGGATTTCTTTGGAAGGAATGATGCTAAAGCTGAAACTCCAGTACTTTGGCCACCTCATGTGAAGAGTTGACTCATTGGAAAAGACTCTGATGCTGGGAGGGATTGGAGGCAGGAGGAGAAGGGGACGACAGAGGATGAGATGGCTGGATGGCATCACTGACTCGATGGATGTGAGTCTGAGTGAACTCCGGGAGTTGGTGATGGACAGGGAGGCCTGGCATGCTGTGATTCATGGGGTCACAAAGAGTCAGACAGGACTGAGCTACTGATCTGATCTGATAGAATTTACATCTACACTATAGAATAATACAGACAATGTGCTTTATTTCCACAGTTTACCCTCTGACTGTGTTCCTTTCTCTACACTATCTCTACCAGATGGGTATTATAATCTCCATTTTTTAAAAAGAAAGTGAGATTTAAAGAGAGGTCAAGTAAGTTACTCAAAATCAGACGTCTATTAGATGGAAGAGCTGGGATTAAACGAATGGGTCTGTCTGATTCCAAAGAAGATCCTAGGACTCCCGTTGATATTGACCAGGGTTCTTGGCCTTCCCCAATCAATAGAAATTGATAAGAAGCCAGTCAAGAAATTCAGGCAAGCCTTTATTGGGGCTCCTGCTGCAGCATGAGGGAATGAAAACAAGTAACAGTTTCCCTTGCTGACTCCCTTTGTGGGGTAGGGGCAAGCTGGTTCCTATATGGAGTGAGAGTAAGTGGTATGTCCACAGGTCAGGCCGGAGGGATGTTTTAGGTGGTTTGCCCACCTCTTGGTAGTGTTGAGTGCAGAGGGCATGCACAGTAACCTGCTTTTTCTTCCAACACCCAGCTTTTTGCTCCCAGATCTTCAGAAGTGATAGTTGAGTTTTTCTGGTCTTTTTGTATCTTGTTGTCTAGAACTTGCCCCAACTGTGCATGCACACAGTTGTTTTGAGTCTTTTTTTTTTTTCCTTTACCTCTGTCCTGTCTAGGCTTCTTCTTTTTTTTTAATTTATATATATATTTTAATTTTATTTTATTTAACTTTACAATATTGTATTGGTTTTGCCATATATCAAAATGAATATGCCACAGGTATACATGTGTTCCCCATCCTGAACCCCCCTCCCTCCTCCCTCCCCATACCATCCCTCTGGGTCATCCCAGTGCACCAGCCCCAGGCATCCAGTATCGTGCATCGAACCTGGACTGGCGACTCGTTTCATATATGATATTATACATATTTCAATGCCATTCTCCCAAATCATCCCACCCTCTCCCTCTCCCACAGAGTCCAAAAGTCTGTTCTATACATCAGTGTCTCTTTTGCTGTCTCGTATACAGGGTTATTGTTACCAACTTTATCAATTCCATATATATGCGTTAGTATACTATATTGGTGTTTTTCTTTCTGGCTTACTTCACTCTGTAAAATAGGCTCCAGTTTCATCCACCTCATTAGAACTGATTCAAATGTATTCTTATTAATGGCTGAGTAATACTCCATTGTGTATATGTACCATAGCTTTCTTATCCATTCATCTGCTGATGGACATCTAGGTTGCTTCCATGTCCTGGCTATTATAAACAGTGCTGAGATGAACATTGGGGTACACGTGTCTCTTTCAATTCTGGTTTCCTCAGTGTGTATGCCCAGCAGCGGGATTGCTGGATCACTGCTGGGCATACACACTGAGGAAACCAGAATTGTTTTTAGTCTCTTAAAATTTCTCTGTATTTTGTTGCTCAAGGAGCCATTTGTCTCGGTGCAAGCACTACAGCAAAGGGTCCCAGGTCCCAGCCTATGTCACGGGCACCAATGTAGATGTGATAAATATTGCTTATATTAAGATTTTCCTGTAAAAATTGGGGATGTGGGGACTATGTTGCTTTTTGGCAGACCAAAGATGATAGGATTGTATTGTCAGGATGGTAGTGACTTCTGCAAAATGCAGTATTTTTAAACTCTTAAATAGTACTAGGGACTGTTCTAAGTGAATTAGAAATCTTATCTAATTTAATCCTCATAACAATCCTATAAGTACTATTATTATCTTCAGTTTGCAGATAAGGAAACTGAGTTACAGACAGGAAAAATAACTTGCCCAATATCATACAGAGCTGTTATTTGAAGCCTGCAAAATGGATCCAGAATCTGTAGACCTAACCACCAAGCTTTATATTATTTCTAGACTTTCAACTGACTCTCTTGGCCCCCCTTTATACATGAGAGATCTACTTCCAAACTTCCCTTCCATGGTATCCCTGCTTAGATCAGTGAAAACAAGTTCCTTTAGAAGTTTGAAGCTGTTAGAAAACCACCTGATACTGACTACCATTTGCCTAGAGTCTGAGACCTAGCCTAGAAGGAAGTCTGCTTCTGATTCTCAGAGTAGGGCTACACAATAATGCTGAAGCTCAGATTGCCCAAATGCAGCACACCTTGTGAAAACAGTGTCTAGCCTGCTGCTGCTGCTAAGTCGCTTCAGTCATGTCCAACTCTGTGCGACCCCATACACGGCAGCCCACCAGGCTCCCCCATCCCTGGGATTCTCCAAGCAAGAACACTGGAGCGGGTTGCCATTCCTTCTCCAATGCATGAAAGTGAAAAGTGAAAGTGAAGTCGTGTCTGACTCTTCGCAACCCCATGGACTACAGCCTACCAGGCTCCTCCGTCCATGGGATTTTCCAGGCAAGAGTACTGGAGTGTCTAGCCAAGTGGTTCTCAAATGGTAGTATACATCAGAATCACCTAGAGAACTTGTTAAAACATATACTCCTGCGGCCTACCCCAGAAGTTCTGATTCAGTAGATCCGGCAGGAGGAGGGTGAAGGGTGTAGAACCATTGGCATAGCCTAATAGAAAGCATGACCATCCTGGGAAGCAGGATTTGTAGGAATGTCATCAGGGTTCTGGCACCAGAACCCTTGAAACTGAGAGTTCCTTTCAATCTGCTCTAACTCTGCCCTCACAATCTGGTTCCACAGAAGGTGGCTAAGATGGAGAAGGAAATCTGCTCTCAAACCAGCAATGAACCAGCGCTGGAAGTGTTTGTTGAAAAACAAAAGCAATGGATTTTAGGTAGTGGGAATTTGAATTTTTTTTTTTCTTTTTATTCTTTTCAGGGGTGCTGGTGATAGTAATAGGTTCTGATTAATGTGTCATCTGGGTAATTATTTTAATCTGAAAGGAAAAACAAGATATAGTCCAGTTGCAAAACACTGGAGTTACATTTATCCCAAAATCTCAAACTAAGTTCACCTACAAGTACAAAACAACAAAAATTCCATTTTACATTTTGAGTTACAAAGGTCTGGAAACTGAGAGATAACTTAAGTAACACCCGAGCGCCCTCTGGTGGGAAGTGAATTCTCCACTGCCCAAGCGAAAGTGTTCCTGTGCTAAGCAACCATTAGAGAATCTTGGATTTCTTTTCCAACCCTTTGAAATTGGAGAATGTTTTCTGAGAACAAATATAAAGGAAAAGATTACTGGGGAAGAGAGATTTTGGAGAGCACTGTTATGAAAATAGCTATGGATCTAAGTCAAACCTGTTCCTCTTCAAATTTTTACCCACTAGTCTGTTTCACTGATGATTCTTGCCTGAATCAATTACTATGATGATGACAGAAAAATATTTTTATTTACATTATAGATTCCAAAGCACTTGAACAATAGTTAATTTACAAACCTAGGATTCTAGTAAACCCTTGAAATTATCTCGTTATAAATATTCTGCTGGTCTCACTTGAAAATGCCCATGTCTTTTGTTTAAGTCACCAGGCTTGCTTCCATTTACTTGACATTTTGTAAAGCCCTCTTTTGTGTTTTGTAAAGTGTACTGACTGGCTGTATATATCTCTTTGAATCCACAGCACACACCTACAGGTTCAGAATCAGGCCTAAGGGATTCAGCTCAGAACATCTTTAAATTAGTAATTAAGTCTAAGAGGTAATCTCTAGCACTTGCTCAGTTGCTAGTAACCACCAGTTGGAATATTATTACATGATATTGATATCTTCTTACCAACCTTCCATCCATCTAGAAGAGCTGATGAAAATTTTAAATGAACTATATTTTTAACATAGTAACTGACATATTTAGCAGTATTTCCTTCCTTTTAGGATTTTAATAATAACACATAACTGCTATAGCTATTCACTGCAACCTATGTGATGAGCACTCTTGCTGCTTCCATGTTACAGCTCAGGAAACTCAGATTTACAGTGGTTGGAGCACTCACCCAAGTACAGCTCATTAAGAGCAGAACAGAGATTTAAACCCAAGAAGCTTTAACTACTCTTAACAGTATGGCACACTATCTCCCTTTTTATTCTTTTCTTTTTATCTCTTTGCTTTTAAGAAAGAAAAAGACAAGCGAGGACATAGGTAGTCTTCTATTTGAAGGTGCCCCTGGTACTTCTAGCACATATTACGTCTATAAACCTGTTTCTCTATTAGATTCCTTTCTTTCTATAGAAGTTCAAAAGCATTGATGGTTTTGAACTGTGGTGTTGGAGAAGACTCTTGAGAGTCCCTTGGACTGCAAGGAGATCCAACCGGTCCATCCTAAAGGAGATCAGTCCTGGATGTTCATTGGAAGGAGTGATGTTGAAGCTTAAACTCCAATACTTTGGCCACCTGATGCAAAGAGCTGACTCATTGGAAAAGACCCTGATGCTGGGAAAGATTGAGGGCAGGAGGAGAAGGGAATGACAGAGAATGAGATGGTTGGACGGCATCACCGACTCGATGGACATGGGTTTGGGTGGACTCTGGGAGTTGGTGATGGACAGGGAGACCTGGTGTGCTGTGGTGGGACTACCATACAATTGCACTAGCAAGGTTATGTTCAAAATCCTTCAAGCTAGGCTTCAGCAGTACATGAACTGAGAACTTCCAGATGCACAAGCTGGATTTAGAAAAGGCAGAGGAACCAGAGATCAAATCGTCAATATTTGTTGGATCATGGAGAAAACAAAGGAATTTGAGAAAAACATCTACTTCTGCTTCATTGATTATGCTAAAACCTTTAAGTGGATCACAACAAACCATGGAAAATTCTTAAAGAGATGGGAATACCAGACAACCTTACCTGTTCCTGAGAAACCTGTATGCAGGTCAAGAAGCAACAGTTAGAACTGGACATGGAACAACAGACTGGTTCCAAATTTGGAAATGAGAACAACAAAGCTGTATATTGTCACCCTGTTTATTTAACTTCTATGCAGAGTACATCATGAGAAATGCTGGACCGGATGAATCACATGCTGGAGTCAAGACTGCCAGGAGAAATATCAACAACCTCAGATATGCAGATGATACCACTCTAGTGGCAGAAAGTGAAGAAGAACTAAAGAGCCTCTGATAAGGGTAAAGGAGGGGAGTGGAAAAGCTGGCTTAAAACTCAACATTCAAAAAACTAAGATCATGGCACCTAGTTTCAACATTCAAAAAACTTCATGACAAACAGAAGAAGAAGAAGTAGAAGCAGTGACAGATTTGAATTTACTGGGCTTCAAAATCACTACAAGCAGTGACTGCAGCCATAACATTAAAAGATGCTTGCTCCTTGGAAAGAAAGCTATGACCAACCTAGGCAGTATATAAAAAAGCAGAGATCATTTTGCCAACAAAGCTGCATATAGTCAAAGCTATGGTTTTTCCAACAGTCATGTACAGATATGAGAGTTGGACCATGAAGAAGGGAAGAATTAGTGCTTTCAAACTGTGGTTCTGGAGAAGACTCTTGAGAGTCTCTTGGACTGCAAAGAGATCAAATCAGTCAATCCTAAAGGAAATCAACTCTGAAAATTCATTGGAAGGACTGATGCTGAAGCTGAACTCCAATACTTTGGCCATCTTATGTGAAGAACTAATGCACTGGAAAAGACTCTGATGTTGGGAATGACTGAAGGCAAAAGGAGAAGGGAGTGACAGAGGATGAGATGGTTAGATAGCATCACCAACTCAATAGACATGAATCTGAGCAAACTCAGGGAAAGTAAAGAACAGGGAAGCCTGGCGTGCAGCAATCCATGGGGTCACGAGGAATCAGACATGACTTGGCAACTGAATAACAATTAGCTGTGCCAGCAGTAGCCCCTGGCATCCCCAGCCCCACTTCTGTACCTGATGAATTCAGATTTGTCATTCTGGTTCAGTTTGAAATTCATCTTTCCCAGAAAGTTTCTCTGGAATTCTTCAGTAGTCTGTGCACATGGCTTCTAGCATAGCATGTTGCCATATTTTTTTTTAATCATCTGGTTATGTGTTTGCCTCTCCCATTAACAGACTTGAAGGTGAAGACCATGATTTACTCATCTTTGTAGCTCCAACCCAGTGTTTCATACATTCAATAAATACTGGTTAAGCTGAAATGTTATATTCATGCCATTTTGCTGTCAGGATTGTGGCTTCCTAGAGAGGAGGAATTCTGGCTTCTAGTACATATCTTTCCATTCTCTATACTCATCATACACAAAGCTGACCATCAGAATCTGAGGAGTTTTAAGTATAGTTTCTGAGAAATGAGTATATTACAAAGGTGACATTCATAGTACTGGGGGGTGAGGGGAAGGATAGCAATTATTTCTCCAATAGTGCTAATTTTTATCATATCCATAAGATATTCTGTGATCAATAGTTTAATCATTTAATTGTGATAAGGAGATAATGCTGAGTAAGTATAGAAAATGTGTATAAAGCATAGGACAACAGAGGAAGGCTAATCTCTCTGTTGGCATGTCAAATATTTATTTACCTGGGCATAACATTTGCTATTATATTTACTTTTGGTGTTTGTGAGTAATGCTACAAGAAAAATTGCTAGGTCAAGGCTTAAGATTAAAGTGGTATGAGGCTCTGGAGTGAGTGGAATGTAAAGAAAATGAAGCAGATTGCTTTGTTTTGTCTATTTTAATATAATTTATTATTTTTAGTGTTTAATAACTCAATACATTTATATTCAAAATTCCTTTATTATTGAACTCCCTGCAGCAAAAAATAACTTGGTTATTGCCAATCTAAAACTCTCTAACCCCTAATTTCCTTTTTCTACTGAAACAATTGTTTTGATAACATACTTACATAGTGAGAAGTATCTCAGGAATGATACTATTCAGTTATAGCAGAAAGGATTATATTAAAAATGGCATTGGGACAACTGGCTGATCAAATGGAGCTTACAGACTAAAGAAGAAAAAAAAATCATTAAACACCAACATTACAAAACTAGAACTCATATTTTCCCCCAAATCTGGCCTTCTTCCCACTTCTCTAAGAGAGGCATGTTTTCTCATACCTCTCTAAGACAGGTAGAGAGGCACACCTGACATACTTGACTCTTTTCATGCCCTCTCCTCAACATCCAATGTATCACCTAGTTTTATAGATGCTACCTTCTAAGTATCTTGTGAATCTGTCCACTTTTCTCCAGTGAACTTCCAACATCCCAATTTAGACCTCTATCATCTCATATCTGGACTTCTGAAAGTCATGGGTGTCCCTCCAAGTTTTCTTATGCTTTTCCAATTTATTCTTACAAACCACAACCAGTTTTCTAAAAAAACAAATCTGATAAGTTCATTCTCCTGTTTATAACTTTTCAATGGCTCCCCACTTGCAGTAGAATAAAGGGCACACCCCTTAAGATAGCTAAAAAAAAAGCTGCATTTTCTGGCCCCATCTCTGGCCTCATCTCTTGCCATTTTCTCCCTCAGACATCCTTAACCAGACACAATGAATTTATTTCATTCCTCTCTCACTTCTGGCTTCCGTATGTATGTTGCATTTGCATTAACCACTTTTTCTATCTCTTGGCCACTTTTCTACCTATCTAGAAGCTTATTTGATACCTCCTCCTCCATAACCAGTTTATGTTGGATTCTAATCTCTCTGTATTATGCCCATCATCACTGCTACCTTACTAAATTGTGCTTGTCTATTTGTCTATTTTTCCCGCAGACTATAAACTCACTGAAGGTAGAGATTTTGCCTATAACGTTCACTCCCAAATCTCTGGGCTTAACACAATACTCAGTACATGGTAGTACAATTTAGTAGTTAATTGGTCAAATGGATGGATGGAAGAATAAATGAACTAATGAATAGACTATATGATAAGTGTTATGTATTTATCATAAAATTATCATAGGTATTAAGACGACCTTCAGGTTCCATGATTCACTAGAAGGACTCACAAGACATAATGTGTGTTATACTCACAGAATATACTCACCGAATATGTGTTATGATTTGTTACAGAAAAATAGAAATTAAAATCAGCAAGGAAATAGAGTGCATAAAACAGAGTCCAGGAGAAACTAACTATAAGCTTCCACGTGTCCTCCCTCAGAGGAGTCTAACTGACAGCACTTAATTCTCCCAACAAAGATGTATGAGAACACATGCAAACTGTTGCCAACCAGGGAAACCCACCTGAGCTTTGATTCCAGAATTTTTACTGGGGCAGTCAGTCACAAAGGCATAAAGTACCTGCATGACTGAGTTTAGTATTGGAGAAGGAAATGGCAACCCACTCCAGTATTCTTGCCTGGAGAATCCCAGGGATGGGGGAACCTGGTGGGCTGCCCTCTGTGGGGTCGCACAGAGTCGGACACGACTTAAGTGACTTAGCAGTAGCAATCCTGCTCCCAACCTAAAGATAAAGCTGATACAGGATAACCCAAAGCCCAAGGAATGAAAAGAAGACATTCACCACAAATCACACTGTTAGTATGAACCATTGTTTTCCCCAGATAGGCAAAAATAAAGTATGTCTATGAAAACTTGCATAAGCCAAATGGTGTAAAGTGAAGCAGCAATCACCTTAGGAAACACCTTGCTAACAGATCTACAAAATAAATCAAAATAAAGCCAGTTCAAAACTGGCAGCTGGATGCTGAGATGCTGAGTGTAGTTCTCTGGTGAAGGAGCTTAGTGGTGCCACTCCTGCTGCTGAGAGTGCCCCTACCTCTATAACTGCTCACTACAGAACAAATGCTGAATGCTATTTTCTCTTTTTTCATAAAAGTGAAAATCCTCTTCAGATTTCTTTTGGTTAGCAAACACAAGAACTAACACAGTACAATTATGTAAAGTTTAAAAATAAAAAAAAATAAAAAAAAGAACTAACACAGGTCTTTTGTGAAAGTCAAGTGGTGTAAAGAGAACTCTGGAAAGTCCTAGGATAACTGTATCTGGCACAGTACTAAGTCTCAGTTATATAAAGATACTCTTGTCAATAAGGATTATTTCAAGGGCTCAGAGGTTATATGCCAGGAGGTTGTTCATCAAGGGCCCATCCTCAAGACCTTTAGAATATGCAGGGTTTGGGCAACCCAGGCCTGCTGAGTTAATCCCTCTCAATTTACAGAAACTCAGAAGACTGAAGTGGGTTAAGGAGGACTTCTTAATACATACAACATTTGAGCTGCATATTGAAAGAGAAGAATCAGCTATAAATACAGATGAGAAAGCAAACATAGAAGTAAGAACAAAATCATCAAGGCATAAGTGAGCACGGCTCTTTAAGGGAAGGAAAGTAGCTCTCATGGATGAAATCACCTCTACTCACAGACCCTCAAGCTTCCATGATGTTCCTATTGCCACTCTTTTCCCGCCTGTATTCATCCACTCACTAGAGATCTTTTCACAAACTGGAAAAATGATTACTACATCATATTGTATTCTTTCTAATCTATGCTTTATGGTATGCAGAAATTTTTGCCCAAAGTCTCACAGATAATTTATTTCAAAGTATTCTCTGCATCCATTTTCAAACTCATAAACTATGTATCTATCATCTTCTCTTTTGTATAACCTTTCCCAGAGACAGTGAGAATATTGTACCCAAGTTACCTCCTGAGTGAGGGAAAATGGCAAGACAGCAGAATATACTAGAAAAGATGAATAAGTATCTGAAAATATAATTTTCCTATACTTGTATGTTTTCTTGCAAATGTCTCAAGAGGGACAATCTTCTGTATCATTTGAATTTCCTATAGCTCGTGAATTTATACTAAGCCAAATCTGCATGGCTATGCTCCCCTATTCTCTAAAATTAGATAAAATAATAAATTACTGGTTGAAACTGAACCCTAATACTTTAAGCACCTTTTCCAAATTTAAGTAAAATAATAAATGTGAAAACAGTATAGTCCCTATATCCAACATACTCAATAAATTATTGTTGAAACTGAACTCTAATAGTGGGTATGTGTGTGTGCATGCTCAGTCACTCAGTCACGTTTGACTCTTTCCTCCCTCACAGACTCCTCTGTCAATGGGGTTTTCCCAGAAAGAATACTGGAGTGGTTGCCATTTCTACTCTATGGGATCTTCTTAACCCAGGGATCATGCCCAGGTTTCCTGTATCTCCTGCATTGGCAGGCAGATTCTTTAACAATGAGCCGCCTGGGAATCCCTAATACTTTAAGTATCTTTTCCAAATTTACCTCCTCATCAAAAGGAAAAATAATTGAAATGTATACTGAAATCATGGAAAAGGCAATGGCAACCCACTCCAGTACTCTCACTTGGAAAATCCCATGGACGGAGGAGCCTGGTAGGCTGCAGTCCCTGGGGTCGCTGAGAGTCGGACACGACTGAGCGGCTTCGCTTTCACTTTTCACTTTCATGCATTGCAGAAGGAAATGGCAACCCACTCCAGTGTTCTTGCCTGGAGAGTCCCAGGGAAGGGGGAGCCTGGTGGGCTGCCGTCTATGGGGTCACACAGAGTGGGACACAACTGAAGCGACTTAGCAGCAGCAGCGGCATATTGAAATCAAGGCTTGAATGAAGTATACTTTCTTAACAGTCAAAGCAATCAAACTCTATGAAAGATGAAAATTAAAGTTTTCCGTATGAAAATATGGGGGGGTGGGGAATGAAACTTTGATGGGAAGAGGGAAACATACCAGCCATGGAAAATGAAACTAAGCTATGTATCTAATGCCAAAACCAAATTAAAAGAGGCTTAATGAGAACTAGGCAGCAGCCTGAAAGAAATCTCATTTGCCCTCTTCACCCTCAAATTGCCTTGTTGGGAGTCCATGAGAGTCTGTATTTAAGAAACAAAAAATGTGCAGGCATTTATAGAAATTGCTCTGGTTTCTCATGCAATGGTGTGGGCTTCATAAATGTTTAGTGGAAATAAGAATGATGAATATTAGAAATAGGAAAAAAGACATACCAATTGTTTAAAGGAAGAGAAAATAAAGATGCACAAATGGAATTATTATATGCCTATTGATTTTTGAAAGCTATATGAAAGACTGAAAAGGACAACAAAATAGTAAATCTAATATTGCTACTCAACTTCAAAGCTTCTTCTCTCATAAGACTGATGCATGTGTACAACCACAAGAGAAGCTTTATTTTAAATGTAAGCATTTCAAGGAATAGTGTGTGACCTTAGACATCACCTCTTTAAAAAAGAACAAGCTGTGAGAGGCTAAAGGCTTGTGATTTTAATGAGGGTTAATGATGATAATATAAAGCTACTTTGCACACTACAGTCCACTTATTAGCAACAGCTCATACTTCTTTGCAGAGCCACCTATTTCATATCCAAGACACAGTAAGTGTATTTTAATACAAAACCTTAAGTTTCTCTAAGACATTCCAAATTTATATCAACATTATCATCTTACCCAATCAGCCAAAACTCCAGTGTGTGGATTGCTTCTCTCCTGATCAGACTTCTGTGTGAATTGTCAAAGGGAAAAGGAGAAAATTGTGCAAAAGATGGCTCTGTGTTGTTCCTGACCAAACATTAATGTCAGCCTATTCCAAAATCAGATCAAAGATATAATTATTCTGTTAAGCAGACATAGAACAAATTTAAGAAGAGAAAATTTTAATATGGTCTGAATTTTCCACTAGCGTTACCAAAATATAGCTCCAAAAATCTCCAAATTTTAATCTATGTTAATTAAAAATGACAAACACAGTTACTATAAGCCATCATGGCCTGAACTAATTTGACTGAGCATGCAATGCAGTGTTGGCAAGGTCAGGCTTTTGTGCTCAATTATTGTTCCTTCATGCGGACTTCAAAGAAACTGTTTTGTGAGAAGGAACAATGATTCCACTATACAAAGAATAACTAACATAAAATTTAAATAACAATCCAGTGGAGGCTGCAATTAGTTAGAATTCAAAAGACACACAAACATATGCAAAAACCTATTTGTAAATTGACTTTATTCATTAAAATTCTATAAAACTTTTTCCTAGACAGTAACAATGAGTGAATGCATCAGGAATGTAATCAGTATAGGAAAACCCATCCACTAGGAAAAGTGACAATGACTAGTGGTAGTATAAGTAACAAATAACCATAATGGTGATTGACGGTATCAAGACACAGAGGAACACCCCTGAGACTGAGAATCTGGATATAGAACCTAAGCCGTTTTAAGGTATGGAAAAATTTGGGTGATACCTTCATTGGGGCAGACCTCTTTCTGATTCTTCTTTTATTGGGATGGAGGGAAATTTCAGTACACCAAGACAAAGAGAAGTGGAAGGGATTTTTACTATCCCTTATTCTCCTCCATCTATGCGGTCGCACAGAGTCGGACACAACTGAAGCAACTTACCAGCAGCAGCAGCAGCATTCTCCTCCCATGTGGTGCTAGTGGTAAAGAACCCGCCTGCCAATGACTTGAGTTTGATCCCTGGGTTTGGAAGATTCCCTGGCGGAGGGCATGACAACCTACTTGATTATTCTTGCCTGGAGAATCCCATGGACAGAGAAGCTTGGCAGGATACAGTCCATAGGATCGCACGATTGAGTTGGGCACAACTGAAGTGATTTAACCCGCATTCTCCTCCTAAAAATAGCAAGTATTATCTCTGTGTTACCTTACTAGCCCCTACCCTCTGCCATAAGGTAGGGAATTCCCATAAGGTGGGAATTGATGCTTTTGAACTGTGGTGTTGGAGAAGACTCTCGAGAGTCCCTTGGACTGCAAGGAGATCCAACCAGTCCATTCTGAAGGAGATCAGCCCTGGGATTTCTTTGGAGGGAATGATGCTGAAGCTGAAACTCCAGTACTTTGGCCACCTCATGTGAAGAGTTGACTCATTGGAAAAGACTCTGATGCTGGGAGGGATTGGGGGCAGGAGGAGAAGGGGACGACAGAGGATGAGATGGTTGGATGGTGTTACTGACTCGATGGACGTGAGTCTGAGTGAACGCGGGGAGTTGGTGATGGATAGGGAGGCCTGGCGTGCTGCGATTCATGAGGTCGCAAAGAGTCGGACACGACTGAGTGACTGAACTGAACTGATTCAAAGCCCTAAAACTGCTCAGTTCACTTGGTTCCTGGGGAAGATACCAGAGAGATATCTGCTACATCATGTATCAGAAAGGCTGGGTAACTATTCCAAAGGAGGAAAATTTCCTAATCCCCATTATTGCTTTCCTCACAGCAGAAAATGTGGGACAGTGGTGATATCCAGTCACAGCTTTCTTAATAATCCATGACAAGGAGGAACAGATGCTTTTTAAAGTTTTCCTCTACCCTCTTAGGTTAAGTGAGGTCTATAAATTAAACTGACAAAAGATATATTCATAAAAGAAAATGTATATAAATTTTACTCATGCTAATATTTACACAAACTACAGAGGCTTCAAAGGAAACAAGTGAAAACCCAAAGCATTTAGACCCAGGGGCTGTACCATTTTAACAAAGTGTGATAAATTGCAGAAAAGCAACTAGACAAAGGAAAGAGGGGCTTAAGCTTCTATAGTGATCAATTGAGGGAAACCAGTGGAAAATGAGAGCTATTTTAGTAAGGTTTCATTTATTCAGATTCATCTCAGTTCCATCCTTCCATTTCCAGTGATAAAATCCATTCTCCTCATCCTGATACACCACAAGGGGTAGAGGGGAATTTATGCCACCTTTGCAAAGGGAAATTTATGCCCTATTTCTGGGCAGATAAGGGGAGAGCAGAGAATCTTTATTATATTTATTGGTTCTTAATTTCCTTCAGCTCAAAATAAACCTTATTCTCCAAATATCTGACTTTGCTAGAAAAAAAATTCACCCAAATGAATAGATTGGTTTCCCTTGAAATACATAATCACAAATCTCTAAGGGCACACAGCCATGCAACCCCAGTGTCTGGCAATCCCATCATACTTTCTTAGAAGATTCAGTTTTCTATCCCCCAAAATAACTTCCTTCCTAAACTTCATATGTCTTCTCTCCCCCACAACCCTCTACCCTCAACTCTCAGCTACTGGTTTTATCTTAAACTTCATTAAAGATACTGGAGTAAAACAAATTTCCTTAATTCTCCTTTAGGCAAGCCTTCAAACTCACCTGCATTTGCTCCTCTCTCTGCTGCTACTACTGCTGCTAAGTTGCTTCGGTCGTGTCCGACACTGTGCGACCCCATAGATGGAAGCCCACCAGGCTCCCCCGTCCCTGGGGTTCTCCAGGCAAGAACACTGGAGTGGGCTGCCATTTCCTTCTCCAATGCATGAAAGTGAAAAGTGAAAGGGAAGTCGCTCAGTCGTGTCCGACTCTTAGCAACCCCATGGACTGCAGCCTACCAGGCTCCACTGTCCACAGGATTTTCCAGGCAAGAGTACTGGAGTGGGGTACCATTGCCTTCTCCGGCTCCTCTCTCTACCTTCTCCCTTATTTCAGTGAAGGAAAATTTCTTCCCAGTATGTGTAAAACAGGGTCTTAAATGAGGACTTTTCCTACTATACCACACTTTGGGTTAAGGCTCCAAAAATAAAAATAATTAGTGATAATTACCCCAACATTCTACAAGATACAAGACAGCAGAACCAGTCCATAACTGTCAACTTCCAACATCCATTCCAGCCAAAATAGAGGACACTAACAATTTGGAACTTGAATAAAGAAGAGCCATGTAGGTAAAGGAGAAGGAAATGGCAACCCACTCCAGTATTCTTGCCTAGAGAATCCTGTAGACAAAGGAGCCTGGTGGGCTGCTGTCTATGGGGTCACACAGAGTCAGACACGACTAAGTGACTTAGCATGCTCGCATGCATGTAGGTCAAGGTTTGCTACATGAGGTAATGAGGAATGATATGGCATTTTCCTGCCCTTTCCATGGAGGAAAACAGAGTCTTCCCTGCCCTTCCCACCTCAATCAAACTAAGCAATGGGAGCTCAAGAGAAGCACTGAACGAGAATAAGAAAAATATTATTTTCTTCCACAACTAAACATTTATTAAGCTCTAGAATAGCTGTGTGATGCCATGAAATAGGAGCAAATACAGTAAGAGAGTTCTCAGAAAGGCTTGATATATGTCACCTACAGCTGGAGGACTGGAATAAAGAATTTGAATCCATCATTTTTTAGTTTGATTGATAATAACTTGTAACCCTCAATATCCCTCATCTCCTTGTGCCTTACATCTGGGCACACTGATAAGAAAGTTCGAGCACTCGTTCTTTTCGCACCTGTGGGAAATTCAAAGCACACAAGCCTCTGGCCACCCACACGTAAGGACACTCACCCCAGCACCACCTCATAACCACAATAAAAACTCTAAGCCAGTCTCCTTTCCCTGCTCTCTCAAGCCATTTTCAAAGTCAGGTTAGCTTGTAGAACTTCCCTGGTGGTCCTGTGGTTAAGAATCTGCCTGCCAATGCAGGGGACATGGGTTCGATCCCTGGTCTAGAAAGGTCCCACATGCCTCGGGGCAACTAAACTAATGAGCCTGCACGCCCTAGAGCCCGTACTCTGTAGCAAGAGAAGCCACCACAGTGAGAAGCCCATGTACCACAACTAGAGAGTAGCCCCTGCTCGCTACAACTAGAGAAAGCTGGCATGCAGCAATGAAGACCCAACACAGCCAAAAACAAAATACATAAATGAATAACATTTTAAAAAAATATCAGCTTGTGAAGTCTGTCTTGCTCCTCTCAAAGCCTCATTAGGTAACTAATACACTTTTTCATACTTAACTTGGTATGTAGGTGGAGGTGAGGTGCGGGTTGTGACATCATTCTTGACATCCAACCAAATTCTGAGAGTCTATCTTAATACTACAAAGTGGTCATACAGGGACATTTGAGAATATAGACTCTAGGGACCTCCCTGGTGGGTCCAGTGGTTAAGAATCTGCCTTGGGATGCAGGGGACACAGGTTCGACCTCTGGTCAGGAAACTAAGATCCTATATGCCACAGAGCAACTAAGCCCGAGTGCTGCAACTGCTTAGCCATGCACCACAACTAGAGAGTCCATAGGCCACAATGAAAGATCCCAGTGACTTGACGAAGATCCTGCATGATGCAACTAAGGCCCAACGAAGCCAAGGAAGAAAGAACACAGACTCTAGTGCCTGTTTTCCACGTGAGAGAATTTGGAGGCCAGAGACTGACTGGAGCCACCTGCAAAGGAGGGTAAGAAAAGAAGTCAGTGGCTGAAATAAGTGACAGTGCTACCAGTTTAGGGGGCAAGGATGTGAGACTTTATGGGCCAAGAGAACCCAAGAAAGCTATTTTAATAGTACTTTACCCAAGAGGGCTAAAAGCCAAGACAAGAGGGTCTCAGCAGTAAAAAGCTGTGCAACAGAACACCAGGAGCAGAAGCTGTGAAGGTCACAAAATGTCACCCAGAGAGTATCCACATTAGGAAACTATGCATTTTGGTGGTCTCAGCAGAGGTGTTCCCACACGTACAACCCACATCATAGCCAGCTTGTGGATGTCTGCAGTAATGGTGGACATTTGGAAAGAGCATCCCATCCTTATAACAGTAACAATAACACCAGACAATCTGGAAATTCACAACTCTCCTAGAACCCATTAGAACACTAAAATGAAAGAGTAACCAAATAATCTGAAATCTAAAGAAAGATAAGAGCCTCCAAAGAGAGACAGGACATGAACCCTTGCTTACCTGGCACAGTCATCAAAAGACATTGACAAGGAGAATTCAACTCTAATTTTTAAATAATTACTAGAGGGCAATTGTAGGCTACCTAGAGACTATAGAACCCCTGGAGGCTGCAGATACAAGAGGAATTCACAACCACTCACAGCCTCTTCTCTGCAGACTTCACTTGCTGCTGCTGGAAAGGAATGGGAAAGTTTTAAAAGTCATGGTCTAATTTACATTTTAAGATGGTCCCTCTGGCTGCTGAGTTCAAAATGGATTGGAGGTGGATGAGAGAGTAGTATAGAGATCAGGAGTAATATGGTGACAAGGGTGACAAGAAGAAAGGATGGACGGATTTGGAATATATTTTAGTTTTGAGATTGGTAGGATTTGTTGATGAATTGGATTCAGGAAGGGGAGAATTACAACTATCAATAGTCTTAGATGGATTAGGAATGGAGTGTCTGAGACACACAAGATGCTGTCACAACGTGGACCTGACTCAAGGAGAGGACTGCTGCTGCTGCTGCTGCTGTTAAGCCGCTTCAGTCGTGTCCGACTCTGTGTGACCCCATAGACGGCAGCCCACCAGGCTCCCCTGTCCCTGGGATTCTCCAGGAAAGAACACTGGAGTGGGTTGCCATTGCCTTCTCCGGGACCTCACTTGGGCACTCAACAAAAAAAAGCCTGGATAAGCGTAAGAGTGGGCTTCCCTGGTGGCTCAGGGGTAAAGAATCTGACTGCAATGCAGGAGACACAGGTTTGATCCCTGGATTGGGAAGATCCTCTAGGGGAGGAAATGGCAGCCCACTTCAGTATTCCTGCCTAAAAAGTCCCAGGGACAGAGGAGCCTGGAGTGCTATGGTCCATAGGGATCACAAAGAGTTGGACACAACAGACAGAGTACAGAGCAAGAGTCCTGAGAAGTGTCCTTCCTAGTGCAGGCCTGGGAAGGAGCACAGCAGTCACTTCAGGAAAGACAGAAGTCACACTGGGTCCTTCTCCCCTACCTCCCCTAGGAAGGGGGAGGTACCTTACCCATTACGGGAAGGTAAATGCTGTCACCTAAGGCACTGTGAAAATCCAGTGCAGGTGGGAGAAGTAACAGAACATAACCCTTTACCTCTGGGGAAGGGACAGAATATATGCTAGGAATTACAGAATTACAGCTGGCAGAGGGACTTCAGCACTGAGAATGCTTCTCGCACCCAAGATCCAGGGAGATAATCCTTCCTAAGACTGAGGATTAATCAGAACAGCATACCTCTCATCTCCCACCCACAAGTAACAGTGTTCTACTGATGACATGCAAATAGTGAAGAGAGCCCCTCCAAGGAACAGAAGGAAGAAGGAAACATAGGGGATATTCAGAGGAGTTCTGAAGAGAATTTAATGAAAGGGGTATTTACAGAGGGGAAAGTGATTCTGGAACTAACAGTGAGGAATGCTGAGGTACTGAAAGATGGGCAGCAGTAGGAAACTCTTAAGGCCCAATGTAGCAAGAAGAAACGGTGTAATTGGAATGAGAGCCAGAGTCAAGTGAGCAGGGCCAGAGGTGGAAGCAGTCATTGCCACACCACGACAAATTCAGGTTCTGTGTTTTTAAATTCTCTCTCCTGGTGTCTCCCACTGGCTGACCCAACCATAAGTCAGAGGGCCAGGGAGGTGGAGTGTTACAACCCGTAAATCAGCCCCTTGGGGTACAGGGCAGAGCTAAGAAGAGTAGAAAGTGGAAGCAACAGATGCAAATGGAAAATACCTAGCCTAATATATCCTAGCATTCCTCCTGCAACAAGGTTGGTTCCATCTCCATAGACTTAGCAGCCTCTCCCACCTTAGGGTTCAGATCCAGGCCTTCTCTTTTCTTTCTAACCTCTCTCTAGGAGATATCATGCATTTTGGTGGCTTGTGACATTGTTGGTATGCTTATTACTCTTATATTTATATTTCTCTAGTCCTCTCCTTCGGAGAAGGCAATGGCACCCCACTCCAGTACTCTTGCCTGGAAAATCCCATGGATGGAGGAGCCTGGTGGGCTACAGTCCATGGGGTCGCTAAGAGTCGGACACGACTGAGCGACTTCACTTTCACTCTTCCCTTTCATGCATTGGAGAAGGAAATGGCAACCCACTTCAGTGTTCTTGCCTGGAGAATCCCAGGGATGGGGGAGCCTGGTGGGCTGCCGTCTATGGGGTCACACAGAGTCGGACACAACTGAAGCGACTTAGCAGCAGCAGCAGCAGCAGTCCTCTCCTTGAGTCAGGTCCACGTTGTGACAGCATCTTGTGTGTCTCAGACACTCCATTCCTAATCCATCTAAGACTATTGATAGTTGTAATTCTCCCCTTCCTGAATCCAATTCATCAACAAATCCTACCAATCTCAACACTAAAATATATTCCAAATCCGTCCATCCTTTCTTCTTGTCACCCTTGTCACCATATTACTCCTGATCTCTATACTACTCTCCAATCCATTTTGAACTCAGCAGCCAGAGGGACCATCTTAAAATGTAAATTAGACCATGACTTTTAAAACTTTCCCATTCCTTTCTCTCTTTCCTCATCTTTGCCACACTCTTCTTTACCACGCTCTAGCCAAATTGGCTTTTCTGTATGTCCTCATAGAAGTCAAACTCTTTCATGACTTTGGGGTAATCATCCCCCTGCAAGTAGCTTCTCCCACCTGGCCCTATGTCTCAGAAATTGTCTCTTTCTTATCGTTCAGGCTGGCTTAAATGTCTCTTCCTCAGGAAGTCCTTTCCTGGCCACCTTATTTGATGCAAGTTATGCCTTCACCTCACTATTTTCTACCTTCGTACCTAGTTTATTTCTTTCTTAGCATTGCATGCTAAGTTGCTTCAGTTGTGTCTGACTTTTTGCAAACCCATGGACTGCAGTCCCCCAGGGTCCTCTGTCCAATGGGATTCTCTAGCAAGAATACTAGAGTGGGTTGCCGTGCCCTTCTCCAGGGGATCTTCCCAACCCAAGGATCAAACTCAAGTCTCTCATGTCTCCTGCATTGGCAGGCGAGTTCTTTGCCACTAGAGCCACCTGGGAAGCCCCTCACACTCTAGTTTCTCTGTTTGTTTGGCTGTGTTTTTGTTGAATCTCCATACTGGAATCTCCATAACCAGGGATTTTTATGCCCTAATGACTATCTTGACACCTTATATCCTCTGAGCCTAGAACATAGCACCTGACATGAAGCAGGTATTCAACAAATATTACAGCACCCTATTACATTTTCCATGTGCTAGGGTCTATGCTTAGTTCCATAAAAATAAGACTGCATTTACATCACATAACAATCCTAAGAGGTAGATATAATTTTCATTCTCATTTTACAAATAAGGTAACTGAAGAATAGAAAGGGTAAGTGAGTTATATGTTTAAGAGATGACAGAGGTGAGATTCAAACCTAGACAATCTGAGGCCAGAGTCAGTGCTTTTAATCACTATGCAATACTTATTCCCACATTCATTTCCATGGATCAGATAATGACTATATGAATTAATAAAGTGTGAGGACAGACATAGATGTACCCATAAGTCAGCCTGGGGGAGTCAGAGGAGATAGTATTGAAGCTGAAACCAGAAGACTAAGTTTGCAAGACTGACACACGTGAGGGGATATATGTGAAGCACAGAGGATCACACATGCAAAGGAACAGAGGCATAAGAGAGAGTGGTATGTTAAAGAACAAGAAGGAGTTCAGTTTACATGGAATATAAAATGAGAGGGGGACTTGCCTGGTGGTCCAGTTGCTAAGACTCCATGCTTCCACTGCAGGGGCCACGGGTTCAGTCCCTGGTCAGGAAACTAAGAACACAAGTGTTTCATGGCCGAAAATATAAAAATAAAATGAGGAGAGGGAGATAAGGAAGGATAGTAAGTCAAAATTGATAAGTCTGAATAGGAAAAATTGATAGTCCCCACAAAGCAGTTGGAATTTTATTGTGTAGATTAAGGACTTAGAAAGGCATTGAAGAAATTTAATCAAGGTGCAGACACAGTTAGATTTGTGATTTAGAAAGATTTCTCTGGCAATGGTGTTGAGCAGACTTTCTTAAAGTTGAATAGGCTACATTCTTTCAAGAAAAAAACTTTTTTCATCAGTTCTTTCAGTATCTGAAGACACTTTTTATTATGTTGGTTAAATAGACACACACATATATATATATAACAAACCATAAGCTCCTTATTCTGGTATCTTAGACATAAACTAAACTAAATAAACACATACGTATGTATATATACACATATATTTATATATTGGTTTCCCTGGTGGCTTTGTGGCAAAGAATCCACCTGCCAATGTTGCAGACATGGGTTTGATCCCTGGCTCGGGAGAAACCCCTGGAAAAGGAAATGGCAATCCACTCCAGTATTCTTGCCTGGGAAATCCTATGAACAGAGGAGCCTGGCAGGCTACAGTCCATGGGGTGGCAAAGAGTAGGACACAATTTAGAAACTAAACAACAACAAATTTGTATATATGTACATATATATATGGTTTAAACCAAGCTACAAACCAAATTAAATTTTAATTAGCAATCATTTAATGCAATGGTGTTTTACTTAAATGAAATTGCTACTCCGAGGGTGCAGTGGTCTTAATTGTTTTGATGCAGGTTCACTGGAGTTTGAAGAAAAGAGAGAAGGAAAAGAGAAACATTGAGAAACATTGCTGGTGGATTTAAATTGGATCACCTTTAATGTGCTTCAAGGTAAAGAAGTTGATTTTAAATTATATTTTGGCTGTTGAACTAGACTTGGCAGAACTGTACTTCTAGAATGTGACATTTCAGATTGAACCTCATGGATCACAGCTTTGGTAGCTGCAACCACAAGAATGTAAACCTCATATGTTTCTAAGTCAATCTTAAAATGCTTAATATGAACATAGTCTGGATCATCTGGATGACTGCTGCTCCTGCTGCTGCTGCTAAGTCGATTCAGTCATGTCCCACTCTGTGCAACCCCACAGACGGCAGCCTACCAGGCTCCCCCATCCCTGGGATTCTCTGGGCAAGAACACTGGAGTGGGTTGTCATTTCCTTCTCCAATGAATGAAAGTGAAAAGTGAAAGTGAAGTCGCTCAGTCTGGATGACTACTTCATAACAAAGCTCTGCCACGATACCTCAGCATCCACATTTGCCTTTCAGTTTATGATCCAATTACTACCATTTCAATTATTTTGGATTGGTGGGAGGAAATTGGTGGGAGTTCAATGTGCGATTTCTGCTTTCTAGCATTTCCAACTGGATGAAAACTAACCGACCCATGGTTTCTTTATGACTGTAAAGAAATTTTTCTTCTTTTCTGAAGAAAAGAAGGTAGTTCAGTATTTCAAACAGAGAAAACTAGAGGGAAAATTAAGAAAAGACTGAATCAAAGCTGAATCTACCATTTATTGAGTTGCTGTATGCAGAGTACACCATGCAAAATGCCGGTATGGATGAAGCATAAGCTGGAATCAAGATTTCCGGGAGAAATATCAATAACCTCAGATGTGCAGATGACACCACCCTTATGGCCGAAAGTGAATAGGAACTAAAGAGCCTCTTGATGAGGGTGAAAGGGAAGAGTGAAAAAGTTGGCTTAAAACTCAACATTCAAAAAACAAAGATCATGGCATCTGGTCCCATCACTTCATGACAAATATATGGGGAGACAATGAAAACAGTCAGAGACTTTATATTCTTGGGCTCCAAAATCACTCCAGATGGTGACTGCAGCCATGAAATTAAAAGACGCTTGCTTCTTGGAAGAGAAGTTATTATCAACTTAGACAGCATATTAAAAAGCAGAGACATTGCTTTGCCAACAAAGGTCCATCTGGTCAAAGCTATGGTTTTTCCAGTAGTCATGTATGGATGTGAGAGTTGGACTATAAAGAAGGCTGAGTGCCAAAGAACTGATGCTTTTGAACTGTGGTGTTGGGGAGAAGACTCTTGAGAGTCCCTTGGGCTCCAAGGAGATCAAACCAGACAATCCTAAAGGAGATCAGTCCTGAATATTCATTGGAAGGACTGATGCTAAAGCTGAACTCCAATACTTTGGCCACCTGATGTGAAGAACTTACTCTTTGGAAACAACCCTGATGCTGGGAATGACTGAAGGCAGGAGGAGAAGGGGACAACAGAGAATGAGATGGTTGGACAGCATCACCAACTCTATAGACATGAGTTTGAGCAAGCTCCTGGAGTTGGTGATGGACAAGACAGCCTGGCGTGCTGCAGTCCATGGGGTCGCAAAGAGTCAAGACACAACTGAGAGACTGAATTGAACTGAACTGACAATGTGCCAGGTACGTAAACACCTTACACCCTCTGTCATGTTTAATCTTAAATTAAAAAAAAAAAAGTCCTGTGAGATTTGTATTATTATCCATTCCTATAGATGAGAAAACTAAGGCTCAGAGAGATCGGGTCAGACAACTAGGAAATGGCAAAGCCAAGACTAGGACCACTCAAGACTAACTTTGTTACCAATCCCCAATGGGTTGGAGATCCCTCAATGGGTCAATGGGTCTTTTGCTTGGAGTTGAAAACGTTAACCAAATGAAACCAGGTTCCATGTAGTACAGCAGAAACTTTATTCATTCATCAAGGAATGGAGAAAGGAGATATTTTGTCACCCATACCAGCCCCTGAGAACTAATGGATCCTTGCCTTGATTTATCTCTGTTGGTTTCAAAATCATCTTGTATTTGACAGAGTTGTTTTGCTGCTGTGCTGAGAGATTATGTAGTGGTCAACTGCCCTGAACTCCTTCTGACTTCACCACAGGAACTCACCTACACAGACAGGACTTGGAACTATCCAAAAGTTACCTTTGCTTCATTATTGTGCTACTATCTCTGCCCAAGGAAGGTGTGGGGAGGGGGTGAAGGTGAGTTTTTATTCCAATCCTAAAGAAAGGCAATGCCAAAGAATGCTCAAACTACTGCACAATTGCACTCATCTCACACACTAGTAAGTAATACTCAAAATTCTCCAACCCAGGATTCAGCAATACATGAACCGTGAACTTCCAGATGTTCAAGCTGGTTTTAGAAAAGGCACAGGAACCAGAAATCAAATTGTCAACATCCATTGGATCATCAAAAAAGCAAGAGAGTTCAGAAAAACATCTATTTCTGCTTTATTGACTATGCCAAAGGCTTTGACTATGTGGATCACAATAAACTGTGGAAAATTCTGAAAGAGATGGGAATACCAGACCACCTGATCTGCCTCTTGAGAAACCTATATGCAGGTCAGGAAGCAACAGTTAGAACTGGACATGGCACAACAGACTGGTTCCAAATAGGAAAAGGAGTACGTCAAGGCTGTATATTGTTACCCTGCTTATTTAACTTATATGAAGAGTACATCATGAGAAATGCTGGACTGGAAGAAACACAAGCTGGAATCAAGATTGCCAGGAAAAATATAACCTCAGATATGCAGATGACACCACCCTTATGGCAGAAAGTGAAGAGGAACTAAAAAGCCTCTGATGAAAGTGAAAGAGGAGAGTGAAAAAGTTGGCTTAAAGCTCAATATTCAGAAAACAAAGATCTTGGCATCTGGTCCCATCACTTCATGGCAAATAGATGGGGAAACAGTGGAAACAGTGTCAGACTTTATTTTTGGGGGCTCCAAAATCACTGCAGATGGTGATTGCAGCCATGAAATTAAAAGGTGCTTACTTCTTGGAAGGAAAGTTATGACCAACTTAGATAGCATATTGAAAAGCAGAGACATTACTTTGCCAACAAAGGTCCCTCCAGTCAAGGCTGTGGTTTTTCCAGTGGTCATGTAGGGATGTGCGAGTTGGACTGTGAAGAAAGCTGAGCACCGAAGAACTGATGCTTTTGAACTGTGGTGTTGAGAAGACTTTTGAGAGTCCCTTGGACTGTAAGGAGATCCAACCAGTCCATTCTGAAGGAGATCAGCCCTGGGTGTTCTTTGGAAGGAATGATGCTAAAGCTGAAACTCCAGTACTTTGGCCACCTCATGTGAAGAGCTGACTCATTGGAAAAGACTCTGATGCTGGGAGGGATTGGGGGCAGGAGGAGAAGGGGACGACAGAGGATGAGATGGCTGGATGGCATCACCATCTCGATGGACGTGAGTCTGAGTGAACTCCGGGAGTTGGTGATGGACAGTGAGACCTGGCATGCTGCAATTCATGGGGTCACAAAGAGTCGGACAGGACTGAGCGACTGAACTGACTGACTGACTGAGGCATACTAGGCATACTTCCTGCCTTCTGCAAAGAAGTGTGAAAGACTACCTACACCCCAGCCGCTGGCAATCTCCACTCCTTTCCTAGAGCCCTGATGACTTATCTGCCTTCTACCCCTTAAAATTCCTTTATTCCTCCTCCCTTTGGGGAGAAGGTGTTTTTAAAGTATGAGTTCTCCTTTCTCCATTCCTTGATCTACAAATAAAACTTCTGCTGTACTATACCAAACTTGGCTTCATTTGAATGGCATTTGCAACTCCAGGCAAAGGACCAATTGAGGGGTCACTGACTCTTTGAGGATTGGTAACAGCTTCAATTCTATGATCTAAACTATTAGGCCTAAATGAAAAGGATTATACAGTATTTAGGTCCTTTACCAAAAGGTGATTTAATATTCTTAATTTATAAAACTAAAATCATATTGAATTGTGGCAGGTAGATTCTGATAGATTTGTCCTTATGACAGATTTCAGTGGATTGGTCTTGAAAACACTGGCAACACAAGGTAAAGAAAAAGGTAGAAAAAAGGCAAAAACTACTTTAACATTAAATACCTATAAACAGAGTTATCTGTAATCCCTTCTATTGACTTGGAAATTCCAAATCAATGATTGGAATTGCTCGTGAGAGCAATTTGTTGTTTGGATTTCTTTGGGGAACAGGGTTATGACCCTAAAAGAGAAATATGATCCTCAGAAGAATAATCATTTGATTCATTCCAGGAACTATATAAAGATTTCTCCAACAGACTGGATTAAGAGGGGTGGGAGAAATTTATCCACCCCCTAGAAATTTATCAAATCAAATTCCAAAAACTTTTTTTTAATTTTCCAAAACTTTTAAAAAATAGTGGCAAGTTGGTCTAGAAAGTATTAACACTTGACAAAAATAGGCAGAGAAATTAATTGCTAAATATTAAAATGGAATTGAACCCAAATGAGCATAATGATACATAAAATGATAACATAGGTCAACCAGAGGTGAAATTAACTTACTAGAAATAAATTGGGCTCCTATGGTGGTATTGGTACTCCCTTGGTAAAGTAGTAATATATTTGTTGCTTGAAATTTATAAAATAAAAGCCGGGGGGAGGATGGAAGACAGAACAGTCTCTTTCCGTGGCCCACTATGCAAATTCTCCTAATTCTCAGCTGGCAGAAGCCAGATAACAACAATGTGTTTTCTGATTACTTCTATTACTGCAATACTCTTTTAAATACTTGTGCTATTTTAGATTCTCTTTTAAACTACGATAGAAAAATGAAAAACAAACCAAAAAACTCACATTATTTTTCTAATTGTTGTTGATTGGCTAATAAAGGACGAGTTGTCGCAACTGCGTTCAGATAGTTTTGACCCTCTCTACGCTTCGTAGAAAGCGGCCAGGTATCCGCTTCCCCGGCGTTCCCCCCGGTACCGCGGAAACGAAACTGCGTCAGGCTCCGCCCCACTATCTGCCGAGTAAGCCAATCAGGGCGCGGCCCGGGCTGATCGCGTGCCAGGTGTCATGGCGGCCTGCAGGCATTGCTGCTCGTGTCTCCGGCTGCGGCCTCTGAGCGATGGTCCCCTCCGTCTGCCAGGGCGGGATAGGACACTCACCCAGTTACAGGTGCGAGCACTATGGGGTGGCACCGGGCCGCGATCCGTGGCCGTGGACTTAGGCAGCAGGTAAGGAACTGTGTGTGTTCTCTGCCCATTCACAAGGCGGGTCCGAGTACATTCACTTCCTAGAGTACGAATCCGGCAACCCAAGTCTCTTTACCCTAAACCTAAGTTACAAATTTCCTTTTCCGTGTTTGGAACCTGTTTCTTGGTACCCCCACCCCCATCCCCCTACTTCTCTTGCTGTCTCAGTACCGTGCCCTTTGCTGCTGCTTCCTCCCTCCCTCCCTGTTCCGAGCTTTTCCCCAACTTGAGTTTGCCCACCTGATTTCCGTTCTCTTTACTTTTGGTGATTCCTCGGCTATGAAATGAAAAAGATAACGCGTTAACAATTGATGCTTAAGTCCTTCAATCCAGTTTACTGCCTAAGAAGCTTGGCCCGTATGACTCCGGGTAGGAAGGGAAGGACAAAATCAGTTTGTTGACGCTGGTTATATGATACTCTGTTAAAGCCTGTGAAAGTGTTAGTCACTTAGTCCTGTCGGACTCTTTGCGACCCCAGCCAGGCTCCTCTGTCCATGGAATTCTCCAGGCAAGATTACTGGAGTGGGTTGCCATTCCCTTCTGCAGGGGATCTTCCTAACCCAGGTCTCCTGAATTGCAGGCAAATTCTTTACGGTCTGAGCCACTTGGGAAGCCTATAGTAAATGTACTATTACTCTCATTTTACAGGGGCTCAGAGAAGCTTAGGTAACTTTCTCAGGGTCAGTCAAAGCTACTCCTATGAGACTAGGTGGATTTTAAACTTGTGTTTCAAATTGATACTTTCTCTTGGGGTTTGTTTGCCAGAATTCATTTCTAAAATGACTTTTATAAAAGTAGTATGGGATTCATTTTAAAAAATGAAACTTCTAATACTTTATATATACTTTTCACATGTATTTTTTAAAAAACGTTGACTCTAGTTCATACAAAAGTCAGAAAATCTGGCTTTGAATCCAACAATTCCTCCCTGACTTAATGATCGTTGAACAAGTTATGTCACCACTCCTTCCACTCCCCTGAATGAGGAGACTTTTATTAAATCAAGAGTCAGCAAACTTCTTCTATAATGGGTCAGATAGTAAATATTTTAGACCAAATCATAAAGCTGGGTGTTTCGGTTTTGCCTACTGTGTGTAGGTCACGTAATCATATGCGTTTACATACCCTCTAAAAATGTAAAAAAAAAAAAAAAAAAAAAAAAGTTGTTAGGTTAAAGACTATAAAAAGAAAAGAGCTGTGGTTTGTTGACTGCTAGACTAGATAATCTCTAAGGTCTTTCTTTCCACCTCTTGCATTCTTTGATTCTGATTTTTGAGGGAAAAGATATCTCTTCCAGTCTTCAAGGACTGAAAATCTATTCTTCTCTGAAGAAATGCCCCAGAACATTTCATTACACAGACATCTACTGTTTGTTAGGCACTAGGGACTCAAAACTGGAGAAGGCAATGGCACCCCACTCCAGTACTCTTGCCTGGAAAATCCCGTGGACGGAGGAGCCTGGAAGGCTGCAGTCCATGGGGTCACTAAAGGTCAGACACGACTGAGCGACTTCACTTTCACTTTTCACTTTCATGCACTGGAGAAGGAAATGGCAACCCACTCCAGTGTTCTTGCCTGGAGAATCCCAGGGATGGGGGAGCCAGAGGGCTGCCGTCTATGGGGTCGCACAGAATCGGACACGCCTGAAGTGACTTAGCAGCAGCAGCAGGGACTCAAAACAACAAGGTTAGGTTTGCCCTCCAAATTTTTGATAAATAGTCTACTTTGAATCTGATTTATTAGTCAACTGGGATTTTTTTTGTAACCTATTTTTAAACCTGTGTCATGTGTTGTAGCAGTGAAATTCATAAATCTCATACCTGCTGGGTCAATTATTTTCTTTGTCATAAGTTTGCAACAAACTTTTTTGGGTGACTGCTTTGTACCACCAACTTGATACTTATTATATGTATTCTTTACAATGTCCTAGAAGGGTGTATACTATTGTGGTAAATGTCTTTACTATTCACAATAAACTTTGTAGTAATTTTCATTTCAGCAAGTTATTGAGCATTTACTATATTGAGTTCCAAGGCAACTAGAGATAGTCTGATGAGGAAGAACACAGATTCAGTGCTGAGAAAATCAGTTTGTGGGAAAGGTATGAATAGCGTGCTGAAGGAGCACAAAGGGGTGTTTATCCCACTGTAAAGCTTGCTGTTGAAGGTGAATCCTGAAACTCAAAAAGGAATTATCAAGGAGAAAGTAGCAGAGAAGATGGCAAGTGCAATTGCAGAGAAGTGAGAGAGTGTACTGACTAGCTACAAATAACTCACTGTGGATGGAGTGAAAAGTAAAATATGAGTTTGGCAGCAAAGGCAAGGCCCAATCATAAAGGTGGGTGTTTGTTTTGTTTTTTTGCGGGAGTGGGGGTGGGGTAGCGTGAGTTTTGAACCACTGAATTTTTCTAAGAGGAAGGTGTTTACATTCCATACCATTTTGCAAGTGTTTCCAAAAATACTTGAATCTCTCTCTCTCCCTGGAGTTCTACTTCCTGTGGTAGTTAGCTCCTCTTTTCCCTTCTCTCTTCCTAAGCTATCTCCTCCTACTCTTGCCCACCAGTAGGACCTCCTTTCTCATTTTACCCTTTTTATTATTTTTTTCAAAAGTATATTTTGATTAGGTATTCACTCATATCATTCAATATTTAAAAAGCTCAAAAATCTTCTCATACAGTTCCATAGCCACCCAGTTCCAATTCCAGAAGCCACTGATATGTTAACAATCTTTTATATATATTTGGAGATATTTTATACATTAAAATATTGGCAAGTAAATTGATAAGAGGTAAAATCACCATAAAATACAGGAAAAAATTACATGTGTCAGTTAGACACCAGCTGAGATCATGAGACATAATGGAAAGTAACCACCTAGGGGGAAAAAAGTTTAAATTAGGTCAGTCACCAAGGCAGAACTATCTGGTAGGTGGTCTGCTACTGCTGCTGCTAAGTCGCTTCAGTCCTGTTCGACTCTGTGCGACCCCATAGATGGCAGCCCACCAGGCTCCCCCGTCCCTGGGATTCTCCAGGCAAGAACACTGGAGTGGGTTGCCATTTCCTTCTCCAATGCATGAAGGTGAAAAGTGAAAGTGAAGTCGCTCAGTTGTGTCCGACCCTTAGCGACCCCATGGACTGCAGCCTTCCAGGCTCCTCCATCCATGGGATTTTCCAGGCAAGAGTGCTGGAGTGGCGTGCCATTGCCTTCCCCAGGTAGGTGGTCTGGGACCCCTAAAGGAGACATTGTGTAGATCAACAGAAAGGACAAAGAAAGTGGGAGGATTTGGTATTTGACTATTAATCCAAGCCTGTGTTTGAGAACATCTGGGGTACTTCTGTGTTTTACCTTTTGAGAAATTGCCAGATTACTTCCCAAAGCAGGTGCACCATTTTACATTTCAGTCAGCAGTCTATGAGACTGCCAATTTCTCCTCACGCCCATCAACACATACCCATCATAACCATCCTAGTAGATGTGAATAGTATCTCATTGTGGTTTTGATTTGCATTTCCTTAGCGGCTAATGATGTTGTGCATATTTTCATGCAGTACTGTTGATCTTCCTTGAAGAAACATTGAAATCCTTTACCAGTTTATAAAATTGGGTTTCTTTTTGAGTTGTAAGCGTTCTTTACATAATCTAGATACAAGTCCCTTATCAGGTATATGATTTCCAAATACTTTCTGCTACTCTGTAGATTTTCTTTTACTTTGTTGATGATGTCCTTTGTAGCATGAAAGTTTTTAATTTTGATTAAGTGAGATTTATCTATTTTTTTTTTCCTTTTTATTTGTGCTTTTGATGTCATCTATAGGAAGATGTTGTCTAACCCAGGTTTATGAAGATTTACTCGTGTGTTTTTTCTTAGAGTATTATAGTTTTAATTTTTACATTTATGTCAATAATCCATTTTGGGTTAATTTTTATTTATAATATGAGGAAAGGGTCCAACTTTTAGCACCTTTTTTGCATATAGATATCCAGTTGTCCCAGCACCATTGGTTGAAAAGACTGACTTATCTTGGCAGTGTTGTAGAACATGAAAGTTTCTGTTGGCAATTTTGGAGCTTATATTTTAAAGGCAATGAGGGAGATTTTAAAGGAATTAAGGAGAGAAATGATAAAGTTTGTGTGTTAAAAGGCTACTTTCGTCAACAAGGCAAGAATGGTAAGACAAGAGACAAAAGATGTGATAAATGGGAAATTAAGAAAGGAGCTTCTTCCCTTCAGAAATACTCTGTCATTCAAATTACTCCTGTGCCTTGGTTTCTGTATCTTTTATAAAGGAGATCTTAACCTCCCCTTGAATCTTCGGTAATGATAGTGAGCTCTGTCCCTTTTTTGTTTGTTTGTTTGTTTGTTGGTAGTTGGAGGCCTATGGGACCTTTAGTTCTTTAGAATCTTTGACTGATTTATTCTAAGTTAGGAATTGTACTAATGACCTAAGTCCTTTTGTACTGGATTTTTATTTTGAACAGAAAATTAGAAATATCCTCTGGAAAACTGGCCAGATTTGCAGATGGCTCTGCTGTAGTACAGGTAAAAAGTCCAAATTGTTAAATTTTCATCCTAAAAATGGTTATGGAGACTGGTACTGAATATCTTTGTGACATCATGTAACTTCTTAGAATTCTGGTACTGGAAATTAATTCAGACCATTTGTAGTGTCAGCATCATTCCAGACAACCGGGGAGTCGGAGGACTAGATATACTAAATGACCTTTAAGGTCTCTTCCAAACTTGGGGTTCTAATTTATTCTGTTAATAAATTCTGTAATGCTTTTCTAGAGAAAGTAATTTTACTGGTTTCTTCAGTAGTAATAATTTTTTATTTATAGCCTAAATTTCCTAATAAAAAGTAGAAAATATGATTGGATGTGACTAAGCTATCAGTGAGCCTTTTCCCTTTTAGTTCTGTTACTTTTGAAAAACTTAGTGACTGTTCTAATATAGATCATGATTATGCAGAAGGGATTAAGATTGGACTGCTTGTGAATAATTATTTTCATAGTCACAGTGTCACAGAATAACAATTCTCTTTCCTTGGGTTTAACTGAGGGAGGATTCAGTCTTATATGAATAACTGCTTATATGTTAATATCTAATTTTAAAGGAATTTACCAGTGTTGTTTATGTTTAAGTCAGGTGACACTGCAGTGATGGTCACAGCAGTCAGTAAAACAAAACCTTCACCTTCCCAATTCATGCCTTTGGTGGTAAGTATTTGCTGATTTTTCTGAACTGTAATATAGAATAAATATAGAATTTATAATATTTTTGTCCAATGTCTAGTGAGTACAAATTGTAAACTTTGCACAATAAAGGATTTTCCTTAATTGTTTGATATTGAGTCATTAAAAGAATTTAAACTGAGCTTCATAACCAGTTCTTATATCAGTGGTCATCATACTTTTTTAAAGATCCAGGTTTATCAAGTTGACAGAAACAGTGGAAGTGCACAAGTACCTTGATGTTTAGTAAGCAATGAATTCATTGCTTTTGTAGATTTCCCTTTGTATGAGTCTACAAGTATATTTTTGGTGAAAATAGTATTTTATGGCTTCTTTTATTATGATAAGGGAAATGCAGTTAAAGAGTTGATACAAAAAAAAGGCAGTGTTGAACTTGACCAGGATAAGCTACTGTGGGAAGTATTGAGTCTATACAGTCATCTAACTGGGTAGTGGAAGGCTTTTAAAAAAATCAGTTTACTGAATATTTCTGTCATCTCTCCTTTCTCTAAGAGATACAAAACACTAAAAGTAAGCAAGATATTCACTCTTAGTCTTAGGAGTATGTTGTTGGCAACCTCAGGACAATTTTATCTCCATAGTAATTTCTTGGGGAAAATTTGCTACTACAAAAGTCAGTCAAAGGAACAGCATTTTTTTTTCTTCACTCCTTCAGGTTGACTATAGACAGAAGGCTGCTGCAGCAGGTAGGATTCCCACAAACTATCTCAGAAGAGAGATTGGATCTTCTGATAAAGAAATTCTTACAAGTCGAGTAATAGGTAAGATACTAAGATCTCTGATATACATACCTGTGTTAGTATCTCTTCTCTTCCATCTGTGTTCTATAATATCTCTTAAATTTTCTTCATTACATTAACACAACCTAAGATTATTTACTTTTTGTATCCCCTGATTCAAATGTGGGCTTCATGAGAAAAAACTTTTTGTTTAATACTGAATCCCCTATACCTAGCATACTCCCTGGAACAAAAGAGGCATTCAACAAATATTTGTTGACCAAATGAATGAATCTCTATTAATCATATAAATTCTGTGGCCCACACCTCTACTCTGTTGAACCTGTCCTAAGTATTTTTCATTTGTATGTTCAGCATAGTAATTCCTGAAAGTGTTATATTCATCAGCTACTGAAATATGTTTATGATTTTTCAAATCTTTGATATCCTTAAATATCATGGGATCATTTGTAGTTTATAGTTCTTCTAACCAAAATTTCTACTTTATATTTATACACATGCCAAGGATTCCAAGGAAGGGTTTTGTTTTGGTGTGCTGTTGGTCTTAAGCCTCTTTCCTCTGCTTAAATAAATAAATAACAATTAAGCAATGAATTCTGATGTCTGTGGAACCAGAATGAAAAGTTGCTCCCCAATTTTACACTTGGGTGCTCCAGTCCTGCTGGTTTTTCATCTTTAGGACCTGGTGTCTATTAATATTTATCTGTGTCCCTGTGAGTAAATTAGTCCAAGGGTTTTGTTTTTGCTGTTATTGTTTTGTTTTATTAAATGGCTAGTTACATTACTTTTTAGCTTGGTCTTTAATGAGGGAAAAGTGTTGAATTGTTAAGCAATTTCTGCTAGTAATGATTTAACCTCTTTTTTTTTCTTTTGGCAGATCGTTCAATTAGACCTCTCTTTCCAGCTGGCTACTTTTATGATACACAGGTATGTTCTGTTTTAGGTTTATTTGTTTCCAGGTCAGTAAAGAAAAGAAAAAGATGTAATCTCTATTTAATACTTCCTAGGCCAAACATTATAACAGTATAAAATAAGAATTTTTGGTGATGCTGCTGCAGTTTACATTACTTTTTAAAACCTAACATTTATTTGGTATCAGTATGAGCTGATACCTGAATTATGAGTAGGAATTAACCAATGTAGGAGTGGAGGAAGATGGAACAGGAAGCACAAAATCCTTGGGCAGGAAAGAAATTGGTAAATTTGAAAAAAGGTTAGAGTAATTGAGGTGGGTGGGGACAGTTCAGACTGGGCCTCGAAGGTCATATTAGTAACAGACATAGGACTGTCAACATAGTCTTTATTACCTATTTTTTATCATTGGGTTCTCTAAACCTCTGCTTTGTTATATTTTGTTACTTTCTGAATATTACCTTCTTTTGTAATAGTGACCCATTTATATACTTTAATTAACTATTTTATGTGTGAAAAAATAAATATGCCTTGCAAATATTCCTGTCAGAATGTCACTGCCTCGAGAAGTTATTTTATTACAATGTAATTTGTCTTATGCTTAACAAACAGAAGATGACAATATTTTTATGTAACATTTACTAACATAGCTAACTAACATTTACTGCTCAGTACTATAAATAATTTATACACAGTATTTCCTATAATTTTCCTAAGAACTTTTTAGGAAGATACCATTATTTTTATCTTTTAAAGATGAGGAAACTTTTGAGGCTTAAGTAATTTTTTCTGTGGTCAAGCATGTAGTTAAATGATAGAAGTAAGGGGTTTGACTACAAAGCTCTTGCTTTGAACCATATCATATAGTTTTCCTATATTTTAGGCCAAAATGTTATTCCAAATGATAATCCTCCCAAATCAAGTAGATTTTTAAGTGCTTTGCATTTTTTCCCTTGCCCTAGATCCTTTGTAATCTGTTAGCAGTAGATGGTGTTAATGAACCTGATGTCCTAGCAATTAATGGTGGTAAGTATAAAAATAAAGATTAAAATTATTACTGTTAATTTTCTTTTTTAAGCAATGAAATATTTTTATTTCAGCTTTTATTTTCTTTCTTTTTTAAAGCTTCTGTAGCCCTCTCATTATCAGATATTCCTTGGAATGGACCTATTGGTAAGTTAGGATTTGAAAATAAAAAACATTTTTTCTATGACTTCTCAGCTTTTTGGCTAAGATCACTGAAGAAACATTTTTTTTCAAAAAATTGGAGTGAGCATGCTATAGCAAGGACATAGATTTATTAGCTTTGATTTACTGTTTCTTGGGGAGTCTGATTAAATGACATTCTAAGAAGAGTCCTTTCAGATCTTTTAAGTCACTTTTATCTTTGCTTTGGGTTTTGTTTCTTATAGCAATATGTTATGTGTTAGAGATTATTTTATGTTCTCAGATACTCTGACTTCTTAGTTGCCTCTTCTGTTTGAAGAATTCCTCTATTTTTGGACTGAGAAATTGTCAGGGTACACACTCGCTTCAAGATAATAGTGAAATATAAACTTGTTTGTAATTTACAGCTCATGTAAGTTATATTCATGCAATTTACAAATGATTTCTTAGATAAATAATTATTGAGTGTCCTAAATGCCCAATATTGGACTTAGCAATGAAAGAACTAAGGCAGACTAGGTATCAGCAGTACAGAGATGAATGAGACAGTTCTTGGTTTCAGCATGAGCAAAATAATTTTTTATAAACAATACTATAAAAGTATAGTCAGAGTGTTAAGAAAATGATAGAGAAGGGCAGGTTTATATTTGTGTAGTTAGGTGTCAGAGAGGGTTTCTCAAGAGTCACTGACATTTATGCTGTACCTTAGCAGGATCAGAGGGTAAGCACTTGTCTTAAGATAAAATACAGTCAAGACTAGGAAAAGACCACGAGCATAATTAGAGATGAATGCTGAACTTGAGTCACCCAGTGAGGCCAGAAGATAGGGTGAGGTAGTATAGTCAATGGTCCTTAAATACCACGATAGAAACATCGATTTTATTGTGGTCACAGTTGAAGATAGGGATTGAAGCCATAAGTGGAATGTCTTGAAAACTGAGTTTTTTTTAAACAATTGCCAATATTTTAATATATTTTAGGGGCAGTACGAATAGGAATGATTGATGGAGAATGTGTAGTTAACCCAACACGAAAAGAAATGGCTAACAGTACTTTAAATTTAGTGGTTACTGGAGCACCTAAAAGTCAGATTGGTAAGTAGTTTATGTGGTAGATTTGTTCTGGATTTTATGTACAGGTTTTGGCTTCTAAAAATGTATGTGTGTTTTGTTAATTAGCCATAAAAATTTTTGTTTTGTTTTATTGCTGCCCTATTTTGGTAGTCCTCTTTGTTCATGTCAAACAATACCTAGAATTATAGAATGTTATATAACTAATTGAAATACAAAAATCTTTATTAAGATAATTTTAGTAATTATTTTTAGACTGATAAGCTATTCTAAAATTTGAAGTTTTAAATCTGGTAGTAAATAAATTGTTTTATTAGTTTAAATATGTTAATTTAGCTAATGCAGTCATTCTAAGCCTGTTGTCCTCTGAGAAAGAGGTATCATATTTCCTCATAGGAAACTAGTGATAAAAATATGCACTGGACCATGGGTCACCTTTACTCCTTCCAACTAAAATGCCATAATCAACATGATCAAAAATCAGAGGCTGGTTCTGTTGAAGGGGAATAGCCTTTAACAGTCAGAATGACTTGGGTTTGAAACCCAGCATCTGCCATAGTTAACCATGCAACCTTGGACAAATAAGGTCTCTTAGTTTATCCTGCTACCTGATATTTGTTGTCTGGAACTTTTTGACACAGAATCTTCTGATGTGGGAACATTTTGATGAAATGTAAACTTATTAAACTTTTAGTGCCTTTTTTGTTCAGTTAACATGTGAAATACCTCATTTCCAGCTGCTTCTTTTGGAATGTTCATAATGACTTAGAACTAGATGATAGACAAAATACATGAAAGAGGAATTGTGTGTTATCTACATGTTAGTTAGGAATTGTGTGGTTAAACTAAATAACAAGGCTTAAACAAGATGGGAACTTATTTTCTCTCAAGTAACAAAAATTCAGAGATAATGAGTCCAGGACAGTTAAAGCAGCTCCCCTAATGTCTTAGGAATTATAGCTTTCTACTCTGCTATGCTAAGGGTGTTGCTCGCATCTTCATGGCTGTGTACTGGCTACCAATCTTCATGGCTATGTTCTGGCTACCAGGGGTGGTGTAGTTGCTGTCGTGTACGGCTCCTAGAACCCCATGGACTGCAGCCTGCCAGGCTTCTCTGACCATGAGATTCCAGAACTCTAGCTAACAGAACTCTGGCCAACTTATCTTACTTACAGGCAGGAGGGGAAAAAACAGGCAGGGGCAAGGGACCAGGAGGAATAGTAAAAAGATGTGTGCCCACTGAGTAAGTCACCCTCCCTTTTAAAGGTGAAGGTGGGGAACTATCATAATATAGAGAAGATTCTAAAGATTTGGGGAGGCTGTGAATAATGAATGACCCCTATATTATATTTGAGCATCTCAAAAAGGGCCCTGAGTAGAGTGTTGGTTTGCTATTTGAAGTTCAGTTGGTCTATATCTGAAATTTTTCTGCTGAAAGTTAGTAACTTTCAGCAAAATTAGTAAAAAAAGAAATTTAATAATTTATCAATTAGTAAATTGATTTGGCTACTTTATAGGGCCATTATGAAGATTAGAGTCAAGGTTTGTAGAGTACCCAACATAGTACCTAGAACCTAGTAAGCAGATGGTTAATATTACTGTTAAGATGCAAAATAAACCATCTTCTAAATGGTCATATATGTTTATCTGCCTTTGTGTCTGAACCACTCTAATTTTAAAGAGATACTGGAGGAATGAACTAAGGATCTTTACTGTATCTGCAGCATGCCACAGAAACCCAGTAGGCAGCCTTCCAGCTGTTGTTCTGACCTGTTCCTATGCTTTTTTTAAAATTAATTTACTGAGGTACAGTTTACATACATTAAATGCATGTTTTTAAATCTCCAATTCTGTGAAAGGGAGAGGAGATGTCGTGGGAACACAGATAAGAGAAAGGCTATAACCATCTCCATATCATGGTATCAGAGGAAGCTTCTTTGTGCCTCAAGTGAATAACTGAAACCTAACCTCCCTTGATCCTCCTCCATGTATATTTGTTTAATATTTCTCTACATTTAGAACCACAACAGGGAAGTGTTACAATTTTTGCTTCAACCATCAAACAGTTTAGAAAATTCCAGACAAGTATTCCAGTGTGTTGTATTTACCCATATTTCTGCTTAATATGTTCTTAATATGGTTTCTTCCTTTATTGTTTTCTTACTGTTTAGAGACCTTACTTTAGCCATTTCAGGGTGACACATTTTCTTCTTTCTCCTACATTTAAGAGTTTTGATTTCTCCTTCACTCTTAAAATATTTTCACTGGGAATAGGATTCTGGGTTGACAGTTCTTCTCTTTCAGCACCTGAAAGATATTATGCCTCCTCCTTCTGGCCTCCATGGTTTCTGATGATAAATCTGCTGTTGTTTGAATTGCTTTTCCCATATGGGTATGGTGTCATTTTTCTCTAGCTGGTTTCAAGATTTTTTTTCCCTTGTCTTTGGTTATCAGAAGTTTAATTATGATATGTCTTCCCTTGGGTTATCCTATGTAGGGTTTATTCAGCTTCTTGAATATGCAGGTTTATATTTCCACCAAATTGGGGAAATTTCCAGCTATTTTTCCCCCAGTATTTTTCAGCCCTGCCACCTTTCTCCTCTTTCCAAGACAGCAGTGACACAAATGTTAGATCTTCCATTATAGTTTCACAGATCTGCTTTAGCTGACTGATGTAATTCCAACATGTAAAGCATATAAGATTTTTTTTTCCATTCTTGATTATGCTTAGCTGCCTTAGAAGTGACTTTTTAGAAGTGATTCATTATGACTTTTTAGCCATAATAAATCTTAATGACAACATGATGTGGTTAAACACACTAGTTTGATGGTAGCTATGCATTATATGATCTTAGACTTTGGACAAGTTGAGAGATGCCAGAAATGGCGCACATATTCAGCCTTATAGAAACCAAAGCTATAATGCTAGAAGCCTTACTTTGGAGCTTGCCTGCTTTCCACAGGAGTTATACTTTACAAAACTAAAAACAACCATTTTATGGTAGTAGCTTGGGTCCTCTAGTTGGCTAACTTGAAACAATATCACTGCAAAGATTTCCTGACCCAGGCAAGAATTAGAAAATATGACAAGGACCAAATTAAGTGAGAGGTCACATCAAATAATTGTTAAACAGGAAATGTTATTGGACACCTACTGTGCTGATATTTTAAATTTTCAATTTAAATACATTTTAAAAATAGATGCAGTTGTATATGTTAAAGGATGGAATTTTATGGTATTTGAATTATATCTTATAGAGCTGTTACAAAAAATTGCGTGCACATTTCATTTTCTGTTTCATTTTTTAAATGAGAAATTCCTCAGTAAATTTATGAAGAACATATACTTAACTTCAAATATCAAGGTTTCTTTATTCATTTACTACTGTTTATATTTTGGAATTGTGTTAATTCTGAGGAAAGAAATCAAAAAGGTAGAAAATTGATCTGTAGTATTTGTCATGTCATGGTCTTTGAAAATGGTAAATTTGACATTTGAAAATTCAAATTTGAAACATTTGGAAATTGGTAAAAGGTTCAATGGCAGTCTTGTTTTCTTTTTTCTTTTTTTTTCTTTTTAGTCATGTTGGAAGCCTCTGCAGAGAATATTTTACAGCAGGACTTTTGCCATGCTATCAAAGTGGGAGTAAAACATACACAACAAATAATTCAAGGCATCCAGCAGTTGGTAAAAGAAAATGGTGTTACCAAGAGGACACCTCAGAAGTTATTTGTCCCTTCGCCAGAGATTGTCAAACACGCTCATAAGTAAGAACATCTGTATAAAAGAAAATATGAAAGTATCACCAAATTTAATTTCCTCTCAGAAATAACTTCTCATGGAAGCAGTGTCCACACATAACTTCCTAAATACCAGCTTTCTATTTTAAGAGTCATTGCCATAAATAACATTCTAATGCTTTTAGAAGGATAAACCTATATCTCTCTTCAAGAACCTAAGTTTAAATCTCAAAGGAAAGGGGAGAGTGAGTGTACTTGTCAAAATTAAGATAATTCTCCTCTCTCTCTGTCAAGGAAGAAGAGTATAAAGAATAAGATATTTGAATATCTAAGGAAACTTGAGGTTCTCAAAAAGAAATACAGCCACCACTGTATGCCCAGTCGTAGAATAGTGCCTGTACATAAAGTACTCAATAAATTATGAATGAATGACCAGAGAATCATTTCACTTGAAATAAACTGAAAAAGTTAATATTTCCCTTAGTATGAGTCTCACAGCCATTACTTAGAGATTAGAGTTTTAACACTACCCAATCAAAGGTTCCCTGCAATAACAGCCAAAATGCATAGAAAAAAAAAAAGCAACTGGTTCCATGAGAGTGAGTGAAGAGAGAAAAATCTAAGATGAAATTAATTGAACAGTTAAGAGAAGGTATGTGTGAGTGATTCCCCTAATATGTTAGAAAGAAATTTGTGTTCTCCTTCCCTTGTGGCTCAGCTGGTAAAGAATCTGCCTGCAATGTGGGAGACCTGGGTTTGAACCCTGGGCTGGGAAGATCCCCTGGAGAAGGGAACAGCTACCCACTCCAGTATTCTGGCCTGGAGAATTCCATGGACTGAATAGTCCATGGGGTTGCAAAGAGTTGGACACAACTGAGTGATTTCACTTTCACTTTTTACTTTCATGCATTGGAGAAGGAAATGGCAACCCACTCCAGTGTTCTTGCCTGGAGAGTCCGAGGGACGGGGGAGCCTGGTGGGCTGCTATCTATGGGGTCGCACAGAGTCAGACACCACTGAAGCGACTTAGCAGCAGCAGCAGCAGTGTTACAGAGCAATAAATACATATTTTTAATTATGAAATGTTAAGTATTTTAGCCTGTTTAATATTTCACTCTTGTTCATAATAAACACTGTCTAATGTTTCTACATATTATGCTGACCTTTACTTTTTGCTTAAAATAGACTCGCCATGGAAAAACTCTACACAGTTTTTACAGATCATGAACATGATAAAGTAGGTATACCTGAATTTTGTTTATGTAATTGTTCTGGGAATTCTTTTTTGTCATAGCTCACACAATTTTGTTTATGAATATTTGTCGTATTTTTATGAAAAAGGGAGTGTGAATACATTTAAATGAATTAAACAGGTAATATTTCTTATAAATCAGTAACCAGTTGCAGTCTTTTAAAGACTATTACCATTAGGGAAATCTGATTACTATTACAATGTGTTAATTGTGTAGTAATTTAAAAAATAGAAATGTTAAATATAAAAGCCATATAACTTCAACTTTCTTTTAGATTTCCAGAGATGAAGCTATTAACAAGATTAGATTAGATACAGAGGAACAACTAAAAGGTAAATTTTATTTTTCTTTTAGTATAAAAAAATAAAGGAAATAATAGATTTTAAAATTTCAGTTGTTAAGAATCAGTTATTCTTATTACTCCTTAGTTTTATCTTTAGTAAACTTGTGATAATGATACATCCTGAAGTTACTGTTAAACTGACTTCTATGAATGGGTAAGAACTGCACCTGACCCAAAGTGAGCACCAAAAAATGCTGCTTTGAGGTGTTCCTAATCTTCTCTAGATCAAACTCTTATACTCCAAAATGGGTATCCTTGTATCCTGTCCTATGAAAACCTAAAAGACACTCTTTAAAATTCTTGAGTTTAATTTATAAAGTTGCAATTCTAATATGGTTTGTGAGGACTGAATGAATAAACCATTTACATCTGTGCCTGGCACATAGCAGGTGTTCAGTAAATGTTAACTGATGTTATTAACATGTGGAATTATAAAATTTAGATTTTAGAGAATCTTTCTCTCTAAAAATTATTAAAAGGATTTTATTGCTTAATAGCAGTCACACAAACTGATGTGTACCACGCATGACATATAGTTCTTGTTAATTTTTCTGCTAATAGACAAATATCCTCTCACTTGCATATCTCAAGACAAAAATTTTGCTGCTAACATCAATATTAGGGCCATTATGTATTTCTATAATTATCTATATCCATTATCTATATGTGTAATTGCCATTGAAAAAGTTTGGTCTTTTCTCACTATATTTCATCCTATTAGGGGTTAGAAGTAAGTCAGATAGAGAAGGAGAAATAACATATGACATCCCTTATATGTGGAATCTGAAAAGAAACGATACAAATGAACTTACTTGTAAAACAGAAAGAGCTTCACAGACTTAGTGAATGAACTTATGGTTGCCGGGGGGAAGGAGGGAAGGAAGGAAGGAAGGGATAGTTAGGGAGTTTGGTTTGGACATGTACACACTGCTATATTTAAAATGGATAACCAACAAGGACCTACTGAATAGCACATTGAACTCAGCTCAATGTTATGTGGCAGCCTGGATGGGAGGGGAGTTTGGGGGAGAATGGATACATGTATATGCATGGCTGAGTCCCTTCACTGTTCACCTGAAACTATCACAACATTGTTAACCAGCCAATACAAAATAAAAAGTTGGGGGGGGGAATGCAAAAAAAAAAAAAGTTGTAGAACACCTGCTGCCTTATTTAAAAAGAAAGTGATTTTAATAATACATAGTCCTGGGGCTTCCCAGGTGGCGCTGTTGGTAAAGAACCTGCCTCCCAAAATAGGAGACATAAGAGATGTGGGTTCAATTCCTGGGTCAGAAAGATCCCTTGGAGGAGGGCATGGCAACCCACTCCAGTAAAAAAAGAAAAGTAGTAGTAATAACACAGAGTCAAATACCTTCTTGACTCTCTGGGTTCATAGGATAATATTTTAAATGTTTTGTTACTAATTATTTTTCTAAGTGCAACCTAGTTAAAGTATAAAAATTCATATTAAAAATTACTCGTCTTAACAAAAAGACACAATATATACCTCTCTGTGGTCACTTCTTTTGTTCTGCCCACTTTCAAGTTATATTTAATAAACTAAATGCTTAAGAGAACAGTGCTTAGAACTTGGCATGAATCAACTGTTAAGATAATAAGATAAAGTAGCTTAACATTTAAAAGCATAAGCCTAGACAGACATCTTTATTCAGGTCACAGCTGTCAGTTACTACCTGGGTGATCTCAGGCAACTTGCTTCTCTTCAGGCCTCTTTTTTCTTCTGTAAAACAGAGATAACAGTAATAGCATTTATCTCCCCGATTCCTATAAAGATTAAAGGTATTTAAATAAAAACATGTAAAATACCTGGGTTATGAAAGAACTTGATAACTGTTAGCTAAAAACTAGTCAGCAGGGGGCTTTCCTCACTGATAAAAGAATCTGCCTGCCAATGCAGGACACATGGGTTCAGTCCCTAATCGGGGAAGATCCACGTACTGTGAAGAAACTAGGCCCATGTACCACAACTATTGAGCCTGTGCTCTAGAGCTCAGGAGCCACAACTGCTGAAGCAGTCCCGCCCTAGAGCCCATGCTTCACAACAAGAGAAACCAGCACAATGAGAAGCCTGCGCTACCTGCTCGCCACAACTGGAGAAAAGCTCATGCAGCAACAAAGACCAAGCACAGCCAAAAATAAAGAAAAGAAAATCTATTAAAAAAAAACTAGTCAGTAGGGATTTTTAATGTATAAAGAAAATTATTCCTCTATTTGTGGACTAAAATAAAAGTTCCTAAAGCAAAACAGTGAAGGAGACTACTCTTAAAAACATCAGTTAAATCTTCTCATAAAATGGTTGGCTGGATATGCAGATAACAATGAAATAGTTGATTATAAAGTGCTATTGTTCTGGTAGAAAGAAAACTAGGTTCCCATTAATGGTACAGTTAAGGTATAATAGTTGTGTCTCTCCTACTTAAAAACTTTTGCTTAGAGGACTAATGTTCAGTCAGCTCCTTTGGCTCAATTCCATAGTTAACTGATTTGACACTGAATTTAAAGAGAAATTTTATCTTCCAAAAAGAGAAAATCTTTGTTTTGGTTTGTCTTTCTTCTATAGAAAAATTTCCAGAGGTTGATTCCTGTGAAATAATAGAATCCTTCAATATTGCTACAAAGGATGTTTTTAGAAGTATTATTTTGAATGAGTACAAAAGGTAAACATATCCTTTTTTTTTTTTAATATCCTTTTTTGATGGAATTGAAACATGTACTCTCTGCAAGTTTCCTTGAAAGTGACAACTAGCTGAAAGCTAGAAACTATGATTTTTTCCTTTAAATAACAGGAAATAATTATATAATATTCATTTTATAAATGGATACCTGTTGACAAGTGTGTGGATTCTGTTGATATGTTTTGACTGTCTCTCTCTAGGCTTCATGTGTAGAGCATTGCTTCAAAGCCATGACTGCATGTCAGAATTACCTGCAGAGCTTTTTAACAAGTGTATGGGTCACAGCCCCTGAGATTCTAATTCGGTGGGACTTGGGATGGGGCCCAGGTATCTATATTATTTTTTAAAGTTCTGAAGGTGATTATGATATGCAGTTCAAGTAGAGAACTTTATGGTAGTGATCAAGAGATAATATGTGATTTTTCTGATTTTCAACACTGCTGTAAATAATTATTTCCTTTATTACTCTAGGTGTGACGGTCGAGATTTGACTTCACTTAGGAATATAAATTGTGAGGTAGATATGTTTAAAATTCTTCACGGATCATCATTATTTCAGAGGGGACAGACACAGGTAATATATGTACAAAGCTACAATTATTTGCTAATACGAGATTGTTTAGATAGTCCTAATAGAAGTACATTTATGTAGGTTTTTAGCATATGGAATATATTATCTATTCAGAAGAAGATCTTATTTTTTAAAAATATGTTTAAAGATAATGAACATAGCAGTTGCCCCCAAGAATTTCCTCATTGCTGTCTGGTCTCTTCTTCCTGCTCCCCTCCTTTTCCTTAGGCAACTTTCATCACTGCGAATTAGTTGCATTTTCTAAAATTACCTCGTAGTTTTATAACATTTTTCTTTTAATCTTAGGTATACAAAATTAAGTTACTCATCTCTCTCTTTAGTCACTAAGTTGGTCACTCATCTCTTTCTTTTTCTCTTTAGTCACTAAGTCATGTCCAACTCTTGCGACCCCATGGACTGTAGCCTGCCAGGCTCCTCTGTCCATGGGATTCTCCAGAGAAGAATACTGGAGCGGGTTGCCATTTCCTTCCCCAGGAGATCTTCCCGACCCAGGGATTGAACCCAGGTCTCCTGTACTGCAGGCAGATTCTTTACCAACTGAGCTATGAGGGAAGCCCAACTTTTTTTTTGGCTATACCACATGGCATGTAGGATCTTAGTTCCCTGACCAGGGATTAAGCCCCTGTCCCCTTCATTGGCAGTGTGGAGTCTTAACCACTGGACCACCAGCAAAGTCCCAAGTCACTCATACTCCTCAGTTTATGACATTGTCACTGTTGGTCTATTTGAGGCTCTCACTTGTTTTCTCCATTTAGCCTGAACATCAGTCCTATTCTTTTCCTTTACATAAGCATCTGTTCTCTTATATTTAACATATATTTGTATGCACTGTTTCATGTATGGTAAAAAGCTTTAATTATGTAAATCACTAATTTTGCCCACCTAATGGGTACAAAGTGGTATGTCATTGCTTTCAGTTGTATTTCCTGATGAAGAATGAGTATCTCTTTATATGATAGCCAGTTAACATGATAATGGTATAAACCATACCCTGTGGGGTGCATACCTCCAGGGCACTCCTATAGATAGTGTCCCTAGAGTTCAACAAAGTGGTAGCCTTAGTTTAGGTTTGCTCTTTCATGAATTATCTACTTATATCCTTTGACCAATTTTTTTTTCTTTTTTTAAAATATAGTTTACTGTCTTTTTCATGCTATTTTTTAGTGAATTCTTATGTGTTTTAAATATGAATCCTTTTCAGCGACCATAATTTGTATGATTTGTATACATACAAATTATAAGCCTTCTAGCTTTGTTTGTGGTAGTCTACTAGAGGCATACCTCGGATATACTGCAAGTTCAGTTTCAAACCAGCACGATAAATACCACAGCAAAGCAAATCACACAAATTTTTTGGTTTCCCAGCACGTATAAAACTTACATTTTAAACTATCTGTAGTCCGTAGTACATGATAGCATATGTCTTCAATAACTGTACAAACCTTAATTTAAAAATACTGTTAAAAAAACACTAACCATCATCTGAGCCTTCAGCAAGTCATAATCTTTTTACTGGTGGAGGTTTTGAAAATTTCAAGAATTAACTACAATGTGACAAAAGACAAGAAGGGAGTAAATGCTGTTGGAAAAATGGTGCTGAGATGCCTGCTTGACCCAGGTTTGCCACAAACCTGGGTCAAGCAACCTTCAGCTTGCTTTAAAAAAAATCGTTATTGGCAAATAATTAAAAAGTTAAACACAATACAGTGAAGTACAGTAAAATGAGGCATGCCTATATCTGTCTACAGTGAGCCTAAAATCTTTGAGATCTTCTTTAAGAAATCCTTACTCCAAAGGCATAGAATTATGTACCTACTATTAACTTTCTAGTTTTAGCTATATCTGTCTTGGAGTTTATTCCTATACATGGTGTGAGGCAAAACCCTCCAGAGTGAGTCAGTTTTGCAACAGTGTTTACTAAAAATTTATTTTTTCCCATTAATTTGTAGTCACCTTATCATATTGAAAATGTACATTTTTGAACTATATACTCTGTTCCATTGTTTGTGAGTTCCCTGGGCCAGTGTCATATTCCTTTAATTATTATAGTTGGGGGATATATTTTAATACCTGAGAGATAAAACCTCCCTTTTTATTCTTCCTTCCCTCCCCCCCAAAATTGTCTTAGCTATTCTGGTACCTTTGTTCTTTCATTTAAATCAGTGATTTAGATTGGCTTTGCACTGACTTTATGGAATGAGTAAAAAATGGTATTTTCACAATTTCAATCAGTTTTTCAATAAATATAATCTGTCTTCTCTGATTTGTGTTTTCTTTTATGCCTTTTAGTAAAAGTTTATTATTTTTATTTTTTTGGCCATGCTGAGTCACTTGTGGGATCTTAGTTCCCCAACTAGGGATTGAACCTGGGCCCTCACTATGAGAGTGTGGTGTCCTATCCACTGGACCACCAGGGAATTCCCAAAAATTAAATAGCTCCATTAAGATATTTTGTATACTTTTGTTAATCATTCTGACAATCTCTGCCTTTTAACTGGAGTGTTTCATTCATTAAGGTTCAGTTTAATTATTAATTGAATTTAGTCTGTCATTTGATTATTTGTTTTTTTGTCTAGCCCCCCCCCCCCTTTTTTTTTTCCCTATTCCTTCTGCCTTCTTTTTGGATTAATTGAGTATTTTTTAAGATCTCCATTTTAATTTGTGTATTTGCTTTTTAGCTATACTTCTATATTATTTTATATGGTTACTATTAGAGAATACATCCTTAACTTTTCATAGTCTTTTTACAGTTAATTTTTCCCACTTCACACAAAGTGAGTAAAGTACAACCGTTTAGGTATATTTGCCCCTCATTCTATCCTTTATGCTGTATTTACTTCATGAGTTATATGTTTTACAACTCTACAAGGCAACATTATGACCTTTATTTTAAACAATAAGAAAAAAAGATAGACTTTTATATTGACCCACATATTTGACATTTCTGATGGTTTTTATTTCTTCCTGAAGATCCAAGTTTCCATTTGTTGTTATTTTCCTTCAATCTGACAAGACTTTAGTATTGTCCTTTGGATCTTATGATAACAAATTACTATTTTTCATTTATCTGAAAATGTCTTTATCTTTTACAAAGAATCTTTTTGCCAGAATATAGATCCTGGGTTGATATCTTTTAGCACTCAAAGAAATGGTCTGTTCCTTTTTGTTTTCCTTTTTCTATGAGAAGTCAGGACTCATTCATTTATCGTTGTCCCTGTAATTTATTGTTTTATCCGGGTGCTTTCAAGGTTTTCCTTGTCTTTGGTTTTCAGCAGCATGACTATGACAAGTGTGGTTTTCTTGTATTTATCCTAAGAATTTCCTAAGCTTTAAACCTGTAAATTTGTATCTTTCATCATACTTAAGAAATTACAGCTGTAATTTCTTCAAATATTTTTTCTATCTCATTCTCACTTTTCTCTCATTCTGGGATTGCCAGTATATATGTTTAGGCCGTTTGATATTGTCCCATAGGTCCTGGAGGCTGTGTTCTTTTTTCTCTGCTTTTTGTTCTATAGGTTGGGCAGTTTCTTTTAATCCTTGTTCATATTCACTGACTCTTGCATTATATTTGCATTATATTATTTTTCAGTTCTAGAATTTGTTGGTTTTTTTTTATGTCCTTGAATATAATAGTAAGCTGTTGAAAATCTTCTTTTAATCCAACATCTGAATCCGCTCAGGATGTCTCTGTTCTTGTCTTTTCTTTTAAATGGGCCCCTATCTTCTGTTTTCTTGTAGGTTGTATCCTGAATGTTGTGAATGATACAGTGTAGGGTCTCTGGATTATATTATGTCCCTCCAGTCTTCTTAGATTGACTTTTTTTAATTTTTTCCAGTTTTAAGCAGGAAGTTTTTTATTGGCTGAACTTTTATTGAAGATTCCTTTATGGGCAGGTTTATAAGTACTCCTCTTCTTGTCCTCCTCCCCCAGCACTCCTAATATCTTTCATATGTAGTCTATGTGATATTAGACATCTGGATTATTGAAATTTACATATAAAGTTATATGTAAATTATATAATTTCTAATGTTTACTGTACCTTGAATAAATGTTTATTGTACCTTGGCAAGCTTTGAATAGAATGTACTTATTTCTTTAAAAGCTAAATGAGTTTTTCACATGTTTTTCATTTTCATCTTTGTTGTTAGTAAATTAAAGCCTGAAGAATTTTATTTTTTTCTTTTTTAGGTGCTTTGTACTGTTACATTTGATTCATTAGAATCCAATTTTAAGTCAGACCGAATTATAACAGCTATAAAGTAAGTTATGTTTCCTGGTTATGATGTTACAATATATAATTCATGTGGCATATTATCATTTATTAAAGCCTGTATCTCTATACTTAATTTTTCTGTTTACCTAGTAGTGATTGCAAGGGTTTTTCTGTGCTATATTTGTCTCCTGACTTACTTATTCAAACAAAGCATTTAATTCTCTAGCATGGGTACATTTAGTTTATTCTCTTATCTCTAGAACCATTACTCTGGATAGATTTTTCCAGAGTATTTTTCCAGATTATTTCCATTAATAATAAGAATCCCAGTTCCCAAAAAGAATCCGGAAGTTGTTAAATGAAAAAAACTTATCTATTTCTAAGTACATTTGAACTTGTGTTTTAAAAAATACTTGATTCTCCTGCTCTGTTCCAAAAAAGTCAGCAGTAAAATCATGTTGATCAATTTTATATGATCAGAATCTATATTACAGTCCTCACCAACATTTCTGCAGCAGAGTTCTGAACTCACAGCCACAGATTTTCCTCAGTGCCTAACAGGGTTGCTTCCCTTTCCTTTATTAAGGGTCTCAAATGACCAAAGGACCACCTCCCATTTCCTGTTTCCCAGCTGATGAAGATAATCCCCAGTACCTTCAAGATTGTTGTTGTTTAGTCACCATGTCGTGTCCAACTCTTCGGTGACCCCGTGAACTGTAGCCCACTAGGCTCCTTTGTCCATGGGATTTCCCAGGCAAGAATATTGGAGTAGGTTGCTATTTCCTTCTCCAGGGGATTTTCTTGACCCAGGGATCGAACCCAAATGTCTTCGCGTCTCCTGCCTTGGCTGGAAGATTTTTTTACCACTGAGCCACCAGGGATGCCCATCTTCATGACAGCATCACTAATTATTTTTCATGTACCTAATAAAAGTAACAATGCAGCTGCATGTATAAGACTTGAATGTTCATCATAATCATGATTCTTTGTGGCAGGGGAGCTCTTAAACTTCTGTATTTTAAATTCCCACCTAGGCAAAAACTTGGTTGCCCTGTTCTTCTTCATGCTGACTCCTTTCTTCTAGGAGGCAACACAGCTTCATAAGTGTGTGTACTGGCTTTGGCCAGGGTACCTCTCTGCATTCTAGTCCCAGGTCTATAACCTCTGTAAGTGAGGTGGTACATATCACACATCTATGCTGGTCTTTTGTCTTCTCACCTTATAAAGTGCAGGTACTTAGCTAATGATCCCTAGGCTCCTCTCTAGCCCCCTAAATCGATGATTGCTTTAGTCTTCTGGAGGTGTCTTGTTTTCAAGTTTCTTTACAAAAAGCTGTAATTTATGGTTGTACAGATCCAGCCCTGGCTCAAGACTTTCTAAATCCTCTGTACAAAGAGGTGCCTTTTGTAATTCCACTCAAAGGGAACACTGTTTGTGCCAAGAACCTGTGTTCCTCAGTTAAAAAAAATTTGGTTTCCTGCTTCCAGGAATTTTTTCTTCTCATCTTTATTCTCCCCAATGTTGTACATTCAATAACAGTTCTCTTTTCAATCTTTTCAAACCCTGAAAAAAATCTTTGCCTGTCAGATCCTCTGATTGTTCTCAGTTATATCATTTCAGTTATTGATTTTCATTTCACGTTTGACTTAGAAGATCATAACTGAGATTTAAATGTTTGTAACATTTAGGATTCTCACTAGTTATTAATGCTTTAAAATGTGTCTATTGTCTTAGTATTTAAGTCTGGATATCTAAGTCTTTATTTGAAGCAAAATTGTTTTCTTAAATCTGTGTAGAATTCCTTCAAAAGCCCCAACCCTGGTGGGGGGACACAACTGACTCTGACATTCATCCTTCTAATTCTTCTGGTATTCAATTTCAGACCAGTTTTCCTTAATAACCAGTTTTTTAAATTCCCTTACATCTTTTTTCATTGTTTATTGAATAAATTTATATCTGCATGGTATCTTTAATATTATGCTTTTTGTTTGTAGTGGAATAAAAGATAAAAATTTCATGCTGCACTATGAGGTAAGGTGAATTTTTCCCAGTATTTTATTTTGAAAGATTTTTACAGTAGATAACCTGTATATCCACCACCTAGGTTCCTGCCATTAACATTTTACTATGCCAGTTTTATCATGTATCTGTTAAGGTTTGGGCACTTATTTTAATGCTTGCAGAGGGATTTAGAGAGTAGAGAGACAAGTAATACCTTTCCAACCAACAACATCCTGTTCTGAGTCAATACATAAAGGCTAAAGTATAGTAGACAATATTGTATTAGTCAAAGAGTTGTAACTGTTCACATGTATGTCCAACAAGTGGGGCTTTTCAAATACTTCAACAGGCAAATCACCATCTCCCTTTAGTTCACGTAAATGTTCATATTTTTACTTATTTGATTAGCAGCAAAAGAACTGAGGTATTTAATGTTAAATTATTTTATGTATGATATCAGTACATGTAATTGAGTTTTTGATTAGCTTTCCTAAGGGACCAGACGTGACACAGCCATATAGCACTCTAATTTTAGTATTTGAAGCACACAGTTTGGGAGACTAGTGTAACAGCAGCAGGCCTTTTGAGTGGCTGCTATTGGCTGCCCAGAATCCCAGCATCTCAATTTTGTTGAATCTGCTATAGCTAATAGAGAATATTTCATGTAGAAAATATATGCTAGAGAATATCTAAACCTGGAGATTCTCACAGGTTTTAAATCCCTAATATCCTGTTTGGGATATATACAGATGCTAGAGAAGCCAGAGAGGAATTATAATTGATAAGGCAAATCTTAGGTCAAGAACTGAAAAGCACATTGCAGTCTTTAAAAAAAATCTTTATAAAGACTTTAAAAAGGGCACCTGCAAAAAATACAGCTCTAGCTGATAATTGGGAAAAGAGGTGAGGGCAGAGGCAGAAGAAAGATACGGGCTGTATTGCTATTTTATTTCATTTTTTTAAAAAAATCTTTTTATCATAAAATACAGATACTAAAAACCATATAAAACAAAGGATGACTTAATGAGTTTTCATAAGACAGACATCCTTGTAACTACCACCAGAGTCATAGAATAGAATGTGTCCAGTCAGTCCTTCCATGTTTTTCATCCCAGTCTTAAAAACCTTCTTTCCCTAAAAGTAACTACTCTTCTAAGTTTTATATTAACAGTAATCACTTCCTTGGGTTTCTGTCACACATCCCTAGATACAGCAGTGTTAGTCTTGTCCATTTTTTTTTTAAATTTGATAGTCTTTAAGTCTCTTTTTGTCTACAGGTCTCTCCTCCATCATATTCTTTTCTTTACAGTCTTTCTGTTGAACTCCCAGAGCCATCTGACCTGCAGTACTCCCCACAGCCTGGGTGCTAACTGCACTCATGGTACAGTTCAGTGGTCCATCTCCTGCAAAGTGACCGCTAGATCTAGAGACCTTATCAGATTCATGTTCCATCTCTCTTTGTAAAAAATATTTAGTTAAAGTAAGTGGAATTCCAGATTTTTACAGGAAATTTCAGTTTAAACAACTACATCTAGTTTACATTCTTTTAAGACAGTATATCAATCAAATAAAATAATTTGCAACTCTTGGCTAAAGTAATACCCTTATTGGAAAAGATCTGTTTCCTTGATGTGCATTTTTTTTTAAATGTATATTTCCTGTATTATAAAAATATAGTATTTTGTTATTGTTAACAATTTAAATATTATAGACGTTTGAGTTGTAAATCCTCATAACCATCTATTTCCTACCCCAGGTGATATAAACACTAGAAATAGCTACTTTTAGCAGTTTGGTATATGTCTTAGCGGTCCAGACATTTTCTGTGTGTATGAATGTACTTTTTTCCCTTTTTTTTTTTTTTTTTAACAAATAAGGGATTCTATTTATTTTTGTAACTTATTTATATATATGGGATATCTTTCCATGTCAATTGTATATGTACGTGCTTTTTTTTTTGTTTGGTTTTTTAAGTTTCCTCCCTATGCAACTAATGAAATTGGCAAAGTCACTGGTATAAATAGAAGAGAACTTGGGCATGGTAAGTACAAATCTCTGTATATACATGATTTTATTAAAGAGACTTAGCATTTTTTTTTGTTTTTTGCTCATTATTTTCTATTCTGATTTAGGTGCTCTTGCTGAGAGAGCTCTGTATCCTGTTATTCCTAAAGATTTTCCATTCACCATAAGAGTCACCTCGGAAGTACTAGAGTCAAATGGTATGGTTTTGAAACATTTTTCCTATTGAAAAAGAATGGACTCCCTGTTATAGTTTTAGCTTTTCATAAGTAATGTTTCATTACATTTATTACTGTAGTACGCAAAACCACTGCAAGAGAAAAATGTGTTTAATCATATACTTGTCAGAATCTCTGTTCTTAACTAATGTTTTGAAAACAATATAAAAAAATGTTTATCTTTGTGTCTCTCTTGCAGTAGATCAAGTTTTGGTTGTTTCCTTATTTTTATAAACTAACCATAGAGCAAGGCCAGCTTGGAAAGAGGAAGGGGGGTAAAATATAGTGAACCGTTAAGCAGGGGACACTTGTCATGTATCATAAATAAAAGAAGATATCACAGAGAGAGGCTGGGTTTAAAAAGTCAAATTTATTTTTTTATTTTTTCAAGAGAAATTATCTTTTTTTTTTTTTTGCCATGCCATGCAGCTTGTGGGATTTTAGTTCTTTTAGATCTCCAGCCAGGGATTTAACCTACGCCTTGGCAGTGAGAGCACAGAGTCCTAACCACTGAACTGCCAGGAAATTCCCAAAAGTCAAATTTAAATTGAAACTCGTTCCACAGGTCAAGGGAAGGTAACATAATCATTAAAGGCAGAAAGGGCACAGGATTCTCAAACATGTAGCCTATCTAGATCAGATGGTTATAGATATTTTGTAAAAAATACCAAAGTTCAGAATTTAAACTAGGACTTTCAGTTCTTTACTGGGTGTGATTAAGCTATAGCTTATGGCCTAGCAAGAGAGCTAGAGCCCTGTATTTTTAACTGCCTCCTAGTTAAGCAAAAAAAGAGGCATGCTGGTTTTTCTGGTAGTTTCTTAGAAGCAGAATCTCTAGTACTGCTGTCCAATAGAACTTTCTGTGGTGACAGAAATTCTCTTTCTCTGTGCTGTGCTAAATTCAGCTAAGGGACTGAATTTATTTCAGATAATTTAAATTTAGCCACACGTTGCTAATGGCTGTCACATTGTGCAGCTCTGTACTCTGTGGTTTAGGAGAGCTTGCCTTAAGTGCTTTTAAAAAGAAGGAAAGAGTACTGAATATTTAAATTACAAATGAGTAATTGTAAGGAAATAACTAACAGTAGCAATTTTCTACATTTAACAAAAATCAATATTAAAGCAAGTATTTTCCTTTGTTTTTATAGGGTCATCTTCTATGGCATCTGCATGTGGTGGAAGTTTAGCATTAATGGATGCAGGTAAAAGAATTATGTCTCAAAACTACCAAAGCTTATTTATATAATATAGACTTAATCAGTAATAAAATATAGGATTTTTTTAAATTGTATTTTAGCAAGACTTGAAGAAGTCAGATTACAGATTACCAAACCAGGCCAGAAGGATGATAATTAAAAAGCACAGTTTCAACTACAGGTATCTGCTGAAATTCTTATTCTTGGCTAAAAGTAATAAATTGAAATTATTTATTTGGTGACCCCTTGGGCTTTTGAGAGCTCTGCAATTGATACCATTCACTAAGGAAGGTTGGCTTAGCAAGCAGAAGTATTAGGACCCATAAAGGAAAATAATTTATGTAATCTTTCAGTCGTTTTAAGCAAACCCTGGGAAGAAAGCCACTCATAGACGAGTACACAGAACTTTAGGAAGGAAGACTGCAAGTGGTTCAGTATAATCTCTGGATCTGAAACACCAAAAAGGAAAGAAGCAGCATGTTAAGAGACTCTGAAAACAGTATCTGCCAATTACCAGTGATGCTATTTAAGAAGAAAGAGAAGAGGAACCTAAAGACAAAGAGGCCACACACAGTTCCCTATAAGTTCTCACATTTACAGTACAGAAAAGGAAAAAGAAAGGATGATATAATGAAGAATGAAATTAAAGAATGGTCTAAGTGTATAATGTGTGTTAAATCACTCAGTCATGTCTGACTCTGCAACCCCATGAATCGTATGTAGCCTATAGGCTCCTCTGTCCATGGAATTTTCCCAGCAAGAATACTGGAGTGGGTTGCCATTTCCTTCTCCAGGGGATCTTCCCAACCCAGGGACTGAACCCACGTCTCCTGCATTAGCAGGCGGATTCTTTACCACAGAGCCATCATGATACCATTATCTAAAACCTTAAAACAGGGCAAAGCAAAAAAGCTAAAGGCAATTAAAGGCAGTTTTCTAGTTCTGTTCAGTGGAAGGAAAACATAACCTGATATTTAAGGTAGCTGGTTAAAATACCATGTCTATTTTCACTTTCATATATTAATTCAAAAATCTTTATTGTATGCTAACTCTGTGCCAAGCACTGATCTAAACTCTTGGGACTTGGTGGTGAACAAAACAAAGGCTCTGTCTCATGCAGCTTGCATTTATCACTCTTACAATCTCATATTGGAAAACACAGAACAAATCCTGAAAAAGGTGAACTGAAAGATAAAAGATCACAAGAGAGTCTTTATCTGCTCTAAATGAATTCAGATTTCAGGTCTAGATAAATTCATCCTAAGTAATGAGAATTTCAGGATAAGATAACTGAACCAGTTTGGCAGTATTGGAGAAATCCTGGAGGTTAGTATACCAAAAAAAAAAACAAAAGAATTCTTACTTTTGAAAGATATATGTATCTCCTGTAAAGTGTAATAACCCAGTGAACTTGACAGTGACCCTAGTGTATAAGTATTTTAACAAGGAGGTAGAAGAGTCACTCCAAGTAAGCCATGCCATAGAGCAGAGGGAGGATGGGGCTTGTACAGTGTATCTAGAGCTCAGCTTAGCAGTTTGTGACCTTGGCAGAAAAGGATGCAGAAATTGATAATGGATGATAAGTATACTTTTTGTAACTAGTTGAAGGGTGAGCAGCCAGGACTACATAATCTGATCGTAGGTTGGAGAGAGTTCTGAATTGGAGCTTGAAGATGCTCCATCCTAAACCTTGTCCTTAAAAACTGACTAAAAATGTTATTGAATTTACTAAGAATACTGGTCTGCCAATAAAAAGATACTGATAAAAAGTAGTATGTGAATAATGTGTTAAATGACAGTTTTGATCTCTTAAAAAAAAATGTTAACATTAAAAAATAAGGAGCCAAATAGAAAAAGAAGTTGATAAGAATGAATGTCAGATTCTACGGGAACAGCCAACAAATGGTATTCAATTCAAATAACATGAGTGCTTGCAATGTCTTACATCAGACGCTATCTATGCTACAGGGATACCCAGTTTTTTAAAAGTTTACAGGAACAAAAACAAACATAAAGATACTAACACATCAAAGAGATAATACAAATATGTACAATACAGATGAAGAACTAGGTTGAACATAATTGGCTTCATAGAGACAGCTACATTTCATGTGAATTTAAAGGCTGAGTGGTTGTTGAGCAGGCATATTATAATAAGGCCCATATTTCATGTGAAAGGAGCATGTGCAAAGTTATGAAACAGTATAGTGTGTTTCTGAAATATATTTGAAAGGTGTGATGATGTAATACACTGGGACTGTATTTCAAAGATCATTATTATACTAAAGAGTTTGAAATTTTCCTAACTCAGTATTCCATGAAAGAGAGTACCACAGGATGTTGATTGTTATATACTATGAAAAAAAATATGTTTACACAGGATTAAACAAGTTTGTTTAATATGGTTTAAATAAACCTAAATAGGTTAATGTGAATATTGAATCTCTAGGAACAGGATATTTCCCTAACTTTTTGACCACAGAACTTACATAAAAAATTCCTGAAAGCAAGTAATGGGGAACTTGAAGGATTTTATAGAGAAAAGTAGCATGATGTGAATCTGCTGTTCTTTTGGGGGTAGTTATTCCTAGCTTACATGATAGATGTAGGCGATGATGTGGGAGAGAATAGGAGCTGGGGTAGCGGGTAGGGGAGCTAAAAATCTGAAAACTGGACAGGGAAACTCTAGCCAGGGGGAAAAATAGTGTGGACTTGGACTAAAAAAGTAGCAATGGATATTTCAGTATTTGGAGGAAAAGACAGATTTTCTACAAAAAAAATATTTAGAGGATTAACCTCTAATCAGATTTTTGTGACTTGATTAGGTGAAGGAAATGAAGAAAGAAGTGTTGATTCTAATATGTCATTGCTTTCAATCAAGACAGGGAATGCAGGAGAAAAGGGTTTTATTGAGGGTGATTAAATTTTGAAATTTAAAATTTTATATTTATTTACATATTTAAGATGCATTAGGGACATTTGGACCCACTCCAGTGTTCTTGCCTGGAGAATCCCAGGGACAGGGGAGCCTGGTGGGCTGCCATCTATGGGGTCGCACAGGGTCAGACACAACTGAAGCAGCTTAGCAGCAGCAGCAGCAGCAGGGACATTTGGTGACGGACAGGGAAGCCTGGCGTGCTGCAGTTCATTGGGTCGCAGAGTCCGACACGACTGAGCGACTGAACTGAACTGAACTGAGGGACATTTAGCTGGAGATATCCAGCAGGCAGATGGGTTGTACAGATCTAGGTTTAGCAGAGAGAACTAGGTAGGAGGGGTAGATTTTTAAGTCATCAACATTATAGGTGATAGTTAAAACTGGACGTAAAGAATATGAAATGAGATCTCTACCACATTCCTTTATGCCAAATAAGTTTCAAGTGATCAAAACTTTAAACTTCCTTTTAAAAAATTAAACAAGATTTTATGAAACTCTTGGACAGAAAAAAATAAAGCCTTTCTATGGAATTCCCTGGAGAAGGCAATGGCAACCCACTCTTGAAAATCCCATGGGTGGAGGAGCCTGGTAGGCTGCAATCCATGGGGTCGCGAAGAGTTGGACATGACTGAGCGACTTCACTTTCACTTTTCACTTTCATGCATTGGAGAAGGAAATGGCAACCCACTCCAGTGTTCTTGCCTGGAGAATCCCAGGGACAGGGGAGCCTGGTGGGCTGCCATCTATGGGGTCGCACAGGGTCAGACACGACTGAAGCAACTTAGCAGCAGCAGCAGCAGGGAATTCCCTGGCCATCCAGGGATTAGTACTCAGTGCTTTCACTACTGTGGCCTGGGTTCAACCCCTGGTTGGGGAACTAAGATCCCACAAGCCATGCAGTACAGCCAAAAAAATTTTTAAAAAAGAAAACCTTTCTAAGCAAAATCCAGGAACTATGATTACATACAAAATCCTATACAGGAAAAAACACAAGAAGATCAACAGACTAGAAAATAATATTTTATCATGTATTTCATATTTGTTATTTTATTTACTGTAACAGTCTACATATTTAACAAAGGTCAATCCATATTAAAAACTCTTATAAATCAATAACAAAAGACTAACAACAATGTAAGAAAAAGGCTGAAGGCCATGAAGAGCCAGTTCACAGAAAAAGAAATATGGTTTAAAAACATTTTTTAAAAGTTCAACTTCACTAATAAAAGCAGAAATCAAGTTAAAAAGAGGAAGTTACCATCTTTATCATTCAGATGGCAAAGGTCAAAAGATTTAACAAAAATTAACAAGAATGTAGAATAGCAGGGAGCATCATATACTGCTGGTAAAAGTATAAAATACTAAACACTGTGGAAGACAGTTTGACATTATAAGAAATGTAAATCCACACCCGCTTCAACTCAGTAACCCCACTTCTACTGTGTAGCTTATAAACACATACAGGGAGTACTCTGCAGCTATTCAAAAGAATAAGGTAAAAGATTAGACTCACATTTAGATTCCCTGGGTATAATTTTTGGGAGGATACACAAAATCTAATGGTGCTGTCATGGGGAGGTGGACTGAAGGACTCAGGCTAAATAGATTTATCAAGTACATGATTATTTTTCAAAAAGAAGGCTCCAAAAGCAAAACACAAAGAAATGGATTACTTTCAAAGTTAAGTTTGCCACTATTAGGGAAGTTTTTGTTGAGAACAAAGAATTATGTTAAAGGACTTTTATTATATATTTAAGAAGAAATGAGGCAGGCAGATGATTTATTAAGGCTTCCATCGCGGCTCAGCTGGTCAAGGATCTGCCTGCAATGTGGGAGACCTGGGTTCAGTCCCTGGGTTGGGAAGATCCCCTGGAGAAAGGAAAGGCTACCCACTTCAGTATTCTGGCCTGGAGAATTCCACAAACTGTATAGTCCATGGGGTCGCAGAGAGTCGGACAGGACTGAGCAACTTTCACTTTGACTTCCTCTAACTTAGTTTTGATAATTGTCAATATAGAACACCATCCCCTTATATTAAAATATCAACAGAACGATGAATAACCTATGTTCGGCTGATACGTACACATTGTACACAAGTTCTTTTCTCATTATAGGAGTGCCAATTTCATCTGCTGTGGCAGGTGTGGCAATAGGATTGGTCACCAAAAACAGTCCTGACAAAGGTGAAATAGAAGACTATCGTTTGCTGACAGATATTCTGGCAAGTATATTCACCTTTTCAAATGTTTAACAGTGAAGATTATACACACTTTGTAAACAAAGTGCTTAGAAGAATGCTAGTGCTGGAAAAATAGAAATCCGTCTTCTTAACTTTCTCCTGCATATCTGCCTTGGATTTTATAGGATATGAGTTAAAAACAAATATTACAGTATGAGTATTCATATTGGCTCACTTTAAGATGATTATAAATTAGTCCTTATGCATTTATGGGACATTATCTAAAAATAAACTGATTTTCTAATGAAATATATGTAACTTAAAACTCCATATTTTTTTTGTATTTAATACATGAGTTTTTTATTTTATTAATATGTGAAATATATATGTTCTAAAGGACATAGTTCACTTACAGAGCTATTTTTAAAAATTCCTCTACAGTGACTATGGGTGAATTTCACTTTTGTTTAAAACTATTATTATATCATAATTTTTTTAATTGTTTAAGGGGATTGAAGATTACCATGGTGACATGGATTTCAAAATAGCTGGCACTTCTAAAGGAATAACTGCATTGCAGGTATTTTAGAACCTATTTTATTTTGTTTTTAAATAGTTAATATCAGAAATCAATATTTATATAATTTTTTGGCTCTTCCATATTAGGCTGACATCAAATTACCTGGAATACCGATAAAAATTGTAATGGAGGCCATTCAGCAAGCCTCAGGTACGCCAAGCCAGTATGCCTGATTCTTCTTTCATCACTGTCTATGTGTTAAATGTGAATTATAATGCCCATTAGGCTTATTATTTAAAATAGGCTTATTCTAAAATACTGCTTTAGAAAATGAAATTTAATGTGATAACCTAAATCAAGAAGTATTAAGTTTCTAGGTACATAACTATCACCAAAGTGGATGACCAGTGAAAATTCAGTTTTTACAAATTGCCTCCCCAAGATAGGATTTATGGAGAGGGGAATACAAGTAGAATTTTTAAGGTAATTGAGATGCGAAGAACTTTGATTATTATGTTTTTATTTCTTCTAGTGGCAAAAAAGGAGATATTACAGATAATGAACAAAACTATTTCAAAACCTCGAGCATCTAGAAAAGAAAATGGACCTGTTGTAGGTAATACATTAAAATTATTGATTTGATGATAAGGTAAACATTATATGGAAGTACACTGCTATTTAAAAAAATTTTTTTAATCTATACACAAAACAATTTAAATGCTTTTATAGTTAAAATACTTTAAATTTGAGGGGATAATCTGAAACATAAGAACTTTTTTAGTCACGTAGTAAACTGTTTTTCTGTTTCATACTAAAATATTTGTACAAGTGTCTTAGCCAAGTCTTGACTAAACAGTACATTTTTAGGTTCATACATACATATGTATATATATGAATGAATATGAATTATTTCTATTTTTGTTTATGCTACATTTCAGAAACTGTTCAGGTTCCGTTATCAAAACGAGCAAAATTTGTTGGACCGGGTGGATATCATTTAAAAAAACTTCAGGCTGAAACAGGTAAGAGTTGTACGAAGTTTGGGATTTTTTTATTTAGGTCATGTAAGTTTGCCATTAAGTTTGCCTCTACTGTGTTTCTCCAAAAATATGTTTGAGAAATGAGAAATGTAACACATTTCAATGAGATGAGAAAAGGATGTAACATTGACATGTCTTTATTTCTGTGTACGCCTCTTAATTAGTAAACGATCATCTTTAATTATATTCAAGAAGAGTGACTTAGAATTAATCCTTTTTGCTTCAACATTTTAAAGTCAGACATTTAGAAAAACTACTTTTTCACGTTAGAAGAGTTTCCTTTAATTTTTCTTATTATGAGTTCTATTTTTCACTTAGTCTTATTTATTTAGACTTTTATTTTCTTTAGAGAATATGTGTAGAAGTAGTATGCTTTAATTTGCTTTTTTTTCTGGAATCAATCTTTGGGATACCTAGTCACTTACCAGCTTTGAGGCTATAGAAGGAGCATAAGAAGTCAAGTAACCTTAGGCAGTTCCCAAGATTGAGAAATGACATGATTTCATCCCTCATCCATCCGATGACTACTCTAAAAAGAGGGAAAAAAAAGAAACAGTGAGGAAAGTGTTCTATAGTTTCTTCTAATTAAAAACACAAGAACCAAAATTAGAACTTAATGTTTTCTCCCACCAAGAAAAGGGACACTGTTCACTGTTGCATCCCCAGGGCCTAGTGCAGTGTTGGATACAGAGCAGGTGTGCCGTGTGTATTTGTTGATGAACGAATCCCTTCGTGATTCCTTGTGATTAAACAGACAACCCTGCCCAGCTACTTCCAGGTCACCCCCTGCTCTCAAATTTACTTTTAAGGCTTTTCTCCACTGGAATGAGCAAGTTAACTTCAATATGTAAAATTATCTTTTTAAAAGGAGTCACTATTAGCCAGGTAGATGAGGAAACGTTTTCTATCTTTGCACCAACACCTGGTGCCATGCATGAAGCAAGAGACTTCATTACTGATATCTGCAAAGATGATGTAAGTATTGAGCTTCTGATAGTTACTTTTTTTTCCTACCTTTTGTTACTGTTTTCTTTATGAATCTTATGGTTTATTTTGTACTTACAGCAAGAGCAGCAATTAGAATTTGGAGCAGTGTACACTGCCACAATAACTGAAATCAGGTAATATCAACTAAAACACTATGCTACTTTTTGTAAGATTTTATATTATAACCTCATATTAACTTCACATTTGCATTATTTAGTTTGAAAGTATAAGGTGTTTAGATTATGTGTCAAATGCCATATAATCATTATTCTTAAGATAAAATTTATTTTCTACACCAGTTTGTAGATTTTCATGAACATGGGTCTGTGATTATTATACTAATAGATTTTTCTGACTGAACTGTTTTCTTTAACCAAAGTTCCCACCATTTTAATCTTCCATTAAACATGTTTCCTTTCTCTTTGTACTTTTTTCTTTTTGGTAGTTTCTTGTTGACTTGTTTTCAAGATAGTATTAAATGCCTAAGTAGTACAATTTTTTAAATGCCAGTTTCAACCTCAACTCATTTTTTTAAGATAGCTAAAAAGACTGAATTTTCTCAATCAGAAAATTACCTTTCGGGGACTTCCCTTGTAGTCCAGTGGTTAAGACTACAGGCTTTCACTGCAGGGGGTGTGGGTTCCATCACTGGTCAGGGAACTATTATCCCACATCCCCTCCCTCCCACCTCCCCACCAGAAGAAAGAAAATTCACTTAATAAGAAAAAAAAAGAAATTATCAGATGTAACATAAATGTTCAGAACTAATTGAAATGAATCATAAAAGACAATGGAATAGTTTTTTTAATATCACAGGTGAAAACTAAGAAATGGGCTGGCTTATTTTAGTAGATTAGAGGAAAAAAGATATATTTTTTAATAAAATAAGTGCCTGATTTTATCTATCCCGCTTCCTTAAATCAGGCTTCCCTGATAGCTCTGTTGGTAAAGAATCCACTTTGCATGCAATGCAGGAGACCCCAGTTCAATTCCTGGGCGGGGAAGAGCCACTGGAGAAGGCATAGGCTACCCACACCAATATTCATGGGCTTCCCTTGTGGTTCAGCTGGTAAAGAATCTGCCTGCAATGCAGGAGACCTGGGCTTGATCCCTGGATTGGGAAGATACCCTGGAGAAGGGAAAGGCTACTCCAGTATTCTGGCCTGGAGAATTCCATGGACTATATATAGTCCATGAGGTCGCAAAAAGTCGGACACGACTGAACAACTTTCACTCATTTCACTTCACTTCCTTAAATCACTACTTAACAGGTTGATCATTCTACACTTACTTTAAAATATTTAATGCCATTTCAAAGTTTTTGGAAAATATTATGAAGAGAAATATAAAAGAATGTATATTCCAAAAGCTTTTCCCTACCTATTTTTCCTTTATCTTCTCTCTGTCCTTTGATCCGTAAGTATTTAAATACAAGGTGTATTTTCCATTGGAAAAATAAGTATCCCACTTAGATAATCATACTTTTTATAGTTATAAAAAACATGTACTGGAGAGTGATTTTTATGTGTTTTTTTACTTTGTTCTCCTGTGAAAACATAACCACAGTTTAATTATCTGTAGAATAAAGTTCCTTATTACTCTAATCAGGCTTATTTCCTTACTGTAGAGACACTGGAGTAATGGTTAAACTCTATCCAAATATGACTGCAGTACTACTTCACAACACACAACTTGATCAACGAAAGGTAAAAACAAGAAAGGCAGATTTGATTATTTTAACTGCCTGAAAATAACCATAGTGAAATTACCTAGGTTGGTAAGAACCGTACACGTTGTCCACTACTAGACTAAATACAAAGACAAAACAAAAAAGACAGAAATACTGCTCGACAAAAGGGTTTACAGTGTTTTCCAGTAATGTTTCTCCTTCAGTGATGGAGTAGAAACATTCTTGAATGTTTTGAAGTGGAACAGTTCTAGAGTTAACACATAGCAATTTCTAAAAATATCTAGCTATAGCCCTGTTTTCCCAATTTTCCTGACCAGCCAGTCATGTAAAGATAATTCTTAGGATGTCCTTAATCTTTATTATAGTCTATATTTGGAAGACTTAAGAATATGAAACCATTCGAGAATACTATGGGGCAGAGAAATAATAGGTGTTTTACCAAATATTAAAATATTATATAAATACAGGATCAAACAGTAGATTACTGGCCCAGAAATGGACAACAAAAATCAGAAATAAACCCAGTTATGTGCATAAGAATATAATACATACTAAAAGTTGCATTTTTAGTTGAGAAACCAAGATTATTCAATAAATCATATTGGAATAACCTGTTTTCATAAAACAGGATCTTGCCTCTTTTTATACCAAAGTCCTATTTGGATCAAGAAGTTAATGTAAAAAAGAAAAAGAATTTTAAGGCAGTGAGGGCAGAAAAAGAAAATCTGGACATCAGGAAGGGTAAGGGTTGAGGCAGGACACTAGATGAAAATACAGATATTTTATTAATCTTGGAACTGGAAAAATCTTTTTCGGCATAATATCAAAGCCAAAAATGTAAATAAAGTGATAACATTTGACCCCATCATTTTTTAAAATTATGGCAAAATTATAGTAAGTTTGAAAGACAAGCAGCAATTTAGGGGAAAAAATACTTTAACATATGACATATACTGAGGGCTTGTATAAACCAGTAAGAAAGATGAGTATCAATAGGAAAAATGAGCAAAGAACATGGAAAAATTGTTTTTTAACTTGACCAAGATATTCAGTATCAATAGCAATTTTTTTAAATGCAGGTAAAGCCAAGTTCCCATTTTTCAGCTTTTCAGATAGTTGAAAATTCCCAGTGTGCATGAGTGTAGAGATAAAAATGGACATACAGGAATGTGAATTGGGGCAAACTTTGGAGAGTGTCTAGTAAAGGTACGAGTACCTTTGGTACAAGTCCCATCACATGTAGGACATTGTTCTGAGAAAATAAGAGTACATGAATATATAATAAGACTGCAATTTATTTTTCCTCAGCATTTTGAAAATTTTTAAACCTAAGAAAAGTTGAAAAAATAATAGACCAAATACTCATATACCTTTCCCCTAGATTCATAGATTAAACCAATAAAGCTATTTTCCACTTGGAAAAAAATGTGTACTACCATGGATAGTAGGTAGGTTATGCATGACAACTAATAGATTAACATGTTTTCTTTCAGATTAAACATCCCAGTGCTTTAGGATTAGAAGTTGGCCAAGAAATTCAGGTACTTGTATTCATCCTTTTAGCCTTAAAGTTGTAAATTATACTTTGTTTCAATTATTTGTTTAATCAAATAAGCTGAAAGAATCAAATCTACATTTGTGGTTTATATTATTTATATGCTGTCTTCTTTTTTAACTTTTTATATTATTTATATGCTGTCTTCTTTTTTAGCTTCTTCCTTAAAACAGACTCATTAGGGATTTAGATATAGTTCTTGCCCTCAAAGAGCTTACAGTTTAGTTAGGACAATAGTCCCCCTTTAAAGCTTTTAAAAATACATGAGCAACTCAGCGATGGATATGTAGAATCAGTGATTCAGAGACAGGACATGAGGAACATGATAGGTAACTTTGAGGAGTTAGGACTTGAATTGCTTCGGTATATACTGGTTGAGGCTGAAAATTTTTGAGTTTGATGAAAGCCATGATGTCAATTCTGGAATTCTGATAACCAAATTGACCTTTGTAATAGTCCTTATGAATAGATGAAAGAAGTGGTTGCCAGTCTGGTGTTTTTTTGTTTTTTTTTTTTGGCTACACTACATTCTGTTCCAGTAGTGCCTAATACCTATGACCTGAGTAAAAACTAAGACATAAATTTATTCCCAATCTGTCATTCCATTATTCACAAAGCCTCCAGGGAAAGGTAAGAACTAAAACATAATCTCTGTATAAGATTTTTTTTTTTTTTTTAAACATCAGAAGGGACTTAAAAGTTAGCACATCCCCTCTGACTTTCAGTGTCTAAGGTCAAGCCAAATAACCTTCAGCATGATAGATGGTCCTTTGAGTGTTAGTCTGAGTGACCTAAGCATAATCCTATATAGATTGTAGCACAGTTAGGGTCAAGAAGCTGTCGTCTAGATTCATTCACCATGGTTTTTACTGTTCTTCCATAATAGGGACAAACAAAAAGGCACAGATAAGTCTAACAGAAGATTATAATCACTACTTATCCAAGTATTTTTAGCATATACCTCCAATTAGCACTGAGAGATGCTTTCAGTGAACAAGTAAAAACTTTAATCATTGCCTTTTTAGACCAAGTATCTTTTAATTTGGATATCAGTCAATGCACTGTAACTTTTAAAGTATCTTGTTGTTCAGTCACTCAGTCATGTCCAACTCTTTGCAACCCCGTGGACTGCAGCACACCAGTATGTTTAAAGTATATTTGTTTCTTTAACACAGGTGAAATACTTTGGACGTGATCCAGCTGATGGAAGAATGAGGCTTTCTCGTAAAGTGCTCCAGTCTCCAGCTACAACTGTTGTCAAAACTTTAAATGACAGAAGTAGTATTGTAATGGGAGAATCTGTTTCACAGCCATCATCTAATTCTTCTTGATTTTTTTAAAGAATTCTAGAGTTATATTCTATAGAGCAAAATTTCAGTAGCATCTTCTAACGTGTAGATTTATATATAATATAAATATATTCTAATGATTTATATGAAAAAGCTCACTTTAGGTGTTCCATTTTTTAAATTGAGTTACCTGTATTATTATTTACATTATAAATCAATACATATTATTAAAAGTAAATCATCTATACATATAAGACTCCCAACTGCTAATAATTTGGAAAAATAAAACTAGTTCTTAACCTCTAGAGACCAATGGAGAAGGAAATGGCAACCCACTCCAGTATTCTTGCCTAGAGAATCCTGTGGACAGAGGAGCCTGGTGGGCTGCTGTCCATAGGGTCACATAGAATCGGACACAACGGAAGTGACTTAGCATGCATGCCTTGGAGAAGGTAATAGCAACCCATTCCAGTATTCTTGCCTGGAGAATCCCAGGGACAGAGGAGCCTGGTGGGCTGCCGTCTATGGGGTCGCACAGAGTCAGACACGACTGAAGCGGCTTAGCTGTAGCAGCAGCAGTGCCACAAAGTGAAAATATAGGTCACTAACTACAAACCACAAAACGATTCCATTTCCACTTAAACCAAGGTCATACACTTTATGTCTGAACTTTTTTTTATTTTTTGTCTTCATTCATATCTTGGTAGTTTTCCCTGCTTTCCAATAAAGTTTTTGTATGAGGGCTATTATATGCTAAGATCTCTAATTTATAATGACTCTAATGACTCAAATTGACTACCCATCTTTGGTAGTAATGCAGTATAGGTACTCACAAGACTTGTTCCTTTATAATCTTTGTCACTAACACTTCCCTGCTCACAAATCATAGATTTTTTAATACAAAATTTTTTTTTTCTCATAGAATATCTTGAATTTCTAGATCTGACATCATTATCTTTCTTAACTTCAGTTCAGCCAAGCATAGCATTCATTTATTCAATACTTACTATGTGCCAAGTTCTAGAATGTGTACAGGAGGTAGATCAGTAAACAAACAAAGTTCCAATGCTCACATTCTAGTGGATGGAAACAATAAGTCAGACAGTGGTAGGTTCTTTAAAGAAGAACTGTAAAGGGGATAGAGTGATTTTTTTTTTTAAAGGTACTATTGTAGATAAAATGATCCAGAATAGCATCTCTGAATAGGTAACATTTGAGCAGAGACCTAAATGAAGTGGAGGAAGATATACAGCAATTTTGGAAAGAAGATTCCGGATAAAGGGACTAACAACTTTATTAGTATGGTATGTGTAGAATATACAGCAGCCTTTCTATTCTAGGAACCAATTTCATACAGTCCTTTTACTCCTTTGTCTTGTGCCTATTCTTCAACAAAATTAGAAAGCAAATTTTATAAAACAAGAGGAGATATAATCAGTGCAAGGTGATAATTTTCAAAGCATTTAATCTGGAAAGAATAATGTTTGCTTACTTGTAAGAAGAAGAAAGATATGAAGGTCGTGTAACTTTAAGCGGCCTTTACAAAATTCCAGGCTCATGAGAGCCTAGGGTGGTAAGCAGCAAAAATGGAAAAGAGAATGTATCTTGGTATCAAGGGTCAGAAACCAACCTAAATTAAGCCAAAGCTAAGAGGGAATTTTGTCACAGGGCCATGAATTTCACAGAAAATAAGTCACAATCCCTATGGTAGAATGGAACCAGGACTGTCAGGTAATTATTAGGAACTAAGACAGTTCTCCCCTACCTATGGAGTCTCATCACCTCTCATTTGAGCTTCTTTCCATATAACAATTTTTTTCTTCTAAGTCAGTATATTCTCATAGCATGGGGCAAAAGATGGCTGTCCACAGGAAGTTACTTGTCTCTGAGTTCAACTTCTGGAGGAGAAAAGGATAGGCTTAACTTGAGAAAGGTGTCAAACCTGACAGGATTGCCAGATAAAATAACAGAATGCCAAGTGAAATTGAAATTACAGGTAAACAAATGTTCAGTATAGTATGGCCTCTACAATATTTGGGATGTGCTTATATTTTAAAAAATTATTCCTCATTTATTTGAAATTCACATTTATCTGGGTTTCATATATTTTTGTTTGCTAAATCTGATAACCCTAAACCTGGTGCAAGCAACTAAGTCAAGGAATTCTTAAGGGCTCATTCCTGGGAGAGGAGAATGTACAGAAAAAATGGACTGAGCCTATACCCAAGATACTGCAGAACAAACATGAAAAGAAAATGGACAGACTTAGATTAACTCAGATAGTAGGGGATGCAGGTGAGAGAAGAAAAGGCAGATTTCAGCCTGAGGGTTGTGAAGACAGGCAGATCTATGACATGAATAGTAAACCTGGAGGGGTAAATAGTTTTAAAGAAAAAAGTGTTTATTAAATATGAGCATGAAATCACCAACATATTGGTTGGATATTCACCTGAATATCTGAAAAAGCAACTGAGGCATAAATGACTTTTGCAGAGAGAATATTTTAAAACAGTTTTAGTTTTACCATCTCAAGCATATCTCAAATCACTGCAACAGGTTTCAAAGTTAACTCTGAAATTTACAAAATGAAAGGTTATTAAAACTACCTATTATGAGCACAGTACCAAGTTATGGAACAGTTTGCTTCCTTCTGAGATTTACATGTATAGTCAGTAGTTTATGAAAAGCTGACTGATGAACAGTCTAGTAAAGGTTTTTAAAAGTCATAAAAAGATAGGGGAAAGAATAGGTTAATTCTAATTGGAAGAAAAAGTGAAAGTTTCTAAGAAGTGGAATTTGAATAGGACATCATGAGGGAAAGGTGATATTTGAGTTGGGCTTTTAAGAATGATTATAAAGGGAAAGGTTGCCTGTGGAATGGAACAGTTTTATCAGTGGATGAATAAGGCAGTAAGTAGAGGCCAGATTGTAGAGGGGTTTTGGATATTAGACTTAGGACTCTGAACTTTATTCTGCATATCCTGAGAAACACCAAAGAATACCCATTGTTTCATGAAAACCAAAATTGCATAGCCGGCTATAGTTTTGATATTGTGGCCATAAAATTTAATGCCAATTGCCAAGGACTCAGAAGAGATGATATTTTTAAAAACACTAAAATGTGTAGGCCATTATCAGCCATTATCATTTGTGAAAACAGATAAATTATTTTAATAAAATATTGGCAATAGCTATTAAGACCAAATAGTCTACAGGAATGCAAGGATGGGTAGGCATATAATCTCTATAGTGAATTATAGAGAAAAACCATATGATAACCAGCTGCAAGAGAGGCAATTTACAGGATTCAATGTACATTTCCTAGAGAATTTAGAATATTAGTATTTGTCCTCAACTTGGTAAGTGGTATCTATCAGCAATGAAGAACATGTATAACACTGAAGATGTTGCCATTAAAGTCAGGAACAAAACAAGAATCACCACTATTTGATTCATCAGTGTTGAATGATGAACATAATACACCATCAGCGTTCTGAGGTCCTAATCAGTGTGATGAGATTAAAAACAGGTGGAAAAGAAAAAACATTTGCAGATGATTATCTAAAACACACTTTAAATTGGTATAGAACAGGCCACGTATATCTGCCAAAATAAATAGCAGTCAGCTGCTGTTATGGTATAAGCTCATTTCCACTTCTCTCAATTTTTCCAGATTTCAAAGAGCTACACCAGCAGTGAGTCCCCTGGGGTCCTGATCAGGATTAAATCTTCTGTCCCAAAGTCAATGAAATCTTAATTATCCAGTCTTAGCCTCCAGTCCTCTTGATCAAGAACCCTCAAAGTTCAATCCCAAGTGTACTCTGGTTCCTACTAGTACATGCTAGTTTATTTATTATTTCAGTTCCTTTGGTGTGTAATCTCCTCCCTTACCAGGCAAAGCAGTCCCCAGGCATATTACAACTAGATTTAACCCTAGTTACCACAGCCTCTTAGCCAGAAGAAATGGAAGCATATGGAAGAGAACTTCCTACAAGGGGGCAAGTGTTATCTCTTTCTAGGAGTTAAAAGGCACTTCTGCGATCCCCAAGGTTAGAGGGATGTTTACAAAGCCAAAATCCTCAGGGCACCCACCCCATGTTTCAACGCTTTAGGCTTTCTCAAGCAGGGCCCTAGCTGTATAGCAAACCTCCCTAGGCTGAAGATCTAGGTATCTTCAGAGCTCTTGTAACTGTCTAATCCCATGTCAGTTTTTTCACTGTAGGAAATAAGGGCCTCTTTATGAAGCCCAAAGAGCCCCCTATGGCTCACACTTAAGTTTTTTCTTCCAAACTTAGTTTTTAACTGTGCATTAAGGATTAAGTGCCCTCAACTCATTATCCCTCTTCGAGGAAGTAGTATAACTTAATTGGCCAGCTCTGCTCTCATAAGCATTGTTTCCCCCATATCTTTAAAATCCTGAATTGTTGAATAGGTGACAGCACTCACCCCTTCTAGGATGTTTTACTAGGTCACTACTGGTGAAATCAGTAGTCAGATGGCCACGTTGTGCCAGGGATTGAGTAAACTATTTCCCAAACCACATCTTACGGTCTGATTTCTGACACCACTCCCTGTATCACCTATTCAGTCCTGATCCTCAGAAAAGCAGATGCCAAGAAGGGGGTTACATATGCAAGACAGTGATTGGGAGAAATGTCTGTGAAGGATAAAACAGGTGGGCTCAGGATTGACAGGGACAGCCTACAGACCATGGTGCCAAGTCTGACTCCTGTAAAAGGAGAAAGGGAAGAAAATACAGAGTGGAACTTCAGACTAGTGTAATTCCAAGAAAGTCTCATCCTGGCTGATAAGTTCCCCAAGCCAAAGTTGTCCATTAGAGGAGTTCTGTGCACAAGGAAGGACAAGTCTGACTTGCTGTCGAATAACTGTTCTCCAAAGTACAATATGTTTAAGGAAATCAGAATGGTGCATGTGTATGGCCACCACACCAATCAAAAATCAAAACAAACTAAAGCTACAGCAATTAATTGTCATACTAGAGTTGGCCAAATAAAACAATGGAAAAAGAGTGAATACGGACTCAAATCTAGATATATGTCTGTGAATTTAATAAAGAATATAATTTAAGTAGCATTTCAAATAATTTCATCTGTAAATGATGTTGACAGTTGACTCTCCCATTTGGAAGAAAAATTTTAAATTGACATCCTATTTCATATATACAAAAGGTTTCAAGTGAATTAGAAAACTAAACATTAAAAAACCATAAAAACAGGACAGAATACCTTGGTTAAACATGGAAAATGAGAAACACAGTTAAGCAATTTTTTTTTTAAGTAGAGTCCAAAGGGCAAACAAAAGACAATAGCAGAGACGAGATTTTAACAAATGTTGGTTGCATGACAAGCAAATAGAAAAGCAGGGGCAAATTTAGCAGAACAGAGGAAGTCACAATCTGTATGACCCACAGAGGTGATGAGGCAAAACAGCACAAATCTTCACCAAAAAAAGGATCAGGGCTGAGAATTTGAGGGCAGGTTAAAAGTCTATACAGAGACTTACATGCCTGACTCCCTTCCCAATTTCACATAACCAAAGGACTACCATCACCCTATACACACACTCATACCCATACATGCTCTTGTAAAACTGCCACGACCATCTCAGAAGAATGAGATCCTAGCTACCAGAGATGCAATGGTGAGAAAAACATCGCTAGTCAGACTCATGAAAATTTTTTATCTACATGTGGAGACAATTATTAATTAAAACCCATACAAATAAAGGTAAGGATTCAGCCTGAGGATAGATGAGGCAGAGCAGAAAGTAGAATCAAGAGGAAGGAAATCAAATTCTCATTGATACTCATCAATCAAATCAACACTGAGGTTCACCTTATCTTCAGACTTTGTGTTCACATGAGCCAATGAGTTCTCTTATCATTTAAACTAAAGTGAATTAGGTTTTTTGGTACATTCCAAGGGGATATGGAAGGAAGTCAAGGAAGGCTCCTCTACATAAATGATAATTGTAGTGACATCTGAAGGATAAAGCAGGAATCATCATGAGATGATTGGAAAGAAGGAAGTTCAGACAAAAATGTCAATTTTAACTTAGATCAAGAAAAACAGGTTGAAAGATGTTTGTGGGCATTATCTACATAGAGGTCTTTAGTGAGTTTAACAAGAGCTTTTTGGTGAGGGCTGAGTGATGGAAACCAGAATATGCGTGTGTATGCGCATGCGTGCATGCTCAGTCTTTTCAGTTGTGTCCAACTTTTTGTGACCCTATGGACTGTAGCCCACCAGACTCCTCTGTCCATGGGATTTTCCAGGTAAAAATATTGGAGTGGGTTACTCTGCCCTCCTCCAGGGAATCTTCCCAACCCAGGGATCAAATCCAAGTCTCCTGCATTGCAGGCCGATTCTCTACTGCTGAGCCACTGGTGAAGCCCAGAAATCAGGATAGGTTCAATTAAGGAGTGAATGGTGAGGTGAGGAAATGAAATGAGTTTGGCTGAAAAGAGGCAAAGAAATAGGAATATCAGTGAAGAAGACACAGGTTATCAGTTTTGATGACTTTTTAAATGGGGATGGCCTTAAAGATTAGTCACCTCAAGGAAAAGCTAATTATACAGCAAAAAACCTCTCATCAAAGTTTTTTCATAAAAATATCCGGGGAAGGCAATGGCAACCCACTCCAGTACTATTGCCTGGAAATCTCATGGACAGAGGAGCCTTGTAGGCTGCAGTCCATGGGGTCGCAAAGAGTCAAACACAACTGAAGCGACTTTTACTCTGTAGACAGAACTATTTTTAATCCTTAAGAATTAAAAAGTGTAATGTACTCTCAAGAGACATTTGGCAAGGATGAGAGATAATTCTGATGATCACAACAGGAGGATGAGGTGTAATACTACTAGCATCTGGTGGGTAGAAGCAAAGAAATCCTGCTAAACATCCTGTGATGCACAGGACAGCCTCTCACAACATAGAATCATCCAGCCCAAAATTTCAGTGATGCCAAAGTTAAGCCCTGCTCTAGGAATTTAACCCACACATGTGTTGACACACATAAAACTACTTCTGTACAATCATTTATTGTTTGAAATTACAAAGTACTGGAAATGACATAGGTATATATAGAAGGTTTAAACAAACTAAGGTACACTAGAACACCAGTACTATGATATTCCATTATTTGTGTTTAAAAAAGAGTGGTAGAAGTAAATGTTACATATATAGATAAAGATACCTATCTATCTTAGCCTTTGGGGTTGAACCTTCCTGAAAATAATTTTTGCTGGGAAAAACTCAGTGTTGCAGTGCATTACTGCCCTCAGTATATCTTAGAGACTCTTGCTCTGGCCCTCTGTCTGTGCTTCTCTCCATGGGATGAGAAATCAGTGAAACCAATGGGTATGTCCAGCTGGAATCCACTCTTTCCCTTCCAGATCATGCTCTGGCCACCCTGGAATTCCTTGTCCCAAAGGCCAAGCCTGCTCCCAGGGTCTGCACAGTCCTCTTCCCAAATTCTGTCCTCTTGAGGAACAGCCAAGGGTGACTACATTCAGGGAGTGCAAACATAGAATTTGGACAAAAGGTTAGGGTATCCTATTTGTGTACATGAGAGCTGTCAAAGTGCAGGACACAGCTGAAGTGTGAGAGAGAAGGCAGGCTAAGGACTTCAAGGGCCAAAGGGAGAAGGTGGAATTCTGGAGTTCAAGAATTCTAGATTTGAATCGAGCTTCCAGACCATATGAATATATATTTCTCAAGGTATGCCAAAGGTAGGAAAAGAAAATAATTTTTATTTAATAGATTGATTTAAAAAATTATATCTTCAGACATATAGTATGCTGCCGCTGCTGCTGCTAAGTCGCTTCAGTCGTGTCCTACTCTGTGCGACCCATAGACGGCAGCCCTCAGGCTCCCCCATCCCTGGGATTCTCCAGGCAAGAACACTGGAGTGGCTTGCCATTTCCTTCTCCAATGCATGAAAGTGAAAAGTGAAAGTGAAGTCGCTCAGTCGTGTCCGACTCTTAGCGACCCCATGGACTGCAGCCTACGAGGCTCCTCCGTCCATGGGATTTTCCAGGCAAGAGTACTGGAGTGGGGTGCCATTGCCTTCTCCGGACATATAGTATACGTTCCTCCATTTGTATGCTTGTCCTGGATCTTACCAATCTTAGAGGTAGGCCCGTTGCAGAAGAGAGACAGAACCCCTGTGACCTAGAACAAGAAAGAAACAGAACCTGGGCCAGAGGATCCAGCAAGGGTCAGAGATGAGTCCTGAGGATTTAACTCTGTTCCCTATTTCTCTATTTCCTTATTTCAGATCTTGGGGAGTATAGCAGAAAAGGGATACTATAGGGAAGATGGAAGCGATGCTCTGAAACACTGCTGAGATCATTTCATTTCTTAGTTCAAAACTCCCCAGTGAATTTGCAACTCATTCAAAGTAAAATCCGAGGCCCCAAAAACGGCCTCTCTCCCACTCCCAACTTTACTTCCCACCATTTCCTCCCAACTTTACTTCCCACCATTTCCTCCCTTTCTCACTCCACTCCAATCAAACTGGTTTCCTTGCTATCCCTCTCACTCAGCATGCTACAGCCTCAAGGCTTTGTACTTGCAGTTGCTGTTTTCTGGCTCTCTCTGCCCCCAGGGAAATGCATAGCAGACTGCCTCCCCTCAGAAGCCTCCCTCAATGAACATTACTACCCTTCCCAAACTCACTCTCTGTCTGCTAATCTATTTTTTTTTCCTTTGGTCATAACATTTACCAGTATCTAGCATAGATTTGTTTATTGTCTTCCTACACTAGAATATGGGCCTCCCTTGTAGCTCAGTGGTGAAGAATCCACCTGTAATGCAGAGGACACGGGTTTGATCCCTGGTTCGGTACCATCTCCTGGTGAAGGAAATGGCATCCTACTCCAGCATTCTTGCCTGGGAAATCCCATGGTCAGAGGAACCTGGCAGGCTACAGTTGATGGAGTTGCAAAGAGTTGGACACAACTGAGGGACTAAACAACACTAGAATGGAAGCGCCATGAAAAGAGGAATTTTTTTCTATTTATTCACTGAATGGAACAGTGTCTAGCACATAGTATACATTCAATGAGTGTTTGCGGAATACTGAATAAATACAGGAAATGACTCCTGTGATTTTAATTTTTTCCAGTTAGATCTTCTTTATAGGATATTAAGCTCTTAACATATGGTGTCAAAGTGACTTCTATATAGTTCTCATTCTCAATACATAACTTGCTCATAAATTCTTTTAGGCCAGTAACACATTACGACTTTGTTCACCTGGTCCTCGCAGCCTTAAACACCTTTCAAGCCAAACTTCCACTCAGGGATCCTCTAACATCAGGTCCAAAAGTTACCCGTGTGAAGCCTTCTCTGACCTGAGATAGAGATGTTATTTTCTCCGGGCTCAAAATGCATTTTGTATTTTGTGCACATTAGTCACAGCAATTAATGTGCTCTTTTGCTACATATATTGCACGCATCTGTGCTCAGTCACTAAGTCATTTCAGACTCTTCTGTGAACCCATGGACTGTAGCCAACCAGGCTTCTCTGTTCCTGGAGTTTTCCCTTGCAAGAATACTAGAGTGGGTTGCCATTTCCTTCGCCACAGGATCTTCCCCACCCAGGAATCGAACCTGCATCTGGTCTCCTGCAATTCTTTACCCCTGCGCTACCTAGGAAATCCCCAACATATCTAACTACTTAAATTCAAGTGTATTTTCTTAGGTTCTCTTTAGATTAAAAGAAATCCCTATGTAGCCAGATTTTGAAATGAGAATTTATTTTTCATCAGGAGCTTACTCTGTGTATGCATGTCACATGTCAGTTCGTATGCTGGGTTTACGCACAAGATTTGGTAAAAAGAGAAGCACGTTTTGACAACACCATTGGTAAGGAATGACTACAACTCCCAAGATGCGCCGCAGGGTAAAACCTGTCGATCTCGCTCGATTTTCACCCTTCAGACTAAAAGGCTGTTAAGAGCTGGCGGCAGAACAAGCTGGAACTGTCTTTAAAAACAAACAAAAATAATCTACCAAGAACGAAGAGCGACTGACAATACAGCGCACGGCTCATATCTACCGCGCAGTGTCTGACAATGTGATGTGTGACAACCCACGCGAACGCCCAGAGAATTGCTCCCTCGCTTATTCAGCGCGGAAGACCTCCCGAGAGAGAACGCTAGAAATGCCAGCAGGAGACACTCAAAGATATGGAAACAGTGCTCTTAGATGTGTTAGGAAGGTAGTTCCCCGCCACTTGCCTAAACTTATCTGAAGACTTATGTTCCGAGGTTACCGACGCAGGAAGGACACTGTTTTCAAGAAGCGGAAAGTATGCCAGCCACCAAAAGCTTGACGGTAAAACGCCTGAACGAGAAATAAATTGTCAATGCACTTTTGTACGATGTTATAATCTCCTGGAGATCCACAGAACACTTCCTGAGGAGATGCTTAACTGTAGCAGACTCCTTAGCGAGTTTTAGTGGGTTTCGAGTCCCATTAAAGGGCTAACGTCTTCACAGAAAGAAGTTTACACTATTTTTCTCTCACAGGCTGAAAGGGCGAGCTTCCATTATGGAGTGCGAGCATATTTCCTTCCCTCCTGCTCAGGGTGAGTCCCGTCCAAGGATGCGTACCTCCCAGACTTGCTTAGTTTTTTCCACAGAGCTGGATCCCAAGGCTCCTCACACGCCGGGCGCAGCCCCAACAAACAGCCCGAAGCCGAAACCACAACTCCGCTCTCGTCGCCAGTTCAGAGAAGAGTCTCGCGGGACTAGCGGAGACCCGAAGCTCGCGAGAACCGCCCACCTGGCGAGAGCCCACGCCTGCAGGCGGAGCCGAGAGAGGAGGAAGTCGCACTTAGACCCGCCCACCTCACTCCACTACCCCTCCTCGCGAGAATACTGAGCACGGCCGACAGGGGTAGCGCGTGCAGAAACGGAGGCGTCACACGTTGGACTCGTCGGCCGCCGTAGCCCCTGCTAGGACAGCCCGTGCGAACCTGCTGGAGGAGGAAGAGAAAGGCAGAGAGAATCGGGTTACAAGATGGCGGGTCTTTAGTAGTTACCGCGACGGCGGCGGCGGCGGCGGCGGGAGAGCGAGCGAGCTCTGGGGGGTAAAGGGTGGGGAGGGTGGGTGCGTTCGGGGGTGAAGTGAGAGGTAACTGGGAATCTGGGCGGCAAGGTCTCAGTGGCTCCTGTTGCCCTTTCCCGCGGCTGAACCTGGGAGCCATGGTGAACTCGGGCCTCTCCGGAGCCGCCGCCGCCGCTGCCGCCACCGCCGCTACCGTCTCTCAAGAGTGAGGGGCGTAAAGGAGGTGAGCAAGGAGGCGGCGGCTGGAACAGTGGGGACAGCAGTCACCATGTCGGATACGCGGCGGCGAGTGAAGGTCTATACCCTGAACGAAGACCGGCAATGGGACGACCGAGGCACCGGGCACGTCTCCTCTACCTATGTGGAGGAGCTCAAGGGAATGTCGCTGCTGGTTCGGGCAGAGTCCGACGGTAAGGTTATTGGAACCGTAGGATAGGGGACAATGCCTACGGTTTGGGCACAGCCTGGGGTTTAGGCCCTGAGCCGAGTACTGTTACTGCCAGCCACTTGGAACGGCGCATTGGTTTTGTGTCTTCACTTCAGTAAGGTAAAAACAAACTACTTTGTCGGGGTTTACCCTCAGTCGGACGCGGAGTCTCTGTTCCTCCTCTTGCTAGCCTTATTAAGACACTTGAGCCCTTTCTCTGCAGTCTGGCTTCTTAAAGAAGCGGGGAGAGTGTGGGAGGGAAGGGAGGAAGTAATGAAAAACAATTTAGTGCTCTCCTTCTGACCCTCCCCGCCCCCCTTTATTTTCTTACACATTATATCTCTGGTACAAAAAATTTAGTGAAACTTCACTCTTTTTTAAAAAACTGATTTTATTAACAAGCTCCAGTTGTCACAGTAGACAGGTGCTGGGGAAAACCAAAAGACGCCTTTTTCCTGGAGTTATTGCAGATTGTTGCCACGATACATGCACTTACAAGCACATACATCTTCAGACTGGGATCCCTCCAGGCTATCTTTGTAGAGGGTGCTGTGAACAAGTGAATACTTTACAACTTAAACAAGTTAGGACAGCAGACCAGACTGTAAGCTTGTATTCCTTGATTTATTGTACGAGTCTAATGTGAAGTATTTTTAAATGATAAAATGTACAGCCTTAATGAAAACACCTTCCTCACTGTAATCTGATCGCTGGATTTGAGCAGCTGATAATGTGCAGATAAAAGAATAATAGTCTTCGGTTTATTTTCGACACATCTTGTACTCTTGCACCTTTTTAAAAAAGTAATCATAGACATTTATTTTTACATGAGATGGCCTTTTGTTCTTAAAGAGAAAAGGATAAATGCAGTTCTGTAATCTGTGTGCAAGTATTTAGATCCCTGTTATGGTACTTTGTAATTTGTTTTATTTGTTAAACTGGAAATGCAATAAAAATAACTTTGTTAAAAAGAATTTGGTTTCAGGTGGTCATTTAGACCTTAAAAATTTTCCTTTCAATAAAACTGTAAGTCATCTAGTCTCTGTATATTCTTGGTCTGAATGTTGGTCTTAGATGGAGTTTTTTCCCTTAAGAGTATTATGGGGATAGAATGATATGTTCTAATGCAAAGTCCAGATCTTGAGAGAAAAATATAAACTGGAGTAAATTTGATGACTTCAGATGTCTTGCCGCGGGAAGAAAAAAGTTGTGTTTTTAATGTGTATTCTGATGTTTTATTCAGGGTTTTATAAGTTGAAACTTATAAATATTATTTTTTTAACTTTCAGGATCACTACTCTTGGAATCAAAGATAAATCCAAACACTGCATATCAAAAACAGCAGGCAAGTAGTTGTTTATCTTTAATTTGAAAGACTTCATCTGTGATCAAGGAAGTATTAATCAGACAAAGAATGAGAAAGCTTTCCTGACAAGAAAAAAAAATTTGGTAAACAAAGTTACATACTCTGTGTATTTTCCTTGCAGATTATAAGTTTCAAACTGAAAAGTGAAAGCTTTTGTACTGGCAGTAATTTATTATCTTTAAATTGTTAGTTTTTAGTAGAATACGATGTATTCATTAGTCTTACTTACCCGGTATCTTCTATACACTGTACACTAAGCCTTTTATTCTCAATCACAGTTAAAGGAAATGGCATAAAAGAAAATTCATAGGAGTGCTCTTTAAAGCAAGGAAAGCCTGTTTGTGGTGTGAAAGTAGATCCTTTGACTCAAACTTTTGAAGTAGAACCTCTTAACATCCTGTTCTTTAATTGTTGTATATTTTTAATATAATAACCAATGAATATTTTATGAAAGTGTACACTGCTTATTATGTAATGTTTTCTGTTAATATTTATTGTCTTATCTGGGAAAAGAAAATCTGTGTTGTGTATTAGTGTGCCTAATTATCTAATCTGGAAATGGCAGTAGTGATTCAACCTTTCCTTTATTCTGTGAATGTTTTCTTTTTTATTATGAAAAATTTCAAAATTGAAAAGTATAGAGAATAATACAATGAACGTCTGTGTAACACCTCCAAATTTAACAATGTTAACATTTTACCATATCTGTTTCAAATCTTTTTGTAGTGTTGAACATTGTGGATAGAATTAAAACTCTCTTTGTACCCATTTCATTCTATCCATTCTCCATCCTCCCTGTAGGTAACCACTATTCTGAAATTGATGTGTATTATTTCTGTACATGCTTTTATACCTTTTCTGCATATGTATGTATCCATAAATAATATGTAGTCTTTTGTTTGTTTTAAACTTTGCACAATTGATCTCCTATTCTTACATGTACTCTGCAGCTTTCATTTTTCACTCAGTGCTATTTTGAAGATTTGTTCATGTTAACAATGCAAATCTAGTTGGGCTTTTTTAAAAAACACTGTATGATACATTATATACACCTGTTAGAAATTTGGATTATTACTGATTTTTAGTGTGATGTGTAAAGTGAATATGGCAGAGATTTTTGGAGGAAAAGATAATTTTCCAGTGTATTTTGTGTGTGTGTGTGCAGTGTGTAAAGTGAATATGGCAGAGATTTTTAAAGGAAAAAATAAATAATTTGAAGGAAAAGATCATTATATTTATATCATCAGTGCCTACTCTCTTCAAGATAAGTGAAAATTTTGATGCTCAGAAACATACTTTACAGTTGGAGAAATGAAATTATATGTCTATTACACAGTGCATTGTTAGTAAAAGTCTTACTGTTAAAACAATTATTTTGTGTATACAATACATTCTTAATCAGTAATTTGAAATATTTTTAAATTTTTAATATTCAAGTAATAGGTTTTTTCCTGCTTATAAAATACTGTTTGTTTGTGTTTTTTTTTTTTTTTTGATAGAGAATCAAACATTTGTTCTGTGTTAAACCCTGAAGATATTTCTTTTAAGTCAGCTAGTCAGATGGTTATTCTCTGTCTGTATACTGACTTACACCAGATAGCCACTTTCAGTTTATTTTTTTGTTTGTTTGCTTGCTTGCTTCATGCGGAAATACATACTAATATTTTGTAATCATTTTCTTTTCCATTTGCATAAATATAAAATTCTCAGGAACTGTTTTCTTAAGTATGACTCCCTACAAATTAGTTATATTATGGAGTCTTTTCAAATTGTATATAAAATCCTTTAGTTGTTTTAACTGGAAAGATCCCCTTATGGTGGAGGTTTGTGTATAAAATAATCCATCATCATTAGTTCAGAATTACGCAATGGTTCTGTGAGTATTTTTAGAAACTTTGGGACATAATTTTGTGTGTCTTGTTACTCTGCTAGAAAACTTAAATAATGCAGGAGAGAGATCTTTACTTAAAAAAAATTTTTTTAATGCCATTAGGGGAGTAGTTTTTGTAATTAATCACACTTAAATAATATACCATTAGGACTTTTTAAAAAATATTTTCCCTCATTGAAAATTTAATAATTTTACTAAATAACATTAAAGTACTAATAATTTAGTACTTTTACTAATAAAGCTTAAGAACTCTTAAGCAGTAAGGATATTCTGAAAAAGCTTTGTTTATAAGAATGAAAAACCTATGTAGATGGGGTCAGTTGTTTAATTATCTTTATATTTGTTTAAATTAACTATACTTTTCTAATAGAAATCAAAGAACTATATAAGGGTTATGTTAGGTTTGTTTGTTTCACCAGATCTTGTTTCATTCGCCTTTTTACCAAGTTACACAAATTGGGATTTCCAAGCACATTAATATTTTTCTATGTTCATTAGAATTATCTTTTTTTTAATGTTATCATTTGCATATTCAATAAATTAGCCTAGAAAATTGTGTGCTTGCTAAGTTGCTTCAGTCGTGTCCGACTCTTTGCAACCCCGTGGACTGTAGCCTGCCCGGCTTCTCTGTCCATTGGATTCTCCAGGCAAGAATACTGGAGTGGGTTGCTGTGCCCTCCTCCAGGAGATCTTCCCGACCCAGGGATGGAACCCATGTCTCTTAATATCTCCTGCATTGGCAGGCGGGCTCTTTACATCTAGCGCCATGTGGGAAGCCCCTTATTTCCAAAATTTATATGAAATATATTAATCGTTAGTGGGAGTTTTTGGTATTTTTATGTTTTGGGCTATGCTTTGTGGCATGTGGGATCTTAGTTCTCTGTGACCAGGGATCAAACCCATGCTCCCTGTGTTAGAAGTGTAGAATTTTAACCATGAGACTACCAGGGAAGTCCTCCATTAGTGGATTTTTAATTAAAAAAGAAATACTTTCAGTGAGTTAATGAGACATTCATAGTTACAGGATATTTTGCTACATTAAAGTACATTGATTAAATACAGAGAGGAATATTTAGCATTCTTTTAACATTACAGTTCTAAAATGAGCTAAGTACTGAATTATGGGCTCAAAATGAGTTAGAATGAGTTGAGTTTAATGTCAGATGACTCAATAAGAAATCACTGATTCATGTCACTTTCTTTGCTTACTATGGGCAATATTGAAGTAATTAATGGGAAGAAGATATACTTAACCTTAAGTAGCACATAAACTTGTGAAGTGTTTAAATACATTAGAAGGAAAAGACAATGATTATACAGCGTGACACAAAATAGAGTACCTGATACCTGTGTCAAAATTATGTTATTTAGAATCAGTTTCACTTGATCTTGACTAAATCAGAAGCAGACTTACAGGGTGTATACTTTGTATATTGAACATAATTTTGTGTTAATTGGGTTTGGGAGAGATGTATAAAGAAGTCTTTGTCCTGGGTCTTATTGGGAGACAAGACACAACAAGTGAAACAATTACAGAATTACAATACAATAGCTAATAAAATGCTTTAACCCAGTCCTTCTTGAGAGCCCATGAAAGCATTTCACAGATAGGGCAACTAAGGCACAGAAAGTTTTAAGTTTTTTAACTGAGGTTGTATAGCTGGTATGCACCAACACAAAATACTATGAAAAGTAACTTTATTCCAGAGACTTGAGCGGTAGAAAATAAGCGGAAGGAGAGACTGATTTGAGCCAGAATCATTGAGGAAATCTTCACTCCTCCTTGGTGGTGTCTGCTGAAGGAGCTGTGATAGGGAAGGAAATAGTACACCTGACACAAAAGGTATTTATTAAGCCTCTTTGCAGCAGAGGTTTCTTATTTGAGAGCTTGGTTTGCAGAACAAAAGGGATCCATTATAGATTCTTGAGTAGGAGCCTAATGTGAAAGTAATACTCTCTTTAGGAACCCAGTGTGGCAATGTTATGAATATTGAATTGAGGGTAGGGAGGGAAACAGAAGAGCTTTAAGTAGCAAGACCTTTGCAGTAATTAAGATCAAGAAAATGAAAGTCTGTTCAAGTGTAGTAAGTGGAATTAGAAAAGAAAAAACAGAACTTCAGTATATTTTCAAGAAAATGCTGGAAAATTTGAGTAATGATTAAATATGGAAGAGAACTGACTGATTCACATTTTTGTACAGCAGAAATCAACACAACATTATAAAGTAATTATCCTCCAATTAAAATATTTTTACCACACAAATTTTTTTTTTTTTTTTAAGGGAATCAAAGGTTACTAGTGTTGAGTTTTGGGAACATGAAAATGATGGTTCTCTCCAGAAACTGGGAAGTTGAGAAGAAAGCAGGTTTACATTTATCATATGGTTATGTGCTTATTTTTTTTTTTTTAATGTTTTTTATTTTGAATAGGTAATACATTCATGTTGTTAAAAATAAGAAAGTATCTTTGAAGCCTCTTCGACTCTGGATTCTGTCCATACAGTTTCCTTTACTAGAGGCCACCAGTGTTACCAGTTTCTTGTATATCTTGCTAGGGGTTTTACGCATATGTAAACAAAGAAAGGCAATGCCAAAGAATGCTCAAACTACCGCAGAATTGCACTCATCTCACACTCTAGTAAAGTAATGCTCAAAATTCTCCAAGCCAGGCTTCAGCAATATGTGAACCGTGAACTTCCAGATGTTCAAGCTGGTTTTAGAAAAGGAAGAGGAACCAGAGATCAAATTGCCAACATCCGCTGGATCATAGAAAAAACAGAGTTCCAGAAAAGCATCTATTTCTGCTTTATTGACTATGCCAAAGCCTTTGTCTGTGTAGATCACAATAAACTGTGGAAAATTCTGAAAGAGATGGGAATACCAGACCACCTACCTGCCTCTTGAGAAACCTGTATGCAGGTCAGGAAGCAGCAGTTAGAACTGGACATGGAACAACAGACTGGTTCCAAATAGGAAGTGGAGTACGTAAAGGGTATATATACCCTAACCCTGCTTATTTATATGCAGAGTACATCATGAGAAACGCTGAGCTGGAAGAAGCACAAGCTGGAATCAAGATTGCTGGGAGAAATATCAAAAACCTCAGATATGCAGATGACACCACCCTTATGGCAGAAAGTGAAGAGGAACTAAATAGCCTCTTGATGAAAGTGAAAGAGGAGAGTGAAAAAGTTGGCTTAAAGCTCAACATTCAGAAAACTGAGATCATGGCATCTGGTCCCATCACTTCATGGGAAATAGATGGGGAAACAGTGTCAGACTTTATTTTTGGGGGCTCCAAAATCACTGCGAGATCATGGCATCTGGTCCCATCACTTCATGGGAAATAGATGGGGAAACAGTGTCAGACTTTATTTTTTGGGGCTCCAAAATCACTGCAGATGGTGACTGCAGCCATGAAATTAAAGGACGCTTACTCCTTGGAAAAAAAGTCATGATCAACCTAGATAGCATATTGAAAAGCAGAGACATTACTTTGCCAACAAAGGTCCGTCTGGTGAAGGCTATAGTTTTTCCAGTAGTCCTGTATGGATGTGAGAGTTGGACTGTGAAGAAAGCTGAGTGCCGAAGAATTGATGCTTTTGAACTGTGGTGTTGGAGAAGACTCTTGAGAGTCTCGTGGACTGCAAGGAGATCCAACCAGTCAATCCTAAAGGAGATCAGCCCTGGGTGTTCTTTGGAAGGAATGATGCCAAAGCTGAAACTCCAGTACTTTGGCCACCTCATGCGAAGAGTTAACTCATTGGAAAAGACTCTGATGCTGGGAGGGATTGGGGGCAGGAGGAGAAAGGGACGACAGAGGATGAGATGGCTGGGGGGCATCACCGATTTGATGCACATGAGTTTGAGTGAACTCCGGGAGTTGGTGATGGACAGGGAGGCCTGGCCTGCTGCAATTCATGGGGTCGCAAAGAGTCGGACACGACTGAGCGACTGAACTGAACTGAAACAAATATGCATGCAATCATCTACATAAAATTCTCCCTTTTATTGGCATGAGTGGTAGCAAACTGCATTTTGTTCTGTGCCTTATTTTCATTTAAGCTTTGATGTGAGTAAAATGAATAGGTCTGAAAATTGGACACTCTGGGATTAGAGTAAGAGTTTGGTGTAGGCGATTCTGATTTGAGAATCATTGAATGTTATTTTTATCTATAAGAAATTACCTTTGAGAGAGTAGGTATAGAGAAAAGAACAGAGCTTAAGGCTGAGTCTTGTTAAACTGTCAACATTTACTCATTCATCCAATAATACTTGTTTGAGAGCTATTTGTGGTTTGGTTACTATCATTAATTTGGATTTTTAAAGTGCGGTTGAAAGCTCTTGAATTTTCAGCATAGAAATGACATGATGCAAAATAGTAACATCAGTCTGTATAATTGAAGACAAGCAATAAATGGGAGACTGGTTGAGAGAGTGCAGCAGAGTCTAGTAAGCTAGAGAGAATGTTGAATCCAGTTAGGGTAATGGCAGTAGAGATGGAAAGAGGAGGGGTGGTTAGATTTGAGATATATGTGAAGATAGAATTGACAGGGCATACTGCAGGATTAGATGTTTGGTAATCAGGAATAAGGAAGATACAGTGAAGAAGAAAGAATAAGCAATTGGAAAGAATAGAGCATCAGGAAAATATGTTGTCTTCAAACCAAGGGAAAATATAATTGGTAAGGAAAGAAGGGCCAGTCAGGCAGCAAATGCTGTTTCTTATCCTTTAAAGAGAAGGACTGAGAATATTCTACATTTTGGTTAGAAGAATGTCCACTGAAATGAAGGTAGAAATGAAAATAATCTTATTGTATCTATCTGAATTGGCAAAATAATCCAATAAAATTGAGGATGTTGAGGTTTAGCCTAAGAACCATTATGAGGAATGAACTAATGAATATGTGAGAGGGAAAGAGGTTGATAAAATTTTTAATGCTGCATTAAAATAGCTGCATGAATTTGTAATGAGTAGAATCTAGTCTGCACTTTGAAATGTAAATCAAGTGCATAAGTAGAGAACATGAATGATTCGGTACGAAACATGAGGCACAGTGATTGGGTAGTGGTCTGGAATGGAACCAAGGAGGAATCTGGATATCATATGGAAAGGTCTTTATTATTTAGGGTCCTTTTTATTTATTTTATTTCCTTTCTTCACTGGTGGCTCAAAGAAACTGCTGGCAATGCAGGTTCAGTCCCTGGTTTGGGAAGATCCTCTGGAGAAGGAAATGGCAACCTACTCCAGAATTCTTTCCTGGAGAGTTCCGTGGACAGAGGAGCCTGGCAGGCGCAACTCACTGGGGTCACAGAGAGTCAGACACAACTGAGCAACTGACACTTTCACTTCACTTATTTCTTACAATGCCACAGGAGAGACGCTTGGGAAGCAAGTTTATTTTGCCGTCTTTTAGAATTTGTTCACATTTCTTGTGGGGCATAGTGATAGAAACATGGGTTTAGAGTTTCATGGATACTCTTTAACTGTTTTTAATTCCATTATTTCTATCTTTATGATTTTGAACAAATTTTCTCTGAACCTCACTTTTTAAGTGGGGATACTACCTGACTCATGTAATTGTTTTGAATTAATATATGAAAATTGCTTTAGCACAGTACCTGACATAAGCACAGTAAGATAACTGTATTCATGGTCATCTTATAATAATCCTTCTGTAGGCAGCATTTTCCTCTTTTCCAGTAAAAAATGACAATCAAAGAAGTTAAATACTCAGCTGAAGGTCATCGAAATAGTGGACAGGGAAACTGTGGGTGGTGCCACCAGGTCCTCAATCTAGTTCAGGGTTACTCCCATTATACCAAATATGTCAGATTTTCAGACGATAAGACACTGCTACTGCAAGTGGCGGCGTCATGTCTGTCTTGGACTATATGTTATACCATACTGTATGTAATACTATGCATAGCTTTAAAAATCTATCTCAGAAAGCATTTAGGCCAACTATTGTTACAAACTGCAGGGGCTTCCCGGGTGACTCATTGATAAAGAATCCAGCCATTGCAAGGATGCAGGTTCAATCCCTGGGTCAGGAAGATCCCCTGGAGAAGGAAATGGCAACCCATTCCAGTATTTTTGCCTGGAAATCCTGCACAGAGGAGCCAGGCTAAGTCCATGGGGTCACAAAAGAGTCGGACAGGAATTAGTGACTAGACAACAACAGAGAGTTACGTGCTGCATTTTCTGGTTAATCTCACTGATTCCAGGCGTCACATTGATTTTGAACCTGAAAATTGAATTCGTAAATCTAATCATCTGTTTTCCTTTTTTAGAAAAAATTAGTATTCCTTTGGAAAAACTTGAGCTCTTCCTGTATCAGTTTTGTCAAAGTCATTGGGAGCAAAGATAGGCTTAGTCTGGCAAGCAGTAGGATCTCAAAAATTTTATGAGTAGATTTTATTCATGTTAATGAAGTGGATCATTACCAAGGAAGAGAACTGAAACATAATTCATTGGTTTGTTAGACCCTTTAAAAATGTGTCACAGATTTCTTTGCAAATATATAAAAATTGGAGACCCTTTCCCCAAAAAAGATGTTATGTATCAGGTTTTAGATAAAATTTTAAGGTGTCTGTAGACTCTGGATTAAGAACATTTGATTTAAACAGTAGTTGGCTCAAGAATGTGTTTCTAATACATAAAACTGAAAATAACTATTTCTCATAATAAAACTACATTGTGAAAACCTGTTAGTAGAGGCTAAATTGTCAGGTTTCTCTAGCTCATGTCTTACTCCCATGCTGGGCTTGAACATAATCACCTTTATTTTTTCTTCTTCTTTCTTTTTACACAATCAAACCAAATATAATTTTAAAGCTCATTTTAAATCTGACTTCATAGGGATATAGTGGTGATTAAGTGTTTTAGTTAATAGAGGAAAACTGTGCTTTCCTTGGAGAAGGCAATGGCACCCCATTCCAGTACTCTTGCCTGGAAAATCCCATGGACAGAGGAGCCTGATGCTGCAGTCCCTGGGGTCGCTGTGAGTTGGACACAACTGAGCGGCTTCGCTTTCACTTTTTACTTTGATCATTGGAGAAGGAAATGGCAACCCACTCCAGTGTTCTTGCCTGGAGAATCCCAGGGACTGGGGAGCCTGGTGGGCTGCTGTCTATAGGGTTGCACAGAGTTGGACATGACTAAAGTGACTTAGCAGCAGCAGCATGCTTTCCTTGGTTTAAACCAAGACATTAATAACATCGCAAGGATAACATGTGCCACATACTGATTAGGAAAAATATGGAAGATCACAACATACAGTGATTGAACACAGACTTTACTATGAAAAATTGGGCTTGACTCAATTTAGGCTTTTTGGTACGTAAGAAACTGTGGCATTTGACACTTCATTCTGGTATAAATATTCTTGGGCCAGCTCTCTATATATTTTCCTTTACCCAGCAATTTGACCGTTGGAATAAGCAGTTCTAAACAGTCCTTCTTAACGGGTACTTTTTTACCAAGACAGTAAGATACGGAGCAGAAAGGGAAGGAAAGATGGATTTTGTCATCATTTGACTGAAGAACAACAACATAGAGATGAAAGGTGTCTACTCTGACAGCATTTTCCTTTTCTCTATTAACCAACTGGTGGTGTACTTAGATCATGTTCTCAAATTTGACTTATCCAAAGAATTACCTGAGATCCTTGTTAAAAATAAGGATTCTTAGACTTACTCCAGACCTGTATCCAGGGGAGAAGCATGGGAATCTATATTTTTTTTTTTACCACCTCCTGAGGTCAGTCCAAAATCACTGCAGATGGTGACTGCAGCCATGAAATTAAAAGACACTTACTCCTTGGAAGGAAAGTTATGACCAACCTAGATAGCACATTCAAAAGCAGAGACGTTACTTTGCCAACAAAGGTCCATCTAGTGAAGGCTATGGTTTTTCCAGTAGTCATGTATGGATGTGAGAGTTGGACTGTGAAGAAAGCTGATGCTTTTGAACTATGGTGTTGGAGAAGACTCTTGAGAGTCTCTTGGACTGCAAGGAGATCCAACCAGTCAATCCTAAAGGAGATCAGCCCTGGGTATTCTTTGGAAGGAATGATGCTAAAGCTGACACTCCAGTACTTTGGCCACCTCACGCGAAGAGTTGACTCATTGGAAAAGACTCTGATGCTGGGAGGGATTGGGGGCAGGAGGAGAAGGGGACGACAGAGGATGAGATGGCTGGATGGCATCACCGACTCGATGGACGTGAGTTTGAGTGAACTCCTGAAGTTAGTGATGGACAGGGAGGCCTGGCATGCTGCAATTCATGGGGTCGCAAAGAGTCGGACACGACTGAGCGACTGAACTGAGGTCAGTCCCCTTTGCATTGAAAACAATCCTGAATATAAATCCTGTTTAGTTTCTGGGATTTTGATTGGCTTGTGGATAAAGAGTTTACTGTTAAGGATGGGAAAGAAAAAAGAAAATGGTTAAGAAGAAAGATACTGGGTCATTTTAATTCAGACTTTGTTGCTTACTTGGACTTTTCTCAGAAGATAGGTTGGAACCAAAATGGAAGGGGCATAGAATACCTGGATAAAGAAAGGGTTTTGAATTTCATTCATTCTGCTATACTAGTGATCTCCAAAATGGAATGCACAGTATGAATCATTGGAGAAGAAACCTGTTTATCAAAAATTGAATTTTGCTAATATTTAATGAAGTCACATGGTGAAGAATCAAAAATAAGCACGGTATTCTGAGAGAAGGGGATTCCCTGGTAGCTCAAGAATCCACCTGCAGTGCAGGAGACCTCGGTTCAATTCCTGGGTCAGGAACATCCACTGGAGAAGGGATAGGCTACCGACTCCAGTATTCTTGGGCTTCCCTGGTGGCTCAGCTGGTAGAGAATCTGCCTGCAATGCAGGAAACCTGGGTTCGAGCCCTGGGCCGAGAAGATCTCCTGGAGAAGGGAAAGGCTACCCACTCCAGTATTCTGGCCTGGAGAATGGGGTTGCAGAGTTAGACATGATTGAGCAATTTTCACTTTTCTGAGAGAAGAGTAACATTTCCATGAAGACTGTTCCCTACCTATTATGAGTTGTTACAGCCTGTATATGCAGATAAATATTTAGATATTTTCCAACTAAAATAACATAACCCTAACAAAAATGTGCGTGTGCCTTAAAATGGGTTGAAGACAGTAACGAAAGTGCAAGTGAACAAGATAGTTGTCAAATTGATTTACACTCTCAGTGTAATCTGTCTGTTGGCCAAGTGACAAAGCCAAAACGATTAAAATAGATAGTATAAAAAGTAGTCTCTCCCTCCCAAATTCAGAATTTCTAAAAGGATGGCATTAAATATGAATTTGTATCTCCCGTCATTTATGTATATACTATGCCCTAACTATATTGGCTCTTAAAATTCTTAGTAATAATAATATGGAGCCATTACAGTTTAAACATTTTTAAAATATGCTTATCTTTTTAAGCTTTATATAAGCCTTTTAATTTCTGTTTTAGTATGAAATTAATGTTTTATAAAGTATGTATAACTCTACTAATATTATATTCCTTAAATAATATGTAAGTAATTTGAGGCACACAGTTTTTAAAAGTTTGGAGATCACTATTTCTGCAGCTGCTTATCTGTTGAGCTCTAAGAAGCTCAGGAACTGAGGAAAAAACATGGACCCTCTGCAGGTGCCCTAGTGCTTTAACCAGAATAGCTTTGTTTTTATCATTTTTTTTTTTAATGGAGATTCTTAGTAAAATTTTGATTATAAAAAGAGCTCTCTTGATTTTTAAAAAAGATTTCAGAACCTCTTCTGTACATAATGGGAGCAACTAAAGGTTTTTAAAGAGTGGCTTGCTCAAATAAAGGGGCTTTCCAGGTGGTGCTAACAGTAAAGAAGGCTTGTGCCAGTGCAAGAGACAAAAGAGAAGGGTTCAGTCCCTGGGTCAGGAACATCCTTTGGAGGAGGCATGGCAACCCACTCCAGTATTCTTGCCTGGAGAATCCCATGGGCAGAGGAGCCTGGTGGGCAAAGAGTCGGACATGGCTGAAGCAATTGAGCATACAAGCACGATGGCAAATAATCCCTTCCAAGAAGCATGGCCAATAAGAAGCCAGAACACAGATTTTCAGTGTTCTTTTTACCTGGTTAAACAACAAATAAGTGTTAATCTGAGTCCTAGATTAATTAAAAGATATTTTTTACTTTCTTGTTAGAGCTACCAAAGTACTGAAATGTTTTCATTTTGAAATTTTTGTCTTTATTAATTTGGGGCTCACTTTTAGTTTTATATTTTTTAATATGAGGCTATAATATTTATAAATACTGGTTAACTGAACAATTAATATGTTTTCATAAATTATAGTTTTGATAATTGGAATAAGCTCAAATTGCATTTTTTTGAATTTCAAAGTTTTAGCCATATTAAACTTCCATTATTATGTATCCTTCAAAAGTCCATTTCATTTAGGTTCTCATAGTGATTTTAGTGTTTATATTTGTGCTTTAATTTAAAACCAAACTTTAGTTTTTATTAAGGGAGTTGACAGTTTTTCCCCAAAAGCATAACCTTTGGGAGAGAGATAATTAAAGACATCTGAATGTGTATACTATACTTTGGCCAAGAGTGCTAGTCAAACGTTTTGATTAAACGTTATCTTGGTAACATGAGCCTGTTAACATGTCTTAATGTTTTTTGTGTCAAAAGATTGCTCACTGACACTTTCAGTGTCAAAGCTATGATTTCTTTGCCAGTATAATACTAAAGTACAAAGGATAACAAAATTCAATTATATGGTGTCAGTTGAGTGCACATTAATTGCACTTATCTGAGGGCATTGCTTTGCTGTTTCCTGTCCGCTTGATTTTTATTTATACTTTGTAGTTATTTCTTCTGGAGTGATGACACAAATCTTTATTTTTAAACAGGATACATTAATTGTTTGGTCAGAAGCTGAAAACTATGATCTGGCACTAAGTTTCCAGGAAAAAGCTGGCTGTGATGAGATCTGGGAAAAAATTTGTCAGGTAAGGTTATTTTAATAATATTTAACTTGCATGCATTCTTGATTTTTTTTTTTCCATTTTATCTAAAAGAGGTATGTTAAAATGTGGAGAGATAAAACAGAAAACAAGCATATAAGAAGGCTGACTGCCCATGTGGCTGACTCTAGTTTCCAGCACTCCCAGATGTTCAGCTGATACTGTGTGGTCCAGGATCTCCACCATAAACCATACAGTTAGCCACACACGTATGTGCATGATATATCTGGCATAGCACAAGGCCCCCAGGTAAACAAAACCACTCCTAATAGACAGGATATTCAGAGTGCTAGGGGTTACCTCTCAGGAATTAGACAAGGACCAAACCTTTCTTAGGTCTTCCCTGGTGGCTCAGAGGATAAAGCGTCTGCCTGCAATGCAGGAGACCCCCGTTCAATCCCTGGGTTGGGAAGATGCCCTGGAGAAGGAAATGGCAATCCACTCCAATATTCTTGCCTGGAGAATCCCATGGAGAGAGGAGCCTGGCGGGCTGTAGTCCATGGGGTCGCAAAGAGTTGGACACGACTGAGTGACTTCACACACACAAACCTTTCTTGGGGCGAGAGTAGTCCTTTACTGCAAAGATCACCCTTTGGCCCTTGGCTGAGACCCTTACACCAAAATGATCATATTTGCCTTAGCATCTACATTTAGTGTAGCATATATGCGACAGAACAGTAGTATCAGTATGAATATGCCTAACATTTGGAGGAGCCACTCTGGGCTAGGGATAGATTTAAAGAAAAAACTATTATGTCTTATAAAGCCATGGTTTACTTTTTTGCACTATTTTGACTGATCATTTCCCTCCTTCATTTACTATAATTTGTTTTAATACCTTATGGTCGACTCTTAAGAGAACTCTTTAGTATAGAAATTAGCTGATGTTAATAGCTAGTAAGTCCATTTATTCTTCATGTCAGTCATTTTCTATTGACATTACATGCTCCTTAGTACATTTGATCATGAATATCAATATTATCATAAGGCTTATGTACTTAAGGTAGTTGGATCAACAGTAGCAATGTTATACCATGTTTGGTAGTATATATAATCTGAAAAGTAAGAGTCAAAGTGGATACTGGCACATTACTGTTGGGTTGGCCAAGTTACTTCTGGCTTTTCCAGAAGATGTTACAGAAAGAACAAGCTTCTTTGGCCAAACCAGTAGAATCCCACTCAGTCATTAATAGTTAGTCCATCAGTTCATCATATTGTATGGCAGTGTCTCCCAGAGTGGTGTCAGGTCTGTCTGGTTGACCTACAGACTTCCATTCAACTTTTTTGAGTCCCAGGAGCAGTGGTAGACTTGGTAAATATATAGCTTCAGCCTCCAGGCATCTGTTATAATTGAACTAAGAGAATACCATCTCTTACTCTGAGCTTTTTTAAGGCACCCATGTTAATACTTGATTTCTCTCATTATGTTACCTACTTATTCATTACTTTGCCCTCTGTTATCATTTCTCCTCCCTGTCATTGATTTTTACCCAGACTTCCACCTTTGAAAGGAATGTTATGTTTGGCCACTCTGCTGGTCTCCCAAGGTTAATTTTTTACTACACAACTCAGTACTACACTTTTAAGATCTATCCATGTTTCTGAGTATAGATGGTATTCTGTGTGGTATTCTACAGAACCATACATTATGTTTTAGTTCTGGGAGGTCATTCCTAACTTTGAAAGAACAATTTCAATAAAAAACATATTTCCTGGTCATTTCTTAACTCCTTATAATGATAGAATAGAATTCCTCTCTGAAAAAGATTGATAGCTCAAGGAACACTAAGTATCTTAAGGGTAATGGTGAATGATAGAACAGAAAGAATCATTGGGAAGAAAGAAATTATAAAAACCTGGAGCTCAGATAATTGATAATATATGGAGCTCTTAGAAAGCACAGTCAGAATTACATATGGAACTTTTAACCTTAGAAAATGGTAGGGACATTTTCTTTGAAACAGATGAAGGAAGTGACTGAAGACATAAGTTGTGAGATGGAAAAGAAGAATGTTGGAGGAAGTTGAATACTCAGTGGCCTCTTGGAGAAAAAGATCTCTTTTGTGAAACTTAAAGGAGAAATAGTGTTTGACAGTTGAAAAGGAAAAAAATTTAAAGCAGTAACTATAAGGCACTAATGACTATGATTGGTGTGTGGGAAATACAAATTTTCATTGAGAATCCTATTGATAGTGGACTCGCCATGAACCTTTTCAGCATAAAGTTGACTGACTTTAAGAATGTTAAGGACAGTTTATGTTGTAATAACAAAATCTTGAAATTTCAGTGGCTTATCACAACAAAAGCTTGGTTTTTTTCCCTTAATGCTGTTTGACCAATATTGGAGAGGAAGGAACTTTGCTTAGCAGAGTCACTCGGGGGCCCAAGTTGATAAGAGAATTCATTTCAATATTTCCAAGGTTATTGCAAAGTGGGAAAGAAAAGTGATGAATCAGGGGCACTGGTCTTTAAAATCTCTTTCCAGAAGTTACACATGGCACTTTTGTTCACATTTTATTGGCCAAAGCAAGTCACACAGCTCCGTGTAACTTCATTGAATCAATGAACTCACGTGCCACAAGAGACAGAACCAGAAATAATTGGTGTACAGCACTGTCGTGTGTTAGTAGCTCAGTCATGTCTGACTCTGCAACCCCATGGATTGTAGCCCACCAGGCTCTTCTGTGCATGGGATTCTCCAGGCAAGAATACTGGAGTTGCCATTTCCTTTTCCAGGGGATCTTCCTGACCCAGGGATTGAACCCAGGTCTCCTGCATTGCAAGCAGATGCTTTACCACCTGTGCTACTAGGGAAGCCCAGTGGACAACACTGTTGACATCCAAATAGACACTTGGGTTTGTGTGCAATTGACAGATCAGAGTTACGTTTAGGAGAGAATTGAGGAAGCTTGTAAGGGTTAATACCAGATAACAAAGAAATAAACATGCTATAACCAAAATAATGGTTCCAGAGCTATGCTTTTATTCTTAAACTTATGCAAACCATGTTCATTTGAAGTGTAAGTTAACTCCTCTGGTTTCCTTTTTTTTTGTTCTTTGTAACCTCTGATTCTTCTTCCTTCCCCTCAGGCTTCCATTTCTCTTTTCTCAGGTTTCTGTTAGAGTCTTCTGGGCTTAACCGTTACCCTAATACCAAATATCTATCTTCTGTCATACTTTTCCAGAGTAGTAGGCCCATGGGCTTCCCACGTGGTTCAATTATTAAGAATCTGCTTGCCAACCAGGAGACGCAGGTTCAGTCCCTGGGTCGGGAAGATCCCCTGAAGAAGGAAATGGCAACCCACTCCAATATTGTTGCCTGGAAAATCCCATGGACAGAGGAGCCTGGCAGACTACAGTCCATGGGGTCAAAAAGGACATGACTTAGTAACTAAACAACAACAGTAGCCCCACGGGTTTAGTTGTCAGCTGGATATTCAAACACCTCAAACTCTCATCAGTTGGTTAAAGAAGCCATGATCTTCCTAATGACAAGTTTAAAACTGTAGGGTCATTGCGATTCCTTTTCTCTTTTATAGCTATTCCTCACTTGCCCCAACATCACAATCCAAATTCAGTTGTTCATTTAGCCTTTGTAATAACAACCTATTACCTATATTTTCAAGTTTATCTCATGCAGCTGATGCCAGGTCAACTTTCTCAAGTGCTATACATTCACTTCCCTGAACCATCCAGATGTTTTAGCTTGACTTTCCATGATCTGGTTTCATTCACTCTGCATTTCCAACTTTGCTGTTTGCCATGTGCGTGTCCTATGCTTTCATTTCTCTGGCTCTGTGCCCTTTCCCCTTGCACTTTGAATACCTTTTTCTCCCTCTGAATCTTACCATTTAAGATTTCTTAAAATTTCAAATGCCGTCCGTGGCTTTTATGATCCCAAGACATTTTATCTGAACTGTTCTTATGACCTTGCTTATAGTGTATCTTAAATTTATGTGTCATCCTCCCTAGGCCCAGATATTCTGTTGAAAACTCAGAAGTAAAGAAAATACTGTCATTCCTCTAAAAAAAATACAGATGCATTAGTATATCCGTCTACTTTTTACTCTTAAGTTCTTAGATCTTTTTTCATGTGTTGCTTTGGTGAATTTGGAAATTTGTGGAACTTTGTCTATTTAGGATATTCAAGGTGTTTTAAGGTGGAGAATAGAAGATTATTACACGATTGGATTAGGAATTAGAAAAATTTATGAAAAGTCAAATTCTAAACTTTTTCTTTTAGAGTAATTCATTAGAAAATTTGTTAGCCTTATTTTCTTCAATCATAAAACAGTCAACCTGAATCATATAGCAGTTCTTTATTCATTATAGTGTAATTTTTATCTAGATGTTAGAACCTTTGGAGGCTTTATCACAGATGTTAAATGAATGCCAGTTTTTAAAATAATATTTTTTTATTAGTCTGTTTATCAGTTTCAGACTCAGAGCAAAAACAAATATTTTTTCAAAAATATTTTGAGGAAATCTTATTTTCTTAGTCTTGAATAGACAAGGAGTTGGGTTTTAATTTGGTTTGAACTCAATAGTGTCCTTGTTAAGCCAGCATGGTGGTGCTTTGTTATACATAATAATTTGGGGGACTGAGAGAAGAGTTAATTTCTGCAAAGTTCACTCCACATTATCTGAAATACTCAGGTTATTAGGTATCAGAATTAACCTCAAGTTATAAGTTGGGAAATTTAGAAGTGAAATCATCTGCAGTCAGTAACTGAAGACTCAAATAATTTTAATTCCTTAAAAGGTATGTTTACTTAAATTCAGTGGTGAGTGGTTTGGTTTCCGAAATTTTGAATTCTTTTGTTTTTTAAGGTAACCAGCTGTACCTGTATATTTTTAGGTTCAAGGTAAGGATCCATCAGTGGAAGTCACACAGGACCTTATTGATGAATCAGAAGAAGAACGATTTGAAGAAATGCCTGAAACCAGTCATCTGATTGACCTACCCACATGTGAACTCAATAAACTTGAAGAGATTGCTGACTTAGTTACCTCAGTTCTCTCCTCACCTATCCGTAGGGAAAAGCTGGCTCTGGCCTTGGAAAATGAAGGCTATATTAAAAAACTACTGCAGCTATTCCAAGCTTGTGAGAACCTGGAAAACACTGAAGGCTTACACCATTTGTATGAAATTATTAGAGGAATCTTATTCCTAAATAAGGCAACTCTGTTTGAGGTTATGTTTTCTGATGAGTGTATCATGGATGTCGTGGGATGTCTTGAATATGACCCTGCTTTGGCTCAGCCAAAAAGGCACCGAGAATTCTTGACCAAAACTGCAAAGTTTAAGGAAGTTATACCAATAACAGACTCTGAACTAAGGCAAAAAATACATCAGACTTACAGGGTACAATACATTCAGGACATCATTTTGCCTACACCATCAGTTTTTGAAGAGAATTTTCTTTCTACTCTTACATCTTTTATTTTCTTCAACAAAGTTGAAATAGTCAGCATGTTGCAGGTAAGTAAACTAAAGTGTTCTTCACAATTCTGTTTTCAAATATGTAGTCACCCTAATAGTTAAGCTGGTGTTTGTTCCTTCTTTTTGAAATATTTATTTTGTTTACTTTAAATGTACTATCAAACACAGAAAACAGGGCTTTATCTCATAGTTTTCTGAAGAGTCATTTCTTAATGTGATCTTTTATATTTCTAAATTTCCTGTCGTGCAGCTGGGTTGTGTTTTTTTTTTTTTAACTTTTCATTTTTTGCATTTAAAACATTGTGGTACAGTATATGTGACATAAAATTCAGAATTTTAATAATTTTAAGTGGACAAGTTCATAGCAGTGAGTACATTGACAGTGCTATGCAGCCATCACTACTGTCCATTCCCGAACTTTTTCCATCTTAAACAGAAGCAGCTTATTTTTTAAAATACCTTTTATGCCATTTTGTGAGACCTAATTATTATTGTGGATATGTGAGAGTGTGTGTGCTTAAAGCTTCCCAGATAATTCAAATATGCAGCCAGGACTAAGACTGACTGATTTTATTCTGTTTCCTTGAATTGTATAACGGAAGTTTTGTACCTCTAATGGTGAATGAGTCCTGGGTTTGGCATTTTGGTTTTGTGCATGTGCCCATTTTTACATCATTGCAGAGAAAAAAGTTTGATTTCAGACTTTATAGGAGCAGCTCCTCTTTTCCCCTTAAGGTGTTACCTAAAGTAGTAGACATGCACAATTTAACTTAGAATAATTATGATTTACTAAAAAGCTCTTAAAGTGAAATGGTAAAGAAAAACTGAAATGATCTAAGGAAACTAGTTTAATTATTAATACTTAGAGAAGCAGGGATGTAGGGGGAGATTTCCCAGCTGTATTTATGATAGGCTTTAAGCTGTCATTCAGTAGCTCCCTTAATACATATATCAGAACAGAGTGCTTTTGTAGAATATTAACAAGAATAACAGGGGCTTCCCTGGTGGTCCAGTGGATAAAACTCTGTACTCCCAATGTAAGGGACCCAGATTCATCCCTGGTCGGGGAGCTAGATCCTACAAGTCACAATTAAGAGTGCTTATGCCACAACTAAGACCCAGCACAGCCAAATTAAAAAAAAAATTTTTTTTCATAATAGAGATCAGGGAAAAAAAATACTAGGAATCAGAAAGCATTCTCCTAGCAGACTGTAGAACTTGAAATTGCTTCTCTAATCCTTTATGGAGTTTTAGCTGTCAGCACACAAATAATGAATCCTATAAGAAGAATTTAAATGGGAAATTGCATTTATCAAAGAATTGGAACTATTTTCCAATGAAAACATTCTGAAAATAGTTTAAAATCTTTAGACAGGAAAGAAGGATTTAATCTGGGAGCAATGCAGGAAAAGAAAAATTTATAAAAGGTGTTAAGTTGCGATAATTGTGTATTTATTCACTAAAATCTAAAGTATTGAGACAGATAAATGATTTGAAGGATAAGTGATGTATACAGTTGAACTCTCTCAGAAGGTGAATGATTCAGACCTCCATACATAAGGTCCAAAGGGAATCAACAGATTAACAAAAGGAACACTTCTGCGTCAGTGAAAGGGGTTATTTGTCAATGATGTGTCTTTGAGTAGCACCAAAGGATATTTATTGGGAGACCATATTATATTTTCCATAGTCATACCTAGTGCTTTTCACTCATTTTTTCATATGTGCTCTATCTTGTTTCAGAAAGGCTTTAAGGGATTGATACCTCTTCATGGGGGATTCACAGTAAGAAAAGGAGCAGGTTTATTAGCTAGTGGTAAAGAACCTGCCAGCAAGTGCCGGAGACATAAAAGACCTGAGTTCAATCCCTGAGTCTGAAGATCCCCTGGAGGAGGGCATGGCAGACCACTTTAGTATTGTTGCCTGGAGAATTCAATGGACAGAAGTGTCTGGCAGACCCCAGTTCATGCAGTCACAAAGAGTCAGACACAACTGAAGTGATTTGTATGCAACATACTAGCTATATCCTTAATATGTCATGGTTTGATTTTTATTGCCAACCATGCAGTTACCACTATTACAAATATTTTTAGGTTATGTTCTTTTAATTAATTTAAATTATTAGAGTTCTATTTCATGAAAGTGAATTTTGAAGATTACTAAAGCTTAAAGCATGACTTTGGAGAAGGCAATGGCACCCCACTCCAGTACTCTTGCCTGGAAAAATCCCATGGATGGAGGAGCCTGGTAGGCTGCAGTCCATGGGGTCGCTAAGAGTCGGACACGACTGAGTGACTTCACTTTCACTTTTCATTTTCATGCATTGGAGAAGGAAATGGCAACCCACTCCAGTGTTCTTGCCTGGAGAATCACAGGGACAGGGGAGCCTGGTGGGCTGCCATCTATGGGGTCGCACAGAGTCGGACACGACTGAAGTGACTTAGCGGCAGTAAAGCATGACTTTCAGCAGGTTTTGATGAAAATCTTCTCTAAAGTGAATTTCAATATTCATGTCAATTTTTTCCTTTGTAATTTAATTGTTCATACTTATTCTAGAAAATTTGAAAATACAGATGAGCAAAGAAGAAAATCACTCAGAATCTATTACCAAAAGATAATCACTGTTAGCATTTATAATGTTACCACTATCAGACTGCAGTATTCTTTACTGCCGAATTTGTAACTCCCATTATTCTGATCCACTATGGACTAATAATGAAATCTTCAAATTTGTTTGAATTATGTTTAAATTAAGCATAAATAAATAGACCCTGAACAGGATCTAGAGAGGCACTCAGTTAAGGTAAATAGAGTTTTCATGCATGCTCTTTAGAACATCAAATTTTTGTTTTTCAAATAGTTCTTTAGGGGTTTCTGATTAAATGTAAATGAAGTAGTAATATATGTCTAGCTAATATTGAAAGGTATTGTCAAATTTTGAACCTTATAACATGAATATACTAGAATTTTAAGTTTGTAATGAAACTGCTAGTAGGTTTTCATCTACTTTTATTGTAATTTGTAAAATCAGATAAGTGAGTATAACTTTATACTTTTGTTAATATTTCATAGTAATATTTCTTCTCATGTAGGAAGATGAGAAATTTTTGTCTGAAGTTTTTGCACAATTAACAGATGAGGCCACGGATGATGATAAACGACGTGAATTGGTAAGTTATTATTGAAATTCACATGCTTAAAGAGCTCTTACTCTTTTGGCATACATAGCTTTTAATATTGAGCTTGTTAATTTAAGAGGAAAATTTTTATAATTGGTATGAAAGTAACAGATGACCCTTGAGCAACATACATTTGAACTATATAAGTCCATCTAGACACAGTTTTTTTGTTTTTTTCAGTAGTAAATACCACAGTACTGCATGGTCCAAGGTTGGATATGGAACAGTAGATATGGAGGGCCTGCTATAAAGTTTCATGCAGGTGTTTGACTTAGTGGAGGGTGGGTTCCCCAACCCCTGTATTGTCAAGAGTCAACTGTATTTAAATTATACTATAAAATGATTATCCTTAAAATTTCTAAAACTTATTTTATATATCTTAGAAGTTTTTAGAGATATTTAATTTCCCCCCCCAGTGAGGGAATATGTGCCTTATAAATTATAAAATCAGACATGTGGATTATATTAGGACAGAACTACAAACTCATATATTTTTGTGGTTGTAGAAACATTATTGAGATGCCTTTTTTTTTTTTAAATAGGTAGGGAGAATCCTGGCAGAAACCAACACAATATTGTAAAGCACTTATCAATTAAAAATAAATAAATTTTAAAAAATGGGAGAATCCTTCTTGAATAAATGAATGATAAATAATTTGGCTCTTAGAGATGCTTTTATTTCAAATGTGTTGATAGTTAGGTTTTTGAGATATAAACCATGCTTAGGGGAAAAAGAATGGTGACTACTGTTTATCAACAGTTTACCATATTTTTAAACTTTGTAGTCAGATGCTAAAGAAATACTGAAAGAGAATTAGAGGTTTCCTGGTGTAAAGGGATAATTTTATAAATGAAAAAAGTAATATGCCATTAATAAAGAACTATACCAAAGATGAATTGGCTGATTTGAAGTCAGGGTACCCTGGCTCCTCATAACCTAAAGAACATAGAAACCATGCTATAATAAATGGTAGCTGGGTTTTCAGGTCTTTGATGTTTAATTCCACACTGGTAGTTCACATTACAGTTTGCCCCAAGGCTTCTTTGAATGTGTGTCAGTTTCTCACTATACTTTCTAACGTTACAGGTTAATTTTTTCAAGGAATTTTGTGCGTTTTCTCAGACATTACAACCTCAAAACAGAGACGCATTTTTCAAAACTCTGGCAAAGTTGGGGATTCTTCCTGCTCTTGAAATCGTAATGGTAATTATATAGCTTCATTTCATGTTTTTGAAATTGAAAATTTGTAATAGTTTTATATTGTGGATGGGAAGTAATTTATTATAGTAATGCATGCTAAATGTTTTAAGTTGTAATTCACTTGGTACTACTGCGGGCAGGAATCCCTCAGAAGAAATGGAGTAGCCATCATGGTCAACAAAAGAGTTCAAAATGCAGTACTTGGATGCAATCTCAAAAACAACAGAATGATCTCTGTTCGTTTCCAAGGCAAACCATTCATTATCACAGTAATCTAAGTCTATGCCCCAACCAGTAAAGCTGAAGAAGCTGAAGTTGATCGGTTCTATGAAGACCTACAAGACCTTTTAGAACTAATACCCAAAAAAGATGTCCTTTTCATTATAGGGGACTGGAATGCAAAAGTAGGAAGTCAGGAAACACCTGGAGTAACAGGCAAATTTGGCCTTGGAGTACGGAATGAAGAAGGGCAAAGACTAATAGAGTTTTGCCAAGAAGATGCACTGGTCATAACAAGCACCCTCCCCCAACAACACAAGAGAAGACTCTACACATGGACATCACCAGATGGTCAACACCGAAATCAGATTGATTATATTCTTTGCAGCCAAAGATAGAGAAGCTCTATACAGTCAGCAAAAACAAGACCAGGAGCTGACTGTGGCTCAGACCATGAACTCCTTATTGCCAAATTCAGACTTAAATTGAAGAAAGTAGGGAAAACCACTACACCATTCAGGTATGACCTAAATCAAATCTCTTATGATTATACAGTGGAAGTGAGAAATAGATTTAAGGGCCTAGATCTGATAGAGTGCCTGATGAACTATGGACTGAGGTTCGTGACATTGTACAGGAGACAGGGCTCAAGACCATCCCCATGGAAAAGAAATGCAAAAAAGCAAAATGGCTGTCTGGGGAGGCCTTACAAATAGCTGTGAAAAGAAGAGAAGTGAAAAGCAAAGGAGAAAAGGAAAGATATAAGCATCTGAATGCAGAGTTCCAAAGAATAGCAAGAAGAGATAAGAAAGCCTTCCTCAGCAATCAGTGCAAAGAAATAGAGGAAAACAACAGAATGGCAAAGACTAGAGATCTCTTCAAGAAAATTAGAGATAGCAAGGGAACATTTGAAATAAAAGCATTTAGTATTTGTAAAAGAAAATGATGAGAGAGGTATGTATTTTGATTCTAGTACCATGTCTAAATCCAAAAATATGTTTGACATAGATCTGGGAGAAAAGAGGGGGTCAACATTCTCCAAGTAATCTGATTCTCCTTTTATCAGGGCATGGACGATTTGCAAGTCAGGTCAGCTGCAACAGATATATTTTCTTATCTAGTAGAGTTTAGTCCATCCATGGTCCGAGAATTTGTAATGCAAGAAGCCCAGCAGAGTGATGACGTAAGTGGTACTGTTTTGGTTCCGTGTGAATTACCTGTAGAATAATGTTTGCAGACTGTTGAGAGAAAAGGGATATAACCGTAATTTTAATCTTTTATAAAGAATAATTGGATTTCTAATCAGTTGTGACTTTGGCAAACCCAGAATAATATAGCAGTTGATGTGTTTTTTGTTAAAAAAAAAAAAAAACATTCAAACTAGTATTGAGATAGATTTAGTGAATCTAATGAAATGTAACTCTAAACCCTTAGGTCAAGCACTTTTCTAGTATAACTTAGAAGTTGCTCTTGCATGTTCAGATGTGTCTGTTATTTTAGTGGGGATGGACATTTAAATATGAAACCAATGTTGTGTTTTCCACTACAAAAATGCTAAACTTTCCCCTTAAACTATTTTAAAGACAAAATGAACATATGTTCATAATGAAGTACCTTTATGTTAAATATATGTTAGTGTTAAGTAGAAAATAACTAAAATTTAAAAATGTTCCTTCTTAAAGAAGGTCTAGATTCCCAATGCTAATTTGATTCTTTTATGTTTTTGTTACTGTTGAATTAATGTCTGTTTAGATTTTTGCATTCTATTTTTGTTAGATATTTCCAGTTTTTTTTAAGGCAGTTTTTAGAATGAGGACTAATGCTATTGTTCAGGTAGTAGGAAAGAAATAGAAGAAATATTTTGTATTAAGTATATTTTAAAGTTTAAATGATGCTAAATCTGACTAAAGAAATACTCAGTTTGTTAATCAATTTACCATGTCGCTGTTCTTATCATCTTAGTGTCATTTTTACAAAAGGTAACTTAGAAACAAACACATCTTCATCCTCAGTGATGCGTGGGATTATGAGCATTCATCATAAAATCTCTCAAACCTAGTAACTTAGAATTCTTAACTTTTAAATCTTTTATTTATGTTTTCATTAGAAATATTTCCTTGTTTACATTTAACTGATGCATGAGGCATGGGGAAGCAGTTACTCATTTTTAACATTGAAAAATCCCTTTTTAATTTCTCTTTTTCTTGTAGTCACAGTCTCCAGTCTTTGATTTCCCTGAATTTTCTGAGGTCTAACAATTTTCCAATTTAAAATTTCTGTTTACATCAAAATAAGTTAGCCCACAAATGAAGCTAAATTATTTTTTCTTTAATTTCCAGAATTAAGAAGTCTACATGCTGAATTCTATATTAAATTGGTGGTAACATTGAAGAAATAACTTAGCTGTGTATTCAGTGTGCAGTTAATGTTTTGATGCTCTCTCAAAATAAACGCACAACATTCAAACTTTTCTTTCTAGTACTATAGAGCAGATTTGGTTTTAGCAACATGGATTACAGGATTAAAATGTGTTAAGATACAAGGAAATGTTAACATTTTTACTATAGTCATTATATCTATACACAGATTCTGCAGATTCTAATATTTTCTTGATCTTATCAGAAAGTGTCAGTGCAAATCTGTCATGTAACTTTGTCCTGGTTGCCACTTGACTAACAGTGACTGTATAAAGCTGTAGATGATAAAATATATCTCAGCATCTAGAAGTTAAAAAGTTTTTAAGAAACCTTGGAAGCAATGGAATAAAGTATGTTCTTTGTTTCCCAATCAGAAAATAGGGAGGCCAGCCGATTATCTGGATAAAGTTAATTCCATATGTAGATACCCAGAACTTTCCTTCTGTTTCTAATTATTTTCCTCTGTGGCTAATTATTTAAGAATTGAAAAATTCTTAAACCCACTTAAATGTACTTTAAAAACAAAAGTATGTATTTCTAAGAATACTGTGACGTTGGAATGTGATAAAACCAACAGAAGTATTGTTTCTCTAAAACTTGATTTAGAAACTATTATACCAAGGCTTTGAAGCATCTCCCAGAAGCTGTAACTAATCTCACTCATGCTATTTAGATGAAGGATGGCAGACTTTTCTTAAAGGGCCAAAAGGTAAATAGGACTTGGTGGGTCCTTTAGTCTCTGTCGCAGCTACTCAACTCTTTCTCTTCAGTATGAACCATCTATAGATGGTTTGAAAATGAATAGGTGTGGCTGTGTTCCAGTAAATGTTTTATTGTAAAGCTATTTACAAAGTGAACAACCAGTCAGGTAGTTTGGTAGTTTAATGACTCCTGGCTTAGACTCCAGAATATTGCAAGTAAATAGTGGTGGCATTTGGAAGCTGGTTCTGAATTGAAGTTTCTAATTGCAAAGCTTCTCTGATAATATAAAGAGAAGTAAAACTCAGAGGTCATGGTAGTAAAGCAACATTAATGGGATAGGAGTTACTAGGCTTCTCCTAAGACTACAAATTTAAGAGAGTGTTCTCAAGAGTAGATTTTGGTGACTTAGCGCTGGAATAATGTCACTGTGGTTGCTCTTTAATGGCCTATTTTCAGATCAAGTCATAGTGTGACATCCGAAGAAGTAATTTTCCTGTTGTTTGTCTTAAATCTCCATTATTTTGCTGTAAGTTGCTTGATAGTGAGTTTTCTAGTGTGATGAATGCCATTGTTGAAGAAGCAGATTAAGGAAAATTAGATTTGTTTTAACCAGAAAAGAACTATACCATGCAGTTAGAAATGCTGGCTTGAATTTTGAGAGTGGTCTGACTTTAATGACTGCTGAATTTTAGTTCCATTGGAGAAAACAGCATGGAAGAGTTAAAATAAGGCTGCTTACCTAGCTAGTTATTAGCTGTACTGCCATTAGAGGCTTGGTCCTTTAATTTAGCTGTTCCTCCTGTTCATCAAGTTTGTTAAGAAAATGAAGCCTGTTTTACAGACAGTGAAAGTGAAAGTCACTCAGTCGTATCCAACTCTTTGTAACCCTGTGGACTGACTATACAGTCCATGGAATTCTGTAGGCCAGAATACTGGAGTGGGTAGCCTTTCCCTTCTCCAGGGTATCTTCCCAACTCAGGGATGGAACCCAGATCTTCCACATTGCAGGTGAATTCTTCACCAGCTGAGCCACAAGGGAAGCCCGTTTTACAAACGACTAGCTTATAGTGCTGGTAATGCTTTTAGCTCATTGATGAATGTTAAATCATTATATTAGGAATTATTTGTTCATTGTCTCAGCACACTGTTACTTTGAAGTGGGTTTAGTCATGCATTATAGGTAGATTAATTTTAATTGTTTGCTGAGGTGAGTGTACTTCTGGGATAAGACCATTTTGCTATTCCATACTACTCTCCGCAACATAATCTCTAGCCACATGGTTAATGCCAGTTTTTTAGAAGTCAATTTTTACTTAGTTTGCAGAATCCAGTAATTAATACTAATAATAATACCTAACATATATCATAGGGCTCATCTCATTTGTTACCCATCTCCTAGTGTCTTTCATTGTCTGGTGTCACCAGTTGTAGTTTCATATATTTTGTCAGTGTTTTTTTTTGTTGCCGAGATTGAGAATACGTTAGCGAATAAGAATTGCTGGTAAATGACTTTGCTTTCCGTTGCCTATATTGATGATATTGTAAGCTATTGTGTGCTCTGATTTTTGTTTGGTTTTGAGTGGGTTTCTTTTTACTCTAGTATGTTTATAGAACTTTGAAGACATGAGGATTAAAAAGTTTAGATAACTTCATCCATGCTTTTTTTTTTCTTCCTGTATGATTCTGATTTTGTTCTTTCAGCTGGTGTGTTTGTCTTATATCAAAACAAGGTCTCATAGAAACCTGTTTTCTTCCAGGATATCCTTCTTATTAATGTAGTAATTGAACAAATGATCTGTGACACTGATCCTGAGCTAGGAGGTGCTGTTCAGTTAATGGGACTTCTTCGTACTCTAATTGATCCAGAGAACATGTTGGCTACAACTAATGTAAGAAATTACTCTGCAATAGAAACATTTTGGTCTAGTCAGTTTTAGATGATTTTATTTATACTAAGTTACGTATACATACATAAATTATATGTAAATATTTAAATTTTGAAAATTTGTACAATTTTGAAAAGCATTCAAGCATTTGTACACTCAGTATTCGAGTAGCGGTAATACTCCTCTAGCAGTTATTTTTCGGAGAAGGCAATGGCACCCCACTCCAGTACTCTTGCCCGGAAAATCCCATGGACAGAGGAGCCTGGTAGGCTGCAGTCCATGGGGTCACTAAGAGTTGGACATGACTGAGCGACTTCACTTTCTCTTTTCACTTTCATGCATTGGAGAAGGAAATGGCAACCCACTCCAGTGTTCTTGCCTGGAGAATCCCAGGGACGGGGAAGCCTGGTGGGCTGCCATCTATGGGGTCACACACAGTCGGACACGACTGAAGTGACTTAGCATAGCATAGCATAGCAGTTATTTTTGCAGCAAAATACAAGATTGTAATCTGCTAAAATCTTGGTAAAATGCTAGCACTTCTATTTTTGTTTCTTGGCCTCTGTATGTTAGCATCTTAAAAATTAAAACAGCAATGTGAATATAATTAACACTACTGAACTATATATAAACTTAAAAATGGGTAAGATGGTAAATTCTATATGTTTATCACAGTAAAAAAGAAACAGTATGTATCAGATTATGTTAATTGCATGGTGAAAGGAGTCATTACCAAAAAAGGACTTAAGGAAATATCACAAAATATTATTAGTGGTTATCTCAAAATGCTTGAATATTTCTCCTTTATAGAATTCCCTCAAATTTAGAGAAAAAGTATGTTTTCAAATCATTACAAGTTTATAGAGCCAATTAGGTAAAAAATAATGGTCAAAAAACCAAAAGGCACTATTTTCCAAATTTCCAAGTAACAAATTCTTAAAACTATTTTAAAAATATCTAAAATCTATACCATTTCTAGTGGCCTGGTAAATAAACTTGGTGTTTGTTCAAATTTGGATACGTTTTGAAATGTGGGCTTTCAGATTTTAAGCGGTTAAGTTGTTCTTGCTGCTGTTAAGTCGCTTCAGTCGTGTCCGACTCTGTGCGACCCCATAGACGGCAGCCCACCAGGCTCCGCCGTCCCTGGAATTCTCCAGGCAAGAACACTGGAGTGGGTTGCCATTTCCTTCTCCAATGGATGAAAGTGAAAAGTGAAAGTGAAGTTGCTCAGTCGTGTCCAACTCTTTGCGACCCCATAAACTGCAGCCTACCAGGCTCCTCCATCCATGGGATTTCCCAGGCAAGAGTACTGGAGTGGGTTGCCGTTGCCTTCTCCGTTGATAGATTTTTCATTGCATTTCAAATCATACTCGTGAAAAAAATTATTTTGAATAATTTCCCCTGGAAAAACCTTTTATAATGCTTTTTTCATTTCATATGTAATATAAATAGGTTTGTCAGTTCTTCAGAAATAAGATTAAGGTGAATATAATTTTGTTGAGTCTTTCACAGTATCCTAAAGTATCTCTTATTTGTGTATGACTTGCACTGTTAATTCTTGAAGATGTTCTATTATAAAGATAATAAAGTTTTTATTTTAATTCTGTATATTTCAGAAAACTGAAAAAAGTGAATTTCTAAATTTCTTCTACAACCATTGTATGCATGTCCTCACAGCACCACTTTTGACCAATACTTCAGAAGACAGACGTGAAAAGGGTAGGGCCTCTTACTTACCTGCTTATGATTTCTGTTTTAAAAGATCAAGATAAGTATTAAAGCTAACAGTCTCTTTACTTGATGCTTTTTATGACAGGGAAATTATTACTTAAAATTTTAACCTACAATTCAAAATCATGGTTTTTGTAGAGAAGTGTGTACAAAATGTGACAGAAAGTATTACACCTTGAGGAAGAGAAATGTGAACACTTAGCAAAAGAAGATTGTTCCCAAAGTTCTTAAGAGTTAATATCAGAGTGAGTAAGTGTAGAAAGTATATTGCATACATTAGAAAATCCAAGGGAACCATCATTTTAGAGTTGGCAATACAGTAAAAAATGCTTTAATTTCAGAACATAAGGATCAGAAGTTTTAAAAGTTGGTTAAAGCAGAGAATAATAATTTTTAAAAATAAACTGAACGTTTACTTTACATGCTGACTGTTACTGATAGTTCGAATAGGGTCAAGTCCTTTTTTGTTTTTGTTTTTTTCTTTTTGTGTGTGTGTGTGTGTGTGTGCATGCGTGTGTGTGTTAGTCACTCAATCATGTCCAGCTCTTTGCTACCCCACAGACTGTAGTCCACCAGGTTTCTCTGTCCATGGAATTCTCCAGACAAGAATACTGGAGTGGATTGCCATTCCCTTCTCCAAAGGAACTTCCCAACCCAGGGATCGAACTCTGGGCTCCTGTATTGCAAGCAGATTCTTTACCAGTTGAGCTCCTGGAAAGTTTTTTTTGTATATGGGTTTTCTTTAATTGTGGTGGCTCAGATGGTAAAGAATCTGCCTGCAATGCAGGAGAACTGGATTCAGTCCCTAGTTTGGGAAGATCCCTTGGAGAAAGGAGTGGCTACCTATTCCAGTATTCTTGCTTGGAGAATTCTGTGGACAGAGGAGCCTGGCAGGCTACAGTCCATGGGGTTGCAAAGAGTTGGACATGACTGAGCAACTAACATTGTCACTTTCACTTTCTTTCTTTTAATTGTATTTCCATATTGCATTCTTACATAAACAGCACCATAATTTATCAGCTATAATTTCTGGTTTCAGTTTATTAAAGTGGAGTAAAAACTGAAACATATTTTTTAAGCAATCTGTAGAATTCTGCTGTGGTTTTAAGTACTTTACCTTTAAGTGTTTAAGTATTCATAATTTTGTGCAACTAAGTTGAGTTCTGCTGTATTTAACTTAGCCATAGGTATTACAGTTCTGTGACATTTAATTAATCTGCAGTATTTAAATTATGTGGTCATGTGCCAAATATAACTAGCTAAAGAACTGACTCTTGGAGAAGTATACAGCTCAACTGGTGAAGTGAGAAATGTTGGGGGGCATAAGCTCAGAAAATGATGGTTTATCTGTTAAATCAGTTAAGAGGAAGTCAATTAAAATGTTTGTTAAACTAATAAAAATTGTACACCCTAGATAATACTATCAGCTCCATTTTTTAATTTATATCTTAGGAAGCATTTATGTATATGCATGACAGATATAAGAATGTTGATGCATTGTTCACTGTAGGAAATGAAAATGTAGTATATTTGTACGGTGGAATACTAATTAGCAGTCAAAATAATTGAATTTTGGTCTGTCAACTGATTAGTTCTCCAAAATATAAAATTGAATGGATAAAAAAAGCATGTCACAATGTTTTCTTTCAGAAAGTTTCCATTTATATAAATTGAATGCATTTTTAGCTTTCATTTTTAAGTAAAACGTTTCCAGCATACAGAAATATTTAGATAATAGCATCACAGATATATATTTCCCATTGGCTTTGTCAGTACTGACTTGTGCTTTTTCAGTTTTTAAAAAATAAATTATACATAGTTTCTTATGCATGCTCATTTTACCCCATCCCCATCCTTCAAGAAATGCTAAATTAGGAGTTTTTCACCCCTGTTTTTTATATTACTGTGACATGTATAATGTGGTGTTATTTTTCACAGTAACTTATTTCTAGCTTTCTGTTGTTACAGACAGTGCTCTGGTATGCATTATTATGTTTCCTTACATAAATATGCTCTAAGATGTGAGCCTAGGAATCGAAACTTTTAATATTCTTAATTTGTTTTAATTCAAAGCATAAGTGACTAATTGTTAAAATCTGTGTTATCTTATCAGAATATTTGATACCATCCTTTAATAATTGTTCAACTGCACCCAAGCCTCTAAAAAAATTGCAGATAGAGGTATAATATTTGACTGAAGCTCCTAATTCTTAATGGTTATTTTGCTGGTAAAATGGGGTTATGATCAAAGATGTGCTTTGTATGTTGTAAAGTGCTAAGGAAGTGTGAGGTATTATTACTAAAGTCACTGATTTTAATTTTTTTTATTAGATAATGTAGTTGGATCTAACAAAAGCAGCACGATTTGCCCTGGTAAGTATAAATTCTTATTTTATGAACTAATGCAAATTATAAGTTTTTTCTTATTCAGAATATAATGTACTTACACAAAACTAGGAAAGGTTTGTTTTCACCCAAAAAATCCAAAACTAGGTTTTTAAAAGAAAAAAAATTCAACTCTAATATCAAAGATGGAAAATCCATTTGAAACTTTGTTGGTTTTTTTTCTGTAAATTTAGAGCTTATGTCTTGCATTTTTTTTTTTTTTTAGAAGATTGAGTTGAGGATTAGTTCCTTCTTATTTTTTAAATAAGTAAACTAAGGCAAATCAGTTAGGAAGTAGTCTTCATAACAGTCTTTCATACATAGATGTCTCATGAATCTGAGTATAAGCACTGTTATTTCTACTTGGAACATATGTATCAGGTATTGACCTGGTAATATGGAAAATATGCTGTGTGTACCTAAGTGTCCTGTCTTTTCTACAAGGCTCATCAGAGTTCTAGGGAAGCCAGTTTCAAATAAGGAAGCAATTCAGAGATTGAATTATTAGATACATAGTGAGTGATTTCACGTCCTAATTTGGGAAAGTGAAAACAAGACATTTAATTTGTTGAAAAATCTTTTGTAAATAAAATTTGGGAATTGAGAAATTAAAGAGAATTGTTTTTAATGGTAAGAAACTAGTTCAAATATTGGCTGTGGTATTGGCTGTTACACTAATTAGTCTGGAGCAGGTAAAACTCTTTTTAGATTTTTAGTAGAAAAGATCTTTGAGTATCACAATTGTATTTTCTGTACTTGATGGTCATTCTTTTATTAAAAAGAATGGTGAAATTTCTTCCTGATAATATCATGTGATGTTCCACAAAATATTTATGTGAAAAATAAAATAGTTGGACTAGATGATGTCAGTTTTTTCCTATTCTCTAAGGCTTTGATTCCATAATTTCTTCACAGCTTAATGTTTTCTTGCTTAAAATATTTATAGTAGGTATGGATAATTATCTATATATTCAGTCTTGATATTCAAGAAGCAATTGTAAATCATTCCATGAGTATGTAAACAAAAGACTCTTCAGGAAGGAAAAACTGGAATATTTTAGTAGGCCTTTCATTGATATCATGATTTGATGTTAAAAAGATTATTGTCTTAAAATCTTGATATAATATTTTTCACTTGATATTCAAACCGCCAGAAATGTCCTTTTCTTAAAGATGTCTTTAAAGAAAGCATATTAATTTTTCTTGAGAAATTTGTGTTGCACCACTTTAGGCAAAACGTTTAAGATATTTCCTCTTTACTATGGGGTAGATCCTTTTATAGACCCATTAATGTTAATAATGATAGCACATATTACAAAATCATTACTAAGAAAATCTCAGTGCAATGAAGGTCTTATTATCATGTTTGTAGATTATTATGTAACATACTTAAGTATTTTATATTAGAGCCTTAGAAAGTATTTGGTAGGTAAAACTACTAATACTTCTGGAGAGTCTACCTAATGAAAAATTAAAAATCTGTAGCTTCTTTAATTGATAGAAAAATTAGAAAACAGTTTTACTTTTCTTCTAAAATAAAGGGTTTATACTTAGTATTCTCTTTGTCTAGATGTGTTGCAGTGTGTATTTTCATAGAATGATTTTCTTTGCAGATAATTATCAAACAGCACAGCTGCTTGCCTTAATTTTAGAACTACTCACATTTTGTGTGGAACATCACACGTATCACATAAAAAACTATATTATGAACAAGGACTTGCTAAGAAGAGTCTTGGTTTTGATGAATTCAAAGCACACTTTCCTGGCCTTATGTAAGTAACAGTTTTAATGAACATTCTTGTAAAATGTCTTATGGAACAACATTTTTAATAGTTTTATTTAATATTTATTTAATAGTCTTTTATTTAAAGGACAAGAGAAATAGGTCATAGTGCTTCTCCCACCTACATATTGCTCACATTTAGATTCAGTTGTGATATAATACCATGTGCAATGATGTCACTAACAGAACCTCTCCTGCCATCTTTTACATCTGTTTCATCAAACTGTCATTTAGTAGTGACTCTTATTTTTGAGATATGGGCCTTGATATATATTTGTGTAAGTCAGGTTATTTAAACTTGTAAAATTAAGTTACGGGTAGCCCTTAAGTAGACCTTTTGGACCAATAAAAATCAAACTTTAATGCTGATGTTTGCTCAAATGTGGATTTTTGGCACATTCCTTCTTTTCTTCCTCATAATTTCACCTGTAGATAGAGGTAAAGAAACCTTCTCTTTCAAAATAAGAGCTTTGTGGATTTTTTTCTGAGCATGAAAATCATAGTTAAACATAAAAATCATAGTTAAAATGTAAACATTTAATGTATAGAGAAGAGGTTAATTTCCCTACTACAACCTTAATTTTTAAGGCCTTAATAAAGCCAGTGTTAACTGCCTGCACTACTTCTTTACCATTCCTTTTTCCATACCTGTGCAAATTTACATAAACATTCACACATGTATAGGTTTTCATGTTTTATTTTTATAGAAACATGATCATGCTAACATACATCTCAGCCCCTTCATGTTACCCTAGCTCACTGGATATCAGTTCAGTTCAGTCACTCAGTTGTGTCCGACTCTTTGCGACCCCACGAATCGCAGCACGCCAGTCCTCCCTGTCCATCACCAACTCCCGGAGTTCACTCAGACTCACGTCCTTAAAGCTCAACATTCAGACAATGAAGATCATGGCATCTGGTCCCATCACTTCATGGGAAATAGATGGGGAAACGGTGGAAACAGTGTCAGACTTTATTTTTGGGGGGCTCCAAAATCACTGCAGATGGTGACTGCAGCCATGAAATTAAAAGACGCTTACTCCTTGGAAGAAAAGTTATGACCAACCTAGATAGCATATTCGGAGAAGGCAATGGCACCCCACTCCAGTACTCATGCCTGGAAAATCCCATGGATGGAGGAGCCTGGTAGGCTGCAGTCCATGCTAAGGGTCGGACACGACTAAGCGACTTCACTTTCACTTTTCACTTTCATGTGTTGAAGAAGGAAATGGCAACCCACTCCAGTGTTCTTCCCTGGAGAATCCCAGGGACAGGGGAGCCTGGTGAGCTGCCGTCTATGGGGTCACACAGAGTCGGACATGACTGAAGTGACTTAGCAGCAGCAGATAGCATATTGAAAAGCAGAGACATTGGATATGGCGTGAACTAATATTTTTCCTAAACATAGCTGAGTAACAGTTCATAAAGTGGCTCTTCCACAAGTTAGTCTACCATTCTCAGCTACATGGATTACAAGATTGTTTGTGTATTTTGCCATTCCAAATAATAATGTAGTAATTAGCCTAGTACATAAATCTTTACTGGTTTATTTCCAGTGTAGATCCCCAGTATTGGTATTGCCAGGGCAAAAGTTACTATATTTTTAATATATCCTTTTTCAATTTTAATTTAACATAATAGCCTCCAGATTACTTTCTCCAAAGGTTGAGGCACCTGACGTGAAAAATGCATTCATTGAACAGCACTCAATGTGACTGCTTTTTAAAATGTTATCCAGCTGATGATGGAAAATGTATTCTGTTTGTGTTTTAATTTGTATTTTCCTTGATACCATCTTTTCACATTTTAGTGTTTTTGTATTTTATCTGCTCTGAATTGCCTATTATCTTTTTCTTAGAGCTCTTATATATTAGAGATATTGGCAATTTATCACATTTTGGGGAACAAAATGTCCCGTCTCATTTGTCTTTACCTTGACTTGTGGCATTGTTTTCCATATAATTGCTGTAAAATTCTTGATGATGACAAATATGTCTTTATGGGTTTTTTGTCTTGCTTAAAGTCTTCTATGTCCTGCTGCTGCTAAGTCACTTCAGTCGTGTCCAACTCTGTGCAACCCCATAGACGGCAGCCCACCAGGCTTCCCCGTCCCTGGGATTCTCCAGGCAAGAACACTGGAGTGGGTTGCCATTTCCTTCTCCAATGCATGAGAGTGAAAAGTGAAAGTGAAGTCGCTCAGTCGTGTCTGACCCTCAGCGACCCCATGGACTGCAGCCTACCAGGCTCCTCCGTCCATGGGATTTTCCAGGCAAAAGTACTGGAGTGGGGTGCCATTGCCTTCTCCGCTTCTATGTCCTAAGTTTATACAAATATACTCCTTGATTTTCTTCTAATATGTTTGTTTTTTTCTTTTTTTTTTTTTTTTTTGCCACGCCTCTTTAGTATGTGGGATCTTAGTTCCCTGGACAGGCAGGGATAGTCCCCTGTATTGGGAGTGTGGAGTTTTATTTTGTTTTTTAATAATTTGATTTTTTATTTTTTATTTTTTTTTTTTGGCTGTGCTGGGTCTTCACTGTTGCAGGGGCTTTTCTCTAATTGCAGGGAGTGGCAGCTACTCTCTAGTTGCCTTGTTCAGGCTTCTCATTGCAATGGCTTCTCTTATTGTGGAACATGGGCTCTAGGACCCACAGACTTCAGTAGTTGTGACATATGGGCTCAGTAGTTTCAGTTCCAGGGCTGTGGAGCATAGGCTCCATAGTTGTGGCACACAGGCTTAGTTGCTCCAGGGCACATGGAATCTTCCCCATCAGGGATCAAATCAGAGTCTCCTGCACATGTGCTCAGTTGTGTCCAACTCTTTGCAACCCCTGGATGGTAGTCCACCAGGCTTCTCTATTCATGGGGTTTTCCAGGCAAAAATACCTGAATGGGTTGCCATTTCCTTCTCCAGGAAATCTCTCCAATCCAGGGATCGAACCCATGTCTCCTGCCTTGAAGGCAGATCCTTTACCATCTGAGCCACCAGGGAAGCCCAGGAGTATGGAGTCTTAAGCACTAAACCACTAGGGAATTCCCCTAGCTTTTTCTAACACCTTATTAAATAAACTATATTTTCCTTACTGAATTAAAATACTTTTGATACATAATGTTACCGTATACATTTGTCTTATGTCTGAATCATCTGTCCTTTTATTTCACAAGATAAAATGAATGAGAATGTTTATTTTGTCATTATAGTATCTCTGGTATAAAGTTTAATATCTGCTTAGCACCTCTTCTGTTTTCTTTTTCATAATTTTCTTGGTTCTTAGACATTTGTTCTTCCACAGCAACTTAAAAATAACTTTATCCAGTTCATCCTGATTAGAGTTACATTAAACCTTTATATTTTGAAAGAATTGATGTTCTCATGCTAGATTTTCCTGTATGGCTTTCTATAAATAGTCCCTTCTGAAATGACTGCTTATTGGTCCTATTTAAATGGATATATCATAATTGAATGAATATCCAGTATTTAAATGTTTATATTGCATTAACATTTCAGTTATTATAAACATGCTGTTTTAATAGCTTTGTGTGCGTGTTCATTCACCAGCAACATATGAAATTGCCTGTTTCCTCAGGTCTTTGCCAGTACTTCAATCTTTTTAATCCTGAATAAACTAGTTCTTACCCTTCTATAAAAAAGAGGTGATGTTTTAAGTCTAGCACTTCTGTCCACACCTGTTTTAAGTGTTACAGTGATCACACATTCATACCTTATGTGGCCTATTTCTGTTTTATTTTCAGATAATATTTAGAACCTCTTTCGATAGACACAACTTCTTCTTTTAGTAACTTCCATCTGTGAATGAGGGTTTGTAATGAGACTAACTTAGAAAATCAGAAGCTTTGTGTTTTAAAGGATGTGGCTTAGTGGTATCTATAGAATAAATTAAGCTACCTAGGAGAGAGGTTATAAGTTAAAAGATAAACAAACATAAAAATAAGGGATTGAAATCAGTTGTGTTTCATCAAAGTTTTAGTAATATTGCTAAATTTGTTTAGCTTTATTTAACCAGGGAAAAGACTAGTTAAAGGGAAATTTTCATTTCAATATTCTAAAATGTGAAAAGCCAAATTATACTGCTTATTTATTACTCTGTCACTCTTTTACAAATACAGTCTGATCTGCCATAGTACATGTTTACCAAAGGTTAAACAGCTTATTATAATCTAGAGGTAGTGTTGATTCACAGATGATTTTCCCAAGGCAAAGAAAACTGGAATAGCCTTCACCAGAAAAGTAAAGCAACCCCTTAGCTCTCCTGTATACAGTTAACAGGAGCACCTTTGGCTGTATTTTCAGAAAATTTAAAAGAAGCACCTACTTCCAAAGCTTCCCTGACTCCCTTCTCCCCCCTGTCCCACAAAGAGTTAAGGAAGTCTTGGCTTTTGGCAGGTTGCACCATTCTTGTGCCCTTCCTAATGACAGCCCTTGCTGATTCTAAGCTGCCTTCACTATATTGTCTCATGTCTACCAGCACTGCTCTAAATAGTGCCAGCATTTGTATTGTGTGGGTTTTGTGTATTTTCTAATCTCTCTGCCTTGTAGCTCTCTGCCTACCAGTTGTTGGCATTTTGTTAGCTCCCTATGTAAGTTTTACAAGTTTTGAGTGGTCTTTCCTTAATTCTGTTTTTCTCAAAACCCAATTATTTTTAATGTAGTTTTGCTTTTTACCTTAGATGAACATACACATTTCTTTATGTAGAAATACTGTACAATAATTAACATTAGATTATCCACTTATTCCCTGTATTTTTTTTAATTAGGTGCTCTCCGTTTTATGAGGCGAATAATTGGCCTTAAAGATGAATTTTACAATCGTTACATCACCAAGGGAAATCTTTTTGAGCCAGTTGTAAATGCTCTTCTGGATAATGGAACTCGGTACAATCTATTGAATTCAGCTGTTATTGAGTTATTTGAATTTATAAGAGTGGTAAGTTTATATTAAAAGATTCTTAGTAAAAATATATGTTTAGTGATGTTAATATTTTATATTGTGAAATTCATCATAGTATTTTAAATCATGTTTACTCTATATTCTTCTCAGTTTCTTTTTTGGGGGGAGGGGTGCAGCTAAATGGCTCGGGATATTTAGCATATGTGGATGTTTCACTCTGGCATGCCATTCATATGATCTCTGTGATCTATTGTAAGGGTAGTGATAAAAATGAATAGAAAAGTTGAAAATAATTCCCTTGGTAGACATTAATACAAGATGCATAAAAGGTAGGATGTTATGATGGAATTTTAAGTTGAAGAGACTGTTACGTGAACTATTCCAACTGCCTTATTTTATTGATGAGGGCTTGAGACACCCAAGTGATTAGCTGACCTATTCAAATGCATTCATTTGTTTAGGAGCACAGTCAGGGCTTGAAGATACGGTGCAGCTCAGTCTCGGGCAACGAAAGAATTGTCATAAAAGATCTAGAGAAAGCTCTATGTGAATAGCAGAGATAAGATGAAAACTGAAGAACTGGTACAGTAGATTTACCCTGTCCCACACAGTGAAATGATTCCACTGGCAGACATGGCCACATGATCAGAAAGAACTTGAAAAAAGAAAATCAAAGCTAGAAATTACTTTTGTTTCTTGCAGGTCAAATTTGAACTGATGACACACTATTCTCATGTCAACATTATTTGGCAGACTTTTTCTTAGAGTAGTCATTTGCTATGAGTATAGTTTGCAAAAAGGATGAAGAAGATAGAAGTACTAGCCTTAGAAAAAAGGGAAAATAGTTAATTAGCTCACCAACTTTCTGAACCCAGGTTCACAGTGCACTGTTCTGTGAGTTAGAGATTAATTTTTATATTTTTTCCTTTAAAATTTTTGTTGAGATACAGATCAAATGAAGTGTAGGGTTCATAATGCCATCCCTATTCCTATGATTGAATTTGTTTTTCTGAAAATAATTTTGAGTGGTTGATAAATACACTTTGAATCCCAAGACTTAGCTTTTTTTCCTGCAATATATTTTTTGATTCAGATATTCAGGGGAACTAGTTTAAAGACTTAAAGTCAGATTATGGTTTATTTTTAAAGAAACCGCATGTATACTTTAGTCCTGGATCACAACCTGTTTTTAATAATGAGCCTGCTTTTCACCATGGCATCTGCATTGATCGCTTAAAATCATTCATTAAGAATTTAGAATTTATTACTGTTGGTCTAGAGAACTGGAAATACACAGGAGGAAGTCAAGTTGTTTTATCAGATATGTGTATGTGATATAGTTGGAGGAATCTGTTTATTTTTTAGTAAGACTTATCTTGCTTTGATAGTTAAGCAAGGAGTCATTAAATAACATTTTTCAGTGTTTTTTGAAAATATAATTTCAAAATCTGCTTTCTAACTAGGTATGCACTCTTGATCAGGCCATCTAGTCTCTCATAGCCTCAATTTTCCCTTTCTGTAAAATAGGGATAATAAAGCCTATTTCATAGAATTGTTATGAGAGTCAAGTGAAATTGTATGTGAAAGTGCTTATTTTAAGTTGTAAAGTACTATTATGTAAATGCAAAAAATAAATAGGTGATATAAAGTAAATACATTTATGTTTCAAATGTTCTATATAGTCTCCCAGAAGGGCTTCAGGGAATTGCTTCTTTTTTTCCCAAGTTTTCTTTGGAATCCTGGCTCATGTATAAAGAAACTAGGACATTTATTTTTGGAAGGTGATTTGAAAAACCTTTTTTTCAATCAGTTTTGGAACTATAAAAGAAATTTTTTTAAGTTTTTCTTCTAGCAAGTATTGTATTATATTTGAAATATAAATTTTGTGCTTATACAGGAAGATATCAAGTCTCTTACTGCACATATAGTTGAAAACTTTTACAAAGCACTTGAATCGATTGAATATGTTCAGACATTCAAAGGATTGAAGACTAAATATGAGCAAGAAAAAGACAGACAAAATCAGAAACTGAACAGGTATTTTTTAAGTATATTACATTTATAACCTATAAAATTATGTCCAAAGCCATATGTAGTTTGATCTTACATATGAAATTTACCCAGGAATTTCCTATCATTAGAAAATACAGGGTTGTTTAGGAGGGTAGGCTGTTCTCCCTGCCCTGAATCCTTTATATAAAAAATTACTGCTTCATATCTTAACTCAAGATAAATTTTTAGGTTAGTGTACAAATATCCTTGGAGTGTTCTCTGGTTACATATTCTTTCACAACTGGTTATAAGTTATACTCAGTTAAAATTATTTCATCTCCTCTTGGTTATACGTATTTATTCTCATTTAAACTGGTCAGGAATTTTAAGTCGTTACTCAATACTTGTGATATATTTCTTACAGTGTACCATCTATATTACGTAGTAACAGATTTCGCAGAGATGCAAAGGCGTTGGAAGAGGATGAAGAAATGTGGTTTAATGAAGATGATGAGGAGGAAGGAAAAACAGTTGTTGCACCAGTGGAAAAATCTAAGGCAGAAGATGATTTTCCAGATAGTTATGAAAAATTCATGGAGACTAAAAAAGGTATTAAAGTGTTGAATTTTTGATTCGCTCATTCTCTTATTTAGTATAGAAATTATATAGTTGCTTGTGAGGTTGTGATCACAGTTTATAAAGCATGAAAGGCATGAATTTTATGCTAAATAAAAACCTTTTAAATAAAATTATCACTTTTTTTAAATCTGATGTTTCAAAACATTTCTCATGTTTAAAATATTTTTCTTGAAACTTGCTCTTTTGTGATTGCTCTTCATTTGCTATTTAGAAATTGCATTGTCTGTTTATACTTTGCCTTCTGTGAACAGTTATGGCTTTATGTTTATACTGAAGTCTCCAATAATGATAGAGATCCAAAGAAACTTTCCAGTGCACTCTGTCATTTACAGCTGAGGAAACTAAGCTTAAAGAGAGAAGTACTTTGCTCTTTGAAGTTTTTTAATTGTTAGTAAAACTTTCATAAAGATAAAATGTCGAGAGGGAAAGTAATAGTAAAATTTCCTGTCTTTCAAATATGCTTGTCTGTAAAACTAAGATCTTACTAGTGTTTTTCAAAAGAAGCAATCACTTTTAATTCTATGACTTGAGAAATTATCACTGTTAGATAGTACCACACTGCATATATCATTTAAATGTTTCAAAAAAGTTATATCTTGAAGGGCAAAAGCACTTCCTAGGCTTTAGTAAGTTTGTGATTTTGAATGTTAGATTTTTCTTAAGGCATTTCTCATGAGTTAGTGTTTCATTAATTTCTTACTACATTTTCCTTGAAATTCTTCTTACCAGCCTCACTCATTTTCTACTCACTGCTAAGTTCTGTTTACTTCAGCCTGGGGGAGCAAATAACCTGTGAAAATGTCCTAAGAAACAGGTACCTTTTGGTAGCCAAATTCTTTCTTTACTCATTACACCCACTGCCCTGACTACTGTCAAAAGAGGCAGTGAGGCAATACCTGAAGTACTACATAAGAATCATATATAAAAATAGTAGCAGCCAGATGTTAAAAGATAGTAGACACCCTTGTCATAAAGGAAACAGATAAAGGAATCTGGAATATTCAGAAAATAAATAAGCATGATCATAATCATTTTCTTTAGGCATTTTTGACTGTGAGAGAGATTATTAGGTTTTCATGAGTATGGAAGTATAGATTCAGTGAGTGGATGCTTTAGAGAGACAAAAAAAAGAGACAGCAAGTGAGACCTTGGGAGGGTCCTAGTTAGAGCAGTGGAGAATTCCAGGGTAGGGTGGTTAATCAGTTACCTGATTCTTAAGGTCTTTTCTAACCCTGGGATTTCTAAGATGACAGCTAATGAAGACGTATCACTGTACTCATCATGCTCTGCCCTCTTAGTTCTTACAAAAAAGCAAAAGTTTTAAATTATTGTTCTTTTCAGATGCTTTGACTTAGCAATATTTACCAACAAAGATTCAAATATTTATGTTTGCTTTAGCAAAGGAAAGTGAAGATAAGGAAAACCTTCCAAAAAGGACATCTTCTGGTGGCTTCAAATTTACTTTCTCCCACTCCACCAGTGCTGCTAATGGAACAAACAGTACAAGCAGCAAATCTGTAGTGGCTCAGACACCACCAGCAAGTTCTAATGGATCCTCTTCCAAAACTACAAACTTGGCCACATCCGTAACAGCCACCAAGGTATGTGAAACTGCTCTACACACAAACAAACTTTGCTGTTTTCATCTGTAAAATTATTTCATGTTTCCTGAAGAAAAATTGGAATTAAAATAATTTCAAAGAAGAAAAAAAGTTGCACACATTGTCATAAGAAAATGACTGTTAACATCTGACTGTTCTTTAGGTGTGTGGGTTTATCTGACACAGTTGTGGTCTTTGTATAAGCACAGTTTTGTATCCTGCTTTTATTTGTTATAAGAATTTTTCTATGTTATTAAAACATTGTTGATGACTAGAATTTCATTTTATTTAGCTGTATCATAGTATTTGTAAGCATCCCCTCCCCCCACCAGTACTTGGGAGCACATAAGTCGATTCCGATATTTCACTGACTACTGCTGCTGTTGCATTTTAAATTATTTTCTTGGATAAATGAGTAAAAATGTTTTTGAACATATTGTCAAATTCCTCTCCAGAAAGACTATACCAGTTAGTTACCATAAGCATTGTATGAGTGTGCTTGGCTCACTGCCGCTTTGGCAGTGTTATTTTAATGATTTTTAATATTTATTATTCAGTAGCAGAAACAGTATTAATATATATCTCATTCCCCAGTGGTGTCTTTTGTTACTAGTGAAGTTGAATATTAGCCTTTTTGATTTGCTCTTCTGTTAATTGTCTCTTCATAGTCTTGCCTTTTTTTAATTGGTTTGTTATTTTAGTGAGTGAGTCTTTAAGAATATTATTAATAACCTTTTTGTCATTCACAGAGCAAATGTATTTCCCACTGGTTACCTTTTTTATGTAAAATAGTTTAAATTGTATATAAAATGTTTTTATTTCCTTTACATTATCATTATATGTAAAAATATACTTTTCCGCAAAAAGGAGTGGCTTAAAAATAAAAAGGCATAAATATAGGACAACTTTAGTATAAGGGTAGAAGGACAAGAGAAGGCCATAGTCAAAAACCTAACTGACGTCAAGCTCGTTTTAAACACAAAATACAAGTATGAGTTTTTTTTTTTTTTACAAAAATGTAGAATCTTTCTTAAGTGTTTGTAGCAAGGTGGGTTCTTAACTAAATGTCACAGAAATTGCATTTTCAATGGGATTCTTCTGTTTTGTAAAACACAGTTTATATTAGGGAACAAGAATTTTTAAGTTTTCATTTTTTTGATAGGACAATTTAGTGTATTATTGTGACACTATATTAAGAATATTATATTGTTTGGATTCAGATCTTGACTCTGCCTCTTTTTATCTGTTTAATCTCTCCAGGCTTTAGTTTTCTCATTTTAAATAGGAATAAATCAGTACCTCCTTTATCAGTTTGTTGTGAAGATTAAATTATTTAATATATGTAAAGAGCTTAGAACACTATTTGGCACAACTCAATATATACTAGCTATTTTTTTTTAAGTCAAAGTAATACATGTACTTGCTTTTAAAAGGCAAATAGTATTAAAATTATTGAGGAAAAAACAGTCCTCTTTTCCTCTCCACAGAAAACGCTTGGCTATCTTCTATTAATACCTGTTTATTTTATTTCTAAACAGTGTGCTAATACTGCCATATTATTTTACCACTCCTTACCACATCCTCACCCTTATTATTCTCTGTATCACAATTTTTGGTTAAAACAATATTTGATAATCTTATAGCTATAACAATGTAAATATTTTTATTAATTTTTTTCCTGCTGTTTTCTATAGTGTATTTTGCTTTGTAACTTTTTTTAAATAATTGCCACCATTTTTTCATTCGTTGCAACAGTTATGTGCCTCTTACTCATTGTTTCAGTACCTCTCAAGTTAGTTTCCACATAGTCTCTTCCTTGGAGATGTCTCTCTTGAAGACTCCCATCTTGTCCCAGCCTGAATTGGTTGCTATCTAGACTTGCTGCACAGCTGTTGTCTTAAGGCTGCCTCTGCCATCACCCTAATACTTCCTTTGCCTTTCTTTTTTTCTTACATTGACTGTTTCCTGGATCTCAAGTCTCTGTTCTCTTTCTTGATTTTCCATTTCATTTATTGGAGCGTACCCTCTCTGTTTCCTGAGAAAAGGATTCCATGAGAGATAAAGTATAAGACCTGGCATGTAGGAAGATGTCATTATTGTATCCCCATACTTGATTGACAGTTTAACTGAATGTAGAAGGAACCAAATTAGAAATAATTTTCTTCCAAAAATTTGAAGTTATTGCTGCCAAGAAATCCAGAGACATTCTTATTCCTAATTCTTTGTGTGTGAATTTAATTTGTCTTTCTTGGAAGCATTTGGGGTTTTATCCCTGTATCCTGAAACTTAAAAATGAAATACTTTGGGCTTTCTCAATTAAAAGTCATGACCTTTAGTTTTGGGACACTTTATATTCTTTCACTATAACTTTTTGTTTAGATATTGTGCCTTGTTAATTTATCTTATAATTTTTCTCTCCATTTATTCATTTTTTTTAATGGTTCTATTCTTTGCGTTGTCTCCCTGAGTTTTCAGTTTATTATCCTTCCAGATAATTTTTTATTTATGAACAAGCAAAATCAAGTGCAAGCACAAATGCTTATTTTACCCTTATGACACTAATAGCAGATTGCCAAATACATTTGATCTACATTTTTGGGGGGAACAGGTAGAAAAATAGCAGTTGTTCTTAGAAAACAAACTAATTGTTCAGTCACTCAAGACTATCACAAAAATTTGATATTGAGCAAGATAGGAGCTCACAGAGTAAAGCAGTAGTTATATTGGCTCTCAACCTTTTTTCAATAAACTGACCACATTTCTAAGTGAAGGCAAATTCTTTATCACCAATGGTCCTTTAACCATTTTACCATCGTTTTTCAGGTGTCCAGAAAATTGATTCAGAGATAGATAAGTTCTTTTTTAGATTGTTTTCCATTATAAGTTATTACAAGATACTGAATATACTCCCTGTGCTATACAGTAGGTCCTTGTTGGCTATCTGTTTTACATATAGTATTGTGTATATGTTAATCCCAAACTCCTCTAATTTATCCTCTCCCTCCTCCCTTTCCCCTTTGGTGATCATAATTTTCTATGTCTGTGAGTCTGTTTCTGTTTTGTAAATAAGTTCATTTGTATCGTTCTTTCTAGATTCCATGTATAAGCAATACCATGTTGGTTTTTCTGATTTCATTTCATATGATAATCTCTAGGTCTATCCATGTTGCTGCAAATGGCATTATTTCATTCTTTTTTATAGCTGATTAATATACCACTGTGTATGTATACCACATTTTCTTTATCCATTCATCCATTGATGGATACTTAGGTTGCTTCCATGTCTTGCCTATTGTAAATTGTACTGCTCTGAACATTGGGGTGCAGTTTGTCAGAATATATGCCCAGGAGTGCGATTACTGTATCATATGGTAACTCTGGTTTTTTAAGGAACCCCTCCGTACTGTTCTCCATAGTGGCTGCACCAATTTACATTACCACCAATACCGTAAGCGGGTTCCTTTTTCTCCACGCCCTCTCTAGCATTTATTATGTGTAGACTTTTTTTGATGATGGCCATTCTGACCAGAGGAGGTAATATCTCATTATAGTTTTGATTTGCATTTCTCTAATAATTAACAGCATTGAGCATCTTTTCATGTGCCTGTTCGCCATCTGTATGTCTTCTTTGGAGAAGTGTCTATTTAGATCTTCTGCCCAATTTTTAATAGGGTGGGTTTTTTTTTATGTTGCCTTGAACAGTTTATTAATTTTGGATTTTAACCCCTTACTGGTCGTACATATCATTTACAAATATTTTCTCCCATTCAATAAGTTGTCTTTTCATCTTTGCTTTGCAAAAGCTTTTAAGTTTAATTAGGTCCCATTTGTCTATTATTGCTTTGTTTTAGGAAACTGATCCAAAAAAATAATGTCATAGAGTAGTCTGCCTTTGTTTTTGTCTAGGAGTTTTATAGTATTTGGCCTTACATTTAGGTCTTTGCTTCCCTGGTGGCTCAGAGGTTAAAGCGTCTGCCTGCATTATGGGAGACCTGGGTTCGATCCCTGGGTCAGGAAGATCCCCTGGAGAAGGAAATGGCAACCCACTCCAGTATTCTTGCCTAGAGGATCCCATGGATGGAGGAGCCTGGTGGGCTATAGTCCATGGGGTCACAAAGAGTAGGACACACCTGAGTGACTTTAGGTCTTTAATCCATTTCGAGTTTATTTTTGTATATGGTATTAGAAAACATTCTGATTTCATTTAAAACATGTTTATGTAAAAGAATTTGTCCCTTTTCACCCTGGCACCTTACCCTACCTGCCCTTCACTGTGTCTGAAGTCCTGAAATGCAGAACATTTCTGGCTCCTCTTATGGTTGTTGTTGGTTGGTGAGCTGGAATCTCCTGGTGGGAGATCTCATGGTGGGGGTGGGCATGCAGTAGGGGAATGAAATATAGAATTGAGGACTCAGTTGTCTGTTTCACTGACTCCACCATTAACTATCTTTATCTTCCCTGCTTTCCCTAGTATTTTAGTACTCTTTCTTTCTACTCTTTTCTGGGGTTAAGATGAATCAGTTTGCTTCCTTCTCATTTCTATCTTCTCCTGAAATACTTCTTTCTTGACTTTGTTCTCCAGTAAAAATGAGTTGTTTTGCCTCTCTGATTTCTTTTTCAAAAATGCCTTGACATCTTTCATCTGCTGTTTTCTCATTTCCTTTTTGGTCTTTGTTGATATATTGTCAAATAAAAAATTTTAAAGAGAGTATAATCCCTGGGAAAGCAATCCAACAAGGAATTTAACTTTGGTGATGTATCCGTACCATGGAATACTAGAATTTAAAAGAATGATATAGAACTTTGTGTACTAACATTGAAAGCTGATAATTTATTCAAAAACAACATTTATAGTTGTATATGAAAAGTCTGGAACCTATCAAATTCTTCACAGTATGCATCTGTGGATTTATAGTTCCTTTTACTTCCAATATTTATTTTGTATCTTTATTCTTTCTGTATGCTAAACATGATTTTTAAATGTACAGAGTTTATGGTGTGTATATGTATAGATAATAGAGATAAAATTAAAAAATTGTGTAGCTGAGTGTTTCAGACAAAATATTTATTGATCTTATGCCAAAAATTATTTTTAATTGTTAACCTTTTGGAACTGAAATGTGTGTACCTTGTGATATATAGGATTAAAAGCAGAATTAAAACTTGGCTTTGCTGTCATTCCTGTGACTATCAGACTGGTGCCTTTTGTACTGTAATTATGTCTTCTACCTCTTAACTCCACTCGTCCAACTTGTTTAGCTAGAAACCAAATAACAAATGATGATTATGGCAATAGTAGCTAATATCAATTAGCAAATAGTAACTACGTACCAAGCACTGTACCAAGGGCTTTATAAGTTAAATTTAGCCATACTGCTTCTTGCTTATCCAAATTAAGATGTGTGTGTTATCAAGCTGAGAAGTAGAAAGATGCTCACTATATAAGTTTTATCTTGTTCACAGACTTTCTGATAACTGTTTCTAGCTGCTCAGAGCTCTTTGTTGATTAATACTGCAGTGCTTCAGTTATATTCTGGTAAAGTGTTAATGCCAGATGCCTGGATTCTTTAGGTATAAAGCTACTTAGGTTTGAAATATGACTTTATTTCTGTTGTATTTGTTTATCCTATAGAGATCTTAAGGGTTTGAACTAGATGTAGTATATAAATTTCATGGGATTGGCTCATATTAATGCATACCTGAGGACATATAATTTTCTGGGTAAAGTATCCAGAGCTTTAATAGTATTTTCAAAGGGGTCCATTACTCATGAAAGGTCCAATGCCTGAAATACCACATCCTTTTCTTTTGGTTAGAGAGAGCTAGCCCTCAATTTTTTAGTCATTAGTTTTTAGAAACCATTTCATGTGTTTATTATGTCAGCCATTTTTAAGTATTTTTCAAAAGCAGAACAAAAACAATGATATGTACTTAGTGATGAAATACATACATGAGGAACAGAGACTAAAAGGAGACTCCTTGTCACTGGCTGGCTATCCTCTCTAGTTTAAGATTAGAGAAGTGAACTAGTTTACTTCCAAGGTCTTTCCAGCTCCAAATGTCATGATTCTTTGTGAGTCCTGCTATTTGGAGATAAGTTATTTTCCACAGTGAAATTTTGCTGGATTATCCTGAGCCAAGTAAAAAAGTTGAGGGTAATTTAAGAATGCCACCAATTGTGCTTACTAAGTGGTCGTAATATCAAGCAGTTCCTTTATCAAACTCAGAAATAATGTTTCAAGTATAATAATGTGATTAGTTTAGAAAAATGATTTTTAGTTACATGTTAAAATTTTTTTTTATTCTTCACTAGGGAAGTTTGGTTGGTTTAGTGGATTATCCAGATGATGAAGAGGAAGAGGAAGAGGAAGAAACATCTCCCAGGAAAAGACCTCGTCTTGGCTCATAAAATATTTACTGGGGCCCCTCAACATGTGGTTGAACAAAAATGCTGCAACTGTTCAATGAGCTGAAAATCTGAATCAGAAAGCTTTCTCACTTGAACTTATAAGTATACAAGGAATAGAAAAAGACACTCAGTATATCAGCTAGGAGAGTTTAGTTCTGTAAAAAAAAACAAAACAGGCTTCCCAGGAACTTGATCGCTTGCTAGTAATCAAGAGACTTGCCCTTCAGGATGTCAAAAAAAAAAAAAAAAAAAAAAAGTTAGTAACCTGGGAGGTAGCTTCTCAGCAAGGAAACTCTCAGGTTTGGGGATGGTTTAGGGAAGGGATAAAGTTGGTAAGGTATTATTAATGCAGGGTTGCTCCATGGGGGTTTCTGATCTAGAAACAATTATAAAACTTCAGTTGCAAACCCAATAACATTACTTGTATAATGGTGCTGGCCATGTTGTTCTTTTAATCAGTTGCCTCTGACTTTTATGGAAAACATTCAACTATCATTAAAAAATGAAGTTAAGCTGTTGGGACCATTTCTTTGAAGATCTAACAGAAATTCAGCCTTATTGGTAGTTGGAGGGAAATACACCCTGTGTTACAGCACATGTTGAGTTTTCTCCATCAGGAAATTTCAGTGTGTATTTTGATGAAAACAAGCTGGATTAAAATGGACAGTTTTGTTACTATAACTTTAAAATCAGCACTTTTAGAGATAACAGATGCCAAGAATCAGTACAGTAGTATTCCAAAGTGATTTTCTCTAGAAACGGAAGTATATTGAACAGAACGTTTTCAACTGCCTACCAGTACAATCTTTTGTGGAAGATACTTTAAAGTCACTTTCTACTTCGTTAGTAAAGTTTTCTCTGCAGAGCTGCAGGCACGTTTTAAGGTGTAATTTATAAAGACTAACATACAAAGAATAGTGCTGAATTAAGTGGCATTTAATATCTATAGGCCATTTTGGTCCAAGAAGTTACTTCAGTGTCAGTCAGTATGCAGCACCTGAAGCTTTTCCATAAACAAGGGTGTAATATGAAAGCTGCTTTTTTTTTTTTTAAAAGAATAAAAGCACATTCCATGTACGAAAATGAGTTTAAAATAATAAACTGAGGCAAACAGTTAAGAGGTTTTATTTTTAGAACAGCAAGTTAACTAAATATTTTAATGTTAGTTTGCTCATCTGTGATCTGAGATCATGCTGAAGTGAGAAAAACATCCCCCAAACTATAATACATTGGGGGAAAAAAAAAAAGACTAAAATTAGTAATTCCAGCTACAGTCTTCAGATCACCTTTGTAATGTGTTATGGGTCCATTTTTCCTGGAATAGCTTAAACTGAAGCAGTTTCCCCTGTTTTGGAGATTTTGTAGTTAATTTTAATTTTGGCTATTGTTTGGAGGATGGGCTGTTGTGTAGATATGAAGTATAGTTTTTCCATAAAACAGATGTTTATTTTGTATTAAAAAGACCACTGTACTTGTTTTACACCATTTGTATACATGTGGTGATATTAATGCTGACCTGTAAAATTCAGGAATTAAAATGTGACCCTGTAATTCTATGGTTGTTGCTTTTGTTTGGTTTGTTGTAAGTATAAGTAAACTCCATTTTGAGTTATGTTCATTTTACAGTATTTTTTAAAAGCCAGTATGTTTTCCATAGATACTTATTAATAGACCACTGTGTCATAACACCAATCTGAATGAAAGAATTCTAAACAAACAAAGGCCAACCTCACAGTAAATATCGCTGATACTAAGAGAAGGTATGCCTTGGGTCCTAAAGTCCTAGCACCGAAGGATCACAGCATGGGGGCAGTAGCTCCTCTTTCATTAAAGGTGCATATAATGGAAACTCCACCTCATAACAGTCAAGTGACTCAGGAGAACTTAAACATCAGTCAAGTTACTACAGGAAAACATTTTCTTTCAAGCAAGTTTTATCAAGCTCCTACCCTCCTCTTAGTTGTTGTTAAATTTCCTCTTAGAATCTAAGATGCCCAGCCTTAAAACATTTCCCTTTCTACTCTTGATTCTTCCTGGTAAAGTAACTGAGTTCCAGTAGGAAGTTTTATCCTTATCTTAGCAAGTTTTTCTTTCTGAAGAACTGCCACAGGTGAAACATGTGAAGCATTATTATCATAGGAACCTTTTCTTATAGCATATTGTGAATATTTTCTTGAATTACAGGAAAACACTTTCCATGGTACAGACGCTCAGCCACAGTGAAATGAGAGCAAGACTTAAAAATATCGCTTGAAAGAATAACTTTAAGATGGCATGTTAGCTGCTGTCCTAAATGACTACCCTCAGGCAGATCAAGATTTTTTATCTTCACTCAGTGAAGCAAGCCAGAGCCCACATTTGTACGCCTGAGGTTCTCTTAAAATAGTTATCTGTAAACATGTATGCAATATAAAACCTATTTTTAATAAAAAGCTTCATGAAATAAATTTCTGTGTTTCAATCACTAGTTTTCCACTTGTCCATGTAAGCAATGAAAATGTGACAAATAGAAAGTAAGGCTGGGTTTTCTCTGCATGTTGAAGGTTGGAACTAAGGTAATTTTGGTATCCCGTTTTGGGTGTTTTTTTGGAGGGGGCCATGCCTTTGGGCGTGTGGGATCTTACTTAGTTCCCTGAATGGGGATGGGACCCACACCCCCTGCATTGGAAGCGTGGAGTCTTTATAGTGGACCACCAGGGAAGTGTTATAATCCCTTTTTAAAAGCTTATAACTATAGATACAAGGAGATAAAATGGAATTATAAATTAAACCTTGGGAGTTGCCTGTAACCAGAAAAGAAGGTGCTTACGGATGACACAAAACACAGTTTCTGAAAGGAAGGTTTCTCCTACTATTTTGTGTTAGCTTTTAACAAATGGACTACACACCACCCCAGGATCACTTCAAACACAGAAGACTACACCCATGGCAGAATTCCCCCTCAAAGAGGCTCAAGCGATTGTTCCTTTATCTGTTTTAATGTTGCTTTTCTAGAAAGAGTAACTGAATATTTTGAACATCCCCCACATCTATTTTTGAAGTCCTATTTGCTCCTGCCTCAATGTAGGGAGCTAAATTCTGCCACAGAGAACCACTATTGCATTACATTGATTACCCTATACCTGTTCACCCACACCTACTCTTAACTCACCCAATCACCACACTGCAACTACACATCTTTTTAAAATGGACATTTTGATCATGAAACTTACCTGCTTTAAAATTTCTGTGACTTCCCACTACCATTATAAAATCTTTAAAACTCTCACATTCCCTATAGGCCTTGCAAGTCAGTACCCCACCTATCTCCAATTCCATATGTTAACCTCTTCTCATTGACTGCAGGATCCTGTTTATAACACTGCACTCTTCCCATCTAACACTGGGCACATGAAAGCAGGGACCCAGTCGATCTACTTGATCACTGTATCCTTAGCATGCAGCACAGTGCTTATTAGCACAAACAAAAATGAATGAATGCACTATCACTTGGCTTTCTATACCTTCTCTCCACAAGAGAATATTATTCAGAAATTTGTATTGAACTGGTCTGTATAAGTAACCCACTGCCCTACACCTGAAGAGTTTAATAAAAGTAATCAGCTTATATTTGCATTTATAAACACAAGTCTCTGAAACTAAACAGGTTCAGTTTAAGGATTAAATTTATTTTTAAGAAATTTTGAACTGCTTGCTAAATTGTTCTTAAATTTACTTATTAATAACTTCTTCTTTAAGTTTCTCTGCAAGCAATCTCCTCTTTAGTAATGTTTGCTTCTCCTCTGCTGTCATTTCTGGTTTCTCTGTCATTTCCTTTAAAAAAAAAAAAAAAAAAACGAAAAATATTGGCTACAGCAGAAGATGGGTTCATTTGTCTAAAATTCCTAGCATACTGCCTTGAACAAATAGTAGAGCATTCACAGTGAACTAAAGAAAAAAAAGCCACACATGGGCTGAGTCCCCTACATTTCTTCTTTGTAAAAATCTCTTAGGGAAACCTTTTAGAGGTGGTGGCTAGGGTACTGATGCTGTTCTATGATAAAGTATTTCAAAAGGCTTCGGTAAAACAGACAGCTGACCCTTGAGTGTTCAGAGCAGGGCAAGTAAATCATAAAATTGCTATCATTTCTACCTCACAAAACCCTATCAACCCTTTCACTGCTGAGAAAAGACTGACTTTTCTCAGTGTAGCAGTGCTACACTGTCAGGGAGACTATTATGAATGTGTCTACAAGAGCACATACTCCGAATCCCACCACAAATGTGCAGATTTTCATATACTAGAGCTGGCCGTACCTCCACCTCCCCAGCAGGTTTTCCTTTCTGCTCCGAAGTTTGATTCTGCTTAATCTTCATGTCCTTCCTCATGGACATCAACTTATCTCTCTTCTGTTTTAGATAGTGTTCCCGCTGGCGGAGCTCTTCTGTTCGAAGCGTTGATAAATTCTGGGTCAAATGAGAGCAGGAACTATTTAAATTCAAGACTGCATAATAAGTGGCACAGATACCTACTGACTGATGAAATTAGAAGCTTGAGTCCAAGACCATTATAAAAGTTGGGTGTCTATGGCCATTTACAGTGTTTCTAGTACTTTGTCATTTGCTCATAGTTCTTAAAAAAGAATGTTTTCACTTACCGCTATTGGTCCCTCCATGCTTGCATGTTCGAAGCCAGGAATCTTCAGGCCTTTTTGTGGGAGAGAGGAAGTTTGAGGCAACATTTCCAGCTTTCTTGTCAAAGGTTGCACTGATTGATTAGCAAAATGCACTTTAACTTCTGGTAGTAATTAGAGAGACCAATTAGAATATTATAAGAAATATTAAGTTATGCTAGACTTACCAAAATGAGCTAATGTTAATAATACTTGGGTTTTTTCTCTCATTCATTCACAAGCATTGGTTCAGTGCCTCTGTTGTGCTAGGCACTGGGTGAAAACAAATAATCATGGTCTCGGGCCTCAAGGAGCTTTAACTATGGTTTCTTGTTAGCATTTTGACAAATACCAAGCTCCTGCTGTTTGGTACTATAGCTACAAAAAGATATAATTCTTGTCTCAAGATTAGAACTATTGTAATACAAGATTGCCATATAAGCCAGGTAAAGAATCCACCTGCCAATATAGGAGATGCAGGGTTTGATTCCTGGTTCAGGAAGATCCCCTGGAGAAAGAAATGGCAACCCATTCCAGTATTCCTGCCTGGGAAATATCATGAACAGAGGAGCCTGGCCAGCTACAGTCCATGGGATTGCAAAGAGTCAGAAATGACCTGCCAAATAAAGTGCACTAAAATCCCTTACTAACAGTGTCACTGTCCTTCAAACTTTGGCCTGCAGGCAAAAACTGTTAAGTGACCTTGTATTTGCAGAACAATTAATATAAAGCTACAAGTAGTATCAGTAAGGTGTAAGTACATCCTAAAGATAACTATAAACCTACTAACATATTAAGAAAATGTAAAGATTTTAAAGTAAGTAGAATTTGGAAGCAGATATAACATGAGCACTCAACACCTTCCAATTATCTGGTAACTGTGCCAAGAGACTAGATTAACATTCTAATTGCTTTTCTGAGCCATTTTTTATTATAAGGTGGGGATTTTAAAGACAAAACATTTTCACTATAATACATGGACTATGAAAGACAGCAAGTGAGAGCAAAGACTCACATAAAAATGATGCCAAGAACTAAAGACATGATGGGAGAACATGATATACATGTCTCTAAACGATTAAAAATCTTGCCAGCACAGTATAACCAGAAATAGAACTTTGCATGAGCAAGAAATTTGCCCAAGGACCACTGTTTAGCACGGGGTGAGCAGACTGACTGTAGGGCCAAGGAGGTTAGAGGAAAAGTTCTTCGGGCTCTTGGACTGAAAGGGAAGTTTCCATGAAAGAGATGAGGCTGCCGTTAACACTCCAACCAACCTATACAGAAAGCTACAGGACTATCTATAAGAGAAACGAAGATGAGCTTCATTCAACAAGTTGGTCAAAATATGCAAAGTTAAAATGCCATTCATACGATAATGACTTTAAGCAGAGATGGACTTGAACCACAGAGCTGGGCGCACGGGATGAGGTGGGGTGGATTCCAGGCACATAAGCATTTCTATTTATGTACTTGTTCTGGACAGTTCCTGCCTTCAGTTTGTTGTCATGAACATCTTTTATATTCTAACTTGAACCTAGAGAAAAAAATGCCTGAGGCCAAAATACTTAGCTTGTCTAATTTCTATGAATGGAGACTCGAAAAGCCAGCTAGCTTAAAGGAAAATCACTGGCAACCCTGAATCTACCAAAAAACAGAAGTTACCCATTTCTAGCAGGAACCAAGGAAAGATGTGGGCAATCGGATAAGCAGAAAGCCAAACACCTTTATGATTCCTCCCACGTTAGGCCTTTCTCTTGGGCTCCTATCACTTTGTATGAAGCGATTGCCTGGAATATCAGATATACTCATTTTTTTTTAAACAGAACAGTTTTTAAAACTTAAAGTCATTACTTTTAAAATTACCTTCCATTGTTTCTCTGTTAATGTGCATAACTGAGTTACAAATGGTTTGAAATTAAGTTTTCTATAGCTTAATAGTCTGATAAGCAAATATATTCAAATTATGTCAGACATGAGATTTGAACAGTACATGTACTTGTGTGTGTTAGTCGCTCAGTCATGTCCAACTCTCTGCGACCCCATGGACTGTAGCTCGCCAGGCTCCTCTGTCTATGGAATTCTCCAGGCAAGAGTACTGTAGTGGGTTGCCATTCCTTTCTCCAAGGGATGTTCCTGACCCAGGGATCAAACCCAGGTCTCCCACGTTGCAGAAGATTCTTTACCATCTGAGCCAAATCTAAATTATTAGATTTGCTAAGAATCAAAAAGCAAGATAAATTTATAAAACTGCTTCTGTTTCACATGCCCATTATTTTATCAACTAAGAATACAGTTTCTTAAATTAGTTGATAAACATCAAACCTATCTATCTCAATTATAAAACTTCTGCAAAGTGCAGAAAAATACAAGACTTGAAGTCAGAAGACCAAGGGAAGTCACAGTCTCACTATTTAAGAGCTCAGTTACTTTGGACATAACTAAACTTCCTTGAATTTCTAGTTTAAAAAAATAAAAGTAAGGATCATAATATCTACCTCATGGAGTTACAGGGTTTTTAAACTGAGAAAAGGACATATATCTAAAAAACGTAGAAATCCAAAATAAAAATGAGCTACATACATCATCATATTCAAGTTCTGCTTCAGAATTACCTGTCTTATACAACAAATCAGAATGCATATACTGAAAATGGTTTCCCACATACTTAACAAGATCATCCACTAACATTTCCCACAAGGAGTCTCCTCAATTTTAGTTTCAATGACAGTTTAAGACTAAATTTCTGAACAAACTGGATACCTTTTAGTTACTGTGTTTTAATTCACTAGGAAAATAAATTAATATTATCTTTCCATGTTCAGCTTGTAACTCCCACACATCATCTGATTGTGATAAAGGAAGAAAGTACCAAATGTTACATGACCATATCTTGAATGCTGTAGTCATGGCCTACAGGCTGGGGGCTCCCCCAAGGAATTCTGCTCACTGCTCTGGGTTCCAAGCTTCACTTAGAAATTTTGGGGCTACACCCTCTCTGTCAGCTGAATATCTCCTACAGGCAATCTCTTTAGCTAAATTCACAAAGAGCATTAAACACCAATGGCCACTGAACACTCCCTCACAGGGTTTTTGAAGCTGAAGCATGTATGAGAAAACAACACACTCTTAACAATGTTTAAGTATTCATATTATTCAGAAATTTCACTACACGTCAACCTTACCTGACGCTGGGTGTGCAAAATGTTCACCATCCCCTTGGGAATTATTCATTTTTGCCGTTTCATTGGCCTGCATCGCAGGCTCTTCTGTTTTGGCCTCTGATAACTTCAGGCATCAAGAACACAATTTAGAAAATATTTTAGATTAATTTTGAATCATTCACAACTTAACAGATTCAAACATATTAGTTTCAAAAATTACTGTCTACTAAAAAGAAGATTGAGCACCACAGAATTGATGCTTTAACTTAAAATAATCTAAAAAATACAGTAATAATAATACCAGTACTATGATATGCCTGAAGCAGCCACAAACTGATTTACAGCATACCTACTTTTATTGCACTTCAACTTACTGTCTTTACTACTGTGCTTTTTTGTTGTTTTTTCTTTTTTACAAACTGAAGGTTTGTGGCAATTCTGCATCAACTTACTGTCTTTACTAGATCCTATGTTTTTTTTTCTTTTTTACAAACTGAAGGTTTGTGGCAATTCTGCATCAAGCAAGTCTATAGGCACCATTTTTCCAACAGCATTTGCTCACTATGTCTCTGTGTCACATTTTGGTAATTCTTGCAATATTTTCAACTTTTTCATTATCATATTTATTATCATATCACCAGGAATCAGTGACCTTTGATGTTACTATTGTGCCTGTTTTGGGGCACCACAAATCGCAGCCTTATATATGAGACAGTGAACTTAACAGACGAAAGTTGTGTGTTTTCTGACTGCTCCACTAACCAGTTGTTCCCTTACTTCTCTCCCTCTCCTCAGACCTTCCTATTCCTTGAGACACAAAAATGCTGAAATTAGGCCAATTAATAACCCTACGGCGGCCTCTTAAGTGTTCAAGTGAAAGGAAAAGTCACAGGTCTCTCACTTTAAATCAAAAGCTAGAAATGATTACATTTAGTGAGGACGTGTGTTGAAAGCTAAAACAGATCAAAGGCTACGCCTCTTGCACCAAACAGTTAACCAAGTTGTTAATGCAAAAGGAAAGCTCTTGAGGAAATTAAAACTGCTACTCCAGTGGACACAATTGATAAGAAAGTGAAACAGCCTTACTGCTGATATGGAGAAAGTCTTAGTGGTCTGGATAGAAGAACAAGCCAGCCACAACATTCCTTTAAGCCCAAAGCTTAATCCAGAGCAAGGTTCTATAAAGGCTGAGAGGGGTGAGGAAGTTGCAGAAGAAAAGTGTGAAGCTAGCAGAGGGTGGTTCATGAGATTGAAGAAAAGAAGCTGCCTCTGCAACACACAAGCACAGGGTGAGGAAGCAAGTGCTAATGTAGAAGCTGCGGCAAGCTATCCAGAAGATCTCACGAACAAAACTAATGAAGGTGGCTCAATGGTAAAGAATCTGTCGGCCAATGCAAGGGACACAGGTTCAATCCCCGGATCAGGAAGATGCTCTGGAGAAGGAAATGGCAAACCACTCCAGTATTCTTGCCTGGGAAATCCCATGGACAGAGGAAACTGGTGGGCTACAGTCCAAGGGGTTGCAAAAGAGTTGGACACAACTTAGTGATTACAACAACAACACCATCAGCAGATTTTTAATGTAGATGAAACAGCCTACCACTGGAAGAAGATGCTATCTAGGACTTTCATAGCAAGTGAGGATAAGTCAATGCCCGGTTTAAAAGCTTCAAAGGACATACTGTCTTATTAGAGGCTAATGCATAATAAGGCCCTTAAGTTCAGTTCAGTCGCTCAGTCATGTCCGACTCTTTGCGACCCCATGGACTGCAGCACACCAGGCCTCTCTGTCCATCACCAACTCCGAGAGTTTATCCAAACTCATGTCCATTGAGTCGGTGATGCTATGCAACCATCTCATCCTCTGTCATCCCCTTCTCCTCCTGCCTTCAATCTTTCCCAGCATCAAGGTCTTTTGAAATGAGTCAGCTCTTCGCATCAGGTGGCCAAAGTATTGGAGTTTCAGCTTCAACATCAGTCCTTCCAATGAACACTCAGACCTGATCTCCTTTAGGATGGACTGGTTGGATCTCTTGGCAGTTCAAGGGACTTTCAAGAGTCTTCTCCAACACCACAGGTCAAAAGCATAAATTCTTTGGTGCTCAGCTTTCTTTATAATCCAACTATCACATCCGTACATGACCACTGGTAAAACCATAGCCTTGACTAGATGGACCTTTGTTGACAAAGTAATGTCTCTGCTTTTTAATACGCTGTCTAGGTTGGTCATAACTTTCCTTCCAAGGAGTAAGCATCTTTTAACTTCATGGCTGCAGTCACCATCTGCAGTGATTTTGGAGCCCAAAAAAATAAAGTCTGACACTGTTTCCACTGTTTCCCCATCTATTTGCCATGAGGTGATGGGACCTGATGTCATGATCTTAGTTTTCTGAATGTTGAGCTTTAAGCCAACTTTTTCACTTTCCTCTTTCACTTTCATCAAGAGGCTCTTTAGTTCCTCTTCACTTTCTGCCATAAGGGTGGTGTCATCTGTATATCTGAGGTTATTGATATTTCTCCTGGCAATCTTGATTCCAGCTTGTGCTTCTTCCAGCCCAGCGTTTCTCATGATGTACTCTGCATATAAGTTAAATAAGCAGGGTAACAATATACAGCCTTGACACACTGCTTTTCCTATTTGGAAGCAGTTTGTTGTTCCATGTCCAGTTCTAACTGTTGCTTCCTGATCTGCATACAGATTTCTCAAGGCCCTTAAGAACTATGGTAAATCTACTCTCCCTGTGCTTTATCAGTGGAACAACAAAGCTTAGATGATAACACATCTGTTAACAACATGGTTTACTGAATATCTGAAGCCCACTGTTGAGACCTACTCCTCCAAAAAAGAAAAAAAGATGCTATACAAAATATTACTACTCATTGACAGTGCACCTGGACATCCAAGAGCTCTGACGGAGAGGTACAAGATTCAAGTTGTTTTCATGTCTGCTACACAGCTCATGATGCCAACGCTGAAGCTCTAATACTTTGGCCACCTGAGGCAAAGAGCCAACTCTCTGGAAAAAACTCTGATGCTGGGAAAGATTGGAGAGAGGAGGAGAAGGGGATGACACAGGATGAGATGGTTGGATGGCATCACCAACTCAAAGAATGTGAGTTTGAGCAAGCTCTGGGAGGTGGTGAAGGACAGGAAGACCTGGTGTGCTGCAGTCCATGGGGTCACAAAGAGTCAGATACAACTGAGCAACTGAACAACAACAACACACAGCTCATGGATCAAGGAACAATTTCAACTTTCAAGACTTATTCTTTAAGAAATGTATTTCATAAGGCTACAGAGGCCATAGATAGTGATTCCTCTCATGGATCTGAGCAAAGGCAATTGCAAACCTTCTGGAGAGAATTTACCAGTTTAGATGCCATGAACAACCTCTGTGATTCATTGGGAAGAGGTAGAAATAACAACATTAACAGGAGTTTGGAAGAAGTTGATTCTACTCCTCATGGATGACTTAAGAGGGGTTCAGGACTTCAGTGCAGGAAGTAATTGCAGATGTGGATGAAACAGCAGGAGAACCAGAATTAGAATTGGAGCCTGAAGATGTGCCTGAATAGCTATAATTTCATGACAAAATTTAAAAAAAAAAAAAAAAAAAATTTCATGACAAAATTTTAATGCGTCAGGGAGTTGCTTCTTATGTATAAGCCAAGAAAATGGTTGCTTGAGGCAATCTGCTCCCAGGGAAGATGCTGTTGAAATGACAACAAAGGATTTAGAACATTACACAAATTTAGTTGATAAAAATAGCAGCCAGGTTTGAGAAGACTGACTCCAAAACTGAAAGAAGTTCTACTGTGGGTAAAATACAATCAAACAGCACTTCATGCTACAGTGAGATTGTTCATGAAAGGAAGAGTTCAATACTGCAGCAAACTTCACTGTTGTCTTATTTTAAGAAACTGCCACAACCATCGCAACCTTCAGCAGCCATCAGCATAGAGGCAGGACCTTCCACCAGCAAAAAAATTACAACTCACCAAAGGCTCAGATGATGGTCAGCATTTTTTAGCAATAAAATAATTTTTAATAAAGATATGTACATAATTTTTAGACATAATGCCACTGCACAATTAAAAGACTACAGTTTAGTGTAAACTAACTTTAATATGTGCTCAGAAACCAAAATACATTTGTGATTTATTGTATTATTATCTTCACTTTATTGCAGTAGTCTAGAACCAAACTCACATCTCTCAGGTATGCCTACATTTCCCCATTTCTAAAATAAGATGCTGCATTTTAACCAAAGAAATCACTTAAATCTTGGAAAGAACTAAGTAAAATAATTCATTTTTCCATAAAAATACGAAAATCCAATCGCATGTAACTTTTTAGGTAATTCATGGATACCTATGTCATAAGTTTCTATATATGCTGAGTGATGGAAACACAAGGACTGAAATTATTATCAGCTCTACTTTTGTGTGTTTGAAATTTTCCGTTAAAAAAAGTCTAAAAAAAATCATATGACCCTAAAACATATTATTATTCAAGAATTCTGATATAGTTTATTTATAAATCAGAAAGTTAAGACTGTCTTCTTCTTCTTTTTTTTTTTTCTGGCCACATCACGCAGCTTGCAGGATCTTAATTCCCCAACGAGGGATCGAACCTAGGCCCACAGCAGTGAAAGCACTAAGTTCAAATCACTGGCCCACCAGGGAATTCCCAATACTACTGTCTACTGATAACAGTTCTGAATAGTTTCTGTTCTATATTCTTATATTAAAAAATAGTATTATCTATGAATTTCACCTCCACTTACTGAAAGGATAGTTAGTCAAAAAGAAATAAATGCCCAGTAAATCCTAAAAATCTCTCTTCTGCTCTTCATTGGGTACCTTGGAGTAAAATAGGGTTTTTCAAAGACAGTAAACGATACAAGCATGAATCACAGTAATTGAGGAAAAAAAAGGAAAATGACTATCAAGTGACTGAGAATTAGTTTATATTAGTTTTCCCTCTCCAGGGAGATTTGGGAAAATGTGGAAAGAGAGGCAGCTAGAAAAAGGGGGAGGAAAAAATAAATATTAGTTTCCTTCACGTCAACCAGATACATGTTTAATTTTTCCTTAGGAAAAATTAGGCACTTTAGGGAAACCGTTTTTAATGAAAGAACAGTACACCAGGAAATGTGAAACTGAGTCATTCTGCTTCAAGCTGGCAGTGTTAAAGTCTACAGGGGACCCTCAATAGTAACTGCAGCTGCTTTTCAAAACAGTAAAGGAATCAAAGCAAGTGGGGAAGTCAAATATTTTCTTAATCTTCTTTTATTCATAAAATTAATGGGAATTTCTATTAAAAATTCCCCCAAATATGAATAGTATTAAGTTTTTTTAGAGTGAATAATCTCATTCTTTACTGAGAATTTAAAAGGCAGGTCATTGGACAAATTATAAAGTGAATAAAGAAGTATAAATGCTCAGAACCACCAAGAAAATATGAATACTCTGAGGAACTGTGTCATTTCACCTAAGCTTAAACAGAAATCCTAGGTGTGAACTTAAGGGATTAACAGCAATGAAATACGTCTATTATATTAGTATGTTTTATAGGCACCTGCTTTTTTCTCTTCCTTTCTTCCTCCTGGTCATACTCCTCTTTTGATTTTCTGAAATACACAAAAATAAAGTAGAAAAGTAAACTTTCTCTTTTGGTCAAAGAACAAATAGTCAACAAGCAACATACTAACTAAAGCGTACAATATATGCAAGGAATTTTGGAAACAAAGATGGAAATAATCAGGCTTCACTTAAAGCAGCTTATAATCAACTGAGAAAGACATACACAGACAAAAACAGCATAATATGGTTAGCTACATAAAACACAGGTTTACTCATATCCTGTGTGAAGGACTCCTGGCTGAACAAAATTCAACAGGTTTGAAATTCTAAACCCAAATCTGAATGGCAAATTCCATGAATATGGACTCTGATCTCTTACTTTAGACAGATCAGTTACATGTCCCCTGACAAGATCCATTTCTCTCCTCATTTTAGTTTTTCCATGGCAGATGAGCTATCACAAAGCTCTCCCGATGCCCTTACACCAAAGCCTTATCAGCTTTGTAAACTGCTCACAAAGGCCATCTGATTTAGGAAAATAGCCAAGTCAGCTCTCTTACATGTCCATAACTAAGTTCCATTGTTTATACAGTAGCACACCCCCACCAAAAGCCTACAGAAAATAAAATCTAGAAGTACAATACTGATCAGGTTTCAAACTACCAATCAACCAACAGAAGCAACCAGTATAAGTCAAAACTACCAGTCTTCTAAACCAACTACCGAATATCCTGAACTCTTCCAACCTGTAAGCTCAAAGCTCTCTGTGTTGTCTCAGGCTCCTATATGCCCTCACCTGGCATGCAGGAAAGGAGGACCTGGCAGGAAAGGCCTAGGTTCACCCACACATTTGCCTCCCTCCCCACACTCACGCAAATCCTCTGAAATGAAGGACTAAATCCTAGAGCTTCTGCCACAAACTCCCACTAGGCCCACCCTCCTAACCACCTCCCTCCTGCTTTGGAACTGTGGACAAATTGGGAAGGTGGGAGGACCACAGGATGCTTAAAGATTGTCACGTATGTGGTTAGAATGGAGAGCCAGGGCCCCTAAAGGCCAAGGTTCCACTCTGCAGGGGACACAGCAGCTGTAGGAATCCTTTTGCCTTAAACCTATACATCCCCATAGACTTAAATATTACATGTTGCAATTGCCCCTCCCTTCTCAAACTCCCATTGAGGTCAGGGGACAACAGGCTTTAGGGGTAAAAAAAAATCCCCTTTACTGGACTGCACATTCCATGCCAGGCATTTGTCTGACAAACACATAATAGATAAGAAAGTGAAAGTCACTCAGTCATGTCCAACTCTTTGCAACCCTATGAACTATACAGTCCATGGAATTCTCCAGGCCAGAATACTGGAGTGGGTAGCCTTTCCCTTCTCTAGGGGATCTTCCAAACCCAGGGATCGAACCCAGGTCTCCCACATTGCAGGCAGATTCTTTACCAGCTGAGCCACAAGGGAAGCCCATAGATAAGAGGTCAGCAAGTAGTCAGCTATTTGGTCTGTGGAGCCTGGATGTCCAGCCTTCTAACATGAGACACCTGGCCTGAGCCTCCTCTAATACCAAGATCCAGAAGCCATGCAGTCTCCTGCTCACCTCAGGCCACAACAGCCCTTCCAAGCATCAGGCTGCATCTACCGTACCTTGTTTCCATTGATGGCTAGTTTCCTAGGCCCATGATGTGAGTGGAAGAAGACCCTCCCATTTGGGCTGATGTGTCCATTAAGAAATGTAATACATACATGAGTGAGTGAAGTCACTCAGTCGTGTCCAACTCTTTGCGACCCTGTGGACTGTACCCCACCAGGCTCCTCCATCCATGGGATTCTTCAGGCAGGAATACTGGAGTGGGTTGCCATTTCCTTCTCCAGGGGATCTTCCCAACCCAGGGATTGAACCCAGGTCTCCCGCATTGCAAGCAGACGCTTTAACCTCTGAGCCACCAGGGAAACCAATACATACATAGTTATAACAAATAAAATGATAAATCATGTTCATGGTCTTTAGGAAAGAATTTAGATATTTTACTAGTTCACAGTATTTTTGGGGTAAAAAGTTTATGTACAGATCATATTGCAATGTTATTAATGATCCACTCAAATAATTAAAGAGGATACCTAAGAACTTCTTTCAGGATTTTCATCTCTTCCTGTTCAAGGTCACTGACCACATCAGAACCATCTGTTAAGCAGTCAGGTAATACACCTGTTCAAAACCAGAGATCACACAGGAGAATATCAACTCAACTGAAAACATTTTATTTCTCACTATTTTAGTTCATCAAGAAGTATAAAGTAGTTTATTAAGATCTATCACTTAAAAAAAAATGTTTTATGCTTTTATGTTTTATCTTTTTGTTTTTGTTTTTTTGTTTGTTTGGTTTTATCTTTTTAACTATGGTCTTTTTAACTTTTTCTTCTTTTAAGGAATCAGCTCCACAAACAAAACAAAACAAAACAAAACAAAAAACCTCACAACTTTACCTAGAAATGACTCTTGGTAACCATGTATTGTCTGTTTAAAATAATAATAATATATGATAATAGAAATTAATTAATATAATCTATTGTCTTCCATAATCATATACTACACAGGACATACCAATGAAATTAACAAGCTCCTAATAATGAAACTATGCTCTCAGAAGTATTATTTAAAAGGGAAAAGAGTTTACAAAGCAAAATATAAAATACTTTGTTAATTGAAACAGCATGTTTACACTCTTCATTCATACTACAACATATGCTACCAAAAGAGCCCTGCTTACTACATGCAAAAAAGCATGGTGCTAAGCACTTAAGGGGAATATAAAGATGAATAAAACAGTCTCTGCTCCCAGACCTTCTATTCAGATATTAGGCTAATAACTATAAACTAGAGCAGTACCAACTTTAGCCCAAGGCAGAACAATTCATGGCAAGTAATTTTAAGTATTGGTTTAATTTACTTTATTACCTATATCTTCCTGATAAGCAGGTAGATGATAATAAGTGTTCTGCTTTTATCTGTAATTAGTATATTCCCAAAACATTAACAGTATATCCCCTAATTTTTACCTTTCATTTCTTTATCCATATATGATGATGGGATTTTGGATCTGTTCTAAATTAAAGTAGCTTTATTATTTTAATGCCCTTGATGTTGAAGTACATTTTAAATTAAACTTTTCATTTTGAGATAATTGCCGATTCACATGCAGTTGTAAGAAATAATACAGAGAGATGCTGTGCACTCTTTACCCAGTTTCCCTCAGTGAAACATCTTTCAAAACTGTAGTACAGTATCACAACCAGAAAACTGACTTCTATATAACCCACTGATCTTAAGTGCATTTTTGCTTAGTCAAAAGCTACATAATTAGTATTCTCCTACTGATCTAAGGAAAATTTTAAAAACTAAGGAAAGAATAAAACAACAGTGTGCAATACTTCAAAACCATCAAAATATTGCTCTGATTTGCACTTGTCCCAAATTCTTTGATAAGATACAACCAGAATTCCAAGAGCCTTTGAATTTTTCTCACACAAACAGTCTGCAGTTTTGAGTACAATCAACTTTGTTCTAAGGTACTTTCCCCTGGATTTATGTTAAATGAGATACTTAAATACAAGTATTAAAAATTCTGTGGCAGAAACTAAGTATCAGTTTATATTTAAATGTAAGCAAACTGTCCCACCCTGCAGTTTGCAGCAGCATTCCACATCATTCCCCTGGTCCTCCCTTGCTAACAGAAGCCATCTGTGTGCAGCTACCAAGCAGCCAAGTACTTAGAGGCAGGGCCCAACCCCACCCCACAAGAGTGAGTCATGATTTAAGCCAATCACCATGGTCTCATTCCCTCTGCCAGAGGGTTTATAAAGCCATGTGAATCCAATCCTGACCAATAGGACCTGAGAGGAAAATTCCTAAGGGGCTTCTATGAACATGTTGTCTTGCTTATAAAAGGAGATGTACAGGAAGAAGCATCGCTTTTCTTCATGAGATATTGTTGAGTGTGCACTCAATGACGCTAGAGTGCAATCATGAAAGAAGATCCTGAGAATGACAGAGTAAAAGTGGAAAAGTGTCAGGGTTCTTGAAAACATCACTGAGCCCCACCAAATGAACCAAGCCTGGACCTGTCTGTCTTCCTTCCCTTCCTCTACTTCTGGTTCTGTGAGATGACAATTTCTTATTGCTTACACCATTTTCTCTGAGGTATTTTGCTAATGGCAACTTGAGGTACCCAGCTGATACAAGCTATGGTTACCTGTTCTCTTTTAATTAAAATCTCCTTGTTTCCAGTTAAATTCTAAAGACTGCAGAGTGCCATTATCAAGTTTCCTATTTCTTTTATCAAAAGGTCCCCTAAAGCAATGTGAAATAACATAAAGTAATTATTCAGATTCTCTATCCTATAGGTCAGAATAAAAAGCATAGTTGCAGGAAAACACAAGAGAAAAGGATCATATGAAGCAAACCATGGTAGAGAAACAAAGAGAAAGAGACTGTTTTCCAAACTTTACACAAAAGCTGCAGTTCAGTGTCATGCATTGTTCAGGGTTAGGGTGGTATTATCTCCACATCATGGGCAACAGTCTTTCCTGCTGTGAAATGCATTTTAGAGAATAGATATGATGGTGGTTGGCTCTAGGGGTATGGTCTTTACTCACTTCAGGCAAATGAGAGGAGGACCCACAACAGTCTAACCCACAACAGACCCTCCAACAATCTAATGTTTGCCACGTAACAACAGAAGCCCTATTGCTGCATATGCCAGACCCTTAAAAGCAAATAGTACAACTAAACTATAGCTCTAATATGCTCAAGAAATAAGCAAAGAAAAGGCCCCCACTGCCAAACCATTAGAGAGTATATAGGCATGATAAGGAATATCTGTGGCAATCTATTAAGCAAAGGAACACACAGGTATTAAGGTCACTAGAGTCCGAAATGGGAAACTTAGGTATGCATCTGGGTTGAAAAAGAGATAGTACAGTAACAAGAAGTATGGTTAGAAACTCTGATGATTTGAATCAAGATGTTAAGTAGAGTTCAAGTACACAGGAAGGGAAGAAAAGCAGGAAGAGCTAGGAAAAAACTGAGTTCAGGTAGAGGATTAAGGAAAGGATAAAGCTAAAGGTGGTCACCAGGACTGTGGGCTGTTTTCTCTTCCACCTTATGGTGGCATAATGCTATCTGCCCACTGTCCTAGTTCTCAGTGCCACCCCAAGACCAGCAGCTTCAGCATCAGCTAGGAACTTGTTAAAAATACAAAGTACTAGGCCCCACTCCAGACCTACTGAGTCAGAAACTGGGACACAGGCATGGGTTTCAACAACCCCTCAACTGCTTCTAATTGCTCACTAAAGCTTTAGAACCACTGTCTTCGATAAGCCAGGAGGGAAAAAGTAACTGTACACTCAACAGTAACTGTAACTGTGACCACGCAAAAATACTGACTTTCATAAACATGATGGCTGAGCAGAAAAACCGAGCTCTCTGAAACCTAAAACGCTAAATCAAATTCTGCTCTGCTTTCTTTGAGATTTCAACCAATCAGTTATCAGGAAGTTTACACTCTAGTATCTCTTAAGTCAGTCTTAGATTTTCAAACTTGAAATAAATTTATACAAAGCAGCAACGTTAAGATCATATTAGTTAAAACTAACACCAAAACAAAATGCACTTAGCACTTAGATTTCTAAAGTCAACCTTTTACCATTTCTCTCTTGAATTATTCGAATGGCTTGCAGCTGCATTTCAGTATTTTTCTCGACCATCATTGCTTTAAAGATAGTAAAATCTTCTGCTGCCAATACAGGTTGCAAAATGGCCTGTGGAAAGAAGTCAGGAAGTTACAGAACTATTTCCCACACACTCAGATCATTTCCACTGCAAAAGATGCATTAATTCAAGAATGCTGCATTATTATTTATGACTAGATGACTCAAAAGGACAATTTTAAGATTTTTTTCTAAAAGCCTTTAAAGTAGGGTTCTCAAGAGGCTGATCTTCCAACCCCTCCCACCCCCACAAGGCTGGGGCACACAATGACACATTTTCCAAATGAGCCAGTGCTGAGCAGCTCTGATAAACAAGGGAATGAGTCTTACTCTTTTAAAGTTACCACTTCAGTATACAAATCTGTTTTTCAGTCAAAATAATGATAACTATTTGGTTTAGATTCTGTCAATCTGAAATTTGGGGCTTCCCTGGTGGCTCATTGGTAAAGAATCCTCCTGCCAATCCAGGAGATGTGGGTTCAGTCCCTGGGTCAGGAAGATCTCCTGGAGGAGGAAATGGCAACCCACTCCAGTATTCTTGCCTGGAAAATCCCATGGACAGAAGAGCCTGGTGGCTACAATCCATGGGGTCACAAAAGAATCGGACACAACTTAGTGACTAAACAACCACCACCTGAAATTTACTGTTTAGTGATAAAGCAGTAAGTACAAATAATCCTTTAATTAATAAAATTGCCAAATTAAATAAGAATAAATGCCAAAATTCACTTCATGGCAAATAGATGGGGAAACAGTGAAAGACTTTATTTTCTTGGGCTCCAAAATCAATGAAGATGGTGACTGCAACCATGAAATTAAAAGACATTTGCTCCTTGGAAGAAAAGCTGACCGAGACAGCAAATATTAAAAAGCAGAGATATTACTTTACCAACAAAGGTCCGTCTAATCAAAGCTATGGTTTTTCCAGTAGTCGTGTATGGATGTGAGAGTTGGACTACAAAGAAAGCTGAGTGCTGAAGAAATGATGCTTTTGAACTGTGGTGTTAGAGAAGACTCTTGAGAGTCCCTTGGACTGCAAGGAGATCAAACCAATCAATCCTAAAAGAAATCAGTCCTGAATATTCATTGGAAGGACTGATGCTGAAGCTGAAGCTCCAATACTTTGGCCACCTGATGCAAAGAGCTGACAGTGGAAAAGACCCTGATGCTGGGAAAGATTGAAGGCACAAGGAGAAGGGGATGACAGAGTATGAGATGGTCAGATGTCATCACCAACTCAACAGACATGAGTTTGAGCAAGCTCCAGGAGTTGGTAATGCACAGGGAAGCCTGGCATGCTGCAGTCCATGGGGTCGCAAAGAGTCAGACACGACTGAGACACTGAACTGAGCAAAATGCCAAAAAAATGGAGTCTGGAAAATAAGCGTAACGTGGTAGGAATAATGTGAGAACACAACAGTAGTAGTCCTATAGGCAAAATGTTTCATGGAAGAGACAGAAATTATGTGAAATCTTTTTCTAGATGAAACTGAAGTGTAATAAATTAAGAAACAATAACAGTATCTACCCTGCACTGTGCTATGCTTAGTCACTCAGTCGTGTCCAACTGTTTGCAACCCCATAGGCTGTAGCCTGCCAGGCTCCTCTGTCCATGGGGATTCTCCAGGCAAGAATACTGGAGTGGGTTGTCATGTCCTCCTCATCTACCCTAGAGCACCCAAACTAACACTCCTTTAGCTACAGAGAACTATTATTATATTAAAAAGCAAACAAATTCCCAAGCCAATCAGTAAGAAGAATAAGCTTTGAAATGCATGAAAACCCAGAAGAAAACACTCAGACCTTATTCACCTTACTAAACCTTATTTCAAGCTTTACATGACATTCATGAAAAAGCCGACCACAGGGATCACACAGAGGCAACCAGGGGTGTGCTACTGTTCACCAGGCAGGCAGCAGTGATAATGTCAAAGACAATCGCATCAAAGAGTGCTAAGCAAAGAGGAAGGAGTCCCTCCAGCAGCAACCAGCCCACATTCTAGACAAAAGCAATACAGTCAAACAAAATAAGGTGCAAAAGTAGTGACATTTACAAGGAGTCAACTGTAGGAAAAAAAAGAAAGTTTCTAGTCCTTTAAATTCACATATACTGTTCAAAAGGCCAAGGGCAGGGGACGGCAAACAGGCTTCACTGGTGTTTACCCGACAGTTACAGCCCATAGAGCAGTATTAAAGACAAGTGCAGTATAAAATAGACCAATAATGAGAGACTACTATATAGCACAGGGAATTCTGTGGTGCTCTGTGGTGAGCTCAACGGGAAGGAAATCCAGAAAAAGAGGGGATATATGTATGTACACATTATGGTCGGTTCACTTCACTATACAGCAGAAACTGACACAGCCATGTAAAGTAACTAAACCCCAATTTAAAAAATAATTTTTAAATTTCCTTTAAAAATAAAAAATATTTAAATAAAGACAACTGTAGCCAGCCTCTGTAATAGAGTTAGTATATCTGATCTGCCAGGGCACCTTTGTGGAATATACAACCACATAACATTGTTCTTGGTCTTCTTAGACTTATCAGTAATATCAAGTTCTCTGTCCTCATCACTGACAAACACTTGAAGGGCACTGCTGCTGATGGCCTTGTGTCAGCTAGAGCTATCAGCAAGTCTGCATTTGAGCTGATCCTTAAACATATAACGCAGGGCTTCTCAAAGGGTATTTTTAACCCTTCTAAGAAATGCAGGAAAAAAGGACTGTTAAATGCATGTTCCTGAGCCCTACCCTAGATATAATTAATCTAAATTTCTGGACAAAGGGTACCCATGTATCTCCCCAGATAATTCTTATTACATTTAAGTTTGAGAACTATTGATACAATGGGGGAAAAAAATAAGCCCCTGATATCAAAAGCTACTTTGAGTTTAACCATATGTTAGCTGTTTGATTCTGTATACATCATTTAGGCCTCTGGGCATTAGCTTTTTCACCTGAAAATTAGCATAATAATAACAACAATAATGGCAACTCACTCCAGCATTCTTGTCTGGAGAATTCCATGGACAGAGTATCCTGGTGGATTACATTCCATGGGGTCGCAAAGAGTCTGGGCGCAACTGAGCGACTAACACTAACACTTGTCAATTCTAAGACTCAATAATCAGCAAAATAAACCATTATTTCATGTACCAATAAGAAAAGGAAAAAACCCTATCAATTAAATTATAACATGCCATCAATTACAAAATGCATTTTCATTGAAGAGATATTTATGATAGAAAATTTTCATTTTAGAATGAAGGAAATATAGTAACTTTCTGGCTGGGTGTTAGAATTGAGCAGTGCAAGAAAGCATTTTTTTTTTTAAACTAAAAAGTCCTATAGTAATTGTTCTGGGCCTTTTGATTAAATATCAAACTGGGCTAAACCTAACTGTACAGCAATTGGGCTATTCTGGTCCAAGGAAATGGATCATCCTTTGCCTAAGAGCTTCCAATAAGGGTAATTAGAGGAACTAAATATAGGAGTTACTCCAAAAAGCTAGCAAGTGGTTTAAAAACAAAAACAACCTTAAGTATCCTGTAAATTAATTGAAATGTCAAACTACTTTGAAAGAAGACTATGAGATAAATGGTATAAATAAATAAATGTGGTGTCATATATGTTTGAGAAAAGCACATTGACAAAAATATGAACATTGAGTCTTTCAGAATCTGACTTAAGTGAGTTTTAAAAACCTCCAAACATGTTCATACTTAGCCTGAAGTTACAAGTGATTTCATGCATTTATGCTACTCTATTAATAGAACCACAAGGAGAAACAGATGAATTCACTACTATAGGTGGAAACTTCAATAACAGACAGAATCAGCTGGCAGAAAATCAACAAAGAAATAATTGAACTGAACAGCACTAGATCAACTAGATCAAATTGATATTTTTCCAACAACAGAAAAATACATTCTTTTCAAGTTCACATGGAACATTCACCAAAACAGACAACATTCCAGGCCATAAAACACACCTTAATAAACTTAAAAGAACAGGAGTCATATAGAGGAGACTCTCAGACCCAACAGAATTAAACTAGAAAACAGTAACAGAACAACAGCTAGAAAAACCTAACATACTTGGGAGATTAAGAAACACACTTTAAAAACAGCACATGAAAAAAAAAAAAAGAAAAGAAAAAAAAAAACAGCACATGATCAAAGAAGTAGTCTTAAGAGAACCTCTAAAAATATTTCTAACTAAATGAAAATACAACTTATCAAAAATGTGTGGGGTGTAGCAAAAGTTAGTGCTTAGAAGGAAATTTAAAGCATTGAAGCATATATTAGGAAAGAAGAAATAACCAACATCAACAATCAAAGCTTCCACCTTAGGAACTAAAAAAAGAGCAAATCAAATCCAAAGAAAGGAAATAACAGAAATTAGAGAACAAATCAATGAAATTGGAAAACAGAAAATCAATAGAGAAAATCAACAAAACTAAAAGCTGATTATTTAAAAAACAAATAGAACTGGGAAACCTCTGGCCAGGTTAAGTTTAAAAAAAACAAGTAGGGGAGGTGTGTAGAATTCCCTGGTTGTCCAGTAGTTCAGACTTTGTGCTTCCATTTCAGGAGGCATTGGTTCAATCCCTGGTCAGGGAGGTTCCAAATGTCAGGATGTGAGACACACAAAAAGACATAAATTAAAAAATATCAGAAATGCAAAAGGGGACACTACAGATCCCATGGACACTAAAAAGGTAATAAAGGAATTTTATGAACATCTCTATGACTACAAATTTGATAATCCAGATGAAATGGACCAATTTCTTAAAAAACACAACCTGCTAAAACTCACACAAGAAACAGACAATCTGAATAAGTCTATATCTATTAAAGAAATGGAATCAATAATTAGTAATCTTCCAAAACAAAAAGCACCAGGCCCAGCCGGGGTCAATGATGAATTCTATCAAACACTTAAAGAATTTTATACAATCCTTACAATTCTATACAAATAAAGATAGAACTTCAAAGAAAAGCTATAGATTCCTTTTACTTCTTAAAAGAATAATGATTATTTATTTGCAGAAATTCAATAGCATAGCCTATAGAAATGATGTGAAAGCCTTTCTATTGATTCAAAGGACTAAGGGGGAAAAAAGTATAACTATGAAATCTGGTCGCATCACTTCATGGCAGATAGATGGGGAAACAATGGAAACAGTGAAAGATTTTATTTTCTTGGGCTCCAAAATCACTGCAGATGGTGACTACAGCCATGAAATTAAAAGATGCTTGTTCCTTGGAAGAAAAGCTACGACCAATCGAGACAACATACATTAAAAAGCAGAGACATTCCTTTGCTGACAAAGGTCTGTCTAGTCAAAGCTATGGTTTTTCCAGTAGTCATATATGGATGTGAGAGTGGACCAAGAGAAGGCTAAGCACTGAAGAATTGATGCTTTCGAACAGTGGTGTTGGAGAAGACTCTTGAGAGTCCCTTGGATAGCAAAAGAGATCAAACCAGTCAATTCCAAAGGAAATCAACCCTGAATATTCACTGGAAGGACTGATGCTGAAGCTGAAGCTCCAATACTTTGGCCACCTGATGCTGAGAAAGATTGAAGCCATGAGAAGGGAATGACAGAGGACAAGATGGTTGGATGGCATCACTGACTCAATGGACATGAGTTTGAGCAAGCTCTGGGACATGGTGATGGACAGGGAAGCCTGGTGTGCTGCAGTCCATGGGTCGCGAAGAGTCGGACACAACTGAGCGACTAAACAACAACAACAAAGCAATCAACAATTGGAATTTGAAATAAAAAACACAATACAATTTACATTTGCACTACAAAAAAGTACTTAGGAATAGTTAGGAAAACTTAAGAATAAATGTAACAAAATATGCACAAGATCTATATGAGGAAAACTAAAAAATTCTTATCAAAGAAATCAAAGATCTAAAAAAATGGAGATCTATTCCATGTAATAAATAAGAAGACTCAACATTGTTAACATGTCATTTCTCTCAGATTTTATCTGTAGATTCATGCAACCCCAATCAGAATGTCAGCAATTGTGGATATCAACAAACTGATTTTTAAATGTACATGGAAAGGTAAAAGACCCAGAACAGTCACACAAAATTGATAAACATCAAAGTCAGAGGACTGACACTACATGACTTCAAGATTTACTATAAACTGCAATAATCAAGACAGTATGATATTGGTGAAAGAACAGACAAAGGATTAATGAAACCAAATAGAACCTGAAAATTGATCAACAAAAACACAGTCAACTGATTTTTGACAAAGGAACAAAGGCAATCCAATGAAGAAAGGGTCATGTTTCTAGCAAATGCTGCTAGAACAACTGACATCTACATGGAAAAAAAGGAATCTAAACACTGACCTTACACCTTTCACCAAAATTAACTTAAAATGGATCACCGATTTAAACGTAAAAACAAAACTTTGAAAGATAGCATAGAAAAAAATCGAGCTAACCTTGGCTTTTGGCAATGACTTCTTAAGATAAAATATCAAAACCATAAACAATGAAAGAATCAATACATCAGACTTCACTAAAATAAAAAGACTTCTAATTTGTGAAAGACATTGTTAACAGAATGAAGAGAAAAGCCACAGGAGAATATTTTGTGAAATATTTGCAAAACATACCTGATAAAGATTTGTATCAAAAATATACACAAAAAACTCTTACAACCCAACAATTAGAAAATAAATAACAATTTAAAAATTGGCAGAAGAAAACAATGATATCACTACATATCTATTAGAGTGTCTAAAATCCAAAAACCTGACAATATCATGTGTTACTGAAGACATGGAGCAACAGGAACTTCCATTCATTGCTGGTAAAAATGTAAAATGATATAGCTACTTTAGAAGAGAGTCTGGCAGTTTCTTACAAAATTAAAAGTGAATCTTAACATATGATCTAGCAGTCTTGCTCCTAGGTATTTACCCAAATGAGATGAAAAATTTACATCCACAAAAAAGCCTGAATATGAATAGCTATAGTCACTTTATTCAAAGTTGCCAAAGACTGGAATGCACCAAAATATCCTTCCAAAGGTTATATACCACCTTCAAAATGTGGTACATCCATAAAATGGAATATTATTTAGCAATAAAAAGAAAAAAACTATCAAACAATGAAAAAACTTAAATTCATATTGCTTAGTGAACGAAGTCAGTCTGAAAAAGCTATATACTTTATGATTTCAATTACATAATATCCTGGAAAAAGCCAAACTATACAGACAGTAAAATGAACAGCAGTTGCCAGAGGTTTGGTGCAAAGATGGAAAAGATGAATATATGGAACACATGAGATTTTTAAGGCAGCGAAACTATTTTGTATGATACTGTAATGATGAATATACGACATTATGTATTTGTCAAAATCAACTGTACAACACAAAGAGTGAACCTTAATATAAACTATGGACTTTACTTAATAATCATATATCAATACTGGCTCATCAGCAAATATACCACACTAATGAAAGACTTTAATAAAAAGAGACGATACTCCATTAACTGCTCAACTTTCTGTAAACATAAAACTGCTCTAAAAAAGGTCTATTAAAATCTTATGAGCAATCAGACAAAATATTATTAATTATCCAATGTGTGTTTTTAGAAAATGAAAGTTATACCATACATGTAATCATTTTAGTGATACAAGTTATTGGGGAAAAAAAGAATAATTTTCCCAAATTAACATTAGAAGACAAATGTTTCTGAAAGCATTAATTTCTAATTTACAAAAGTCAAAGTAAATCAAGTGAAAAGCAAAAACAAAAAATACTTTGTCTCTTGCCATATAGTCATCACTGGCTTTTGCTATATATAGAAATCAGTGATGAGCTCTATCCTCACCAAAAAAAATTACAAGCAATGAAAAAAGCCACTTTTGCCTATTTCAGTTGAAAACACCATGAAATTACAAAATCAACTGAACACAACTGAAATATCTCAATATGCATTCTATTATCATATTTTTCTGAACTCTTTAGAAAGGTATCTTAATTTATGAGCATTTTTTGAGAAGCTACACACGTATGACAAGAAAACATGCTCTTAAAAAGTCTGTTGTTGAGACTTCCCTGGCAGGCCAATGGTGAAGACTCTGTGTTTCCACCAGAGAAGGCCCAGGTTTGATCCCTAGTGGAAGAACTAAAATCCCACAAGCTGTATGGAAAAGAAAGAGAAGGAGAGGAGAGTTGAGAGGATGGGAGAGGAAGGATGGAAAGGGTGGAAAGAGGAGGGGAGGAGAAGAGAGGAGAGAAGAGGAGAGGAAGAGAAAGGAAGGAAGGAAAGAAAAAAAAAAAAGGTTGTTGTTTTTTTAAACCAGACATCTTCATCTGATGCACGCCTTACAACTCCTGCTGATTTTAATATACAAGAATGCCAGGACCAGTGGTCTAGGACTAATGGTGACTGAACCAGGTGAAAAGAATTTTGCAAGTCATCTTTAGCAGTACAGTTCAATGAGAGGGGAGCCAGCAACTGTCTATAAAAATAAAAATCAAACCAAACAGACCAAAACAGAAAACGTACCTCCTAAACTACCCTGGGCAAACAACTGGTTTCTTGAATTCCTTATAGGCACTCTAAATTAGCATAATGGAATCAGCATTCTGATCTTTATTTACAAAGATTAGATTATTGCTGTAAATCCGTAACTAGCAGACTTTGGGCTGTTTTTCTGGTTATTGGAGATGGCCATGTGCTCATTCAGTCATACTGCCCCTAGTATCTGGGGCTAAGTTTGCTCCAGAAGAGAATAAAGCTAACTAGTCCACATGGGGATTGAATACATGACCCTGGCCTAATTAGCACCCTGCTAATCAACCACCAAAATAGCTACCATTAATTACAAGATGCTTCCATTTATAGACCACTTTATATGTGTCAGGTATTGTGCTAAATGTTTTATGAACATTTTTGCTCAAATTTCACAAAAACCTTTCAAAGTAGATACTATCCCTGTTTTACAGATGTTCAAACTGAGAATCAGAATAGACAAGACAGGAAAACTGTAAAACAACTTTGTCCATGATAAATGAAAGTAATCAAAAGATCTAAGCTCAAATCCAAGTCTGTCTGTGTCAGAAGGTTTCCATGCTTATATATAACAAGACTGTACTACGAACCAACTCCAAATCAAAAGGTGTTATGTAACAGAACAAAGCAGAAAGATACGTTACTTTTGATCTGAAACAGTATTTTAAAATTCTGAATGTCTTCATTCACAAGTTATCCTGATGATGAAAACAAAAGATGGATGTGACTACTATTACTATGAACATCTTTTTTCACAAAGTATTTCAGATTCATTCATAATAGCTTAATTAAGAGGTTGACAAATATTAACTAAAGAAGAAAATATTCTGGAAATACAAGAAAAATAAAACAAATACCAATGCCTTAAAAGAAATCTAAATACTAATTAATAATTTTCAATAAATTCCTCAAGGTAAATAGACTTGTGAAAAACTTTAATTCAAGGCAATTAAACTGAATTGAAAATGTAAAAGTGCTCAGCGGGGCAGAATGAGTACTGGTCTGACTAGAGATATCAGGGAAGTTGCACTGCAGCAGGCCATGATGAAAGATGGGTTTCTCTGGGTAAGGAAAGGATGGAGTGGTGAGAAGGTGGAGGCCGAGGATTCCCAGTTAAGGGACCACCATGAGCAAAGCCAGGTGCACCAATGCTTACAAAAACAAGTAGCCAGAATTACTATAGTATGTAATGTATTATAGAATGACAGCAGGAGGTTGAAAATGATAATTTGAGATCACATCCTATATAATCCTATCATCTCACTAAGGAATTATAGTTAATTTGGTAGAAGATGAAAAGCTAAAGTAACTCTTTGAGAAGGCTACTTGGGTAGTAATAATATATCTCTATTCTCAATCTCAGAGCCTGAGCTGATATTCTGGCTTTGTTACTTTACTTGTAGACTGTGCACCAGTTCCTTAATATATATGTGCAATAGTTTTCTCAATTCTAACAAAGTAAAATAAATAGTACCAATTTCTTAAGGACTGTTAGGAAGATTCAATGAAATAATACATGTCAAGTGCTTAAAACAGCAACTACCATGAACTCCCAGTAAATATTAGTTACAAATACACCTAAAACCTACTTCAATTCAGCACTGCAGAACAAATGAGACAATAAAATTAGTTCCAACAGAAGAAAACCCCAGGAACCATGTACTGTGTATCTACTAAGATTAAAAAAGGGGCAACTGCAAAACCATTAGAGACCTATATAAATAATTTTTTTTTTTGCATAAAGCCTGTGATCTATTATAGTTCTGACAGGAAGTTCTTTTTTAATAGCATCAGTTTATTAATGCTTCAAATTATCTTTTTGCAAGGTAGTTATAAAGAAAGAATCCATATGTGTTAAATTGGCTTTTCACTCTTACAGTCTCTAGAATATTATATTTTGACAATCAAACATAGCAAATCTAAGTGGAATCCTGGGCATTTTTGTTAAAATTATATATCAGCAGAAAAACACAAAAACCTGTGATGTACGGGTCTTTGCAAGAGGAGAAGTACATGCTTCTTGAAACTGATCTTCATTAATTCCAATTTCTTTAAGGTAAGTTTCTAACAGCTTTTCAACCTAAAAAAAAAAAAGTTTAACTTTTACAATTTACATTGAAAGATTCCAAATGAGTTTTTATATTGAGTTTAGAAAAGTATAATCAAATGCTTGCTTGCAATTATTAATCTACATAAAATTATATTATATGGCAGTGACAATCTTTTTCACCAAAAAAACCCCAAACAACTAAAAGTGAAAATCTTCGCAGAGAATCAAATGAAATTTTATTTCCTCTACCAGAAATAACTGAAGTCAGGATTATGAAGTTTGATGTGGTATAATCCTTGTGCTACCCAGAGGCATTTCTTAAAATCTCAAGACAACATGGCTAAATTAATAATGAACACTCCCCTGGATATACCAGCAGAAGAACAGGAATAAAATTTAAAGATCAGATGCAAGATCCCTTAAAATAGTTGTCCTAAGTCTATTCCTTACATTTCAGAGTCTTATGGAGGAAATGCACAGAGAAACCCTGGTAGACTGGAATTTTTTAAGGAATTTAAATGGACAAGTCTATTTTTTAAATTCAGAACAGATTGAATTAATATTATTCAAATTATATTTAAAATCAGTTTAAAAATACTCACTAGTTCTTTATATTCCTGATGAATCTCTGTATAAGTCAATTTGCTCTCTTCTTCATCATCAAAAACTAAATTTAAAAGAAAAATATTGCATAGTGTAAAAAAATTTCATTAAATATGAAAGTCAGCTCCACAAATAGAACTTACAAATAGAACACTCATTCTTGTAAACTGGCTCTTCCACTTTAAAATTCTTGGGATTTAAAAAAAAATAATAATTAATTGTAAACAAGTTTTTTCCTGTACCTAAGAGCTACTTCATATGGGAGAGGAACACTAATTTGCCACTTTTAAATCAATAACACAAGGCAACAATTTCTTTACAAACTTTAAATGGAACATTATTGGTAAGTTTCTAAATAATTCCTTTCACAACAGGTTCCAGATTATTTTACCATATTGGAATTTTGCTGATCCAAATTTTACTGAAACTGACTCTTTCTTTATTACATATAGATCAATAATGAAACAAAAATGAATAAAAACAAATGTTTACTCAATGATCATATGTGTGAAAATGTAGATTAGAAAGATACATATTCCTTCAAAAAGCTACAATGTGATCAAGGAAAAGACAAATTCATGAACTGTAAACCATAAGCCACCTTTAAAAAAAATTCCCCCATTCTTTCTAAAATACAAAACTAATGTTTGGTAATTTTCTATTTAAAACTCTTCAGTTCTTTGCCTAGAGAATGAGTATAAAATGCTTAGAATCCCAGACAAAACTCTTCAAGACTGGATCCCAAGTCTCATCTCCCACCACTGCAAAACCCAAATTTTGCCCTGGTAACAGGACACAATTACTTGGAATGGGGACAAATGTAAAAACATAGAAGGTGCTTCAAAGCCCCAGGTCTTTGCTCAAGCCCTTCTTGGATCTCTTTGCCTTTACCCAATACCTCTTCTCCCAACCATTCTTCAAAAGACTGCAAGAGGCACATTCTCCATGATCTGCTGCTGCTGCTAAGTCACTTCAGTCGTGTCCGACTGTGTGACCCCATAGACGGCAGCCCACCAGGCTCTGCCGTCCCTGGGATTCTCCAGGCAAGAACACTAGAGTGGGGTGCCATTGCCTTCTCCGCCATGATCTGCTACCCACTCCCAACTCCCTTGGCTATTTAGATTCTTTCCTCAGAACTATTGGAATACACAGCACCATATGTCCACCTTTACATCTGGTCACTTTACATTTAAATTCCATTGCCTTCCCCACCAAATTATAAACTTCTCAAGGACAAAGATTTGTTTTATTAACTTTTCTAACCTCAATTTCTGGCTCAAAGACACTCAATAAATGTTGAAATAAATGCTGATATTTACAAAGTTATACAAAAGTAATTTTTAAATTACCTAAGGTGAAGAATACCACATTGACAAACCAAAGTCAGTGAAATATAAACCCTATTATTTCAAGTGCCACTGAAATGTTACTTCCATTTCTCTTGGCATCTATTCTACATAGCACTGGGAATACTATGCAATATAGCAGCTAATAAACCTGTTTTCAGATAATTTTGAAACCAAATTACTACATTACATGTTTACAAGTCTGAAGATTACTATTTCCCTATAAAATTACACAATCAGGTGTGTTATAACTGGGATGCAGCCACTTTTAAAGTTGGGGGATAGATTTTTTTTTTTTTTGCTATTTCAGCATTTAGGTTCAGTGGGATAAGTGGAATCAAAAGGTGACATAATTTCTTTTTTCTCCTAAAGGAGATCAGAACACCACATGCTTCCTCAGTCTCAGAATAGCGTTTTAAATTCTTTAATAGAGCAGAAATAAAAGTTATTTTGAACTTCTTTTAAAAATTACCTGCAAGAACAATACCTAGTAAATACTATTTGAATGTTGCTCATGGCAATGAGAATGTAATGAAAAGATTCAATGGTCAAAGTAAATTTCATCTTTACCAGATTCATGGAAACTTAGGGTTGAAAGGACTCTTAACAGATCATTCATGATAATCAACCATTTGACAGTTGAATTCCTCTCTGAAGTAACTCCATTAAGGTGCTATTAGATTCATTCAAACACTGCTAAGGCCTGGAGAACTCATTATCTTCTGAGACAGGCGAATTTATCCAGGATACTACCTATTATGAAGCACTTCCTTCACAGAAATTTGTTTACCTCTAGCTTGTGCCCACGGACGCTAGCTCTAGCCCATTGAACCTTAAAAAAAAAAAGTCTAATCCCTCCAACATACGACAGACGTTCGAACGATTAATGGATATTACTACCCTTAAGGTCTTGGACAGCTAAACAACCATAACAGCCTGAAATTACTCTTATGACATCGCTTCTGGTTCCTTTTCCATTAATGGGCTCCAAATTATCTCTAAGAACTGAATGCAGAGCTCCAAAGCGTGAACTGATCAGAACCTAGAGGTACTCTTTCCTTACAGGGAACGTTATGCCACGTCTACATACTTCATTTATTGGAAGATATTCTCCATGTTTGGTATAACCGAGAGAGAGAGCTCAAAAAAGGGAATACAGGCCACCGAGATTACCGGCTCTGGGCCTACCAGAGTAATCACATACCCCTCTCCCACCCACTTTTTGGCCAACAGTTGGAATCAGAAGGAACTCAGAAGCGAACTGACATCTCTCCTCCCAAGTCACTGGGGAAGCTGATGAAGGAAGAAACCCACAGTCACCTGCCCAAGGCAGAAAGGTGCAAGATGGAGTAGACCCAACACAGGATTAAAGTCTAATGTTTTTCGAATGCGTGCTTGGGCCCAGGGGGGAGAGGTATGTCGTCCCCCTTTTCATTACCATGGAAAAGACAGGCGCGGTGACAGCAACACATCCTAAAAATCCAGCTCTAAACCTGGTCGACAGGAGGGGAGATCGACGAGATGAGAGGCGGTGTAAGGTTGTTGGTGTGAGAGAGGTGAGCAAGGACTGACGATTCGATATTCGTATTTTACCTTCACATTTCTGTTCCACGAAGTCCAAGATGGGGATGGACCAGTCCGGGCCCCGCAGGAACCCCGCGATGCTCTCCACCACCCATTCCACCTCGTCCTCTTCTTCCGCGGCCATTCCGCCCCCGCGGGGCGCCGCGGAAGCCTAGGCCAGATCCCCGGATCCTAGCAGGCCTTTCGGCCGCAGGGAACCGAGAGGACAGGGGAACGATGTGCCCCAGCAGTCTCCGCAGTCACCAGGCTGAAAGCTACAAACCACTTAACATAAAACGGTCGCTATGGCAACAAGCGGAGCCGCCTCCTGCAGCCGCCCGGAAGTGAAGCCAGCTTCCTCGGAGCCTGCGCAGCTTAGAAAGAGGCATTTGAAGAATGTTTCCGATTGGCTGGGAAGGAGTAGAAGCCGGTCGAAAGATAGCCTTCTGCCCATTGGCCCGGAGCTGCTGGTAGAGCTGACTTGTAGCCATTGGCTGGAAATCCTGGAAGGAATCTCAACGTTCCCACAGGAGAAGTGCGTGGGACCAAGGATTAGAAATGGCGCCACGAAGGCCCGTCTCACCTGGTCTCTGACTGAAAAGGTTTTTAAAGGCTTCAGTTCACGGTTGTATCCCCACCGCTCACTCCCGACCATTTCCCGACCCGCTGAGCCAGAAACGTTTGTAATTGAAAGGTTTTTTTGAAAATACAAACCCGAGGAAAGTAGCTCTGTAAGATTGGCTGATTTGTCCCAGCGTCAGTTTGCATCCCGTAGCTGCCAGCGAGTCTTTATGGCGTAGATAGAAATAACTAGAATTAAGAATTTTTCAGGAGTAAAATCAAAGTCAATATTCCTTTAAATAAATGTCTAAGTAATCAACCCTTAATGTTAAATAACACACTACTTTTAGTTTGGAGTCCTTTGTGGAATGGGTCTTCAAAGGTCCCTGCCAGAGTACTAGGCACCCCAAAATATTTTCAAACAACTTTTTATGTATTTACATACATGGGATCATATGTACAGTTAGGAAACTTTGTTCAGTTAGTATAGTCATCTGTCAATGTAAACATTAAATTGTCGTTTCTTTACAGCTACATGATATTTTATAAACTAGCGTTTTTAAATTCGTAATTCGTGTATGGCTCAGTGGTTAAGAATCCGCCTGCCAATGCAGGAGACGTGGGTTCAACCCTGGGAAGGGAAGATCCCCTGGAAATGGCAATCCACTCCAGTATTCTTACCTGGGAAATCCCATAGAGGAGCCTGGAGGACTACAGGGTCGCATAAGAGTCACACACAACTTAGATTAAACAATAACAAATATACACACAGTACCGTACTTGGATGCATAGATGTGATTAGTGTGCCGTTTTTCTCTCCATGGTGTGGATGTATGTACCATGCCCTTTTTCCCTTCTATAAACAGCTGAAATGAACATCTTTGTGTCTCTAAGAACTGTTGGTTTTATTGAGTATTCCAAGGGATACAGTCTAGCAGAATTGCTAAGTGAGAGAGTATATATTCCTTGATTTATGTGACCAATCCTCAATTGCTAGGTTAGATTTCATCAGTTTCTTAAATAACAATTCTGTACAACTCTAGTCTCATTATTTACTTTGGATAAATTCCCAAAGGAAAGATTTCTGAACCTATTTTTAAAAGCCTTTTTGAAAAATACCTTTACCAATCTACTAGGTTAAAGATGATACATAATTTTAACTTGAATTTTTAAATTTGAATGTGAGCTTTATTTCATGTTGATTAGTCTTTGGTTTCTTCCTGTGTTATTTTTCATATCTTTTGACCATTTCTTATTGGGATTTATTTTTCTTATTGATTTGAAAGAGCTTTTTATACATTATTACAAGAATTTTAACTCTTTACATGTTGCAGTGACACATTTGTCATTTGTCTTTTAGTTCACTGTGTCTTCTGCCATATAGAAGTTTTATATTTTTTATGTAGACTTTAAATGGTAACCAGTAGGTTATTAATAGTTATTTTCCTTAATGGATAGCCATGTTGCAAATATCACTTACTAGAAATGGGTGTGGTAAATTGTGGTGATTTTTTAATACTGAGAAGAGGTAAAAGGAAAGAAGGACATCATTTTGGGGGAGCCAATATATTGTGACACCAGCGGTGGATTACTATGGTTTATTGCTCACCTTTTCTGTCTTCTGAAGCAGCTTAAAAGAGAAAGCCCACTTCTATTTTGCCAATTTCCTCCTTTCATGAAGAAGTTACTTGTAAGATTTCTAATGAGCCTGAAGGCCACAAAATTCTGTCCAACTACACTCAGCATTACCTGGCATTAGGGTCTTTATCTTTAGTCTCAAGTGCTTTCAATTTCCACTCAAAGCAGATAATAACTGGAATGTACAAACTCTCCTTTCACTTATTTTCTCAGCATCATTCTTATTTTTTTTTTTAATATTTATTCATTTGTTCTATTTGACTGTGTCAGGTCCCAGTTGGGACACGCAGGCTCCTCTCTCCTGGCTGGCTGGCTTTTCTCTAGTTGTGGCAGGCAGGCTTAGCTGCCCCAAACCATGTGGGATCTTAGTTCCCTGGTCGGGCAGAACCCCAGTCCCCGGCACTGGAGGGTGGATTCTTAGTCACCGAGCCACCAGGGAAGTTTCTTAGTGTCTTTCTTGAATGTGGCCAATGTGAATTCCCTCAGGCCTGCAAGCTTTATCATTTATTTCAAAACATTGTATTAATGCAATTTTCTCCTCAAAATGTAAGGATTTTCTTTTTATTCAGGCCTTGGGACTTTTACAAGCAGGATGCTTATACAGATTTAATGTAATATATTCAATATGCCTATCATGAAATAAACACAAACTCAAAAGAACAGTGCTTATACTCTTAGGGCAATGCAGGTAGATGACCTGAAGTAAGAATGTAAAGGAAAGGTGGTGTGTGTTGTTCATTTTACCATATATCACTTTGTCCAGCCAAGTAGTGTTTTGTAGTTCTGCACAACATAGTCTCTCTTGATAAAAATCACAGCTTCTTATTTTGGCAATTTTGTCTGCTAGATATGAACAAATTTTCATATTGAAGTTGTGTTTTGTAAGGGAAAAAACCAAAATAGGTAATAAGCGTACCCTTCTAAGTATACACATACACACACACACACACACACACATTTACTGTACTTTTACATGGACTTGATAAAAGGTTTAATTAGAGAACACTTGGGACCATGTGTTGGTAAGTTAGTAAATGCTCAATATATGTTAGCTATTATTGTTATATGTAAGTTACATCTTTAACAACTTGCATTCTCTTTGTCTCCACTGAAGAGTCAGTTGTGATCTTTACTGCAGTCTTACTGAAATCTCTTGCTTCTCTCCATCCCTTTGTGGGAACTGAACCTCTACCTTACTAAAGGGTTATAAAGTTCAGTCTTACAGGGAAGGAGAAATATCATATGGCATTCCTTTATAAGTGGACTCTAAAAAGAAATGGTACAAATAAACTTAAAAACAGAAAGAGACTCACAGACTTCAAGAAGGAGCTTAGGAGTGCCTAAGGGAAGGGATAGTTAGGGAATTTGGGATGGACATGTGTACACTGCTGTATTTAAAACAGATAAGCAACAAGGAGCTACTGTAGAACAGAGCTACATGAAGCTCTGTTCAATGTTATGTTGCAACCTGGATGGGAGGAGAGTTTGAGGTAGAATAGATACATGTATATGTATGGCTGAGTCCCTTTGAGTTGACCTGAAACTACCATAACATTGTTAATTGGCTATATAACTCAATACAAAATAAAGTTTAAAATTTGAAAATAGGAATTCTGATGAAAGAAAAAATAGCAGATAAACCAAAGCACAGCATTTATGTTCTCATTTTATCACTAATTAATTGATTATCATTATTAATTTCCTTTAAAAATTAAAAAAAATGATAAAAACTCCCCCCAAAAGTTCAATATTAACAAGATAATTTTTTTTGTTAAGATTGTTTAGTTGCTAAGTTGTATCTGACTCTTTTTAAAAAAAATTTTTAATTGAAGGATAATTGCTTTACAGAATTTTGTTGTGTTCTGTCAAACATCAACATGAATCAGCAGCTTTTCTATATATATAATTTTATTTTACTTATTTTGTTTTTGGCTGTGCTGGGTCTTGGTTGCTGTGCAGGCTTTTTCTCGAGTTACGGAGAGCGGAGGCTACTCTCTAGTTGTGGTACTTGGGCTTCTCACTGGTGGCTTCCTTTGTTGCACAGCATGGGCTCTAGGGCGAGCAGGCTTCAGTAGCTGCAGCATGAGGGCTCAGTAGCTGCAGCATGAGGGCTCAGTAGCTGCAGCATGAGGGCTCAGTAGTTGCGGTTCCCGGGGCCCTAGAGCACAGGCTCAATAGTTGTGGCACACGGGCTTAGTTGCTCAGAGGCATGTGGGATCTTCCCAGACCAGGGATTGAACCCGTATCTCCTGCATTGCAGGCAGGTTCTTTACCACTGAGCCACCATTCCTTTCTCAGGGACCCTGTGAATAACAACCACTTACATTCGTATAGTACCTCATAGTCTACAAAGGAATTTATGTCTGTTTGACTCAGGACTACCTTAAGAGCTAAGTGAAGATGGTATTAAGATTCGCCCATCTTACGGATGATGTGTATTAGTCTGCTCGGACAGCTGTAGCAAAGTACCACACTCTGGGTGGCTTTGTCAAAGGTTAAGAAATACCCAAAATAAAACCAGTGAATCAGGAAAGTAGTAATTAGTTAAAGTTTTTTGTGCACACATGAAAAAGACAGTTTGCAGAGGCCAAAACATGGACTGAGGCCCAGGAGTATATTGTCATAAAGCAGCTTATGCAGTGAGAAAGCAGTGACTGTTTATTCTTTACAGTGATTGGTTATAATATTAGAATTTTCTTAAACGATAGGAAATTTGTCAGTAATTATCTCATATCAACCTTGGGGAACAGTTCCAGCTTTGCTTATGATTTCCAGAGGTGTAAACAAGAAATGACCCAGGTCAAGTAGGTCTCACACAGCAAGCTAAATTAAGCCTTGTTTATATGAGTAAACTGGTTTTATCTGCTGAGGGAATTTTCAAAGCCAGTCTCCCTTTGTTTTTGATTTTAACAGCTTAAACAACAGCATTTTATTCCCTCATAGATCTGTAGACTGGAAAGCTGACTTGGAGGTGTCAGCAGGGTTGGTTTCTTCTAAGGCCTCTCTCCTTGGTGTCTGGATGCCGCCTTCTCACTGTGTCCACTTGGTCTTCCCTCTGTACTCATTTGTGTCCAGATTTCTTCCTCTCATAAGCACATCAGTTGAAGGGGTTCAGAATGTGGCACTCTGAAATATGCCACTTTGGCATGTTGATTATTTTGAGCTAAAGTCAGCTGAGAAACAGCAGATGCAGAAACAGCTCTCTTCTGTCCTCCATCTGTGTAAAATGGGGCATAAATTTCCCATGAGAAACCCAGCAGGCAGAGACAAGGAGAGCACCCTCATCACTAGGGATGAGGAGTCAATGCTGGAATGCGTCTACATAACAGACTCTACTAAAATGACCCTTGTCTTCCATTAGAAGATTTCTTAACCACCTCCTCCCCATATATTCCAAGTCACTTCTGCACAGTTTGTCAGCCCTAGAAGCCCAAGCCCTGTTTTCTTTGCGTAGTCCCTTCTCCATTTTATCACCCTTTGTTAAAATGATATGTAAGCCCCCAAATCTGTCTGCCCTTGATTTTTTCACTTCTTTTTTGGTGATGCCCCCATGCATATGAAATTTTAAATATTAATAAAATTTTAGCCTCTTCTCCTGTCTGTCTGTCTTTTGTCAGTTTAATTCACCAGCCCCAATAACTAAACCTAAGAGAGTAGAGGAAAAGTTTTTCTCTTTCCTTCAATTCAGTTCAGTTCAGTCGCTCAGTTGTGTCCGACTCCTTGCGACCCCATGAATCACAGCACGCCAGGCCTTCCTGTCCATCACCAACTCCCGGAGTTCACTCAGACTCAAATCCATCGAGTCAGTGATGTCATCCAGCCATCTCATACTCTGTCGTCCCCTTCTCCTCCTGCTCCCAATCCCTCCCAGCATCAGAGTCTTTTCCAATGAGTCAACTCTTCGCATCAGGTGGCCAAAGGACTGGAGTTTCAGCTTTAGCATCATTCCTTCCAAAGAAATCCCAGGGCTGATCTCCTTCAGAATGGACTGGTTGGATCTCCTTGCAGTCCAAGGGACTCTCAAGAGTCTTCTCCAACACCATACTTCAAAAGCATCAATTCTTCGGCGCTCAGCCTTCTTCACAGTCCAACTCTCACATCCATACATGACCACTGGAAAAACCATAGCCTTAACTAGACATAATCATATTGCACTAGCCCCACCCCCACCCCCTCCCATGACCTCATTTTAACTTAATAACCCCTTGAAAGGCCCTCCAAATGCAGTCAAAGTTTTAGGTACTGTGGGTTAGAAATTCAATGTATGAATCTAGGGGACATGATCCAGCCCATAACAGGTAGAAGAACTGAAACTAAGAGGTCAAGTTTCCTGCCCAGTGTCAGCACAATGTCAGGGCCTGCATTTCCCTGTACTTGATACTTAACAATGTAACTTCCAATATTCCTTTTATAATATAGCACAGAAGTTTTTCCCTGTCTACATGATCCCTTTGAAGGAAACCTATTGTCTTAATTTGGGCTGCTAATAGAATACCACAGACTGGGGGGCTTATAAACAGAAATTTCTTTTTCACAGTTCTGGAGGCTGGGCAATCCAGGATCATAGCATCAGCAGATTTGGTGAGAGCCTAATGCCTGGTTTACAAACCACCATCCTCTTGCTGTGTCCTCACAAGTGGTAGGAGTCAGGGAGCCCAACAGGTCTCTTTATAAAGGCACTAATTCTGTTAATGAAGGCTCTACCCTCATGACCTAATCACCTACCAAAGGCCCCCACTTCCTAATATCACTTTTGGGGTTAGGGTTTCAACATATGAATTTCAGGGGTACACAAACAATTCAGCCTATACCAACCACCTACTTTTGTGTGGCTGTAATACAATTTATTTAAACAATTCCATATTTACCTAGGCTGTTTCTTGCAGTATTTTAAAAACAAATGCACCCTTGTAACTAAATCTTGACACCTAATCTTTATCATTTTGTGAAAATGTGTTCCTAAAAGTGGAATTGCTAAATCATACAGCAAGCAGTTTTTAAAGACCTGTATACCTAAAGGTTTCGGTTTTAAGAAGAAACATTGTGCATTCTGCAATAATCATGGTTATGCACAGATATCTCTCAGATACTTGGAAGATTGCTAATTTAATTAGGGGAGAACTAGAGAAATGATTGTAAATTCCAAAAGAAGTAAACTTTAGTTATTTATTTGACTGCACCAGGTCCCAGTTGCTGCACGCAGGATCGTCCCTGCATCACGCCGAATCTTCCGTTGCAGCTCACAGACTCTCTAGGTGTGCCACGCCGACTCAGTAGTTGTGGTTTGTGGGCCTAGTTGCTCCAAGGCATGTGGGATCTTAGTTCCCTGACCAGGAATAAAACCCATGTCTTTTGCATTGCAAGGCAGAATCTTAACCTCTGGCCCAGCAGAGAAGTCCAGAGAATTAAACTCTTTAATTTCACAAATATATCTCCAACTCCAATACAATGCTTCACCCTAAGAGATCCACGGTGAATATTTGATGGATATATGAATGGTGACTGGAGTACATAGTACCTCGTATTTGCCTAAAAAGAGTCCATTTTGCTTTTCTGCTTCTGGGGAAGAGAGTAAAGGTGGAACTACTAGCAGAGCAGGGTTTTTTTCTTTAACAAAACATGGTTGCATTCTAGATCAGATGGCTTAAAGTTATTATTAGCAATAGGCTTAAAAATACCAATGCAACACAAGTGTCATTTTCATATATAATTTACAGAACATATAAAACATCACTAATGAACTACCTAATTGCTATTCCAAATGGTATGAATTCAGCTTTCAAGTAAAGAAAGAAAAAAGGTCACTGCTTTAATCCTCCAAATGGCTTTTTTTCCTAGCTATATAAAGACTTTTTAGAAGTTCTAAATTATAGGTTCTTAACAAATATTCACGACTATTTGGTTTATATAGCAGCAAAGGGATGGAGGAGGTTTCCATGGGTTGGCAAATAAATAATTACCTGCCATATCTTCAAATTCTCCAACAAACCCTTAGATTTTTATTGCATTTGCAGATGTAACATCACAAAATTTCCATAGTCATTTCGTTGTCTTTTGTTTTGTGTTCCTCATAATATATAAAGTATTCAACAACTTGATAAAACAACAACAAGGAAATAAAAATGCAATAGCTTCTCAAATTGGACTTAACACATTGATTTGGTATGAAAATGGCATGGTTTAGAATCCTTACTTTACTCATTGAGTGCACGCTATGTGCCAAGCATCATGCTAGACACTAAGAATAAAGAGCTCCAAGTATGGTACATTCTCAATTCCAACTGTATGATGGTTTGCTTATTTTCATTTATCTCTAAATGTTCAGGATCCTTGTGTGAATTATTCTTTCTCTTTGACCTCCCTTTCTTTTGTCATAAGGGTTTGTTTTTCCTTGTTTTATTTGTGTATGTGTAGATAATTTTCATGTTTTACTTTCTTCTCTTCCCTTCTACCTTTTATTACCTACTAAGTTGACTCTTTCATTTGTCTTATATTGTGTTTTCTTATCTATTTTCTATTTTTCTTTTAACTGTTCATTATATTAGTGACTTTGGGGACAATGACTAATTTATAGAACATGTTTTATGTACCTTAGATCTGTCTTTAGGTCTCTGAAAAGCAGCTATAGCCTAAATTAATGGTTTCTAAATTTTTTGATGAGCTACTCCATCAGTAAAATAAAATGTCCAAATGCCACTTAATATTTGAATATATATTTACTAATGACTTATAGACATGTACATATACACACATGAATATAAACAACTGTGTAATATAATTTAAAAGACAAAAGTTGAAAATTGAAATTGACAGAAGATGAGATTAAAAATATCTAAGTTGAAATTCTAATACTTTTTCCCTGAGTGCCAATTCATAATCTTGTGGACCCATTGTGGAGGTCACTACTTTGGGCTTGATAAACTGGATAGTTTGGACTTCTGGCATAGTAAGCAAACCACTGAGGGTCCTATTTGCTTTAAATATAATATCTGGAAAATAAAATATCTGGAAAAAATGATAAAGTTTCAAGATTCACATTTGGAGCCCAGAACATTGAGATCAAGACTCTCAAACAAAAGGATGACAGAAGCCTCTTCCACCTTTACAAGTGGTAGAACTGGATTTACTGACTGGGAACCATCCTGATACGGGAAGCAGTAGGAAATTGGGCTTAATAATGGAGCATTTTTTAAGGATGGGTAGGAAACTTTCTTTTATTTATTCATTTAAATTTTTTATCTTTATTACTGGACTTTCCTGGTGGCTCAGTGGTACAGAACTCACCTGCCAATGCAGGAGATGTAGGTTCAATTCCTGGGTGAGGAAGATCCCCTGGAGAAGGAAATAGCAATCCACTCCAGTATTCTTGCCTGGAAAATCCCACTGACAGAGGAGCCTAGCGAGCTACAGTCCATAGGCTTGCAGAAAAGTTGAACATGACTTAGCGACTAAACAGCAACAACAATCTTTATTACTTCTTCTGTTGGAAAAGTAATGCAGTCAACCCTTCATATCCATGGGTTCTGCATCCTCAAATTCAACTGAACATGGATCGAAAGTACTTGAAAAAAAATTCCAGAAATTTCCAAAGAGCAAAACTTGAATTTGTCACACAATGGCAACTATTTTCATAGCATTTACATTGTAATAGGTAATATGAGTGTTCTGGAGATTATTTAAATAGAGGGATATATATATATGTTATATACAGATACTATGCAATTTTACATAATGGGATTTGAGCATCCATTTTGATATCCACAGGGGTCTGGAACCAATCCCCCATGGATAACAAAGAATGATCGTCTATGTATATTGAAAAAAAGTCAAATGGTATAAAACTACACAATGAAGAAAGAAAGTCTTCTCTTTTTCCTACCACCTAAAATAAAAAACCCACTGTAATTGTGTGGTTATTGGGCTCCCAATTTTTTTTGTTGACATATATTATTTCCTTATTTAACCAAAATGAGGCCAGTCTCATTTATCTAACTTGCTTTCACTTTGTTTTCCAAAGATCTTTCAATACTAATACAAAGAAACTGTTCTTCCAAATGAATGCATAGTATTCTATTATGTAGAGGTATCTTTTTAAAATGAATATTGTATCATGCTCATTCGTAATATGTTGCTTTTATAAACACTGATACATTAAACACAAGTGTACATGTATTTTTGCATTCTTGCCAAATCATTTCATAAAAGAATTAGAATTCTGGGTGTAAGGATATGAAATGGTTTGGGAACAATAAAATTTTCCATCAGTATTAACAAATTGCGTTCCAAAAGGCAGTACAAACTGATACCAAGAGATTGTGTTTACATTTACACACCTTTTCAGCACCAGAAACTGTGTCTTAATGATTTTTTTTTCATCTGAAAGGTAAAAAAAATTTTTCTTGTTTTGATTTACCTGTGAAAGTAATAAAAGAGCCTCTTGATGAAAGTGAAAGAGGAAAGTGTAAAAGCTGGCTCAAAACTCAACATTCAAAAAACATGAATTGTGGTATTTGGTTCCATCACTTCATGGCAAATAGGTGGGAAAAAAGTGGAAACAATGACAGACTTTATTTTCTTGGGCTCCAAAATCACTGCAGATGATGACCACAGCCACGAAACTAGAAGATGTTTGCTCCTGAGAAGAAAAGCTATGACCAACCTAGACAGCATATTAAAAAGCAGAGACATTACTTTGCCGACAAAGGTCGATCTAGTCAAAGTGTTTCCAGTAGTCATGTATGGATGTGAGAGTTGGACCATAAAGAAAGCCAAGTGCCAAAGAATTGATGCTTTTGAACTGTGGTGTTGGAGAAAACTATTGAGAGTCCCTTGGACTGCAAGGACATCCAACCAGTCCATCCTAAAGGAAATCAGTCCTGAATATTCATTGGAAATACTGATGCTGAAGCTGAAACTCCAATACTTTGGCCACCTGTGAAGAACTGACTCATTGGAAAAGATCCTGATTCTGGGAAAGATTGAAGGCAGGAGGAGAAGGGGATGAGAGAGGATGAGATGGTTGGATGGCATCACCAACTCAATAGACATGAGTTTGAGCATGCTCTGGGAGATGAAGGACAGGGAAGCCTGGCATGCTGCGGTCCATGGGGTTGCAAAGAGTCGGACACGATTGAGCGACTGAACTGAATGAAAGTGAAGTGTTAGTCACTCAGTTGTGTCCAACTCTTTGCGACCCGTGGACTGTAGCACACCAGGCTCCTCTGTCCATGAAATTCTCCAGGCAAGAATATTGGAGTGGGTAGCCATTCCCTTCTCCAGGGGATCTCCCCAATCCAGGGATCAAACCCAAGTCTCCCCCATTGCAGGCAAATTCTTTACTGTCTGAGTCACCAGGGAAGCCTAATTCACCTATGTTTAATTGTTAATGAGATTGAGGATGTTTTCATATATTAATTGGCCATTAATATTTGTGAGAGCAATAATTTTTCTTTTTTATCTATTGGATAAATTGCACATGAACACAAAAGAAACACCATGCTTCAGCAGTTACCAACATTTTTGCCAAACCCATCATGTCATTTTATATGGGAGTTCTTTTACCAAAGATTGGAAGGTGTCATGTAGGGCACTTTGACCCAGGCACTCAGCTCTAATTCTTTGGTTAGTTAGAAGGAATATAAACTAAAGGGTACCAGCCAATCCTAGATATGTTGCAGCACTGAAAATGTAGTTGCAGATTGAGGTCACCAGATGGCAGACCACAGGGCAAAAGAAAAAGAAGAAATCTATACCTACCAAGACCCAGCTTCAGGATGGTCCAAGAGGGTTTAGGGAACTTTGTTTCCTATTAGTAGTACAGGGAAGGGGAGATTAGTCAAACACATTGTTTTAAACCATAATAATATATTTAATTATTTGATAGTAATGTCATTTATTGTCTGATGTATTTTATATTTTTTTCAGTTTTTTTCCTAGCAACCCCATGGACTGCAGCCTACCAGGCTCCTCTGTCCATGGGATTTGCCAGGCAAGAGTACTGGAGTGGGTTGCCATTGCCTTCTCCTATGAATATTTAGGCCTCCAAAAATAACTTTTGTTTTTTATTTGTTTATTTGGATACATCAGGTCTTAGGTGCTTCTTAAGGAATCTTCAATCTTGGTCGTGGCCTGGTACTTTCGTAGTGGCATGCAAGATCTTCTCCTTGTGGCATGCAGAATCTTTAGTTGCAGCACTCGAACTCTTGCGATATGTGGTTGGGGTATGTGGGATCTAGTTCCCTAACCAGGGATCGAACCTGGGTCCCTTGCATTGAGAGCATGGAGTCTTAACCACTGTATTACCAGTGAAATCCCCCCAAATAATGTTTTAATTGGTATTGCATCAGAACTACAAGTCAATTTGAAAAAATTAATATCCTTACACTATTGATATCTTTGAATAAGGATTGTAATTTCCCTTCTAAAGATCATGTACATCACTCATTAAAAATTTTACTTGGGAGCAGATTTATTTTGCGTATATTATAACTGGACTTTGATGATTTCTTGGACATATATTGATTTTTGTAAGGTTAGTGTTTATTCTCTCTATTCTTTTATCAAGAAATAGCCCTGAGTTCTTTCTAATTTTCCTACTATGGAATTACTTAATCTGAAAAACATCATAAAATTCTTATGCTTGCCTTTCTAATATTTATTTCTCTTATTTCTGTTTTATTCTTCATTGCATTAGCTAAAAATGTCATAAAACTCTGAAATATCTAATTTTAAGTAGCATATCTTTAGTATGTATGTGTGTGCTCAGTCATGTCTGACTCTTTGGTACCCAATGGACTGTAGCCCCCAGGCTCCTCTCTCCATGGGGATTTTCCAGGCAAGAACTCTAGAGTGGCTTTCCATTTCGTTCCTCCAGGGGATCTTCCCAACCTAGGGATTGAACCCAGGTCTTCTGTGGCTCCTGCATTGGCAGGTGATTCTTTACAACTGAGCCACCTGGGAAGCCCTTTAGTATGTATAATTGAATTTTTATTTGAAATAGACACTCATCATGTTTATTTTAATTTTATATAGTAATGTATTTTATAAGGATATAAATGGGCTTTGAATTTCAGTGGTGGCCTTTTAGCATCTACTGAGATGATCATATAATTTTTTTAGTTAATTATATGGTTATTTTATTAACGCTTCCTCATATTGTCAGCTTTCTAGTCTAAGACAAATTCTTCTTGGTTTTGTGAGTTAAAGTTTTAGTGTATTTTGAACTAGAATTGCTATCATTTCATTTATTTTGTGTCTAATTCATAAGTTAGATTTGTCTAAAATTTTTTGGCATGTGACATCTTTATTAGGTTATAGTGTTGGAACTATGTTTAGCTTATAAAAGAATTGGATAACATCCAATCAGCTTCTCTGTTTTATGTTCCAGAATAAATATGTAATGATTTTCATCTATTGTATTATTATTATATTTCTAAGGCTGTTCTGAAAGAAATGCTATTTTTAAATTTTAAATGAAAGTAAACAAAGGCTTGTATTAGAGATGTTTTATAATTCAAAACCTTAAAGAACGGTAATAAAAGTTATTTCCCCACTCCAAAATGTTAAAGAAATGCCTGCCAAACCCATTATAAAAGATTATCTGTCTGGGTGTGCTCTGGGTTATACTATTACATAAGGCAGACAGAATCCTTTATTTTTCTCAGCTGTTCTACTCAATCATGGAGAGAAAATTATGCCTAGTGACTCAGCGTCTGAAATGGTATACCAAATCAAAAGTAAGTTGCTGCCTGTATATTTTTCACAATAAGTATTGCATTGTTTAGATGCTCTGTGTGTGTATGTAGTCGCTCAGTCATGTCCAACTCTTTGTGGCCCCGTGGACTGTTGGCTTGCCAAGTTCCTCTGTCCATGGAATTTTCCAGGCAAAAATACTAGAGTGGGTTGCCTTTTCCTACTCCAGGGGATCTTCCCAACCCAAGGATCAAACCCGCCTCTCTTATGTTTCCTGCATTGGCAGGCAGGTTCTTCACCACTAGCGCCTGGGAAACCCAGGTGCTGGTAGATAATACTGTTCCAAGGAAGTGTATTTCTTAGGGGGCAAAAAATGGCAATAAAGAATTTTGGTTCTTGTTTTATCTAGTTGTACATCTTGCCCGTTGAAGTTGCTCATGGCAGGTAGCTATGGAAAACTTCCAGATGAATAATATTGATAAACTTCTGAAAGATCATAGCTTTATTCAACAGAACTTTCTGCCATGTTGGAAATGTTCTATTTCTCTGTCCTGTCTCTGCTGTGACTCTAAGGACTTGAAATGTGGCTAGTGCAAATAAGGAAATAAATTTTTATTTTTACTTATTTTAAATTAAATTTAAATAGCCACTTGTGGCTAATGACTACCAGGTTGAACAGGTCAACTTTTAAGGTAGAAAATTTAATTGGTAGGGTTACATCAAAAAACCCAGGATGTTTTCACCACTAAACATTTCCTTATTATGCATAAGTAAATTTTACTTGCTAGTGTTTTGACAACTGAGAATCAAAATCAGTCTCTGCTCACTTCTCTAAAATTATTTATATTTTCATTTTAAAAACTTGATTTAGTTCTTACCTCCTCCTATCTGATCCACCTTCTTTTGCCACTCTGAGACATGTTCTGTTTTTCCTGTCATTAAACATTTGCTGTTGTTGTGGTTCCCCTTTGTTTACATGCTTTTAGCTCTGCCATTAGGTATCTTTGTAATTTTGTATCCAAACCAACTGCGTTTTTGTCACTTCCTTTAAAAAAGTGATTTGGTTTAAAAATTGAACATGTAATTTCAGATACACCCACTATGGTTCAATGATAATCCCCTGGGACTTTATTATATAAAGCATAATTTTGTACAGAGCCCAGTTTGATAGAAGCTTATCTATAGTGAATCCTAGCCATTGAACCATATTATCATTGAACCATAGTGGGTGTATCTGAAATTACATATTTATTGATTTATTGATTTACACCTTGATCAAATATAAACTCTGTGAAGGCTGGGATATCACCTGGTTTGTTAACTGTTATGTTGGTACTACCTAGAACTATGTCTGGCTTTAACTGGGTGCTCAGTAAACAGGGTCTGAGGAGCTAAGTAAAAAAAAAAAAAAAAAAAAAAATTGAACATGAACATTCTGCCATGTATTATGATGGGTAATAATATCAGAATTATATCAGTACAATGGTCATGGGTGAAAGATAATCAAGAAGAATTTGCAAAAAAAATTGTAATGAGAATTTATAAGAACAGAATTGGCACTTCAGTAAGGAAATTGCAGCTATATCACTGCACTGCTTTTCAAAGATGAAATCATTTTGCTTAATCCTTTACTATAATTATACTTTAAACTTTCTGAGAATATACACCCCGGTATATACCAGTTTTATATGTAGTCTCAGCATCTAACTCCAGTATTATTAAAATTTTAAGATTTGGTGGTTATGTTTTTGTAACAATACTACATATGCTGCTGCTTGTATTTCTGTAGCAGCAATCTGAATGTATACTTGGAAGGTTTTATGATTTCAAATGATCTAATGAGATGCAGGAGTTATTTCTGTTAATTACCTTTTGATTAACAGATTGCAGAGTACTATTTTAGAGAGATCAGAATAACCATTCATTTGAAGCTAAACCTTCATCATTTAGTAGTTGAGAATATGATCACTACCTATTTTTTTTTTAAAAAAAGCTAATTTTAAATGAAATTATCTGTGACTGAAATTCACATATTGAAAACATTGAAATATTGGGCTGGCTGGATACTAAATGAACTCAAGTTTCTATTAAGATGCTGAGTCTGGTGGTTGAGGTCATTCTAATAGGGATGAGGGAGGTAACTCACAAACTCTTCAGAAAAGAGATGCTGTACCTCACTCAGATCAGTAACAGAAGATTTGTCTAGCTTCTTGATAAAATGTAATCTTATTACCTTGGTCCCCACTAGCTCACAATTTATAATATAAAATGTAAGTTTGCACTGCTTCTTAAGAAAACACTTTGCTATCAGAATAATAATGTTTTGATATATGGCAAAACCAATACAATATTGTAAAGTTAAATAAAATAAAAAAAGAATAATAATGTGAACAAAGTAAATAACATAAAAACATGAGATTGTCCTTTATATTAATCTATTTTTCTGTGATTACCTAATTAAAGTTATATAATGTAAGATCATTTTTTATACTGGCTCCAGGATATTAACTATTTTTACCTGTTTTTATTTTTTGGCTTTCTTGGCCACTCTGTGTGGTTTGTGAAATCTTAGTCCCCTGACCAGGGATCAAACCTGGGTTCCCTGCAGTGCAAGCACAGAATCCTAACCACTACACCCCCAGGAAATTCCCTACCTGTTAATTTTTCAGGTAAATTTCAGAATTATTTTATCAAGTTCTTTGAAAGTATATGAAATTGGGATTTTGCCACATTGCTTTAAGTGTATTAATTAATTGGTAGGAGAGTGGCATTATTAAAATATTAGTCTTAAATATGGTACTTCTTTTCTTGTACTTAGTATCTTTCAAGAAAATCTTGTGATTTTCTTCATATTAATGATCTATTTCCCATTGAGAGTCATTAACATATCTGCTGCTATTACAAATTAGGATTCCTTTTTAATTACATATATCAAACTGAGTATGATTGGTACATATTAATGTTATTTCAATTTTATATATTTACCTTATTTCCAAGCATTTTTCTGAACTCTTTATTCTATATTCTTCTCCGAAAGTAGAAATTTCTTTTGTTATCTGTTTTCTTAATCAAAAATAGCATCTATTCATTTCGTGCATATAATGTTCATTAAAGTTCAAGACTCAGTAGGGTTGATAGCACTGATCTATCATATAGAGAAAGGGCTCTTGCCTGCAGAGTAGAATAACATAGGCAAATTATACTCCGGAATACCAACAAATCAATTTAGAAATAGCAGTTTCTGCTTAGACATTCGAGGGTGCATGGGGAAGATTTCATTAGAGGAAAGATCACCTTCAGGGTATTTGAAACTTGTTGCCATAAACTTCTGAAGCTTTGAAGAGGTTATTGTTATGTCGGTGTGTTGGCAATCAATAAAAAAGGCATTTATTTTTTTTTTAATTTTATTTTATTTTTAAACTTTACATAACTGTATTAGATTTGCCAAATATCAAAATGAATCTGCCACAGGTATGCATTTATTTAATATTAATAAAGTGAATGAATACATGTAGCACCTCCTGTTCTCTTAAGGTTTACTGATGAGAAAAAAGAGACCTCAAGGGTAAATGGGCATTAAACAAAGACTCACTCTGATAAATACATCATCTGTTCCTGCAGTGGAGAATTTGAGGAGCTCAGAATCCTGGCAGCCACAGAACCCTCTCCAGTGTGACCTTAACTACCCACAGGAAATCCAACCCTAATTGACATCATTCCCTTTGGAGTTGCCCATCCCAAATCCCTGATTTTTGAAACAAGGATTCAAAATAGAGAGGGTCCTACTGGACACATTTGTCAAACTGATGAAAAACTGGGTAGAACAGACCTAAACTACCACTCCACCTTCAGTTAAGGTGCCTAAACCTTCTATTGCCTGACCAGTTTCCTTCCCCACTTGCAAATTACTAAATATTCTGAATAAATTTTCAAGAACTACCAGAGCCTGAGACCTTAATCTGGAGTATCTGAAGAGCAGGTAAACCTAGCTGTTTGTATTCCCCACAGGCCAAGGACTTTCAGTGATGCCTATAGCCAGTGTTCAGGGTACTGAAACTAACTGCACACTAGGTATCTCATTTGTACCCCCAAAACAGGACTGAGTCAGACTCCACAATCCATTTCACTTGGGTGGACTCTCATGTGTCCTTAAGACTAAGAACTTTGTAAACTAGCCTAATATGAGTTTGTGGGAAGCAGTGGCTTCCAGAGAAATGTTCCACTATTTTGACTATGAGCATTGCAGTTTCCCAAAGCTCTGGTAGTTTAGGAAATAATTTGGTCTCTAATCCATTCAATCATTTGAGTCAAGAAAATAGAAACCACTGTATGTAGTTGAAACAGAAAGGGACTTAATTCTAGGAAATGGTTACAAAGGTGTTAAGAGGGCTAGAGGAAAAAGGAGGAGAAAAGGAGTGTTACTTAGAAGTGAGAAAGCTGCTATCACAAGGCATCGGCTTGGAGTCCTGCTGTATTTGCTCCTGGAAGTTCCCGGATGCCAGTACAGGAACTCTGCCTCCACAGAAGGGGCCCCCTGTGGCCAGTGCTGAATCTGCTGTTGTTCAGTTCAGTTGCTCAGTCATGTCTGACTCTTTGCCACCCCATGGACTGCAGTACGCCAGGCTTCCCTGTCCATCACTAACCCCCAAAGCCTACTCAAACTCATGTCCATCGCATTGGTGATGCCATGAAACCATCTTGTCCTCTGTTGTCTCCTTCTCCTCCTGCCTTCAATCTTTCCTAGCATCAGGGTCTTTTCTAATGAGTCAGTTCTTCACATCAGGTGGCCAAAGTATTGGAGTTTCAGCTTCAGCATCAGTCCTACCAATGAATACTCAGGACTGATTTCCTTTAGGATGGACTGGTTGGATCTCTGTACAGTCCAAGGGACTCTCAAGAGTCTTTTCCAACACCACAGTTCAATAGCATCAATTCTTTGGTGCTCAGCTTTCTTTATAGTCCAACTCTCACATCCATACATGACTATTGGAAAAACCATAGCTTTGACTAAACGGACCTTTGTTGGCAAAGTAATGTCTCTGCTTTTCAATATGCTGTCTAGGTTGGCCATAGCTTTTCTTCCAAGGAGCAAGCATCTTAATTTCATGGCTGCATTCACTGTCTGCAGTGATTTTGGAACCCCGAAAAGTTCTAGCTGGATTTAGAAAAGGCAGAGGAACCAGAGATCAACTTGCCAACATTCACTGGGTCACTGAAAAAGCAAGAGAGTTCCAGAAAAACATCTACTTTTGCTTTATTGACTATGCCAAAACCTTTGACTGTGTGGTTGGATACCAGACCACCTGACCTGCCTCCTGAAAAAATCTGTATGCAGGTCAAGAAGCAACAGTTAGAACTGGACATGGAACAACAGACTGGTTCCAAATCAGGAAAGGAGTACATCAAGGCTGTATATTGTCACCCTGCTTATTTAACTTATATACAGAGTACATCATGGGAATGCCAGGCTGGATAAAGCACAAGGTGGAATCAAGATTGCCAGGAGAAATATCAATAATCTCAGATATGCAGATGACACCACCGTTATGGCAGAAAGGGATGAAGAACTAAAGAGCCTCTTGATGCAAGTGAATGACGAGAGTGAAAAAGTTTGGCTTAAAACTCAACATTCAGGAAACTAAGGTCATGGCATCCAGTCCCATCACTTCATGGCAAATAGATGGGGAAACAATGGAAACACTGAGAGACTTTATTTTGGGGGCCTCCAAAATCTCCTGTTGATACCCCTCTATCACTGGTACAGGCTTAAATTGGCTTCATCTTTGCTTGCACCAGTGACTCCCATTGGCCAAGCCTGACTGAAAACCAGTTGATAAAGGATTCTGGGGAACAGAGTTACAGGCTTACAGCCCCTACAGTTATGGGATACAGAAGGGAGATTGTGGCGTTGTGCCAATAGAAAAATAATTGGCACAGTAATGTTCTCAGGAAGATCTTTAATCATTTTGATCAATTAGATAGAAAATTACCTCTGAATGAATTAGATAACTGTATAATAATAATCACTTTTTTTCCTTTGATTTCTTGGGAAATCTTGCTTTTGAGACTTATTAAGAAGGTAATAGCACGAGACAGAGAGTCAAGGATGGTTGAAAAGATGAAGAATGGACACAGCAGACATGGATAATTAACTTGATAAAACATGGGTTTTGAAAAAGACTATATCTTTCTAATTAAAAAATATTTTGTCTCTAAAATTGAGTGTGGAGGTCGGGCAATAAAAATTAAAAAAAAAAACCTTTTTTATTTTTTAAATTTATTTTTTAATTGAAGGATAATTGCTTTACAGAATTTTGTTGTTTTCTGTCAAACCTCAACATGAATCAGTCATAAGTATACATGTATCCCCTCCCTCTTGCACCTCCCTCCTTTCCCACCCCTCTAGATTGACACAGAGCCCCTCTTTGAGTTTCCTGAGACATACAGCAAATTCCTGTTGGCTATCTATTTTACATTTGGTAACATAAGTTTCCATGTTACTCTCCCCATACACTTCACACTCTCCTCCCCTGTCCCCATGTGCATAAGTCTGTTCTCTATGTCTGGCTCTCCATTGCTGCCCTTCAAACAGATTCTTCAGTAACATCTTTCTAGGAGGAGAAGGGGATGAGAGAGGATGAGTTGGTTGGATGGCCACACTGACTTGATGGACATGAGTTTGAGCAAGCTCTAGGAGTTGGTGATGGACAGGGAAGCCTGGCGTGCTGCAGTCCATGGGGTCGCAAAGAGCCGGACACAACTGAGTGGCTGAACTGAACTGAACAATATTTATCTTTCTCTTTCTGACTTACGTCATTCTATATAATAGGCTCTAGGTTCACCCACCTTATTAGAAGTGACTCAAATGCATTCCTTTTTATAGCTGAGTAATACTCCATTGTGTATATGTACCACAACTTCTTTATCCATTCATCTGTTGATGGACATCTAGGTTGCTTCCATGTTCTAGCTATTATAAATAGTGCTGCAATGAAGACGGGTACATGTGTCTTTTTAAATTTTGAAAACCTTTCCTTTTGTCTGAGTACCAAGAGCCAGAGATCAAATTGCCAACATCCATTGGATCATTGAAAAAGCAAGACAGTTTCAGAAAATCATCTGCTTTATTGACTATGCCAAAGCCTTTGACTGTGTAGATCACAACAAACTGTGGAAAATTCTTAAAGAGATGGGAATACCAGACCACCTGACCTGCCTCCTGAGAAATCTACAGGTCAGGAAGCAACAGTTAGAACTAGACATGGATTTAGAAAGATGGTAACAATAACCCTGTATACGAAACAGCAAAAGAGACACTGATGTATAGAACAGTCTTTTGGACTCTGTGGGAGAGGGAGAGGGTGGGATGATTTGGGAAAATGGCATTGAAACATGTATAATATCAGATATGAAATGAGTCGCCAGTCCAGGTTTGATGCACGATACTGGATGCTTGGGGCTGGTGCACTGGGACGACCCAGAGGGATGGTAGGGGGAGGGAGGTGGGAGGAGGGTTCAGGATGGGGAACACATGTATACCTGTGGTGGATTCATTTTGATATATGGCAAAACCAATACAATATTGTAAAGTTAAAAAATAAATTAAATTAAAAAAAAAGAACTAGACATGGAACAACAGACTGGTTCCAAATCAGGAAAGGAGTACATCAAGGCAGTACATTGTCACCCTGCTTATTTAACTTCTATGCAGAGTACATCATGAGAAACGCTGGACTGGATGAAGCACAAGCTGGAATCAAGATCACCGGGAGAAATATCAATAGCCTCAGATATGCAGGTGACACCACCATTATGGCAGAAAGTGAAGAGGAACTAAAGAGCCTCTTGATGAAAGTGAAAGAGGAGAGTGAAAATGTTGGCTTAAAACTCAACATTCTGAAAACTAAGATCATGGCATCTGGTCCCATCACTTCATGGAAAATAGATGGGAAAGCAATGGAAACAGTGACAGACTTTATATTTTGGGCTCCAAAATCACTGCAGATGGTGACTGCAGCCATGAAATTAAAAAGCACCTGCTCCTTGGAAGAAAAATATGACCAACCTAGACAGCATATTAAAAAGCAGAGACATTACTTTGCCAACAAAGGTCTATCTAGTCAAAGCTATGGCTTTTCCAATAGTCATGTATGGATGTAAGAGTTGGATCATGAAGAAAACTGAGCACCAAAGAATTGATGCTATTGAACTGTGGTGTTGGAGAAGACTCTTAAGAGTCCTTGGACTGGAAGGAGATCCAACCAGTCCGTCCTAAAGGAAATCAGTCCTGAATAGTCATTGGAGGGACTGATGCTGAAGCTGAAACTCCAATACGTTGGCCACCTGATGTGAAGAACTGACTCATTAGAAAAGACCCTGATGCTGGGAAAGATTGAAGGCAGGAGGAGAAGGCGATGACAGAGGATGAGATGGTTGGATAGTATCACCAACTCAATGGACATGAGTTTGAGTAGACTCCAGGAGTTGGTGATGGACAGGGAGGCCTGGAATGCTGCAGTCCATGGGGTTACAAAGAGTCGGACACGACTGTGCGACTGAACTGAGCAAGAGCCATTGAGTTTTATAAGAGGAGCATGGTGGAATCTAGGTCACTAATTATATGAAAATTCTCCTTTGTAATGAAAGAAAAATGAATCAACAAAAAATTTTTTTAAATACATAAATTAGCACCTTCACTGTCTTCAGAGAGAGTGAAACAGCAGATAGAGTTGTCCCCAAATTACCTTCCTTTCATCTTCCACCCAGGCATATCCACTAGCATTTGTAAAAGGCTCACATCACCATCAGTTGATACTTCTTTATATTTCTTCCACTTTTCACTCTGCTTCACAAAGTGCTTTATTAGAGTTCACAAGGGCTTTGTGGCTTATATGACTCAGAAATGAGTTAATTCCTATTTTATTAGGTGGCATAAAAACATCCAGTGAGCAGTGCTGAGGAGGATGATTACTCTATGGATAAACATGTATCGGTTCAGTTCAGTCGCTCAGTCGTGTCTGACTCTTTGCAACCCCATGAATTGCAGCACGCCAGGCCTCCCTGTCCATCACCAACTCCCGGAGTTCACTCAAACTCATGTCCATCGAGTCAGTGATGCCATCCAGCCATCTCATCCTCTGGCGTCCCCTTCTCCTCCTGCCCCCAATCCCTCCCAGCATCAGAGTCTTTTCCAATGAGTCAACTCTTCGCATGAGGTGGCCAACGTATTGGAGTTTCAGCTTCAGCATGAGTCCTTCTGAAGAACACCCAGGACTGATCTCCTTTAGAATGGACTGGTTGGATCTCCTTGCAGTCCAAAGGACTCTCAAGAGTCTTCTCCAGCAACACAGTTCAAAAGCATCAATTCTTTGGTGCTCAGCTTTCTTCATAGTCCAACTCTCACATCCATACATGACCACTGGAAAAACCATAGCCTTGACTAGATGGACCTTTGTCAGCAAAGTAATGTCTCTGCTTTTTAATATGCTATCTAGGTTGGTCATAACTTTCCTTCCAAGGAAGATCGTTTCAAAGATTGTTTTGAAAATTCTACTCTGTAGTAAAGCACATTTAATTTTTTAAATATTGTGAGTGTAAAACATTAGCTTTTAAAATGAACTTTGTTCCTTGCCAGGATGTGTGAGTTGGTGTATGTATTATATATACATATATAATATATATGTATAAGTTATGACTATATTTTGTGGGGTACCACTATTCAATGATGTTCCAGAGACTTCTTTCAGAATTATGAAATGTTTAAGAATTATAAAAAAGTGAAATATCCTTCTAGAACTTCATTTTTAAAGCTGTCACTTGCTGTCATCATGAAATGCCTACTATATGTTCATTGTAAAGTAATATCAGAGAAGGCAATGGCACTATACCCCACTCCAGTTCTCTTGCCTGGAAAATCCCATGGACAGAGGAGCCTGGTGGGCTGCAGTCCATGGGGTCGCTAAGAGTCAGACATGACTGAGTGACTTCACTTTCACTTTTCACTTTCATGCACTGGAGAAGGAAATGGCAGCCCACTCCAGTGTTCTTGCCTGGAGAATCCCAGGGACGGGGAAGCCTGGTGGGCTGCCATCGATGGGGCACACAGAGTAGGACACAACTGAAGTGACTTAGCAGCAGCAGCAGCAAAGTAATATGGAAATAATAAATTCATATAAATATATTTATACTTTCACATGATGAAAAGGAGTATTTCTGTCAGATGCTTTTCTTAAGTTTGTGCACAGTTCTCCACCCAGTTCTCCTGTGTCTGAAGTAAGTCAATCCTTTTCAGAGTTAATCCTCCTAGGAAAATACTGGAAAGGTGAAAGCAGTGCATCAAGTTATACTGGTGTGTGTAACTTAACCTTTTCACCCCTTGGAGGTAATAGGGTGAACATTCAAGCCACAGTTGTAGAGAACTGCATAGAGACCCCAGAGGGGTCATTTCACAGATGGCCTGTATTTAATTCCATTTGGGTGGTCTGCACAGGTATGGCTGTACTTTTTCTTCAAATAACAAGACTTTTCCATACCTGTGGTGGTAGAAAAAATGATGGTCCCCGAGTTGTCCATTTCCTATAGATCCAGAATCTGGCATCTTACATGGCAAAAAAAGGATTTTTCAGATGTGATTAAGAATGTTGGAAAAGGACATTATTCTGGATTATCCAGTGGGCTCAATCTAACCACATGGCTCTTTAAAAGTGGACTTTTTCTCAGCTGTGATTAGAGTGAGATGTGACCATGCAAGAAGAGCAAGGGGGAGGTGTAATATTGATGACTTTGAAGATAGAGAAAGGGGCCAAAAATTGAGAAATGTAAGCAGCCTCTGGAAGCTGAAAAAGGCAAGGAAACAGATTCTCTCAGAGCCTGCAAAAAGGATAGCTGTGAAAACACCTTGATTTTAGGTCAGTGAGACCTGTGCCTAATTTCTGACCTACGGAACTGTAAGATAATAAGTTTGTGTTATTTTAACCCTAGGTTTATGGCAACTTGTTACTCCAAAAATAGAAAACAAATATACCTACAAAGCCACTGCCCCAGGCCCACTGCTTCCTCAGCCATCCTGAGCCTCCTCTTGGGACTCTCAATCCATAAACAAACGGGTAACCCCTGGCCTGGCAAAGTTCCCTGGGGCCCTGTCCCAACACAGCACAGCTTTAGTTCTGACTGGACTACACCCAACTTAACCAGTTGTGAAATATTTTGAACATTACTTTCAATTTCAGGGACCTAAACCAGTGACTTTCAACCTTTTTTGACTCCACCCTACCTATAGTAAGATTACACATTTTTATTTCAAACTAGGACATAAGACTGGAGAAGGCAATGGCAAGCCACTCCAATACTCCTGCCTAGAAAATCCCATGGATGGAGGAGCCTGGTAGGCTGCAGTCCATGGGGTCCACTACAAGTCGGACGCGATTGAGCGACTTCACTTTCATTTTTCACTTTCACACAATGGAGAAGGCATTGGCAGCCCACTCCAGTGTTCTTGCCTGGAGAATCCCAGGGAAGGCAGAGCCTGGTGGGCTGCCGTCTATGGGGTCGCACAGAGTCGGACACGACTGAAGCAACTTAGCAGCAGCAGCAGGACATAAGACATATTCCCACACATACAAATTATATAACGGAAACTAAGATTTCATGAAACTATTTAGCTTTACTGCTTGCATTGCACTGTGAAATTTTCAATTCTATTCTCTTCTATTTTGTTAGTGTAAATTTCAACCCACTGAACTGATTTCATGATTCAGTAGCAGGTTTCAAGCTTCAGCTGAAAAACACTGACCTTGATCTTGACAATGCTATGGTCAAGATGTAGAGTTTTTGATGGCGAATATATTGTTTCTTTTTATTATTTCTTAATTAATTTATTCTTTTGGCCACACTTCACAGCATGTGGGATCTTAGTTCCTCCACGAAAGATGAAACCTGCAGTGGAGTCACCAGGTCTTAACCACTGGACTGCCAGGGAAGTACCAATTCTGTATTATTTTTAAAGGAAGTTGACTTTGTTCAGAATTTAAATAGTTTCTATATGTAACCTTAATTCATTGTTATTAAATGTTATTTATGGATGTACTAAAAATGTATCAATTTTCTCAAAGTGAATATCAAACCCATGACAGTTTGTAAATTAAGCCTGACAGTAGGAGAGAGGAACCACAATAGGGAGGGGGTGCATTTTAGGAACAATTTTTAAATGAATAGATATAGTCATTGGGCACATGTATTTAGTGTTCTGCTTTCTGTTGCTCAATTTTTTTCATTTCTGCTTTTATGTTGAATATTTCCCTTTTTGTGCTTTTAAAATATTACCTATTTCCTTTTCTAGATTTGTTATGTTAATTTATGGCATTTTTTTTCCTTATTACTATTTATAGCTGCAGTATCATTTCAGGCACTTAGACTTTGTTTTAGTAGCCTCTTAATTTGAGTTCCTGGTGGAGTTTAAATGTGAGTTTCAAATTATGTTTATTACAACTCAGTTAGCTTTTCTAGGTATTGGTAGCAAAAAACAGTTTGGCAGTTATAGTGTGTATGCTTTCACTAGTTTATTTTGTGGAACAAATCATCTCCCTAATCCTTGTGCCTAGAGAATCCCAGAGATGGGGGAGCCTGGTGGGCTGCCGTCTGTGAGGTCACACAGAGTTGGACACGACTGAAGTGACTTAGCAATCCTTGTGGCTTACAACGTGCATGCTTGCTCAGTCGCTTCAGTTGTGTCCAACTCTGCGACTGTATGGACTGTAGCCCACCAGGTTCCTCAGTCCGTGGGATTCTCCAGGCAAGAATACTGGAGTGGGTTGCCATTTTCCTCCTCCAGGGGATCTTCCTGACCCAGGGGTTGAACCTGGGTCTCCTGTATTATAGGCGGATTCTTTACCACTGAGCCATCGGGGAAGCCCCTGGCTTACAGCAGCAATGGTTTAGTGCTCCTCTACTACACCTGTTTGCTACAGCTCTGTTCCAGGATCTTTATTCCAGGATGTAAACTTATGGCAGAAAGTGAAGAGGAACTAAAAAGCCTCTTGATGAAAGTGAAAGTGAAGAGTGAAAAAGTTGGCTTAAAGCTCAACATTCAGAAAACAAAGATCATGGCATCCGGTCCCATCACTTCATGGGAAATAGATGGGAAAACAGTGGAAACAGTGTCAGATTTTATTTTTCTGGGCTCCAAAATCACTGCAGGTGGTGACTGCAGCCATGAAATTAAAAGACGCTTACTCCTTGGAAGGAAAGTTATGACCAACCTAGATAGCATATTGAAAAGCAGAGACATTACTTTGCCAACAAAGGTTCATCTAGTCAAGGCTATGGTTTTTCCTGTGGTCATGTATGGATGTGAGAGTTGGACTGTGAAGAAGGCTGAGCGCAAAAGGATCGATGCTTTTGAACTGTGGTGTTGGGGAAGACTCTTGAGAGTCCCTTGGACTGCAAGGAGATCCAACCAGTCCATTCTGAAGGAGATCAGCCCTGGGATTTCTTTGGAAGGAATGATGCTAAAGCTGAAACTTCAGTACTTTGGCCACCTCATGCGAAGAGCTGACTCATTGGAAAAGACTCTGATGCTGGGAGGGATTGGGGGCAGGAGGAGAAGGGGACGCCAGAGGATGAGATGGCTGGATGGCATCACTGACTCGATGGACGTGAGTCTGAGTGAACTCCGGGAGTTGGTGATGGACAGGGAGGCCTGGTGTGCTGCGATTCATGGGGTCACAAAGAGTCGGACACGACTGAGCAACTGATCTGATCTGATCTGAAACTGAAGGAGCAGCCCTGTGTGAGACATGCCGGTCCATGGTTGAGTCACAAGATGTCTCTTAAAAGCATCTGCTCAAATGTGGAGCATACATCACTTCTGCATGCATTTCTTAGGTTCATGCAAGTCATAGGGCTAAACCTGATGGCATAGTCCTTTCATAGACAGGGCGGTAAATAATAGGGAAACAATAGTAGAATCTAACCTCATGTTATCCCCTGTAATGCTGCAACCCAAAAGGTTTATCCTTGCATCTCTGTCAGTTCAAAACTCTATTTAATTGTTGGATTATATCTGAGATTTACCATTATAGCATTTACATTTCCATTTTCAAATGTATCTTTAATCATGATAAAATACTGTTTGTCTCCCTTAATGCTTTTGCTATAAAATTAGCTATGCTGATCATGTTTTTACAGGCCATGCCAGGCTGTGGCTACTGTGAGTTATAATAACATTAGGAAAGCAGTATTTTTCTACCTTAACCTATACCCACAGCAATGCCAGACCTCATCACTCAAAATTCACCAGCTATTGCATGGGCTAATTCAAGGAGCCCTGTGGTTCCCAGGAGGATCCTTCTTGGTACCTCTCTAGCCTGGGTCCCCGGTATGCCAAGAGATGAGCAGCATTTCCTCTGTAGACCTCCATAAGTCTCTCTGCAGAGCAGTGTTTGCACATCTCACACCTTCAGAGGTTCTGGGGAGTTCACTCTTCCTAAATTAATAGTCATCTTTCCCCAGAGCTTTGGCTCAAGTTCCTAAGATACAACTGGATAGTGAATGATATGATTAATATACTGTACCAAACTCAAAATTACCCCAGACCTTTCATTTCAGTTCAATTACAGCCAAATCTTTCATTTCAGTAAACTTATTTCTCTCTCCCTCACTGCTCCCTGCTTTCCTCCCTGCTCCACACTCCCTGTCTCCAGCATCCCTTCTCCCCTCTCCCTCTACATGAGGCTCCTCTGCTGTTCCTGCTGGTGTATCCTGTAATAAACCAATCCCACCCTGGAATCTTTGTGAAACTGATATAATTTAAACACCAGGTTTTTATTGTGCTTGTATAGACAGGCACTATGAATTGTAGGCCATTCTTGCTTTATTGCTGTGCTTAGTCACTCAGTCGTGTCCTACTCTGCGACCCCATAGACTGTAGTCTGCCAGGTTCCTCTGTCTGTGGGAATTCTCCAGGCAAGAATACTGGAATGGGTTGTCATGCCTTCCCCCAGGAGATCTTCCTGACTCAGGGATCGAACCCAGGTCTCATGCATTACAGGCAGATTCTTTGCTCTGAGCCACTTGCTTTATTAAAATATTATTTAAAAACATTTTATCATAGTAATCACATATGGAAAAAGCAACGTACTAGAGTTTATAATGAAATTATAGTCTACTGCCGTATCTCCCCCTCCCCTAATTCAATTTCCCAGGAGGAATCACTTTTGTTTCTGTTTCAAGGATTTTTGATGGTTACTTCCTTAATTCTAAAAAATGAGCCTTTACTACTATTTCTTGATTTACTGGTAAATCACAGTATTAAAATGAGAAGATTTGTTCCCCTCTTCTTCCATGTGTTCTCCTCAGTCTTCCTCCTGCTTTCTGTACTTGTACCTTTACTTTCAAATTATAAAGGTTGGCATTTATATTTTCTCTGAAATGAAGTGAAAGTCACTCAGTTGTGTCTGACTCTTTGTGACCCCATGGACTGTAGTCCCCATGGAATTTTCCAGGCCAGAATACTGGAGTGAGTAACCTTTCCTTTCTCCAGGGGATCTTCCCAACCCAGGGATTGAACCCAGGTCTCCCGCACTGCAGGCGGATTCTTTACCAGCTGAGTCACAAGGGAAGCCCATATTTTCTCTAGTAACCATAATTAACTTTTCCCTGAACTAATTCATAGGCTGCTTCTAAAAATTGAAAACTGCTAACACCATTGACATAACTGTGTAAGTATTGTTGATAGGAAAATTAGATAGTAAGATTTCATTTTCCTCTGTACAGGGGCTTTACAGATCATATAACAGACTGTTCAGATTTAAGTTTATAAAGTTTTCACTAGGCTGATTTGATTTTCTACTTCCATCTCTTTTTACTTATGCTGAAAATCTTGGTTCTGATGACAATACATATTAGTATTTACATGGTTATGTTACTCTTTACCTCACAAAGTTTTATTTTTTTTTTTAATGTCAACTAGTAATTACCTTAAACGTAAATGGGTTGAATGCCCCAACCAAAAGACAAAGACTGGCTGAATGGATACAAAAGCAAGACCCCTACATATGTTGTCTACAAGAGACCCACCTCAAAACAGGGGACACATACAGACTGAAAGTGAAGGGCTGGAAAAAGATTTTCCATGCAAATAGGGACCAAAAGAAAGCAGGAGTAGCAATACTCATATCAGATAAAATGACTTTAAAACAAAGGCTGTGAAAAGAGACAAAGATGGTCACTACATAATGATCAAAGGATCAATCCAAGAAGAAGATATAACAATTATAAATATGTATGCATCCAACACGGGAGCACCGCAATATTTAAGACAAATGCTAACAAGTATGAAAGGAGAAATTAACAATAACACAATAATAGTGGGAGACTTTAATACCCCACTCACACCTATGGATAGATCGACTAAACAGAAAATTAACAAGGAAACACAAACTTTAAACAATACAATAGACCAGTTAGACCTAATTGATATCTATAGGTCATTTCATCCCAAAACAATGAATTTCACCTTTTTCTCAAGCGCACATAGAACCTTCTCCAGGATAGATCACATCCTGGGCCATAAATCTAGCCTTGGTAAATTCAAAAAAATAGAAATCATTCCCAGCATCTTCTCTGACCACAATGCAGTAAGATTAGATCTCAATTACAGGAGAAAAACAATTAAAAATTCCAACATATGGAGGCTGAACAACACGCTGCTGAATAACCAACAAATCACAGAAGAAATCAAAAAAGAAATCAAAATTTGCATAGAAACGAACGAAAATGAAAACACAACAACCCAAAACCTGTGGGACACTGTAAAAGCAATCCTAAGGGGAAAGTTCATAGCAATACAGGCATACCTCAAGAAACAAGAAAAAAGTCAAATAAATAGCCTAACTCTACACCTAAAGCAACTAGAAAAGGAAGAAGTTAAGAACCCCAGGGTTAGTAGAAGGAAAGAAATCTTAAAAATTAGGGCAGAAATAAATGCAAAAGAAACAAAAGAGACCGTAGCAAAAATCAACAAAGCCAAAAGCTGGTTCTTTGAAAGGATAAATAAAATTGACAAACCATTAGCCAGACTCATCAAGAAACAAAGGGAGAAAAATCAAATCAATAAAATTAGAAATGAAAATGGAGAGATCACAACAGACAACACAGAAATACAAAGGATCATAAGAGACTACTATCAACAATTATATGCCAATAAAATGGACAACGTGGAAGAAATGGACAAATTCTTAGAAAAGTACAACTTTCCAAAACTGGACCAGGAAGAAACAGAAAATCTAAACAGACCCATCACAAGCACAGAAATTGAAACTGTAATCAAAAATCTTCCAGCAAACAAAAGCCCAGGTCCAGACAGCTTCACAGCTAAATTCTACCAAAAATTTAGTGAAGAGCTAACACCTATCCTACTCAAACTCTTCCAGAAAATTGCAGAGGAAGGTAAACTTCCAAACTCATTCTATGAGGCCACCATCACCCTAATACCAAAACCTGACAAAGATCCCACAAAAAAAGAAAACTACAGGCCAATATCACTGATGAACATAGATGCAAAAATCCTTAACAAAATCCTAGCAATCAGAATCCAACAACACATTAAAAAGATCATACACCAGGACCAAGTGGGCTTTATCCCAGGGATGCAAGGATTCTTCAATATCCGCAAATCAATCAATGTAATACACCACATTAACAAATTGAAAAATAAAAACCATATGATTATCTCAATAGATGCAGAGAAAGCCTTTGACAAAATTCAACATCCATTTATGACAAAAACTCTCCAGAAAGCAGGAATAGAAGGAACATACCTCAACATAATCAAAGCTATATATGACAAACCCACAGCAAACATTATCCTCAATGGTGAAAAATTGAAAGCATTTCCTCTAAAGTCAGGAACAAGACAAGGGTGCCCACTTTCACCATTACTATTCAACATAGTTTTGGAAGTTTTGGCCACAGCAATCAGAGCAGAAGAAGAAATAAAAGGAATCCAAATTGGAAAAGAAGAAGTAAAACTCTCACTATTTGCAGATGACATGATCCTCTACATAGAAAACCCTAAAGAATCCACCAGAAAATTACTAGAACTAATCAATGATTATAGTAAAGTTGCAGGATATAAAATCAACACCCAGAAATCCCTTGCATTCCTATACACTAATAATGAGAAAACAGAAAGAGAAATTAAGGAAACAATTCCATTCACCATTGCAACGGAAAGAATAAAATACTTAGGAATATATCTACCTAAAGAAACTAAAGACCTATATATAGAAAACTATAAAACACTGGTGAAAGAAATCAAAGAGGACACTAATAGATGGAGAAATATACCATGTTCATGGATTGGAAGAATCAATATAGTGAAAATGAGTATACTACCCAAAGCAATTTATAGATTCAATGCAATCCCTATCAACCTACCAATGGTATTCTTCACAGATCTAGAACAAATAATTTCACAATTTGTATGGAAATACAAAAAACCTCGAATAGCCAAAGCGATCTTGAGAGAGAAGAATGGAACTGGAAGAATCAACCTACCTGACTTCAGGCTCTACCACAAAGCCACAGTCATCAAGACAGTATGGTACTGGCACAAAGACAGAAATATAGATCAATGGAACAAAATAGAAAGCCCAGAGATAAATCCACGCACATATGAACACCTTATCTTTGACAAAGGAGGCAAGAATATACAATGGATTAAAGACAATCTCTTTAACAAGTGGTGCTGGGAAATCTGGTCAACCACTTGTAAAAGAATGAAACTAGAACACTTTCTAACACCATACACAAAAATAAACTCAAAATGGATTAAAGATCTCAACGTAAGACCAGAAACTATAAAACTCCTAGAGAACATAGGCAAAACACTCTCCGACATACATCACAGCAGGATCCTCTATGTAACCCACCTCCCAGAATATTGGAAATAAAGCAAAAATAAACAAATGGGACCTAATTAAACTTAAAAGCTTCTGCACAACAAAGGAAACTATAAGCAAGGTGAAAAGACAGCCTTCAGAATGGGAGAAATTAATAGCAAATGAAGCAACTGACAAACAACTAATCTCAAAAATATACAAGCAACTCCTACAGCTCAACTCCAGAAAAATAAATGACCCAATCAAAAAATGGGCCAAAGAACTAAATAGACATTTCTCCAAAGAAGACATACAGATGGCTAACAAACACATGAAAAGATGCTCAACATCACTCATTATCAGAGAAATGCAAATCAAAACCACTATGAGGTACCATTTCATGCCAGTCAGAATGGCTGCAATCCAAAAGTCTACAAGCAAGAAATGCTGGAGAGGGTGTGGAGAAAAGGGAACCCTCTTACACTGTTGGTGGGAATGCAAACTAATACAGCCACTATGGAGAACAGTGTGGAGATTCCTTAAAAAACTGGAAATAGAACTGCCTTATGACCCAGCAATCCCACTACTGGGCATACACACAGAGGAAACCAGAAGGGAAAGAGACACGTGTACCCCAATGTTCATCGCAGCACTGTTTATAATAGCCAGGACATGGAATCAACCTAGATGCCCATCAGCAGATGAATGGATAAGAAAGCTGTGGTACATATACACAATGGAGTATTACTCGGCCATTAAAAAGAATACATTTGAATCAGTTCTAATGAGGTGGATGAAACTGGAACCTATTATACAGAGTGAAGAAAGCCAGAAAGAAAAACACCAATACAGTATACTAACGCATATATATGGAATTTAGAAAGATGGTAACAATAACCCTGTGTATGAGACAGCAAAAGAGACACTGATGTATAGAACAGTCTTATGGACTCTGTGGGAGAGGGAGAGGGTGGGAAGATTTGCGAGAATGGCATTTAAACATGTAGAATATCATGTATGAAATGAGTCGCCAGTCCAGGTTCGATGCACAATACTGGATGCTTGGGGCTGGTGCACTGGGACGACTCAGAGGGATGGTATGGGGACGGAGGAGGGAGGAGGGTTCAGGATGGGGAATACATGTATACCTGTGGCGGATTCATTTCGATATTTGGCAAAACCAATACAATATTGTAAAGTTTAAAAATAAAATTAAAAAAATTAAAAAAATTTTTTTTAAATTTACCTAAAATAAATAAATAAACAAATAAATGTCAACTAGTAAAAGTTGAAAGAATAGTATAATAAATGCCTGTATACCATTTATCTAGATTCACAGATGATTAGATTTTTTTTGCCACATTTGCTTTCTCTTTTTTGTTTTTGCTGAGTCATTTGGAAACAAGTTACAGATAGCACGACAATTCACCATTTGCATGTTTCTCCTGGAACAAGGACATTTTCTTATAAAACCACAATCCTATGATCAGACCCAAGAACTTTAATATTAATTCTGTTATACCTATGACTTAACCCATATCCAAATTTCCCCAATTATCACCCAAAATATCCTTTATAGCTTTTCTTCTATCCAAATTTCAATCAGGGCTCACTCATTATATGTAATAGAAATATGTCTTTAGTCTCCTTGATTGTCCTTCAGTTTTCATTTGTTTGGTCTTTCATGACACTTGACAATTTTTTCTTAATAATTTTATGTATTTATTCACTGCGCTGGGTCTTTGTTGCTGTGCAGGCTTTTCTCTAGTTGTGGCAACAGGAGATACTCTCCAGTTGTGGTGCAGGGCTTCTCATTGCTATAGCTTCTTTTGTCACAGAGCACAGGCTGTGGGCACACAGGCTTCAGTATCTGCAGCTCCTGGGCTCTAGAGCACAGGCTCAATAGTTGTGGCACAAGGGTTTAGTTGTTCCTCAGCATGTGAGATCTTCCTGGATCAGGGATAGAACCTGTGTCTCCTGCATTGGCAGGTGGATCTTTATCACTGGGTCACCAGGGAAACCCTGACACTGACAATTTTGAAGAGCCCAGGAAATTACTTTGTAGAATGTCCTACATTCTAAATTTATCCCATTGCTTCATCATGATTAGATTCAGGTGCAACATTGTTTTTAAGAATGTCATAGGAAAAGTGTGCCCTTCCCATCACGTCACATCAGGATTCTAGTTTGTCTCACTCTTAACAATGCTAAGAACCTTTTGACACAGATGGTGTCAGATTTCTCCAATGCAAAGGTACCATTGCTCTTGTAATTAGTAATCTGTGGGGTGATTCTTCAAGACAAATCACGTGTTTCCTAGTCACCCTCCACTCAATAGTTTTGGCATCCACTGATGCCTATTTTCATACTGTTCATCGGGTTCTCAAGGCAAGAATACTGAAGTGGCTTGCCATTCCCTTCTCCAGTAGACCACATTTTGTCAGAACTGTCCACCATGACCCGTCCATCTTGGGTGGCCCTACCCATCACGGCTCATAGTTTCATTGAGTTAGACAAGGCTGTGGTCCATGTGAATGGGAAAGACTAGAGATCTCTTCAAGAAAATTAGAGATACCAAGGGAACATTTCATGCAAAGATGGGCACAATAAAGGACAGAAATGTTATGGCCCTAACAGAAGCAGAATATATTAAGAGTGGCAAGAATACCCAGAAGAACTGTACAAAAAAGATCTTCACGACCCAGATAATCAACGATGGTGTGATCAGTGACCTAGAACCAGATATGCTGGAATACCAAGTCAAGTGGGCCTTAGGAAGCATCCCTACGAACAAAGCTAGTGGAGGTGATGGAATTCCAGTGGAGCTATTTCAAATCCTAAAAGATGATGCTGTGAAAGTGTTGCACTCAATATGTCAGCAAATTTGGAAAACTCAGCAGTGGCCACAGGACTGGAAAAGGTCCGTTTTCATTCCAATCCCAAAGAAAGGCAATGCCAAAGAATGCTCAAAGTACTACACAGTTGCACTCATCTCACACACTAGTAAAGTAATGCTCAAAATTCTCCAAGCCAGGCTTCAACAGTATGTGAACTGTGAACTTCCAGATGTTCAAGCTGGTTTTAGAAAAGGCAGAGGAACCAGAGATCAAATTGCCAACATCCGCTGGATCATCAAAAAAGCAAGAGAGTTACAGAAAAACATCTTGCGCTTTATTGACTATGCCAAAGCCTTTGACTGTGTGGATCACAACAAACTGTGGAAAATTCTTCAAGAGATGGGAATACCAGACCACCTGACCTGCCTCTTGAGAAATCTGTATGCAGGTCAGGAAGCAACAGTTAGAACTGGACATAGAACAACAGACTGATTCCAAATAGGAGAAGGAGTACGTCAAGGCTGTATATTGTCACCCTGCTTATTTAACTTATATGCAGAGTACATCATGAGAAACGCTGGGCTGGATGAAGCACAAGCTGGAATCAAGATCGCAGGGAGAAATATCAATAACTTCAGATATGCAGATGACACCACCCTTATGGCAGAAAGTGAAGAGGAACTAAAAAGCCTCTTGATGAAAGTGAAAGAGGAGAGTGAAAAAGTTGGCTTAAAGCTCAACATTCAGAAAACGAAGATCATGGCATCTGATCCCATCACTTCATGACAAATAGATGGGGAAACAATGTCAGACTTTATCTTTTTGGGCTCCAAAATCACTGCAGATAGTGACTGCAGCCTTGAAATTAAAAAGCACTTGCTCCTTGGAAGAAAAGTTATAACCAACCTAGACAGCATATTCAAAAGCAGAGACATTACTTTGCCAACAAAGGTCCGTCTAGTCAAGGCTATGGTTATTCCAGTAGTCATGTATGGATGTGAGAGTTGGACTGTGAAGAAAGCTGAGTGCCAAAGAATTGATGATTTTGTACTGTGGTGTTGGAGAAGACTCTTGAGAGTCCTTGGACTGCAAGGAGATCCAACCAGTCCATCCTAAAGGAAATCAGTCCTGAATATTCATTGGAAGGACTGATGCTGAAGCTGAAACTCCAATACTTTGGCCACCTAATGCGAATAACTGACTCATTTGAAAAGATGCTGGGAAAAATTGAAGGCAGGAGGAGAAGGCGATGACACAGGATGAGATGGTTGGATGGCATCACCGACTCAATGGACATGCGTTTGAGTGAACTCCGGGAATTGGTGATGGACAGGGAGGCCTGGCGTGTTGCAGTCCATGAGGTCTCAAAGAGTCAGACATGACTGAGAGACTGAAATGAACTGAACTGATGCCTCTTGCTTAAATCGGTTACACTGACGTTTTTAAATGGTGGTTTTCTAAGTCACTCTTTTGTAATGGCTGCATAGTCACCAGCCTTTAGAGTTGTATCATAATTTATTCATTAAGTTCCCTGTCAATGGATTTAGACTGTTTTCAGTCTATTGCTGTTCCAATCAATACTGCACAACTGTAACTGTTAGATGAATCCCAGGGAGGAAAATTGCTAGGTCAAAAGCATTTAACATTTTGATAGTTATTTCAAGATTGCCTCCCAAGAGAGATAATACCAATTTGCATCCCCACTATCAGAACATAAAACTGTCTACTTACGCAACTCCCTTATTTTTCTGACTACGTATTTTGGCTTTATGTCTACCACCACCTCCTGTTTCCTAGCTTTCTCCCACCATACCTTGACTCCCACAATTCTTCCACTCCTTCTGAAACCTAAAGGCCACTGTCTCCTTTTCACTGCTCATTATTCCCCCTCATTTTGTCTAGTTTCTACTTATCCAGCTCATATCCTATGATTCATCATTATAATTACTCTTTTGCATACATCCTCAAATCCTTTACCCTGATCTCCCTCTACTGTACTTTATGTCCAAACTCCAGCCCCATTTAAAACCAACTCACTTCCTGTGTCACACCCAGCAGCTAAATGTGACTGGAGAAAAAACCAACAACTACTCATTACAAATTCATGGCCCCAACCTCAAACAGGCCTTTAATGAAATCCCAGTATGTTCCCTAACCCATTGGCTGGATTTCCTAGAGGGTGGTTTCATTCCTTTTCCTCTTTCCTCAACTCTTCAACGTCTCCTGACCCCTCTTGTGACGACTTTGCTTCCTACTTTGCAGAGAACAGAATATCCACAGCTACCACCACAGCTACTGGCCTGCCAGCATCAGTGCTCAAATACCTGTTTCCTTTCTTGGATCTGTGAATATATTGCTGGTCCTCCTGTAGCTCAGATGGTGAATAATCTGCCTGCAATGCAGGAGACTCAGGTTTGATCCCTGGGTCAGGAAGATCCCTTGAAGAAGGGAATGGCAGCCCACTCCAGTATACTTGCCTGGAGAATTCCATGGACAGAGGAGCCTGGCATGCTGCAGTCTATGGGTTGCAGAGTTGAACACAACTGAGCAACTAACACAGCCACACACACACACACACACACCCCTCCTGTCTAAAGCCACCCTCTGCAGTTGTGCACTGGGTTGTTTCCCCATCCACATACTCAAGGTCCTCCAGCAATTGTTCTTTTTCTCTCCTGCATTATTTCTCCCTAGTAATCATTCCCATTAGTATCAAACATACTACAACATCTCCCATTTGGAAAAAAAAATCATCCCCTCCAGTATTCTTGCCTGGAGAATCCCCATGGACAGAGGAGCCTGGTGGGCTGCAGTCCATAGGGTTGCAAAGAGTCAGACACAACTGATCGACTAATCATACACACAGGCCACAAAAAGCAGCTTTGGTCAAAGTCCCCAGTGACCTCTGTGTTACCATATCCAAAGATAAGTTCTTAGTCTTCACCTTGCATTTAACCTACATATAGTGTATGACATAGTTGGTCATTTCTTTCTTGAAACATTTTATCCTAAACTCAAATGTTACTTCATCAGAGAGTCCTTTCCTGAGCACTGTGAATTAAATAGCCGAAGTAACTAGCCCTTTCTGCTCTGTACTATTTACCCCTCTATTCTGCAGTATTGATTACCACCTGACATATTTTATATTTGTTTATTGACTTTATCCTTTATTTCAATCCCAACTTGAGCAAAGCAACTGTAAAATGGTATCTTTATGACAACTAGGGATTTTTTAATATAGACCAGTTATCAAATGATATTAAGCATAATTTTGTTAGGCATGGTTCTTATTGGGGGGGAAATATTTATCAATTAGAGGATGTATAATGAAGTATCTGTGAGTTAATGGACATAATGTCCAAAATTTTTCTTTAACATACTCAAGAATGAGTTCAAAACTTCTGGCTTGAGCAACTGGGAAATGAGGCTGTTATTTGCTGCGATATTTGAAGACTGCAGGTGAAGCTAGTTTTGCAGAGGGAGTGGGGCTTGTTTTGACACTGCCAAGTTTAAGATATGTGTTGCTAACTAACTATTGTGTAGATAATCAAGTAGAGCTGTTGACCGTCTTGATTGACCAGTATCTAGATGTACCAGTCAGGAGTTCAGGGAAATAGATGAGGCTGGAGATAAATATCTGTGAATCATCAAAGTCTACATGGTATTTAAAGTCATGAGTCTGGCTGGGAATATTTAGAAAATGATAATCAGATTTTTTTTTTTCAAAAAAGAATAAAAGAGGTCTGAGAACTAAGCCCTACAGCATTCGAAAATTATCAGGCTAGATATGAGAAGTCATCAGAGGAGACCAGAGAGGAGAGGCCAGCGAGTAGAACAGATATGGCAGCCTGAAAGGCAAATGGCTAGTGTCCCCCCACCCAGGGTTGCAAAACTGACAGTACCACTAAAGGTTTAACAAGTGAGTCTAACACAATACTTATTTATAACACAATAGTTTATTTCAGCATATCCACTGACTGAAGGCCAAAACTTTCATAGTACTGTGGCACTCCATTAGAATTTTTAAATAAAATAGTCATTATTGTGCAAATTATGGATTAAAGATTAGCTGAAGTGAAAGTGTTAGTCGCTCAGTTGTGTCCTACTCTTTGCCATCCCATGGACTGTAGTCCACCAGGCTTCTCTGTCTGTGGGGATTCTCCAGGCAAGAATACTGGAGTGGGTAGCCATTCCCTTCTCCAGGGGATTTTCCCAACCCAGGGATCGAACCTAGTCTCCTGCATTGCAGGCAGATTCTTTACTGTCTGGGCCACCAGGGAAGCCCAAAGATTAGCTAAGTGTCATTAATAATCTCAACACTTAGCTCTGTTTTATACCACGCTGCATTGTGCTGACTACTGTTGTGCTCCAGCAAGAGGCTTCAGGGCCAGCACTCGCATCCCTGAGCTGCTGGGAGTATGGACTAGAGTTGGCTCACTGCCACCTCTCCTGCTGGGAATCCCTCTTGGCTGCAGGGACCTGCCTCTCCCAAAGTTATACCCCTACTAGGAGGCAGCCTGTGTCAAATGAATATAAAGTCTGGCCCCTTGTCTCAATTTGGGACAACTCTGAAGGATCAGCCCCCCCTTCAGAACCCCACATGGAATGACTGAGGCCTCAGCTGAAACCTCACTGGAGTCAGCTTCTCCACTGTTCAGCCCTGCCTGCCTTACCTCCCCAGAGGTCTCTATCTAATAAATTTCTGCATACAACTCTCCACCCTAGAACCTTCATGTAGGGCACTCACCCTGAAACCATGTCTACCAGAGGTGCCATTATCCTCTAACGTAATTGTGCCATTTACAATGTGTGGTAGTTACACAGTTTATTATTTGTTGAAAAATCCAAGTCATTTGTTCTGTAGAATTTTCCATGTTCTGGATTTGGCTGATAGTATCCCTGTGAGTAGTTTTATTCTGATACTTTCTGTGAACCGTTAGTAATACTAAAGACTCAAGTTCAACTCCATCCATTTAAACGTCGTATTCTGAAACCTTTTTTAACTTTTCTTTTTCTGCCCTGTGAAATGTAAGCATTGCTTATCTGATCCTAAGAAGAGATGAAAATCAAAGCTCCCCAGGATCAGGAGAGCTCATTTATAATTGTATCTCCCTCCCCTACCCCCTCATCGCCACAGACTTGGTGTACGCAACATAAAGGCCTTCCAGATGCTAAAACCAAATGACTGAAGAATATGTTTACTTAGGTTTAAGGCCTTAAACGATGAATACCTTCCTCCCAAAACAGAGTCTGATTATCTTATTCTCATCTAGGAAGAGAACCAAAGACAGCAACACCATCTCTGGACTATTTGCATGTAGAATTCCACGTTGTTACTAATTTTAAAAGCCATCCTGGCTTTCTTCTGTCAAATGGTTTGATTGTGGATCACATTCTTTCACCGACAGCTGGTGTATTCTAAGTCAATTAATCAACATGCATTTATCAAGCACCTGCTGTGTGATCAACGTAATTCTTAGAGAATTCATGCTGATTAAATTCTCTGTAAAACAATTAGAAGGCTGTATCTTGTTCCTGCTCTGCCCCATCCCCACCCCCACTTCACACAAATGCATTGCAAAATCAAATAGATGCTCTTTTTGTATCAATTTACTGTTTTGAATTATCTACATCCTCCTCCATTCTGTTGAGAGTTGATAGCATCCTGGACAATTATGATTTTTTCTAAGGTATTCAAAGCTGTTTTGCATAAATGTATACCCTTCTGTACTCTTATGCATCTCCTTTTAAAGAAATTTGTTATGAGTTTTTGTTCATTTTATTTTTTTATTAATGTCATTACAAGTAATAGAAACCAGCCTGAGCTGACTCAAGGGAAAATAAAAACTTATTGGAAATAATATATTAAGCTCTCTCATGGAATCCAAGGAACTGAACCACCAACCAGGCCTCTGGAAGGGCAGAAGACAGGGAAACTCTGGGGACCCTAACAACAGCTGCTCACAAACGTGCCTTTTGGAATTCTGCCATTAACATGACTCAGAGCCAAACTTCTCCTGTCTCTGTTTCTCAGTTCAAAACTCAAAACTCCTGGGAGTGAGAATCTGATTGGCTAAACTGGTTAGAAGACTGCTGATGCTCCAATCAAGTATGACCAGGAGACTGGGTCAAATGTCCAGTATATCCACACTGTCCAGTACAGAAACCACTGGCCACCACGTGGCTGTGGAGCACTTGAAATGTGGCTGGTACATTGAGGAACTGAATTTTGATTTTATTTGTTACTAACTTAAATTTTAAAACTGAAGCAATGTAAAATATTTTCCCATTACATACAACTTTATTATTTTGGTAGAGCTTCCTTTCACTTTGTTAAAATTTACAATCTGAATTGAGATATGCTGCCAGCATAAAATACTCATTGAATTTTGAAAGTGAAAGTGAAGTCGCTCAGTCGTGTCTGATTCTTTGCAACCTCATGGACTGTAGTCTACCACACTCCTCCATCCATGGGATTTTTCAGGCAAGAGTACTGGAGTGGGTTGCCATTTCCTTCTTCAGAGGGCATTTCCAGGTCAGGGAATGAATCTGGGTCTCCCGCATTGTAGGCAGATGCTTTACCGTCTGAGCCGCCAGGGAAGTCATTGAATTTTAAAGGTACTATGAACAAAGGAAAAGAATGTTGCACATTGTGTTAATAATTGTATTATCAATAAAATCAATATATAATTACAAGGTGAAATAATATTTTGGATATTTGGGGTTAAATTGTTTTTGTTCAGTCGCTTAGTTGTGTCTAACTCTTTGCAACCCCATGTACTGCAGCACACCAGGCTTCCCTGTCCTTCACCATCTCCCAGAACTTGCTCAAACTCATGTCCATAGAGTCAGTGATGCCATCCAACCATCTCATCCTCTGTTGTCCCCTTCCTCTCCTGCCTTCAATCTTTCCCAGCATCAGGGTCTTTTCTAATGAGTTAGCTCTTTGCATCAGGTGGCCAAAGTATTGCAGCTTCAGTTTTAGCATCAGTCCTTCCAGTGAATATTTAAGATTGATCTCCTTTAGATTGACTGGTTTGATCTTGCAATCCAAAGGTTTAATAAAATATCTGAAAATTGGTTTTAGCTATTGTATTTACTTTTTAAAATTTTGGCTCTTGGAAGATATATAGTACATGTGGGGTACACATTATATTTCTACTGTACACTGCTCCTCTGAATAACTATCAAGGATCTATTTATGAGTATCTAGGGTACATCCAAGATACTGGATAAAAGTTCTGAGCAGAAGAAACTCTCAAAGGTTAAACCACACAGAACAAATACCACAGAGACTTCTGGGGAAACCTAAGGTACTCAACTAATACTGGATTATATTTCCTCAGCATTATTTACCTACTTCATTACAATTCTCATTGTATCATCAAGAAATATTGAAAACTGTTATCTCAGATTTCAGTGGTTGATGCTACAAATTCCCACTCAACCAACATTTCTTGACAAGACCCCTGTTCTCACAGAGCTGAAAATCTGTTAGACAGGAGAGAGAAAATAAGCAGATAAACAAGAGAAAATAAGCAGATAAACAAAAACATAATGTTCAGGTATTAATGAGTGCTATGGGGGGAAAAGATACTAAGATAGAGAATGACAGAGGATGCTTTTTTGCTGAATGAATAGGGAAGATTTCCCTGACCCCATCCTGCTGAAGTAGAGATTGTAATGGAGGGGAAGAGTGGACTGTCAGGAAAAGCAGTCTTTCTGATAAATGCATTTAGTGGGGCTTTCCTGGTGTCTCGGACAGTAAAGAATCTTCCTACAATGCTGGAGACACTGGTTCAATCCGTGGTCAGGAAGATGCCCTGGAGAAAGGAATGGCTACCCATTCCAGTATTCTTGCCTGGAGAATTCCATGGACAGAGGAGGCTGGCAGGCCACAATTCACAGGCTCGCAAAGAGTCAGACACAACTGAGCGACTAACACTTTTACTACCTGCTACTTTCCCTGGTGGCTCAAACAGTAAAGAATCTGCCTGCAGTGCAGGAGACCCAGGTTCAATCCCTGGTTCAGGAAGATTCCCTGGAGAAGGGAATGGCAACCCACTCCAGTATTTTTGCCTGAAGAATCCCATGGACAGAGGAGCCTGGTGGGCTACAGTTCATGAGGTTGCAAAGAGTCAGACATGAATGAGTAACTAACCTCAAAATAAAGAAAAAAAAAAAAAAACAGCTTGTGTCAGGATCCACAGGGATCCTTCTGAAGCTAAAGAACAAAAAGGAAAAAAAGAAAGGGGAACAAGGTAAAAAGGTAAATCAGAACAGGTAGTCTGAATCCAGATCATTCACGGCCCTCAAGACAAGGTAAATGTGAGTCAAAGCCCTTGCAATGTTGAGAACAGAGAGTGAGATGACTGCATTTACATTTTTTTCTTTGGTCCATAAATCATACTGGCAAGAAATTTTATAAACTAGTTTTTTCTGTGGATTTTTATCCACATGGGTTTATCAAAAATGATCAACTCTTTATTTCCTCACTCTGTTTGTCTTGTGATAAAACTAAATGAATTATGAAAAAGTTAATGAAGATTTAGGAGAGACAATTGAAAAATTAACCAGAGCTACTTACCTCTTGGATTAATTTGGATCATGAAAATTTCTATGCCTTTTATCTGAATAAGATATTTACACAACTGAGTTGTGGAACAAACTTATTTACCTCAGGGAATCAATTTTATCCATGACAGAAGTCTTTGTAACAGAAGTCAAAATTTCTTGCATGCACAGTTTTAAAAAATAATCCACTCAACTGCCTAACACACAATCTAAAGACAACCATTAAAACAGACATGAATGCACATAAAGTCCTGAAACTTGCTAAGTACATGCGTTATCTATATTCAAGACGGTGTATGTATATATGTGTGTGTGTGTATATATATATATATATATAAAATAACTGCATACTACTATTTTTAAGCACTTACTGTATATCATTTACCTGTGACCATCTATATTAGTTTGCTAGGGCTGCTGTAACTACATACCACAGACTGAACAGCATGAGCAGAAATTAATTTCCTCACAGTTTGGGAGGATAGCAGTTCAAGATCAAGGTGTCAGCAGGTCTGGTTTCTTTCGAGGCCTTTCTGCTTGTCTTGCAGATGGTGGCCTTCCTATTGTGTCTTCATGTGGTTTTTTCTCTCTGTGCACGCTCATCCCTGCTGTCTCTTTGTGTCTCCATATTTCTTCTTCTTCTAAGGATACCAGTCAGATTGGATTAGGGCCCACCCCAATGGCCTCATCGGAGAAGGCGATGGCACCCCACTCCAGTACTCCTGCCTGGAAACTCCCATGGACAGAGGAGCCTGGTAGGCTGCAGTCCATGGGGTTGCTGAGGGTCGGACACGACTGAGCAACTTCACTTTCACTTTTCACTTTCATGCATTGGAGAAGGAAATGGTAACCCACTCCAGTGTTCTTGCCTGGAGAATCCCAGGGATGGGGGAGCCTGGTGGGCTGCCGTCTATGGGGTCACACAGAGTCGGACACAACTGAAGTGACTTAGCAGCAGCAGCAGCAATGGCCTCATTCTAGCTCAATCACCTCTTTAAAGACCTCCATCCCAGAATACAGTCACCTTCTGAGGTCTGGGGGTTCGGGTTTCAACATATGCATCCTAGGATGATGCAGTTCAGCCCATAACACTGCCATTTACCTATGAAGAAAAAAAATTGAATAAGATGCTGTTCCTAAAAGAGGGACATTGTGAGAAGTGCTACCATAGAATTATGTAGCAAAAGTGAGAGCACAGAGGAAAGAATGCAGATTCTTCCTTGATGCCGGGGCTGGGAGCAATCAGAAGACTTCACAGAGGAGGTCATATGTGAGGTGGTGTCAGAGGACAGTTACACATTGCCTACTTTCTGTCAGCATCTGTGGCAGCTGTGCCTAAAATATAAAGACACCAATAAACTATTCAGTATATCATGGGTGAGCAAGTGATTGGGAAGCAGTAGGCACTATTTCAGCTTTCCTTTTTAAAAAATTAATTAGCAATATTACTATATCCCTTATCCCTGCAGAAAACAAGTTGCTCAGTGAAAATCTAAATTCTTAATATCTTCATTAGCCTTCTTTATTTATAGGATAATATTTGGCAAAATAATTTTGTTGTTTCTGGATTTTTTTTTCATGTGTCTTTGCTTAGATAAGTGTTAAATTTTTTTTCTGGGGTAGAGGAAACTTCTACAGAAATTTTACTTGTCATCCTGTAATTGATGACAGCATCTGAAGCTATTACTTGTGGTAGGAGCAAGATGGAATAATACTTAGCACAGTTCTATATTTCTCTTGGATTGAAGAAGTCCTTCAACTGACTTCAAGTAGAATTCTTTATAGCTCTTTGTTATAATACCCACAGTATTGTTCTCTTATAATGAAAGACACATAGTCTTTAAAAAATTTTTTAATGAGTCCTTTTTTTCTTTTAGTCACACCATGTGGCATACAGGAGCTTAGTTTCCCAACCAGGGATCAAACCCATGCACCCTTCAGTGGAAGTGCAGAATCCTAACCCCTAGAGCACCAGGGAATTCCCTGTAATTTTTTAAAAACCCTGCATCAAGATAGCTTCTACTGGTCTGAAAACAGCTTTATTTAACAATGCAAGGAATTCCCTGGTGGTCCAGTGGTTAGGACCACACTTCCATTGCAGGGAGCACAGTTTTGATCCCTGATCAGGGAATTAAGATCCCACAAGCCACTTGGGACTGATTGGCGGGAGGCGGGGGTGGGGGTGCGGGTGGGTGGGGGCGGGTGGGGGGGGGTGACGGTAGGTGGGAAGCCAGGTTACCTTCAGATTCCCCCAACTTACTCCAGATATTTCTCTTAAAGAGATCTTTCTTTTCTTAGAGAGAACTTTGGGGTTGTTGGCAAGTATTTGTCCTAAAGAAGTTGATTTGGCAAGAATCTCGCCCTGTGGTCTTTTGTGGTTTCTGTGGCTTAGACTGTGATGCTTGGATCAGACCTGTAATGTTTTCATAAATTATACTCCCACTACCTTTACAGCATGTCACTGGAATAAAATTCAAACTCTATTAATTACACTAGGAAAAATGAAACTTTTCCCCTGGAAGTTAGAATGCTTTGAATTTTTGTGTACTTCTCTTACCTCTCACTGCTGTGGAAACTATTATTATGTCCTGTAGAAAATGTATGAAACTGTATATAGCTAACATATGCCAAACAAATAATAGAGTCTCTTCACTAGAGGATCTGATAATCACAGCACAAGTCACATCTTGACAACTTGTGTTGTTTTGCTAATGAATAGTTTATCTTAAATATTAAAATGCCGCATTCTTCACAATTGTCACAGCTTAACTGGAAATGACTTGGAAAAGAATTCATTTTAGCAGATTAAATGCAAAGTGCTTCTCCTGGATTGGATCCTGGAATAGAAAAGAACATTAGTGGGAAACTGATGAAATCCATATACATTCTGGAGTTTAATGAATAATAATGTATCAATGTTAATTTCCTAGTTTTGATAAATATATGCTGGCTAGGAAAGATGTTAAAGTTAAGAAACAGTGGATGAAGGATATAAAGGAACTCTCAGTTCCTCTTTTCAACTTTGCTCTAAGTCTAAAATTACTCTGAAATTTAAAGATTTGTTGTTGTTTTTGTTGTTTTAAGTTAGCAGAGTGTTGAAGTTATATTTTCCAGTCTGTCTCCATGAGTAAAGGGGCCAGCTCCAATTCCAGGTATCTGGATTGGACTTGAGGCTACTGGGGAAGGCAAGACAGAACCAAGATGCAAAACCAAGAAGGATGGAACAAGAAGAGCTTCTGGGTGAGGAGATTCAAAACTGGTAAAAGGAGAGGAAATCTCTAGGTGGCCACTAAATGTTAATATAAATCTGGAAATGAGATTTTAATAACTGTTATAAAATCAAAACATATATGTAGGTTAGAAGGATAGACAGAACATTCACTGATGCACCTTTTAGAAGTACTTCTGAAATTTAGACTCTACCTGTCAAAAATTTGGAAGCTGCCAGTTGACAAAAGCTAAGGAAACTGCTGAATATTTACAGGATTGGCTCTTGCATTTCTGATGGTGTGAAGACATGACAAAGTGTTCTTTTTATTTTTGTTGTTCTCTGTTTCTGACTCCTTTTCATTCTGTTTGAGATCACCTTGCAATTTTTAAGCATGAGGGTGTGATCCTAAGAAACTTTCCTCCTCATATATTTTCAGTTTTGGATTTGATGATTTTCATTTGAAGCCCTAAATTCTGTAAGGAATTTTCAAGATACAAAGTAGCTTGTAGTCTACCTCAGCATTCCCATTCCTTTTCCCTTTTTCCAGGAGACCCCATCTAGTTGGATATGGACACATGACCCAGGCCCAATCAAACATGGCACCCCATTTATCTGGATGTACTGATGCCAACATTGAGATGCTAGAAGAACCGTGTTAAGCAAAGAGGAAAGGATGAGCTTGAATTCAAACTCACTTACCTGAAAGCAGAAAGGCAAAAACATATTGGGAGGCCCTTTCTGCCTCTGACCAGCAATCCAGGACCACTGAGGGTCAATTAATAATTTTTCTTACTGATTTGAAAAAGCTGAAATCTATGCTCCAGTCTAAAAGTGTTTCAAAGAAAGGAGGCAAGAATCACACCAGAAACACGGTAAAAATTAGAAAACCCTGTTTCCCTTGTCCCTTTCTCTTAAACAACTGTGCTGTTCCCTGCCAAATATAATTAATAATCGTGCCAGTGGAAAAGCACTACCCACTGCGTTACAGCCCAGGGGCAGGGTGCCATAATGGGAGACAGTTGAAAACCCATAAGATGTGCAAAGCTGAGATCTGTTGCTAAGAGTAACTGCAAGGGCAGGATATGATTTCTGGTCTTGGCACCTAGCTTATGGAATCCCCAGGTATAAAATTGGCAAAACACCAGCTGAGATCTGAGGGGAGTTGTATTGCCAGAAAAACCCAACTTGGAAACAAGCCTGTGAATGTTGAAAGCCTAAGGCAATGCGCAGGCTCCATAATGAGGCCAGTAAGAAGTTGGTGGCTGAAGTAGTACCGGACAGGAACATGTTGGGTGAGGGAGACTAGCTTCTCACAGGGGCAGACTCAAGGGCAGCAAGACTGAATCACTAAATAACTCCTCCAGAACTTCCCTGGTGGTCCAGTGGCTAAGACTCCATGCTTCCAATTCAGGGGGCCCAGGTTTGATCCCTGGTCAGGGAACTAGATCCCACTTGCCACAGCTAAGAATTTGAATGCCGCAATGGAGATAGAAGATCCCTGCCTGATATCTTTCTGAATTTTGGCTGGCCATCACACTATCTATCTCTCCCAATTCTAGAACATCTCTTCTGGAACAGACATGAGCATACATCACCAGCCAACCCAATCTTAGTACCCCATTCCCAAGACACCGTGATTAGTACAGGGGTGGGCATGCAGCCCAAGCAGGGCCTATAAGAGTTCTTCTCTGGAATTGATATGTAGATGTTGGGGGAGAGAGGTCTCTTTCCACTGAGACTTCTAAAGCAGATGATGTAAGTCGAGAGCCGTGGGCAACCTAATTCTCTGGCAACTTGGAACGTGGAAGAAAATGAGGTCACCACACAGAGGAGGCTGAGCTGAGCAATTAGGGGGAGGGAGGAAGAGAGAGATCTGATGATACATTTCCATGTGGGCCTAAAGCCAACTCCTTCCACTGAACTTCTCTTTCCTTCTTTCTCACCCTCCCCTCAACACCTCCCCCTCTTTAGTTTAATTTGAGTTGTGTTTCTGTCCATTTCAACTGAAATAGTCTTTATTTTAAACATTTTTCTAAATGTAATGGTAATATGTACTCACTGTAAAAGAAATTTGAAAAATACAGATAAGTAGAAAGAAAAAAGAAAATGATCTATTCTTTCAGGCTTCAAGTATAATGAGGTTAGTTAGTTAGTTCAGTCGCTCAGTTGTCTCTGACTCTTTGCGACCCCATGAACTGCAGCACGCCAGGCCTCCCTGTCCATCACCAACTCCCGGAGTTCACTCAGACTCACGTCCATCGAGTCAGTGATGCCATCCAGCCATCTCATCCTCTGTCATCCCCTTCTCCTGCCCCCAATCCCTCCCAGCATCAGAGTCTTTTCCAATGAGTCAGCTCTTCGCACGAGGTGGCCAAAGTACTGGAGTTTCAGCTTTAGCATCATTCCTTCCAAAGAACACCCAGGACTGATCTCCTTTAGGATGGACTGGTTGGATCTCCTTGCAGTCCAAGGGACTCTCAAGAGTCTTCCCCAACACCACAGTTCAAAAGCATCAATTCTTCGGCGCTCAGTCTTCTTCACAGTCCAACTCTCACATCCATACATGACCACTGGAAAAACCATAGCCTTGACTAGACGGACCTTTGTTGGCAAAGTAATGTCTCTGCTTTTCAATATGCTATCTAGGTTGGTCATAACTTTTCTTCCAAGGAGTAAGTGTCTTTTAATTTCATGGCTGCTATCACCATCTGCAGTGATTTTGGAGCCCCAAAAAATAAAGTCTGATACTGTTTCCACTGTTTCCCCATCTATTTCCCATGAAGTGATGGGACCAGATGCCATGATCTTCGTTTTCTGAATGTTGAGCTTTAAGCCAACTTTTTCACTCTCCTCTTTCACTTTCATCAAGAGGCTTTTTAGTTCCTCTTCACTTTCTGCCATAAGGGTGGTGTCATCTGCGTATCTGAGGTGATTGATATTTCTTCCGGCAATCTTGATTCCAGCTTGTGCTTCATCCAGCCCAGTGTTTCTCATGATGTACTCTGCATAGAAGTCAAATAAGCAGGGTGACAATATACAGCCTAGACGTACTCCTTTTCCCATTTAGAACCAGTCTGTTGTTCCATGTCCAGTTTGAACTGTTGCTTCCTGACCTGCACACAGGTTTCTCAAGAGGCAGGTCAGGTGGTCTGGTATTCCCATCTCCTTCAGAATTTTCCACAGTTTATTGTGACCCACACAGTCAAAGGCTTTAGCATAGTCAATAAAGCAGCAATAGATGTTTTTCTGGAACTCTCTTGCTTTTTCAGTGATCCAACAGATGTTGGCAATTTGATCTCTGGTTCCTCTGCCTTTTCTAAAACCAGCTTGAACATCTGGAAGTTCACGGTTCACGTACTGCTGAAGTCTGGCTTGGAGAATTTTAGCATTACTTTACTAATGTGTGAGATGAGTACAATTGTGTAGTAGTTTGAGCGTTCTTTGGCATTGCATTTCTTTGGGGCGTTTTAGAGTTCTTGCAGTACAAAAAAAGTTTCTTTACATAGTTGTGATCATAATAAATATTCAGGCTTAATTTACTCCTTTTCCTATTTAACATTTTCTTATTTTCTTTAAACACCTCTGGTGGCTCAGACAGTAAAGAATCTGCCTGCATTGCAGGAAACCAGGTTCAATCCCTGGGTTGGGAAGATCCCCTGGAGAAAGGGAATGGCAACCCACTCCAGTATTCTTGCCTTGAGAATTCCATGGACAGAGGACCCTGGTGGGCTACAGTCCATGGGGTTGAAATGAGTCAGACATAACTGAACAACTAACACTTATGTTCTTAAAACAGCTTGTAAACAAGATAATACTCTTAAATATTCTCTACTATTGAGTAATTTTTCACTATTATAACCATTTGGATTATAGCATTTATTTTCAGAAATATAATTACTAGCCCTAAATATTAGGACATTTTAAAGGCTCATTTTATGTTTTAGATATGATTCCTTATTTAAATAGATACAAATACATGCAAATGAGAACTTTGTCCTTCATGGACAATTAGGATTAAATGAATCAAATTATTAATTTAAGGTTAAATAAGAAAAAAAAAACTGAAGGATCATTAGGCCTTCAATGAACAATTCTTTTTAGAGACAGAACTATCCTGAATTAATCCAGTTCAAAACTTAAGCCACATCCAATTACAGTCGTTAAGAGAAATAAAAATACTGATATTCAACCATGATGCCAAGTATACTTCCTCCCTAATTGACAGTCCTTTAAACATATTATTTTAGCATTTTTCCACTTTGAAAATAATATATAAAGAACACATGATACTACTGACACATTTTTTTAAATGATAATGGCTGCTGTTGTTGAAGATGTAGATGTAATGCTGAGAAGGGTGAGAATTAATATAAACCTTTAGGACAATTGACAGCAATTTTATTTTTGTGTGAATGAATAAATAACCAATCATTTAAATTTTTCTATGATACTCAATTACATGCATATATTTACTTAACCAATACTCTATTTTAAAACATGTAGATTGCCTCTAGTGGTTTACTATTACAATACTGTATTGTATTATTGTACAATAAGTCTTGAGGAAAAACATTCCTCTCACTTCCTTGGGAGAGTCAGGGGATGAGCATGTGACCTAACTAGAACAACTGTACTCTCTGTCCTAGAACTTTTTAAAAAAGAATTTAATAAACTTTATTCTAGCATACACAAAAGTAAAAGGAATGGTATAATGAATCTCCTTGAACTCACACTCATTCTCAACCATGATCAATTCATGGCCAGTCTAAACTGTGTATATATTTCTCCATTTCCTCCAGTCCCCAGGTTTTATTGAATCTACTCTTAGAAATATAATATCAAGAAATATTTGTTCCAGTATTACTAATATAAGCCATTAGACTCCTTTAAGTTAGTTTGATAAAAGTATTGCTTTGTGCTATAAATGATGCTTTCTTAGAGTCCTCTCAGAGCCCAGTACTGAAACTGACAAGGCCTGAAAAAAAGTATTTTCCTCATTGGAAGAATGAAGAAATGTCAGGGTCTCATCATCTTCTGTTTCTCTGACTTTTTGTCAACCTATCTTTGTTACCTCCAAAGTCAAACACAGTTGTATCAATTTTATTTAACTTGAAAACATTTGTTTACTTCCATATATTATCATGTGTCATTTAATCCCTAGAAAGATTTATGCTTCATTGCTCTAAAATTGCCTTCCTGAAAATTTTCAGTATTTGACTACATTCAGACTATTTTTAATTTTTTGTTTATTGTGGGAAAATATATATAACATAAAATTTGCCATTTTAGCTATTTTTTAGTGTACAACTTGGTGGCATAAGGTACATTCACAATGTCATGCAATCAGGAACTTAGTATATGAGCAGTATGATTTAAGGAGAGAAAGAAAGTGTTCACTCCTTGAAGCATGAGTACCCAAACAAATCAACCAGGGATCCCTACTACTGAAACCTTCAGGAACTGTTTCATTCCAAGCTGGGTGCTCAGCCTCCTTTCTATCCTAAAGGCTCCTGCAACCCCCTTAAAATGATCAGTGCCAATTGTTTCTCTACCAGAGAACCCTAAATGACACAGAATCTGAAAGATCTGAAGCAAAAAAGTGACATGATCAGCTCAACTGATAGAGAAAAAAGCCTTTGAGAAAATCCAACACCCTTGCACTATAAAAACACTGAACAAACTAAAAGTAGAAGGGAACTTGAGCTTCCCTGGTGTCTCAGTGGTAATGAATCCACCTGCCAATGAAGGAGAAGTGGGTTCGATCCCTGGGTTGGGAAGATCTCCTGGAGAAGGAAATGACAACCCACTTCAGTGTTCTTGTCTGGGAAATCCCATGGATAGAGGAGCCTGGTGGGCTACAGTCCATGGGGTTGAAAAAGAGTTGGTCATGACTTACCAACTAAACAACAACAACATAAAAGGGAACTTCCTTGACATGCTAAAGAGCATCTAAGAAAAACTCTCAGCTAATATCATACTTGGTCGTGAAAGACTGAAGCCTTTTTCCTTACATCAGGATCAAAACAAGGATACCCACTCTTGCCACTTCAGTTCAACATTGTACTGAAAAGGTCTAGCCAGAGAAATTAGGCAAAAAAGACTGGGGGTAAGGATGAGGGAATCCAAACAGGAAAGGTTTGCAGCTTTGTGTTTTGGGAAGGTCACTTGGACTTTGGTATAGAAGTTGTTATGGACTGAATTGTGTCCCCTCCAAATTTCAATGTTGAAGTCCTAACGCTCAAGATGACAGAATTCAGAGATAAGGCTCGTAGGGAAGGCATTAAGGTTAAATGAGGTCATAGAGTGGGACTTTAATCCTTTAGGACTGGTGTCCTTATAAGAAGCCAAAGAGATGCCAGAACTTTCTCTCTCTCTGTACACAGAGAAGAGATCGTGTGAAAACACAGCATATAAAATAATGCTACAATAAACATTGGGGTGCATATATATTTTGGAATTATAGTTTTCTCCTGATATATGCTTAGGAGTAGGATTGCAGGATCATATGGTAACTCTGGAATCAAGATTGCTGGGAGAAATATCAATAACCTCAGATATGCAAATGACACCACCCTTATGGCAGAAAGTGAAGAAGAACTAAAGAGCCTCTTGATGAAAGTGAAACAGAAGAGTGAAAAAGTTGGCTTAAAACTCAACATCCAGAAAACTACGATCATGGCATCTGGTCCCATCAATTCTTGATAGACTTTATCTTTTTGGGCTCCAAAATCACTGCAGATGGTGACTGCAGCCATGAAATTAAAAGACACTTGCTCCTTGAAAGAAAAGTTAAGACCAACCTAGACAGCATATTAAAAAGCAGAGACATTACTTTGCCAACAAAGGTCCATCTAGTCAAGTCTATGGTTTTTCCAGTAGTCATATATGGATGTGAGAGTTGAACTATAAAGAAAACTGAGGGCCAAAGAATTAATACTTTTGAACTGTAGTGTTGGAGAAGACTCTTGAGAGTCCCTTTGACTGCAAGAGGATCCAACCAGTCCATCCTAAAGGAAATCAGTCCTGAATATTCATTGGAAGGACTGATGCTGAAGCTGAAACTCCAATCCTTTGGCTACCTGATGTGAAGAACTGACTTATTTGCAAATACCTTGATGCTGGGAAAGATTGAAGGCAGGAGGAGAAGGGGATGACAGAGGATAAGATGGTTGGATGGCATCACTGACTCAATGGACAAGAGTTTGAGTAAACTCTGGGAGTTGGCGATTGACAGGGAGGCCTGGTGTGCTGCAGTCCATGGGGTCGCAAATAGTAGGACACGACTGAGCGACTGAACTGAACTGAACTGATGGTAACTCTATTTTTAGTTTCTTAAGGAACCTCCATACTGTTCTCCATAGTTGCTTGTACAATATATTTTGAATAACACTCATTTCACAATTTTTAAAAATCTGTTATGCTGCAGGTTCAGATAGCAATTTGTAAAGTTCTGTACAAGCCTCCTTCAAGGGATGGGATACTGATTAGGGTCCTCCAACTGCTAACTAATCACCTCTGCCTGGGGTGTGGATTTCTGATCTGGCTGTTAATGTTAAATCATTGTCCCTGGGATACAGATTAATGTACACACACATATACATAAAACTAGAGTATTTTCAAGCAAATTCCAGACAAAATATCAGATACCTTTAACTAATAGTGTTTAAAATGAATTTTGTTTCCCACAGTTTTTTTTTTTTTTCTCCTCAGGGTGGAAGTGACATTGATTTTAAAAATAGGTGCCATGACTCAGATATAGTGTAATATGCCTTACTATTAGTCAAGGGGCAGAAATCCTACTCAAATTGATTTAAGCAAAGAATTTAGTGGATCATGGTCCTAATGAGAACGGGGAAGGATCTGACCATAGACACTCTGGACCTAGGGACTGAAAAGGATATTGAAAACTCTTCTAACTCTTTCTCTCGCTCTCTTTTCCTTGGCTTTGTGTTTCTTCCTTGCAGATCTTTTCCTCGATTTTAGCTTCTTTTCTATTTCTGATAAGACTTTACAGGAGGCACTTGACTTTCCACCAGCTTCTTGACTTTCGTCTAGGTCTGTTAGCTAAAGGAGAGTTTGGAGACGATTTCTCCTGTGGGCCTGGGTTCTTGGTAAGAGTGCAAAGAAGAATCTAAGGTTTTACCCATTGCAAGAAAGTGTATTAACAATAAGGAAAGAAAGATCACAAAGAGTTGGGTGCGACTGAGCACACACAAAGAAAGAACAGAGACAACACCTCAAGAGAGAGGCGGGCCACACCAGGGGAGGCACATGGCCCTGGAAGGCTGGGGTACAGAGTTTTTAAGGCAAAGTCATTTCCATAATCCAGGGGGGTCATTGATTGACAGTCTTAATTGATAACTACAGGTTATATTACAAGATGCTCTGCCATGAATGTCCTTCCCATAATTAAGTCTGTTATGATTAGATGTATGTATTAATGGCATATTTATGAGCAGTTAATGAGTCTGATATGCACCAAAAATTAGTTTAGTATAGGACAGTATGAGGTATTCACATGTGGTAGAGTAGGGAAACTCCCATCAGTCTGCAGGTGGGGGATTTTTGTGGCCCCCCCTCAGATATGCAGATGATACCACCTTTATGGCAGAAAGTGAAGAGGAACTAAAAAGCCTCTTGATGAAAGTGAAAGTGGAGAGTGAAAAAGTTGGCTTAAAGCTCAACATTCAGAAAACGAAGATCGTGGCCTCTGGTTCCATCACTTCATGGGAAATAGATGGGGAGACAGTGGAAACAGTGTCAGACTTTATTTTGGGGGGCTCCAAAATCACTGCAGATGGTGACTGCAGCCATGAAATTAAAAGTCGCTTACTTCTTGGAAGGAAAGTTATGACCAACCTAGATAGCATATTGAAAAGCAGAGACATTACTTTGCTAACAAAGGTCCATCTAATCAAGGATATGGTTTTTCCAGTGGTCATGTATGGATGTGAGAGTTGGACTGTGAAGAAAGCTGAGCGCCAAAGAATTGATGCTTTTGAACTGTGGTGTTGGAGAAAACTCTTGACAATCCCTTGGACTTCAAGGAGATCCAACCAGTCCATTCTAAAGGAAATCAGCCCTGGGATTTCTTTGGAATGAATGATGCTAAAGCTGAAACTCCAGTCCTTTGGCCACCTCATGTGAAGAGTTGACTCATTGGAAAAGACTCTGATGCTGGGAGGGATTGGGGGCAGGAGGAGAAGGGGACAAGAGAGGATGAGATGGCTGGATGGCATCACCGACTCGATGGACATGAGTCTGAGTGAACTCCAGGAGTTGGTGATGGACAGGGAGGCCTGGCGTGCTGTGATTCATGTGGTCGCAAAGAGTCAGACACGACTGAGCGACTGAACTGAACTGAACTGAACTGACTATTTTTGGAGTACTAGTGGGAGTATGACAATCCAAAGTGTATTTATTCTCAACAGTGAAAGCTTAAATGTTTTTCCACTAAGATCAGGAACACAGCAAGTGTGCCCACTGTTGCTGCTGCTGCTGCTAAATCACTTCAGTTGTGTCCAACTCTGTGTGACCCCATAGATGGCAGCCCACCATGCTCCCCCATCCCTGGGATTCTCCAGGCAAGAACACTGGAATGGGTTGCCATTTCCTTCTCCAATGCATGAAAGTGAAAAGTGAATGTGAAGTTGCTCAGTCGTGTCTGACTCGCAGCAATTCCATGGACTGCAGCCTACTAGGCTCCTCTGTCCATGGGATTTTCCAGGCAAGAGTAGTGGAGTGGGGTGCCATTGCCTTCTCCAAAGCCACAGAAATCAAAGAAGAAAAAGTAATAAATGCAGATTGGAAAAGAAGAAGTGAAGCCATCACTGTTTGCAGGTGATGTAAAACTACATCTAGAATACCCTAAAAATGCCATCAGAAATTAATACAGCTAGTTGATTAATATGGTAAAGTCTCAGTTCAGTTCAGTTGCTCAGTCATGTCCGACTCTTCACGACCCCATGAATCGCAGCACGCCAGGCCTCCCTGTCCATCACCAACTCCCGGAGTTCACCAAACTCACATCCATCGAGTCAGTGATGCCATCCAGCCATCTCATCCTCTGTCGTCCCCTTCTCCTCCTGCCCCCAAGCCCTCCCAGCATCAGAGTCTTTTCCAATGAGTCAGCTCTTTGCATCAGGTGGCCAAAGTATTGGAGTTTCAGCTTTAGCATCAGTTCTTCCAATGAACACTCAGGACTGATCTCCTTTAGGATGGACTGGTTGGATCTCCTTGCAGTCCAAGGGACTCTCAAGAGTCTTCTCCAACACCACAGTTCAAAGCATCAATTCTTCAGTGCTCAGCTTTCTTCATAGTCCAACTCTCACATCCATACATGACCACTGTAAAAACCATAGCCTTGACTAGATACTAAATACTTTGTTGGCAAAGTAATGTCTCTGCTTTTGAATATGCTATCTAGATTGGTCACAATCTTACTTCCAAGGAGTAAGCATCTTTTAATTTCATGGCTGCAGTCACCATCTGCATTTCACTTTGGGTTGTCATACATTGCCTCTTTTATGTTGAGGTAGGTTCCTTCTATGTCTACATTCTGGAGAGTTTTTATCATAAATGGATGCTGGATTTTGTTGAAAGATTTCTCTGCATCTATTGAGATGATCATATTGTTTTTATCTTTCACCTTCTATTATGGTGTATCACACTGATTGAATTGTGTATACTGAGAATCTTTACATTCCTGGAATAATCCCTACTTGATCATGCTGTGTGATCGAGTGTTGTTGGATTCTGTTTGCTTGAACTTTGTTGAGAATTTTTGCAGCCATATGTATCAGTGATATTGGCCTCTAATTTTCTTTTTATCTAAAATCTTTGTCTGGTTTTTGTATCGGGGCAATGGTGGCCTTGTAGAATCACTTTGGCACCCTTCCTCTGCAACTTTCTGGAAGAGTTGGAGTAGTCTAGGTGTTAGATGTTTTCTACTTTTGGTAGAATTCACCTGTGAAGACATCTGGCCCTGGCCTTTTTTGTTGTTGTTGGAAGATTGTTGATTACAACTTCAATTTCCATGGTTGTGATTGGTCTGTTTGTATTTTCTATTTCTTCCTGGTTCAGTTTTGAAAGGTTATACTTCTCTAATAATGTGTCCATTTTCCACCAGGTTGTTCTTCCTTTTTTTTTGACATAGAGTTGCTTCTAGTAGTCTCTTACAATCCTTTGTATTTCAGTGTTGTCTGATGTAATTTTTTTATCATTTTTAATTTTACTGTTTTGAGTCTTCTCTTTTTTTCATGAGTCTGTCTAATGATTTGTCATTCTTTCTTAATCTTCTCAATTAGCAAGCTTTTAAATTTATTGATCTTTTCTATTGCTTCCTTCATTTCTTTTTCATATATTTCTGCTCTGACCTTTAGGATTTCTTTCCTTCTACTAACTTTGGGTGTTTTTTATTGTTGTTGTTCTATTTCTTTTTCCAGTTGCTATAGATGTAAGGTTAGACCATTTATCTGATGGTTCTCTTGCTTCTTGAGGTAGGCTTGTATTGCTATAAACTTCCCTCTTATCATTGCTTTTACTGTGTCCCCTAGGTTTTGAGTTGTCATGTTTCATTGTCTTTTGCGTCTAGGTATTTTTTGATTTCCTCTTTGATTTCTTTAGTGACCTCTTTTTTGTTCAGAAGCATGTTTTTTAGCCTTCATGTGTTTGTGTTTTTTATAGTTTTGGGTTTTTTTCCCATGAAAGTGAAAGTCGCATAGTCTGAATCTTTGCGACCCTATGGACTATACAGTCCATGGAATTTTCCAGACTGCAAGGAGATCAAACTGCAAGGAGGTCTCCATACTGGAGTGGGTACCTTTCCCTTCTCCAAGGGATCTTCCCAACTCGGAAATCAAACCCAGGTCTCCCACATTGCAGGCGGCTTCTTTACCAACTGAGTGCAGTTGATATCTAATCTTATAGCATTGTGGTTGTAAATGATGCCTGAAATGATTTCAATTCTTTGTGATTTACAAAGGCTTGATATGTGACCCAAGATGTGGCCTATCCTGGAGAATGTTCTGTGTGCACTTGAGAAGAAAGTGCAATCTACTGTTTTGGGATGAAATGCCCTATAGATATCAATTAGATCAAACTGATCCAATATATCATTTAAAACTTGTGTTACCTTATTAATTTTCTTTCTGGATGATCTGTCCATTGGTGTGAGTGCTGAGTTAAGTCCCACATTATTATTGTGTTACTGTCGATTTCCCCTGTAATAGTTACTAGCATTTTCCTTATGTATTGAAGGGCTCCTTTGTTTGGTGCATGCATATTTATAATTGCTAAATCTTCCTGGTTTGATCTCTTGATCATTGTGTAGTGTCCTTTGTTGTCTTTATTTTAGAGCCTTTTATATATAATATATGTAGTGCTGCTGCTGCTGCTGAGTCGCTTCAGTCGTGTCCGACTCTGTGCGACCCTATGGACTGCAGCCTACCAGGCTTCTCCGTCCATGGGATTCTCCAGGCCAGAACACTGGAGTGGGTTGCCATTGCCTTCTCCAATGCATGAAAGTGGAAAGTGAAAGTGAAGTCGCTCAGTCGTGTCCGACTCTTAGCGACCCCATGGACTGCAGCCCACCAGGCTCCTCCATCCATGGGATTTTCCAGGCAAGAGTACTGGAGTGGGGTGCCATCGCCTTCTCCCATATGTAGTGCTACTATCACTTTATTTCAATTTCCATTTGCATGGAGTATCTTTTGCAGCCACCACTTTCAGTCTGTATGTGTCCCTAGGTCTGAGGTGGGTCTCTTGTGGAGAGCAAATATAGGGGTCTTGTTTGTGTATCCATTCAGCCAATCTGTACCCTTTGGTTGGAGCATTAATCCATTTACATTTAAATTAATTATTGATATATATGATCCTATTACCATTTTCTTTATTGGTTTGAGTTTGATTTCATGGCCTTTTTTTTTCTTTATTATATAATATTATTTCCTATCTCATGACTTCTTCTGCCCCCTAAATATAGTCTAATCTAAGAATAGGCAACACAGCAAATCCAGAAAACCCATAAAGAAGGTACTCATAGGAAAGTTATGACCAACCTAGATGGCATCACTGACTCGATGGACATGAGTCTGAGTGAACTCCGGGAGTTGGTGATGGACAGGGAGGCCTGGCATGCTGCAATTCATGGGGTCGCAAAGAGTCGGACACGACTGAGTGACTGAACTGAACTGAACTGAGATAGCATATTAAAAAGCAGAGATATTACTTTGCCGACAAAGGTCCATCTAGTCAAGGCTATGGTTTTTCCAGTGGTCATGTATGGATGTGAGAGTTGGACTGTGAAGAAAGCTGAGTGCCGAAGAATTGATGCTTTTGAACTGTGGTGTTGGAGAAGACTCTTGAGAGTCCCTTGGACTGCAAGGAGGTTGAACTGAATGGGAGTATTAGGGGTCGGGCTGGTAAATTCCTTGGTGGGATTAGGTGGCTATTGGATGGTTAGGTGCAGTGGCCACCTCTCCTTGCTCTCAGCTAACTTCCTGCCTATCAGCTTCAAGACTCCTTTAGCACCCAGTGGAGAAAGCCCTCAATATGCCAGCAAATTTGGAAAACTCAGCAGTGGCCACAGGACTGGAAAAGGTCAGTTTTCATTCCAATCCCAAAGAAAGGCAACACCAAAGAATGCTCAAACTACCGCACAATTGCTCATCTCACACGCTAGTAAAGTAATGCTCAAAATTCTCCAAGCCAGGCTTCAGCAGTACGTGAACCGTGAACTTCCTGATGTTCAAGCTGGTTTTAGAAAAGGCAGAGGAACCAGAGATCAAATTGCCAACATCTGTTGGATCATGGAAAAAGCAAGAGAGTTCCAGAAAAACATCTATTTCTGCTTTATTGACTATGCCAAAGCCTTTGACTGTGTGGGTCACAATAAACTGTGGAAAATTCTGAAGGAGATGGGAGTACCAGATCACCTGACATGCCTCTTGAGAAACCTGTGTGCAGGTCAGGAAGCAACAGTTCAAACTGGACATGGAACAACAGACTGGTTCTAAATGGGAAAAGGAGTACGTCAAGGCTGTATATTGTCACCCTGCTTATTTAACTTCTATGCAGAGTACATCATGAGAAATGCTGGGCTGGAAGAAGCACAAGCTGGAATCAAGATTGCCGGGAGAAATATCAATCACCTCAGATATGCAGATGACACCACCCTTATGGCAGAAAGTGAAGAGGAACGAAAAAGCCTCTTGATGAAAGTGAAAGAGGAGAGTGAAAAAGTTGGCTTAAATTTCAACATTCAGAAAACTGAGATCATGGCATCTGGTCCCATCACTTCATGGGAAATAGATGGGGAACAGTGTCAGACTTTATTTTTTTGGGCTCCAAAATCACTGCAGATGGTGAGTGCAGCCATAAAATTAAAAGATGCTTACTCCTTGGAAGGAAAGTTATGACCAACCTAGATAGCATATTGAAAAGCAGAGACATTACTTTGCCAACAAAGGTTCATCTAGTCAAGGCTATGGTTTTTCCTGTGATCATGTATGGATGTGAGAGTTGGACTGTGAAGAAAGCTGAGTGCCAAAGAATTAAAGCTTTTGAACTGTGGTGTTAGAGAAGACTCTTGAGAGTCCCTTGGACTGCAAGGAGATCCATCCAGTCCATCCTAAAGGAGATCAGTCCTGGGTGTTCTTTGGAAGGACTGATGCTAAAGCTGAAACTCCAGTACTTTGGCCACCTGATGCGAAGAGTTGACTCATTGGAAAAGACTCTGATGCTGGGAGGGATTGGGAGCAGGAGGAGAAGGGGACGACAGAGGATGATATGGCTGGATGGCATCACCAACTCGATGGACGTGAGTCTGAGTGAACTCCGGGAGTTGGTGATGGACAGGGAGGCCTGGCATGCTGCAGTTCATGGGGTCACAAAGAGTCAGACACGACTGAGCGACTGAACTGAACTGAACTGATTGCCATTGCTGTCACCCTTTACCTGGATAAATCTCTGGTGGGAGGTTGGGGTGCTCTAAGTCTGAGGGACTTGCCCCGTGCTTTGTGGGTGGGAGAAGACAGCAAAAGAAGAGGTTGAGCCAAATTGCCCCAAACTACAGAGGCCATGCCTCCCCCACCCTCCCTTTTGTCCTATCTCTGTTTTTCTTTGGCTTCTCTGTGTTAAAATGGATGTTATGAAAAACAAGAAGAATTGAAACTTTCCATGTCATTTTTGTAGCATGTCAACTTTGATCCACTTCCTATTTTCAGTAGGAAAGACCATGTAGAACTGACTTAAGAACTTTCTGGGATTTACCGCCCTCCCCCGCCCCACGGCTACCACCAAGGGATACCATTAAAATTGAAATCTAAAAGTTTTTATAAGCAGATGTGGGCTAACATTGATCTGGAAAAAAAAAAAAGTGCCAATGTGCCCTAGCAGTGATTATCATAACCAAAATTAATTTCCTTAATCATTGAAATTAATTGAATGTGGAACTAGAAAAAACAGCCTGTTTATACATTTAATCACTGTCTGTAGGTAATAAGCTCCTGGACTTTCCAGGTAAATGATGCTCCTGACAAATATTTCTCTGTCTTGTGGACAATGAAGTGACTCAACAAATGCCATATGTAGTGTTTAGCTCTCAAGGAGACCTGCAGCCTAGTTGGAACATGACCTATTTGCTGTGCCTACTGGAGGGTGGAATGAACAGATTGCTGGTAATAGCTCACTCCACATACTGTCTGTCAGACGTAAAGTGCCAGGTCAACAACTGACCACATGCAATGTGGACACCATTATTTTTCCATTTCTCTCGGTTCCTAAGAAGCTTCAAAAAGGAACAAAGAGAACAATTTGTGAGAACACTCTCCAGACAACAATAAATGGTGATATGATTATCTGACCATTGTATTCTGGTTTATAGCATTGTTGAATAAAAATGGGCAAATAGTACCAGTTCTGATTTTAAGTTTTAACAGAAACACTTTGATGTAATGATTAGCAACTTTCTGGCATGAAATTTTATTATTGAATATAATCTGAAGAGGAGTGCCATTGTAGCAAAAACTATATTACTATTAATATTTATATATGGAAGGTAGTACCCTCATGTAGATGAATAATACAAAATAAAGATGAAAGAGTGAGTGATAATGTCTAAGCTCTGCTATTTAGGACCTAGTTGTTTGCTGGGAATTACACTGTGGATACTGAAAATACATACTGTTGCAAGTACATGACTGATATATTATTAGTGCCTTAATACTCAGACTGTGGTATATGGACATGCAGCATCAGCATCACCTGGGAGCTTCTTTAAAATGCAAAATATTTGGCCATACCCTAGACCTACTGATTCAGAAATTCTGGGAGTTGAGCCAGCTGTCTGTTTTACAAGCCCTCCACATGCTTCTGGGGCACCCTAAATTTTCAGAAGTACCATCCTCTCCTGGTGGCCTGTGCCAAGCCCCAGGGATAGGACTTGACAACGTCGATGAATGTCATACACAGGTCTCTTTTTCAACAGTTAAACCAACTTAGTAGACCTCCAGTGTTGCAATGACTTCTTTCTCCTAATCCTCAAACCCACACATTAGGTAGGGTGGAAGTTTCAATTTTTTTAGGTCATCAACAGGAACTTTTCAGGTTACTTTTACTTCTAGAGTTCTATCTTCTGTTGCCTTTAATCAATGCCATGTAATATACAAATACTGTCTGTAATAGTTAACACAACTAAGACATTTCTTCTCTATAACATTTATTCTTTAAACATGTATTTTTCCTTTTAACTTTTTTTTTTTTTTCACAAGACTGGAAGGCTTGAATTTTCTTATGTCACTTTGTACTAGGATAAACTTCTTTCATTCATGTATTCTAGCCAAAGCTGATTAACTCCTTACTATTCATATATTAATTACAAATTGTGAAAAGATACTTTTGGAACAAGTGATCAATCAGCATCAACAAATATTTATATTACATATATTTTTACAGCCAATATGTTTTCTCAGAGTAGATGTGTGTGTCTGTGTGTGTGTGTGTGAGAGAGAGAGATATATAGTTGGTCTTAGACACCATCATCATTTAACCTCTGGTTAAGAAAAAAATAAACTTGAAAATTTTAGTGACAATATCGCATGATAATATAAGATATATCTAGGCCTTTTATGATTAATTGTAAAATAAATGGAAAAATCAATATAAAGTAAGAGATCACTGGGTCAAATCTGTCTGAGAAGGCTTCACTCAAGTTTCCCTCACTGAACTCATGTTGAGGAACTACTTGGTCCAAGAAGAGCCTTGTGCAGGTGCTGGAAAGATTATGGAACCTGAGCTAAGTTTCTGGGAAAAGCAATCCAAATGACAGGAACAGCACAAGCAGAGGTATGGTGTGAGGAGTTAATGCAGTGGGTCTGGTGACCTCTCCTTGCGTATCCCCAAGGAAGCCCGGACCACGACTGACCATTGCCCATATCTGGGCATGTGGTCCTTCGAAGGCTGTGTTAATTGGGGTTATTCTGTTGTATTTACTTGGAGCAATGGGCCATGATTTACCGGTTTGTCACATTGCTTTGCATAATCATTAAGATGGCTGAGGGAATTCCCTGGTGGTCCAGTGGTTAGGACTCCCAATGGCAACCCACTCTGGTACTCTTGCCTGGAGAATCCCATGGATGGAGGAGCCTGGGGCTACAGTCCATGGGGTTGCTAAGAGTTGGACACGACTGAGCGACTTCACTTTCACTTTTCACTTTCATGCACTGGAGAAGGAAATGGCAACCCACTCCAATATTCTTGCCTGGAGAATCCCAGGGACAGAGGAGCCTGTTGGGCTGCCATCTATGGGGTTGCACAGTCAGACACAACTGACGCGACTTAGCAGCAGCAGCAACAGCTTCTATGGACAGGACCAGGGTTTAATCCCTGGTCAGGGAAATAAGATCCCACAAGCGTCATGCAGAATTGTTAGAGCCCTGAGTTTCAGTTGGCATGAATGGTCATGTACCAGAATATGCCTATGCAACCAGACCTCCATAAAAGCCTTGTACCCTAAGACTTGAACCAACTCCCCTGAATGGAGACATTCTGCATATGTCCTATGCCTAGAGAGAAAGTATGTGGTATATGGCTTTTGTTGGGGAGGGACTTGAAAGCCTGTATCTGACCTCTCTGGATTCTGCCCCCTGTGTATCTTTTTTTGCTAGCTGCTTTTGCTCTGCACTCTGTGCTGCAACAAACCATAGCCATGAGTATAACCTGATTTGAGTCCAATAAATCCTCTAGCAAATCACCAAACTTGAAGCAGTCATAGTACCCCTGAAACACATGGCACGCAACAAGATTCAAAATGCATGTAAATGCCTTTGGATAGAGACAATAAATATTTAGATCTGGTGGGAAAATCCAACTGTTGATTGCTGAATATAGATAAAGGGTATATGGGAATTTGGAGGCTTACCAAGTGGCTCAGTGGTAAAGAATCCTCCTGCTGATGCAGGAGAAGCAGGAGACATAGGTTCAATCCATGGGTCTGGAAAATTCCCTTGAGGAAGAAATGACAACTAACTCCAGTACTCTTGCCTGGAAAATCCCATGGACAGAGGAGCCTGACAGGCTACGTCCATAGAATCACAAAGAGTCAGACATGACTGAGTGAACTGAACATAAACACGCACAAATGTGGGTGTTCTTTGTACTAATTTTTAAAGTTTCCTGTAGGTTTTGAACATTTCAAAATAAAAACTTGTAAAAAAATGAATAATATTGAGCAAACATTAGTACTTACATTAGTAGAAATGTAAGCAATTAAAAACCTTAATTATACATGTGTATATAGAATCATAGAATTGTATGTTGTCTCAAATAATAGAAGTTTTACATGTCACCATTTAGTCAGATCTAATCATCTTTGCTTGTTTATTCGTATGTGTATTTTCCATTACTTTTGGTCCAATCTCCTGTCTTAGACAGATGGGGGCCTGAGAGGCATGGGAAAGCCCTGAGTTCCTGGGCTGGAAGTGGGCATGAGGCTGTGGCAAGTGGAGCCAAAAGGATAATTACCCGGTCAGTTTCCTATGGAGTCACTGGGTTAGTAGTGCCAAGAGCAATAGTCTAAGGTCAGGATGCCAAATTCAGACAGGACAATAAGAAGAGGAAGCTTTAATTTTATCTGTCTGACAGAGAATGCAGTACAAAGGGAATTCAAGCAGAGAGGAAAGCAGACAAGCCAAGAATGATCCCTGAGAGAAAAATACACAAAGCTACAAATTCTTTTTTAACCTGGTTCCTGCCACAGCCAAATGAGGGGGTATATCCTGAAGTGACTGATACAGCTGGGTGCTGGAAATTGTGGGGTCACAGAGTTTTATCTCATCCAAGTCCTGGATAAATATTCATTTACATTTTCTTCTTTTTTTATTATTTGAGATTTTTACATGTAATATTTTAATTGCTATGTTAGATTGTTGCATCCATACATATGAATGAGATTGGTTTATATTGTGCCAACTTCCTCAGGTTTTATAAGTAAGATATGCATAGCTGTCAAAAATGTGAATTCTGGAGTTAATCCCTTTGGTCTAAATCTTTGCTGTAACACCTAATAAATAATTAGCAGTATTACTTATTTCTTAATACTTCATTCTCTTCTATAAAATTCAGGTAAAAATATTACCTACCACAGGGTTGTCATGGAGATGAAATGAGGTATTTATATAAAGCATACAGCACAGTTCTGATAGAAGTACTCAGTATCTTTTTAGTATTTTATTGGTACTTGCAGCATCAAAGAAGGAATAACATATAAGAAAAGGAGGAAGGCTAGAATGACTTCTATGATGTTGGAATGAAATAAAAGCACCAGGAAAAGATGGTAGAAAAGTTTTCTACCATCATTCTACCACAAAACATCAACTTTGGCAATCACCCACTGATAAGGGTACCCTTGTAGGAGTCCGTGAGTCCAGGGGAGAAGTTCCAGCACATTTTGAGGCAAAAAAATCTGAGAACAGATACAATGAAGAGCATAATAAGAACAGTTTTGCTTTACTTGCAGAAGTTCTGGGGATCTATTGTACAGCACAGTGACTATAATGAATAATATTGTATTGCATACTTGTATTTTGCTAAGTGAATAAGCATTCTCATGATACATACACAAAATAGGAAATGTATGTGTTAACTGGTGTAATTGTGGTAATCATTTCACAGTGTAAACATACATCAATTTATGCTGTACACTTTAAATATACACAGCTTTATTTGTCAGTTACACCTCAGTAAAACTGGGGGAAAAGTATCAATATGAACTGTTGGGTTTGGATAAACAGAAATATAGAAACAGAGGTGTGTGCATATGTATATATACATATAGATAGATATTAATTTATGTATATATACATATATTCCCCAGCTCTGTCTGATAAGAGGGCCTATAAGAGATGACACCCTAGTAGCAACAACCTCACTCAGTGCCCAGATTTTGTTCTGTAAGTATAATTTTCAAAAAAAAAAAAAAAGATAAAGCTCCTTAGAGAGATGGTTAACTCCAAGGTTGGAACAGGGAGAGAACAAGAAGATCCTAGAACATTTTGCAGTGCCAAAAATTAAGTGATCAAAAAATGATGAGAGTGGGACTCCCCTGACCATTCTGTGGTTAAGACCCTGTGCTCCCAGTGCAGGGGACATGTGTTCAATCTCTGGTCAAGGAACTAAGATCCCACATGCTCCAAGGTGCAGCCAAAAAAAAAAAATGATAGGGGCATGTTGAAAGAACATTATAACCAATGTGAAGGGTTCCCAGTAGCCAAATTTGGGACAATTTAAGCAACAAAATAAATGAGAGTAGCATATTATAATCCAATAATAAAATCAATGTCCTAAGACCATATGATAAAAAATCAAATCAATCCAAAATTCAAATCAGTCCAAAAATCAAATAATTGGTGGGATAGGGAAAGCTCTTTGGAACATTTGAATTTCAAGTAATAGATGTTGAAGTGACAGAAATAGGAAATCACCATTTGCCCAAGAGTATAGTAAGAATTGTTTTAGTCAAGAACCATTAATGGATCTAAAATTGTTAGAACAAAGAATGGAAAAATGGAATTTTTTACATAAAGTCAAAGTATTTCCCCAGAAGAGACTTATTCATAGCAAAGAGAAAAAGTATCAAGGTCTCAAAAGACAAAGGAAGATTGATAAACTATCCCAGATTAAAGATTAAAGAAATAAAACTAAATACATTGTGTAATCCTGGATTGTTCCATCCTGGTCCAAGAAAAGTATGACATTTAGTGGATCAGTTGCCAGAATTTGAATATGGCCAATAGATTAATTAGTGGTATTTATTTGTGGTATTTTCTTGATTTTGATCATTTTAATAAGGGTTATGTTACATTTAACATTAGGGGAAATTGAGTTAAGGGCATACAAAAATTCTTTATACTATTTTTACAACTCTTTTGTAAGTCTGAAATTATATCATAATGAAAATTTAAAAATTAAAAAGTATTTTTCATATATAGCTGACTCATTTTGATGTACAGTAGAAACTAACACAACAATTTAAAGCAACTATACTCTAATAAAAATTAATTTTAAAAGTGAATAAATAAAAAATATCTATCCTACTCATTGATGTCTTTCTTGACTTTTCTAATATAAGTGTTAGCAATAAACACATATTTGTATATAGATACTTTTGTTCTATTTTACTGAAATGAGATTGCATTATACATGGCTCTTTTTGGTTTCCACTCAGCAATCATATTAAGTTCTTTTGGGTTACTGGCTTATCTTACAATGACCTAGCTTAACTTCATTCTCCACACTATGGGCCCCAGACAACCCTATTTCTGTTTACATGACTTCATTCCTTGGTCACAGATGATGAGACCATGGGTAGAGGTCTGACTTAAACTGAGATCATCAGATTCTTTCTACTAGGAATTTGAAATTGGGACCATAATATTCTTATTCAGACTGAGCTACTATTTCAAGTGAAGGAAATTTTAAAACTTCGAAGCTGGGATACAGGTTAACCTGACATGTGAACCGAGTAGCAGAGACAGTTGCTAGGCAGAACAATGAAAATTAAACAGAGAAACAGGACAAGATACTAGAAGGCATTTCCTGGGCTCCTGGTTGCTAACCATTGTATTACCCCATGCTCTTTCTGAGATACTACTGCCCTTAGATTCCACAAAGCCTTACCAATAATACAAACAGCCAACTAACACATAGTTTGTATATGATATGTATATCTATATATTTTATGCATTCGTGGCATACCTTTTGATTGATGTTTTGGATAGTTCTATGCTATGCCATTCATCTGTGCAGTTTTCAGTTTGTCGCAGATCACAAAAAAAATTGGTAATGTATTTACTGAAAAAATCCCCATACAGGTGGACCAGTTCAGATCTGTGTTGTTCAAGAGTCAACTGTATAGGCCAAACACTGTTGTTCCAAGTTCCCTAGGTTAGTTTTTGTCTTTCCTCTTTCAGTAAGATTATGTCATTCATTTGTAATATACTACTAAAGTTCATTTGTTACCATTTTTATTCCATTTTGGGTGTCTCTTGCAAACTGGTTGAATTAAAGTACTCATTTTGAGTATGTGAAACATTAATATTGTTCTAGAAGTCAGAACTATGCCTAAAAATTTACTGTGGAAAGTATCAGTGCCCTCTCAATTCTATCCTGATCCCACTCCTCCATTCTTTCCACTTTACTCCTACCCACCCACTGTAGGTGCTGGCATCATTAGTTTATGGGTTCTTCCTATTAGTTTATGTGTTCATCACTCTTCCCTCCTGACTTTCCTCTCCCCTGCCCTTCCTTCCCTTCCCCTCCACCCTCACCTTCTCTTCCTTTCTTTTCTGTCTCTGCTCCTCCTCCCCCTCTTACTCCTCCTCCTCCTTTTTATCCCACAAATAAGCAGATATAGATATATTTTATTTTCCCTTTGTTTTTACATAAAGATAAATACTCTTTTGCATTTTGCTTTTTACACTTAAAAATGTATCCTGAAACAGTCCACACTAGTTCATAGTCCACACTAGTTCCTCAAGCTTTAATACAACTGTACAATAAGCCTTTGTATTGCTGTATAATAATTTATTCAATTATCCTAGTGGGAGTTATTTTGATTATAAAAAATAATTTTTTAAAATACTTTTTATAGAAATAGACACAGCTCAATGGTTTTTCACACACTGAACACACAAGAGTAACCAGTACCCATGTCAAGAAGCAGATCATTGTTAGTACCCCCAAAGCCCCTCTGTGCTTCCTTCCTGCTACTGTCCATCTCTCCCCGATTCCTGTGGTAACTAACCACTATCCTACTTCTAAGAGTAAAGATTAGTTTCACCTATTTTCATTCTTAATATCAATGGAATTTTTTTATACAATATGCATTCAGTTGTGTCTGCCTCTCACTCAACATTATATTGTGAGAATCATCTATGTTCTGTGTACACCAGGCTTATTGATATATAGTATTCTATTTATTTATTTATTCATTTTACTCTTAATGTGCAATTGAGTAGTTCCCAGTCTGGGACTATTATAGACAATTTTGCAAGAACATTCCAATACATGTCTTTGTTATACACAGACATACATTGCTGTTGGATATTTACTTAGGAGTGAAATTACTGTATTAATAGGATATACATGTTTGGTTTTAGTAAATGTTACCAGTTTTCCAAAATATCAGTTTATATTCTCACCAGCAAAATGTGAGTTCCATTTATTCCACATACTCACCTACACTTGGTAATTTCATTTTAGCCTTTCAGGTGGGTGTGTAGTGATATACCACTGTGATTTCATTTTGGATTTCCCTGATGACTAATGAAGTGGATTACTTTTCCATATGTTATTGATCATTTGTATTTGCTCTTTTATGGAATAATGCTCAATATCTGCTTTTATTGCTTTTCTTATTAGATAGCTTGCTTTTTCTTATTTTTTGAAGAGGTTCTTTTTTTTCTTAATATTCTGGATACAAGTTGTTTCTTGATGTCTTAGTTTGGGTTCCCCAGAAGGAAGTCCTGAGGTTAGTTTTCTAGTCAAGTGATTTACTGATACAGTGCTCCCTGGAAAAAGTAATAAGGGAGTGTGAGAATCAGCATGAGGAAGAGGAAGAAGTTAAGCAAAGGTGTGAGTTCAGGCAAAGTCCTGCTGAGGGTAGCTTCAGCCTTATGCCTTAGGGGAACTCTAGGATGTTCTTTATACCTTAGACTTTGTCCCAGATTGAGAAAAGGAAGGTTGATTTTCATATTCGTGATACGTAATTCTGATAGCTGCTACAACATAGATAAACTTGGAAGACATTATGCTCAGTGTAACAAGTCAGAACAAAGGGACAAATATTGTATGATTCCATTTATATAAGGTACCTAGACTAGTCAACTTCATAGAGACAGAAAGTAGAATAGTGGTTACCTGTGGCTAGGGTACGTGGGACTGAGACTTATTACATGAGTACAGAGTTTCCATTTGGGATGATGAAAAAGTTCTGGATATAGATGATGGTGATTGTTGTACAACAGTGTGAATGTACTTAATGCCACTGAACTGTACATTTAAAAATGATTTAATTGGTGTGTGTGTATGTGTGTTTTAGTCGCTCAGTCATGTCTGACTCTTTGCGACCCCATGGATGGTACCCCACCAGGCTCCTCTGTCCATGCAATTCTCCAGGCAAGAATACTGGAATGGGTTGCCATTTCCTTCTCCAGGGGACCTTCCTGACCCAGGGATTGAACCTGGGTCTTCTGCATTGCAGGCAGTTTCTTTACCATCTGAACCACCAGGTAAGTTTTATGTTACTTATATTTTACCACAATAGAAAAATGAATCACATGCACCATCATCAAGTGGGATTTATCCTTGAGACATGAAGATGGTTTAACATTATGCAAATCAATAAGTATGATTTGTCATTTAATAGAATAAAATATTCTAAAAGTCATCTCAATGTGGAGAAAAGGGAACCCTCTTACACTGTTGGTGGGAATGCAAACTAGTACAGCCACTATGGAGAACAGTGTGGAGATTCCTTAAAAAACTGGAAATAGACCTGCCTTATGATCCAGCAATCCCACTGCTGGGCATACACACTGAGAAAACCAGAAGGGAAAGAGACACGTGTACCCCAATGTTCATCGCAGCACTGTTTATAATAGCCAGGACATGGAAGCAACCTAGATGCCCATCAGCAGATGAATGGATAAGAAAGCTGTGGTACACATACACAATGGAGTGTTACTCAGCCATTAAAAAGAATACATTTGAATCAGTTCTAATGAGGTGGATGAAACTGGAACCTATTATACAGAGTGAAGAAAGCCAGAAAGAAAAACACCAATACAGTATACTAACGCATATATATGGAATTTAGAAAGATGGTAACAATAACTCTGTGTATGAGACAGCAAAAGAGACACTGATGTATAGAACAGTCTTATGGACTCTGTGGGAGAGGGAGAGGGTGGGAAGATTTGGGAGAATGGCATTGAAACATGTATAATATCATGTATGAAACTAGTCGCCAGTCCAGGTTCGATGCATGATACTGGATGCTTGGGGCTGGTGCACTGGGACGACCCAGAGGGAGGGTATGGGGAGGGAGGAGGGAGGAGGGTTCAGGATAGGGAGTACAGGTATACCTGTGGCGGATTCATTTCGATGTTTGACAAAACTAATACAATATTGTAAAGTTTAAAAATAAAATAAAATTAAAAAAAAAAAGAAAATGCATTCCACAAAATTCAACATCCTTTAGTGACAAAACTCTCAACAAATTAGGTGTAGAGGGAACACCCTCGATATAATAATGGCTTTGTAAGACAGACTGCAACTAGCACCATATTAAATGGTGAAAAGTTGAAAGCTTTTCTGGAAGATATGAGTGCCCCAGTCTCATCACTTTTATTCAACATAGTACTAGAAATTTTAGTCAGAGTAGTTAGGCAAGAAAAACAAATAAAAAGCATTGAAATCACAAAGGAAGAAATAAAATTGTCTCTGTTTGAAAGGGTTTCCCTGGTAGTTCAGTTGGTAAAGAATTGACTGCAATGCAGGAGGCCCCGGTTCGATTCCTGGGTCTGGAAGATCTGTTGGTGTAGGGATAGGCTACCTACTCCAGTATTCTTGGGCTTCCCTTGTGGCTCAATTAGTAAAGAATCTTGCTGCAATGTGGAAGACATGGGTTCGATCTTCCTAAGGAAGATCCCTGGAGAAGGGAGAGGCTGTTTGAAAACCCAAAAGACTCCAACAAAAACCCTTTACAAGTAATAAACAAATTAAGTAAAGTCATAGGATACAAAATAAACATAAAACTTAAGCTGTCTTGTACACTAAAAAACACCGTCTGAAACAGAAATTAAGAAAACAATGCCATCAAAACAATAAAATATTTAAGAAATTTAAACAAAAAAGTGAAAGATCTGTGCACTGAAAACTATAAGACATCAATGAAATAACTTTAAGAGGATACAAATAAATAGAAAGATATTCTGTGTTCATGGATTAGAAGAGTTAATATTGCTAAAATGTCCAGACTACCTAATGTGATCTACAAATTCAATGCAATCCCTATGAAAATTCCATTGCTATTTCCCACAGAAATAGAAAAAATAATCTTAAAATTCATAAGGAAGCACAAAAGACCCCAAATAGCCAAAGCGATCTCAAGAAAAAAGAACAATGCTGGAGGCATCACAATACCTAATTTCAAACTTTATTACAAAGCTGTAGTAACTGAAACAGTATGGTCCTGGCATTAAAAACAGCCACATAGACCAATGGGGAAAAAAAAACAACGGAGAGCCCAGAAGTAAACTCACACATGCAAAAGAATTAAGAAATCTCAATGAGGAAAAGATAATCTCTTCAATAAATAGTACTGGGAAAACTGGATATTCACAAGAAAAATGAAATTAAACCTCTGTCTTACAGTACTCACAAAAATCAACTTGAAATTGCTTAAAGACTTAAATTTTAGGCCAGAAACTATAAAACTACAGGAAGAAAACATAGGGAAAAATCTCCTTGACTTTGGTTTGGCAATTATTTTTTGGATATGATACTAAAAGCAAAGGGGCTTCCCAGGTGGCACTAATGGTAAAGAACACGCCTGCCAATGCAGGAGACATAGGACATGCAGGTTCAATTTCTGGGTTGGGAAGATCCCCTGGAGGAGTAAACAGCAACCCACTCCAGTATTCTTGCTTGGAGAATACCATGGACAGAGGAGCCTGGTGGGCTATGGTCCATAGAGTCGCAAAGAGTCAGACACGACTGAAGTGACTTGGCACACATACACGCACTAAAAACAAACAAACAAAAATAAACAGGTGAAAGAGTCATGTCTGACTCTTTGCAACCCCATGGACTGTAGCCTACCAGACTCCTCTGTCCATGGAATTTTCCAGGTAAGAATACTGGAGTGGGTTGCCATTTCCTACTCCAATAAACAAGGGGGATTACATCGAACTACAAAAGCTTTTACACAACAAAATGAAAAGGCAACCTCTGAAATGGGATAAAACATTTGAAAACCATATATCTGATAAGAAGTTAATATCTAAAATATATAAAGAACTCATACAACTCAACATTAGATCAATCTGATTAAAATATTGACAGAGGATGGAAAAGGAAACTTTCCAAGGAAGACATACAAATGGTTAATAGGTACATGAAAGAGTGCTCAACACCACTAATTATCAGGGAAATGCAAATCAAAATCACAATGATAGATCACCTTAAAACTCTTTGGATGGCTATTCTTAAAAAGACAATAATAAGTGTCAATGGAGCTATAAAGAAAAGCGAATCCTTGTGCACTCTTAGTGGGAATGTAAATTGGTACAGCCACTATGGAAAACAGTATGGAGTTTCTCTAGAAAATTAAAAATAAAACTGCCATATGATCTGGCAATCCCTCTTCTGGGTATATATCCAGAGGAAATGAAATCAGGATCTTAAAAAGAAATAGCTGCACTTCCATGTTACTGCAGCATTCAAATTATTTAAGTTCATGGAAACAACCTAAGTGTCCATCAACAACAAATTAATTTTAAAAAGTATGATACACACAAACACATGCACACTGAAATATTATCAAGCCATAAAAAAACCAGAAATCTTGTCTTTTACGACAACATGAATGGACATTGGGGAAATTATGCTAAATGAAAAAAGTCAAACAAAAAAAGATATATCATGTGTTCTCACTTATATGTGGAATTTTAAAATCTCTTGGAAATATAGAATAGAATTGGTGGTTGCTAGGGGCTGGTGGCTGGGGGAAATGAAGAGATTTTTGATCAAAGGATATAGACTTCCAGCTATAAGATGAATAAGTTCTAGGGATCTAATGTACAGCATAGTGAGGGAACAGAGGTATTATCTAACCTTACTGTAAATCATTTTGTTATTTACATGTGTATCAAAGCATCACATTGTATACCTTAAACTTACATATAAGTCAGTAATATCTGAAAACAGGAAAAAAATTAATTTTTTTTCTGATTCAAATTATATTCTAAAAAGTTTTTATTGATGTGTAAATATAGTCTTAGTGTATTGTTAAGTGGGGGAAAAAAAGTACTATACACTGCCTATTGTTTGATCCCACAGGTGTGTGATTGTATGTGTGTGTGCATATCTGTATGACAATTTGAAAGCAGTCCATTCTAAAGGAGATCAGCCCTGGGTGTTCTTTGGAAGGAATGATGCTAAAACTGAAACTCCGGTACTTTGGCCACCTCATGCGAAGAGTTGACTCATTGGAAAAGACTCTGATGCTGGGAGGGATTGGGGGCAGGAGGAGAAGGGGACGAGAGAGGATGAGATGGCTGGATGGCATCACCAACTCGATGGACGTGAGTTTGAGTGAACGCCAGGAGATGGTGATGGACAGGGAGGCCTGGCGTGCTGTGATTCATGGGGTCGCAAAGAGTCGGACACAACTGAGCGACTGAACTGAACTGAACTGAAGTAGATGGGATTATGGGTGGAATTTTTCCAATTTCTTTCTTTTATTTTTCTTTTCTCGTTTTTATCTTTTTTATCTTTATCTATAATATCTGATTTTCCTACAGCGAAGACATACTCTTACAAGTCAATTTATATAAATATAAGTTACAGTTTTTATTAGTGTGATTAATGCTGAATATATTAAGATGTATAATTATAGCAGTATTCAGGACACAGATATAAATTACCTGTATTTATCATAGAGCATTTTGTATAATACATATTCTTATTATACATTTAGATCACTACATTAGTGGTATCTTAATTTTATTTCTATTATCATGTTATGAACATCTTGAGATTCTTTTTTGTATCCTTTATTCTTGCACAGTTAACTGGCACTTGGTTGCAAAGAAATTTATGAATAACCTGAATTTCAAAGAAGGAGGATGATTCAAAACCTCAATGATAGCATACATATATATTTGTAATTAATGCTGGCATTTTTTTATTGCAGTATAGTCAGTTTATAACATATAAATTTGAAGTGTACAAATAGTGAGTCACAATTTTTAAAGATTATACTCCATTTACAGTTAGTATAAAATATTGGCTATATTCTCTTGCTATATAATATATCCTTTTAGCTTATTTATTTTATACATAATTTGTGCCTCTTAATCCTCATCCATATGTTGCTCCTCCTCTCTTCCCTCTTCCCATGGTAACCACTGGTTTGTTCATTGTATCTGTGAGTCTGTTTCTTTTTTGTTATATTCACTAGTTTGTTGTATTTTTTAGATTCCACAAAGAAGTGAAAACTTACAGTATTTATCCTCTTCTGTCTTACTTTACTAAGCATAATGCTCTCCACATCCATTCATGTTGTTGCAAATGGAAAACCTTCATTTTTTTATGGTTGAGTGGTATTCCAACATGTGTGTGCCTGTGTGTGTGTGTGTGTGTGTGTGTGTGTGTTTGTATCCCATCCTGTTTATCCATTCAACTGTTGATGGACACTTAGGTTGCTTTCATAATCTTGGCTATTGTAAATATCGCTGCTATAAACACTGGAGTACGTCTTTTCAAATTAGTGTTTTTATTTTCTTCAGATATATACCCTGGAGTGGCATGTGTTTTTATATCACCAAACAGAACATTATTTCAGGGAAATCTAAATTCCACCAGCAAATGAATCTGAAATAATGCCCCAGGCAGTAATTTCTTTTCCTTTCTGCCAATAGAGGGCAACAAGAACAAGCTGCTTGATGGGTGGTAGTGTTCATAACCTCTTGTCTGTCAACAAAGTTCAAGAAAGTCAGTGTTAAACTTGCAACAAACGAAAGCAGTGTGTATTGAATCTATAAAACTTTAGTAGGAGCAATTCCTGTCTGGTTCCTCTGCCTGCAGCCTCACCTCTTTCCAATCCCCCCACTACTCTACTACTAGAATTTTCTTTTTAAAAGAGAAATCTGATACCATCACTTGTTTGTTTGTTTGTTTGTTTTTAAGCTTTAATTGACCAAGACCAGTTCTTGAGTATGATATTTTGGTTTCTTCATAGTATGACCTCAACTTTCATTTCCCACTCGTCTCCACCCCTGGGAAACTACATTTTTTCTCCACAGAAAGCTATTCATGACGCCCAAACACACCATGCTCTTCTGTACTTTGATATGTTGCTTCTGTTTTTCTTCTACCTGAAATGCCCTGGACTTTCCCTTCCCACTGAACATCTACTTTTCATTTGAGGCCTGGATAAAAGGTCATCTCTCTGTGCAGCCTTTCTTTGCTTTCCACTAAAACTGAACCTTGTTTCTTCCTCAAGTGCTACGCATCACACATTGCACTGTTTAAGAATAATCAGTTGTCAGTATTTCCTAGCTGACTGTAATGTCTGCGAGGGTTCATGTGTCATAAGGAAACATCTTATTCACCTCTGTATCCTCAGGGCGTGGCTCGTAATAATTACTCAAAATGCACGTTCACTGAATACACAAAAGAAAAAACTGAACAGAAAGTTCTCATAGTGGACAAAACCTGTTAAACAAAATTTTAGACTGACATTACAGCTGAGGCATGTGGGTGGTACTTTCCATGAGTTTAGGAAGCATTTGATGTTACTAAAAGATTATTTTTGAAATATATAGGGATTTTTTGGTGAATTTTAATTTCTCCACAGCTTCTTAGTGGCCAGTTTTTTGTTTTGTTATTTTGTTTGTGGGATTTGTCCAGGTGGGGGTCCTTTAGTGCAGAAGTACAGGGATATTGTGTTATAGTTTGGAGAAATCCTGGAAACACCAGGTCGCTTGATTTCTAGACCAGGTGGAATTCTACTTTTTTGCTTCTCAGGAGACAAGGGTGATCTACAGTATGTGTACTTGGCACACTCAGTCACTGATTTCAGTCTCATTGACGCCTTGATGCTGAGATCAGCATTCAGGAGTACAATGAAGGGAGAGCAAGCATTCCTTTAATGGTTCTACCTCAGACTTGAGCACCGGAGTATGTTAAAAAACACATGATATATATACTGGTAAGTAGACACAGATGATGTTTTGTAGCGGTGGTCATTGCTATACCATCTGCCAGGTCCTGCAGTTGGTTAAAAAAAAAGAAGAAAAGAAATTAGTTTGGCAGGATTTGCTCCTCACAAAATCATGTCGATTTTTGCCAATTCTGTGTAATTTGATATGCTCTTGCAAAATGAGTAAGAGCAAAGTGTTTTCACATCGAGCTACAGGAAAAATATGGCCATTGTTCTTATGACCTTAGTTTAAAAAATGTAAGTATGACTAAGATAGGGCCATGGTAAATAAAAGATAAAATGAAGGAGATGCAGACAGATGGGTTATTAATTCAGAACTACCAAAACTCAAAAATTGTTTGTAGCTGTAATGTAATTGATATACTATTACCATGTCTCAAACTAAAAAGAAGGGGCATGAAATCTAAAGCCTTCTGGGATCAAAATATGCTCAGTTCAGGACTAGAAATTTTATTTATTCAGACTTATATTAGTAAATTTCTACAGAACATGTATATGAATTTGTGAAAGGTAACAGTTACATACAAATAATTTCTTCCAAATTTAGAGTCAAAGTCTTCATAGGATTAATGTATAGGAACTCTAGTTGGTATTATCTACTAGCATTATTTCAGTCATTACCATGTTGATTTCACAAAGAATTTGGAAGATGCTAATTAAACTTGGTCAGATATAAGTAAAGGGTATAACTCTGATTTGTTATCCATTTAGCTTTTATTAAACAGAACGATGACTAAATGATTTCAAATGAGGATTCATTCTAAATGTTGAATGAAGAGGTTTTTGTGCAAGTTGGTTTGTGTGTAGTACTTCTGCTTTTTACTGTGAGTGAAGGATGCAGATAAGAGAAAACACCAGTGCCAGTGCCCCATTGTCACACTAATCTTGCTATTTTCTTTTAAAATAACATCTCCTAATAAATTACATTTCCTGCTACATAAAAGTCAAGTTCTTTAAATGAAAGTTATGAAAAATTAATTATCTTAACAAATTTATTCATTCAACTAAATAGAGTACATGCTATGTGCAAGACACTGCAGGATACCGATACTATATATTTGTTAGTCTAAAAAAAGAGATTTGGTTTATACTTTGCATTAACAGATCTTATATATCAAATGACATGCCACACATTTTATGGCATTTTATTCTTAACATCTTAACATATTTATTCACTCCCCCATGTTTCATCATGGCATGGCACCAAAGATTCAATCTTATTTTCATTTGATAAGAATTGCCAACTTGTATGGCTATCAGAGAATCTAAAGACATGGTTCCAGGTGTTATCCACATTTTCCACACGCTGCTCTATGTCAGAGAGTCACATCACCTGGGTTCTCTTGCTCTCTGCTTCTCATGGGGTTCAGCAGTGGGGATCATTGGCCAGCAACATAAGTGAGAAAGACAGAGGTTGGGATATTCTTTCTCATTTCTTCTTCTGCAGCATGATGATGTCATTAGCTCCACTAAGGACACAGTTCCTGTCCAGTGGTTCCTCTTCCAAGACGACAGTCTTTTGGGGTTCCAGAAGCACAATTTCCTCCTCCCCAAACTCTTTGGCAGAGGGGTAGAAGCCCTCCTGGTATTGCTCTTCCCTCGGTGCTTCTCCATCCTCTGGTGGTTCACTTAATTCTCCACACCTCTCTAAGCCATCCCTTCATTAAATTCCCCTTTTAACCACTTCAAGGGTAATCCCTCTTTCCTGCTGAGACTCAAGAGAATGCCCCCCAAATAATTTTATATCCAGGGGATTGGTTTCCAATGGTAACATGATGCGAGATAGAAAACTGTTTGAACTATATCTGATGCAGTAGAATAATGGAATTCTGTTTCCAAGCAACTTGTAGACAAACTCTTCCACACTTCCAGAATATACATGCAATAGAGTTGATTATTTAGAAAGTTAATGACTTGACTGGAAAAAATTCAACCCTGTTTTTTGTTTTCTTTGCATCCAATATAAATACAGTAACTGCTAGTTTACAGGTGACAAACTATGGCCTGACAAAACCAAACCTTTATTTTCCGCAAATAAAGTTTTACTACAGTGCAGCAACACCTATTTCTTTTGCGTAGTCTGTTAACTGCTTTGTGCAGCCATGGCAGTGGGGGATACTTGCAAGACAGACCTTATGGCCCGCAAAGCCTAAAATATTTACTATCTGGCCTTGTCAGAAAACTTTGCTGACCTTTGAACTAATTGACTGAATGATATATTTGTCATTTTATTTATTTTTGGCCTCATTTGGATACTTCTCTGAATCTTACAGTCCATATGCTATCTTACACATACGGTAGCTCAATCAATGTTGATTAATAAAGAACGTACACTGACCAATATAGAACTCAATCTCAGTTTTGCTTTAAACCCAGAGAATTCATTTTTATTCTTTTACAAGATTTATTAGCCAAGTTTTAGATATAATTACAGAAATTTGGGGGTTGATGTTTTAAAAATTGGTAACCTGGTAGTTCTATACACTTAACAAATGATGAATATTATTATTAAAAATTTATTTGAGTTCCATTTATTGAATAATTTAAACTGAGATGCATGTTCAAATTTTGATCATAGTTATATTTCCTAGTAGTGTTTTAAGAGTGGTACAGTTTTTTAAAATAATATGAATTATATGCAGAAATGTATTAACTTCTAAGTGGTAGAATTATAGGCTTGATTTTTTTTGTTTCACTTTTTTGTGTTGTTGATTTTTCCATATAGGACAATAAAATGTATTATTGATAATTTTAAAAATATGGAATATGTTTAGTTTCACATAACTGAATATTTCATACTGCTATTTTGGTTTGGGAAACAAAAGATCTTTACAAAATTCATGGAATAAAATTAACTCTGAGAATTCTTCTGAAGCTACTATTTTAAGAAAATATTCAACTGGCATATCTCAATTGAAAATTAGAAAATAAAAATATTCACATTAAAATTTTTTTAAGTTTTGTATGAATTTTAACTTTAAGCAGCAGAACATCAAATACATAGTCTCTTATATTTGCATATGCATTTTTAACACATCTTCCTACTGTCATTTGACAGAAGGAAATAAAATGCTTTCATATTTCCTCATTTGCAATGTTCATCATTTGTAATTCATATTTTTATATGAAAGCAGACCTACATTTTCTTCTATGATTAGAAGTATTTGTTTTAGTCCTCATTTATTTCCAGTAGCCTCAGAGCACCACTGGTACCTTGTATGGAATTGACTTGCTGATTTACCCCAAAGGGAATGCTGTGTGACAGATTCAAATGACTCCCTAAAATGGTATTATTATACCCAAGAATAGCCAGTTTGTGTTTCTTTTATCAGAAGATCTTAAGCTTTTGTGTCATGGTATATAATTTATCAAATGTATTTCTGTGTTCTTCCTCCACTGTGAGGGTACTTCCTGCCACATGGAAGTTTTGTCTGTTTTATTAGAGCTCCGTCGTTTGCTCTGACACAGATAAGTTCTTTCTTAACTAGGTATTGCTAATGTTTACCTCAATGGCACCCCACTCCAGTACTCTTGCCTGGAAAATCCCATGGACGGAGGAGCCTGGTGGGCTGCAGTCCATGGGGTTGCTAAGAGTCGGACACGACTGAGCGACTTCACTTTCTCTTTTCACTTTCATGCATTGGAGAAGGAAATGGCAACCCACTCCAGTGTTCTTGCCTGGAGAATCCCCGGGACGGGGAAGCCTGGTGGGCTGCCGTCTATGGGGTCGCACAGAGTCGGACACGACTGAAGTGCCTTAGCATAGCATAGCATAGCAAGATCATAAAGGTTTACCGTCAGAATAGGAGAGTGATTTTTTCCACCTTTTAAAAGTCCATTTTTATAAAATTTTCCCTTTTCCATACATGTTTTTATTTTCTCCTCTGTTTATCAAGTTTCTATTTGTTTGCTGTCTTTCCATCAGTAGTGTCTTAAGTAGGAATGAGTCATCACCACCTATTGCACAGATTTAAGGAATTAAAGGAGGGGGAGGAAATCATACAAATACAAGGAATTGAACACATGATATGACAGCCATACCCTGGAAATACCTGACAAGTGACCATTAACTTGGAAGATTATTTCATGTCAGACCACAGCCAAAAAACACTACACATTACTTTTAGGCACATCACAAATTCATAGACTTTACTCATAGGAGAGTCCATCAGGTTCTCACTCAAAAATTATTACTTCTTTCAGACTGTTTTCACAATCTGTGAATTTCCTGCAGATAGAAAATTAGTAGCTGCAGATTTGAATGGGGACTCTTGATAGATTCTCAGCAACAAAAATGAAGAGCCAGGGGAGAAGACAGGAAAACTCTTCAAAGTAAAAACTCAAAACATAGTTGTCTGGGACCTGTGAGGACAGGTCAAACACTATCATACTTCTAAAGAACCTATGAATATATTGTTATATTAAAAGCATGACACAATCTTTTAGGTCAATTGCAATGACATATTTCTTTAATAAAATGTCTATTTCTGTTCAATAAAGCTTAGACAATAATAACACCTTTCTACAAGATTTCATAAAATGATAACAAATGGAAAACAGTTTGGGTATTGAAGACATATCATCGTATGCTGTCTGAGAAATGAAAGATTACATGATATTTTTGTATCCCTCTATGCTTTTCCTTGAGGCAAAAAAAATATGGACTTCGGCAAAATCTGTCTTAAAAGTCATGTGTTTCATAATCTCAGTATCTTTTTAGTTCTTCACATTCTCTGGCAAGTGTTATCTTTAGCTAATGCTTCCTCTAGGTCATTAGTTAACTAGAATAGTTCTTGGAAGTTGCTCATCTGTGAGCCCTTGGCAATTGTCAGGAATTTAAACTGGTCACCATGGTTGAAGGAAGACTCTGACATGCTGACCAAGAGTTCCCATAAGAGCAAGGCACAGTCCTAAAGGCCAGGGATACACAGATTAATAAAATGAGGTCATTCTTCAGGATTTCCCCATCTGTCCAGCAGAACATGTCAGCAAATACATGCCATTCAGAGTATATTACAGAAACAAATGGAGATTAGATCATCTGCAGGCACCACTTATCCCGTGGAAGAGGAATGCTTCAGAGAAAGTGACCCTGGAATCCTGAAGGTTGGGAGTTCACTTTGTTAGAAATTAGGAATGAGCATTTCAGGGGATGGTAACATGGAATTAAAAGATGTTTGCACCTTGAAAGAACAGATATGACAAACGTAGACGGCATATCAAAAAGTAGAGACATTACTTTGCCAACAGAGGCCCATATAGTCAAAGCTATGGTTTTTCTAGGAGTTATGTATGAATTTGAGAGTTTGATCATAAAGAAGGCTGAGCACCGAAGAACTGATGCTTTCCAACTGTGGTGTGGGAGAAGACCCTTGAGAGTCCCTTGGACTGCAAGGAGATCAAACCAGTCAATCCTAAAGGAAATCAATCCTGAATATTCATTGGAAAGACTGATGCTGAAGCTCCAATACTTTGGCCACCTGATACGAAGAGCTGACTCACTGGAAAAGACCCTTTTGCTGGGAAAGATTGAAGGCAGGAGGAGAAGGGGACAGCAGAGGGTGAGATGGTTGGATGGCATCACCAACTCGATGGACATGAGTTTAAGCAAGCTCTGGGAGATGGTGAAGGACAGGGAAGCCTGGCGAGCTGCAGTCCATGGGATTGTAGAGTCAGACATGACTGAACAACAACAAGCATGGAATGTAATGATGAATTTGTGATGGTTTACCTTGTTCAGAACACAGCATTAGGGCATTTGAGAGGAATCATTGTAGACAGAGCTTCCCTTGTGGCTCAGCTGGTAAAGAATCCCTCTGCAATGTGGGAGACCTGGGTTCGATACCTGGGTTGGGAAGATCACTTGGAGAAGGGAAAGGCTACCCATTCCAGTATTCTGGCCTGGAGAATTCCATGGACTGTATAGTCCATGGGGGTCACAAAGCATTGGACACCACTGAGTGACTTTCACTCTTCCCTGATAGTTCAGTTGGTAAAGAATCTGCCTGCAATGCCGGAATCCCCGGTTCAGTTCCTGGGTTGGGAAGATCCCCTGGAGAAGGGAAAGGCTACCCACCCAGTATTCTGGCCTGGAGAATTCCACAGACTGTATAGTTCACGGGGTCGCAAAGAGTTGAACGTGACTGAGCGACTTTTCACTTTACTGATGACCAGGCTAAAAAGAGGATTCCTTTCTCTGCCTTGTCATCTCTTCCAAATTTACTTTCCTCTGCCCATTTGAGATATAGAACAGAACTACAAATACACTAATTAGATGTCGTTAGGGAATGAAACCACTATCCCATTTTACAGCTGAGGAAATAGATGCTCAAAGAAATTAGGTAACATACCTTCTCTTTGTCATTGTATTATGTTTCTCTTAAAACTATGCTTGATAATTAAAACATATACCTTCTATATTCTAAGGTGAATTTAAAATCTTATTCTTTACATCAAGAGGACTTAGAGACCCTTTTGAGAAATCTTTGAGAGATTGGATTTCTTGATGACCTGGCATTTCTTTTTAAATATTCATGAAGCAATGATGCCTTCCTTTTTTTAAGAGTTAATTGACAATTCAGCCATTTTAGGTGTCCAATTCAGTGATTATTGTATGTTCAAAGTATTGTGTATCCATCACAACAGTCATTGAGTGTTTTCTTGAAACCCACACCCCTAAATCATGAATCCCATTTCCTCCCAACCTCCCCAGACCTAGACAGACACTAATCTACTAGTCTATAGACTTGTTTCTTCTGGACATTTCATATAAATGGTATCATACAATATGTGGCAGGCCTTTGTGACAGACTTGTTTAGCTTAGCATAATGTTTTCAAAGTTCATCCATACTTAGCATGTGTTAGTACTTCATTGTTTTTTATTGCCAAATAATACTCCATTTTATAGATATACTGCATTTAATGTATTCAATTATCAGCTGATGGGCATTTGGGTTATTTTCATTTTCAGCTATTCTAAACAACAATGCCATTCTGCTACTGTATTTATGACATTTATTATACTAGCTTATGGATGTGATTAGCTTTGCAAATATTTGTCACCAAGGAGCCTGGTTCCGAGTGAGTTTATCACTTCTTGTATGTAAATCAAGATGGAGGTAAACATCGGCGCTTTTAGTACACAGGTCGTGTATGTACGTGTAACCTGCAGGGGAAGCCTCAATTATAATACACAGAATCTTTCTCTAGTGATCCCTATATTGATCCTGGTCCATTCCAATCATTTAATTTCTGCTTAGAAGAGGGTGGAGCTTTGGACCCTAGCCAGATGGATATAACTTTCCTGGGGATTTAATGTTCTAAGAAGGAATGAATTCAGGACACATAATTACAAAGCACAAAAAAAATACCTTGAAGAAATCTTGGGAAATCTCTTCCTAAGTGAAAGGAGGATAAGGAGAACTTTTGGATTTATTCTTACAGGATGTTGCAATTCAAAGACCATTAAGTTGTATATAATGTGCAATCCTCTTTTGCCAGACAGAGCAGTTTCCTGATTGTACTCTTGAGATATTATAAAGCATTTCTAAGACTGCTGTTAAACTAGAGAATTGTGAATTGGTAGGTTTTCAAATAAGTTACTCCAGACCTCCGTCTGGTCTAAAGCTTCCTGCTTTTACAATTAACTCCTCATGTTTCTTTGTTGCGTGTGTGTGTGTGTGTGTGTGTGTGTGTGTGTGTGTGTGTGTGTGTGTGTGTGTTAAACCTAAAGATAGACCAGGAAGCATATGGGGCCATCTGGTTCTAAAGGGGAATCCAGATTTCTATGAGGGCTAGCTACTAAATGTAAAGAGGATAAACAATTCTATCTTAACTTTCAACTCCTGTGCTAACCTTCAGTCATTACCATCCAAAATGCCCTTAACTCACACTGGTGTTAAACTTCATGGTGTTTTCCTTTATGAATGAAGTATATTGGTCTGTCTGAATACAAACCACAGTACAGGCATGAACACTTCCATGTTGTTTTTAGCCAGGCTTCTGAGAGATTACAAAGAAAAGTGGACAAGTTAGGCATATAGCAATTCTTCCTTCTTGGTGTCTGTTCACTCTTGGTCTGTGTTTCTAAATAAAGGATTGTGATTAAGAAAGAGTCATCAAGAGCAAAGGGAAAAGATTGCTAACAACCGGGATGACCCAGGACTTGTGTACTGGCCAGGGCAATGTAAGATTCTACTCTGTATATCACTTAGCAAAGTACCACATGAATGCATCCTAATTTTAATTAAGATAATTTGCGAGGTGCATTTATCTGCTCTCCAAAGCAAGATTCTTTCTCCTGCAACTGAAGACAGGTTACATTTCCCTCAAGTTTTTTCCCTCAAGATTCTTAATTTGAGAGGAATGATAATGAAAACAAAATCAATAATATGTATAAAGCCCTTACTCTAGGTTGCCATTTAACTCTATTAAGTTAACCCTGTTTAACACGTGAAGAAAGGAAAGTGCAGAGAGGCTCAGAGACTTGCTTACACAGCTGGTGAGTATTAGAGCCTGGATTTGAATTCAGCAGAAGACTCTAGGGCTCAGATGGTAAAGGGTCTGTCTCCAATGCTGGAGACCCGGGTTCAATCCCTGGGTCGGGAAGATCTGCTGGAGAAGGAAATGGCAATCCACTCCAGTACTATTGCCTGGAAAATCCCATGGACAGAGGAGCCTGGTAGGCTACAAGTCCATGGGGTCGCAAAGAGTTGGACAGGACTGAGCAACTCCACTTACTTACTTACTTAGAAGACTCTAGAACCCAGGTCTCAACAACCTAAATAAGAAATTGTGCTGTTCTTAATTCAGTGTTATGACAAAAACATTTTTACTGCTAATTAAAAATATCATGTAAGTACTCAAACATCAAAGTATTTATGTAAATGTAAACACACACTGAAGAACTATAATACTATATTTATTTTCTTTAAAAAAATGTTTTTGCATGCCATTTTGTCCCAGGGAAAAGCCTTATTTTCCTTCAAAATGAAGAGGAATAACATTTGATTTTGTGGGGGAACTGTTAAAATTACTTTGATGGTTCCAGTCGTGCACAGCATTAAGATTTATGACAAATATGTAATCTGTTTATTTGTCACCCAACTTGGATGACTTCCAAATGTTTCCTCTTAGTAGCTCTTGATTTTTGTTTGGATTTTTTTCAATCACCAAATAGTCAAACAACAATGTCTGAATCACGTTTGCTCCAGTTAGAAAATACCAACATGCTGAAAGGCAGCTTTGGTTATTTAAAACCCTACTACATTCACGTGCAACTTTGAAGAGCATGCATGCTTTCATGGACTGGATTTTTTAAAAAAGAAGCAAAAAGGAAAAAACCCCTAAAACAAACAAGTTTGCGCCTCAAGTCCCTTCTTTGCTATTTACTGCAGTGAGTTTTCCTACTCCGTTTTGCTGGCGAAAGCACGCTCAACAGATCAAACTGTCCGAAAAAGGCCGTCTGCATCCCTCATGTTTAGAAGAGAGGGATTTCGTTCTCTTTCCTTCACACATCAAAGAAAGCACTCGGGGAGGAAATAAACCATAATTAGGCATGAGCAAGCGAGCAGACCGACCCCTTCCTCTCCCTTTCCCATCCCCGCCCCCCAGGCCCTGGCAACCATCCTGGGCGCGAGCGAGGAGCCGGCCACCGCAGCAGCTGCAGCGAGCGCGCGTCCACGCCGCGCCCGCCGCTAGAATCTGGGCGGCGGCGGGGCCGGCCCGGGGTCGCGCGTACTCGGGAGCGCGCTCATGCAGCGGTTTTCTTCTCCCACAATCCAGAGGCTTGCGGCGCGGGAGGGGCGGGGAGTCGGCGGAAGGATATGGCCGCGGAGGGAGCTGCACGCTCCCTTTGACGGCAGGCTGGAGGCACTAGTTTGAGCGGCAAGGAGCGGGGTGTGATGCGGCACTGCGGTTCTGAGGCCGTTACTCCGGCTCCTCTAGAGAGGGCGGAGGAAGAGGCTGGAGCTCGGCGGTGATTTTGTGCCAGGGCTTCCCAGAGGCGCACTGAAAAGGCTGGCGGGGCTCGGGAAGCTGGGGGGTTAGGGACACTCATTCAAGCCCCTACCCCCCCGGGAGGGGAAGGGGGCAGGCGGCGAGGCTCGAAGGCGGCTGAGAGATGGTGTGTGCTCGGGGGGAAGGAGCGAGCGCTGCCTGTCGTTGGTGAGGGGCTGCAGGCAGGGAAAGCTCCGTGGGTCAAAGCTGTTACATGCCCACTGGTGGGTGGAACGTGTTGAGCGGAACACTGAGGTCTAGCCTGGCGGCCGCTCGGAACCCTTAACGTGGTATCTAACGTGGGATTTCATTTAGCCCACGGTGGGATTAATTCGTTGGGGGCAGCCTCGCTGGTCTGGCTCCTCCAGGAGCTGGGCAACCTTGACGGGCTTTTTGTCTTGCTGCTCCAGCCCCTTCTCCCTTCCTCCTCCTCCAGATGCCTTTTCTCTGCCCCTCCTCGCCCGGTACAGACATTTCCAGCGCAGGCTGCCGCTCGTGGCTGCTGTCGAAGCCACTTTTCGGGATTTCGATTCGTTTCCCTCTGGGGTGTTTTTTGAGGAGGGAGAGTTTTTCTCCCCTCCACGATGGGATTTTCTTCCCGTGCCAAAGTGGACTTTCATTGATTTCTACTTACTTCTTCAACGTTTAGTGACCAATTCTCTAGGCGTTTTTTTGTGGTAGTTCCTTTTTTTTCAAGTACATCTCTGTAAAATGGAGAACGAGGTTTTTACTCCCCTTCTGGAGCAGTTCATGACCAGCCCCTTGGTCACTTGGGTAAGTGGGGTGTTATTTGTTGCATATTTTGCTGCATTATTTGTGGCTGCAGAGATGGAGGTGGGCGTTCGTGTCGTAATGATCATTCTGTTCTAGGTTAAAACGTTTGGACCTCTGGCTGCAGGAAATGGGACCAACCTGGATGAATATGTGGCTTTGGTGGATGGGGTATTCTTGAACCAAGTCATGCTTCAAATGTAAGTGCTCTGTTTTTTCTTTCTAGGCAGCTTTTTTTTTTTTTTTTAATTGCATACTGTGAACTTAGAGACTATGTTTTAAGATCTTTGGTCAGAAAAATTCAGGTGGTTTAAGAACTGCACCTTGAAAGGTGATAATCTTACGTGCCCACCACATTTATCACAAGCCAGTAATTATACCTGTTAAAATTGTGAAACTTTAATTTTTCATTCTGCAAATCATGTATTGTCACTTACTGTCTTCAGTGCTGAAATCCAAACCACATTGTGGCCTTTTTGATAATTTGGTAAAATGAGGAGGAGAATTAGAATAGTTTCCTGAGGTGGGGGGTTGGGGGGAGAGCGTTTACTGTAAAGTTATGTGCATTTGGTACAGAATGTTTCTTATTAACCTTTGTGTCTAAAAATAAATAGCTCAAATTTTGAAACTGGTGAAGTAACAGATTTCAGAGAAAAGAATTTCAAATAGCAGTTCTGATTGGTGAAGACTTGCTGTAGGAAGTAATTTAAATGCATCTAATAACTAAAGTCGGATTAGATGATTGATTGTGTGAATTATTTGATTAATATTTGGGGAATCATTTTAAGGTGTTCTTAGAGCTTGTTTTGAAATGCAGGTGATTGAAATCTTGATGACAATTAGCTAATGATTTAGTAGGCAAATCTTTGTTTTTTATATTTATAATGTTAGCTTTAAATTAAGTAGAAAAGTGTTTTTGAGGTGGCAGTTGAATATCGAAATCACATTGGTAGCTGGATCAATGAAATAAAAACTCTATTTTTATCATAGGTATTGTAGCATTAGGTGCATTCTCAGCACATCAGTGTAGTGAGTATTACAGCTCTGCTCAAAATTATGTGTATTAGCCTTATTTCTCTTGAATACTACCTGATTACAAGAGAAGTTTGAAACTTTCTATTTTAAGATACTCTTTGTGTTAGATATGTGGGGAATTTAGTGCATTTTTGTAAATGTTACCAGAGAATAAGTCTACTGTTAATAGAATAATACCCTAACATAAAAATGATCAATTCTGTATATTTTTGGTATTAGTTTTCTCTTTAGATTTTTCTACTTAAAAGAAGGTATAGTGAAATCCATAAATAACTGTTCCACTTGTAACTTCAGTCTGTGTTCTCAGAGTCTTGTAGTCTGTATGCTCAGAGACTTTGCTGTTTTTCATATATGTGTTGATCCTATAGCAAAGTATTATACTACTACATGTTTCCAAAAGTTTTTTTTTTTTTTTGTATAGGCACCCAAAGAAATATGTTATCTGAATGTATTTTTTTTTTCTTAAGATAGGAAAAGGGAATGTGGACATAATTATTTCCAGGGATAATAAATATATTTTGGGCAGCTTTCCCATAGAAGTATCTTTAATCTTTGAAATATCCCTCTATTTCCCAAGCAAAATGGTAGAATAATTAAACCAACTTCTATTTTAGGGAACACAAGTGACAGGAAGGGTAGCCATTACAGTAGATACTCAGAACTTGTTCCCCTGTGTCTCTTTTCTTATTTGTTTTTAGACAGAAGATTTTGAGTTTGTCTGTTGAACCCTAAAAAAACAGGTGTGCTCGTAAATGTAGGAAAATACATTCGTTTTCCCCTTTAATGGTTTTTATTTGAATGATTCTTTTTCCAAAAAATATTTAGTAGATTTTTTTTGAAGCCAGAATAGTTAGCCAAGGTGCTAAAAACAGACACTTTAGCTTGTTTCCACTTTGGGTACAGTTTTATACTTAAAATATATATGTGTGTGTATATTTTGAAGTAATGGTGTTCCAAAATAGTGGTTGCCAGGTTGTTTTTTTTTGGGAAGACTAGCTTCATTCCAAACCTCAAATCTGCTTCTGTTTTTAATTCCACCTTTTAGTTTCTTTAAAAGTTTTTTCAGTGTCCTAATTCTGTTCTGAATGACCTGTATAAATTAAAGGAAAAGAAAATTAAGAAAAAAAGAAAGACATATGTTTTAGTTTTTTAAAAAGTGTCTTATGAGATCAACACAAATTTATTGTAATTTATTACCTAATTATTTACCCCATAGGGCAACAAAATACACATTGTTTTAAGCTATATTTTGTTAATTTTGAAATCATTAAGATTTCTACTGAGCACTTTGCTCAAATTAACTTTTGATATATTAAATTGTCAGTTGAAATTGTACCTAGTAAGTTAACCTAAAAATAATTTCTAGATTAAGTTTGGTTATAGAATTTGTGGGTGAGAACCGTTTGTAAATGCAGCATATGGATTTTTTTGTGTGTGTGATGTTTCTTGTGCTTGGAGTTCATTGAGCTTCTTGGATCTGTGGTTTTATAGTTTTTATCAAATTTGGAAAAAAATCTGGCTATTATTTCTTAAGCATATATGTATATGTGTCTTTTCTTTGCCCCCTTTCCTCCTCTTGGAAGTCCAGTTACATGTAAATCAGGCTACTTGATGTTTGTTGATATACCATTCAGTTTTCTTTTCAGTCTCTTTCTGTTTCACTTTGGGTAATCTTGCTAAATTTATTAATCCTTTTTTTCTGTAATGTTTAATCTGCTGTTAGTCCCATCCAGTGTGTTTTTCATTTTAGAAACTGTAGTTCCATCTCTAAAAATTCAGTCTTTTTTATATTTTCCATGTTTATAGATTTCATGTTTTGTCTTTTCTATAGCTTCTTGAACATAGAGAATACAGTAATAACTGGCTTAATGTTCACGTCTTCTAATGTTGTCTGTGCCGTTTCTTGGTTGGTTTTGATTGATTTTTCTTCTCACTATGGATTGTACTTCCTTGCTTTTTGCATACCTGGTAATTTTTTATTAGATGCCAGACATTTGAAATTTTACTTTGTTGTTGGGTGCAGGATTTTTTTGCATCTCATTAAAAATATTTTTGAGCTTTGTTTTGGAATGCAGTTAAGTTACTTGGAAACAGTGGTCTTTTCAGATCTTGCTTTTAAGTTGTGTTAGGCAGTACCACTTTGCTTTGTTGCACTGTTGAGGCAAAACCCTTTTGAGTACTCTGGCGGTGGGAACGGAACCTATTCCTGGACTTCTGTGCGCTTTGGGTGGTGTTCCCTCTAATCCTTTTATAGTGGTTCTTTCACTGTCCCTGGATGGTTTCTTCACACACATGTACTGATAAGTACTCAGCTAAAGACTTGAAGGATAACCTGTGCAGATCTCTGAATCTTTCTGAGCAGCTCTCTCTTAGGTGCTCTGCTGTGTATATGAAGGTCACCTTGCTGTCCCCAGACTAAGTTCTGTGTCCTGGATTCAGGGAGACCACTGTGTTCTGCCTCCGTTCCCCATTCCTGTTCTGCGGCCTAGAAACTCTTTCAAGGCAATAAACTGGTACAATGGTAGGATTTGTTTTGTATGTTTCCCATCTATGAAGGATCTACTGTTCTTTGTTGCCTGATGTCCATTGTTTTCAAAAATGCTTCGTATGTTTTGTGTCCTTCCCCACCACCCCCCGCAGTTGTTTCAGGCAGGAGGGTAAGTTTGGTTCCTTTAATTTCATCTTGGCCAGATATGAAAACCTCTTCATATATTTAAAACCTGTCTTGTAGTCCCGCTTTCAGATGTGACAGAATTTTATTATAGGATCCTTATGGTAGAATTTTTTTTTTTTCCATCTAAAGAGTAAGAATATTCATTAATTTAGTGACTTCTGGATTTGCCATTTTTGACCCAGAATTTGAAAGTAAAGAGTGGACCTCTTCATTCTAGTTTATGACTCTGCCTTATAATTTCGGAGTCTGTTCACTGGTTTGGGATTCACTGTATTCAGAGATGAATCCTGAATTTCATTGAGTAGCTCCTTGAATCAAAGAATCTCTGTAAGAGCCTGTGACAAGGCATCAGTCCTCTAACTAATGGGAAGAGGAAGCTATTTAGAGATCTGTAATGATGGCCAGCTCTTCTGCATGCTGCAGGGCATTTTCCTACTTCAACCAGATGAAATCTTTTTTCTTCAGTGCTAGTTATCAGACATAGGGCTTGGTGACAGTGAAGTGGAAATAATCATTTTCCTATTTGAGATGTCATGCAGTTTTGCAGCCAATTTAGGATATTACTTGCTGTGAATTTTTAAGGTATTTGTGACATTGTAGTTGATTTCATAATTTTAGTCATACTACCTAAGCAATTGAAAATATGGTTATGTTAGGGTTTTAAGTACTGAAAAGTTATTAATAGTATCAAAACCATATTTGGAAATTCTGTGATTCAACCCCATTAGATAGACCCCTACAGAAATCTGTACTTGAATTATGTAGTAATTGTGATATACTTGTTTATGGCATTTCTTCTTTTAGAAATCTTGAATTTGAAGGGATTTTAGAAATCATCTACCATGAAAATCATTCTTATATGACACATGGTCATCCAACTTCTGCTTAAGTATTTCCCAAGAAGCAGCTTCATAAAGTATACCTAAAGAAGGCATTAAATAGAGGAAGTTGACTGAGAAATCTTCCTTCATTCTACTAGTGCTTAAGATTCAAAAATACAGTGTGCTGACTTCATGACTAAGTAACCGCCAGATGTCTAATAAATTACATGTTTTCTTACCAAGTATGGCATTGACTCTGAATTTTGGTATGGTCTCTCACACAGGTTTTGTTCAGTTTTGTTTTTGTTTTGACTTCTTTAAGAACACACTCATGATATAGTCAGAGTTGCTCTCTTACTACCTGGTTTTTGATTTACCTCCCAAATATTTCTCAGATGTGTCCTTGACTTGGCTTAATGCAATAGCCCCTGACTGGTTTTCTTACCTTTGGCTTGCCCCCCTTCAAGTTGTCTCCTCATGTAATCATGGGAAATTTTTTAACATGCAGATTTTATCATGTCGCTCCTATCTTTAAGATGGCTCAGCATCCTTCTTCTGCCTTCAGAGTAAACATGTTACTTGAATGTCTAGACTCCTTTGAGATCTGGCTGCTGCCTGATTCTCTGTTTTTATCTTTGCATAGTACCAGTCTTCAGTGCATGCCCTAAGATTGAGCAAACTTAGAGTTCCCAAAGATAAGCGGTGTTCTCACATGTCTCTGTGCCTTTCCATACACATTTCCCTTCCTTAGAACACTCTCCACCTCCTTACTAGTGCTTTCTTTAGCTTTACAGCCATTCCTGGGCCCATCTGAGGCTTAGCACTCCTTGTGCTTCCGTAGGACCCTATATATACCTTGGTAATAGCATTTTTTGGTATGCTAGACTCTACTGACTAACCTGTGTCTTGGTACCAAAGACTATATCTTTTATATCTCTGTTCTAACACAGTGCTTGATACATAGTAGGTTCTTGATACACTTATCTTGAATGAATGAATAATAGAGAGGCTGTGTGGTGAAGTGGAATGAATTTGGGCTCTGCATCAGATGGACTTGGTTTCACGTCACCATACCTGCCTGTTCATGTTTCCTCAAACAAGTCATGATCTTTCACAGCTCAGTTTTGTATGATCTCTATTGGTGTCATCTCACTTAACTTCTCAGTTTTCTCATTTATAAACAGGATAAAAAGAGAATCATAGTGTTATTATAAGAATCAAATAGGATGGTTTGTGCACAATGCTTAGCATATAGCGAGTGCTAAGTAAATGTTAGCTGTTGAAATCTTTTATTTCTATTATAATAATAACTGTCTTCTAGACTTCCCTTCTCCCCCCCACCTTTTTTTTTTGTGCCAGCAAATTCCTACTCATCCTTTAACGTGCTGAGAAGCCCCTTGGCAGAATTAATTGCCCTCTCCTATGTGATTCCTTAGCTACCTTTACTAAATTGTTAAATTGTTGTTACTACTAGACAGTTAGCATTTAGAGGCTAGAGATTTAGTGTTATGAATCACCAGCACTTAGCATAGTGCCCAGCATGTAGCATAGATTGGTACATCTAAGTTTTCAGTAAATGTCAAAGGAATGAATGCACGTTTTGTAATTTTATTAATTGTCAGAATTTTGAGGACACTCTCTAGTTTTAGTGTTGTACAATTTTGTTTTACTTTTTAGTTTGTCTCCCTTTTTTCCCTAAGTTAAAAAAAAATTATTTGTGTTTGGCTTTCTAGGTCTTCCTTGCTGCCCTGGTTTTTCTTGACTTGTGGAGAGCGGGGGCTAGTCTCTGGTTGTGGTGCATGGACTTCTTATTGCAGTGGTTTCTCTTCTGGCGGAGCGCAGACCTGGGGTGTGCCGGCTTCCGTAGTCGCGGTTCCTGGGCTCTCAAGCACTGGCTCTGTAGTCGTGCTACACCGATTCTTTACCACTGAGTCACCAGGGAAGCCCTTTAGTTTGTCTTCCATTTCTCCTTGCTTTTGTTTCCCCTCTGTCCCCTTATTTATTTTAATTACCTTTATTGGAGTTTTTCCCCACCTATGTTATGTCTTGCTGAGGTGAGGTGGTAAGAACAAGTCATAGTTGGTGATTTTGTATGGTATTAGAATATATAGAGCCTTCATTTTGTGTTCCAGTAACTTTCTTGTTGATGTTCAACATACTGAGATTTTTTTGTCCACAGCTCAACAGTAAAAATTCAAATTAATAATTTGTGGAATTTAGAATTCATAAACTCACAGTTTTGTATCTGAAGAGGTGAATCTCAACCTCCTATCACCATCCCTGACTTGGGCACCACAAAGAGGTCTCTGTGCATGCCTGTGGACATCTTGCATGCACCTGAGATCCAGGCTCTTGTACGCCCTCTTCCAAACAGCTACTCCTTGGCCCAAGGATGTATACATCTGTAGCATTGAACACATCCTCAGAACAGATGGGAAAAGAGGCCTGTGCAGGTGCTGAAATTGGGTTCAGTTCAGTCGCTCAGTCGTGTCCGACTCTTTGCGACCCCATGAATCGCAGCACGCCAAGCCTCCCTGTCCATCACCAACTCCTGGAGTTCACTCAGACTCATGTCCATCGAGTCAGTGATGCCATCCAGCCATCTCATCCTCTGTTGTCCCCTTCTCCTCCTGCCCCCAATCCCTCCCAGCATCAGAGTCTTTTCCAGTGAGTCAACTCTTCGCATCAGGTGGCCAAAGTACTGGAATTTCAGCTTCAGCATCATTCCTTCCAAAGAACACCCAGGACTGATCTCCTTTAGAATGGACTGGTTGGATCTTCTTACAGTCCAAGGGACTCTCAAGAGTCTTCTCCAACACCACAGTTCAAAAGCATCAATTCTTCGGCGCTCAGCCTTCTTCACAGTCCAACTCTCACATCCATTCATGACCACTGGAAAAACCATAGCCTTGACAAGACGAACCTTTGTTGGCAAAGTAATGTCTCTGCTTTTCAATATGCTATCTAGGTTGGTCATAACTTTTCTTCCAAGGAGTAAGTGTCTTTTAATTTCATGGCTGTAATCACCATCTGCAGTGATTTTGGAGCCCAAAAAAATAAAGTCTGACACTGTTTCCACTGTTCCCCCATCTATTTGCCATGGAGTGATGGAACCAGATGCCATGATCTTCGTTTTCTAAATTTTGAGCTTTAAGCCAACTTTTTCACTCTCCTCTTTCACTTTCATCAAGATGCTTTTTCATTCCTCTTCACTTTCTGCCATAAGGGTGGTGTCATCTGCATATCTGAGGTTATTGATATTTCTCCTGGCAATCTTGATTCCAGCTTGTGCTTCTTCCAGCCCAGTGTTTCTCATGATGTACTCTGCATATAAGTTAAATAAGCAGGGTGACAATATACAGCCTTGATGTACTCCTTTTCCTAATTGGAACCAGTGTGTTGTTCCATGTCCATTTCTAACTGTTGCTTCCTGATCTGCATACAGATTTCTCAAGAGGCAGGTCAGGTGGTCTAGTATTCCCATCTCCTTCAGAATTTTCCATAGTTTCTTGTGATCCACACAGTCAAAGGCTTTGGCATAGTCAATAAAGCAGAAATAGATGTTTTTCTGGAACTCTCATGCTTTTTCCATGATCCAGCGGATGTTGGGAATTTGATCTCTGGTTCCTCTGCCTTTTCTAAAACTAGCTTGAACATCTGGAAGTTCACGGTTCACATATTGCTGAAGCCTGGCTTGGAGAATTTTGAACATTACTAGTGTGTGAGATGAGTGCAGTTGGGTTAGAGGTATTTTAATAAGAAATTCCACAGTTCCAGATAAATGGGAGTGTCATCAAGAAGTGGTGGTGTAGGGGTTTGTCTTCTTGTTTTCATGGACTTCTTGCCCAGTGGTGAGGGGCGTGTCCTGAGGAGGGCCAGAGTGCCACTCTGGACAGAGACCTCTTTTGCCAGGATCTATAAACATAGTGAGAAGGATAAAAGGGATGGTTCATTCAGAGATCAGTTCATTCATTTAATAGCAAAGTCTGTATGAGAAACTATCTGATAGGTGTTTGGGATGTGATACTGAGTAAGATACAGTCTTTTGCCCAGTAGTAACGGAGACGACATGTAAACAAATTGCAGTGTGACATACGTGCTATGTAGTGGAATTATGTTCTTGGTACAGTGTTGGCACAGAGAGGTAATCATTTACATTGAGTAGGAGCAGTGAAGTGAATAGAAGTGACAAATAGTGGCGATAAGAGGGAGGATATTTTAAGTAAAATAACATGAAAAGAAACATGAAAATGTGAATAAAAATGGTGGCATTGGGGAACTGTAGGATATTTTATGTGGCCAGAGCAGAGATTGTATGCTTCTTGCACATGGGAAATGAATTTGAAGAGGTGGAGAGTGGCAAGCTGTCCTTAAGAAGCCGCATTGAGAGGATCGAGTGTTTTCCTGGAGAGATGAATATTTGTTCAGGTCCTCTCCAGAGAAACGGAACTGACAAGATTGTGTCTGTGTGAGTGTGTCTGTATGTGTATGCGTGTACATGTGTGTGGAGAGAGAGAGAGAGATGTATAATAGATTTATTTTAAAGAATTGGCTCAGGAGATTGTGGAGGCTTAGTCTGAAATCTAATGGAATGGGCCTTCGTGAACTCAGGGAAGAAATGCGCTAAGTTCAAAGGCAATTTTCTAGCAGAAAGTTCTGTTTGTTCCATTAAGGTCTTCAAATGGTTGGACAGTGTCCATCCACATTATGGAGGATAATCTGCTCTACTTAAAATCAGTTGACTTAACATGTTAATCTTGTCCAGAAAACACCTTCACAAAACATGCAGAATAATATTTGACCAAATATCTGGGCACTGTGTGTTCCAGCCAAGTTAACATATATAATTAGCCATCATAACTGGTGTTTCTTGAACTGGGTCCACAGGTATTCTTGGGAATCTTTAGAAATTTTAACTTTTTTGTTTTCATGTCAGTAATTTAAATTCTTTTTCAAGTGATAATAATAAAACATTTCTTTTGCAGTAGTTATTCCCTACTGAAAGTTGTTTTTTTTTTTAATCATAGATTTTAAATTAGTTTCTTCAGTGACTTTTTTCAGACAGGCGCCTAAGACTCTTAGGATGTCTATGGACAGATACTCAGAGATTCTTGATAATTTGTTTCTTTAAAATGTGTCACTCACTACTTTACTCATCTTGAAAAGCATTAATATAAACTAAAGAACATTGGAGTAATTAAGCAGATAGCATTTGCATATTAGAAGGACTGAGTCTACGGCCAGAACAGAGATAGAAACCACATTGATGTAGAAATGATATGGAAGAGAGAGAATGCTCATGTGATGGACTGGGCTACCAGTTTGGTATGGAGAATGAGAAAGTGATGTGTTTAAGTTGATTATCAAGCTTTTTGCTTGGGTGGAGAATGGATGGTAGAGGGGCTTCCCTGGTGGTCCTGTGTTAAGAATTCATCTTGCAGTGCAGGGAATGTGGGTTTGACCCAGGGATCCAAGATCTCACATGCAACTAAGTCTACATGCCATAATAAGACCTGATGCAGCTATATAAACAGATATTAAAAAAAAAAAAAAGAATGGATGATAGTGGTAGTGCCTTTTGTAAGTAAGGCATTATGAAAAGTTAAGGGGATGGAAAGTGTGGAAAATAATTTTATTTTGGAATGTCTGGTGAACAATGAGAAATATCTTGTGGGCAGGTGGATATACATAGGTTTGCTCAGGAGAAAGGCTTAGAATAGAGATAGAAATACGGGAATTAGCTTTTAAGTTTGTAATAGAAATTAAGGACATGATGTCAAAAAATAAACAAAAGGGCCAAGGACATGTCCTAGGAAGCAGCAACATTTAAAGGCTGGAAGTTAGAGGAAAGTGGAAAATTTCACAAGGCTGCTGGGAGGAAATCACAAAGGGAGTCAGTTAAAAATGAATACAAGTATTGTCTTGCAGGGTTAATGGCTTATTTGAGATTTGGAAACCACACATTTTAGCAAGCCAGTCAGCATGGTTGAGTTCAGTGATGCTTAGCACTCAGAAACTGACCCAGAAGATCTGGGGAGTTTATTCAAAATTAGGGATTGATTCAGATATGTGGAGTAGGAACAATTTTCAGGTGAGAAGTGAAATGAATAAAATGTGAGCATTAAAGTGAGGAGGGAAGTGTGGTTAGGGGAGGTTGATAGAGTTTGCAGTAATAAAGAGTTGGTTTAGAAGGAGTGAAGAAGTGAGACAGAGCGGTGTGTGCTGTTGAGGTCAGAGGGGACTTTTGGAATTTGAGCTTTTGGAGATTGCGATTCTGAGTGGTTATTTAGAGCCAAACTTACACCGTAGTAATGGGTGAATAAAATAAAATAGAGTGAAGGTAACTAAAGTTGAAAAGGAACTTATTTGCTTATTCTTTATGAAGCTATGGTCTCTTGATCACCATTAGAGGTAGGCAAAAGTATTTTGAATTAAAAAAGAAAGCTGGATAATAAATAGCTCATTTTAACAATGTTATCATGTAAGAAAATTTTAATAGTAGGGAAAGAAGACCAGTATTGGATATTTTATTAGCATAACCCTTGTATTAAAAATCAAACTTTGTGGAATATCTAATAGTTTTTTGGGAAGTTTTTTTAAATGATGTATTCTTAATGTGACTTACTTTCCTAGTGATAGCCAGAAAAAAATTTGAACTTCACATTACCATTGACAACATGACTGTTGCCTTTCCCTCGCGTGGTAAAGGACCAAGGATGATGGCTTAAGTTTTAGGTGTTGAGTTCTAGTCCTTGAGTAAGACCTGGAGTATTTATTACAAAGTGGTAGTGGATAAGACCTGGTAGGCTGCAGTCCATGGGGTCGCTAGGAGTCGGACATGACTGAGCGACTTCACTTTCATGCATTGGAGAAGGAAATGGCAACCCACTCCAGTGTTCTTGCCTGGAACAAGCAAGAACACTGTGTTCTTGCTCCCCCAGGGATGGGGGAGCCTGGTAGGCTGCCGTCTCTGGGGTCGCACAGAGTCGGACACGACTGAAGTGACTTAGCAGTGGATAAGAAGTGAAGAAAGACCACTGGAGGCAATACTCCAATCCTTCTTACTTTTTTGTAAGATTAAGCAAAATTTTATTTTGCATTATTTCTGAGAGCGTATTTTTTTAAGTATAATTGATTAACATTATGTTAGTTTCAGGTAGGCAGCATAATGATTCAGTATTTACATATACTGTAAAATGATCACAGAAGTCCAGTGAACATTCATCACTATTCCAGTCCATTTTTGCTGAGACTGGTTATGAAAGGGTAAATCACAGTAAAATCCTAGTTGATTTGAATGTTCAGTGAAAATGGGGTGTTGTTTACTTATAATTGAATGCTAATTTCATTTTCTCCAACTCTTTGTTTAAAACCTTTGCAAATGAATTAAACTGTATTTCTACCTTTGTAAATATATTATATATGTGATGATTCAAAATCTTGCTATATCTCATTTTATTGTTTTAAAGTTAAGTATTTGTGTTAAGTATTGAATGTATATAACTGACGTAGATGAATGGTGAATGATCCCAAGCGTGTGCTTGAAAACAAATCTCTTGTTAGTAGTTTTTTCTCTTTCTTTCTTTAGTTTTCATGAGTTTTATGTTTCTTTTCAGTGAGAGAGTGTGTGTGTGTATTAGCAGGTTTGGATTAGGAACAAACCTAAAAGAGTAGGAAACCCTACTGTTCATATATATAAGTTAGAAGTTTGGTTTAGCTTCTTGAATTATGGATAGTCAGGGAAACCTAAATAGGGAGGAAGCTAGATTTGATTCAAATCTTGTAGAATGATTGGACTTGATAGCCATCGATGAGAGGAGGGTGTTTTAAAGTAGGGAAGCAGCTTGAGGGAAAAGTATATTATGTATATTTATTAATTGGGAGATGGTGAGGGGACTAGCCTTAGCAGAAAATCCAATTTGGGCAACCATAGTAGGCCAGATTATAGAAAACCTGAAAATTCACTAGTTATGAATTAAACTGCATATACAGTCATTGAAGAGCCATTTAAAATTCCTCATTAGGGGATTAAAAGAAATATTTTAGGAAAATCACTTTGGCGTCAATTGGCAGCACAGACTGAGGAAGGAATTCATTTGTTTATTCAGTTTATTGAGCATATACTATTTATAGTGTTACAAGTACTGAGAATTACACCAGTGAATTAATGGAGGTTAAGTGAAGTCACTCAGTCATGTCCAACTCTTTGCGACCCCATGGACTGTAACCTACCAGGCTCCTCTGTCCATGGGATTCTCCAGGCAAGAATACTGGAGTGTGTTGCCATTTCCTTCTCCAGCAGATCTTCCCTACCCAGGGATTAAACCCGGGTCTCCTGCCTTGCAGGCAGACGCTTTAACCTCTGAGCCACCAGGGAAGCCCTAATAATAGTGCTTGAGGAATAGGTAAGGAAGATAGATGGGTAGTAATGATGTCATTTATGCTTTTGGTGTTGAGGTCCTTGATCAGGGTGAGGTGTATGACTAGAGAAGAAGGAGCAAATTCAAGAATTACTGCAGAAGAATTAATGGAATTCTAGTTACAGTGTGTGAAAAGGAAGAATGAAAGATGATGCGAAGATTAAAGTTGAGCAGACAGACTATATTTAAAATTATGTGCTTATAAGAAAAATGATGTGAAGTTTAAATACTTAATTTTGCTGAAGAAATAAAGATATTTTTATTTTTCATAGCTTGCAACTAAAAACATTTAAATGTGTGAGTTAGTGGTGTGTTTCGACAATGAGGCCTAATTTTGTATGAGAAATATTTCAATTGCTATGTGTCTGTGCTCTTGTTTAAATTCTCATTACTATCATTTAGTGCATATTTTGTTTATGAATTTATTTTGTAAAACAGTTTTAGGATGTGTTATTAGAATTCTTTTGGGCTTTTAGAATGCTTTAAAGTCTACATTTATAGGATATAGCTTATTTAGGAGATTTAACAATCCCCTGAAAATCAGCTTGCTTTGGGTTTTTTGTTTTGTTTTTTTTCGATTGTGCTGTTCACCTTTCTTGACCAAGAAACTCTCCTTTTGCAGTTTTAACTGTTTAGAACTTAGCTATCTTTATGGCATACATCTGGTAATTGTAAGGATTTAAAGTTTTGTCTGTGCTAATAGAGGTTAAAACAGTGCTTCAGAGTTCAGGTAGTGCTGTCTTCAAATTTTTCTGTTATCTGAGAATATTCGTATATTACACATTATTCTGAAGACATAGGCTATTACACAGTTATTTACTCTGGTCTTCTTTGCATAGTTCTCGAGAGGTTTTTTGTTCTTAATTCTATTTTAAAAATGAAATTCTTAAATTTATAGAGAAATTAAATTCCGTATTTATTGAATATTGCATGTTTTTCCTCTGAACATCCCATTATCCATCAACTTTGCTGTTCCTAGGCACTTTTAAAATATTCTGAAATCTTAAGTCATATGTTCCTCTATTAAAAACTAGTGATCCATATTTATGAAATTGGAGGTCCTGGAACAGTTTACTCCTCCCATTTGTAGACCATCTTGCCTATTAATAATTTCTTACCTCCCTATTTGTGCTTTTCTTCTTACTTGGTTTTCAATTGATCACATCTTTTTCAATACTATGCTTGTTATATGTGTGGCTTTTTTTTCCCCTTCGGTTTTACTTCTTTTTACTGTATTTTTTCTTTCATTTCAGTCTGTCCTTACCAGTGCCTTTTTAAAAGGCATCTATTGTTTTGCCTTTAATTAGTGGATTTATAAAGAAGTTAGCTCGTGATTCTTTTGGATCACTTTTATGTATACTGAAAAGGACATATATTAAACCAGTATCATTTAGTAGAATTCTGCTCTTAATAGAATTCATATTCTTAGAGTTATCCCTAGAGTTATGGTAACTATTTTTGTTTAATATTAGAGAAACTGATGATGGAAAGGCATTTTCTTGTCAAATTTTAAAACTTCTTACTTGAGGTAAGTTTCTCTGACTGTGTATTTTAGTTCATTAATTAGAAGAGATTGTACTTTGGAAAATACTTTTTAAAGTTTTTCCTTATTTTAGAGGGCTTTATTACTTCTCAAAAATGACAATGATACATGTCATTGATAATTAATCAAATGAACTATTTAAATTACCCTAGGAGGATTTATGGACTTCAGGTTAAGTATCTTTAGTGAATTGATAGTGTGGGAGTGAAAGCCATGCTAGTTAATAAGTTGGTCACTGATCGAGGAAAATACCTAACTGCACATCAACTCCAGAGAAGGCAATGACACCCCACTCCAGTACTCTTGCCTGGAAAATCCCGTGGATGGAGGAGCCTGGTAGGCTGCAGTCCATGGGGTCGCGAAGAGTTGGACACGACTGAGCGACTTCCCTTTCACTTTTCACTTTCATGCATTGGAGAAGGAAATGGCATCCCACTCCAATATTCTTGCTTGGAGAATCCCAGGGACGGGGGAGCCCGGTGGGCTGCCGTCTATGGGGTCGCACAGAGTCGGACACGACTGAAGCGACTTAGCAGCAGCAGCAGCAGCACATCAACTCAGTTTGAGATTTCTTGAGTCTCTAGGGTAACTGGATCTGGAGCATATACTACCCTAGAATACTGATTTAGACAGACGCCTGTGACCCTTTCTTAAGGCTTAAGGGCAGTGGATGAAAGTTCCACCACTGGTTGGTGATGCCCCTTGGTACTATATAAACAATTTTTGTTTCAGTGACTCGCCATGTGGTTGATCACTGAGTACATGAAGATTCTGTTACTTTATGAAGGCACTGATTAGCATAATACTAAGTCCTCAGAGTTCCATAGTCAAGAACAGGAGTTGATTTGCCTAACAACAGTGGTCTCAAAGTGAGACCAGCAGATAGCTGGGAGTCTGTCTGGTTGTCTCTCAAGTCAGAATTATTTTCATAATAATATTAAGATATCATTTGTCTTTCTTGCCTGTGTTGTAAAAGCAATAATGGTAGAAGAGCAAAAGTGGGTAAAACTGCTCACATCTTAGCATGAACAGTGAAGTAGCACGAGATTTTGCTGGTAGTCATATTTTCCACACTATATACTTATACATGTACTTATATTCTTCACACTATGTACTTGCAGTTAAAAAGAAATCCAGCTTTACTTTAAAATGTCTTGATAAAGTAAAATTTACCTTGTTTAGTCTTGACTCTTGAGTGTGTGTCTTTTTTACATTCTGAAGGACAAAATGGGAAGTATGCCTAAAACACTTTTGTTGTATAATAGGGTATGATGATTATCTCAAGAAAAAATACGCATGATTTTTTGAGTTGCAAGGCGGAGCAAGTCTCTGTTTTGTGGAACAATGTTTTTACTTGAGAGAATGACTGATGGGCAAACTATAGTTATTCAAGCTTGCTGCTACTGCTGCGTCGCTTCAGTCGTGTCCGACTCTGTGCGACCCCATAGACGGAAGCCCACCAGGCTCCCCCGTCCCTGGGATTCTCCAGGCAAGAACACTGGAGTGGGTTGCCATTTCCTTCTCCAATGCATGAAAGTGAAAAGTGAAGTCTCTCAGTCGTGTCCAACTCCTAGCAACCCCACGGACTGCAGCCTACCAGGCTCCTCCGTCCATGGGATTCTCCAGGCAAGAGTACTGGAGTGGGGTGCCATTGCCTTCTCCAATGCATGAAAGTGAAAAGTGAAAGTGAAGTCTCTCCGTTGTGTCCGACTCCTAGCAACCCCATGGACTGCAGCCTACCAGGCTTCTCCGTCCATGGGATTTTCCAGGCAAGAATACTGGAGTGGGTTGCCATTTCCTTCTCCAATGCATGAAAGTGGAAAGAAGTCTCTCAGTCGTCTCCGACTCCTAGCAACCCCATGGACTGCAGCCTACCAGGCTCCTCCGTCCATGGGATTCTCCAGGCAAGAGCACTGGAGTGGGTGCCATTGCCTTCTCCGTATTCAAGCTTGAGTTCTCTGCAAACACTTTCTCAAAAATGAATAAAGTGAGCCTATCACTTCAAGGAAGATATCTCATACTATGTGTTGTCGGTGATAAGACTGAATTATAGAAATCATGAACTTGGTAGCTTCAATATTTAAAGACTTTTCTGGTGAGATTGGAGGTGATAATAGTGTAATTTTAAAATACTGAATAATAAAATGTGCAGTGTTTGGAAGATCTGTGTAACTCAGTGAAAACAGAATTTTCAACATGACCGGTGCTTGGTAAGAAATCATGCATATGTAAAAGATCCATTCAACGTGTCAGAGAAACCAGTAGATTTTAATGTTATAACAGCAAGACAAGTTCATTGATAAGGGCTCGAATTCCAGATTGTGTCCAACCTTTAAAAAAAGTAATATTTCACTGAGTTCTGATAGTATCAAAGAAGAATATCAGTAATTATCTGAAAGGGCTATTAAAGTACTCTTCCTTTTTCTGATTGCATGTTTGTGTAAGGTCAACTTTTTTCATATATTTAGAGCAAAATAATGTGTCACAACACATTGAATGTAGAAGTGGATTTAAGAATTCAGATGTCTTCTACTAAGCCAAACATTAAAGAGACTTGAAATTTACCAAGTTTTGAAAGAATGTCATTCCCTACTAAAATTTTTTTACTGTTTTTGAAAAGAATATCTACTTGTCATAAAAATGTTCTTTTATGTTAACATTCAGTGAGTTTGTTATTTTTAGATAGACTAACAGATTATTTTTTACTTCTTAATTTTAATATCTAATATAGTAAAATATAGATAGATATAACACATAAATAAGAGCTCCTTAGAGTTATCAATAATTTTTAGGAGTGGAAAAGACGTCTTCAGACCGAAAAGTTAGAAAACTGCTAACCTGGTATTTGAAGAGCTCATGTTGTCTCATTCTAACAAGTAAGGGGTGTATCTTTAGTCATTTTATCCAATTCAGATAAAACCAGAGTTAAGTGTATTGTAGTTTTATTCTCTTTGGGTCCATTTGCGATTTTTAAATCAGAGCATTAATTCTGTTTGTTAAGGGAAGATTATGCTGTACTGCTAGCTCAGTCTTGGGCTAACTAGAAAATGTCAGATAGTTCTTCAACTTTTGAATCTTAAATTATGAAAGTGTTTTAATACATGAAGATGGTTGGGGCTATGTCCATAATCTCAATGCGGTAATTGTGTGTCATATACCTCTTTAAGAATGACTGTTTAGTCATTGTGAAGATCAAATTAGTTAAAATGTGAAAATGTTTTATAGATATATAAAAGATTATATTAATACTACATTTTATTGTTGGCCATCATGCATTATGATTGAGTTTGTGAGAAGGGGGAGATGCTAAGGTGAAGGGATACATTCTTTTTTAAAACCACTTAGTTCCCTGATACCTTACTACTTGGATAACCCTAAATGTGATGATATTTTTCCAGTTAATATTTCATAAAGCTATCATTCTGGTATATGTACATTTGAAATTAGATATGCAAATTAGTTATTTCAGAATGTTTCAAGATGACATGTAAATAGTATTCATTTATGTTTTATGTGATATATCTCAAAATTAAAAAAAAAAGCCCTATGTACAGCTAGCTTTGAATTAGAATGGCGTTGTCAAAAACCTGAGCACATGTGGTTGTTAGGCACCAACACTAAACAGATGGTCCAAGAGGATACATAACAGGTTTGTGGTCTGGGTAGAAGAGCATAAAGCCATTAAAACTATCAGATTTCTCTTTTTCATAGATAGTAGTCAATGAATAAATAAAGATATAATCCTTCGTTACATAAGGACCAAATCTTAGAATATTAGTTGCAGAATTGCTAACTTTTCCTTCCTCTTTTACTCTAATTTAAAAATTACTATATGCAGTGACAGATAATACTATAGCCTATTTATTGAAATTAATGTATCTTGTCATAAGTAGGTCATTTATAAATGTGAAATTGCTTGAGGCAGTCTTTTACTGCCATGTTGCATTTAACTTGTGGCTGGACAGATTTGAGCTATATTTATATTGCTAGGCTATTTGCCTCTCTCGATTTTCATCTTATAAGAGGAAATGGACAGTTTGAAATTATGTTGACTTAGAGAAAGCTGTGTATGATTAGAAAGGTACTTCCTCACATATTATGCGTGTATCATTCAATAGCTCATCTTTTATTTTCGAAAACGCTTTTTTCAAAGATAGTCTTTTTTTTTAAGGTGTGCCTTCAAAAACTTAAACAAAACTTCATTAATTATGACTCTTTCTGAATTAATCTTTGTTTAGCATTTTAAGTATTAAACATGAAGAAAAACAGGATTTTAGAATACTGAATAGACTACATTTCTTTTTAGACATTTCTGGACTTATAGTAAGTATGTTTAAATTGCTACACTGTGACCCCTGTATCCTGTAAAGAAATAAACCTTAAAATATACAGTGGGAGTGGAGTCCTTTCTGTCTTTCATAGAATGCATACTTTTTACAGAAGAAATGTTTTATATTGTTTTATTTTCTTATGTTTATGCATAGTATCACACATCTTGTGACTCTGAATCTCTAGCATTGAGTGCCACGTCTGTGACCTCATATTTTTCCTAAAAGTAAATAAAATAAAAAAGCTTCATGAAACAGCATTTTTTGTGTCGTTTCCCTCTTTAAAAGAGTGTTCTACATGGTTAAAAGAATTAGTTAATACCAAAAGGTTCACAGTGAAAAACTATAATCTCTGCCCTAACTTAGCCACATTTAATTCTGTTCCCCAGAGTAAAACTTTAACTTTTTTTAAAAAGTAGTTTCCTCTGTCTCTTAGCCCTGAATGTAGTGAGAATATACTGTCCTAGTATTTCTTTTTATTTTTTTTACCCTAGTATTTCTTGATTTATCCCTTTCAGACAGTATCTACTAACTTCCTGGTAATGGTAGGTGAGATTTTAGCTTTTTTTATGTCCCATCTGTTTGTTTTCTTACACTATCCTTCTAATTTATTGCAAGTTAAATCAGTAATCAATATTCATATGTAATGTTTCCTTCAGAGCCAGGTAGCATATCCTTATTATATTTTTCTTCTTTTTAAAAAAATACTTCTTTTCCTAAAGTTACTAATTTTCTTAAATTGCATTATTTTCAGTAGATCCATTCTTAAATGTTTAATAGCTTTTCATGGGAATTGAGATTAAGACTTTTCAGGCAATTTCACCTGAGAGAAGTCCTCTCACATAAAGAGATGACGTTCTTGGGGTCAGAAGGCCTGTTTTCAGGGTCCTAACATATGTCAGTATGACCCTAACTCAAATTAAGCATGAATCGAATGGGAAACCCAAGCCTTGTAATTGAAAGTTTATTGCTTTCACTCCATGCCTAGAGTGCTTAGCAGTTACCCCCATCTCCAGTTCAGAACTTTATGGGTGGACTGTGATGCAATATCCAATGATTCTAAAGCAGTAGGAACTTTCCAGTTCTGATTGATTACTAAAATAACTCCCCAGAGGTACAGTGTAGGTTAGAAACTGAAATTGAGGTCTTGAGTACCTAGGTATCAGCCAGTTCTTACCAAAGAATTGGACTATTCTATTGAAATTGCTCATGAGCCTACTAGATCTACTATATCTAGTATCTTGTAGTATCTACTAATTATCTAGAAATCCCCTCAAATCCCATGTTACTCATAGCAAATATCTATAAACATAAAGCAACTAGAAAACTTTCATTCCCCTGTCTTTTAAGACCCTTGTTGAAAGTGAGGTTAATTTTAGGTGTTGAAGTACTTTCTGTAAATTTTTCAAAATACATTCTCTAACATATCTTAATTGCATATTTCCTATTTTCCTAGATTTCTAAAATAATTTCATCTGCTATGCTTAGTGTATAAAAACTGGACAGTTCCTGCTCTTTATATTCAAAATTGTTTTAATTGTTATACACAGTCTTTCTCAGAGGCTGAAGAAATGATATAGAACTTACATATTTTTTTTTGCAAAACTTTCTTAAAAGAATTTGAGCAAACCAAAATTCTGAATTCTTAAAACTTGCTAATTCTTAGAGAAGAGCTTTATGCAAAGGAGACTATAGGCCTTTCTGGCAATTTAATAAATTTTGAAATATCATACGAGTAATGTCGGACATAAAATTTGAACAGAAACTTTAAGACTTAAGTTTAAAAAGCACTTTAAGAACGCAGAGAAACTTGGTAACAACTCTGTAGAGGCAAAGATAATATTTACATTATAAAATTAGTTAAAGTGAATGAAATCACATGTGTTTATTGGAATATTATTCATCTATTCCAAAGTATAATCTGAATTATGTATTGTCATGTAACAGTGGGCTTGTACTGTAAATTTGTGGTATTTTTGGTTTACATACCTCTTCAGTAGTACTACTAAAATAGAATTTCTTAAATATTTTTCATCTGAATTAAATACCTAGATTTTTAAATAAAATAGTACTGTAATGAACTGGAGAGGGGAAGGAAATGAATCTTCTTTAGTTTAATTAATCACTATGAAAGCAATCAATCAGGAATATGCTCAAACAAAACAAAAAAGCAATGATTTATTGTACACATGGATTTTATAGATGACATTGCCGAAACCATTTTCTATTGGTATTGTCTTTGTTTTCTTGAGTAAGAGAAAAGATTGAAAGAGAGTAAAGGGAAGAATCTATGAGAGCCTAGGCAAATTACTACTTTGGACTTCAATTTTCTGATTTATAGTGAAACTAGATAATCTCTAAAGTATTTTGGGGGTCTAAATGTTATCATTTAGGAGATAGTTATAGGTGAGAGGTAATTTAAGAGAATTCAAATACAGAATAAGGAAAAATAGAAATAAAACATGGAAGAAGACTAGAGAGAAAAGATACTTACTGAATGTCTGTGATTACAAATGAAATTTTGTGCCTGTAGTATACCTAACATTTTTACTAGAGTTGTTCCTACAGTCTTTTCCCAATTACAAATGTACTTTTCTCCACAGTGATAGCTTGACTAAACTAAGCCCTTATACATTAAGTAATAATATAGCTACAGTATGTATGTATAGTATGTAACTTACTGACAAAAAGTATACTGTTAGTTACATAAAACAAGATTTTTCCCTTCAGCTGTCTGAATTTTTAACCATGACCTGACCTTACTGCTGTTTATCTTTTGTCTGCCATGACACATAATCTGACTTCTGCAATATAGTCTCCTTATTTTTGTGGGTAGCTAGTTCTGGTTGGTACCTTTACCTAAGAGATCTACTTTTCCACTTATACACCCTTGCTTTGGGCTATTCATTGTTCATAATTTGCTTTAAGTATAAGTCAGTCACAAGTCAGATTTAACTTTCTTTTCTATTATTCTTGCTTGTTCTGTATGTCTCAAATTGTGGTTTAGAACTGTGTTATTCAACTGATCTTTGGGACACAAACCTTAGTAGGGAGTGTCTATTCAAGTCTGCCAAATGACTTTAGCTTGGAGAATGTCATCTCATAACTCTTAATAGTAAGCAACAATTTTTAAAACTCTTTGCTTGCCATACATCAACATGAATCCACCACGGGTATACACGTGTTCCCCACCCTGAACCCCACCAATACATATTGTAAAGTAATTAGCCTCCAATTAAAATAAATAAATTTATATTAAAAAAACTCTTTGCTTGGTCTCAGATCATTTATTGTTTTTATCTATTCAAACATTTGCTTAGGATATATGCTGATTTTAGAGAATAATAAGATAAGGTCCCTGCTGTCAGGGAGCTTACATTCTGGTGAGAAAGTAAAAGGCATAAAGGCAGTTAGTATTGGAAGACCTATGATAGAATGGAGAAGGCAGTGGCACCCCACTCCAGTATTCTTGCCTGGAGAATCCCATGGACGGAGGAGCCTGGTAGGCTGCAGTCCGTGGGGTTGCTAGGAGTTGGATACGACTGAGAGACTTCACTTTTCACTTTTCACTTTCATGCATTGGAGAAGGAAATGGCAACCCACTCCAGTGTTCTTGCCTGGAGAATCCCAGGGACGGGGGAGCCTGGTGGGCTTCCGTCTATGGGGTCGCACAGAGTCGGACACGACTGAAGTGACTTAGCAGCATGACAGAAGGATGTACCAAACATGGGAATAGTAGTTACACTATGGGGTGGGGCTGATGGAGTAATAGTCTAGGATTGTGAGGGCAATTCAGTGTTAAAGATGTAACAATGTAATATTCACTACATTAACACATTAAATGAGAAGAATCACATGGAAGTAGATGTTTGAGAAATTCACCAGTTAAAATATTAAATAGGATTAGGAGGGAACTTAATTTGAAGGAGGGTGTTGATCAGAAAATGATGGTGAACATTAGGTATTTATGGCAAAACATTAAAAGCAGTCTCATGAAATTTGAGAACAAAATAAGGATAGCTCTTATCTCCATTATTATTTGTTAATACAGTAAGTAAAAAATAGAAATGAGATGCACGATTGGAAAGGAGATAAATTGTCATTAACATTTTTTCAGCTAGAAAATCCAAGAAAATGAACTGAATAAACTAAATTTTAAAAGGTGTTTAATCAGAAGTGTAATATACAAAAACGACAGTTTTCCTGTTATACACTAGCAGTGACCAAGAAGACAGTGTGATAGAAAACAAATCCATTTCACACACAAAAACCCAAGGAAAAAAAGCCTACTTAAATATGTAAATACCATTCTGCATAAATTTAGAAATTTTACTAATGTGAATGTATCAAATTCGTTGTATTAATAAAATCACAATAAATCTAAACAAGCTTTTCATAGAATCTTAATAAATATCCTAAAACTCATAGAAAAGAGCAGCAAGTGTGACTAAGCAGGACAATTTACAAAACAAAAACAAAGGAGAAGGACTTGCTCTAACAGAATCAAGATGGCAATAAAGTCATAGTAATATTTAAAGGGTTTTAATGGCACAGGAATAGACAGATGGGTTAAAGAAACAGAATACATGCCAAAGGTATAGCCACACTTACAGGGAAATCTAGTATAATCATAGAGATCAGTGGAAAACAATAAGCTCTTTAGTAATTGGTGTTGGGATAATTGATTATCAATATGTAAAAATTATAAATTACATTCTAGAGACCCTGTAAGAGCAGGTTTTCTAAAGGATTTCTAAAGATAAGAGAAATTTCTAAAGGATTTTCACCAACAAACAGGATTTCTAAAGATAAGAGAAATACACAAAAATTGACTGTATTTACATATCAGTAGAAATCTACTAGCAAACATATTTTAAAAAATTACAATCACATTAACAGCAAAAACTGGAAGGAATTTATGAATATAGCTAATAAAAGCCCTTCCTAGAGAAAATTAAAAAGTGGTTTTGTAGTAAAAAATTTTTAGTAAAAATTAAAAGTGAATCATATCAATGGATATGATCTCAAAGCACAGCAACAAAAGCAAAAATAGGCAATTAGGACTACAGTAAGCTAAAAAATTTATGCACAATTAAGGAAACAGTCAACAAAATGAAAAGGCAATCTATCATAGTTGTAAAAGAAGTTATATACTAATAGATTATGATCACTGATAATTATGGGGAATCATAAGTGTATACTGATATAAACATACATAAATTGAAGATAGATGTAAATCAGATTATTGACATAGTTTCAAAGTATGTCTTCACAAAATAATTTCAAAAGGAAAATAGTGACTATCATGGAGAAAACTGACAGATACCAATTTAATCAAGTGATAAAAGTGAATATTATCAGTAATGGGATAAAGTGAAATCATGTACCTCCTCTTAGCATGCACTGAGAAGATCAGAGCATCTCTTCTGCATTTCTCCTGTCAAAGATGTAACCTGAACTTATGAGCAGTATACAATTTAATCAGACAAACCCAATTGAAGGACATTCTATAAAAAATTGGCCTATAACTGGCCTATAACTTTTTAAAGTACATAGGTCATGAATTTCAAGGAAAGATAGAAACTGTTCCAACTGAAAGAGACTGAAGTTTGTAATTCAGAATACTGAATGCAAAGTGTGGTTTTGAGCTAGATCCTTTTCCTATAAATCCATTCATAATTGGAGCAAATGTTATTGGATTCTAAAGATTGGATGATAGTAATTATATGATTGTTAATTTCCCAATTTTGATAGTTACATGTGTTTGTACAAGATAAATACTAAAATATTTGTGGACTCTTGGGTATCAGGCCATCAGTTTATTCTCAAGTGGTTTAGGAAAAAAACTGTACTGTCCATGCAACTTTTTTGTTAATCTGTTGCCCCTTAGCTCCTTTAGTCTCCTTTGTTCATTTCAGGTGTTTTTTTTTTTCTGTGTTTTTGGAATTTTTTGTGTGTGTGTGTCTTCAAATTCACTGATCTTTTGTAATAGTTTCTTATCTTCTATTACAGAAATACAATAAATTTTTCATTTCAGATATTATATTTTTTAGCCTTAGAAGTTCCATTTGAGTTTTTAAAAATAGTTAACTTTTTTTTCACATAATGTTTATTTTTTAAAAGTTCTTTAGTATATTCATAGTAGCTCTTCTGAAATCCTTGTTTGCTGTTTCCATGGTCTCTTAATTTCTGGGTCTGTTTCTGTTAACTGTTTCCATTTTCTTTCCTGTTCACAAATCACATTATTTATGTATTTGTTTTGCTTCTTTGCATGTCTAGTAATTTTTTACTTTATGTTGGACATTGTGATTATTACATGGTGGTGTCTAGATCTTGTTCTTTAAGCAGTGATGAAGTTTGTTTTGGCAGGTTTTCAAGTTCCTTGCAGTCAGCTTGATCCTTTCTTTTCTCTCCTTTTTCCCTTGCCGCACCACATGGCATGCGGGATCTGAGTTCCCCGACCAGAGTTCAGTCCCTTGTCCCTTGTAGTGGAAGTTCAGATTCCTAACCACTGGACTGCCAGAGAATTCCCAGCTTAATGGAAGTTCAGATTCCTAACCACTGGACTGCCAGAGAATTCCCAGCTTGAGCCTTTCAATGCTTGTTTGCAAAGCTTTCTAAGGAGCTTCTGGAATAGCTTTTACTCAACTGCTAGTTTAGTTGCAAGATATGATTCTGCTGAGGACTCTACTGATGCTCTAGGTATTTATTCTGAGTGGTCAGAACTTAAATTTCTCTCTGCACTCTGTGAGCTTTGGGTGTTATCTAGTTTCCAGCTTTTCTGTACTTGTCCTCTGCTCAGCCTCCTGGAGTTTTAGGGTACATTTGTACAACTTAGTATTTAGTCAAAATCTTAAGGGCATATTTTGGGAGTTCTTTGTTTGTATAGCTTCCTTGTCTCTGGTTTTCTTTTCTGAAAATTTCAATTTTTTAATTCCCCTAAACTCCAAACTTTGTCTCCCTGAGTTCAGGGAGACGTGGGCTACCCTTCCTTGTGTCTCATTCTGGAAAATACTTACTGTTTCATTAGAGAGAGCTTTGCTAGAGATTATAGTCTTGTATTATTTGCTGTTCAAAGTCTGAAATTAGTTACTGTATGTTTTGTCCAGTTTCTAATTCTTTATGGCAAAGGGCAAATTTGGTGCTAACTGTTCCTCCCTATATGATGTTTTAGCTGAGTTTTAATTGTATTATTTTCTCATCTAGTACTATGGGCAATCTCAGTGTACACAGTTGAGCTGATCCAGTATCAGGGATTGACAGTGTAAATGTGATAAAAAAAAAACAGAAGGATTAATGTTGAGAGTGCTGGCAAGAGAATAGTTGAAGTAAAGCAGTAGTTCTCACAGTACAGTTTGAGGGTCCTTTCAGAGAGTCCACAGGCTCTGTCTACTTTTAACTAAATGTCTGTGTGAGGCTGATTTCTTTTTGTATATATATATAATTTTTTATTGATTTATTTTGGCTGTGCTGGGTCTTTGGTGCTGCATGGACTTTTCTCTAGTTGCAGTGAGCGGGCTTCTTACTGTCTTGGTTTATCTTGTAGCAGAGCAGGGGCTCCAGGCGCACGGGCTTCAGTGGTTGCAGCACACGGGCTCAGTGTTGCAATTCCAGGGCTCTGGAGTGCAAGCTCAGTAGTTGCGGCATACGGGCTTAGTTGCTCTGCAGCATGTGAGATCTTCCCATACCAGGGATCGAACCCATGTCTCCTGCATTGACAGACGAATTCTTTACCACTGAGCCACTGGGGAAGCCCCTTATTTCTTCATATACATGAACCAAAGTAACAGAAACAGTAGATGGAATGCAGTAGCAAAGATGAACATCAGCCCTCCCCTTTTTTAACATTAAGCTAGATATTAAAGAGATATGTAAAAATAGTAAAACAGTGCCAGTCCTCTCAAAATTTTTTTTGGTTTGGTGTTTATAAGCATGTAATGGGTTTATTTTGTTTTTTAATGAGTCAATAAGTAAACAAATGTGAAATTTTCTGTTTTATTTTCTGATATGGTAAATATTGATAAATGTAACCCACAAAAGAATTGCTGAAATAAAGCACCATAGAGTGCTGTCTAGGGAAGGAACTGAAGGCATCAGGAGTACAATGACTGTGTAAAAAAGGGAGGGATTAAGGAATGAGAAGTGTCTGTTCAATTCCTCTTCTCTACTGGGTTAGTGTCAGTCTTCTCTGCATTCTCGTGTGGAGGTACCTGCACTTAAAGTCTGTAATCATGGGTTAATACTCTGTCCCAGCAACTTCTTAGATTCCTGCTTTATGATATTCTGCACTCAGCCCTTGCATAGGGACATTTCACCTGGCAATGTCATTTTCTAGCTTGACCTCCTTGTCCTAATGAGGAACTAGATCTTCGCTAATCTTCTGGCATTAACTTATACCCTTCTGTTCTAGTACCACCCCTTTTACTTAAATTTCCTATTCTTTAAAAAAAAAACAACTTTAATTAAAAACTTATTTTCTTCACCTTTATTGACATATAGTTGACAAAATTGTAATTATTTAAAGTGTACGTAGTGGTGGCTTTATGTATGTGTACATGTGAGTGGATTCCCACCATCTAATTAATTAATACATCCATCACCTCACATTTTTAACTGTGTGTCAGAACATTTAAGTTCCACACTCTCAGCAAATTTCAATTATTTAATATAGTGGTTACCATGTTTTTCATTACATCTTCAGGCCTTATTCATCTTATAGCTGAAATTTTATACCGTTTTACCAACCTCTCCCTCTCTCCACCCAACTCTCCCATCCCCAGATGCTGGCAAGTGTTTTTCTACTATTTCTATGAATTTGACATTCTTTTAAAAATTATTTTATTTATTTTAATTGGAGGATAATTTCTTTACAGTATTGTGAAGGTTTTTGCCATACATCGACATGAGTCAGCCACGGGTATACATGTGTCCCCCGATCCCGAACCCCGCTCGAACCTCCCTCCTCACCCTGTCCCTCCAGGTTGTCCCAGAGCACTGGCTTTGGGTGCCCTGTTTCATGCATCGAACTTGGCACTGGTCATCTATTTTACATATGGTAATATACACGTTCCAGTGTTATTCTCCCAAATCATCCCACCCTCGCCTTCTCCCAGAGTCCAAAAGTCTGTTCTTTACATCTGTGTCTCTTTTGCTGCCCTGCATGTAGGATCATTGTTACTGTCTTTCTAAATTCCGTATATATGTGGATTTGTGTTTCTCATTCTGACTTACTTCACTCTGTATGAGTTTGACTTTTTTTTTTAATCTCACATATAAAGAAGAACATACAGTATTTTTCCATCTCTTTCTAGGTTATTTCACTTAGCATGACCCCCTCAAGTTTCATCCATATTTTCACAAATGGAAGGATTTCCTTCTTTCTCATGTCTGAATAATATTCTGTCTGTGTGCATGCTAAGTCACCTCAGTCTCGTCCGACTCTTTGTGACCACGTGGACCATAGCCCGCCAGGCTCCTCTGTCCATGGGATTCTCCTGGCAAGAAGACTGCAGTGGGATGCCGTGTCCTCCTCCAGGGGATCTTCCTGACCCTTGGATTGAACCTGTGTCTCTTAAGTCTCCTGCATTGGCAGGCAGGCTCTTTACCACTAGTACCACCTAGGAAGTCCCTCTATCTGTGTATGTACCTGTGTGTGTCTGTGTGTGTATTTCATATGTTTTGAATCCACTTATCTGTTGTAGGACATTTGGGTTGTTTCTATATCTTGGCTATTGTAAATAATGCTGCAGTGAATATAGGAGCACCATTATCTCTTTGAGATCTTGTTTTTATTCCTTTGTTTTTTATACCCAGAAATGGGATTGCTAGATCATATGGTAGTTCTGTTTTTAAGTTTTTGAGGAACTTTCACAGTGGTTGCACGAGTGTATTCTCAAAAGCAGTGCACAAGGGGTCATTTTCTCCGCATCCTCACCTACCCTTATCCCTTTTCTTTTAATAACTGTGATTCCAACAGGTATGAGGTAATACTTCTTTGTAGTTCTGATTTGCATTTTCCTGATTTTTGTGATGTTGAGCACCTTTTTATATACCCATTGACCATCTGTATGGTGGTGTGTTTTTTTTTTAAATGCCTATTCAGTTCCTCTGCCTATTTTAAAATCATTTTCACTAGTGAGGTATATGAATACTTTGTATATTTTGAACATTAACCCCATTAAGTAAATGATTTGTACATATTTTCTCCCGTTCAATTATGTACCTTATCATTTTTTCTGTATCCTTTGCTGTCCAGAAGCTTTTTAGTATTATGTAGTCACACCTGTTTATTTTTGCTTTTATTGCCTTTGCTTTTGGTGTCATTGAATTTCTTTCTTAACAATGTCCTACCTTTTATTCATTTTCAGCTTATGCTACTTTACAATCATTCATTCCTATGCTTTTATTAAATCTACAAAGTTTATCAAAGATGAAAGTGATATCTTGTGTCATCACTTCACTCTTTAATTTCTCTGGGACATTGCCTGCTCAAGTATAGTCCTCGTTTGCCACTGAGAAGATACAACATTTATTATTAGTCCAAATTTACATTATTGATTTAAATAGATTTATTTTGGGTAGTGGAAGTATATATATTCAAAGGAAATAAAATGTTATTAATTTCAAGAAAGATGAAGAGACAAAATGAGAATGAAGTGCAACATCTGACTTATATTTTACCACTGTCTCTGAAATATCAGATGCATTTATATTAATTAAAACCACAAAATACATGTCAAAATAATCATGTGTCCTTTTGGATCATCTGTCAATGAAGATGAATACACAGTTTGTTTATATAAAAAATGTATTATTTGATTATTTTTAGTCATCTATAAATTGATAGGTATATTTCAATATAATTTTTAAAGTATTCCTTTTTTTATTTCTTACAGTAATCCTAAATCAGAGAGTCAGAGAGTAAATAAAAAAGTCAACAATGATGCTTCACTTAGAATTCATAATCTGTCCATTTTGGTGAGACAGATAAAATTTTATTACCAGGTAAGTAGTTCTTTTTTTAATCTAATATTTTAATAACTGCTTTCATAATCACATTTTTGTGGTGTTATTAGTCACCTAATATATACTAAAGGCTTATTATATACCAGGTATTGGTCTAGTTGTTGCAGGTAGAGTAGTCATAACACAGTTTGTTTCTTATGCAGTGTTAAAGATACAAACATGTACTTCATAATTATCAAATTTACAAATAATTATTCTATGATTTTTTAAATTTCCTGATAATTTGTATAGTGAAACACTTTAGGTGCAAATCAGTTTAGCATTGTTTTATTATTCTGGAGAAATTACACTATATATAATTGTTTCTACATGTTTTTCTACCTACTGGTTTAAAATTTTTCACCCTACTTCTGTTTTTTTTTGAAACTGCTCTTGAAATTGTACCTTTTATTCTTTTCATAGGAAAGGCCAAAAGTAATCAGTAGCTTACTCTTTTTATGCAATAGTATTATGACTGTAGTTCAGTTCAGTTTCAGTTCAGTCGCTCAGTCGTGTATGACTCTGTGACTCCATGAACCACAGGACGCCTCCCTGTCCATCACCAACTCCCTGAGTCCACAAAACCCATGTCCATTGAGTTGGTGATGCCATCCAACCATCTCATCCTCTGTCGTCCCCTTCCCCTCCTGCCCTCAATCTTTCCCAGCATCAGGGTCTTTTCTAATGAATTGGCTCTTTGCATCAGGTGACCAAAGTATTGGAACTTCAGCTTCAGCATCAGTCTTTCCAATGAATATTCAGAATTGATTTCCTTTAGGACTATTTTGATTTCCTTGCAGTCCAAGGGACTCTCAAGAGTCTTCTCCAACACCACAGTTCAAAAGCATCAATTCTTCAGCACTCAGCTTTCTTCACAGTCCAACTCTCACATCCATACATGACCACTGGAAAAACCATAGCCTTGACTAGATGGACCTTTGTTGGCAAAATAATGTCTATGCTTTTTAATATACAGTCTAGGTTGGTCATAATTTTCCTTCCAAGGAGTAAGCATCTTTTAATTTCATGGATACAGTCACCATCTGCATTGATTTTGGAGCCCAGAAAAATCAAGTCAGCCACTGTTTCCACTGTTTCCCCATCTATTTCCCATGAAGTGATGGGACCGAATGCTATCATCTTAGTTTTCTGAATGTTGAGCTTTAAGCCAACTTTTTCACTCTCCACTTTCACTTTCATCAAGAGGCTTTTTAGTTCCTCTTCACTTTCTGCCATAAGGGTGGTGTCATCTGCATATCTGAGGTTATTGATATTTCTCCCGGCAATCTTGATTCCAGCTTGTGCTTCCTCCAGCCCAGTGTTTCTGCATATGAGGTAAATAAGCAGGGTGAAAATATACAGCCTTGACGTCCTCCTTTTCCTATTTGGAACCAGTCTGTTGTTCCATGTCCAGTTCTAACTGTTGCTTCCTGACCTGCATACAGGTTTCTCAAGAGGCAGGTCAGATGGTCTGGTATTCTCATCTCTTTAAGAATTTTCCACAGTTTCTTGTGATCCACACAGTCAAAGGCTTTGACATAGTCAATAAAGCAGAAATAGATGTTTTTATGGAACTCTCTTGCTCTTTTGATGATCCAGCGGATGTTGGGAATATGATCTCTGGTTCCTCTGCCTTTTCTAAAACCAGCTTGAACATCTGGAAGTTCAGGGTTCACGTATTGCTGAAGCCTGGCTTGGAGAATTTTGAGCATTACTTTACTAGTGTGTGAGATGAGTGCAATTCTGCGGTAGTTTGAGCATTCTTTGGCATTGCCTTTCTTTGGGACTGGAATGAAAACTGACTTTTTCCAGTCCTGTGGCCACTGCTGAGTTTTCCAAATTTGCTGGCATATTGAGTGCAGCCCTTTCACAGCATCATCTTTCAGGATTTGAAATAGCTCAACTGGAATTCCATCACCTCCACTAGCTTTGTTTGTAGGGATGCTTCCTAAGGCCCACTTGACTTCACATTCCAGGATGTCTGGCTCTAGGTGAGTGATCACACCATCATGACTATCTTGGTCATGAAGATCTTTTTTGTACAGTTTCTGTGTATTCTTGCCACCTCTTCTTAATATCTTCTGTTAGGTCCATACCTGTTCTGTCCTTTATCGAGCCCATCTTTGCATGAAATGTTCCCTTGGTATCTCTAATTTTCTTGAAGAGATCTCTAATCTTTCCTGTTCTATTGTTTTCCTCTATTTGTTTGCACTGATCGCTGAAGAAGGTTTTCTTATCTCTCCTTGCTATTCTTTGGAACTCTGCATTCAAAGGGGTATATCTTTCCTTTTCTCCTTTGCTTTTCGCTTCTCTTCTTTTCACAGCTATTTTAAAGGCCTCCTCAGACAGCTATTTTGCTGTTTTGCATTTCTTTTTCTTGGGGTTGGTCTTGATTTCTGCTCCTGTACAATGTCACGAACCTCCATCAGTTCATCAGGCACTCTGTCTGTCAGATCTAGTCCCTTAAATCTATTTCTCACTTCCACTGTATAATCATAAGGGATTGATTTAGGTCATACCTGAATGGTCTAGTGGTTTTCCCCACTTTCTTCAATTTAAGTCTGAATTTGGCAATAAGGAGTTCATGATCTGAGCCATAGTCAGCTCCTGGTCTTGTTTTTGCTGACTGTATAGAGCTTCTCCATCTTTGGCTGCAAAGAATATAATCAGTGTGATTTTGGTGTGGACCATTTGGTGATATCCACGTGTAGAGTCTTCTCTTGTGTTGTTGGAAGTGGGTGTTTGCTATAACCAGTGCGTTCTCTTGGCAGAACTCTATTAGGCTTTTCCCTGCTTCATTCTGTACTCCAAGGCCAAATTTGCCTGTTACTCCAGGTGTTTCTTGACTTCCTACTTTTGCATTCCAGTCCCCTATAATGAAAAGGACATCTTTTTTGAGTGTTAGTTCTAGAAGGTCCTGTCGGTCTTCATAGAACCATTCAACTTCAGCTTCCTTGGCGTTACTGGTTGGGGCATAGACTTGGATTACTGTGATATTGAATGGTTTGCTTTGGAAACAAACAGAGATCATTCTGTCGTTTTTGAGATTGCATCCAAGTACTGCATTTCTTTTTTGTTGACTCTTTTGTTGACTATAATGGCTAATCCATTTCTTCTGAGGGATTCCTGCCCGCAGTAGTAGATATAATGGTCATCTGAGTTAAATTCACCCATTCCAGTCCATCTTAGTTTGCTGATTCCTAGATTGTTGATGTTCACTCTTGCCATCTCCTGTTTGACCACTTCCAATTTGCCTTATTTCAGCCATTCCGTTAGAGATTTTAAGCTCTTCTTGTCTTGTATTCTAGTTCTTTTTAAACCCCATTAATTAAATATTAAGCATACTGTTAAATAAATCAATCAGTGTTCTTTTTGATCCAGTCACATAGTTTCCTTTTTTTCCTCTGCATGGTTTTCTGTTGTATCTCAGATCTGCCTTGATACTACTTTCTTCCTCAAGTACATCCTTTAGTTGTTTGTGTGGAAAAGGCTTGTTGATAGTAATGTTTATCAGTGTTTGTCTGAAAATGCATTTCTTTCATCCTTGTTCTGAAAAGATAGTTTCGTTGGGTATGTAGTTATTGGTTAATAATTACTTTTCTCTCAGTGCTTTTGCAGGTTTTTACCTTCTCTCTCTAAAAGAACAAAAAGAATTCTAGAACTACATACTCAACAAAGTCATAAAAAATGAGAAAAAAATAAGAACAAGGAAACTAAAAATTACAATTAATTTGACATTTATTTAAGTCCATTTAGCTGTTATATACTTGGCTATAGCATATTTATCTTGAGATAACTTGCTTTTGACTTGAAAATTCACTTATTAAATACTCCCAAACTCAGTATTATCTGTTGGAGTAAGTGATTGTAGCTGTTTTTGACACTTATTTTTAATATTCTTAACAATATTTACATAATATTTTAACTGTATTCTTTATTGTGCTCAGCATATACTAAATATGTACTTTAAATGTGTGCATATTTTTGGTGTTAGTTTTTTTAAGAACTAGTGAATATAATACTGAAGAAAAATTTTTATAACTGTCTCATACATATCTGTAACAAATTATAGATAAAAGATCAATTCTAACTAGCCTCTGGTATCATGCTGTTCTCTGGCTATAAGAAAACACTTGTAGATCACACAGGTTTTTAAAAGCAATACAAATTAGGTTTTCATGGTTATTTGCTTCTTTGTCATAGTATTAAAGTAAAGAATGATTCTGAAAGAAATAATTATTTCTTTTCTATTATTTTCTGAGGAAAAAATTATTCCTCAGCAGCTAATATGTCTGTGTAGTGAAAGCCCAATAGTTAAGCACTTATTAGTATTTAATATTGCAAAGATTCAGTATTACATTACAGTGATCAATCTGTAGTCTCTTTCTTCCCAGACTCTTTGTAGTGTGTCATTGTTGGTGGTTGTAATGATAGACATGGGGTGTTCTTTGATTTGCTCAAAGAACAGAAGATGCATCCTGGGTATATAAATAAAATGAGTAATTCAGAAGCATTCAGTTCTTTCTGAATCATTCTCTACCATCAACATTTGTATATATTCTTGTCACAAAAAGTTTGACAGAAGTCAAAGGGAGTGAAACTTTTGTTTTTGATAGGAGATAAATAATGATTCGCTGAGGAAGAATCATTCACTTTTATGAAAATGATCATAAGATAGGATTTTTAATGAACTAACTGGCTTTCTTAATTTTACTATCAGTTGTTTTTTTAGTTCTCTTAGAAGTAGTAAAAAAACAAAACAACAAAAAGTACACATACTTGAATTTTTATTGAAGAAGCTTGTTTAATTATCTTATACCTAAAATTCAGTTCAACTTGGACATTTTTGTTTTATGGACATCTAATATTATAATTTTAGTTATTTAAGTCATTAACTTATAGTTACAAAAGATTTAAGACTTTAGTTACCTTTTTTTCACATTTTGTAAGCTTTTTAATTGCAATATACCAGTGTAGGTATCAGAGAAGGCAATGGCACCACACTCCAGTACTCTTGCCTGGAAAATCCCATGGATGGAGGAGCCTGGTAGGCTGCAGTCCATGGGGTCGCGAAGAGTCGGACACGACTGAGCGACTTCACTTTGACTTTTCACTTTCATGCATTGGAGAAGGAAATGGCAATCCACTCTAGTGTTCTTGCCTGGAGAATTCCATGGACGGGGGAGCCTGGTGGGCTGCCGTCTATGGGATCGCACAGAGTCGGGCACGACTGGAGCGACTTAGCAGCAGCAGCAGTGTAGGTATAGCATGCCTAAGAGATGTGCAAATAGTAAGTTATAGCTTGTTGAGTAATAACCCTGTCAACTTTACTCACACGCCAACCTTTGTGTATCTTTTTATAGGAGACTTTGCAACAGTTGATCATGATGTCATTGCCAAATGTCTTAATCATTGGCAAAAATCCCTTTTCTGGTAAGTATTAAAATTAGCATAATTTGATAATAAAGATACCATCTTTGTGTAGTGTTGTAATGCTCACTAAGATCTTGATTATTTCCATTAACACACTATGTTTTTCATCAGTCTGTAGGGAAAGTTGGAGGTGATAATCCATTCTGTATAGAGAAAATGAACAGAATATTTGTAAGTTGTAGCAGAATCAGACAAGCATTACTAAGTCCAGTGTTTTCTTGACCTACCAAATTGATACTTTTCTGTGATGATTTTTAGTGCCTTAAAGATAAGTATGGAAGATAAGTACAGTAGTTAAAAGCTTAGAAAAATATAAGCTTTGAAAAGAAGTGATTTAGAAGTGATTTCTAGGATTCTGTTCACTCTGTTCGGGTGTTTGCTTTGGGCTTCCCAGGTGGCTCTGGTGGTAAAGAACATGTCTGTCTATGCTGGAGATATAAGAGATGAGGGTTTGATCACTGGGTGGAAAAGATGCCCTGGAGAAGGAAAGGTAGCCCACTCAAATATTCTTGCCTGGAGAATCCCATGGACAGAGGAGCCGGGTGGACTACAGTCCATAGAGTTGCAGAGTCGGACATGACTAATTAGCACACACGCACCATTGCCAGAGTTGTTTGAATCTAAGGTTTTACTGATTGATTCCCAAGTGATGCTAGTAGTAAAGAATCCACCTGCCGAAGCAAGAGAAGAGTTCTATCCCTGGGTTGGGTAGGTCCCCTGGAGGAGGAAATGGTAACCCACTCCAATATTCTTGCCTGGAAAATCCCATGGACAGAGGAGCCTGGCAGGCTATAGTTCATGGGGCCGCAAAGAGCTGTACATGACTGAGCATGCATACACATTTTCTAGTTTATATTAAACTACTTTTGAATGGAAAAAAGATGAGAAATAGTTTCTTAGATCATTTAAATTATTTTCTTCAAAGTTTTTTCCCTTTACCAGATTTTAATTGTGACATGTTCAGGGTTTTAATTTTTGAACAATTGGGAAAATTAACAGCTACCTAACAGTTTCAACAAAGGACTTAATTCTTACAGGCTACATGTAACCCAAATCAAGTATATCTTCTCCAGTTCCGACCTTCAGTCAAAACAAAGATAAAACCAAAATAAAAACTAAATGCAAGCAGCTGGTTTTGTTGAGGAAACTACCCATTAAATGGGGGTGAATTAGGAGGTTATGTGCTCTTTCAAGACATTCTGGAATGTTTAAATATACAAATAAAAAATGAAAAAGTGTTGTATGTAGAATGGAATTGTTTTCAATTCCACATATATTTAGGATTTACTTACCAAGTTAGAGGGACCAGGAATATAAAGAAAATGGTTTATGTTCTGGAGGATCTTGTGTTTTGGTGGGTGATAAACAGATTACTGGGTCATGTAATAATTAATGCAAAATAGATGTAAAAATGTTAAGGCTTATAAAATATGGAGCTATTGATTATTCTTAAAGTTGGCAAATTAGTGAGGGTTGGAGACCACTGGTATTTGGGTCAAGGAAGACTACACAGAGATTGAAGAGCTGTGCATATTATTGTGATTAGTAAGTAGTTCATTAGGGGAGAGGGGTAGCGACGAAAGACAGGCAGAGGGAGTAACAGAAGTTATGGCAGTGGCATGTGTATTTATGTATATTTGGGGAAGGGTGATTAGTGTAGCTAAGAAGGTTTCATGGAGAGTAGGAGGAATTATTTGAAAAGAAAATTTGGACTTATTTGTAGACAGATTGGCTTGATGGTGAAATTCTGGAGTGACTCGGTATTTTAAGAAAATTTGGATTGAATACTGTTGGACAGTGAATATACTTTCCAGCTCTGTTACAGACCATTACTTTTATCCTGCTTGTTATATACCTTTATTCTGCTTGTTATATACCTTTATTTTACCAGCCTCACTGTAACTGACATTTAAGGTTTTGATTCTTCTGACTCTACATAGTGGAAAAGCCATTTAAATTTTATAGGTAGATGAATCATATAAGATATGTGTTTCAGAAAAAAAAAGCCAATAGGCCTAAAAGAAGCCAAACTTATTCGGGACCATTTTGGCTGACTCTGGCATGTCTCTATAGCAGCAGTTCTTAATTTGGTATCCTGTTGTGATATAATAATTTATGGAGAAGTAGTGGATTTACAGTTAGCATCCATTATCACATAGAGCTTTGAAAGCTTTTTTATCTATACTGCAGCCTTTCAAAATTGAGATCCTTGCACATTTCTTCTGCTGTTACGACATTGTGCACATAAAGAGCTGCTCTTTTGAATTCACTGTACTTAGAAACTTAATTCCTTGATCAAGTTGTGAATACCATCTCTAGAGTTAATTCTACCACTATCACAAAGTTGAACTAAAGTAAAATGTTGTACCTAGTAATTATTTTCATTTCAGAACAAGGCACAGAAGAAGTTAAAAAGTTGCTTTTGCTTTTACTGGGTTGTGCAGTTCAGGTAAGTTAAAATATTTCATATTTCTAATAAGTTTTTGTAAATTTTTGAGGCTCTACTTTCAGAAAGACTTAAAGGATGGGCCTTTGCTGTTCAGAGTCCATGTTAGAAATGTTAACATATCTGTATAAGCTAAGGAGATTCTGAAGAAAAACACTTTTTGTTATTTTATTTCAAATTTATTTATGTTATCAGATAGTCATATATGATAGCATAAATTATGTTTATGTTAATTTAATTCTTTTAATTAAAATTAATTTTTTAAAAAATACTGAGGCTTTTAAAGACCCCAGGCTTGACAAGTTCCCTAAAGGTACCCTGAAAACCTCTCCCAAAGCATCCTTATGACTTATGCGTGTATGTGTATGTGTTATTGAAGGGAAGAGGAGTGATGATCAAAAGGTAGAAATTACGAAGTCTCAATCATCTGCTGGCTTAGAAGTTAGTTACTGTAATAGAATTAGAAATCTCTTCAGTTCCCATAACACTTTAAGAACTGTATATAAAGAAAAAAGAGCTTAATTTTAAGTGGAAAAAGTTTGCTAATGCTTATTTAGTCTTCATGTGAGTCTTTATAATTGGAAGTAAAACTATTTGTAATTCTGTTTTTAACACCAGACTTTTTATGCTCTAGAACTGGGCTGTCAGTAGAATAGCCACTAGCCACATGTTGCTGTTTAAGCTTAAATTAATTATAATTAAATAAAATTACAATCTCAATTACTCATTTGCACTAGTTACATTTCAATACTCAGCCATAGGTAGCTCTTGAGTACTGTGTAGAACAACACTGATTTTCTGATTTTTCAGTTTCAAAATTTCTGTCTTCTCATTCTGTTTTCCATCTTGGTACTCTCTCCTTTCTAGCCTTCAAGAACCTATCAACTTCATCCTATATTCTTTAAGAAAGTCTAGCCTGTTTATTCTTTAAGAAAGTCTAGCCTTCTTAAAACTTCTAAAGTTTGAATAGAGGTGAGATTTAGTACAAATTTTAGGTATTTTAAGGGTAAAGGAAGAATTCTCATTGATTTGTGTTGAGATTGTGTTCAAGGGTGAGCTTTTAAAGATAGTATAAATATAAACAGTGGCTCCAGGACTTAGAAAAGGGAACTGTAGTATATGTTTAATTTAAACCTAAATCAGCCAGAGGTATGGCAGTTGAATTATGACTCTTCGTTGAGTCATAGTTATTATAACCCTGCCATTTAATGTATGCTCATTGGCTCAAACTATTTATTGGGCAACACTTTTGGAAGCATAAAATTTAAAAATTGGGGTTACCATACCTAAAAAGTTATTTTATATATGCTACAAAGGTACTATCTGAAAGTCATTCTTAATTGTTCTCACTATGCCTGTCAGATATTAGTCAGTAGACCAAAAATCTTGTTTTTAAACCTGGTAATTTTTATCACATGTTCCCCAAAACTCTGACTTCCTCGTTACAACTGAAAACTTTACATTTCTTGTAATTTAATTTTAAATATTTTTGTATTATCCTAATAATTTTGTTCTTATAGGATGAGGAACTTTCTGCACTGATAGAAATGTGCTTAATTAAGTTAAATTGTGTGGCAATAGAAATAGAATATTATAATGTAATATGTAGAGTATAAATCAGAACCTTACTAAGTTTCTTATTGACCAAAGACCCAATTTTTCTTTTTTGAGTTTAGTGCCTTCTAGTGAGTTCAGTAATTGGCCCAAAAGATGCAACTAAGCTAGACAAGGCAGTGCTGTCTATTTTGTATGCACTTCTCATTTGATAGCTGTAAAAATACAGTTACACAAACAGTTGGATTACAGTATAAGAGATGTAGAGGGAAGATAGAATAAAACAGTAAGATGCATGTTAAGCTCTTATTCAGTACTGATTGGAAAGGAAAAGATAAGGTTTGCATTATAACATTTTTAGTTTATATCAAGTTTTTTTTAACGTACACAATGAAGAATTGCTGCCTTTATTCCACTTGCTACATGTGTACTTGTATATACATTCTTAAATTTTGCCCCGGTAACTTTTTGTTAGAAACAGATCAAATATTTATTGTAATATCTTATATGTTTTGAACTGGGCCACAAAAAGAGATTGCTTTCATTGAGATTGATAGGATAAAGATGTGAGAATGAATTGTAAGCTTGAAGTAAAAATTGCTTAGAATTTTTTTTTCCAAGAAGAAAGGCTGTGTTGTTTGATGACAGCCAAAGACTGACTGAGCATTTTGGCTATATTCCGAATTCTGCCACTGACTCACTGTGTTTTTTGGCAAGTAACTTATCCTCCCTGAAACAAGTTCTTGATTCTTTACTTCTCTGTTTGTAAAGTTAGCATAATAATATTGTACTGACCTCACATGAGTTGTGTAATGATTACCTGCTTTAGAACTTTTCAGCATACAAGTAATATGGATTTTCAGTACCTTACTTTTTAAATAAATATTTCTAAATTTTAATCTTTTTATTAGGTAAGTATATTAGAGAGATCATTTAAATGCAAAACAAAACCCTCATTGTGCTGTTTAAACCCTCATTGTAGCCAAGCTTTTTAGCCTAATGAGTTTTTACTTATTTACAACATATTAACAACTACACCCTATAAAGTATGAGTGATTGTTCTATTCATTTCCCTTAGTGTCAGAAAAAAGAAGAATTTATTGAAAGAATTCAAGGTTTAGATTTTGATACGAAAGCAGCAGTTGCCGCGCATATTCAAGAGGTAATAATCTGTATAAAATGTTTATGTGTTTTTTATGAAGCTCATCATACATTATATTTGTATATCTCCCCAAATACTTAAAGTCATAACTTAAGCAAGAATAAATAAAAATCAAATATAGATGCACTGTGCTTTTAGGCAAATCGTCCTCTTTTCTTTAGACATAGCTTCTTAAGTGAATCATCTATAATGGCACAGTGCTGACTAGAGATGTACTGTTGACTTTATCCATAGGGGATATAGGCAGAACGTGTCATCTGAGGAATGTATATTTCTTTGTTAGACAGCATAGCATGCATGATATAGTGAATGGAAACAGCATAAAGTGGATCACTGGCTGTAATTCAAATTAAAGTGAGCTAAGGTAATGTATTATGTCATTCCAGTGATTTTGTTTTAATGAATGGGCACAGCAGAATTTCTATTGAAGATATTGCTTGAATTGTAAATACATTAGTGATTTGTAACATCCATGTAAAAGCTAACTATAGGACATAATGTGCAATGTCATTTGTTAAGTTTTTTTTTAAAGCTGTTTCTGCTTTTTTAAAAGCTATTTCTGCATCTGTCTAATCTTGGGCTTTTAATCTTGTATACTTATTAGTTTTTAGAACTACAGTGTGTTAAATTTTACATGTTGATTAGAGAGAACTAAGGAAATGGAAGGGGGAAGAGTTGTATTTAAATAATCTCTATTTAAATCACCTTGTGTTCCATATGTTATCTTTTCTGTTAGTTAATGTTCATAGAACTCTGCTTTCTTGTCAGTAATATGGTCAACAGTAAGCATATTAGTACATAACAAGATACAGTTTTGTTGGTAGTTTCCCTTTATATATATGTTTCCATTAGCTTTGTGATTTGTATTTTATTTTGAATAAATGTTAATGCCACATGTTACTGAATTTGCCACCATTCTTGCTGTTTATTGTGAAAATTAAAGCAAAATATCAGAATCACAGTGAGAAATGGAAAACAAGAAATAAGTATTTCACTTATATAACTTCTCCATTCTTTTAAAAATCTTTATTAGGAGTCCTTTTCTCCTAAGGTGCTATGATAGTGTCACCTCAGAAACTGTAAAAACTTTGCTTTTCAAGAATAAAATTGCAATAATATTATATAGTATAGGATTAGAAAAAACTTTTGCTTTTGATTTCAGTTACAATTAATTTAGTCTTATCTAAGGAAATGATCAATTGATTCTGTTAAAGCAGTTGTCAGAAATAATAGTATTACCTTTCCTTAGGAATGCCTTGAATTAAATCTTATTTTTTAGTTAGAAGGTAAAAATAAATTCATTTAAAGACTATTACTTAGTGAAAATAATTTTTAGTAGAAGCTTTTTCAGCATTCGTTAATTTCAAATGTTTTTATACATATTTACTTTTCATATTTTTATTATATGGGATATATAATATTTAACTTAATGTACTAAAATTTATTTTTAAGTATTAGCTATTTAAAAGTTGTTTATTTTGGTTGCTTTCTAAAGGTAACCCATAATCAGGAAAATGTGTTTGATCTACAATGGATGGAAGTGACTGATATGTCTCAGGAGGAAATAGAACCACTCTTGAAAAATATGGTATTGCATCTAAAAAGGCTTATAGATGAGAGAGATGAACATTCAGAGGTTTGTAAATTTCTTTTTGTATATTATGAAAGTTTCCTTTCCAAAAAACTTCAGAGATTTTTGAGAATTGATAGTCTGTTTCTTAGGGACAGGTAATAAGGTGCTATAAGTCTTTTGTGTAACACAGGAACCAGAAAGGATGCATAAGAGCCCCAAAGTGCTAGTAAACATATTGCAATTAGATTTTATTTTCCCCTTCCTTTTAAATTACTCTGATTTTGTTCTTCTGTGTTTTTTTAAAAACTCATCCCTATAGTTCTGGCAACAAGTATGAAACCAGAGTTCTGGAAAAAGTGTAAAACTAAAAATATCATTGATGTAAGTGGAAAAACCATTGCTTTTTCAAAGTTTAAGAATTTGATTAAGGTTAATTTTGTAGTTTCATTGCCACATTTTGAGACTGTAAAAAATGTGTTAATAAAAGGAGAATAACAGGTGTTCTGAATAAAATGTCCCACAAAAGTTCTCAAATTTTTGTAGCAATTTAATGAGGTGTGATTTTCAAAAAAGAATTATTATAAGCTCTTTTAAGAAAGGACTTTGCTTTTAAAAGGAGTAAAATTGCACCAGACTTTTTGGTTGCATTCTTTGAGAGCAGTTTATAATTTTTAGAGAAGTCTAGACATTAGTGCATGTGGTGGTGAGTAATATTTTCTTAATAGCAGACCAAAATACTCTGTCATTCTGGAGATTGTAAAATTTTGATCAGTCGTTCAATTTACATGAGAGAAACAGATTTGAGTTTATTTATGGAGAATTTGATTAGTCTTGGGACTAATGAAAGACTATATAGGAGAAATTTCTAGAGATGCTTTTGGAATAAAAAGCTTTCTCATTGCTCTATAAAATATATTCATTTCTGATGGGAATTTTTAGCTTTTCTTATGGCTTTAAAAGAGAAGAATATATAGGAAATAAACGTTTTTTTAAAGCAACAGCTAAATTTTAAGACAGTGAGACCAAAGGAAGAAAAGAATGAGTTTCAAAACATCCTTAGAATATATGAAACCACCTACCCTGAGATACTCAGATCACTTTATTTTCAGTCAGTCTTGAACCATATGCTGTATTTTCTTTTTTATATTAGTAATCTTTTTACTGTTTTAGTAAAACCACTTTCAGTACGTATCCTGGCGAGCAGTAGTACTCACACTGGGAGTTCAAGTGGGTATCCTAGCACTCAAATCCTCTACTTGCTGGCATAGCCAGAATTGGGCAGCCACAGGCTATCCACTGGGGGTGCTCCCCCTTGTCAGAACAGAGAGCCCTTTCCTCTGTTTTTATTGATCTTTTGTCATCATTGTTTCACTTTGATGTAGAAAGTATAATTTGGTCACATTGTTTTTAATTATACTTTTTTTTCCTTAATGCTATGAAACAAGGATCTCTTCAGTCATCTTTTGAAAGTGAAAGTGGCTCAGTTGTGTCAGACTCTTTGTAACCCTGTGGACTGTAGCCTGCCAGGCTCCTCTGTCCATGGAATTCTCCAGACCAGAATACTGGAGTGGGTAGCTGTTCCCTTCTCCAAGGGATCTTCCCAACCCAGGGTTTGAACCTGGGTCTCCTGCACTGCAGGCGGGTTCTTTACCATCTTAGCCACCAGGGAAGCCCAAGAGTACTGCAGTGGGTAGCATGTCCTCCAGCAGCATCTTCCCAGGCCAGGATCTTCTTTGACTATACTCCAGCAGGATCGTCTCCTTTTACTAAAAACTAGATATTTATTGTCACTGTTTAGGCCAAGCTTTGTATTGTAGATTTATTGTATACTTAATCTTAGTACATCTACACAATAATCTCATTTTATAGATGAAGATTCTAAAGTTCAGAGAGGTTAAGTGACTTGCCCATTCTAACTCCAACACTTGTGATCCTGACCTTTATAATACCTTTGCCTAAATCTCAGCTCTGATACTTTTCCTTAATGATGAATTCTGTAATTATCGTCACCTGAAATTTTTAGCCTTGTTGTATCGTATGTTCATTCTTCAACGTATATTGATAAATACCTACTTTTTGTAAGAACTTTTACTAGAGTATGTGAGAGCAACAGACTTTCAAAGAAGAACCAAAGATGGTTACAGTCTAATAGAGAAATTATTTTAATAAGTGAGTTAACTGTAATAAAAGTTGGTAAGTGACAAGTACCAAAAAAAGAGGCATGTATCTAACTGTTGTACTGTGTGTGTGTTAGTTGCTCAGTCGTGTCTGCCTCTTTGCGACCCCATGGACTGTATCCCGCCAGGCCTCTCTGTCCATTGAATTCTCCAGGCAAGAATTCTAGAGTGGGTTGCCATTTCCTTCTCCGAAATGTTGTACTATAGGAATTTAAAGAAGAAAGATTACTTGCAACTGGTAGTGGAATACCTAAGATTGGAAGGATCAGAGAAAGCTTTTCAGAAATTAAAAGTATGCCTTAACATTTCCTATCAGACTTTTGAAAATGTTTGGAGTTCTTGAGCTCAAGAAACTACCACTATTAGAGAAAAGGCAAAATGGAAAGTACCTCTGGGTACTCTCTTAATTCTTAACACTAGGTTTCTTTCTTTTTATTTTATTTATTTATTTTTAATTTATTTTAGTTGGAGGCTAATTACTTTACGATATTGTAGTGGTTTTTGCCATTCAGTGATATGAATCAGCCATGGGTTTACATGTGTTCCCCATCCTGAACCCCTCTCCCACCTCCCTCCCCATGGTTTCTTTCTTTTTAAAAAATATTTTGCATCCATAGATCTTTTGTGCTCTGTTTGTTTTTAACTGGAAATTGTTGATATACTTTAATTTTACCACCTGCTAATTTCAAATATAATATGTATCTTCAGTACTTTTCTTGAGTTTTCTGTTTTGTGAATAATTTGGTTAAATATTTTTGAGCAGCTTTTTGTATTCACTACTCTGCTGGATAACATCAGGGATACAAAGGAAGTATAAGGAAGGTTGTATCTGATTTATTTTAAAAAAGCACATTGTAAATGAAAAATAAGGTGGCATGTAATTAAGTACTAGTTTGTGTATGAAACAGATATTTAGTAATTACTATATGCAGATACTGATGGTTCACAGGTAAAGAATTGTCTACAAATGCCGGAGACATGGGAGACGCAAGTTCAGTTGCTGGGTCAGAAAGATCCCCTGGAGGAGGAAATGGCAACCCACTCCAGTATTCTTGCCTGAAAAAATCCCATGAACAGAGGAGCCTAGCGAGCTACAGTCCAGAGTCACAAAGAATCAGACATGACTGAGCACAGACACACACACATGTATGCAGGTACTTTTGTTAAAGACAAGAGATGTTATAAGGCAATATTAAAGATAATTGAGACAGTAAGAAAATAGGCAAATAAAAGCTGACTCCGTGAAGTTTGAGCTTGGGCTGCTGTGGAAATTAGTAACACTATTCACAGAGGCAGTGGAGTTGGGCTGGACATACTAAGTAGTAGATAGACAAGATGAAGTAGTGTCAGTGAGCAAACCATCCTTCAAAACGTAACATTGAAAGAGAAATAGAAGGATAATAAAGGGGAAAATGTGATTTTTTTCCCTTCCCTAGATAGTAGAAACTTGTATGTCTTTGAAGAACAAGGAGAAAAAAGCAATAGGAAGAGAGAAACTGAAAATGTTACAGAAGTAAGGAATATGTGTTGGGAATAAGAGATGCATAAAAATGGAGGAACTTATTGCAGGTGGTTCTGTTTCTTTGACAAATTGAAGGAGAGTTCATTTGTTGGAAGCAATGATAGCAGTTTGTAGTTGAGGGCTTATGTAGAGAAAAGGGAATATATTTACGTCTGCCTTTATGGGAAAATTTTGCCAGGAAACGATCAAGATTTTCAGTGAAAGAATTGATGGACATTGGAAAGAGCTTAATTGAAAGTGGATGACAACTTCTGTAGTAGGGCTGTATTTTATTTGTTCAGTTTTTTTAGAGTTCTTTATCACCTTGGAACAGGAATAGAAAAATTGATAGTAGGTAAGGAAAATGACATAGCATTTTAAGTCAGACTTGAATTTGTGTTATATTCGTGTGTAACTTAAAGTTATTTAATCTATATGTGCCTCAGTTTCCTTAGGTCTAAAATAGATGTACAGCCTCTGTTGCCAATTATAGTATTGGATGGGATCTTGTTGGATCTAGCTAGGAGTTCTATAAATATTTGTTCCCTTTTGTTTTTTCCCCGAAGAGTGAACAAACCATAGTCAAAGAGTGACATAGTAGTGTTAAATTAGAAAGTAAGGGTGACATTTAACAGCCTAATTGCAGTTTCAGGCCAAATAGGAGCTCTAGAGTAGCCAAGAATAATCTGTTTGACTGGGCAGAAGGGGAGAGTTGAGTGATTGGAGGTTCAGGCATAGGAATGGTGATATAGGAGTAATGTTCTAGTAAAGAAGGCTAAGGAACTATATTTTTTATTTTTTAAACTTGAAATTAGCCTCTTGTGCTACTGGTTACTGTATTGGACAGAACAGTTACAGACATACTAATCCTGAGTTAATTCCTTTACTGTGTCAACAAATCTTCTATGCCTTTCCAACAGTTGCTATTTGTTCTACATGTTTTACCACAATTTATTAATTTTTGTTAAAACACTGGGAAGGGAAAAAAGTATTGTTTTTGTGTTATCTACTAAATAACTCAACCATGTACTGTTGAATGAAACTTTTTTAAAAAATGACAGCTAAATATGTCAAAGTTAAGGGACTTACCTGGCGGTGCTGTCTTTAAGTCACCATGCAAGGGGTGTGCGTTTGATCCCTGGTTGGGGAACTTAGATCCCACGTGCTGTGTGGCATAGTCAAAAAACAAAAAGTTCACCATTAATGATAAAGATATTAAATAAATAAGACATTTTTGACCAATGCATTCTTTCTGATATTGTAGTATAATACTTAGAATTAGTGACTAGTGTTGTGTATTTGGTTCTCTGATATGTAAAATACTAAAAGGGCTTCTGTGGTTTCTGTTTCCTTAGACTATTGTAGAACTCTCTGAAGAGCGGGATGGTCTTCATTTTCTACCCCATGCCTCTTCATCTGCACAGTCACCTTGTGGTTCTCCAGGCATGAAGCGAACAGAAAGTCGACAACATCTGTCAGTGGAGCTGGCAGATGCTAAGGCCAAGATAAGAAGGCTTAGGCAGGAATTGTAAGTTGCTACTTTTCAAGGCTCGTTGAATTTATATGGTTGCAAAGGTGACCTAAATGCAATGTTTTTAGGCTTATGAAATTGCGTGGTTCCCAGTTGCTAGGCTATGGCACAGTTTTCAGTAGTATTTGTCAAAATGAAGACACTATCAAAGTTTTCTTAATGCTAAATCTTATCAACTTAAAGGATGCCCTTTATCCTGTATCTATGTACTTCCTATTCTTCTAGTGTTAGGATGTCCTTTCTTTTATAAAATAATGTTTTTCCTTTGCAAATTAAGGTCTGCTTAATTTTTTTATTTTTTCATTCCATGAAATCCAAAATACAACCACTGATACAGATGGTTAAGTTTAGCTTTTTCAAAATTAATGTTATAAAATGAATTTTTGGTGTACAGTATTACAGAAAAATGATTTTGTGTATCTTCTGCATGGAGTAATTGAAATGCCTGAGTCACATACTTAAAAATGGTAAATATTCAGATTGGCTAGTGCTGATAAAATTAATATATTTATTTAACTTTCAAAAATCATTACAGGAAAATCAGTATAAATGTCACATTGGTGAATAACTTGTAAAGACCCAACCAGTCTCTGCTGGAGATTTTTTTATATTGCACTTTAAAAAACAAAGGAGTTGTGTGTTATAGGCTTTTTCTTTCCTTGTTTTTTCATTTTTTGGGGGGGGTTTGTTTTCTTGGAATTTAGGCTTTGGGGTGTAGATTTTAAATTTAAAACCACCATATAGCAATTAAGTTTATTGATTGTTTAAAGCAGTTAGTTTTGAGAAAGTGGTTGAATGTGCAAGGTAGAAAAAATATACAGTCCATAGGAAAATTTGAAAACAAGAAAATACAGCTTTCATTGTGAATGTCTGCAGTATTATGTATCTGTTGAAGTGAATACGCCCAAGATATTCTATAAACAGCTGCACCATGAAAATTAGGGAAGAGATTGCTGTTATTAGTTTGACTGGCAGTTAATGGGTAGCCTAAACAGTGAACACTAGTTCGTTCCATATAATTTAGCACAATCTTCTTCAGTCTTTAGATAAAGCATGCAATTAGAACTGCAGTGATGGCTGTGAATTCATTTAACATTTTGCACTATATTAAAATTTGATTTTAAAATAAAATTTACTTGAGCATAGTGTTATTAAAATTCAGACAATTTAAAGAGATTAGTAAAATTTGGTCTCATGCTGACTGGAAAATATAAATGAATATTTTTAATGAAAAAATAAATATGCCAGATATAGCAAGTTTTCTCAGTAACTAGCATTACATCAAATACCATCTATATCGTTTGTTGTCCTTTGAAAGTGTGTTCCTTCATGGGTTTCTTCTGTTAACATCTGTTTTAAGTGTTTTTGTTGGGATAGATCTTTACTAAAGTGATGGAAGTGTGGAATCATGGCAGATAAAAATAGTTTAGGTTGCCTTATACCTAATGGAAAGAAATAATTGTAATAAGAACATGCAGATTGATAGCGTGCTTGTGGTACATCATAATATAATTGCTTTCGATTTATTACACTTTCAGTTAATTACACTTTCGAGTAAAAGTGTAATTTGGAATTTGGATGGAAGAAGAAGTAATTCCTTATAAATTTCACTTTTATGCAATAGTTAACACTATCAAATGCTTCCTATAATAATTCTCTTTGTCTCCATGGATCCGATGTTTCCAAAGAGTTTTTTAACTCATGCAAATTATTATTTTTTTTTTTTAGGAAAAAAACAGCTTTATTGAAATATAATTCATATATCAGAAAATTGAACCTTTTAAAGTGTGCAATTCAGTGATTTTTAGTTTATTCTTAGAGTTGTTCAATCATCCCATGCCATCTAATATTAAGACATTTTCGTCACCCCAGAAAGAAACTGCATACCCATCAACAGTCACTGCATCACCTTTGACCTTTGGCTCCTCAAAACCACTAATATACTTCCTATTTCTATAGATTTGTCTATTCTAGACATTTCATATATATAAATGGACTCATACATTATGTGGCCTTTTATTTCTGGCTTCTTTCACTTAGCATAATGTTGTCAAGATTCATCCATGTTGTACGATAGCAGTACTTCATTCCTTTTGATGGTTGAATAATACTCTTTTTTATGAACATTCTACATTTTGATTACTCATTTATGAGTTGATGGACGTTTGGATTGTATTCTACTTTTTGGCTATTTAAATAATGCTCCTATGAACATTCATGTGTGTTTATTTGTATAGACATATATTTTCATTTCTCTTGGGTATTTACTGAGTTGTGGAAATTCTTGGTCATATAGTAGCTCTGTGTTTAACCTTTCGAGGAACTGTCAAACTATTTGGCTGTACCATTTTACATCACCACCAGCAAAGTATGAGGCCTCTAGTGTCTCTGCATCCTCAGCAATACCTGTTATTATACGCCCTTTTATTACAACCATAGATTTGATTTGCATTTCCATGACTAATAATGTTGAGTCTCTTTTCATGTGCTTATTGGCCATTTGTGTATCTTCTTTGGAGAGATGTTTATTCAGTTCCTTTGCCCATTTTTAAGTTGAATTTTGAGATAAACTTTTAATCAGTTCAGTTCAGTCACTCAGTCGTGTCTGACTCTTTGCGACCCCATGGACCACAACATGCCAGGCCTCCTGGTCCGTCATAAAATTATATGAAAACTGGAGGGATATTAGAAATCTGTATACCCCACAGTTGAGAGTAAGTGAATTTTATTCACTTTTGACTTGGGGGAGAAAAGGGAGTGGTGTCAGGAAAAGTTCATAGAGATAGTAACATTTCACCTGATGTTAGGCATTAAGTAAGTTGAAAAGGCTCAGATGGGTAGAAGCAGAAGAAACAGCAGCAATAGAATATGAAGAGGGACAAGGGGAAATGAAGTTGAAAATGATGGAGTGGATAAGTAGAATGTCCTGTATGCAGTGCTGAGAAATTTGAATATTAAACAGTGTGGGCCAACTGAAGATTTTTTTTTTTTTTTTGTATGGGAGAGCAGTTTAAAAACAGATTTCTGTTTTAATAAAGAGATATCAACCTAGTAGCTGACCTTTAGTGAGTATTCAAATTGGAAAAATAAATTCTGGTGTCATTGTAAAGATAGATTGAAGGACAGTCCAGGCAAGAAGTGGTTTGTGTCTGATCCAGGGTTTTAATGATGAGGTTGAAGAGGAGGTGTTAACAAAGAAATTAGGGTCTTCAGTATAATTCCTAGTTTCCTATAAGTAGTATTTGTCTAGATGCCGTTCATTCAGACAGGGAACATAAGAGAGGAATACTATTAAGGTAAAAGACAAGTTTAGTTTTGACGTATTTAGTTTGAGGTGCCTTTGAAATATTTCTGTGGAGATGATCAACTAGATAATTGACTATCTGGCCCATCATGCAGAGTAGAGATTTCAGATCATTAGTATACTCATGCAGAATAATATATGCAGCAGCATGTAAGTCCTAATTGAAACCTTTGGAATGGATCAGACTGCCCATGAGCATGAAGAATGTGAAGGATGTAATCTGAAGAATACAAATATTAGAAAGGTGTTTAAGTGGTTCAAGGTAGATGTCACCATTTATTACCCACATTACTCAGTTTCTTCATATACAAAATAACAGGTAAAGCAAATGATTAAGTGCATGAGCTTTAGAGGCACTCTAAAACGTGAATCCTGGCTCTCAACACTTCCTAACTGAGTGACTGTGGCCAAGTTACAGAAACTCTAAGGCTATTCAGTTTCCTAGACTGTTAAATAGGAATAATATTAGTGCTTACTGTAGGGTTGTTGTGTGAGGTAAATATGTAAGTAAACAGTGTATATTACATAAGCGCTCAACAAATGTAAGCTGCAGTCATGAGATACTACTTCTTTAGAGTTCTTGTGAGGATTAAGTGCTTGGTAGAGTGTAAAATGCATAGCACAAGTGTGTGGCACAGATAATGAGAACTTAATAATTGTTAGCCAAAAGATAGGCACAAAACATGAAATCAGCAAAAGAATCAGAGAATTAATATGTTGAGAACTAGAAAATCTAGTGTTAACTAGTGTTAACAAAGAAATTAGGGTCTTCAGTATAATACCAGTCTGTTGTTCCATGTCCAGTTCTAACTGTTGCTTCCTGACCTGCATACAGGTTTCACAAGAGGCAGGTCAGGTGGTCTGGTACTCCAGTCTCTTTCAGAATTTTCCACAGTTTATTGTGATCCACATAGTCAAAGGCTTTGGCATAGTCAATAAAGAAGAAATAGATGTTTTTCTGGAACTCTCTTGCTTTTTCCATGATCTAGAATGTTGGCAATTTGATCTCAGGTTCCTCTGCTTTTTCTAAAACCAGCTTGAACATCTGGAAAGTCACGGTTCACATATTGCTGAAGCCTGGCTTGGAGAATTTTGAGCATTACTTTACTAGCGTGTGAGATGAGTGGATTATTATTCAGCCATAAAAAATGAAATTTTGATATGCTGCTGCAACATGGATGAGCCATGGAATGAGCCATAAGATGAGCCATCTCAGCTTGCTAAGTGAGATAAGCCAGATAAAAGGATAAATTTGAATAATTCCACTTAAATGAAATATTTTTTATGGGCAAATTGAGAGAGATAAAAAATAAATTGGAGAGTTATTGCTTAATGAGTATAGAATTTCTGAATAGGATGAGGAAAAAGTTTTGGGAATAAGTAGTGGTGATAGTTTAACATTGTAAAATTAATTAAGGCTTCTGAACTATATGTTTAAAACTAACCATTTTAAAATGGTTAAATTTTTAACCATTCTCTGAGCACCACTCTCCACCTGAGTGGAGGCCTTAGTTCTGCAGAAAAGCTCAAAGATATTGTTACATATATTCCTTGAGGAAGAACCAGAACCCTGCTTTATTGCTGGACTGTTGTTTCTCAGCTGCTCCTCTTCTGTTTCTGCATTCCCTTCTTTCTGTGAGTAGCAGCTGTTTGAATCTGCCCTTTAGGTCTCAGGGAGTCTGAAGGCTGAATGAAGTCTATTTCCTACAAACAAGAAATGGGGGACAAAAAAGATTTGTACCTGGAAGGACCTGCCAGAGTCTTGCTCAGTTTCATCTGTAGTATGTCATCTGCAGATAGTGACAGTTTTTATTCCTCCTTTAAATTTGCATTCCTTTTCCTTTTCTTGTCTAATTGCTGTGGCTGGGACTATGTTGAATAAAAGTGCCAAGAGTGGGCATTGTTTTTTGTTCCTGATCTTAATGGAAATGTGTTCAGCTTTTCACTGTTGAGTCTGATGTTAGTTCTGGGTTTGTTGGATATAGTTTATTATTCTCTGTGCCCACTTTCTGCAGAGTTTTTTTTTTTTAATCATAAATGAGTACTGAGTTTTGTGAAAAGCTTTTTCTGCACCTACTGAGATGATTGTATGGTTTTTATTAATCAGTTTGTTAATGTGGTGTTCAGAAAGATGCATGTACCCCAGTGTTCATAGTAGCATTATTTATACTTCCCATGATATGGAAGCAACCTAAGTGTCCATCAACAGATGATTAGATTAAGAAAATGTCTAGAAAATATATATATATATAGAGAGAGAGAGAATGGTATGCTACTCAGTCATAAAAAGGATAAAATTTGCTATTTTAAAAACATGGAACTTCTCTGGTGGTCCAGTTGTTAAGAATCTGCCTTGAAATCTAGGGGACACAAGTTTGATCCCTGGTCAGGGAACTAAGATCCCACATGCCACAGAGCAGCTAAACCTGTGCACTGCAGCTACTTAGCCCCTGCACTCCAGAGCCCTCAGGCCACAACTAGAGAGCCTACATAATGGAATGAAGATCCCTCGTGCAGCAACTAAGACTCAACACAGCCAAATGAATAAAACAACATTGATGGACTTGGAGGTTGTTATCCTAAGTAAAATAAATCAGACAAAGACAAATGCTGTATGATGCCAATTATATGTGGAATCTAAAAAATAAAACTAGTGAATGTAACAAGAAAAACAGATTTTTAGATACAGGAAGCAGGTGATTACTGGTGGGAAGAGGGAGTGGAGAGGGGCAATATAGAGGCAGAGGATTAAAGGTAAAACTTATGTATAAAATAAGCTATATTTATTTATGTATAAAATAAGGATATGTCGTACAATGCAGGGAATATAGCTAATATTTTATGGAGTATAACTTTTAAAAATTGTGAATCACAATAACCTGTAGCTTATCTAACATTGTGTATCAGCTGTACTTCAATAAAAATTTTCTCTGGTGAAAAAACTTAAATATAAGCACATATGAGATGTCAAAAGCAGATTGTTCTACATAATGAACATTTATTTTTTATTATTTAAGAACAGAAGGTGGACAGTAGAGATAATGAGTGGAGACTTATTTCGAGGAGCTTGGGTCTAAAGGAGAAATAGAAAATGGGAGTTAGAACACAGTGTAAAAAGAAAAAAGTGTTACAGGAGAAATACAAAAGTGTCCAGACTTCAGGGTAGAGACTAATAGAGTCAAAGATTTTACATATCTGTGTGGCACTGTATTATTTTCTTTAGGTCATTGTAAATATTGAAAATAGTCTGGAGACCCTTAAAGTCTCAGACCCAGCTAGTATTGCCTTGCTTAAGAACTCTTCCAGCTAATTTGTCTGTGACTATACAGAGAGGGAGAGAGAGTAAGGAGATGGGAATCAGGAAATGACAGAGGAGATGAAGAAAAAGAAGCTACATTATGAACTATGAGGACATTAATCATTGAGGTTATTAGCATTTGGAGAACTTTAAGGGTGAGTCTGATGACATCCAACCATGTACATTCTTAATACCAACTTCTTTGTCTTTTTCCCCAGCTTGAGGTCATGACCAATATTATGTTAAATTAGATATTTAATAATAATAGTATATTTGTATTAGTTCAGATGATCATAGTTTTCAAAGCACAAAGTTTTTTATTTAATAAATATTTTTTGCGTTTAAGGGAGGAAAAGACTGAACAATTGTTGGACTGTAAACAAGAACTAGAGCAAATGGAAATAGAGCTAAAAAGGCTGCAGCAAGAGGTTTGTACCTGGAACATTCATTATATAATATCAATTGGAAATTGAGTTTTCTCCTTATAATTTACAACATTTGCCTTACTGCTTACTGAGGTTTAATGAAATGTAATGACTTTTTCAGTGTTTCTGTCTTCAGAAATGCCAGAGCCAAAACTAGAAATCAAAACTGAAAAGAACTTTGGAGTATTCTTTTTTCTCTATCAATGTGCTATTCAAACCTTGCTGAGATTTCAGGGAACCTCTTAGGACTAGGACAGTTCCAGGTTTCCCTTTTTTATGTATTGGCTTCTGTGGACTTGACAGCTGGAACACCTCTACTGCTAAACTGTGCTGCTTCTGTATGTTTCCCTAAGTCTCTGCTCTCTTATGGTGCTTTATGTTAACTTCCATAGAATAGAATGCATTTTAATTTTTCTCTTTTTCTACCATGTAGATCCTACACTTTTTAAAATGTCTTTATTTTTTCTGAAGTTTTGTGTTTTTTCATCATGAACTAAGACTATTTAAGAATTTACTTCTTTTAATTACTCTGTAATGTTTTGTTTTCATTTGAAGGCAGTGCAAGAGGTCTTCTTTAAGCCATAAATGATAAAGATTGGGATAAGGCTGGAAAATTCTTTCTTGTCCTTACTTCCCCTAAGCCGCCATTTTAAATTCCAGGGTTGCTTCAGTTGTGGGATCATAAACCCGGGACCTTTCTAGGTGAATGAATCTAGGGATCATAACCTTTAGTTTTAGATATGCTGTGGCTGCTGTTCACTGCTTGGTAGCAGGTTTTTTGTGTTCCATCTAAAACAGTGATTCTCAATCTTTTTTTGTCTCAAGACCCTTCTTTACTCTTAAAAATTAATGGGGATTATTTAATGTGAATTCCCTTTACTGGAATTTACTATATTTGAAATTTAAACTAGTAATTTAAAAATATGTATTAATTCATTTGAAAATAATACTCAGCCCATTCCATGTTAACATAAAAATTATATGGTAACTAAATAACCATTATTTTCCAAAACAACAAAAAAATTAGAAGAATAGTAATCTTTTATATTTTTGCAAATCTCTTTAATGCCTCCCTTAATTGAAGACTACCAGATTCTCCTATCTGTTTCTGCATTCAGTCTGTTAAGTTAATAACATGCCATCTATGTAGCCTCTGGAAAGTTCCACTGTACCCTCATGAGAGAATGAGAGTGAAAACAGCACGTACAGTCTTAGTATTATTATGGAAATAGTTTTGACCTGATGAACTCCCCAGAAGGCTTTCAGGGACCGACAGATGTCTCTGGATCATGCTTCAATTATTGTTATTCAAAGGATTGCAAGAGGACTTTTTAAAGTTTGAATTTTAATATTTATTTCAAATGATGTAGAGGTGTATACTAATCATATGCAAGTAATCATTCATGTGGAAGTATTTAAAAACTTAGCAGGATTTTGGTAACATCTGGATAGAAACATTTCTCCAAAGTAACTAATGATCAATTTTTGTAGTAGTTTGCCTCATCTGTATTTTTACTATCTTGTATTTTGAAGTTAGCTTTTAACCTTAAATTCATTGCAACAGTTATGTTAAGAGATTTACTTATTTTAAAATGTCCTGAATATTTTTTACAATCTTAGTAGTGAACATTATATATAAAAACTTGTATGTATGCCTGTGTTTTTATATTTGTATAGAAGTATATATTTTTAAAATACTTCTTACTCTTGGTTTAAAAAAAAAAGACTTTATATATCTGCATTAAAAAAAATAAGGTATAATATTTATACCAGAAAATTCACCTTTTAGCAGTCTGTTTCCTTAACCACTCAGCTTCCTCATCCCATAAAAATTCACACATTTAAAGTACAGAAGTAATTGGGGCTTTTTTGTAAATTCATCAGATTGCACAACCTAAGCATTATCAATTTGAAAATAGAGAATAATATTTTAAATATTAGTATGTGTTTATATTTAGAACATGAATTTGCTTTCGGATGCTCGTTCTGCAAGAATGTATCGAGATGAATTAGATGCACTTCGGGAGAAGGCCGTCAGAGTTGATAAGCTTGAAAGTGAAGTCAGCAGATACAAAGAGAGACTACATGATATTGAATTTTATAAGGCAAGAGTTGAGGTATGTTGCATAATTTAAACAATTCACAATTTTTTTCTTTAAAAGTGTTACAATTTTTCAAAATGCATTTAAAATGCATTTTAATAAATGTAAAGAACTCTTGAAACAATGAGCAAACTGTAATACCATCAGGTGATTACTTTATGATAGATCAGCATATTGTTTAGACTTGTCAAAAGGAATTTTTGGATGCTACGCATTGGAGGTTTTATTTCATTCCTTTGTTTAATTAGCATTACAGGTAGGGAAGACTTTGAAGTTAAAATAAAGTATATATGCCTCTCCTAATTTTAAATTCATGCCTAGAAGTGAATGCTTCTGATTGCTGCTCAACTCAGACTACTAAATTAGGATCAATGAAAGCAAAATCAGTATCTGTTTTCCTCTTCTCCTCTCTCTTCCTTCACCTCTCCAATGCCATTTGTTGCTTTATATGAACAAGTTCGAAGAAAACCAGTTTTTATTATTTAATGGTTGCAATTCTATGTAACATAAAGTTGAATTTGATAGCAAGAATTTGAAAATCTTTGCTTCTTGCGTTCTTTTTTCCTTTCTCAGTGATTTCTCCTTTGTCTGTAAATAGAGGAGATTTTCATCAGTTTCAGTATGGGGATAAGAAAGAAGGAGTTTGCAATATCAAGTGAAAACATTGTTAGAGAAAGTTAAAACTTAGCCTGAATGTTACCAGAAAATAGACCCAATAGAGTGCAAGGACAAGCTGCTTGTTAATTCTTTTATACTTTTTTAAATGGGTGCATGTGTAGGACTATTCAGGGGTCCTCATGTGTGCCATTGTTTTAATATACTTTTGTTTGACCAGCTTATAAATGGCAGGCATATAACTTAGCAATATAGATTTGTGAATATGTCTTCAAAACATACATAGGAATTTTACAATGTTTATGCAAAGTATTTTTTGATAAAGCCTTGGTTTATGATTTACTTGAATATTGATTGTATTCTTGGTATTTTACTCAAAACCCCAAACTCTTCACTTTCAAGTAGAGAGAAACTTAAATCTATTTTATTAAATAAATTAAGCCCCAGTTCTATGTAGATTTGCATCTTAAAAATCTAGACTACTTATATGAGTTCCTTATCCTTGTGACTTAGGAATTTAAATATACCCTGACAATTTCATGTGAAATTATAGTAGTATTACACATCCTAATATAGGTGCTGAGTATTTGTTTACATAATTTTCTAATTAATTTATTTTTTATTGAAGGATATTGCTTTACAGAATTTTGCTGTTTTCTGTCAAACTTCAACATGAATCAGCCATAAGTTCAATTCAGTTCAGTCGCTCAGTCGTGTCCGACTCTTTGCGACCCCATGAATCGCACCACGCCAGGCCTCCCTGTCCATCACCAACTCCTGGAGTTCACTCAGACTCACGTCCATCGAGTCAGTGATGCCATCCAGCCATCTCATCCTCTGTCGTCCCCTTCTCCTCCTGCCCACAATCCCTCCCAGCATCAGAGTCTTTTCCAATGAGTCAACTCTACACATATATCCCCTCCCTTTTGAAACTTCCATCTCCCTCCCCTGTTTACATAATAATTTAAATTCTGGGAAATAAAATGAAACCAACTATATTTGTTACTCAGTACCTTTACTCTTGCATAGACCTGTTGATAAAGACAGCTTAATGTCTTATTTTTTAACAAAGAATTTTTATGTTTCAGAACTTTAAAAATTATCATAGTAACATATTTGTGACCAATAAAGCCTACTTGAAATTTTTATAGGAATTAAAAGAAGACAATCAAGTTTTATTGGAAACAAAAACCATGTTGGAAGACCAATTAGAAGGAACTCGAGCTCGTTCTGATAAATTGCATGAATTAGAAAAAGAGAATTTACAACTGAAAGCTAAACTGCATGATATGGAAATGGTAAGTGTATAAGGTAGATCCATTACATAGCTTCTAAGTAAAAATTCTAAGATTCATCTGATTTCCCTATAGTGATAAGGATGGCTAGTGTCCTTAAGGTCTTAACAGAAAAGTGAGAACTAAATAAATTAGATGCTCCTGATTTTATGTAAGTTCAGGAGTAGTAGAAATTTCTGCCTTTATTACAAAGGGGTGTTATTTATTAATTTTTCTACTTCTTTTCAGAAAACCCTAATAAGCTATTGTGTAAACATTTTTTTAGACTACAGAAATACAACTATTGCTAAAATTTAGCATTGGATTGGAAGTCATTTATGTGACTAGAACAATATAATGACTATGAAGAAGTGTTTTCAGTGTCCCCAAAAATCACTTTAAAAGGACGTCAGACAACTGATCAGTTTAATGACCAGCAGTAATAATTATAATTGATTATTATCAAGAGCTTCAAATTGTAAAAATTTTAAGGAACTCAAAATTTAACTCATACAGTTTCTGATAATTGAAAGTTATAAAGTAATACAATATCAGCTTGAAATTGTACTGTTTCTTAGCTTTCTTTTCTCTCCCTACTCTGCCAATAAAAAAGGAACGTGATATGGATAGAAAAAAGATTGAAGAACTAATGGAAGAAAATATGACTTTGGAAATGGCACAGAAGCAAAGTATGGACGAATCATTACATCTTGGCTGGGAACTGGAACAAATATCTAGAACTAGTGAACTTTCTGAAGGTATTTCTGATACTGTTTTATTTAAGTGGGTGAATGAATAAATGACATTTATGCTTACATTTCTGGATATTTTCTTACTGTTCTTTATTTTCCTTGACTGGAAATGTCTCAAAAGACCAGATATCTCCCTAGATAGGATTTCACCAAAGAATATATTAATTTCCACAATTCTGAGTTTGATCCTTATCTCTGCGTGTCTTACAGCTCAACTTTGAGTGCAGTAACAGATTTGATCCATTGTTTAGGCACTATTTCATGTTAATATCCCAAGAAGTGGGGGTATCAGTTTATTAATGTATTTTGAGAGATATAATCATCTACTAAATAGAACAGAAAAGTCATATTTACTGGTCAACCTGTTCTTTGACTGTAGACAAACCTAAATAGGACATCAGAATGTAATGGGAATATTCTTTGGTGAATATGTAGCCAGACTAAAGCAACTTAAGGATCTTTACAGTTACTTTCATCCATATGTGTCATCGCCATTTTAGGATTATACTTACCAGTTGCTCAGGCCCACTTATACTTGGGAGGTAATAAAATACCTCAGATAAATATTTAACTTTTGGCTCTATGTCTCTGCCTCCACATTAACTTGTTCTCTTTATTAAAGCTGGACACACACATAGAATGTGGCCTTTTGTGTTAAAACTTTATTGAAATATACCCCAGTCACATTTATTTGAATTAGACTGGTTCCCTAATTCCTCGGTTACCCAGTATTTATGTTATTATACCTATTTTATTGTACCAGGCTCTGAGAGCTTATAGCTTGGTGCTTAAAAATGGTAACTTCTGCAGATGACTTGTCATATTTATTACTGTTCAGTTCAGTTCAGTCGCTCAGTTGTGTCCGACTCTTTGCGACCCCATGAATTGCAGCACGCCAGGCCTCCCTGTCCATCACCAGCTCCCGGAGTTCACTCAAACTCACGTTCATCGAGTCGGGTATGCCATCCAGCCATCTCATCCTCTGTCGTCCCCTTCTGCTCCTGCCCCAATCCCTCCCAGCATCAGAGTCTTTTCCAATGAGTCAACTCTTCGCATGAGGTGGCCAAAGTACTGGAGTTTCAGCTTTAGCATCATTCCTTCCAAAGAACACCCAGGGCTGATCTCCTTCAGAATAGGCTTTTCCTAATTTTACACTTGGGAACCTAATTCCAAGTTCTGGGACCTCATGTAAATTGACTTCATAGTAAGTGATGATATTCAGCCAGTGAACTTGCCAAGAGGTGTTACATAAAACATTTGTGGAACTTTTTAATTGTATTCCATGCGAATGGAGTTACAAAGAAAACAATTCAGATTTAAATGTTTTCTACTGCATTCAATATGCCAACAAATTTGGAAAACTCAGCAGTGGCCACAGGACTGGAAAAGGTCCGTTTTCATTCCAATCCCAAAGAAAGGCAATGCCAAAGATTGCTCAAACTACCGCACAGTTGCACTCATCTCACACGCTAGTAAAGTAATGCTCAAAATTCTCCAAGCCAGGCTTCAGCAGTACGTGAACCGTGAACTTCCAGATGTTCAAGCTGGTTTTAGAAAAGGCAGAGGAACCAGAGATCAAATTGCCAACATCCACTGGATCATCGAAAAAGCAAGAGAGTTCAGAAAAACATCTACTTCTGCTTTATTGACTATGCCAAAGCCTTTGACTGTGTGGATCACAAGAAACTGAGGAAAATTCTGAAGGAGATGGGAATACCAGACCACCTGACCTGCCTCTTGTGAAACCTGTATGCAGGTCAGGAAGCAACAGTTAGAACTGGACATGGAACAACACACTGGTTCCAAATAGGAAAAGGAGGACGTCAAGGCTGTATATTGTCACCCTGCTTATTTAACTTCTATGCAGAATACATCATGAGAAACTCTGGGCTGGAAGAAGCACAAGCTGGAATCAAGATTGCTGGGAGAAAATCAATAACCTCAGATATCCAGATGATACCACCCTTATGGCAGAAAGTGAAGAAGAACTAAAGAGCCTCTTGATGAAAGTGAAAGAGGAGAGTGAAAAGTTGGCTTAAAGCTCAACTTCAGAAAACTAAGATCATGGCATCTGGTCCCATCACTTCATGGCAAATAGATGGGGAAACAGTGGCTGACTATTTTTCTGGGCTCCAAAATCACTGTAGATGGTGATTGCAGCCATGAAATTAAAAGACGCTTACTCCTTGGAAAGAAAGTTATGACCAACCTAGACAGCATATTAAAAAGCAGAGACATCACTTTGTCAACAAAGGTCCGTCTAGTCAAGGCTATGGTTTTTCCTGTGGTCATGTATGGATGTGAGAGTTGGACTGTGAAGAAAGCTGAGTGCCAAAGAATTGATGCTTTTGACCTGTGGTGTTGGAGAAGACTCTTGAAAGTCCCTTGGACTGCACGGAGATCCAACCAGTCCATCCTAACGGAGATCAGTCCTGGGTGTTCATTGGTAGGACTGATGCTGAAGCCGAAACTCCAATACTTCAGCCACCTGATGCGAAGAGCTGACTCATTTGAAAAGACCCTGATGCTGGGAAAGATTGAGGGCAGCAGGAAAAGTGGGCAACAGAGGATGAGATGGTTGGATGGCATTACCGACTCAATGTCCATGGGTTTGGGTGGACTCCAGGAGTTGGTGATGGATACGGAGGCCTGGCATGGTGCAGTTCATGGGGTTGCAATGAGTTGGACACGACTGAGCAACTGTACTGAACTACTCAAGTAATTAAAATTACACTGTTAGGAGTTTTCTCAGCTGTTAGGTGGGGACAGTAATAGTAAGGACTATCTGGTAGGGTTGTTGTGAGGGTTGAATTTGTTAATGAAGCTCTTTAGAACACCTTGTAAATAGCATTTGAGTCTTTTATTATTATTATATCAGTTGTTTTGCTGCAGTCATAGAACAGAATATTAGTATAGTGTAGTTTTTTTTTAACTATACAAGGAACTTTTTAGAAAATTTGATGAATGTGAAAAATGTAAAGAAGGAAATCAAAGTCATTAATTTCTTGACTTTTACATTTCACAAAATTTGCTTCTAGAATTTTTCTACACACACATTTATTTTACATATCATCATCAGTGTTTATGTACAGTCAGGGTTCCTTTTTTCATCCAAAATATAACACAGACATTCTCCCATGTTAAAAATGTGCTGTATGCATCCTTTTTATTCTCTGTAGGATGGCTTGAAGTTTCTTTGAAGCACGTAGTATTGAAAGTTTTATTAAGACATATCATGTTTTATAGCCTAATCTTGTTTAATTGAAATGAGTTTTACTTAAGAAGACATGGACAACTAATAACATTTATGAAGTCAGGGACTATCTATGATACCAGCTTTTAACAAAAGATTAACAGTGTGTGCTGACTAGAACAAAAACTTGAAATAAGAATTGAGGCTTTCTTAAATCCTAGGAGATATTTTACTCTACCTGATTTTTAAAAAAGAACGTATGACTTGTGGGGATACATGGGGTGTGTGTGTGTGTGTGTGTGTGTTTGGTTTTTATGATGGAGGATTTCAAACATACTCAAAGTAGACAGACCTAGAATTGCCCTCCTGTATTTTTGTTCATTTCCTTTCCTGAAATCGAGGATTTCAAAATAAATTCTAAGTGTCATATTTCATTTGTGAATCCTAATATATCTTCAAAATATTTAATGAGTCTGTCATACAGTTATTAGAAAATAATTATTTTTGGCTTACTGGAAAACGTTTCCAGAAGTTGAAACTGAGTTTTCTTATATTAAAAAAAATAATTCTAAAAGCTGCTTAGAAAGATGATTTCCATTGGCAAAATGGACTGCATGTTGCTCTTTATACTTAATTAGCTAGATCCTTCATTTAGAGAAAGACTTTTTTGAAGTGACCTGTGTATAGTACTGTCTTGCCTTTCTCAGAATCAGATTGGGATTTTTTTTTCGCCTTCAAACTGTTTTTCTTTTTTAATCTTTGAAGGTGTGGCATAGAATATGCTTTATACTTCTTATTTGAGTCACACAGTGACTCTGTTAGATACACAGGATAGTAACTATATTTGGTCCAAGTAACCTAAGATTCATTGAGGTTAAAGTTGCTTTCTCATGGAATTAGGACTAAAAGTCTAGTCACTTCAGTCTAAATTTTGTACTTTTTTTCCCACTAGAATGCTTGTGGATGTGTACATGTGTGTGTGCTAAGTCGCTTCAGTTGTGTCTGACTCTTTGCCACCCTATGGACTCTAACCAGGCTCCTCTGTTCATGGGATTCTCCAAGCAAGAATACTGGAGTGGGTTGCCATTTCCTTCTCCAGGGCATCTTCCCGACCCAGGGATTGAACCCTCATCTCCTGCGTCTCCTGCATTGCAGGCGGGTTCTTTACCACTGAGCCACCAGGAAAGCCCCCACTTCTGAATGCTTTAGAATTTAAAGATTTACCTGTATTTATCTCTCTTTTTTCATTGTGTCTATCTTGTATAACTTTATTAATTTTTTATAAAGTTAAGGATCAGATGATTTAGTGTATTTACACTAAATATTTTAAATAGTGAAGAGTAGGCATAGTTTTACCAGTGTCATATTTTTCAATATTACAGCACCACAAAAATCCTTGGGCCATGAGGTGAATGAATTGACATCAAGTAGATTGTTGAAGTTGGAGATGGAAAATCAGAGTTTGACAAAAACTGTAGAAGAGCTTCGGAGTACTATGGATTCTGCTGAAGGCACCACCTCCAAAATCCTGAAAATTGAAAAAGAAAATCAAAGACTAAGTAAGAAGGTATAAAAATTAATGTTTAATATAATGTAAAAAAGGTATATGTAAAAGTATAAATAAATAGTGTTTAAATAGAACATATATTTTCCAACTTTTATTATACCCTCAATATTATTTTAACTGATTATATAGATTTCAAACTTATATAAATATGAAGTGAATGCACTCTTAGACTCATTCAACTTCAACAGTTATTATCTCACAACTAATCTTACTTCTCCCGTGCAACCACCAGATAATTTTGAAGTAAGTCCTAGACATGGTAATGTTTTACCAATAAATATCTCAGTATAAATTTCTAAAAAGTAAGGAGTTTTAAAAAAGAACAGTGATGATATCACACTTAAAAAATTATAGCTTTTGATCAGCAGATGCTTGGGGCTGGTGCACTGGCACGACCCAGAGGGATGGAATGGGGAGGGAGGAGGGAGGAGGGTTCAGGATGGGGAACACATGTATACCTGTGGCGGATTCATTTTGATATATGGCAAAACCAATACAATATTGTAAAGTTAAAATAAAATAAAATTTAAAAAAACTTTTAAATATTTTTTGAATATAAGTATATTCAAATATTTTTTAAATATAAATCCAATAAGATTGGTATGTTCAATCTGTTGATGTGTCCCTTAAGTCTGTTTTAGTCTATAGATTTACTCTTGTTTCCTAGTAGTTTTTCTGTTGAAGAAAGTGATGTTTGTAGTCATAGAAAATCATTGGTTTAGATCCCTTAATTAATCAGAGAGTACAAAATCCTGATATTGTATCAACCGTTCTTAATTTGGTAGCTAGAGTGTTTCTGTAAGGAAAACTTTTAAAAAAAAAAATACTGGGTTAAAAAATAAACCACTGTTAGTTACTTTGAGGAACAACTCTTAGGGTGGGTAAAGTGGGATGAATGTTTGATTCTTGCCCTTTATTTACCGGTTTCCTAGTAATAAATTGGTTCTCTCATATCCTCCTGAGATAATTGTTGAGTTTGTTGTGGTGTCATAATAAACTCACAAATTTAATAATATTTGATGTATTTTAATACATTGCATTTTTCTTACTCTCCCAACTCTTTTAAGCTGCTACCTGAATCCTTATGACATGACCTAAGCTCTCCTGGAGAGCTTCCTTGCTTTCTGCTGTGACAGAGTGTTCTAGGTTCCTCTGAAACATTCCTGCTTCAGACCTGGACGCAGCCATTTCTCTAAAAAGCCCTTCTTTCTTTTAGTCAACAGTGGTATTTAGAGGCCACAGTTTAGGGATTATGAAACCTGAATTTAGGTAGACTTTGAAAAGAAATAACAAGCATACCTTATTTTATTGCATAATACTTTATCACACTCACAGGTAATTGCTGTTGTTGTTTTTTACAACTTGAAAGTTTGAGGCAACCCTGCTTCAAACAAGTCTCTCAGCACTATTTTTCTAATAGCGTTTGCTTACTTCATGTCTCTGTGTCACATTTTGGTGATTCTCACAATATTTCAAACTCTTTCATTGTTATTGTATTTGTTATGGTGATCTCTTGTCAGAAATCCCATGGATGGAGGAGCCTGGTAGGTTGCAGTCCATGGGGTCGCTAAGAGTCGGACATGACTGAGCGACTTCGCTTTCACTTTTCACTTTCATGCACTGGAGAAGGAAATGGCAACCCACTCCAGTGTTCTTGCCTGGAGAATCCCAGGGACGGGGGACCCTGGTGGCTGCCGTCTATGGGGTCACACACAGTCTGACATGACTGAAGTGACTTAGCATAGCATAGCATAGCATGGTGATCTCTGTCAGTGATCTTTGATGTTAGTATTTTAATTGTGTTGGGGTGGTATAGACTGCACCCATATAAGCCAGTGAACTTAATCAAGTGATGTGGTGTTCCAGCTTCTCCACTGACTGGTGATTTCCCCATCTCTCTCCCTCTCCTTGTACCTCCCTATTCCCTGAGACACAACAGTATTGAAATTAGCAACTAATAACCCTAGAGTGACTTGTATGTGTTCAAGTGAAAGGAGTAGTTGCACATCTCTCACTCTCACAATCGGGTCACAAGCTAGAAATGATTAAGAAAAGTGAGGAAGGAGTGTTGAAAGCTGAAATAGGCTGAAAGGTAGGCTGCCTACACCAGTCAGCCAAGATGTGCATGCAGAGAGGTTCTTGAGTTAAAAGTACTTTCAGTGAACTTTGAATGATAGGAAAATGAGAGGGCATTATTGCTGATATGGAGAACGTCTTAGTGGTCTGGATAGAAGACATGCCAGCCATAGCATTCCTTTAAGCCAAAGCCTAATCCAGAGCTAGGCCCTCTCTTCAATTCTGTGAAGGCTGAGAGAGGTGAGGAAGCTTCAGAAGAAAACTTTTAATCTTTTAGAGGTTGGTTTGTGAGGTTGAAGGAGAGATGTTTCCATAACATAAAAGTACAACATGTACTAATGTAGAAGCTGTATTTAGTTTTCCAGAAGATGTAATTACGGTGACTACACTAAACTAGATTTTTAGCGTAGAGAAATGACCTTCTATTGGAACAAGATTCCATCTAGGACTTCATAGCTGGAAGAATTTAATTAATGCCTAGGTTCGAAGCTTCAAAGGACAGGTTTCTTCCCTGGTGGTCCCAGTGGCTAAGACTCCACACTCCCAATGCAGGGGGCCTAGGCTTGATTCCTGGTCAGGGAACTAGATCCCGCATGCCACAGCTAAAGATCCCGCATGCCACAACTAAGACCTGGCATAGCCAAGTAAATAATTTTTTCTTCTTTAAAGGACAGCCTGACTCTCTTGTTAGAGGCTAATGAAGCTGGTGACTTGAAGTCAGTGGTCATTTACAATTTCAAAAATCCTAGGGCCCTTAAGAATTCTGCTTAGTTTGTTCTCTCTGTACTTACTTTCCCTGTACTCTCTTGATGGAACAACAAAGCTTGGATGACAGCATATCTGTTTACAGTATGGTTTATTGACTATTCTAAGCCCACTTGTGAGGTCTACTGCTCAAACAAAAATTTTTTTCAAAATATGACTGCTCATTGACAGTGCACCTGATCCCCAAGAGCTCTGTTAGAGACTTAGGATTGAGATTCATGTTGTTCCGTGCTTACTAACACAATATCCATTCTGTGGCCCATAGATTAAAGAGTAAGTTGACTTTGAAGTCTTACTCTTTATTTTGTAAGGCTATAGCTGCCATCAAAAGTGATTCCTCTGATGGATCTGGGCAAAGTCAATTGAAAACCTTCTGGAAAGAACTTACCAGTCTAGATGCCATTAAGAACATTCGTGATTCATGGGAAGAGGTAAAAATGTTAACAGGGGTTTGGAAGAAGTTGATTCTACCCCTCATGGATGACTTAGAGGCTTCAGTGGAGGAAGTAATTGCAGAAGTGGAGGAATTAGCAAGAGAACCAGAACTAGAAATGGAGCCTGAAGATATGATTGATTTGTTGCAGTCTCATGATACAGCTATAATGGATTAGGAGTTACTTCTTGTGCATGAGTAAAGAAAGTTACTTGAGACAGGGTCTACTGTTGAAGATGGTGTGAAGTTGGTTGAAATATCAACAGAGGACTTAGAATATTGCATAAAGCTGATAAAACAGTGGCTGTGTTTAAGAGAAGTGACTCCAATTTTGAAAAAAAAAGTTTTTGTAGCCTTGCATGCTACAGAGAAATTGTTCATGAAAGGAAGAGTCAGCTGACAGAGCAGACTTTATTGTTTTATTTTAATAAATTACATAGCCATCCCAGCCTTCAGCAGCCACTACCCTGATCAGTCAGCAGCCACTACCCTGATCAGTCAGCAGCCATCAGCATCTAGGCAAAACACTTCTCCAACAAGATTAAAACTTGCTGAAGGCTCAGGTGATGGTTAACTTTTTTTTAGCAGTGAAGTATTTTTTAATGAAGGTATGTACATTGTTTTTTTAGACATAATGGTATGGCACACTTAATAGTACAGTGTGGGATAAACATAGATTTTAGAATATTCATTTGACTCATTTAATTGCGATACTTACTTTATTGCAGTGGTCTGGATCCAAACTTGGAATATCTCTGGGATACTCTATTTTCCTGTTGTGGGACAGTTAGACCAAGTAATTTATTTGTGCATATCTTTCTACCTACACAAACACATACACACAGTATCAGTTCAGTTCAGTCGCTCAGTCGTGTCTGATTCTTTGCAACCCCATGAATGGCCTCCTTGTCCATCACCATCTCCTGGAGTTCACTCAGACTTACGTCCATCGAGTCAGTGATGCCATCCAGCCATCTCATCCTCTGTCGTCCCCTTCTCCTCCTGCCCCCAATCCCTCCCAGCATCAGAGTCTTTTCCAATGAGTCAACTCTTCGCATGAGGTGGCCAAAGTACTGGAGTCGTATTATAAAGACGTACATGATATTTTTATCTTGAATACCCTCCATCATGTATACCCTTCAAAATGTGCTTTCACTTTTGTTTCCAGTTCTTGGTCGCTGAAAAATATACTGTAATAAATATTCTTCTACATGTGTCAGCCATGTCTAGTTTTTCCTTTGGATTCTCGGTTTCTAGATTTGGTTATGAAAATCTGCCTAGTTTTTAGACCAATAGCTTTGAATAGGAAGGTATTCATCACAGTAACCTTCAGCACTTGTTAAGATGTGGATTGCTGAGCCTCATGCCCAGAGTTTCTAATGTGGTAGGGCTATGGTGGGATAAGAATTCTCATTTCCAAGAAGTTCCTAGGTGAGACTCATCCTGCCATTGTGGAACCATGCCATGAGAACCATTGCCTTAGATAATGCAGATAGACATTTTGATTTTCTTGAAATATTTTTTCTCTTTTAAAACATTCTTTGCATCATCTTTAATTCATTAACCAAATAAGCATTTCACAATGAATATAGTGTTAAAATAGAAGTGGCCATTTAGAACTTGGAATGGTTTTATTTTTGCCGCCACTATAAATCTGGAATTTTGATTTTGAAATTAACTTTGAAGTCTAATTGGTAAATTAGTGATTCCAGCAGTTTTTGATTAATTCTTTGTATATCTTTTGTAAACTGAATGTTTCATTTGAATTCCATTAATACAGGAAATGAGTTTAATTAAATAAATACTGTCCGAATATTTCAGTATGTAGTGTGAGAACCAGATTAGTTATTAATAGCTTAAAGGTTGCTGATTGTGTAAACTTAATGTGAATTATTGAATAAGATTTGTGACTTTATGCTTTTGAGATATTAATATTACTTCTTAGAGTTTCTTACTGTTGTTACAAGGATTTAGGTAATATTTAAACGTGAAGTGGAATGTTTTATATGCCTGAATCTTTCTTTTTTTTTTTTTTTTTGGTTACCTGGTTTGAATATGTTATATAATAATGGGGAAAGCACTAGTATGGCATATTTTGAAGTTGAATTTGCTTTTTCATACTTGTTAACCTCATACTTTGCTAGAGTTTTGCTCAAATCTTTTTTTCTCTAGTAGTCTCCTTTTTTTCTCTTTTTAACCCAAGTTCCTTCTTGTCTCATTTTCTCATCTTTTTCTTCTTGTGCACTAAATTCCTTGACTAATCAAATTTCCGTTTTACAAGTCCATTCAAGCCAAGGGAGTTTTTTTCAGTATGTTTTGTGTATTCTTCGTGTGGCATGTGTGTATGTATGCAGTTGTATTTGTGTTTGTGTTTAGAAGTGGAAATTTGCCTTCAAAGATGCAAAGGACAAGAAAGAGAATCATGTCTGTATATTTTAGATAGCTGCTAAAATTACCTTGAAATACTACTTGAATTTTTCTATGAAATTCTTAAATTTCACTATTTGAGTATTAAAACTGTCTTCTACCCTTTATTCAGTGATTAGCTTTTTACATGATTAGTTTTTACATGCTTCCACTATTTTGAAATACTAATGATATATTGTTTTGTGATTTCATTTTCACTAGGTTGAAATCCTTGAAAATGAGATTATTCAAGAAAAGCAAAGTCTTCAGAATTGTCAGAATTTAAGCAAGGATCTAATGAAGGAAAAAGCTCAGCTTGAAAAAACGATTGAAACACTTCGAGAAAATTCAGAGAGACAGGTTCATAAATTTTTTTATTAAGCAACATATCTTAAAACATTAACAAAAGTTATTTTAAAGTTTGTGCAAGTAAAATCTTCATAATAACATTAAATGAAATATTTTAGAAATTTTTAGATTTTAAAGTGACTGTAGTTTTACCTCATTTTCTATCCCATGCATTGTTGAAAAGTTGAAGAGAAAACTTAGAATTTTTTAAATTGTCAGTGTGCTTAATAATTATCTGATATAAAATTTCATGGTACCTGTGCATGAATTGGTTTTCAAGTGTCAGTGGAATGAGACTGCAGATATTGAAGGCCCCGAATGAAATTGGGATGAAGTGCAGCTCTACTGTGATCCCACTGAAGCGGTGGCAGCAACTGTTCTGTATATTTTCATGCTTGCTCTCAAGTTTTATTGGTCATTCACATGTTATGCTTGAAGAAACTGAGAATCAAATAGATTAAATAACTGGCTGTTTTAAAATTTCTAATTTTTAGAAGTAAAATTATTTGTATTATCGAGTTATAGCCCTCAAAGTGAAAGTGTTAGTTGCTCAGTCATGTCCAACTCTTTGTGACCCTGTAGACTGTAGCATGCCAGGTTCCTCTGTCCATGGGATTTTCCAGGCAAGAATACTGGAGTGGGTTGCCATCTACTTCTCCAGGGGATCTTCCCGACCCAGGGATTGAACCATGTCTCCTGCACTGCAGGGGAGACTCTTTACCATCTGAACCACCAGGGTTAGTCCTGAGGTCACCTGTAAAAATACGCATTTCCATAGAGCTACGGAACAAAAATTCTAGAGCTAAGCATGGATCTCTATTTTTACAAGTTTCTCGGAATTGATTGTTTAACACACTGAATTTTAAGAACCTTTACCATTATAATAGGCCATACTATAAATTGGATGTTTTAGTTTTTAAATGTACCAGGGATATTGTTATTTTGATGTTTCCAAATCAGAATTCTTTTAGGAAATGAATACACACAAATACACACACACACACACACACACACATCTACGCATATAATAGAGCAAATACTGTATTTACTGAGGTCTTCCTGTATATATGCATTGTGAAATTTTTTGAATGAATGTAAAAGCATGTATCTTCAAGGAGATATGTGTATACATTTCATCTAGACTCATATTTGAATTTGAAACATATCACCACTATATAATCTGAAGATCATTTTGGTTAAGATTCATCTCTCTTAACCATTCCTGTACATTTTGGACTCCCTAAAGATATGAAATTTAAAGACCTGGCAGTACATGTACATGGTGATCGCTCGGTAAATATTTGTCAGAATTAAAATTAAAATAGATAATTTTAGCACCTTTTTATGATCTGATTTCCCTGCTAGTTTTTGGAGGAGGAAAACTATGTAATTTTAAAATATTTAGTTCATGTTCCATTAAGTTTTAAATTTTCTTGTTTTTTTTTACTAAATTAGATTAAAATATTAGAACAGGAAAATGAACATCTGAATCAAACCGTGTCCTCCTTAAGGCAGCGCTCCCAGATAAGTGCTGAAGCAAGGGTGAAAGACATTGAAAAAGAAAACAAAATTCTCCATGAATCTATCAAAGAAACAAGTAGCAAGCTAAGCAAGATTGAATTTGAAAAAAGGCAAATCAGAAAAGAATTAGAACATTATAAAGAAAAAGGAGAAAGAGCAGAAGAACTTGAAAATGAGTTGCATCATCTTGAAAAAGAAAATGAACTGTTACAGAAAAAGATAACCAATTTAAAAATTACTTGTGAAAAAATTGAGGCCTTAGAACAAGAAAATTCAGAGCTAGAAAGAGAAAATAGGAAGTTTAAAAAAACATTGGATAGCTTTAAAAACCTCACTTTTCAGTTAGAATCCCTGGAAAAAGAGAATTCCCAGCTTGATGAGGAAAACTTAGAACTTCGAAGGAGTGTGGAATCTTTGAAGTGTGCAAGCATGAAGATGGCTCAGCTACAACTAGAGAATAAAGAACTGGAAAGTGAAAAAGAACAACTTAAGAAAGGTTTAGAGCTCATGAAAGCATCTTTCAAGAAAACAGAACGCTTAGAAGTTAGTTATCAGGGTTTAGATACAGAAAATCAAAGGCTACAGAAAGCTCTTGAAAACAGCAATAAAAAAATCCAACAATTGGAAAGTGAACTACAGGACTTAGAGATGGAAAATCAAACATTGCAGAAAAACCTAGAAGAGTTAAAAATATCTAGCAAAAGACTAGAACAGCTGGAAAAAGAAAATAAATCATTAGAGCAAGAGACTTCTCAACTGGAAAAGGATAAAAAACAACTGGAGAAGGAAAATAAGAGACTCCGGCAACAAGCAGAAATAAAAGATACCACATTAGAAGAAAATAATGTGAAAATCGGAAATTTGGAAAAAGAAAACAAAACCCTTTTCAAAGAGATTGGTATTTATAAAGAATCCTGCATTCGTCTGAAAGAATTAGAGAAAGAAAATAAAGAGCTTGTGAAAAGAGCAACTATTGATATAAAAACTTTGGTTACATTACGAGAGGTAAGTATAGTTAATTAAATTTCACACAAATTTTTAAATTTTTTTAACTTAGAACTTTTATGGTAATTTGTATAATCTATTTATGGTTCAAAGTAGAAATTTAGAATTAAAAAGCTTCTAAGTTTCCAACTTCTGTTAAACTAAGAAGTGAATGCAAATTGTATTTTTTAAGAAAGTATAGTAATAAGTTTTTTGTGTAATATCTGACTTATTTCTTATAATTTTACACGTTTGTTTCAAAGTAATATTAAAATATATGATAAAAACTTATTGAATGTGATAATTACTAGTTATTGAATATTAGCTATGTGCCAAATACTGGATAATTTTTTCAACCAATCCTTTATTTCTGTTACCTCCATTAGATTAGAAAACTGAGGTTCAGAGACATTAAGTAACTTATTTAAGAACAAAATTTCTGGATTCAAATCTAGATCTTTCAGATTTCAAAGTCCCTTGGATTTTGACTGAGAGAATATAAGCAAGAGAATGCAAATCAGGTCAACACTGAACAATTGGTAGTTGGTTGGATCTGTATATCATGAAGTCTAAAATTTATAGGAGTAGATTGGCAATAAATGGTTGGTGTAGCTCAGAAGAGAACAAATAGTGTTTATTTGCTATCCCTATGCTCTACTATATATGATAACCTTTTAAGTTCAATTTAAAAAAACTTAGCATTCTGGCAGATGCTTGCACTGGGAAATGTGCCTTTCTGCTAAAGAGACATTGAAAAGGGATCATTATTATCCTTTTTCTTTTTCCTTTCTGTTCTACAATCCTACACACATGAACAATAGGTTCCTGGTCCCTGCATCTCTAAGAATTCCCCCTAGTTATTCAGATAATGTCTTAGGCCTCTTCCATTGGGAGAGGTGTGCTTGTGATGGGAGAAGGGTGTTGTATCCAACATATATTCATGAAAGAAATATGCACTAAAGTTCTAGTTCACTATGAAAAGTTAATGGATATGTGTTGTTTCCCCCACACTTTTCAAACCTAAGGTGTGTAATCACAAGTACGAGTTTCTCCTTTTAGTTTTTAACATTAAAAAGTTAAAAAGTATTAGCAAAATAGAAGAAGGAAAACATTACTGGGTTATAATTTTTTTGCTTGACTATTTTTTATTGATAAAAAGTTCAGCAACAGCCTTTCTGTCTTTCCTGGTTTAAATTATGCGTATTCCTGGATGAAATCTTGGCTGAATTTCTTTGATGTTTATGTTCACAACACTTAACGTGAGTTTTGCATTACTTTTAAAATAAGGATTTGGTGAGTGAAAAATTGAAGACTCAACAAATGAATAATGATCTTGAAAAATTAACTCATGAGCTTGAGAAGATAGGGTTAAATAAAGAGCGACTCTTACATGATGAGCAAAGTACTGATGACCGGTGAGTATTAAGTCTATCTGAGGAACTGTGGAAGTCATTTATTTTGCTCAAGCATTAATTTTGAGACTGCGGAGCAATTAAGGCAGAAAAATAATGTAGAAAACTAGGGCTTAACAAACAGAATAAAAAATTAACTTCTATACACTTTAATTTGAAAATATCCAGTACAGGCTTGAAGAGAATTTCAGTGGCACCCCACTCCAGTACTCTTGCCTGGAAAATCCCATGGACGGAGGAGCCTGGTAGGCTGCAGTCCATGGAGTCGCTAAGAGCCGGACACGACTGAGCAACTTCACTTTGACTTTTCATTTTCATGCATTGGAGAAGGAAATGGCAACCCACTCCAGTGTTCTTGCCTGAAGAATCCCAGGGACGGGGGAGCCTGGTAGGCTACCGTCTATGGGGTCGCACAGAGTCGGACACAACTGAAGTGACTTAGCATAGCATAGCATAGCATGGTAAATACAGTTTATCAGTTAATTAGATTTTCAAGTAGTCTGCTGTTGGCCACATGATTCCAGCTGGAATAGAAGTGTGTATTGTTAAGAATATTGTTATACACTAGGTTTTATTTCATTAGAATTTTTGTAATTATATAATTTGTATTTTGTTGCCTATCCATCATTACTGTTCTAGTAAGTATTTATATTTTATAATAAATAAACGTATGTGGGAAAAAATTAATGCAGATTGTATTTATTGGCAAGAATTTATTCTCACCATTGTGGAATATATAGTCTAATTGTGGAATTGAATGTATAAATGTAGCAAAGTGAATTTGGTAGTAGAGTTGAAAACAGTGCCCTGTGATCACTTCTGTCTTTCCCTTTGTAACAGTTCGTTGTCCTGTGCCTTCTCTCTCAATATAGTTTCCTAGAGTTAGGTTCTTAGGCCTCTTATCCATTCCATGGATATCCATTCTATCCACCATCTCAGCTGACATGCATATTATTCCCTGCTTACTGAACATCTCTACCTGGACAGTTAGAACTCAGGCATCACAAATTTAATACATCCAGAGTCATACACATTACATGCTTTAAAATTGTTCATTGACTCAAGCCAATATCAAAGTGAGATTTTTTTTCTCTGTTGTCTATGAACTTAAAATCTAATTGGGCAGAAAATATATGCACACAAATTAATTACAATAAGAGGCAGAGTATGATAGAATTTCTCATATACGTACTTCAGGTTTTTATTTGGTTTAGTCATCGAGGTTCTCAGGTGTAAGAAATAGATTAATCTGTAATTCCTAGTCTGTGGTTCCCCCTCAGAGTATTTCCATGGACATCGTTTTTATAAAGAAAAAAATCTTAATAATATAAATATTCATGAACCCATCAGAAAGATAACTAAAATATTAAACCTCAAACCTATCTGCCCCTTCCTGTTCTATTACCAGTGTCTTGGCTCTTTACTATGTTGTCCCTCTCTTTATTTTTAATATTCTGCAAGTTCTCCATGCCCTAAAGGTAGTCTTCAGAGTGATTTAAGTCTTAACTATTCATATGTACTTGTGTAAATATATTATATATTAATATCATAGGCAAATGCTTAATAATGTGCTTAATCCATCCACTTACTCTTCCTGTAAATTCTATTCTTATGAAACTAAAAGAAATATTTTGAGACTAAGGTCTTCCAGATGCCTTTTTGTAGCATTAAATTTTGCTTTTGACAACCTAGATTGTAATCTGGAGCTGTATACTCAGGGTTTTTTTGTTTTTTTCTCATTACCAGGAATAGTTAAAAAGGGAGAGTAGGCAGGAAGAACAAAATAATTTCTTCTTTAAAAAATTTCTTCTTCTTTAAAAAAAGACTTTTATAAGACTTATTTATGTATCAGTATCTAATCATAAATTATATTTAAAAATAATTTTCTGACCTCCAGTAATGAACTATATTCTTTTTATACTTGGATAATAGATACAAACTTTTGGAATCAAAATTAGAATCCACTCTAAAGAAGTCTCTTGAAATAAAAGAAGAAAAAATTGCTGCTTTAGAAGCTCGACTAGAAGAGTCCACAAATTACAACCAGCAGTTGCGACAAGAACTAAAAACGGTAAGTGATTTTCTTGGAAAGAATTTTGATTGTCAGCTTTTTCTCTTTTTTGCACTGCTCAGCTTGTGGGATCTTAGTTCATGACCAGGGATTGAACCTGGGACCCAGCAGTGAAAGCACTGAGTCCTAACCACTGGACCGCCAGGGAATTCCCTGTCAGATATTTGGACAGAAAAGTATAAAGTAGAAAATGAAACATAAAATTTTATTACTGTTTTGTCTATTTCTTTTTCTTAAACTTGGGATTGTTCTTAAACAGATCTTTGTTATGTAGTTTATAAACAAACTATTTTGTCTATATGCTATAATTTATTCAATCTTATTTTGTGTATGAATGTCCCTCAATATGTATGAAGACACATATTGGAATTGTGAGAGTGGAATGGGGAAGAGGCAGACTTATTTCATTGGGAAAAGCTCTCAATGTGATTTTGACACTTCACTGTCACTCGTTTCCTATTGAGAATCCAGGTAAAAGTTTGATTAATAAAAAATACGGGTGTGAGGACAGCAAGTAGGGGGAAGCAGTATGTGTAGTATAAGAGAGCCCTTGATCTAAAAAATTTGAGGTCTTTTCTAAATTTTTTAATTGTATTATTTTGAATTATTCAGTGAAATATGTGAGGTAGGGGCTACTGTCTGTTTTCCCTATGTGAATGAATTGAAATTGAAGGGACTTGCCCATTCTATAGGATTAGTGTTTGGTAGATTGGTAGAATCATGTTCTGCCTTTTACACCCTTTTATTAGCTCTGTAGTCATACCTGGAGTGGTTTTACAGTCAACCAAACATTCAGGCTGACAAGCTTATTATAGGCCACATTTAGAACCATTCAATTCAGAGCACTATAGGAAGTATAAGCTAATAGTAGGGCACAATCTGGTGTCCCTCTTCACATGTTTGTCTGAGAGTCATCTTCTCACTAGATGATAGTTCAGACGCAAGAAGACAAGATTCACATTGGGTAAGTGTGAAAGCTGCCCTGGCTTTGGGACATCATGCTTAATACCAGTCATTATCCCTTGCAGCATCTCCAAATGCATGGATTTAAAATCTTCACAGTCTTAAAATTTAAGAGTTCCTACACTCAGAGAAGTCCAAAGATGTAGCTTCTTATTAGGTATTTATAGTTCTTGTAGTACAAATACAATTTACCAATCAGAAGTCATTTTTCTTGACTGGTAGCATGGAACATTGTAGTTTTATCAGGTTTCCAGAGAAAGTTACCCAAAGATTAATTTCTCATACAGGAGAGGAAAAGGATTGGTTCCTCATTTGCCCATCATTGCTGGTGTTTGTCTCAGACATTAACACAGAACCTTTTTTGTTACAGAAGGAATTTTAGAACTTTGTTTAGTTAGCATAAAGTGTTGTCCAAAAAAATATAAAGTAAAACTTGTTACCACATTTCATTAATCATCTTTCTTTTTCTGAATTTTTGCTCTTTATGCAGTATCACTATATTGCAAATAAAGTCAATTTCATGAAGCTGCTAAGCCAGAAAATAAATGGGTTTGAGTATGGGTTGGTATATGATGTGTTTCAAGTCTAAAAGTTAGAGATTATCTTCCACTTTCAGCCATTTGGAAGTGGAAGATTTCCAAATTATTATTATTGGACTGGTTTTCTGCCATAAACATGCATTCAACTGAAATTACACTGATATAGTTTTTAATATATGATTAATTAATTATACTGTTCTAGTTTTTTCATAGTTAACATAGACTATGAAAGCTAAATATGAGTAAGAAGTATAAAGTAACCACTAAAATAGTATGACAAAGAAGTACAACTAAAATGCCAGCAAAGGAGATTACATAGAATCAAAAAATCCAAATAAAGGCAGAAAAAGAAAAAAGAGAGAGCAAACTACAGGTTGGACAAATGGAAAATAAATAGCAAGATAGCAATTTTAAACCAAACCATGTCAGTCATCACATTAAATGTAAATGGTCTGTACTTCCCAATTAAAAGGAATTTAATTTATTTAAACTAATAAATTAGATAAGGCAACACCCACCTGTACACTGCCTCTGAAAAACCCTAATGGAAAATGTCACTTTCAATATGAACATGAATTAACGATTCTGATTAATGTTATATAAGGTAAAGGACCATTTTTGAAACTTACAAAACAGTGGACTGAAAATAAGAAGTTCTGAGTTTTATTCCCATGTCCCCTTCTTAATAATGACATATGTCCATAACTCTTGAAAAAAGAGCCTGTGAGAAATTAATGTAAAATAGACTGGAAATTATGTTATCCATCCATATTTTAGGGTGTCAGAAGTATTTTTTAAAAAGTGGAAAATTAGGATCTCGGAACATCTGTTCAGTCTTTTGCCAAGATTTAAATGACGCTCTATCTTGGCATCTTATTTTCTATAATCTCACATCATTATTGTCTAACTCAGGAGTAGTAGCAAAGTTTGAGCCATAAAGCTTTCTTGAGGTTGCATTAAACATTGAATTATTTTAAACATCTGTATCCTTGTCTTAATAGAAAGTTTGGGTTTAAGTTAGAAATTTATGATAATCATTTCCTAGGAAAAACTAGTTATTCAGTATAACAATAATTTAAATTGAAGAGAGCAGTTTAGTTAATCATTAATTTTGGATGATGACCAATTTGTTAGTTTTGAGTTTGCTCTGTTAAAGTAGGATTTGATTATAATCATACCAGAAAACCCTGGATAAGATATATCCTTGGATTGCTCACTCTTTATAAAATGAATAATAGTAATTTTATGTGTGTCAGTATCTGTATAAAGAAGTCATTTATTTATTAACAGGTCATTCTGGGCAACATAATCCTTTTAAAAAGACCATACATAGATAGATACTTCCTCAGCTTCAGTTATTCTTTTTAAGGGGAATTAATACATGTGTCAAGTTTTTGTTCTTGACATGGGGATCCGTGAAATCTCTAAACCAATTATAAACAACTCTAAAAACAATTGTTAGTACTTAGCAACAAGTCTGTGTTCATCTGTTCTTCAGTGATATTTTCATCAAAAGCAACAGAATCTGAAATTACAAAATAATAGCAACGTGACACTTAAGCAGGGTATATTAATATTTCTAGAGGAAAACATTTGCACTTTACAATGCATAAATTGTGATCATGATAATAATGATAATTGTATATATTATTATATTTTTAAATAAACTGTCTCCCACATTCACCAGACCGTTGTGGAGTTTAATTATGATAAATATAACCTTGGTGGTATGTTTTCTCCCTTTTTAAATAAATGAAAACAATGTTATAAATCAACTATACTTCAATTTTTAAAGATATTTTAAAATAAAATTTTAGGTGAAAAAGAATTATGAGGCTCTCAAACAGAGACAGGATGAGGAAAGAATGGTTCAGAGCTCTCCTCCAGCTGCTGGTGAAGACAAGTGGGAGCGAGAAAGTCAAGAAACAACTAGAGAGCTTCTGAAAGTTAAGGACAGATTAATTGAAGTTGAAAGAAATGTAAGTATTTTATAAGGAATAAAGTTTTTGAGAAGTAAAGGATCACTGATATATAACAAAGTTTATCTAATCTGGTTTTGTAGTTTTGTTCATTTTCTACTTTCTTGATCAGTTTGTTTTATAGTATTAAGACAAGAACAATTTAATATTCTTTTCTTCATCATCGTCATGTAAGCACATCAGCAAGCTTTGTCAACTCTGTCATGTAAATAGAATGCAAACTCATCTATTTCTCTCTGTCTCTGGTGCTAACACTCTAGTCTAAGTTACCCTTATCCCTCATCTGGACTGTTAAAAAAGAGTATCACCCTAACCGGCCTGCCCCTTTCACTTCTCGCCCAAACTGACCCATTCTCAATGTAGTAACCTAGAGTTTTTTAAAATAATTTGTGAGGTTTTTTAATTTATTTATTTTTGGCTGCACTGGATCTTTGTTGCTGCTCATGGGCTTTCTCTAGTTGCAGAGTGGGAGCCGCTCTCTAGATGCGGCATGTGGGCTTCTCACTGAGGTGGCGTCTCTTGTGGAGCGTGGGCTCTAGGGCTTGCAGGCTTCAGTAGTCACTGAACGTGGGCTTAGTAGTTGCAGCTCTTGGGCTTAGTAGCCTGTGGCATGTGGGAACTTCCCAAACCCGGGAGCAAACCAGTGTCCCCTGCATTGCAGCAAGGTGGATTTTAACCACTGGACCACCAAGGAAACCCTAGAGTTATTTTTAAAACATAATCCAGGTCATGTCATTTTCCTGCTTAAAATCTTCAGTGGTTTCCCATTTTATTAATAATGAAATCCCTGGTGACTCAGAAGTAAAGAATAGGCCTGCAGTGCAGGAGACCCAGGTTCAATCCCTGGGTCAGGAAGATCCCCTGGGGAAGGGAATGACTACCAACTCCATGGACAGAGGAGCCTGGCGGGCTACATACAGTCCATGGGTTCACGAAGTCGGACACAAATGAACTAACACTTTAACTTTCACTTTCATACTTTTTACTATATCCATAAGATCCTATTTGACATTGCCCTGCCTGTATCTCTAGCCTTATACCATATTAGTCTTATACCTACCTTGTTTATTAATCTGAGGATAATATTGGTATATGTTAATATGTGGAAAACAGAACAGTGACTGGCACTTAATAAGCAAATTAATTCTAGTCATATTGGCGTTTTCTGTTTATTCCTCTTTCAGGGCCTTTCTGTTTGCTTGCCCTAGCTGGAACACTTGACAGGCTTCTGTCAACATTCAGGTCTCACATCACATGTCATCTGTGAGGGGTTTTCCCTGACTCCTTCTCCACTGAAGCAGTCATCCCCAACCTAAAACCATTTATTCTCATACCACTGCCTTGCTTAGTTTCTTCATGGAACTTTTTACCAATTAATTTTTTGTATTTGCTGATTTACTATCTGACTATAAAAAAACTCCCTGAATGCAGGTAGCTTGTCTTTCTTTTACATCACTGTGCCTTCTCTGTGTAAAACAATGCTTGGTAGATAGCAGATTTTTAATAAATATGTGCCGAGTGAGTTTATTAAATATTTACTGTAGAAAATAATTCAGCAACCATTTATTCTTCAAAGATGAGTGAGCCTAAAGAACTTAATGTGCTAACAAGTAAAAGAGTTGTGGTTCAGTTCAGTTCAATTCAGTTGCTCAGTCGTGTCCGACTCTTCATGACCCCGTGGACCACAGCGCGCCAGGCCTCCCTGTCCAACACTAGCTCCCAGAGTTTACTCAAACTCATCTCCATGGAGTCGGTGATGCCATCCAACCATCTCATCCTCTGTCATCTCCTTCTCCTCCTGCCTTCAATCTTTCTCAGCATCAGGGTCTTTTCAAATGAGTCAGCTCTTCGCATCAGGTGGCCAAAGTATTGGAGTTTCAGCTTCAACTTCAGTCCTTCCAATGAACATTCAGGACTGATCTCCTTTAGGATGGACAGGTTGGATCTCCTTGCAGTCCAAGGGACTCTCAAGAGTCTTCTCCAACACCACAGTTCAAAAGCATCAATTCTTCGGTGCTCAGCTTTCTTTATAGTCCAACTCTGACATCCATACATGACTACTGGAAAAACCATAGCCTTGATGAGATGGACCTTAGTGGACAAAGTAATGTCTCTCCTTTTTTTTTTTTTTGGTCTCTGCTTTTTAATATGCTGTCTAGGTTGGTCATAACTTTCCTTCCAAGGAGTAAGCATCTTTTAATTTCATGGCTGCAGTCACCATCTGCAGTGATTTTGGAGAAAGAAATAAAGTCAGCCACTGTTTCCAGTTTCCCCATCTATTTGCCACGAAGTGATGGACGGATGCCATGATTTTAGTTTTCTGAATGTTGAACTTTAAGCCAACTTTGGTTTTATTGTTTTCTAATTTGTTTATTGAAAACTAAGCCATGAAGACAGAAGTTAATCTCTTACACTACTAATTTCTACTTTTTCATCCAAAAATAATCACTGAAAACTGTTTTATATTTCCAGAAAATGTTTGTGAGGTATCTGTTTATAGGAGTTCTATTTCTTTTACAGATTTACATTTTCGAGACCTTATTTCCATTTTTCAATTATTTTATCTTAGATCTATTTTAGCACATACGGAGCTATATAATTTTATTTAATGACCACATACTATTCCATTGTGTATATATTACCATAATTTATTTAAATAAATTCCATATCAGTGGACATTCAAGTTATTTTTCAGATTTTGCTGCTGTGAAAATCCATGTTATAACATGTTTCTGCATCCTAATTCTCTTCTACTATGTCCAACTCTTTGTGACCCTATGGACCTTATCCAGCCGAATACTGGAGTGGGTTGTTATTTCCTCCTCCAGGGGAATCCCTTGCTCATCCAGGGATTGAATCTGCATCTCTTAAGTCTCCTACATTGGCAGGCGGGTTCTTTACCACTAGTGCCACCTGGGAAGCCCTAACATGTTCTGCATGCTAAGTTGCTTCAGCTGAGTCCGACTTTGCAACCCTATGGACTGCAGCCCCCCAGGCACCTCTGTCTGTCAGATTCTCCACGCAAGAATACTGGCTGCTACTGCTGCTAAGTCACTTCAGTCGTGCCCAACTCTGTGCGACCCCATAGACGGCAGCCCACCAGGCTCCCCCGTCCCTGGGATTCTCCAGGCAAGAACACTGGAGTGGGTTGCCATTTCCTTCTCCAGTGCATGAAAGTGAAAAGTGAAAGTGAAGTCACTCAGTTCTGTCTGACCCTCAGCGACCCCATGGACTGCAGCCTATCAGGCTGCTCCGTCCATGGGACTTTCCAGGCAAGAGTACTGGAGTGGGTCGCCATTGCCTTCTCCAAACTGGAGGGGGTTGCCATTGCCTCCTTCAGAGGATCTTCCGGACCAAGGGATCAAACCCAAGTCTCTTAATATATCTCTTGCATTGGCAGGTGGATTCTTTACCACTACCACCACCTTGAAAGCCCTAACTTTCTTGGACCCACAGCATATGAGGTCTTAGTTCCCCAACCAGGGATCGAGCCTGCACCCCCTACATTGGGCTGGCAGAGTCTTAAACAGTGGACTGCCAGGGAACTTCCTAGGGTAGTAAATTGCTGACAGTAGAACTGATAGGCCAAAGAGCATATATAGAGAGAGATTTCTGTGTGTGTATTTAATTTTAATTGATAAACTGTTGTAAAAGCTTTTCAAAAAAGTGAATTTTCAGTTCCACTAATAGAATATCTGTTATTCCAAATTGACATTGGGTATTCCCAACTGTGTAATTTGTACTTCAGTGATAGAAAATATTTTAATTTGTGTGTTTTAAATTATTAGTGAGCCATTTTATGTCCTTTTTTGTATTTATCAGCTACATATAAAAATACATTTTTCATTATTCAGTCATATATATTTATATATCAATCACCTGGATTAAAAATTAATTTCAGAAAACTTGGTGTGTTATATTCTATAAGATGAATGAATCTCTTTTCCCACTTACTTCATCTTTAAATTTCCACTGGGGAGAAATTACCTGGTTGACATATTGTACTCATTTAGATAATGGGTTTATAAAGATGGCTACCCTATATTAGACTGGTAATTTTTGCTGATTTGCTAGTACATATGTTTGTTAACTTCATCCTTTTCCATTGTAAACCTTTTCTTGTTCTTAGATACCCTATCTACTCTCAGTTATCTCTTCCATTCATTATAGACTGTAGGAGTTTTTCATATTAAGGATACCCAGACTTATTAGAGCTTGTACATTTTGGTTTCTGAAGAGCTGAACTATAACAGTATAAGTGAATATACTTATATATCTCACATATATAAGTAGAAAATGGTGCACCTTTTTGTTATATCAGAATGGTATATAAGAAAGTGCTACACTCAATATGCCAGCAAATGTGGAAAACTCAGCAGTGGCCACAGGACTGGAAAAGGTCAGTTTTCATTTCAATCCCAAAGAAAGGCAATGCCAAAGAATGCTCAAACTACCGCACAGTTGCACTCATCTCACACTCTAGAAAAGTATTGCTCAAAATTCTTCAAGCCAGGCTTCAGCAATACGTGAACCATGAACTTCCAGATGTTCAAGCTGGTTTTAGAAAAGGCAGAGGAACCAGAGATCAAATTGCCAACATCCACTGGATCATCGAAAAAGCAAGAGCATTCCAGAAAAACATCTACTTCTGCTTTATTGACTATGCCAAAGACTTTGACTGTGTGGATCACAATAAACTGTGGAAAATTCTGAAGGAGATGGGGATACTAGACCACCTGACCTGCCTCTTGAGAAACCTGTATGCAGATCAGGAAGCAACAGTTAGAACTGGACATGGAACAACACACTGGTTCCAAATAGGAAAAGGAGGACATCAAGGCTGTATCTTGTCACCCTGCTTATTTAACTTATATGCAGAGTACATCATGAGAAATGCTGGGCTGGAAGAAGCACAAGCTGGAATCAAGATTGCTGGGAGAAATATCAATAACCTCAGATATGCAGATGACACCACCCTTATGGCAGAAAGTGAAGAGGAACTCAAAAGCCTCTTGATGAAAGTGAAAGAGGAGAGTGAAAAAGTTGACTTAAAGCTCAACATTCAGAAAACGAAGATCATGGCATCTGGTCCCATCACTTCATGACAAATAGATGGGGAAACAATGGAAACAGTATCAGACTTTATTTTGGGGGGCTCTAAAATCACTCCAGATGGTGACTGCAGCCATGAAATTAAAAGACACTTACTCCTCGGAAGGAAAGTTGTGAACAACCTAGATAGCATATTCAAAAGCAGAGATATTACTTTGCCAACAAAGGTCTGTCTAGTCAAGGCTATGGTTTTTCCAGTGGTCATGTATGGATGTGAGAGTTGGACTGTAAAGAAAGCTGAGTGCCGAAGAATTGATGCTTTTGAACTGTGGTGTTGGAGAAGACTCTTGAGAGTCCTTTGGACTGCAAGGAGATCCAACGAGTCCATTCTAAAGGAGATCAGCCCTGGGTTTTCTTCGGAAGGACTGATGCTGAAGCTAAAACTCCAATACTTTGGCCACCTCATGCGAAGAGTTGACTCATTGGAAAAGACGCTGATGCTGGGAGGGATTGGGGGCAGGAGAAGAAGGGGACGACAGAGGATAAGATGGCTGGATGGCATCACCGACTCGATGGACGTGAGTCTGAGTGAACTCCGGGAGTTGGTGATGGACAGGGAGGACTGGCGTGCTGTGATTCATGGGGTCACAAAGAGTCAGACATGACTGAGCAACTTAACTGACTGAACTTATCCCATATTATTTTTCTAGTGTAAACTTTTTTTACCCTTTGTGATCAAATGAACAAAAGAGAAGTACAATGTCAACATTTATTTTAAAGCATTTTTCTTTCTCACCTTTGATTTTATAGTATAATATCAATTAAATCATGATTTAACTTTTATACTGTGACATGTAGTATATATAACTTGAAAGCCTATAGAGTGAATGTTGTCATTGTCCAATAATATAAAATAATGATAAAGATATCTGTTGTGATTCAGTTGTAATCTTTTTTGCATGTTGCAATATATATAAATTCTGGCCTTGTATATTAAAGCTTTATTTTGATTTTCTAGAGGATTCTTTGTTTATATTTTTTGATGCTAATTTTTAAATGAGTTTTTATTTAGAAATAATCCTGAGAATATATTTAAAACAAACATCACATTTTAAATATAATGATTTGCATGGTAATTCAGCCATTTAATTATAAAATTGAAATATGATCCTATATATTAGGAAAATTGAAAATAGTATGTTTCATTTGGATTCATTCCAGAAGTCATATAGCTAAAATAGTTGTAGTAAGTGTGTTCTACCATGAAAAAAAAAACACTGGAGAAAAGTATGTAACATCTGTTGGGTCTATTATGTACTAAATTTTTTAAACATATGGTTAAGATTGTTCCTGCCTCTCTTCTAAATAATTGTGTTTGTAAAACACTTAATTTTGCTGCTACCCCAGGGACCGCTACATATTTGTGTATGTGTACATGGGTATTTGCCTCTGGGGAGTTAGCAAAAGGTTCACTGTCTCTTGGCTAGACACAGCCCAGTTTGCTCTGGGCACTTTTGAGTAGCATAAAAATCACAGAACCGACAATCCCATTCTAGTTTTTTTGTTAATAAATATACTTATAATGGAATATGTTGTTCTTTGGACATTATAAAACAGGCAGAACACAGAGACAATAGTATTAAGGTTTTAGTATTGCTTTCTTTCCTAGATTAAGTTATCTTTTTACAATTTGGGTTACAGGGGAAATATTTTGTCTTTTTCTCTTTTAAGGTTGTTGAGATTTTTGGATTATCATGGTAATGAACACTTGTATAACATTCTAGTATCTGTTAAACAGAAATATGTTTGATGCTTTTATTTTTAATATGTTTTTTCTTTATTCAGAATGCTACACTGCAAGCAGAGAAGCAAGCATTGAAAACTCAACTGAAACAACTTGAAACACAGAACAGTAATTTGCAGGCTCAGATTCTTGCACTTCAGAGGCAGACAGTATCATTACAGGAGCAGAATACCACTCTTCAAACACAGAACGCCAAGCTTCAGGTTGTAATGTACCATTGTGGGGATATGCAACAAAACTCTTGAATTATGCTGTAAAATAAGGATGAATAGACATAAGTAACATTGTTTCTTAGTGAGTGAATTTAACAATTAGTTGAAGATAAAGTATTTTTATATAGTACTATGCCAAATTTTTGGATATCAGCATTTTAAAAATGTCAGAGTGTCTAAATTAAGTAATAAATTTACTCATTAAATAAAAATAATTTTATTTACATTGACTTTATGGCCTTTCACCCATTTCAACAAGTTAATTATAATTAATCAGGTAGAAACCCTTGTTTAAAGTATTATTGTAACATATCAGTTAGGTTATTGGAAAATAACAGCATGAAAATTTTGTCTTTAGACTTACCCTTAATTCAAAGGATCCATCGTGCAATTAATACTACTAGTGTCTTTTCAGGGAGAAGGCAATGGCACCCCACTCCAGTACTCTTGCCTGGAAAATCCCATGGACAGAGGAGCCTGGTAGGCTGCAGTCCATGGGGTCGCTAATAGTCGGACACGACTGAGTGACTTCACTTTCACTTTTCACTTTCATGCATTGGAGAAGGAAATGGCAACCCACTCCAGTGTTCTTGCCTGCAGAATCCCAGGGACAAGGGAGCCTGGTGGGCTGCCGTCTATGGGGTCGCACAGAGTCGGACACGACTGAAGCGACTTAGCAGCAGTAGCAGCAGCAGTGTCTTTTCAAATAGAGCAGTCAGGTAGGGGAAAGTACAACTCTGAAACCTCTTAAAAAGTGGAGTTGTTCCCCCTCTGAATCCAAAAGTTCTTTCTATAACTCTTTTCCAAATGAAAAAGAATATGCTGATTTGATTTAGTTGTTCAGTTGCTAAGTTGTGTGTGACTCTTTTGTGACCCCCATGGACTGTAGCCTACCAGGTGCCTCTGTCCATGGGATTTACCAGGCAAGAATACTGCAGTGGGTTGCCATTTCCTTTTCCAAGGGATCTTCTGAACCCAGGGATTGAACCCATGTCTCCTGCATCTCTTACATTGACAGGTGGATACTTCACCACTGAGCCTCCTGGAAAGCCCTGGTTTAATTTAGACTTGAGAAAATTACCAGTTGAGTTTCACAAGTAGTTTTTCAGCTCTATCAACTGTCAATCAACTTCTAGAAAATGATAAACTGGCATTTTAAATTTTTTACTCTTATGGGATTGTTGCTAATCACCTTCATTTAAAATAATCAACTCAAAAAATATGTAACACCTATCAAAAATCAAAATTAAATGGTAGCCTACCTTTTTGGGATCTAAAATCCAAATTTTCTTAGTATAATATGAATATATCTGCTGTGATTTATTTAGTGCTTCCTAAAGTTAACATTCTTTTATTTTAAAAGAATTATAAATAAACTCTTTTTCTGATGTCTGATACAGTATACATTCTTGTAGGTTGAAAATTCCACCCTTAATTCCCAGAGTACCTCACTTATGAACCAGAATGCACAACTCCTAATCCAGCAGTCTTCCTTAGAAAATGAAAATGAATCTGTAATCAAAGAGCGAGAAGATCTGAAATCTCTCTATGATTCTCTGGTCAAAGATCATGAAAAGCTGGAACTCCTACATGAACGGCAGGCTTCAGAATATGAGACTCTGATTGCTAAACATGGAACTCTAAAGTCTGCCCACAAAAATCTTGAGGTGGAACATAAAGACCTTGAAGATCGGTAATTTATCATCTTTTCTTGTGTTGTTACCTTAAAACCAATTGAAGAAAACAATTTGAATTGAATAATGTAATAAATTTCATATGTTAAACAGATCTGAGATAATTTATATAGGAAATGTATATAAACTTACATGCTTTATGTGATATTTATTAAATTAACTCATTTCCATTATTTCTAAAATTTTTTTTTCTAAAGAAATATTATAAACCAAATGCATAACATTTTTTTTCCAGTTACAATCAGTTACTAAAACAGAAAGGACAGTTGGAAGATTTGGAAAAAACACTGAAAGCAGAACAAGAAAAAATGCTGCTTAAAAACAAAAACCATGAGACTGTAGCTGCAGAATTCAAGAAGCTTTGTGGTGAAAATGATAGGTAATAAATATGTATATATATAATTTTTTATTCATTATATCCAACGGGTATGTTACCCCTTTGCAGTACTACCCATAACTTAGAATTTTTAAAAAAGACACCAGGGGAATACGTAAATTACCCAGCAGCATCATTTAGCTAGTTATAAGTGATTCAGACAAGAGTGTGGGTCTTGAACTTTCGCTGATTGTTTCTCTCTTGATTTATTCAAATACTTAAGTTTTTAAGCCACAATATATAACAAAATTTCTGTATGTTGATTGCATTTGTATACTTTATTGAGACAGAATGTAGTGAAACCTGATTCTTTATATCTTTTCTTTCTACTAGTCTGGTATCACAATTCTTGTCTTTCAGAGTTGCTACAAGTGAGTGGCCTTGTCGTTTTCTAGCTAACTCGTTTTGTAATCTTATTTTTAACTGTCTTACATATTAATAAACTCATATTACCATGGGGCAGTTATTTTTTAATTTGAAGCCTTGGCAAAATCAAAACTTGTCAACTGGTGATCAGCCTACTCCATAAGGGTACATTTTCAAAAAATTTTTAGAAGCCTTTGAAAAATTTGAACAATCTGAACATTTGTTTACTGTATTTACATTGCCCTAGTGAAAGTGCTAAAAGCACACAAAATTCAAATGGGTATCATTCAGTATTTATCCTATTATGAATTTAATGCAGTTTATTTTTAGAATTAAACATCTATTTCGTTTCTTTTTTTAAAAAAAAATCCCTAAGCTTCTCGAGCCATTTTCATACTCAGTAGTTTTTAATTTAGTTGTTACAAATAGAAATTCTGTGCTGATGGATTTGAACTTAATAATCTTAACACCAAGCTAGAATCAAGGAGCATGTATTTGTATAGTATAAACAATGAAAGACCAAATTGTGACAAGTTATAGAATACAAGGACACAGTTGTTGTTATTATTACAGGTAGAACATTGGGGAATGCATTTACTGTGGAAATCCCATCTTGAACCTAACCTTTTTTCTTGTTGGAATTCAAACCAAACTGGGGCAGTTTGTGAACTTGAGCAGACCTTCCAGAATCTAATTGTATACGTAAATGATGAGTCTCCAGAGAAGGAACTCAGTCTAACTGATAAGAAGAATTTGAGCTTGATGAATTTGATTGCAGTTCACCCAGTATGCAGTCTTGGAGGGGAAGAGTGGTCTTGAGTAGAGTATTTTCTGTGTCTCAGTACTTTGGTTTCTTACCCAGCTTTTGTGCACCCATGGCTGTGTTCTCAGGAAAGAAAATGCTTCAAGTAAAACCTGGAAGAACTCTTTCACAAATAAAAGATATTTGTGGAGACTTAATCTAAAGAACAATAGTTTATTCATTTCTCTAAATCACCTAAGTTTTAATCTTAGATAATGCCAAGTCAAGAAAGCTTCTTAAATATACTAGGTTATCTTGGCGTCTTTGGAATTATGTTATCTGAATTGCATTTCTGTGTTAATGTTCTCAGCTTTGAGGGACAGTGTAAAAAAAACTCTCTTAAAGAGCTGATTTTAGTATCTGCCTTTGGGATGATATTGAGGACACTGTATATTCTTTTTATATCTCCTTCTCCTTAAAGCATTAAGTAGTTATCTGTATGCCTCTGTGAGGTTTACACAGCTGTCACACACATGGTATGCATTCATGCATGGATTCAGCCTGCTAATGGAGCGTTGATGGGATGTTTCTGGTGTTGCCATTTTACTTTTTTACCAAGTCTTATTTTTTTAATGTATTATTTTGTTATTTATAATTATTATAAACAGACTCAAATCCTTTAGGAAATGAGTTGAAATAAATTATTAGATAGTTGTGAGCAAATATCTTGCTGAGAAAAAGTTTGTTTGGCTTTCTCTACCTTGTATGAGTTCCAGATCTTAATGCCATTAAGATCAAGGTTGGTAAACTACAGCTAACTTAACAGGCCATATCTAGACTGCAGCCTGCTTTGTATAGCTCCCAAACAAAGAACAGTTTTTAACACCTTAAAATGTGATGGGGAACAAAAAAGAAGAGCACGCTATAGATAGCATGCAACCCATAAAGCCTAAGGTATTTATTACTCTTTGGTCCTTTACAGAAAGAATATGCTGATCTCTCTCTTTAGAGGTCAGTGGACCTTGTGTAGAAAGGACAGATAAAGCTATAGTTTGATTTTTTTTAATCCAAAATTTGTCATTAGTAATTGAGGACTGCATAAATGTGAATAATTTGCAGAAATCTCAATTACTAGAATTTTGATTTTAGTATGTATATCTTAGTTATCTGGCAACAGATTGATAGGTTACCATCTCTCATACTGGATTGATTATTCGTTTGATCTGATTTTTCTTTATTTTTCATGTTGAATTATAGAATCTTTGAATTCTCTAGGTTAATTAATACTGGATTGGTTATTTTCTCCTTTGTCCTTTAAGCTAAATATTTTCTGATTAATGCTTAAAATTTTTTTAATTTAGTTTTTAGAGACTTGGAACTCATTCTAGATGAGTTTAGTCACTGGCAAGAGAATCTTTTCTATTCTTTAAGTATGTCTAAATGTGATTTACAGCAGTTTCACATTGTGTAAATTACAATGAAAGCTATGAAAACAATCTGTTTCTATCATGATTTCCAATTATAGGTTGAATCATACATATAATCAGCTTTTAAAAGAGACTGAAGTTTTACAAACTGACCATAAAAACTTGAAAAGTCTTCTAAATAATTCGAAACTGGAACAAACAAGATTAGAAGCGGAATTTTCAAAGTTAAAGGAACAATACCAACAATTGGACATCACATCCACCAAGCTAAATAACCAGTGTGAGGTGAGCTTAACAAATTTAATTGCCGTTTCCTTCCTTTAGGCATTAAGACTAGCCTAAAAAGGTAAACCATCATAATGACAGTAGCAGTATGTTTAATGTTTAATGAGGTATTTCTGAAAAAATTAGGGATAATTTAAATTCACAAATAATTCAGAAAAACCTCCTTCTTCCTTCTTTAATTTCAACAATTTTTACTATTAAACTTATATGTTCAGATACTTGGACAAATTAACCCTTGTTTAATGAAAAAATGCTTACTGACCACTTGGCATGTAAACCAAAAAGGGAAAAATCTCTTCCTTTGTGGAATTTATATTCTGGTGGAAGGAAGTAGACAATAAATATAATGCATAACGAAAATATATAGTGTTTCAGTGTTTTGTTACATATGGCTGTATAGCAATTTACCCCAAAATACAGTGGTATAAAATACAGTGGTATATATGAGTGCTCTCATAGCTAGTGGGTCAGCATTTGGACAGGTACAATGGGGCCAGTTTGTCGTCTCCACTTAAATGTGGGCCCTCAGCTGAAAGATTTGAAAGGCTAATTGCATGTTTGGTGGTTGATGCTGGCCATCAGCTGAAAGCATTAGTCTCCTCTTCTTGTGATCTCTCCCCATGGACTGGTTTGCCCAACACCATGGTGAGAACCAGACAGAAGGCATCTCTGTGTTAATGATCAAGCCCCAGAAGTCATGCAGCATCATTTCCCCTGCATCTAGTCACTGAGGCAGAGTCCCATCCAGGTTAAAGGGAAAGAGAGATTCAGCCTCTTGATGGTTAATGGCAAGATTCTGGAAGAGCACATGGACTGGAAATACTGCTGTAACCATTTTGAAAATTAATCTGCAACACATATAGTATGTTACAAGATAAAAGTTACGTACAAGTCAAAATGGAGAGAGGTAAAAGGGGATGAGGACTGCCAGAGTAGATGAGGAATACAAATTGAAATTTTAGGCATCACTGAACAAAGATTTGAAGGAGATTAGTGTATTGTTCGAAGAAGACAATGGCACCCCACCCCAGTACTCTTGCCTGGAAAATCCCATGGATGGAGGAGCCTGGTAGGCTGCAGTCCATGGGGCCACAAAGAGTCGGATACAGCTGAGCGAATTTACTTCACTTTCTGTAAATCTATTGCTTCTATTATATTTTATTTAGATTTCACTTTCACTTTTCACTTTCATGCATTGGAGAAGGAAATGGCAACCCACTCCAGTGTTCTTGCCTGGGGAATCCCGGGGACGGGGGAAGCCTGGTGGGCTGCCGTCTATGGGGTTGCACAGAGTCGGATATGACTAAAGCGACTTAGCAGTAGCAGCAGCAGTGTATTGTTATGTGGACATTGAGGAAGGAACCTTCCGGGCAGTCAGCCCACACAGTTAATCTAGACCAGAGGAATCCTGGTGTGTTTGAGGAACACTCAAGGAAGCTAGTGTGGCTGGAGTGGAATGAGCAAATGAGGAGAGTGGTAGGAGATGAGCTTGGAGATATTCCTGGGCCAGATATATTGCCTTATGTATGTGTTGTTCTCAGTTTTGTCCAACTCTCTGCAACCCCCTGGGCTGTAGGCCACCAGGCTCCTCTGCCCATGAAATTTTCCATGCAAGAATACTGGGGTGGAATAGCAAATGAAGCAACTGACAAACAACTAATCTCCAGAATATACAAGCAACTCCTACAGCTCAACTCCAGAAAAATAAATGACCCAATCAAAAAATGGGCCAAAGAACTAAATAGACATTTCTCCAAAGAAGACATACAGATGGCTAACAAACACATGAAAAGATGCTCAGCATCACTCATTATCAGAGAAATGCAAATCAAAACCACTATGAGGTACCATTTCACGCCAGTCAGAATGGCTGCAATCCAAAAGTCTACAAGTAATAAATGCTGGAGAGGGTGTGGAGAAAAGGGAACCCTCTTACACTGTTGGTGGGAATGCAAACTAGTACAGCCACTATGGAGAACAGTGTGGAGATTCCTTAAAAAACTGGAAATAGACATGCCTTATGATCCAGCAATCCCACTGCTGGGCATACACACTGAGAAAACCAGAAGGGAAAGAGACACGAGTACCCCAATGTTCATCGCAGCACTGTTTATAATAGCCAGGACATGGAAGCAACCTAGATGTCCATCAGCAGACGAATGGATAAGAAAGCTGTGGTACATATACACAATGGAGTATTACTCAGCCATTAAAAAGAATACATTTGAATCAGATCTAATGAGGTGGATGAAACTGGAGCCTATTATACAGAGTGAAGTAAGCCAGAAAGAAAAACACCAATACAGTATACTAACGCATATATATGGAATTTAGAAAGATGGTAACAATAACCCTGTGTACGAGACAGCAAAAGAGACACTGATGTATAGAACAGTCTTATGGACTCTGTGGGAGAGGGAGAGGGTGGGAAGATTTGGGAGAATGGCATTGAAACATGTAAAATATCATGTATGAAATGAGTTGCCAGTCCAGGTTCGATGCACGATACTGGATGCTTGGGGCTGGTGCACTGGGACGACCCAGAGGGATGGAATGGGGAGGGAGGAGGGAGGAGGGTTCAGGATGGGGAACATATGTAAACCTGTGGCGGATTCATTTTGATATTTGGCAAATCTAATACAGTTATGTAAAGTTTAAAAATAAAATAAAATTAAAAAAAAAAAAAAAAAAGAATACTGGGGTGGGTTGCCATCTCCTACTCCAAGGGATATTCCTGACCCAGGGATCATACCTGCATCTCTTGTTCTCGTGCATTGGCAGGCAGATTCTTTACCACCACTGCACCACAGGGGAAGCCCATGTTGCCTTATAGGCCATTGTAAAATACTTTTCTGAGTAAAACAGGGGAGCTATTGGGAAAGTTTAGAACAGAAGTGACATCTGCCTTATGTATACAGTTGTGCTCTTAACATGATTCTGGGCTTCTTCCCATGATGAGTTGATAATGTGATAGAAGTTTTGAAATAGAAAAAGAATTCTGAAAGCCTTAAATATTATAATTCTTACATTTTGTAATTGGTCTTTAAATCATTAAAGTTTGAGTATAGCTTAACATCTGAATTTCTTGAAACTTAGAAAATCAGCACTTAAGCAAAATCCTTAAATAGAATTAGGAATAGACTGAAAAAAAAAGGAATAGACTGTAGCAGAAGGTAATACTTAAAAGCTTTTTGTCTGAAATCACAAACTAATGGAAGGAAAAATTCGTTTGATATCATATATATTTAATTATGCAGCAAAGTTCAGAAATTATGGAACCTTCATTCTGCTTGTGATTTATAAAATCTAAATAAAATATAATAGAGGTAATAGATTTACAGAAAGTGAAGTAAATTCGCTCAGTCGTATCTGACTCTTTGTGACCCCATGGACTGTAGCCTACCAGGCTCCTCCGTCCATGGGATTTTCCAGGCAAGAGTACTGGAGTGGGTTGCCATTTCCTTCTCCGGGGGATCTTCCCAACCCAGGGATCAAACCCGGGCCTCCCGCATTGTAGGCAGACGCTTTACCATCTGAGCCACCAGGGAAGTCCAGACTTACAGAAGAACATGACAAACAAGGACTGAGATCCTGCATGCTGCACAACATGGCCAGAAAGAAAAAAGGAACATGACAAATCCACTTTCCCGGAAACAACAGAATGGGAAGAAAATATAAAAACAACCACTTTTAGGACTCTGGAACTCAAGCAGAGACATAAAACAAATTGAGAAGAATTAAAGAAAAACTACTCAGCTTTTGGTAGGAATTACAGTTTATTTTGTGACTTCTCCCATTCTGAGTCTTCTCCTCCCCTTTCTCCATAACTGGGAATTCAGTCAAGAGGCATGCCTTGAAACCAGCAGCTTTGCTACTGGAGGGTTGTCAAAGGCTAACTCAGGTAGCCTGAAACACTGGATGGGGCAAATCACAGATGAACAGACTACTCGGAAATTTAACATGGGAGATCCAGAGAATGAGACAGCTAGCCATAATTGGTCTTGGTAAGATCCTGCATGTCACTGGTGGCCTCAAAGACCGCTCAAGAGAAATCAGAAAGGGCCCTGACTACCTTATGATTGTCCCAACAATCAACCCACCCTTGGCTAGGGATTAAGTCATATAATAAAGTGATTTGAAGGGAATGGAAAAATGAATCCATAGTGTTGGAGACTTCTCTATGGGAAGTGTGGTAATTGGAAGAGCACTCAACAGATGTTTCTGGAATACAATTGATGTGCTGTTTCTTGATCTGAGTACTGGTTCACTCTTGAGTTCACTTGATGGTAATTCACTGAGCTGTATGTACACTTAAAATTTGTTCTTTTTTCTGTATATGTTTTATGAGTTGTCTGCTGATACAGTAATGCTGTGTAAGAAACATAGAACCTCAGTGGTAAGAGACTAAACATTTACTTTTGCTCTTGAGTCTCTGGGTCAGCTGAGCAGATGTGCTGGTCTGCATTGATGTGTGGTCCAGGATCAGTAGATCTTAGTAGGGCTTGCTCATGTATCTGCAGTGAGCCAGCATGCGCCTTGCGAGCTGGCTGGTCTAAGGTGGCCCCAGCTGGTGTAACTTTTCTGTGCCATGTGTGGTCTCTCATCCTTCAAGAGGATTCCAGGAGCCTGAGTGGAAACACATAAGCCTCTTGAGGCCTGGGCTTGGAACTGTCACACCATCGCTTCTGCCTCCTTCCCTTAGCCAAAGGGATTCCCGGGTCAAGAAGAGATGAAGTATTAATAGATTTCGCTTCTTGATAGGAAAAGTAAGAAGTCACAGCACAAGAGGGTACAGGGAGGAAAACTGCATTCAATTTTGCAGTGAATCTACCACATGTGTTACGTTTCAGTTTAACAACATATAGATAAATAAAACAGCACAGTATTGACAGTTGTTAGATCTAGATGGCTATTTATGCATATTCATAGTATTATACTATTTGCTTATTTCTACCTTCTGAAAGTTTTCAGGTTTTTGTCTTTTTTTTTTTTTTTTTGAGAAGGGGTTGTTGTTGGCTTTTTAAAAAAAAATACAGAGCTCTAAAAAAAAATCCAGACTTGCTGAATTCTAATGCTAGAACTCAAAAATCTTGATTATAAAAATATATTCTACAAGTGATATTAAATTTTGACAATCATTGCTTTGGGCTTTCTGACTTCTGCTGGAACCTCTGGCCTGAGACATATTTCTAGTTTCTGCTAACTACAGAGAAGCAGCTCAATCATGCTGGGAGCCTAACTGCCAGTAATAATCAGTTAATATGACCACCCATTTACAATATTACCTGACTCCCTTGGTTCAAGCCATAAAAATTATACACAAACTTTTGAGGTTTCTTGACAACAATGGTTAGAGGAAGAATGTGGTACATAAAGTACCTACTGTGTGTCATAGGCATGACACCAGCTACTTCGCATATATTATTTAATCCTTGCAACAGTCTTGAGGGATGAGAGTTGTTGTCTTCAGTTTATAGATGGGTGGAGTAGTTAAAATTTAGAGAATTACTAATTTGTTTAGCATTTTATAGCTATTTAAACAGAAGGCCAGAGATATGTATCTAGCTTTGAACTCTTAAGTCAAAACAGTTGTAAAGACAGCAGTGATTTTGGAAATAGATAGCTTACTATATGTTAAGCCCAGTGTTCCTGAGAATTAAGAAAACATAAATGTCTAGCACATAACCCAGTAGTTTAGATGTCATTATTACTAAAATAATCACTAATTCTAATCAAAGGACAACCATCTATCTGATTGTTCACTGGCAGAAGACTTAAAACTTTGTGAAGTACCTTATATTTTTCAGATGCTTTGGGGGATTTGTGTCAAATGTAAATGTTGGTATTTTTAAAAATAAATGTTTGTGTTTAAAACAGTTGCTAAGCCAACTTAAAGGAAATTTAGAAGAAGAAAATCGACATCTACTAGATCAAATTCAGACATTAATGCTACAGAACAGAACACTATTGGAGCAGAATATGGAAAGCAAGGATCTTTTCCATGTTGAACAAAGACAGTACATGTAGGTACCAAATAATTTTTCACTCTGAAATATTACTCAGGTGGCAGAGAAAATGCAATGCTAATTTTTCCTAATTTTCAACATTATTATTTCAGTATATTTTAATGGTTATGTTCTGGGCAGTATGCTAATAACCAGAAATACTAAAATGAAAACATATAGATCCAGCTCTTAATGATCTATTAATATAAAACAAGAAGTAAAAATAATTTCTGTAATGAAGGTATGTTATAGGAAGCCATAGAAATACAGCAGATAGAGGGGCAGAAGTACCTTAGCTTGCAAGAGAAGCTGGACTTTCTAAAGATGATTGAGCTGAGACTTAAAGATTCCGTAGGATTTTGCCTAAGGAGGCATAACAGGCCAAGAGAGCAGCAAATGCAGAGACAAAGAGGTGTAATGAAACTGTATTATGATTATGATATATGGTTTAAAAGTTAATTGCTCATACTAGAGCAAAATTGTGGAAGGAGGTGTAGCAGAGAAGTGGCTAAACACTCAGGAGCCACTTTACAAAGCCACTTTTTCTTTGCTGTACAGAGAACTTGCTGAAAAATTTGAGCAGGGCAGTAATATGATCAGATTTGTGCTCTTTGTTTAAATCACTGATGACATGAGAGTATAGATTGGAGGTTCTAAGAATTAGAGACAAGGAATACGTTTTAAGGTTGTTGCAATAATCTAGTGAAAAACAATTCACAAGCAGTGGTAGTTAAGATCAAGTACAAGAGAGATGTGAAACAATCGACAGAGCTTGATTATTAGTAAATTGTGGTGAAGCTAGTGTATTTATGCATATAATGTTGTTTAATAACTTTAGAAAGATGTTGAGAGAATTCTTTTGTCATGATAATATTGTAATATAGATGATTTCCTTCAGACAAATAAATCCTGTTGAAAATTGAGATTCTAAGTCCTATATCCTTTTATTTAAGTAAGTTGTAAATTAAAAGACAATGAAAAACTTGAAAACAGTTCTGTTGTTACTGCCTATTAAATTCTTAGTTGTGAACTATGGTATCTGTATTTCTTTGTGTTTTGGGGAGAAGTTAGATTATAGAAACCAAATAATATTCATAACTGTACAAAATATGATGTCCTAAATGTAACTTTATTTTTATAGTGATAAGTTAAATGAATTAAGACGACAAAAGGAGAAATTAGAAGAGAAAATTATGGATCAATACAAATTTTATGACCCATCTCCTCCTAGAAGGTACTATTATGCAGTTGGTTTTTTTTTTTCATTTTGAGGGAAAAAAGATTCTGATTTTGAGAGGGATTTGTATGCTGAATTTTAAACTGATAAGACTTTTAAAAATTACTTTATTAGGAGAGGCAACTGGATTACTCTAAAAATGAGAAAATTGATAAAGTCTAAGAAAGACGTTAATCGGGAACGACAGAAATCACTAACTTTAACACCAACCCGCTCAGACTCCAGTGAAGGATTTCTTCAACTCCCCCATCAAGATAGTCAAGATAGTTCTTCAGTAGGTTCAAACTCTTTAGAAGATGGCCAAACTTTGGGGACCAAGAAAAGCAGCAGTGAGTGCTTAAACTCTTTAAACATTTGTGATCTCTAGAATTGATTTAGACTCCTTACTAAAGATTTCTTTTAAATAGCTTCCATAGTCCTTTGGGATAATGTCTGATGAATGCATTTCTTTTTAACTTCATATGATTTTAAAATTCATTGCATACTGCAGTACTGCATAGCCACGTGATTTTCTTTATTATGTATTTAGAGAAATACAAAGAGATACCATCATTTGACCAGGAAGGTAAAATAGTATAGAAAGAACAGTGAAATGAGAGCCAGAATACCCCTGCCACTTGCTAGTTCTGTTAATGTGGGCAAGACTTTTACTTTTGTGTCCTACTTCACAGGGCAATTATGAGGAGCAACTGAGAAATATTCATAAGATTTCATTTTCATAATTATTTGTAACTAAATAGAGTAATAAGGCTTTTTAGAATGAGGTTTTAATCATACTTTGAAGGTATCAAATTGGAAAAAAGTTACATTGAGGGGGAGGAAGCAAAAAAAAATAGCTATGAATTGGAAGAGAATGTTTTTCAATGATTTAGAAATAATTGAAGGTTATAAAAGTTATTGAGGGATTGCTTGGTAAAGGTTCAGTTAAAATGGATTTGGAGATACAAGTTTTTGTATAAACTTGTGATTTAATTTTTTTAATTACAAATGTTGAAGTGTAATATCATATGACTTCCACAATTAATACTCTCTTGATTTCATTACTAGTGTGTTTAGCTAAATATTAAGAGCAAAGAAAAGCCTAAAGAAGAATATTTTAAGAGAAAAGAATCCAGTGGTAGGCCTTTTGAAGATATAGGAGAATTTGACTACTAGCAATGTCCTTATAACATATGTAAACAGGATATTTTGAATCCACTCACACCCTCACCAGAATCACTAAATTTAAAAGCATATATATGTGTGTATGTTTATACATAAGACATATGTACAAGATAGATACTATATATATATGTATACATTTGTATGTATTAATATATACATTTCAATATTACTCTTCAGAAGTAAATAGCAGGCAAAAGCAGCCACTACTTCTCCCAGGGATAGACTCTGTATGGGCAGCTCTCAAAACACTCAAAAAACTGTATAGACATGGTTTTGTCCTCAGGGGAATTATCTCTGAAAAGACAGTGTTTTAGAGTGTAAGAGATTAGACATTCATTATAGGCTGTATTTAAGAATGCAACTATAGCACCCTAAGACCTAGAATCCACAAGTAAGCAACAAAAAATCATACACGTACATGAGTACCATATTCATACATGCACACATACAAACATGTTTGTGTTATAAGAAAGTGGTTTAGTTCTATCTGTTCTCATAAGATTAGTCTGGTTAGCCAAACCTACATGAAACCTCCTAGTATTGTAGAGAGATTATCAAGTTTTCCCTAAAAAGGTGCCAGATGATTCAATTTTATCTACTACCTTTGGATATAAAATATCTGGCATCTGATTTAATGAGAAATGGTCATGGGTATATATAATTTTTTTAATTAAAGGAAGATAATTCAAGTAGGAGAATATATACAAGAAAGGTACAACAGTCTTTTTTAAGGTCATCTTGTTTTAAATTCTCAGTCTGTCATTCCTTCATACTCTATGCTGGAAACATCCAGAGTAAAAATCAGAAGGAAGTAATACTCTTCTTTCCAGCAGTTATTCAGTTTTAGAATTTTAAAAATAAGCAGAAAACCCTACCATTCTAATGTTCCCATAATTTCAATATAGTTTGGGAAGCGAACATTGTACGTCTACAAACTAATTGCCATAAGAATGATCACTTTCCACCACTGGCAAATATAAAACTCCTCTTATCCTTTCCATTTTGGAAGAGTGTCTGTCAATAAAGCAGTCCATGGAAAACAGTTGAAAACAGAAAAAGAAAGTATCTAAACAAGACATGTGCATGTTGCAACCATTCAGCTTTGTTTTAGCTAAGTGTCCATTTTTACATTGCTTTCAGTTCATTTCTTTTTAATCATTGAAAACAGCTGTGTTTTCCGAGCTAGAAACAGAAAGTTTAAATGAGTCATGACTATTCTTAATAGCAATCAAATAAGTAAGTTAAAAAGCTGTATGTCTGCATTCTCCTTAATGAGTGATACTTGTCAGTTTGTCAAAAGAGCTTATTATTATTTATAAGATAAGAGCAAACCGTAAGAAAGAGCATAGTTATTAAGGCTGTATGCAATATGCTTTTAAATCTAAATGTGAGTTTTTTCCCTGCCTCTTAAATTGCAGCTCCAAAGAGGTATAATAATATTTTCCATTAAAATCTTATTAAAGTATAGCTTAAGAATGTTACTCTAATGAACATTTAAACTTTTATGTTAATGACTCCTAGTGTAGTTATAATCCTAATTTTCATTCATATATTGATAATTTCCCTGTGTCGTGCTATGATTGTTTTAAATAAACTGACTCCCAAAGCCCTTCAAAATATCTAAAAATGTTATAAATACATAATTTCCTATCATTTTTGCTTGCTTTTTAGGATGCCTCCTTATTTTTTAGGCTATCAGAGCTTAAAAGCTACTATCAAAATACTTTTGTTTTTTCTTCCAGCGAACCTTTTGCAAAATGAAATTAAAATAATTGCTCATGCCATCTTTTGAAAGATTTGTCTTAGAAGAATATATATTTCTGTGGTGCTTCTAAATAATGCATCAGAGTTCAGTTTAAACCAAGAAGTAGTTTCCTATTTTCTTTGTTAACATCTAAAGAAATAATGAGAGTTTTAAGTTTCTTTAGGTTATTTTAAACATCCTGGAACACCTTAGTTTTTGTTGAGGTATTTTGCTAAAATACAGGATGTACATTTTCCTAAATAATTTTTTTCCAAAATAAAACCTTATAATTTAAAAAGTTAAAGAAAATGGGGACTTCCTGGTGGTCCAGTGGTTCAGACTCCATGTGCTTCCACTGTAGGCGGCACAGGTGCGATCCTTGGTTGGGGAATGAAGATCCCACATGCTACTTGGCATGACAGAAAACAAAGTTAAAACAGAGGCGTGAAAAGCCTTGTACATTTTCATCACGTACGCTCCCTGGTCCACCAAGAGTGGCCCTAGTAATATAGGTCTATCTATCTTTACAACTTAACTAGAAAAATTGTTCCTTCAGTAAGTAGTTCTTATAATTTCCTGTATTTATAGGACTTTAGTCAGTCCAGGTTTTCTAAGTACATGTTTTTCATCATTGTCTTCAGTGCTTTCCCAAGTATTTTAAAGTATCAAAGTACATATTTCATATTTCATAATCACTCAGCAGCACGAGAATAATAGCTTTAGTGTAGCTTACATAGCTGAAACTCAGACATTCATTTCTGTCCTTAATTTCAACATTTAACTCCCATCTGTTCTTCTCCCTTTTTTCTTTCATTTTTCTGTTTCTGTTTTTTCTCATGCTCTGACATTAAAGTGGTTGCACTGAAAAGACTGCCCTTTTTGAGGAACAGACCGAAGGATAAAGACAAAATGAAGGCCTGCTACCGTCGTTCCATGTGTAAGACTTTATGACAGTTCAGCTTCTTTCAAATGACTACACTGGCTTCCATTACTAATTTTCACTAACCATTCTCTGGACTGTGCCAATTTTCTTATTTTGCAAAGTGCAGTCTTCCTGTAACCCATGGAGCTGGAAGAATTTTTTTTTCAAAACTGGCACTGAATCTGCATTATATGTATGTTCATTTATACATATACATGCATATGTTTAGTCATACATGTAATATACTTATAAATTTCCAGTGCTTTCTAAAAGTTGGCAGAAAAAAACTTTAATTTTATATGCCATAAAGATTTCTTCCCAAAGAAATTTGCTTAAAGAAAATATAACAAAACCTTTAGCATTAGGTATTTATTTTCTTAATGAACTAGGATTAAATAAATAAATAAAATGGCCTGTAATCCTTGAAAATGTTTGTCATTCTTTATATACTGATACTTTGGTTTTTCTTTTTTTAAGTGGAATGGGTAATTAATCGCATTAAATGTCACTGGATATCCTCTCTTTCAGGTTTTTATTGAGTGGTATACTTATTTGATTCATAAAATGAATAATTTCTTCAGTAACCTGCTCTGACCAAGGACTCTTTATCATTTTCAGTAGTGATGCTGTAAAGAATTGCTCTCCATCTTACCTTTATTCATTTCATTTTTGTCACCACAAAACCACATTTTGAAGGCTTCTAATTATATTGCACATCACTGCTCAAAAGGCAGTTGTACAGAGTAAAATTCCTTTTCCTACCTCTAAAGGGGGTGGAGGGTGATAAAATTATTTACTGAAGTTTATCAAGCTTTGGCCTCCTCATTTCATACAGCTAAATGCATGTCATAATTCAAACGACCTTGTGGTTAGTTTTTTATTTCACTTGCATTAATCCATAGACAATAATCAATACAAAATAGAAATAAGAGCAAGTACATTAACCATGCTGATTCATTTGCTTTCATTTGCATCCCAGCCATGAATGACCTGGTGCAGTCCATGGTCCTAGCAGGAGGACAGTGGACAGGTAGTACTGAGAATTTGGAGGTTCCTGATGATATTTCAACGGGTAAAAGGAGAAAAGAATTGGGAGCTATGGCCTTCTCTACTACAGCCATCAACTTTTCAACTGTCAACTCTTCTACAGGCTTCAGATCCAAGCAGTTGGTTAATAATAAAGGTATAGGCCGTCTGCTATTTGCACTGTGGTGTAACTGTTGGCAACAGGAATTTTTATTTGACTTTCAGTGTTTACTTTTTTTGACAGCAGCAACCTGAAATAATTATCAAAACAGTCTGGATTTAATCTGAGAGAATTTTCAAATCATTTCAAAAATTTAAAACATCATACAGATAACTACATCTTTCCTAGGTCTTTCATAACAAACAGTTAATGAACTAACAAGAAATGGAAATGTAAACCAAGTAAAAGAAAGAAAAGGAGAGAGTGATAGAAGCTTTAAAACAAACAAACAAAAAACCTAGAAACACTACAACATCAGGGAACCACATAGAACAACCCAGGCTCTTGCTTCACTTTGCAGGGTCACAGGGAGGTTGTTTCAGTGCTTCTGGTATTTTCCTTAAGCAAGTCAACTCACATCAGAGTTATTCTGTTTCTTACTCCTATTCCAGTTTCTGATTGAGTATATGAAATATGTTAAATCAAGATGCACTGTACATGATTAAAAAAGAATTTCCATATTCTGCATAAATAAAATGTTACAAATTTTTTTGTTAAAAAAATTTTATATCCATTCTACTATTTTACGTAGATACTACATCCTTTGAAGACGTAAGTCCACAAGGTATTAGTGATGATTCTAGTACGGGATCAAGAGTTCATGGTAAGATATGAACTTTATTTAGCAAGTACATATTACATACAGAATGAGAATGCTAAGACTCTTGCATTGACCTCATGAATGTGGCATTGCCAGCAAGCATGTTTTCTCTAACCTGCATCTCATAGCTCCTTCTGCCATTTCTTCAAACCTAATACTCCCTTTTTCCTTTTATAAGGTTATTACTTCATCTAAATAGTCTGTCTCTACTTTAGTCAAGGTCATATATAAAGTATGTCTACACAATGCTTAAAGGTAATTTTGTTGCCATTTTGGCATAAAGTTATTAGAGATAATTTCATATTTCGTTTTAAAAATACTCTAAGAAACCGCTGCAGTGTTGAGCATTTCAGTTTTTAGTTTCTGACTGGAACGTCTTCTCTTACCAAACTAAATTATTAACCAAAAAAAAAAAAATGGAAAAGGAATGAATTTAATATGTAAAGAAATACGTTAAAGAAATTTCATATGTGAGCAGGATTTTAGGAAGCAGGGTGGGGCCGTGTTAACGGTGCAGTTGTTTCCCTTGTATGGATAGGAATACAAGACATTAACTCTGCAGATGCTCATATTCCTCCTGTTCGTGGCATCTCTGCAATGTGCAGGGTTCCTTGTCTGATCTTTTGTGACCTAATCACTAGCTTTTTTTTTTTCCTTTGGGGACATGTCATTCTGTTCAACTACAACAGTCCTGGTATCTGTCTAGAAATCCATTTCCAAATGTATTATTCACTTTATCTTCTTTTATTTGAATCTCAGCTGTTGTCTCAGAAGTGTCCTGTTCTCAATTGTTTAACTGAACTATCTGGAAATGCCTTTGCTCGCTAATCTATAAGACTCAACTCTCTGTGGGCATGCTCAGTCTGTGAAAGTATGCATGATTGCTTCCTCAAAGCATTCTGTAATCAGAATGTAAAGTTCAGTGTCTTCAGCTGCAAGTTTTATCACTGTCTCCTGATTTTTTCATTTAGCTTCGAGACCAGCCAGCCTTGATAGTGGCAGAACATCCACTAGCAATAGCAATAATAATGCTTCACTCCATGAAGTCAAAGGTATGCTGTAGGTAAATTTACTAATATGCTCCATCCATTTCCAGATTTGTGAAAAAGTGGGAAATTGATTAAGTTTCTGGGTAAAATGAAATCCAAATCATCTGTGTTGGGAACATAGTTCCTTGGAATATTTTATGCTTTTCACATTGTAATACAAATGTATTTCAATGTGTGCAAATGTAAAAACAGGAGCAGTTATTTTAGTTTCCATTTTTCATCTTCACAGGTAAAATCTTTTTCTTGTTATCTTTCTATTTCAAAAGTATCTGTAAGTTCTTACTTTCTTACATTTTGTCTTTGTCATGAAAATGGTTGGCCTTAATTTTCTCATGTATTTGTACACTGAACTCACAGAAAGTGTTTTAGAAATACTTTTAGCTTTGTTTATCCACGAAATAAGGAGGAATATATTTTTTTAATTTGAGAAGACAATTGTGTTTGTGTGAGTGTAACAAGTGCCAAATGGATGCATATATCTCATATAAAGAAAAAATTAGTTCAAGATACCTTTTTAATGTGCATTCCAAGCTGAAATTTTATGTGAATGTCTGGAAGTATCAACTGATACCTTTTTTCTTAAAGGTATACTGCCTACTCAAATTCTGGAATTATTTAATAGATTATAAAAGTTTGTTAAAGTAGTTATTTTCTACAGAACAGAATTGTTAAATTATAATGAGTGCATTTGTTCTATTGCTTTTCTGTATTATAGAATAATTTTGTCTCAGTTATAATTTTAATACTTGTTGCAATGATCTGAAAATCTGATTTCAAGTGATTATTTTTTCATGTTTATAATCATGTTCTTATATCCTTTAGAAAAATATTACCTGAAGTGTGAAGAAGCCTTTTCTGATTTGAAAATTTTTTTCCTACAAAATGTTACATAGTTTGAGCCAAAATCTTTCATGACCCACTTTATTCTCTGTGATTAGGAAACCGTGGAAAGTTGCGTTTTCCATCTTGATGCTTCTACACAGTTTGCGATTGATCAAAATGAATAAGTACTTTTAAGGAATAGCATAAACTTTGGGGAGCTTTTTTCCAGAACTAGTAATTTGCATTCTTTATCACTGTACAGCCTCAACTGAGTCTTTAAAGCTATTATATACTGACAGTGGAAAGCAGGGAGAATCAGATTTTTCAGACATTAAATAAAGAATGAGATACTACATACCTGATTTTTACTGGAATTTTCTAAGTTAATTATGTCGTGTCTCCATTTGACTTTCCTTAGATGCTTGCTATTTAAATTAAAAAAAATTTTCTTAAGATAATTTTTTTACTTATTTTTTATTGTTAGTTGGAGGATAATGGCTTTACAGTGTTGTGTTGGTTTCTGCCATACATCAGCATGAATCAGCCATAGATAGACATATGTTTGTTCCCTCCCTCTTGAATCTCCCTTCCACCTTCCACCCCTCTAGGTTATCACACTCTTTAAGGTTATTCATTTAGAATGAACAGAGAAGCCTTCAAATAAGGAACATAGACTTCATAGAAAGTCAAAGAATTAGAATTATTAGTGTTTGGTTTTAACATTCTCAATTTAAAATTCATATAACCATATTTTGGGCTTCCCTGGTGGCTCAGTGGTAAAGAATCCGCCTGCCAATGCAGGAGATCTAAGGGTCAAGAAGATCCCCTAGAGAACGAAATGGCAGCCCACTTCAGAATTCTTGCCTGGGAAACCCCATGGAGAGAGGAACCTGGTGGGCTACAGTCCATGGGGTCACAAAAGAGTCAGACGTGACTTCCTGACTAAAACAACAACAGATTTTTTTTAACAATTATAAGGTGTTTTACAGTTTTTTAACCTGAATTTTTAAAAATGTATTACTGCCTTGTTTATTGATTCATTTACTCATGAAATGTATTGAGTGCCTGATGTGTATGTTTAGGTTCTGGGTCTGGTGGTGAAGGCAAGTGTTTGCCCTTGTGGAGCTTACAATATTTGTCATCGTGACAAATAAGGAAGCATGCTATGGTAGACTGATGAAAGATTAACATAGTTTATTTACTAAGTATTTCTGAATAAAGCTTTGAAAGTCATTTTGGCTATTCATAAGAATCCAGTCAATAAATTATCAGTACTTACATAGTGTTAATCTTGTGTCTATTATTTAACTTTTAACACACCATTTACTCTTAAAGCAGGTGCAGTTAATATCCAGAGCAGGCCACAAAGCCACAGCAGTGGAGAATTTAGCCTGCTTCATGAGCATGAGGCATGGTCCAGCAGTGGTAGCAGTCCAATCCAGTACTTGAAAAGACAGACCAGATCAAGTCCAGTGCTCCAGCACAGAACACTAGAGAGTCGGGCACATCATAAGATCAAAACTGGTTCCCCTGGAAGTGAAGTTGTTACTCTACAACAGTTTTTGGAAGAAAGCAACAAGCTTACCTCAATGCAGGTTGGTTTAATCTATGGTGACCTTAATTTATATGGACACTGTAAGTTAAATTTCTATGGTTGAACTTTAGAGCCTTTTTTTTTTTTTTAAGTTAAGGAGTGTTTAGAGACATTAGCAACTTTTTATAGTCTGCCATATCAGGAAAGCAAAAGTATGGCGGTATTCACTAATCTGCTTTGATTTTTTTTTTTTTAACAGCTAAAGCCCTCAAGTCAAGAGAATCTTTTAGATGAAGTAATGAAAAGTTTGTCTGTCTCTTCTGACTTTTTGGGAAAAAACAAACCAGTTAGCTGTGGTCTGGCCAGGTCAGTAAGTGGAAAAACTCCAGGAGACTTCCATGATAGACGGACAACTAAGCCTGAACAGTTTGTGAGATCTGGTCCTCAAAAGGCTGAAGATACCTGTTTCATGAGCTCTTCAGGAAAGCCTACACGAGGCGCTCAAGGAAAGATAAAATTAATAAAAGAAACTTCTCTGTCACGACAATCAAAAGATAGTAATCCCTATGCCACTTTACCTCGTGCAAGCAGTGTTATCTCTACTGCCGAAGGAACTACTCGAAGGACAAGCATCCATGACTTTCTGACCAAGGACAGTAGACTGCCTGTGTCAGTTGATTCTCCACCAGCTACTGCTGATAGCAGCGCCACTGCAACATCTAGTGAGTACTGTTCACACCAGGGGTCCTCTCATACACTTCACAGTCCGACATCCGCTCTAGGTTCTCAAGCACAAAATTACCTAGCTACAGACAAGCCCCAGTCTCCACATACCCAGGCCAGGAACTCAAGAACTGAAAGGTCACATCTTCTAAATCAAACTTTTGCCATGATTAATATGTCTAATGATGCATTTGGAAGATCAGCTACAGATAGCCTAGAATCCTTTACTGTGGCTCATCCAGCTCAGCCATTTTTATCCCTGAATACAGAATTAGTTAGTAATATAAGTGGGTTACCTCCCAGACCAGTCACCAGAGTAACTGACCAGGCTTCTGCTTCTTTGGAAAAAACTGCTCAGAAAGATAATGAGCAGTTTTCTGATCATCAGAGCCACAGTAGCATTAATCCACAATCCTCTGTAGACAATAGTAATCTTACCACTCCTGCATGCCTCTATGCTGATGACACAGAAGCTGCATTGTTGGTTTCTGAGGATAATCAAACAGTTTGGTATGAATATGGTTGTGTATGATCAAACCTGCACAATAGAATACTGATGTCATTTGATACACACTATGCTTCTCTAATCTGATTTGAAGAGCTGTTGTTGAAAAGAATCATTTGACTAGGTTTATGTTTTTATTTTTAAGTTGTGGCATAGTGTTCAAGTGTACATTGTGGCATGTATATAAATATGATTATGTAACCACAGCAAAGCCTGCATGAACTATTAATTACATTGTACATTTTCTGCATGACTTCAAGAACCTTAACAATACATGCTCCTCTTTCACATTTCTTGTCCCCAATAAGAGATTGTTACTTTGATACCTGGAAGCATGTTAAAATGGTTGCATGCTATAATTACTAAGAAGGCATTTCCAAGTCACATTTGTTGATTCCAAAAAAGAATGCTCATTGTCCCTTTTGCTCCCCTTTCCTTCTGTCCCTCCCTCTTGTCCTTTCCTTTTTTTCCCCAAAACGTGCAATTCATATTGTACATGTACAGTATTAGTAAGGAAAATATGTTAAAAAGATGTCATTTTCTTTTCCCATTTAATTTTGCCTTCTGCCCTGTTTTATTTTCAAAGAAATAGTTAATAAGTCAACACTTTACATAAAAAATATTAACTACTGCCCATATTTATAAAATTGTTCAAATTTAAAATGTTAATACTCATAAATTTAGTGTAATTAAAAAAAAAACCATTGAATTTAAATGTGACTTATACAGTGACTAGGTGCATTTATATTCTATTTCTTCCCTGCACTTTTCTTCATTTGATAAACAGAAGAGTTCAAGTACTATCTTTCTTTCAGGATGACTTTTTTACTTGGAATCAGTTAACACAGTAGTTTTTTCAGGGTTTTTTTTTTTTTTTACTGTAGAATCAAGGAGAAATAAAGCAAATCATACTCAATGTGTGAGAAATTTGCATTTTTACTTCTCTTTTAAAAGGGTAGCAAGTTTACTGAGTGGTGAAGATTGTTACTTAAATAATTCTATAATTTATTCTAAGTTACATATGTCCTAAACACAGAATTTTCTAAAATGAGTACATTGTGCTAAAATAAAATGTAAAATTAGTGTTTATAACCATATAAACAAACAGACATGTTTCTAGTAGAACAAATTTTAAAACTAAGAATAATTGCACCCTCTTAGCTAAAAAATAATCATAAAAGATAGAGAAAATATTTGCTAACTCTGATTCATGTCATAAACTTTAAAATTATCTTCCTGTGGTCATAGCATTTTAAAACAGAATCAGCCAAAATTGAGTTTCTAACTTCCAGAATAAAACAACAAAAAAGAAAGCCCCAAGAAACCCATAACCCTGACTCACTCACTTCTGGAGAAGTATACCTTAGCTCTATCTCTGAAATGTTTTTGCTCTCTTGATTCAGCCTAAATATCACTGACAGTAATGCAGCCTGGCATCTAGAAAAAATGATTTGAAATGTAACTTGATAAACAAGGAGAAAATTATTATTTTACACGTGTTGTTATAGTAAATTATTATTGTTATTCATTGGGCCAGAGAAAGTTTCTAAAGAATCTTTGCTTAATGAAATGTGTGACCTGGGAATTCGCTGGCAGTCCAGTGGTTAGGACTCTGCGGTTTCGCTGCTGAGGGCCTGTGTTCAATCCCTGGTCACAGAATTAAGACCCTGCAAGCCACACAGCACGGGCAAACATTTTTTTTTTTAAAAAAAAGGAAACAAAAAGAAGGAAATTTGTATCCTTTGTAAATTACCCTATTCTCTTGTACTTACACAAGATCATTTCAGGCCTAGGCCCCTTCTGTTTATATCTTTGACCATACTTCTTTTCTCACAGCCAGCTCTTACTAAAAATGCTTCCAATGTGTTGGTTTCACTTCAGATCGAATAAATCTTTTGCCTTTTACTTAAAAAAAAAAAAAATGCTTCCAGTGCAGGTCATCAAATAAACAATCAGAAATTTTCTTATTTTTGGTACCACTTAATATATTTTATCTACATGAAAACATCAATCCATTTGTCGCTTATTTCACAATTAGTCCTAACATTTCAAATATTTTTGGTGTCCCTTTTCTTTCTTCATAACCTGATAATAAGACTTTTTAAAAAGATTATTTATTAAAATACATTGAGAAATCATATGCTACTATATGGTAAACACTGATTATTTTACAATGTTAGACTTATAGGAAAGAAGCATTTCTAACCCAGATGACTGTAGTAACATATACAGCATGTTTTCCAAAGAACATACACGTTGTGCATGTAAGACAGAGAGATACATACCATGTCCATGTGTCTGGAGGACTGTCAGAGAATATAGGTGATATTTCCTCCAGAAACTGTCACCAGGTGTAAGGTCATAAAATTCCCTTAAAACACTATTTTACCAGTGTTTCTTGATAGCACTTGAAATCACATTTTTAGCAGTGGTAAGAGCCTTAGAAATTGTATAGAGCTAGTGTTTCCCAAACTCTTAAAAAAATCAACATAATACCTTCTATAAATGAAATCTTACAAGATGCCCCAATTAAAAAAAAAAAAATTGTTTTCCCATCAAAGTGAAGCAGCTCTGACTCAGTTGAATAACTGTATTTTTTTTGAGACAGCTCCATAAATATTCTCCAACTTCACAGAGGATTACAGGCATACCTCGTTTTATTGTGCTTTCTTACACTTCACAAATACTGTGGGGTTTTTTTCCCAACAAACTGAAGGTTTGTGGCAGTTCTGTCAGACAAGCCTATCAGTGCCATTATTCCAACAGTATTTGCTCACTTCATGTCTCTGTCACATTTTGGGAGTTCTCAGAATATTTCTAACTTTCTCATTATTGTTATATTTGTTATGGTGATCGGTGATCTTTGATGTTACTATTGCAAAAAAAATTATGATTTGCTAAAGGCTCAGATAATGGATAGCTCTTTTTAGCAATAAAGTATTTTTTACTTAAGATATGTACATTGTTATTTACATGCATTGGGCAACTAAAAATTCATGTGACTCGCTTTATTGCAAAATTCACTTTATTATAGTAGTCTGGAACCAAACCTGCAATTATCTCCGAGGTATGCCTGTATTAGTACCCTAATTTTAGATGAAATTGAGTAGCTTTCATACTCCTGGCTTAGGTTTCTAGAAATGATACCCTTATGGGTATTATGTGGCATTGTAAATTCATGTTAGGCTTTCGGTCCCCTTTGACCAGAGTAGTTATAACTCTAACAATGTAAGTAGATATATTTTCCTACAAAGTAAGCCTCAAGGCCTGGTTTTCTTAGTAAACAATACAAATATTTCATTGTGGATGTTTCTGCTGCTGCATGCAAGATTATTTTTTACTTTAAAACTATATGTGACCATTTAGTAAATAAACATCATAAACCTATCAGACACCAAGAGGGCATTATTATTTATAGCTTTTAAAACATGTAAATCAGTCTTTAAGTAGAGATGTCTATCAGATTAATAACATTTCCAGAATTAGATTCTTTCTCTTTGCCCTACACAATGAGAGCTCTTTAGTTTCTTATCTTCATGAATTGTATGTTTAGCTTTTCATTAAATAACATGAAATGCTTTTCTCCTGCAGATGTGGACAAAGTACAAGAAAACAGAAATTCAAAAAGCAGGTCTAGGGAACAACAAAGCTCCTAATTCTATAACCCCACTACATGACATGTGGGCCAAGTGGTGAGTTTCTTGCTTAAAATGTAAATGAGATTAATCTCATTTATACAAACTAACTGCATTAAGTATAAGAACAAGTGCACATTGCATTAACAGATGTAAATATTGCTTGCTTATTTCATGATTTTCTGTCTGTCTGATTAGTAAATCAAAATTACGTGATTCCTCAAAGCTTTTGGCCATCAGTGCACGCTCAGTTGTGTCCGACTCTTGGCGACCCCATGGACTGTAGCCCACCAGGCTCCTCTGTCCATGGAATTTTCCAGGCAAGAATACTGGAGTGGGTTGCCTTGCCCTTCTCCAGGGGATCATCCCAACACAGGATCAAACCTGGGTCTCCCGCATTGCAGGCAGATTCTTTACCATTCGAGCTACCCGGGAAGCCCTTTAGTGCAGGAAAACAATCTTTAAAAATATTTTTTCCCCTCAATTTAAATTTGATTTTACTAATGAATAATGTTTTAGAAATTACTTTTTCAGTTTAAAATCTTTCTGGTAGGAATATAACTTCTGTGCAATGTTCTTGGTAACTGAGAATAAATTAAATGTCTTTTCTATGAAGAGCTGCTTAGACAAATTCTCTGACTCTTCTGTCACTCTTATCCCTGTAAAAGTACCTGGTGCATGCTGTTCTTTTAGTGGTTGCTCTGTATTTTATATCTCTTATCTTCAAACTTTTCTTATATTTTCTTTCTTTCTACTTTCCAACTAAATACAGAGAGAAAAGTGTCCTTCAGTTTCTCAGTATGAAGCCTTTATTTCTGAAGTAACAAGACACCCAACTATAGGAATCATTTTTTAAAACCTTTAAGGAGACTTAACAATCCTTCGTGACTAGAGCAGGAAAGAAATACAAACCTTCATTCCTTCCTTGAATCAAGGAGCACTACTGGAGTCAACTGCCAAAATTTTTAGAAGGTTTTTATGACTTATTATGTACATTGTACTGTTAAGATCTACTGAATAAAGCATGTTCTCTCGCTAAGGACCAAGTGTTTTAAGGGTTCAAGAAGTACTCCAAGAACAATATACTTCTTTCATCATTTGTTTATGAATTTATCCATGTTTGCTTAATGCTTCTGCTAAGTATTAGCCTAAGTCTAGCCATTTATATTTAGTTGTGTAAACCTAAATTAAATGCTGTAGTATGCTGTGGAATGTACTATATATCAAGATACAGAGAACATTGTTTAGGCATGTCAGAGCCTTATTTGGTTAGCAGACTGCATGTGTTGGTATTCTCTTATTTTTAAGCCGATTATTTTGATGCACTGCAAAAGAAACTCAGTTTATGAAATAACTGAAAAATCCATGATAGGAGTTATAAAAAAATGTACAGTGATATTAATATTTCCATATTCCCTGCTAAGGAACACTAAGTAATTCATTCACACATGGATCCAAGGTAATTAGAATGTGTTTTTCTGAAACGTTTTTTTTAGTAAGGTGGTTTTCTAGAAAAAGACATTCCCAAGGTAAAGCTATTGTGTTTGAACTCATTTCCCTTCTTTAGTGTTGGGTTATGTATGTACGTTTTTTTTAACTTGAGAGCTGACTGTTGCTTAAGAAGTTTTCTTATGGCAAAAATAATGTAAATAATTTACTACGATCCTCATTTTGCCAGGAACTCATTTATTATTAAGGTTATCACTTATTAATACGAATTTTTGGTTTTGTCCTTTATAAGACGACATTAAAGTTGGTAACTGTTATCAGTACTTTTGAAATATTTGTATGCATTTGTTTTACATTTGAAAGAAGCACAAAAAAGTAAATTTAGTTAACCCAGGGAAACATCAATTTTTTTGTAGTTCCAATTTTCTATCACAGTTTTATTTTCTTATGAAATCAAAAATTGCATTGATACATATTAATGCAAATTCATTATTTAACAAAAATATATGAATAATCTTAAAGGTCTGAAATGAGAAAGATACTGATTTTTTAATTTTAACAATGTACTTCTTAGGCTCTCACTACCAGCTCTAAAAATCTTTTTGGAATAATTCCATAGTGTGTGGTTTATGAACTGTGTGTTTCATCACTAACCTAGTAGCCATGAGAAATGTGTCTCCCTCTCCCCCTCCTTCCTCATGCCCTTCTCTTTTTTTCCCCTCTTTTTGGTAGGCCAGTAACAGTGTTGTGTTCATAGTCTACTTTCAGAAAGACCATTAATGAAAAGAAATACGGCATGTATAGTTGAAAAGAAACTGAAATGGAAGTTAGGTTTTGCCACCAAATAATGCTGTAAAGTTAAATCACTTTTAAATTCTTGGATGAAAGGTGCTATGTAAATATAAATACAAAGGATTCTTACTAAGATACAAATATTGCACAACAGACATATTTAAAACCTATTCTCTAGACTGTGAAACATGTCTCCATCATGATTTCCTGTATTCAAGTATCAGATTGATAATGGGCATCGTGGCAGTCTAGAGATGTCTGCATGTAAAAACTGTAAATTCATTTTTAGGTGGATAAATTGAGAGTAAATATAGAAATTATGTTTTAGCTAAATACAATAAGTGTGTAACTTAGATTTATATTAACTAGCATCTAATTTGCACAACTAGGACACATCCCAGGACATTTGCTTCAAGTTGAAATTTAATGAGTAGGAGGTAGTCCAGTGAGGGTGTGTGACACCACAGCTTGATCTCTCCAGGACACTAATATCCTAAAACAGAGACCCTGCTGACTGAAGCAACACATTATTGCTTCAGTTAGAAAATGCTTAAGGGTGGCCTGTAAAGGGCTGACTCAGAAAATGCAGCAAGACAACCAAGAGAACACTTGAGACTGCAAAAAGTAGGCATATTCTCAAATCACATTCATCACCTTTTTCATACCATTTCAAGAAAGGACTAGATAACCACATGAGTATTTTACCATTTCCAAAAGATAGCATCAGAAGCAAACTTAGTAGGAAGTCATGCTTTTTCCTTAAACTACTTCTGCCAAACAAAACCATGTAGCCAACTAGAAAGTACAATAACTGGGGCCACTTTCCTGACTGGCGCCTGACATGATTTTAATTATCTGGCTCTAATCCCCCTTGGAAACTAAAGAATTTATATACAGGGTAATAGCTTCGGCCCAGAGCTCCGATAAAGTGCTTCAGATCTGGCAATGTGGAGATGTTCGGTCCAAGTTTTTGAACTGGTGGTTACCAAAGAGTTCACGAAACAGGTTTGTATGTAGCACCTTTCATGCAAGGCATGGTAAGAGCCTATTTAAAAATCACTGTGCATATTACAGAATTGAAACCACCTCACAAATGAAGTATTACAGCCTGTACTGTCTTAACAGTTTATGTCAGGAAGTGAAAAAGATATTGTACCAAATCTGGAATTACAATGAGAAGTAATAATGTATGCTAAATAACTTTTGTACTTTAAGTTACTTTTTATGAGAAAAGTGAAGTTTTGTGTTTTTTTTTCCTGCTACTCTTAGTCCTGAGATATGTTTTTTTCTTTAAGCCTTGAATGAATAATACAGACGGAGCCCATTTTATAATATAAACCTTGATGTACAAGTTGAGATATTTGGACAACAGTGAAAATGCCTTAAAAGGAATGCTTATGGATAAAGTTGCACTTATAACACCCTTTAACAAAACCTGATTTTAAATTGTCTTTCTTTTCTAAGGGTTCTCTCTTTCAGTGTTTGCCATTGTACTTATAACTGTTATTAAATACCAAATCAAATAATACAAGAGCTGTAACATTTCCTTTAAAATAACGCTACTGAGAAATCTGGAGTTAAATGGCAAAATGTTTATTATTTGGCTATATTAAAGCCACAATTGATAACAAAAAATCCAGTTCATAACAAAAAAGACACCATCATTTGGCTGATCTTTTTTCAAAAACATTTTTCATTTTAAACTTTTATTTCTCCTAAAAAAATTAAGTTGGTTTAACATTCACTTGTCAAACTGGTATGAGATGATTTTTATAACAAGTGGTTAGCAATCATAACATATAATTTAACCAAGTATTATTCTTTCCTTTCTCTTTGCCCTAGAAAACCAGTTTTCAGACATAATCTTGTTTACCTCTGTTCTAATCACTTTGGGATGAGTATTAGAGGTTTTGGGAGAGAGAGAAGAGTCTATTAGTTTTGTCAATCCCAGAAGTGTCATTACAATAATAGATTGTACACATCAGTCTCTTTTCATTTTCACATAGACTTTGGGAGGCATAATGTTAAGAGATGACTTGTGTCATTGGGCAGGTCAGTCTTTCTGGGCCTATTTTCACTCTAAGGTGGGGAGGACAGTTAGACCAGTGTCCTGAGGTCCTCAGTGTCTTTGATTCTATTCAGTAAACCTTCATTTTATATTCAAAGCAACTTAAATTTCCTCTTTCTTAGAGATATAATACCGAGTAGGCAAAAACCAGTGTAGCATCTCAGAATGTTTTCATTGATGGAAGATATTTCTTACTAACTCATCTAACTTACTCACTCACTCATCTATATTTTATAAAAATTGTGCCATCAGTAGACTTGTAGTCTCTAACCACATATATTGAAAAATGCCAAGTTTTTACCTTTGCCTTTCAGTAATGCAAATTGGTACAAATTAAATATAATTTCTCTACCAGAAGCAATTACTGCGTGTTCAGCCTTAGGAAGAAACATTTATCTCTCAAATATCTGATTGTACTAGAGGAAATGAGAATTTTCCTAAGTCCTCTAGGCTATTTTGTAGCCTACTCAGACCCTCAATTAGGGTCTTAAATTTGAGTTTAAGAGAGGTGAAAAAGTATATTAATTTTCCTCACTGTTTTTGAACTAGCTTCTATATGGCAACTGACAATACCTAATCCTGGGTTCTTACACATTTTTGTTTATATGTGTATAAAATTTATCTTACACTTTTTAGATGCATAGTTGAAAAAGGAGTGAATTTAATATAGCCTAAAGGACAGAAGAAACTTGTTCAAGCATGTTCAAATTTCTAACCTCTGAACAAAGACTAAACAAATCCTTCTTAATGGCCTCTGTATGTTCTGCTCCGGAGTTAAAATGTAATTTCATTAGTGTAATGATTATGGCATATTTTCTATCCCTATTTTGAGGGGTTTTCTAGATTAAGATATTCTAAAGATAGAATTTTATTTAAAAAATTAGCTTATTTTTTCACTGGGGAAAAGCATTGGTTTAAAAACAAACACTCAGTAACAGAAAGGTTTTCCCTTGCCCCCTTGTTTAATTATACTGCTGGGAAATTCTTATTCCTTAATCCTCATTCCCTCGAGATAACTACTATTTACGATTTAATGTCTTCCTGTATTATTTTTTATTTTTTCTCCTGTATGTACACTATCACATGTATAATTTTACATATGCTGTTTTTGCAACTTGCTTTTTTTCAAGTATAATAAGATATAAGACAGTTAATCTTAGATAAATAATCTTAGTTTTGATGTTAATTTCTTCTTTTTTGGCCACCCTGCTGCGTGTGGGAATCTCAGTTCCTGTAACCAGGCACTGAACCTGGGCCAGCCAGTGAAAGCCTGGATCCCTAACCACAAGGCAACCAGGGAATTCCTGATATTAATGAAGGCATTCTTCTAATAAGCAGTAGTCATGGGGATGGGGAGGGTGGAACCTCTGGCCTGACTAAAGCTACCTCAATATATTAAAAAAAAGGAACTTTAAGATAAGATAGTCTTTCTCAAATAGTTCAGGTAGTCACCAAACCGAGTGCTGGATATATCTTCCCACTTTTAATGCTTTTTATAATACAAGTAAGAAAAACAGCTTTCAGAAATAAATACTCTGAACTTTAGCCCAATTAGTTTTTATCAAAGTTTAATATTATGGGATCATGTCCTGTGTTCTTCACAAATGTGAGAAAGTCTTCAGGGCTCAATCCCATGGTTGCAGCATTGGTCATTGGATGAAAGTACACCTTTTCATGTCCACCTTCCAAAAAGGCAGAATCCAGAACAAACTTCACGTCTCCATCATCACAGAAGAGTGCCAATGGGGTGGCACAACCTTGGCCAACTTTCAGTTTTTCTAGCATGGCTGCTTCATCAGCAAACCGCAGGTTTCCACTCCCAACACCTAACTGCTTGGCGAGATCATTTAAATTAATTTGTCTATCATGAAGAACTGTCACCAGCCAATAGCCTTTTTTCTTTTTGTCCTTAAGAAATAAGTTCTTACTGTGTGCTCCTTTCAAATGCTGGATATGAGGCATCATTTCTTCAACTGTAAACACCTGTAAAATACCACATGAGAAGTTTAAAAATAACATGAATGTACACTGCAAACATACAGTTATATATACATTGTTTGCTGGGTCTAAACAGCGAGGTTAGGGAGTACTCGGTGTCCTGGATATTACTGGTAGCAACCCATTCCCAGCCTGCTGCTACTGCTGCTAAGTCGTTTCAGTCGTGTCCCACTCTGTGCGACCCCATAGACAGCAGCCCACCAGGCTCCCCCGTCCCTGGGATTCTCCAGGCAAGAGTTCTAGAGTGGGGTGCCATTGCCTTCTCCGATTCCCAGCCTATTATCAAATAATTATATCTCATCTCGGACCTCAAGTAGTTTCTCTTGGGCCAATTCGCCATTCCAATATGCTGGCTAAACCTTCACATATCTAAAATGCTCTTTTTGTTTTTTCTTTAGACTTTTAGTCGAGTTTATAGCAGCCCTCACAACACTGTAAATCAACTGTACTCCAATAAAAGGGGGTGGGGGGGAGGGGTTTATAGCAGCCCAGACTCCTATTCCTTGGCATTCCATCCAGACCTAAGTACAACCTCCACTCTATAACTAGAGAGGGAGTGAGGGCAGGGAATGAGAGCCTGAACTAATATAAAAAGAACATCAGAAAAGCTGGCAATACGCACAGTAAAAAGGGAGAGAGTATCGACCATAAGGGAGGCAAAAGGGTCAAAGAAAATAATCGTTTTGATGAATTTCTCTACCCTTTGAAGATTATCACCGTTATCTAGCTAGTTATCAGGAGCTGTTACTCAAAAGTTAGGCAAAAACTGTGTCTTCCCAACACTCAAGTTATATACTGGCTACGTGAGATACTTGAAAAAACAAAAAAAATCTCCATCAATCAACTGAATCGTTAAAAGATACCAAACTCTTAACCTTGGTGTCCCGCATGCTTCATAGCCACTGCAGAAACGTTTTACTGCTTGGCAACTTACATACCCAGGCCAGTCTGAGATGCAGAAGTTCTCAATATGTTGCACTGCTACTGCTAAGTCAGTTCAGTCGTGTCCGACTCTGTGCGACCCCATGGACAGCAGCCCACCAGGCTCCCCCGTCCCTGGGATTCTCCAGGCAAGAACACTGGAGTGGGTTGCTATTTCCTTCTCCAATGCATGAAAATTAAAAGGGAAAGTGAAGTCGCTCAGTCGTATCCGACTCTTAGCGACCCCATGGACTGCAGCCTACCAGGCTCCTCATCCATGCGGTTTTCCAGGCAAGAGTACTGGAGTGGGGTGCCATTGCCTTCTCCGAATATGTTGCACTAGTTCCCAAAATTTAAAAAAAAAAAAAAAAAAAAAAAGGCTCCAAAAGGAAAACAGGTTTTTTCATAATAACAGCAGAGTCCCAAGTGGAGATGCACTCGATGGTGCATTCAGATCCCTCTCTACTCTGGATTCCGGGAAATGCCTTAGGAACGGACTTTCTTTCGTGGTACAGTGACCACCACCCCCACCCCCGCCCCGGGACGTCTAGTCTAGCGGCTCCGCCTCGCAGACGCTGCAGTAGAGCCCACTCTCTCCCGGGGTAGTCCTAGCGGGAGCGTCTCACCTCTGGGTGCTCCACGACCTCTGTGCGGATGGCCAGGGCGGCGAGCCGCTGCTCCAGCGCTGCCCGCAACTCAGCCCCTGCCATGCTGTCCTCGTGGCGGTGGCGAGAGACAGGGCCGAGGAACTGGGCGTGGCTTCCCGCGGACCGCCCACTGCAGGCCGAGGCGGAAGTTCCTGGAGGGACAGGGGTGGTGCTGGAAATCCAGCGCCGGCGTTTTCTGGAGGCGAGGTTGCTCTGTGTTCGCTCGAATTGCAACGTGTTCGCTCGATATCCACCGTTTGTTCCTGAGGTTCGCCCGAGTCCGCAAGGACATCCTTCCTCAGACATGCAGTGTCCTTAACCCGCGTCCCACAAGAGGGAGGCGCCTGCATTCTCACAGCCCTCTCCATACCCGCCGCAGGTTTCCTAAATCCAGCATGTCTTCCATTTAAATAGATTTAAACCTAACAACTCAAGGAATGTTGAGGGAGTGATTCATTGAATGTGGTCTCGGGTTTACCCAGGAAGCAGACTGAGGCAAAGTCTCCTTATCCCTTCTGCCTGGGATATGGAATGTACATTCTACCCACTATTCTGAGCTAGGTGCTACTTGAAGGGTGCAGCCTTGAGAGAGTAATGTGTCTTTGAAACCTTCTGGACTCTTTACGTAAGTGAGGCCCCCTTCGCCCCTTAAGGCCTCTATATAAATTCTTAAGATGCTGGCAAGTGGATGCCCAAGACAAACCACCAATATAAGTTCCTTTGATTATTAATTATTAAAACTGCCACCTACCAATGAAGAATGCCCTGCCTCTTCATTGTTTCCTTGCCCTTCTGGGGGATGGGGTCTCTGGCTGTGTGTGTGTGTGCGCGCGCAGTGGTTTCACCTGGGGAACTTCCTGAGGTTGTGGACCAACAAGGAGAGAAAGGGCCAGAATCTCTATCCTTTTGACTACCTTTTTCAGAGGCATTTTTTCCTGCCTCTTGGTGGGGTGTTTTCCACTATCCTGCAAAACCCTCACTCCCCACCTTGAATGAGGCCTGAAATTCCACTAGAGTTTCATTTATGAGTTTAGATTAAGCTTCCAATTGTTACCAAAACTGTTGCCCCAGAATCATACCCCTACCCCTCTCTTGAATGGAAACCAGGTGCTCTTATCTGAAATTTTGGGAGGAAGCTGCAAAGCAAAAAGCAGGGACTGGTTAGATCCAATTAGGCACTAGATGGTTGAAGATTTAACTTCCAGTAGACCTAGAGCCTCATTATATAGTCAGTGTAATACCATAGCATGCTAAATGATACACCCATAAGTGCAATGATAGTTGACAGTTGCCATGACAACAACCAGAAAAGGGTTACAAAGACCAAAAAAGGAGTTATATCAGTGCCAGGTCCAAACCACACTCCTCAGATAAGTCATGAAAATTCCTCTCACTCTTTCCAGTTCCCTCCCTTCTATCTCGACCCTCCTATATAAATAGTGTCTCCTCTTGAATTGGGTTGATTTGTACACAAGATTCTCCATTCTTTAGCCATTGCAAAAGCTTGTGCTGTTCCACTCTTAGCATAGGATTTATTATTAGCTGTGCAAATCTGATCAGAAGAACCTTCCTGACTGGGACAACGGTTCTTGGCTGGGGCTAGAACCCCAGCACAAGCCACGTATACTAATTCAGTAATAGAATCTGAGCTAAACTGTAGCTATTCCTAGGGACATTTAACTCTAGTAGGAATATATTTAGGTCATCTCTGGGGTGCAAATGGAAGGCCTGGAGAAGAATGCTCTTAAGAAGATACTGCAAAGTTCAGTTGTCTTGCCATATGCACAGGTCTGAATCCATGAATTCAACCAACAAGTTCCAAAAGCCAAAACTTGAATTTGCCACACACTAGCAACTGTTTACATAGTTACAATGTATTAGGTATTATTTAGAGATTATTTAAAGTATACAGGAGGATGTGTGTAGGTCATATGCAAACACTGCACCATTTTATATAAGAAACTTCAGCAACTACAAATCTTGGTGTCTGTGGAGGATCCCTGGAACTAACCCCCCTTGGATACCAAAGGTGGACTATATCTGAGTCCTCCCCCACAGGACAGCCTCAGAGTTAGCTGTGAAAGAGAAAATCAGAGCCAACTTCATAATTCACCCAGAATTAGCCTTGGACAGTGCAATTTTAAAAGTTCTCAGTTTAACCAACCTCTTAAAATTATTATGCCATATCTTCCTTCAAACAGTCCATCCAGTTCTTTGATCCTTGATTATGGAACCAACAGGCATCTGCTCGTGGCCACCTAAATTCAGATCAACAGCAAAAGAAATGTACCACATTAAAGAGTATTTAGAAAACTTAGATAAGGGGAAGGGGATCACTCAGAACATTTTTTCCATGTTTGTTATTTTATTTCCCCATTTGTGAGTTAGCTTTGTTTCTGTCTTGGCTCATTTAGCTATGGAGTGAATGTTAATGGCTTTCACATTGGTTTATGTGAGCTCTTTAAATAATCAAGTTGTGTGTCTTTCATTTGTCCTATATACTCCAAATATCATATATACTTTTTCCATTAAAGAGGAGGTTTCCCCCCACCACCACCATGTACCTTTCAGGGATCATAGTTCCCCAACCAAGAATCAAACTGGGCCATCTGGCAGTGAAAGCCCAGGGAATTCACAAGAGGGGACTTTTTAGTTTGGTTTTACCTACAGATGTTACTTATTTTTGTGTAACCAAATGTGTTGTTTTTTTTTTTTGTTATTCTGATCTAAGTATAGAAAGCTAACCTCTAGCAATAGAATATTCAATCTATTTTTTTAATTTTCTTAGAAATACTCAACTCATTAATTCATTTAAATTTTACTTTGGTGTGGTGAGGCTTATTTTTTTCACTATGTTCTCTCAGAATAAAAATGGAAAGCCTCAGAATACCAAGGACCACATATATGCTGCTGCTGTTAAGTCGCTTCAGTTGTGTCCGACTGTGCGACCCCATAGACGGCAGCCCACCAGGCTCCCCCGTCCCTGGGATTCTCCAGGCAAGAACACTGGAGTGGGTTGCCATTTCCTTCTCCAATGCATGAAAATTAAAAGGGAAAGTGAAGTCGCTCAGTCGTATCCGACTCTTAGCGACCCCATGGACTGCAGCCTACCAGGCTCCTCCGTCCATGGATTTTCCAGGCAAGAGTGCTGGAGTGGGGTGCCATTGCCTTCTCCACCACATATATGAAGATGTGGCATATCCCAAATTATTGTCCTTAAATATTTGAAGACTTTCAAGAATACCCAAATTCAATCATGGAGACCTGAGCATTGAAAGAAGGGGAAAAAGAAGAATTGAAAGAAGAATTGAAATCTAAGAATAATTGTAGCTAAGAAATGTGAATCACGAGCCAGAATGGCTATCATCAATAAATACTAGAGGGGATGTGAACAGAAGAGAAGCTTCCAGCACTGTTGGTGGGACTGTAAATTGGTACAGCCACTATGGAGCACAATATGGAGGTTTCTTAAAAAACTAAAACCAGAGCTACCATATGACTCTGCAGTCCCACTCATGGGCATATATCTGGAGAAAAACATGATCCAAAAAGATATATGTACCCCAATGTTCATTGCGGCACTGTTTGCAGTACCCAAGAAATGGAAGCAATGTAAATGTCCATCGATGGAGAAATGGATAAAGAAAATGTGTATATATAAAATGGAATATTACTTAGCTGTTAAAAAGAATGAAATAATGCCATATTGCAGCAACATGGATGGATATCAGGTCAGTCGCTCAGTCATGTCTGACTCTTTGTGACCCCATGAACTGCAGTACGCCAGGCCTCCCTGTCCATCACCAACTCCTGAAGTCCACCCAAACCCATATCCATTGAGTCGATGATGCCATCCAACCATCTCATCCTCTTTCATCCCCTTCTCCTCCTGCCCTCAATCTTTCCCAGCATCGGGGTCTTTTCAAATGAGTCAGCTCTTCGCATCAGGTGGCCAAAGTACTGGAGTTTCAGCTTTAGCATCATTCCTTCCAAAGAAATCCCGGGGCTGATCTCCTTCAGAATGGACTGGTTGGATCTCCTTGCAGTCCAAGGGACTCTCAAGAGTCTTCTCCAACACCACAGTTCAAAAGCATCAATTCTTCAGTGCTCAGCCTTCTTCACAGTCCAACTCTCACATCCATACATGACCATAGGAAAAACCATAGCCTTGACTAGACGGATCTTTGTTGGCAAAGTAATGTCTCTGCTTTTGAAGATGCTATCTAGGTTGGTCATAACTTTGCTTCCAAGGAGTAAGCGTCTTTTAATTTCATGGCTGCAGTCACCATCTGCAGTGATTTTGGAGCCCCAAAAAATAAAGTCAGCCACTGTTTCCCCATCTATTTGCCATGAAGTAAGATGGGGAAACAGTGAAAACAGTGTCAGACTTTATTTTTTGGGGCTCCAAAATCACTGCAGATGGTGACTGCAGCCATGAAATTAAAAGACGCATACTCCTTGAAAGGAAAGTTATGACCAACCTAGATAGCATCTTCAAAAGCAGAGACATTACTTTGCCAACAAAGATCCGTCTAGTCAAGGCTATGGTTTTTCCTATGGTCATGTATGGATGTGAGAGTTGGACTGTGAAGAAGGCTGAGCACTGAAGAATTGATGCTTTTGAACTGTGGTGTTGGAGAAGACTCTTGAGAGTCCCTTGGACTGCAAGGAGATCCAACCAGTCCATTCTGAAGGAGATCAGCCCTGGGATTTCTTTGGAAGGAATGATGCTAAAGCTGAAACTCCACTACTTTGGCCACCTCATGCGAAGAGTTGACTCATTGGAAAAGACTCTGATGCTGGGAGGGATTGGGGGCAGGAGGAGAAGGGGACGACAGAGGATAAGATGGCTGGATGGCATCACTGACTTGATGGACCTGAGTCTGAGTGAACTCCGGGAGTTGGTGATGGACAGGGAGGCCTGGCGTGCTGTGATTCATGGGGTTGCAAAGAGTTGGACACGACTGAGCAACTGAACTGACTGACTGAATGGGACCAGATGCCATGATCTTAGTTTTCTGAATGTTGAGCTTTAAGCCAACTTTTTCACTCTCCTCTTTCACTTTCATCAAGAGACTCTTTAGTTCTTCTTCACTTTCTGCCATAAGGGTGGTGTCATCTACATATCTGAGGTTATTGATATTTCTCCCTGCAATCTTGATTCCAGCTTGTGCTTCTTCCAGCCCAGTGTTTCTCATGATGTACTCTGCATATAAGTTAAATAAGCATGGTGACAGTATACAGCCTTGACATACTCCTTTACCTGTTTGGAACCAGTCTGTTGTTCCATAGCGAGTGTCATACTGAGTGGAGTCAGAGAAGAAAAAATATCACATGACATCTATTATATGTGGAATCTAAAAAGAAAGGATACAAATGAACTTACAAAACAGAAACAGATTCACAGACCTTGAGTCAAGCTTATGGTTGCTGGGGGAAGGATGGAGAGCAGGGACAGTCAGGGAGTTTGGAATGAACATGTACACACTGCTATGTTTAAAATGGATAACCAACAAGGACCTATTGTATAGCACAGGGAACTCTGCTCAGTGTTGTGTGGCAGCCTAGATGAGAGGGGAGTTTGGGTGAGAATGGGTACATGTATATGTATGTCTGAGTCCCTTTACCATTCGCCTGAAATTATCATGACATTGTTTGTTAATTGGCTATACCCCAATACAAAATAAAGGTTTTTTAAAAAAGAAATATGAGTCATGTACAAAAGTAAGGAAACAATTAACCAAGAATAAGGTCTGCATGACAGCTACAAAAGAGAAACACAAAGAGCAAAATTGATAATGCTGTCCAGCACATTGTCTAGACAAGGAATTGTTCTGACCTGGAAATCTCTTTAGAAATGAACTGCCATCCATCAGTTATGCAAGGTGTGAAGCCCTCCCCCCACCCCACTGACAATCCATCACAATTCAGTTTCTTAAATCCTTCTACTCTAACCACTTCCATCACTCTAACCCAAACTACTATCATCTCTCCTGGTCTACACTAATGTTCTCTTAATTATACTCCGTGCTGTGTGCTGTGCTTAGTCACTCAGTCATGTCTGACTCTTGGTAACCCCATGGGCTGTAGCTCGCCAGGCTCCTCTGTTCATGAGGATTCCAGGCAAGAATACTGGAATGGGTTGCAATGCCCTTCTCCAGGGAATCTTGCCAATCCAGGGATTGAACCCAGGTCTTCTTCTTTGCAGGCAGATTCTTTACTGTCTGAACCACCAGGGAAGCCCTAATTACAGTCTACCTGTGGCGTGATGACCAGGTATCCTGCTCCAAACGAGTCTTACAACCAAGGATTTTTATTATAAAATGGAGCTAAATCTGTCTCTGGTAAAAGAACCTTATATCACTGTTTAGAAACTATCCTGACCCAAGTTCATGCATATTTATTTATCAAACATACATGTCAGCATTGTATTAAATAGGAAAGAAATGCTATCCTTTGCATGGTCCCTTCTTTTTAAAGCAAATACAGTCTCAAATTTACATTAGAAAGAACATCAGACATTAAATCAAAATTATCATCATGAACTTGAGCTAGACGTCTAGTCAGAGAACTTGAATATGAAATGTCATGATGCTGGGAGAGGGGTTTAGTCGCTAAGTCATGTCCTACTCTTCGTGACCCTATGGAGTGTAGCCCGCCAGTCTCCTCTGTTCGTGGGATTTTCCAGGCAAGAATACTGGAGTGGGTTGCCATTTCCTTCTCCAAGGAATCTTCCCAACCCAGGGATCAAACCCATGTCTGCTGCATTGGCAGGCGGATTCTTTGCCACTGAGCCACCAAGGAAGCCCAGGAGAGGGTAGCATCTGATAAATGCAGGTGACTAAATTATTTTACAAATGGGGAAAATTTATAAAGAAATCTTTTTAGAGAATTCCCTGATGATCCAGTGGTTGGGACTCTGGGCTTTCACTACAGGGGTCTTGGGTTTGGTCTGTGGTTTGGGAGCTAAGATCCTGCAAGTTGAGTGTCACAATCAAAAAATTTTCAAAATTGTTTTTTCAAATAAATTTTAATTTTCAAAGATAGTAGATAGTTCCTGACTGTCCTTCACTCAGTTTCCTCTAATGTTAACATATTGTGATACGTTTGTGAGAATTAAGAAATTAACACTGAGGTATTACAATTAACTAAACTACAGATTTTATTTAGATTTCACAAGTTTTTCCACTAGTGTGCTTTTGTGTTCCTGGACTCTATACAGGACCCCACATTGTATTCAGTCATTACGTTTCCTTATTCTTCAGATCTGTCGTAGTTTCCTTGTCTTTCTTTGTTTTTCATGCCCTTGACAACTTTGAAGAATTCTGCTCAGATATTTTGTAGAATGCTCTTTAATTTGGGTTGTCTGATGTTTCCCCCATGATTGTAGTACGGTTTTGGGTTTTGGGGACAAATATTACAGAGATGTAGTGTCCTTATCACATCATTTCAGGGGGTATGTGATATCAACATGACATTACTGATGTTTACCTTGATAAGTTGGTTAAGGTGGTGTCTGCCAGATTTCTCTGTTATGAAGGTACTCTTTTTCCTTTCCATATTCTGTTCTTTGGAAGCAAGTCATTAAGTCCAGGCCACTCCCAAGGGATTGGAGGTGGGACCTAAGCTTTAACTCATAGTTGAAGTTAATAAACATGGAATTATTCTATAAGGAGGATTTCTCCCTGTCCCTCATTTGTTATTTTGAGTTATAATCTAATAACTCCATTATTTCGTTGTTCAGAAGTTTCCAGCTTTGACTTGTTCAGGTTGGTGCCTATTTAACTGCCCTCATTCTATTTCCTTCCTCATTTCCTTCCTTCCTTGCTCCTTCCAATTTCTATGTTTTGGTGTACTGCTTGAATTTTCCACATTAGTATGCATATCTTCATGATCAGAAACGTATTGGTTATTTTCACTTTAATATTGGGGAGAATGATATGACCATTACTTTGATGTTCTGCCAATCAATTTCTACTTCTTAACTAATTGGCAACGCTGAGAGAGCAAAGAATTTCTTACAGAAATTGCACTTCAGTGAGTGTGAAAGGTAAGTAAAATGATGCAAACTGAAACACACTTCAGTAGTTTTCAGGTGTGTTAGGTTCATTAAAAAGATTTTCCAGACAGCGGTTTCCACTCAATCATTCAGCAACACTGCCTACACATCTTTGTGGTGACACTGGGAAGACAAAAAAAAAGGGGGATGGGGCATGAGTTAGGAGTCCACACTAGGGAGGGAGGAAGCAGATAACAGTAAGAAACTCTTCTATACCTACATCATTAGCCTAGGGTAGTGTTAGACCTTGAGGACAGAAATAAAACAATACTTAAAGACTCTTGAGAATAGTGGCGGTTGAGGTCAAGGTGACAAGCCAGAAGACAACGTCCAATCAAGGTGTGGAAATGTTCTGGGAGGAAGCTAATAACCACAACAGCAAACCCTTATGAACCAGCTACTTTAAGAACCTTCCTGCTACTGCTATCTTACTAAGCAGTTACTATTATTACCATGGGGCTTCCCTCATAGCTCAGTTGGTAAAAAATCTGCTTGCAATGCAGGAGACCTGAGTTTAACATCCGGGTCGGGAATATCCCTTGGAGAAGGAAATGGCAAACCACTCCAGTATTCTTGCTTGAGATTCCCGTAGACAGAGGAGCCTGGCAGGCTACAGTCCACAGGGTTCCAAGAGTTGGACACGACTTAGGGACGAAACCACCACCATTACCAGGGCTTCCCTGGTGGCTTAGTCGGTAAAGAATCTGTCTGCAATGCAGGAGACCCAGGTGCGATCTCTGGGTCAGAAAGATCCCTTAAAGAAGGGAATGGATGGCTACCCACTCCAGTATTATTACCATATTGCAAAACTGCAGCACAGGGAGTTTACATAAGGTCCCCGAGTACACAGCTGGGGGTGAACTGGGATTGGGGCCCACTCTAGCTTTACCACTTCAAATGCCACCCACAGGAGGCGACTTTTAAAAGAGAAAGCGCTCCTCCCTCATCACTAACTCTATCACCGCCTTCCCTTGCATTTCCCCCTTTTTGGAAGTATGTGTTTTAAGGACTTATTTCTCCCACATTTCCCCGTTTAACTTTCCCTTGAGCGTACTCATGGAGGCCACTCACGCCCCCAGAGTTGCAGTAATTTACTTTCTAGGAAGGGAAGTGATTTGTGAAAGCGATTATTCATCCACGCACAGCAACACGGGTACGGCTTCGACAAAGGTTACAACTGCTGTTCCGAAGTAGGGACTTCTGAATTCCGAGTAGAGCCGCTTCCGGCGGCAACGGAAGCCGGAGAGGGACCGTTTCAGGGACGGACTGGCTGATGGACTGTCCTGCCGGTCCGGAAGGTGATCTCCGCCCCCTTCAGAATCCCGAAGTCCTGGGTCCTAGGTAGGAGCTAGGTGAGGGGCCGAGGGGTGGGTCCCTTAGCCGGGTCGTACTGGGTGGCGTGTATTGTATTTGGCCTAAAGTGTCAGCGGCACAGATGATGAACATTGCGCATTCGGGAGCCTTTCCATGATGCACCTAATCCGTGCGTGACCCTGCTTTAGGCATGATGAAGGAGTTATCCAGCCGGAAGCAGAGGGCTGCTTCCCTTCCCTGAGCGCCGCGGCAGGTGTTCCCCAGTCCCCCGCCTCCGCTGTATTCGATGCTTATGGGGCTCGGGTTCCAGGTGAAGCTACCTAAGATCCGTCATTCTTGTATAGTGACTTATTTTTACCTTGCATTTGCACATAAAGTCCAAGGTTTTCAACTGTTTCATTCAGATGTTTGGACCAACGCAACTACATTACTTCCAACATCTTTTTTTTCAGGTTTCATAATAAGAATATCCTAGCGGCAAAGGAACACCGGAATTGGGAGTCAGAAAGCTTGGGTTCTAGTTCTGACTGTCAGCAATTAGCGGTATGACTTTGGAGAAGGCTTTTTGAGCTCTCTGGACTCCATTTTCCTTTTCTATAAAACGAGAGGCTTGGAATAAGTGGCAAGTTTTCCTTCCAGTTTGGGTATTTGGTTTATTGCCGCCGCCAGCCCCCCGCCATGTGTTTTTCGAATATCTGCCTCAGTGAAATATCTGTGCTTTGGTTAATCTCCATGAAGGACCTTTCCTACCACTGCATTAATTCGTGTCCTTGTTAAATCTGGTTTTAGACTCATTTAAAAAAAAAAACAAAAAACTACCCCCCGCCCCCAACCCGCCCGAGAAATTCTGTGCTTTTTGAGCGCTCTACTTCATCCCTCAGGGAAATGTACCCAAATAAGATTGTTTAAATGTGCCTTTCTTGAGGTGTTTAAGAATCATTATACTGGAACATTTTAGAGACAGTGAACTCCAGAGGAAGTGACTCTGGCTTCTTAAACTTTGAATCAACAACCTCAAATGCAGTCCCTAGAAGATGGTGCTAAGGAAATGTTTGCCAAGGAGAAAAGTAGTACTTCTTATGTTCTTTTAGTTGCTCCTTGCTTTAAACACTGAAAAAAAAAAAAAAAAAAAGCTGTAGAAATGCAGTCTTGTGATCAGAAGAAATAGACTCAAGGAGGAAAAGACTGTACTACTGAGTTCTGAGCTATACTGTTGAGTTCGATTGTGAGTTTCTCAATAAACTCTTCTTTCATCTGAAGAGTAGTATTCAGGGGCTTCCCTGTTGGTTTTATGGTTAAGAATCCTACTGCCACTGCAGGAGACACAGGTTTGATCCCTGGTCCGGGATGATTCCTCTTGCCAAGGAGCAGCTAGGCCCATGCATTGCAACTACTGGGCCAGTGTTCTAGAGCTCCCCACTCACAACTACAGATCTCACGGGGTGCAGCTGCTGAAACCCTTGTGCCTAGAGGCTGTGCTCTGCAGTGAGAGAAGCCACCACATTGAGAAGCCTGGGCACCTCAACTAGAGAGTAGCCCCCACTCACTACAACTAGAGCCAGCCCATGAGCAGCAACATAGACCAGCACAGGCAAAAATAAATAAATCTTAAAAAAAACAAGAGTGATCAAAAAACGTTATTCATTAGGCATTTATTGGATGCCTTCTTCCCACTCTGTTACGTCCATTTTTGGGAAAGAGCTATGGAAGAACAGAAAATGTTAGGGTTGAAAGACATTTCCAAGTAGAGAAAGCATATGCAAAGGTTCAAAGATTAGATGACGACCATCAGAGATTATATGTGGGACAGAGCAACAAAAATTGGGGAGGTAGGCATGAGGGAAATATAAGATTGTAAGAGATGAAGTGAGAGACTAACAGAAGGCAGATAATGAGCCCTTATATAGCATGTTTTGAAGTTGTATATTAAACTGCGGATAATCCCCTTCCAGCCCCCACAAAGGATGTTTAGCAAAGAGTTGATGAGTTCAAATTTGTGTTAAAAAATCACTCTAGTTATGATTTGGTTAGTTGATGTTTCAAGAAAAAAGAGCCCTTCTAAGTTATTGTGTGTCAGTGTTACTGACATACAAAATCATAAGAATACTAATAGTAATAGTTAATATCTAGAGAATACTTGGTACGACATCCCATCTCTCTGACTGGACTGTGAGCTCGCTCACGGTGGGAACCCAGTTTTACTCATTGTTGAAACACGAGCACAGCACTTTTCGTGCAGTACATATCCTATTAACGTTTCCTAGCTTGATTTCAATATTGACCCCAATATTCTTTTAAAACTTTTTTTCTTAGGAGAAACATGAACCGGAAGATACTGAAGTTGGAGAACTTGCTACGGTTTCACACTATTTGTAGGCAGCTGCACAGCCTGTGTCAAAGTAGAATGTTGGCACAGTGGAGGCACATGTTTTCATCTGCTTATGCAGTGCAGACGGCTCAGCTGTACACCCTACCCTGGCAAACAGATGCACTCCTCAGGGCTGCATTATCTCAACGTAGGCTTCTGGTGACAAAGAAGGTATTTAGAGATTTCTCTGTTATTTGATCTGAGATGAAAGTTCCTAGACTGATGAGTAGAAGTCCATTTTGAGTATTTTGTCATTTATGAAATCTTTATGCCTTAATGTTATACTCCAGGCAATCAATCTTTGTGAGGAAGGGAGGTTCTAGTTAGCTGTTTAGTAATATTGATGAATTTGATGACTTACATCAGTATATAACCGTGAATTAAGAATGCAAGATTTTAAATTTTAGTCTGAGGTTTAACTACTTATGGGAGAGTTGGTAGAACTAGGAGCCATGACTGTGGTATATATTCCAGAATAAATCTCAAAGTTTTTTCTTCCTTCTTCTTTATGCATTCTGAATATTTAATAGGAAAAAAGATCACAGAAATCTCCATTACCTTCAACAAAATCTAAAAAGGAGGTGGAGGTGTGGCTTGGAATGACTGTTGAGGAGTTGGCCAGAGCAATGGAAAAAGACATAGGTGAGCCAGATAATTTTATAAGGAAAAATAGGGAAACATTTTCCAATAAATATGGAATACCTGGTATTTTATTTGCAGTGAGATTCAGGTATTTAAGGATGAAAATTAGACTGGTGGTTTAAAAAGATGTTAAGTAATTCCAATATTTTTCACGTTAGGCAACAGTTCCTAATTAGTTTCTTGGCTCTTTGCCAAATATAGTTCTCCAAGATTTTGTTTTAATAAAAGTGGGATTTTTTAAAAATTTGAATGAAACTTTCTCAGAAGTCTTGTGGGCTATTAGAATAAGTCCAAAGGATGTTTTTGGACTGAGAGACTGTTTATACTCATTTACTTTCCCTTTGTTTATCTGTAATTTTCAAATTTTCTTCTTGCACTCATTTTGACAATATTTGTAGTGTAGTACAGGCAAAAAAATATTTGTAGTAATGACTATACAGTACAATAATTACAATACAGTGTAGTAACAATGCAACTTAAAAAAATTATTTATTTGGCTGCTCCACGTCTTGGTTATGGCATGCAGAATCTTTAGTTGCAGCATCTGGGATTTTTTTTTTTTTTAGTTGTGTTTAATTCATGATCCTAAAAGGTTTTATCTTGTTTCACCCAGACTGTGTATATGAATCTTTAATGAACACTGCTGTTGACATAGATTCACTAGAAACACACTCACGTTTAGATGAAGTCTGGATCAAAGAAGTGATAAAGAAGTCAGGAATGAAGTTAAAATGGAGCAAATTAAAACAAGACAAAGTCAGAGAAAATAAAGATGCTGTCAAAAGGTAAAATTTAACTGTGTAAATTGGGGGAAGGAGACAACATTGGTTTTTTTTTTCACACTTTTTAATGGAAAGATTTGACTTAAAATTTCTTTTGCAATTAAAATGATCTGTGAGTATATGTTAAACTTTTATTCAAAGTACTTAAAGCATCAAAAAGTGTATTTGCAGGTTATTATAAAACTCTAAGGGTTATTTTTCTTAGTTTTCTGATTTATGTGTACTGATCCTGAATTTTAAAATTTCATTCAGTTCTGCTTATTGTTATTAAGATGCCAACAGCAGGTGGGCAGTCATTGTATATATCATCATAAGTCACTGGTATGCATAGAAGAGGAAAATAGTTGTATCTAATCCGAGCTGTATGTTGGGTTTTGTTGTTAAAGGTAGTGCACAGAGGTAACTGCAAATCAGTTCATAGGCTATAAAGTGTATCTGATATTTAAGAAATGAAACTCCTTTGCTGTTAATTGTAGGCCCCAGGCAGATCCAGCTTTATTAATCCCAAGGTCCCCAGTTGTTACTATAATGGGCCATGTTGATCATGGGAAAACGACGTTACTTGACAAACTGCGAAAAACTCAAGTGGCAGCAATGGAAGCTGGAGGCATCACTCAGCACATTGGTGCCTTTCTTGGTATGAACACAAATCACTTTACAATGTGCTTGGGAACCCCACATATTATTTTATTAAACCAGGTATCATAGTATAAGTATACAAATTTAAAGTAAAAGAAAGGCTAAAGCTTAAAGCCATTAGATGAAATGTACAGCAGGTGGCTGGTAAAGGTTATTTTGTATGTAGTATAAGACGAAAATTATACCTTTTTTATTCTAGCCCATTCTTCAATTCAGTTCAGTTCAGTCGCTCAGTTGTGTCCGACTCTTTGCGACCAGTGAGCCTAAGACTCTTCAATACTAGGTTGGGATAGTGTTACCACTCGTAATTAAATAACAGCTGTCATTTGCTGAACACCTAGCATGTGCCCAGCTGTATTCTGAGAACCTTGTATGCTTTATCTTTTTTATCTTCACAACAGCATCGTGAGGTAGGTATTAGTAGTCCTATATACATGTAAAGAGGCTGAGACTTGTTTAGGTTAAGCTACTTGCTTCAAAGTACACAGCTAGTAAAGTGGCAAAGCCAGGATTTAAACCCAATGCTATAGGACTCAAATCCTGAGCTTCTAACTGTACTAAATTGCTTGTTGTTCAAAGCAGTTGTGCAGCTCTTGTTTGCTAATGTAGGAGTGGCTGCCTATACAACTATCAGTCTGTTTTTTCCTCTAGATTTCAATTGGTATTTTATTATAATATATACATTTATATTATATGTATACTGTTATACATTTATATTATAGTCTAGAAATAGGAATAGTTTGAAATGATTACGTAAAAAGAAACTCTAAAGGTCTCACTGGTATGTTATCACTTCATTGTGGATTGATGATCTGTATTGTTCTAATTAAGATTAATGGAAAGAATAAAATTATTTTGAAGAATTATTAATTGTGTTGATAAGGTCATGTATGTTCTTATTTGAGTCCTTAGTGATCTTGTATTTCTGTTTCCACAGTCTCTTTGCCCTCTGGGGAAAAGATAACCTTTCTTGATACTCCAGGACATGCTGCTTTCTCAGCAATGCGAGCCAGAGGCGCTCAGGTCACTGACATTATTATATTGGTGGTAGCTGCAGATGATGGAGTGATGAAACAAACTGTAGAATCCATTCAGCATGCCAAAGATGCTCACGGTACTGTGTGGTTGACTTCCTGTATGAGGAAGGAAGTTGCTTTTTTCCTTAAAGGATCTACTAAATAGAGTTACTGTTTTTACATGTTGCTCATTTAGTCTTCCTGGGAATTCCAGGATTATTATACCTGTTTAACAGGTAAGACTCAAAGAAAGTTGAATTGTTTTGCTAAAGACATTATCTACTAAGAAGAGTGTAGCAGGATTCAACTTGGGACTTGTGACCACAAATATAGTCCTTGCTCTACTGTTTACTTACTTGGCATGGTATAACAATTTTAACAGTCTCAAATGACTTTTGAAAAGATTTTTATCAATGAAATTTAAAACAGATATAAAAAATAAGCCTAGAATAATAAACTCCTATGTATCCATTGACTAAATTCATTAGGAGTTCCAAACAGTGATATTCTGAATTCTTCTCTAAAAAGAGACTTTTCCCTCATCTGCTTTAAATAAGTTTTTATTTGGTCAAAGGTATAAAATTGAAACTTTTGGAAATCACTTGGCTTCTTCCTTTTTTCTCCATTTAAAAATTGTAATAGTAAACACCACACATATATTTTGTACATTCATTCTTATTCTGAAATGACCTTACACTCACTGAAAAAGTACTGTTGTCTTGAGAAAATGTACCTGACAGAGTGCGTCATGTTCCCTTAGGTTTGTTGGCAAGTTTAAAAAGAAAGGTTGACAGTCATTGATCTAGTCCAGTTTTTTATTTTTCATCTCATAAAGAGGAAAACTAAGACCTAGAAGGTGGCAGGAACTTCTCCCAATTACAGTAAATTTGCATCATGTCTGCATTTGGAATCCAGTCTTCTAGCTTCTGTGTTCCTCTTGTTAATTTTTAATTTCTCAAAGTTGCTTTTGTGGAATGGGCTATGTTCTTAATGATCCTAAGGAATGTAACAAATATGAGTGCGAAATCTGTCAGGGATCCCATAACAAAGCAGTTGGTTGAGACAGGATAAATTCCTTATATCAGGCTTCCTGTACCTGTTCTCTTGGTGTCTGTTAAGTTCAAGCTCGTCGATATAGAATGTACTTTTTCCTAAAGTAGGTTGTGGATTGCATAGCTCTTTTGTGTCTGTTTTCAATTTCTGTTCCTTTGATAACTGAGAACATTGTAGACTTGGTGAAACCTAACCAGAGAATTACCTGTATTTTGTGTGAGTTCTCTAATGAGAGGGTATATTTGGTAATGACAAGTAGATGATTAGATTATTTGATTCATTCATTAAGTACACATTTATTGAGACTCTATTATGTGTCAGTCACTGAGCTAAGTGTATGAAGAAAGAGTTGCTGTAAATCCTGAAAGGAAGTTTACAATAATGACCCTTAGCCCTTGGTGAGATGTTGGGTTTTAACAGTGAGTTAAAAGCTTCTGAAAAGAAGAGGCGGATGATCTAGTGGTGGTGGTGGTTGTTCAGTTGCCAAGTCGTATTTAACTCTTTGTCACCCCATGGACTGTAGCATGCCAGGACTTCCTGTTCCTCACCATTTCCCAGAGTTTGTCCAAGTTCATGTCCATTGAAGCAGTGATGCCATCCAACCATCTCACCCTCTGTCACCCTCTTCTCCTTCTGTCTTCAGTCTTTCCAAGCATCAGGGTCTTTTCCAACAAGTTGACTGCATCAGTTGGCCAAAGTATTGGAGCTTCAGCTTCAATATTAGTCTTTCCAGTGAGTATTCAGGGTTGATTTCCTTTGGGATTGACTGGTTTGATCTCCTTGCTGCCCATGGGACTCTCAAGAGTCTTCTCCAGCACCACAATTCAGTTCAGTTCAGTCACTCAGTCGTGTCCGACTCTTTGCCACCCCATGAATCACAGCACGCCAGGCCTCCCTGTCCATCACCAACTCCTGCAGTTCATTCAAATTCACGTCCATCGAGTCAGTGATGCCATCCAGCCATCTCATCCTCTGTTGTCCCCTTCTCCTCCTGCCCCCAATCCCTCCCAGCATCAGGGTCTTTTCCAGTGAGTCAACTCTTCTCATGAGGTGGCCAAAGTATTGGAGTTTCAGCTTCAGCTTCAGTCCTTCCAATGAACACCTAGGACTGATCTCCTTTAGGATGGACAGGTTGGATCTCCTTGCAGTCCAAGGGACTCTCAAGAGTCTTCTCCAACACCACAGTCCAAAAGCATCAGCTATCTTCACAATCCAGCTCTCATATCCATACATGACCACTGGAAAAACCATAGCCTTGGCTAGACGGACCTTTGTTGGCAAAGTAATATCTCTGCTTTTCAATATGCTATCTAGATTGGTCATAACTTTCCTTCCAAGGAGTAAGTGTCTTTTAATTTCATGGCTGCAGTCACCATCTGCAGTGATTTTAGAGCCCCCCAAAATAAAGTCTGACACTGTTTCCCCATCTGTTTCCCATGAAGTGACGGGACCAGATGCCATGATCTTCGTTTTCTGAATGTTGAGCTTTAAGCCAACTTTTTCACTCTCCACTTTTACTTTCATCAAGAGGCTTTTTAGTTCCTCTTCACTTTCTGCCATAAGGGTGGTGTCATCTGCATATCTGAGGTTATTGATATTTCTCCTGGTTATCTTGATTCCAGCTTGTGCTTCTTCCAGCCCAGCATTTCTCATGATGTACTCTGCATATAAGTTAAATAAGCAGGGTGACAATATACAGCTAAAAAGCATCAATTCTTTGGCACTCTGCTATCTTTATGGTCCCACTCTTACATCCATACATGACTACTGGAAAGACCATTGCCTTGACTATACAGACCTCTGTTGGCAAAGTGATATCTTTACTTTTTAATACACTGTCTAGGTTTGTGATAGCTTTCCTGCCAAGAAGCAATCATTTTCTAATTTCATAGCTGCAGTCACCATCTGCAGTGATTTTAGAGCCTAAGAAGAGGAAATCTCACTGCATGCACATTTTCCCCTTTATTTGCTATGAAGTGATGGGACCGGATGACATTATCTTAGTTTTTTGAATGTTGAATTTTAAACCAGCTTTTTCACTTGCTTCTTTCACCTTCATCAAGACATCTTCACTTTCTGCCATTAGGATGGTATCATCTGCATGTCTGAGGGTGTTGATACTTCTTCCAGCAATCTTGATTCCAGCTTGTAACTCATCCAGCTCAGCATTTCTCATGGTGTACTCTGCATACAAGTTAAATAAACAGGGTGACAATATACAGTCTTATACTCCTTTCAATTTTGAACCATTCATTTGTTCCAAATGAGGTTCTAACTGCTGCTGCTTGACCTGCATACAGGTTTCTCAGAAGACAGGTAAAGTATGTGTTAGTCACTTAGTCGTGTCCTACTCTTTTTGACCCCATGGACTGTAGCCCACCAGGCTCCTCTGTCCGTGGAATTCTCCAGGCAAGAATACTGGAGTGGGTTGCCATTTCCTTCTCCAGAGACAGGTAAGGCGGTCTGTTATTCCCATCTCCTTAAGAGTTTTCCACAGTTTGTTATGATCCACACTGTCAGAAGCTTTAGTGTAGTCAAGGAAACAAAGGTAGATGTTTTTTTGGAATTCCCTTGCTTTCTCTATGATCCAGCAAATGTTGGTAATTTGATCTCTGGTTTCTCTGCCTTTTCTAAACCCACCTTGAACATCTGAAGTTCTTGGTTCACATACTGCTGAAGCCTAGCTTGAAGGATTTTGAGCATAACCTTACTAGTATAGGAGATGTGTGCAATTGTCTGATGGTTTGAACATTCTTTAGTGTTGCCCTTCTTGGGAACTGGGATGAAGATTGACCTTTTCCAGTTGTGAGGCCATTGCTTGGTTTTCCAAATTTGCTAACATATTGAATGCAGCACCTTAACAGCATCATCTTTTAGGATTTGCAATGGCTCTGCTGAAATCCCATCACCTCCACTAGCTTTGTTGGCAGCAGTGCTTCCTAAGGCCCACTTGACTTCACACTCCAGAATGTCTGGCTCTGGGTGAGTGACCACACCATCTTGGTTATCCAGTTCATTAAGAATTTTTTGTACAGTTCTGTGTATTCTTGCCATCTCTTCTCGATCTCTTCTGCTTCTATTGGGTCTTTACCATTTCTGTCCTTTCTTATACCTGTCTTAGATGGGTTCCTTTGATATTTCCAGTTTTCTTGAAGAGATCTCTAGTCTTTCCCTCCCCTTCTGTTGTTTTCCTCTTATTTCTTTGCATTGTTCACTGAACAACTGCTTGTTATTTTTGAAACTGTGCGTTCAGTTGGGTGTACCTTTCCCTTTCTCTGTTGCTTTTTGCTTATTTCCTCAGCTATTTGTAAGGCCTCCTCAGACAACCACTTTGCCTTCTTGCATTTCTTTTTCTTTGGAATGATTTTGTTCACTGCCTCCTGTACAGTATTGCAAACCTTTGTCCATAGTTCTTCAGGCACTCTGTTTACTAGATCTAATCCCTTGAATCTATTCATCACCTCCACTGTATATTTATAGAAGATTTGATTTAGTTTGTACTTGACTGGCCTAGTGGTTTTACTTGCTTTCTTTAGTTTAAGTCTGAATTTTGCTCTGAGGAGCTGATGATCTGAGCCACAGTCAGGTCCAGGTCTTGTTTTTGCTGACTGTTTAAAGCTTCTCTGTCTTCATCTACAAAGAATGTAATCAATCTGATTTCTGTATTGACCATTTGCTGATGTCTGGACGTAAAGATGTCTCTAGTGTTGTTGAAAAAGATTGTTTGCTATAACCAGTGCATTCTTTTGTCAGAATTCTGTTAGCCGTTACCCTGCTTCATTTTGTACTCCAAGGCCAAACTAGCCTGTTACTCCAGGTATCTGTTGACATCCTACTTTTGCATTCCAATTTTTATGATAAATAGGACACCTTTTTTTGGTGTTAGTTCTAGGAGGTCTTGTAGGTCTTCATAGAACTGATCAACTTCAGCTCTTTTGGCATAGGTGGTTGGGGCATAGATTTGGATTACTGTGATATTGAATGGTTTGCCTTGGAAATAAAATAAGATCATTCTGTCATTTTTGAGATTGCACCCAAGTACTGCATTTCAGATTCTTGTTGATTATGAGGGCTTCTCCATTTCTTCTATTAGCTTCTTGCTCACAGTAGTAGATTTAATGGTCCTCTGAATTCAATTCTTCCATTCCCGTCCACTTTAGTTCACTGATTCCTAAGATACTGTTGTTTATTCCTACCATCTCCTGCTTGACCACCTCCAATTTACTTTGATTCATGGACCTAACATTCCAGGTTCCTATGCAATACTGTTCTTTACAGCATCAGATTTTACTTATATCCCCAGACACATCCACAACTGAGAGTCATTTCTGCTTTGGCCCAGCTGCTTCATTCTTTCTGGAGTAACTGTCCTCCGCTCTTCCCCAGTAGCCTATTGGGCACCTTCTGTTCTGCGGAGCTCACTTTTGGTGTCATATTTTTTTGTCTTTTCATACTGTTCATGGGGTTCTCCAGGCAAGAATACTGCAGTGGTTTGCCATTCCCTCCTCCAGCGGATCATGTTTTGTTAAAACGCTCCACTGTGACCTGTCCATCTTGGGTGGCCCTGCATAGCTTCATTGAGTTACACAAGCCCCTTCACCACGACAAGGTGGTGACCCATGAAAGGGTGATCTCGTGGTAGAGTTGGATTAAAATCTTCTCTTGATCTTTTTTTCTGGAAATTATCTCTAGTGTAGTTGCTGATCCTGCTTTCAGGTTTAAGGATAGGCCTTTCTGTGCCCTTAATACTGTTGTGGTTTTGTTTTTTAATCATCGTTAATTGTCTAGTCTTAATTCAGAATCTTACACTTGCTGTTTTGACATCTCTTATCTGGAATCCTTCATGTGTAGAAAGCAGGGTAGGGTGGGTCTAAAGTGGGTCTTTTGTTAGATAAATACAGTCACTGAGTCAAGAGAAAGCCAGAAAATTTTGTGTTTTGATGTGAATACCTGGAGTTGAAATGCCATCATTTGCACTCTTAACTCTGTTTCTTTCAGTTCCTATTGTCCTTGCCATAAACAAATGTGACAAAGCTGAGGCGGATCCTGAGAAAGTGAAGAAAGAACTGCTAGCATACGATGTGGTGTGTGAGGATTATGGAGGTGACGTTCAAGCAGTGCACGTCTCTGCGCTCACGGTGAGTACAGGTGTGTCGAGATGAGAGTGCTGCGTGAAATGCACGGGGTGCCTTGTAGCTCAAGAACATTTTGACCCACAGAATTTCTGTCATCATTTAAAAATTCTCTCAGAACTCAGTAAAGCTGGTGCCTTTATCCTGGTTTGGCAGATTAGAAATTAGTCTCAGAAAGGTCAGTCACCAGTCCATGAGAATCAGGCTTAAACTGTGCTTTACTTATTATGAGATACTTAGAATGAGGAGAGTAAGTGGTAAATGTTGTAGGGATAGATAGGATAATAGTAGGCTAAAGACTATTTTAAGCAGAAATGAAATTTGGTTGGTAATAAAAAAGTGCCTGTTTTTAAGTGAAAAGTTATAGACTAGGTCTTAGGGCACTTAAGAGAGATTTGACAAGTAAAACTTTTTACTAATACAGTGTTGTAATATTTGGATTCATTCTGTTATTGATTGATCCAGTGCTTCTATGAGTTAAATAACTCTAAGTTTTATAGTGTTATTTGTGATGAATTCCATTTTCTTTTCATTACCAATTATTCTTTTTAAAATAATTTTACTTATCTGTTTATTTTTTCTGTGCTTTTATTTTTTCTGTGCTGGGTCTTCATTGCTGCTCAGGCTTTTATAGTTTTGGCAAGCAGGGGTTACTTTCTAGTTGCGATATGACGGCTTCTCATGGCAGTGGCTTCTCTTGTTGCTGTTCCCGGGCTCTGGAGCACAGGTTCAGTAGTTAGAGCTTACCGGCTTAGTTGCTCCTTGGCATGTGAGATCTTCCTGATCAGGGACCGAACCCTTGTCTCCTGCATTGGCAGGCAGATACTTTACCACTGAGCCACCAGGGAAGCCCATTAAATGACCAGTTATTCTTTTCTGGATAAAAAAACACCAAAGAAACTCAGTGCCTGTTGTGTGACAGCACGTTCCAGCTCTCTTGTCCTCTACGGGTAGCTACTAAGTAACAGTTTTCTTTTTTGTTCAGTCTGACCATATTCCATGGTTTACTCCTAATATGGACTTTTTTCCTTCTGATCATTCACTGAAGAAATTTTACTTTATTTGGCCACCTTCCTCCAGTTAAGTCTCATTTTATCTTTACTTTTCCTAAATTTATTCCTCCAAGATGATTAGAAGTTATGCCTCCATTAATAATAAAACTCTGCCTCTTTTTTTTCTGAAACTCATAAAATGCCACTTTACTTTTTTATCTTTCTACTGTACCTTGATTTTTACTCCACTCTGAAAACTGGCTGGCAAGAAGAGAACATTTGAAGACATGACTGCTTTTTCTGCCTAGATACCATCAGATGAGTGCATAGATAGATGTGACTCTGCTTACATAAACTTGAACGCATGGCAGATATGATTCCTGGGGAGTGGAGGTAAGAGAGTAGCAGGGAAGTAAGATGAGGCCTTCTTTTCCAAGATGGAATAGGTGACTTTACATGCAAAGAAACAACCCCAACTCTCCTTTTCAGAGCAGCATTTTATAAACTGAAATAAATACTAGGGATTAAATAGATGGGTAAACAAGACCAGTCCTGGGTGTTCATTGGAAGAACTGATGCTGAGGCTGAAACTACAATACTTTGGCCACCTCATGTGAAGAATTGACCCATTGGAAAAGACCCTGATGCTGGGAGGGAAATTAGGGGCAGAAGGAGAAGGGGACGACAGAGGATGAGATGGTTGGATGGTATCACCGACTCGATGCACATGAGTTTGGGTGAACTCCAGGAGTTGGTGATGGACAGGGAGGCCTGGCGTGCTGCGATTCACGGGGTTGCAAAGAGCCGGACGCAACTGAGCGACTGAACTAACTAACTAAGCAGAGTGTTTAGTTCGTTTTGTTAAGGTTGTCTCTATTGTTTCACACTTTGTAACAACTGTGAGCAGTCTCTTAGCTGACATGGACAATGGAAAACTCTCTTGCTCATCAATTCCAGTTGCATCACTAGTTAATCAGCTACATGATCTTGGAGCCTTAGAAAGCACAATAAACAGAGATCATTAAAGGTGAAAGAGTCATCTAATCTAGCTCCTTCAATTTACAATTGAGGAAAGGCAATTCAGAGAGTGGAGAAGGAAATGTACACCCACTCCAGTGTTCCTTGCCTGGAGAATCCCATGGACAGAGGAGCCTGGTGGGCTGCAGTCAAGTCCATGGGGTCATAAAGAATTGGACACGACTGCGTGACTGAACAACAACTAATGCAGAGAGGTGAAGTGATTTTCAAGGTTGCACAGCTGAGTAGTTAGAGTGTAGCTTATAGCCTGGGTCTAGTCAGTGCTTTGTCTCCTCATTTATTTAATAAGAATAAGTAGTAGTTCATTGAATTCTTGAGTGATCAAAATGAAATCAGTGAAAGCTTATTTAATTGGCCAGAACTTCAAATGTAAAGTAGCATTGTAAAGAAAGTGAGAGGAAGAAAACTCATCTGTGGAAACTAAGGAATGAGGGTGAAAGAAGCATATGTTTATAAAAGGGTATTGACAAGCACTAGTACCTATTCTTTGAAAAATAATACAGCCACCACTCCTTGCAAGATCTGTCCCAGGGTCAGAGTTTTCTTGCATCTCTCTTTTCTTCCTTCCTTTCCTCCCTCCCTCCCTCCCTTCCTTCTTTCCTTCCTTCTTATAGGTTAATTTCTGTTTTTTATGCTTAAAGAGAAAAGTATCGCTGTCAGGGATTGTTTGACTTTCTGATCCTGGTATTTACATTTACAGATAATATTTATTAATGTATATTAACAACTCCTTTTTGTTTGTTTTTAAGGGTGAAAACATGATGGCTTTGGTAGAGGCAACTATTGCTCTTGCAGAAATGTTGGAATTGAAAGCAGACCCTACTGGTGCAGTTGAAGGAACAGTAATAGAATCTTTCACAGACAAAGGAAGAGGGTAGGTCTGTTAAAATGCATACTTTCTAATAATTTTATTTCATTGTTTTTGTGACCTGATTATATAACCATATATTATTATAAGGATTGCATATTATTAATACATGAACAGTATTTTCAAAGCATTTGTTTTAAAAGGTTTTTATTGCACTGCTACACAGAACCCAACATGCAGTTATCAAGACACCATAGCAACTATGTGTACACATTTAGTAGTCCTATTTAGGTGACTTAGTAGTTCAATTTGTTTGATTTTTGTTTTTTTCCCCACTGACTTAGCTGAATTGGTAAAATCTTATAGGCTAACATAAATTAGAATGAAATAGCAATTGTTGCATTTTTGGGTTTCTAAATCCTTTGTCCTTACCCATTAATATATAGTAAGATTGTTGGAATAGTGTTCTCATCTTTAATTTCCCTCCTTATTAGCAGAAGAGGTCTTTTCACTGCTTAACTTATTAGTTATAGAAAGAGGATTAGGATTTTGTCAAAATACTCAGCTATCTGCACCCTTCACCACCATAACCTTACAAGAAATATTTTTGTGTGTTTTCTTCTGTTTTTAAATTGTGGTAAAAGGTACATAATATTAAATAACCATCTTAACTGTTTTTAAATGTACAGTTCAGTAGTCTTAAGTATATTCATATTGTTGTGCAACAGATCTCTAGAACTCTTATCTTGCGAAACAAACTATTCCCATATAATGTTAATTTCCCCTTTCCCTTCCCCTACCCTTTGGCAACACCTTTCAGTAGTGTTTCTGTGCTTTTCAGTGCTTCAGATATTTTGTATGAGTGGAATCATATAATATTGTCCTTTTTGACTAACTCATTTCACTTAGCATAATGTTCATTTAGGAGGTTCACCCATATTCTAGCATGCAACAGGATTTTTTTTTCTTTTTCAAGGTTATATATTACTGCATTATATGTATATACTGCATGTTCTTTATTGATTCTTCCATTAATGGACACTTAGATTACAATTATGAAAAATGTTTTCATAGTATGAAAATTGAATAGGTTGAAGGCAGGAGGAAAAGGGGACGACATTGGATGAGATGGTTGGGTGGCATCACTGACTCAGTGGACATGAGTATGAGGAAACTCTGGGAGATGGTGAAGGAAGGGGAAGCCTGGCGTGCTGCAATCCATGGGGTCACAAAGAATTGGACACGAATGAGCAACTGAACAGAAAATAGTATGAAAAATTATTTGAGAAGTTAAGAAGTGATGGAATTAACCCTGTTTGTTCATATTAATAAATATTTTGTAATCTCTTAAAGGTATCTTTACTTGAGAAAGTGCTATTACATCCTGATTATGGCATTAAGAATATATGCTTTTATTTTCATATTAGTCCTGTTACTACAGCTATAATTCAAAGAGGAACTTTGAGAAAAGGCTCCATTCTGGTTGCTGGAAAGAGCTGGGCAAAAGTACGCTTAATGTTCGATGAAAATGGCAGAGCAGTCCATGAGGCCTATCCTAGCATGCCAGTGGGAATCATAGGCTGGAGAGACCTCCCTTCTGCAGGAGATGAAATTCTTGAAGTAGAATCTGAGGTATATTAAGCTTAATTCCTATAATGTAGAATATGATATAGTGATTTAAAATGTCAGTCTATAATGTTACAATACAAAATAAGTAATGTTAATCCAGTACTATAACATGTGTGAGTGGCCAGTGATGTCATTTTAGAGTTTGGCTGTAGAATTTTTAGCAATTTGAGATTGGATTTTTAAATAATTTCAAATTTACACAAAGCCTCCATATTAAAGTTTTAATTGGTGGTTTCATATATGAGTTAAGCTAATTTTATAGTGGAGGAAAAAACCAGCAGTTATTGGTTTCTGTTAAGTAATTCCCTTTCTCCCCCTGTAAAGCCAAGGGCACGTGAAGTTGTTGACTGGAGAAAGTATGAGCAAGAACAGGAGAAAAATAAAGAGGATTTAAAATTAATAGAAGAAAAGCGAAAGGAACACCAAGAAGCACATCGGAAAGACCGCGAGAAGTATGGCACTGTGCACTGGAAGGAGAGGTCATATATAAAGTACAGAGAAAAAAGACAGCAGCAGCCCTTAAAGCCGAAAGAGAAACTAGAAAGAGATTCAAATGTGCTTCCTATAATTGTTAAAGGTGACTTTTACAAGATTTTACAACTCATTTTTTGTCATTTTTTCATATTTTGTCATTCTCTTATTAATTTGGACCATAAGCTGAAATGATTTCAGTATTTTGGAAGGGAATTTTTAAAAGCTGAGATATAATTGACATGTAACATTTTCATAATGATTCAATATTTGTATATATGGTGAAATGACCACCATAGTAAATCTAGTTAGCATCTCTCACTAATACATAAATAAAATTTTTCTTGAACACTTTTAAGATTTGCTCTGTTAGCAGCTTTCAAATAAGCAATGCAGTATTATTAACTATAGTCACTATGCTGTATATTACATCCCCATTACATATTTATTTTATAGCTGGAATTTTGTACCTTTTGACCCTCTTCACCCTTTTTGCCCGCCTCCACTGGGGGAGATTTCCTTAAACAATTTTCTTGTGACTTTTGCTGTAAATGTATATCTGGTTCATTATACTTTGTTCAGCTAAGAAGGTATTTATCATGCTAAACCTAAATAAGAATATATTCCATCATAAATGCCATTCTAGTTACTGCTTTAAATAGATTATTATAATTTTGAGTCTGTTAATTCCTAACTCCTAACATCAATATTTTTAAACTTTTGCTGCATTTAGGTGATGTTGATGGTTCTGTTGAAGCCATTTTGAACGTTATGGATACCTATGATGCTTCACATGAGTGTGAACTAGAATTGGTACATTTTGGTGTGGGTGATATTAGTGAAAATGATGTCAACCTTGCTGAAACATTTCATGGTAAGTTTCCCATTTCCTGTTTAACTGTGTTCCCTAGAACACGCTCTGAACCTTTCACTTTTGTCTTTTTTGCTGGCTGCTGACACCTGACATTTACTCCCCATCCACATTCCCCTTCCTGTTGGCAGTCCAGTCCCAGCTCGCGATTGCATCCTGCACAGGATGTGCAGTACTGCAGGCCCAGCCCCGCTGGTCATTGTTGTACTGAACTCTTGGGGAACTATTTCAAGCCCCAGGAGTGCTTCTTGATGTTTTTTTTTCCCAGTGTACCATTACTGCCACCTCATCTCGCCCAGATCCCAAACTAAACCAAGCTTGGTCCTCTCTTTCACTTAGATTTTTGAATGCTCCTGAAATCTGCAGTCAACCTATTCAGTGTTATCTTTTACTTTTGACTGCCTATTTTTGTTCACTTGTAATTTTATAAATTATATTTTTCTTAGATCAAAAGCTCCTTTTAGCTTTAAATACCTCGAAAGCAAGGGGACTATTTATAAGTCAAACTTACGTTATACAGAATGGGGACTCATGACTGCATGACTGTCACTTTGACTAGGTTTAACATCTAGGCAAAGCACCGATTTTACTGAATTAGTGAATCATTTAGGAAGGAGGTACTTCATGACCTAACTTTATTAGAATTAGTTGTTACCTCTACTACTGAAATGGTGTCTTCCATAATGCTAGCTATTTCAAAGTCCTTTATGGGCACTGACTATACTATTAATGTAAATAGCGTGGTGTGTTGAACGATTTCTTAATGACAAGATTTTCAAGGTGGTTGTGTTTTTCTCCTGACTAAGCCATTTGCTTTAATTTTTTCCCTTATTTTAAGGAAAGTGTTTTGCTTTTGCTTCCCCCATTTGTTCTTTGGTAAAATGGTCAGTTCCATGGTACTTCTTTGATTTCTTAAATAACTCTTGAACTTTTCTAATTAAGTAACTACAGTTGACACTTGAACAACATGGTTTTGAACTGTGGGTCCACTTATACATGGATTTTTTTCAGTAGTAAATATTATAGTACTACAAGATCTGAGGTTGTAGATCTGAGGAAGAACCATATTTATATGGAGGGCCAACTGTAAGTTACTCTTGGATTTTCACCTGTCTGGAGGATCAGCATCCCTAACACCTGTGTTGCTTAAGGGTCATGTGTTTTTTTAACATCGTTTGGTCGGCTGAACACTTCAGAGCAAAGCACAAAAGTTGTGGGCTATAAGATTGTAATTCATAACAATTATTAAAATAATGTAATAATACTTTAGCTATAATCATTTTTTTTATTTCTCTGGTGTAAAAATTAACATTTAGCGTATCACCCTGCACCTTTTGGGAGAAGGCAATGGCACCCCACTCCAGTACTCTTGCCTGGAGAATCCCATGGACGGAGGAGCCTGGTGGGCTGCAGTCCATGGGGTCGCTACGAGCCGGACACAACTGAGCGACTTCACTTTCACTTTTCACTTTCTTGCACTGGAGAAGGAAATGGCAACCCACTCCAGTTCTTGCCTGGAGAATCCCAGGGACGGGGGAGCCTGGTGGGCTGCCGTCTATGGGGTCGCACAGAGTCAGACACAACTGAAGCGACTTAGCAGCAGCAGCAGCTGCACCTTTTGGGCACTTTAAACGTTTCCTAAACGAACATTAAACATCATAAAGAACACTTAAAAATCAAAGAAATTTTCCTTGTTTAGTAAGACATAACAGAATTTATATTTTTATTAATTTGAAAACTAGCTTTCATGAGAAAATATAGAATTTCTCTCTCCTACTTGCTTTTAACTTAAATAGAAGCAAAAAATTTAGATTTTGAGTTTTTGCTTGAAAGACTGTTTAATGCAATATTTGTGCTACTTTATTTATGCTTTCCAGGTGTTATATACGGCTTCAATGTGAATGCAGGCAATGTTATCCAGCAGTTGGCTGCAAAAAAAGGAGTAAAAATTAAACTTCACAAAATCATTTACCATCTTATTGAAGATTTGCAGGAAGAACTGAGCAGCAGGTTGCCCTGCATTGTGGAAGAGCACCCAATAGGTGAGTGTTCAGTGAATGGTACTTCTAAACATTCATACCTTATAACACTTGAAAGCAAAGTTTAAGGGGAAACGTATTTCACTGTTTAAATATGTTCACTCTTCCAACACATATCCTGTGTTCTAGAAAAAATGACTACTGTAGATAAGGGTTCAGCATAATTTCATCTGAATTATAAACACCTGGCCTCTGTAAGGTGTTATGCTTTGGCTGTGAGGATATAAAGGCAATAAGGCAGTAAGAATGTGCCCTCTAGTTAGATATAAACAACTCATAATACGAAGTAGACTGGATGGAGGCATAAAGGTTAATAGTGTTGTGGAAGGAGCCATTGATTGTGTCCTGCAACTGGCAGAGAAATCCACCATAAGAAAACTTACATTAAATATTTAACATTTAAAATTATTTTTTCTAACATATCCTTTGGCCAGATTAAAGGCTAAAATTAATTAAGATGGACTGAATCATTTTATGTTTTTTCCTCCCCACATCCAGATTTTCTTGGTTAACTTTTAATTTTGATGATAGTTTTTAAGTTTCCTGAAAAATTACTGGAAAAGTATACAGGACTCACTTCCAGTTCATTTGTTTACATTTTGCCCCATTTGCTTTAGCCCACCCCCTTCCTCCATACACAGTTTTTTCCTGGGCCATTTAATTGTAAATTTGAGGTATTGTATTCATTTGCCCCTAAATACTGGGTTGACCAAAAAGTTCGTTTGTAAAAACCCAAACGAACATTTTGGCCTACCCAGTGTTTGTTATTTTCTAAAACCACAAATATCAAACTTAGGAAATTGAACATTAATACTGTAAGTCAACAGTCCATGTTCATTGTTTCTATAATGTACTTTATAGCTATATATTTTTCCCCTGGTCCAGGATGACAGATTTTCTTCTTTTTTTTTTAATATTTGGCTGCACCAGGTCTTGGTTGCAGCATGTGGGATCCAGCTCCCCAACCAGGGATTATACCTGGGTCCCTGGCATTGGGAGCATGGAGTCTTAGCCACTGGACCACCAGGGATGTTCCTTGTTCTTGTCTTTTTTGACCTTGACATTTTTCAAGTGTTATAGGCCAGTGCGGAGAAGGCGATGGCACCCCACCCCAGTACTCTTGCCTGGAAAATCCCATGGACGGAGGAGCCTGGTGGGCTGCAGTCCATGGGGTCGCAAAGAGTCGGACACGACTAAGCGACTTCACTTTCACTTTTTACTTTCATGCATTGGAGAAGGAAATGGCATCCAGTGTTCTTGCCTGGAGAATCCCAGGGACGGGGGAGCCTGGTGGGCTGCCGTCTGTGGGGTCGCACAGTCGGACACGACTAAAGCGACTTAGCAGCAGCAGCAGCAGCAGCAGCAGCATAGGCCAGTGACTTTGTTAAATGTACTTTAATTTGGATTTGTCTGTTTACTCATGATGAGACAGTATTTGCATTTTTGGTCCACAATGCAGATTTATTTTAGGCTCTTCTGACCTGCTAAACATGATCACACAGAGATTTATTATGTTCTTGTGGTAAGAGCAATTTGGAAAAGTAATATGAGGATTTCTAGGAGGAAGTGAACACCAAATAGCAGTAACCCTAGAAAACTAGTACATTCTAGTGTGTGATACCATGTCGTATTGGAATGTTTCAAATTTCAGTCAGTAAAAAAACTGAGTTAAGTCAGAGATTTAGTACTCTTAAGTGTGTATAATCTACCAGTGGTGAGCTTAATAAGATGATCCAGTTGAGAAACTGTATTGAAGGATGACTGAGAACTAGCTTTTCACGAAGTAGACAGAAATTACTCAATTTACAATCAACTGTTAGCATCTTCTACTGCATTTTATTCAGCCAAAACAGTAAACATGTTTCTTTTGTTCATTCTTTTGGTAAGTACATTTCCAAGGATTTTTATGCTTTTATTTCTTATATTGGCCAGGAAAATAGAGTGGTGCAATCAGAGAAAATCGGGACTTCTTTACCAGAGTTTGTATTTTTTTCCTCACGCCTTTAATTTTTGCTGTGCAGAATGTCAGAAATTACGTTTTTGTCAGAATTTCTGTTTTCAGTGTACTTAACGTTCTCTTCTTCCTAAAGGTGAGGCTTTTATACTAGCTACCTTCTCTGTAACAGAGGGGAAGAAAAAAGTTCCTGTGGCTGGCTGCAGAGTCCAAAAGGGACAGATAGAAAAGCAAAAAAAATTTAAGTTAATCCGCAATGGACATGTTATTTGGAAGGGTAAGCAACATAAAACTGTTTCTATTATATCCAGTCACTAAAAACCTGATTGCGGGTTACTATCTGAGGTCCTTCTCTACCCTAGTCTTAGCTCAGGTCACCTCTTGCTAACTTGTATCTGGCCTCTGGTCCCAATGATTCCCACAGGATTGTTAGTTCCCGTCTTGATTTTCTAAGGTTCTAAAAATTGACCCCAAACTACCTTTCCAGCCATGTGTGCTAAGTTGCTTCAGTTGTGTCTGGCTCTTTGTGACCCTGCAGACTAAGGCCCACCAGACTGTCCAGTTTTTCAGCAAGAATACTGGAGTGGGTTGCCATGCCCTTCTCCAGGGGCTCTTCCAGACCCAGGGACTGAGCCCATGTCTTATATCCCGCACCGGGCAGGCAGGCTCTTTACTAGGGCCACCTGGGAAGCCCTTTGAGCCATGTCTACTTACTTCCATCCTCTAACCACCTTTGCCTGCAGTGTCATCCTGGTTTAGCTCATCCAAGTCCCGAGAACCACCCCATCCCTTGCAGCGTTACCTTTAAAAAGGAAGATTACTACAGCCACGTAACTTTTCTACCCTTTTCCTTGGTATTTAGCCCCATCATGTAACGTGGAAGAAGTGTAAAACCTGTATAATTTTCCTTGTAGTCTGCCGTTGTAGCAGACAACAGTACTTGCTGGATACTTATTTGTTGACTATATGAACCCTATATTTTCTTTTTTCCCCTAAAGGCTCATTAATCTCACTGAAACACCATAAAGATGATACTTCAGTTGTCAAAACTGGAATGGATTGTGGTCTTAGTTTGGATGAAGAAAAGATAGAATTTAAAGTGGGAGATGCTATTATTTGTTACGAAGAAAAAGAAGTTCCAGCCAAGACTTCTTGGGATCCAGGATTTTAAAATTATTTAAAAATATATAAATGATTAAATGTTTTTGTCTTATTATAGAGCAACTAGTTTTGTTTTCCTGAAGGTATAGTTCACCACTCACTTCTGGTCAAAAAGCTCTACCAAGCTTTAACTGATGTTTAACTGTTAAAATACTACAGTCCTAGGAAACCTTATTTAAGGATGCCTACAACTAGAAATCCTCATATGGGAAAATATGGCTAAAGGAAACTATTACTGGTTTATCACTGAATCTTAAAATCAGTTTTAAGTTTCATGTGCTTTAGTTCAGTGATCCTGAACTGTGCTCTAGAGGCAAAATGAGGTACCAATACTATGAAACCATATATTTTAGCATCAACACTACCAGTAAGTAAACATTAGAATTTACACACTTAGCACTGAATAATAGCATGTACCCTTTGCATTGCAAACAGCAAATACTGAGCCAAACCACCCAGAGACTTGGGATGGATTAATTGGCAACTCAGGAGCTCAGCCTTTAAACTTCATTTGTAGGAAACAAGTATTTTGTTGCTTTTTAAGGCAAGGTTGTAATACCAGTTCACACAAACCAGTGTTTCCCAATCTGCAGGGGTGAGGAAGGACATATATAGTTCTTCCCCACCCCCAGGGGTCATCTGGCAATGTGGATAATTTTGGCCGTGGGGAGGGATAGTATGCTCATGGCATCAAGTGGGTAGAAGCCAGGAATGCTGTTCATTATCCTACTGATGCACACCAAGGCACCTACAACCAAGAATTATCGGTCTAAATGTCAATACTGCTAAGGCCAAAATAACTGGCTTAAATCTAAACAAGTGATATTAAATACAACATAATTCTGCAAAGTACAGGTTACTTTAGAAAATCTGATGCTTAAAGTCCACTTTTAAAAGCAATGGAATAAAACCCAACATTTACATGTTAGCTCATATCTTTATTAACCAATATACAATTACTTGTCTTCTGGTTTGTTGAAACAATAGGTCAGACAACATTTGCCACAATAATGTCTGTCAAAGTGACTGGCCATAAAAACTCCAGCACCACATTCATCTGAGGGACACTCCCGGCGAAGGCGACTGATTTTGCCATTCTCATCCACCTAAAAAGCAGAAACTTGCTATTAAGATAATCTTGCAACATATTCTGAAGTCTGGTTTATAAGTGACTCAAAATATTTATCCTTTAAATTACACGACAATGATAGTTTTTAATATTTACAAACCAAAGCATCCCAAATTCTCACCAGTAATTAGTACAACAAAGAGTTGAGTTTTTAAAGTCCAGCCATGCAAGTAATGGACAGAGTTATGACCTGAACCCAACTGACGTTAGAACCCGAAGCTTAGTTGAAATGAAGTAGCTACAGGTCCTCTCCATTACATAAAGCCCAATCAAATACCGAAACAGGAAAAAACTCCAAACTTCTTTAATAAAAAAGAGTTTGAAACCAGAAATGCAAACAAAATTATTCATCTATAGACAAAAAACTTATTTGGCCCACCTTATAGTATTTCAGAACAGCCAATTTAACCTTCTTTCTCTTATGCTTGTTCTTCTTGGGAGTGGTGTAAGACTTCTTCTTCCTTTTCTTAGCGCCACCACGAAGTCTCAACACTAGATGAAGAGTGGACTCCTGTTATTGAGCAGAGAATGAAACAGGCTTTAAAAATGCCTACATTAATGCTAGTGTTCAGAGAAGGGACAACTAGCATCGTGCACCTTCTAACTGGATGTCAAGCACACCCACAGATGATGGAATGTTGGGGGGGCAGTTATCTGATTCTTATATAAACTGCTATAAAAAGGTTAAATAACATCATGGGATGCAATGTGCAAAAATCCAAAATGTAGGGAACTGTAGCAGCACTTCTCAAGTGCTGATGCAGGAATCACCGGGGATACTATTGCTAATTGAATGCTCTTCTCCCTACTTTTGAATACTGGTCAAAACTCCCAGTAGTAAGACATATATTTATACTTAACGGGCTGCTTTCCTCCAAACAGACCTTTTGAATGTTGTAGTCAGACAAAGTACGTCCATCTTCCAGTTGCTTGCCAGCAAAGATCAGTCTTTGCTGGTCAGGAGGAATTCCTAATGGGAAACAAGTTGAATACATAAATTAAATGATAGCAAATTAAACATATCTGCTCAAGATTTACAATCCTGAATCAAGTAAATGGTACTGACAGTCATCAGTGAGTTTTGACTACAGTAAAGGTGTAACTGCAAATGTTCACACATTTTAATCTCATTTACTCTTAATATATGTTAACACAGCCACTTTACAGAAGACGCTAAGAGTGTAAATTAGCCAGCTCGTTTGAATTTACACACGTGAAACGTAAACTGCAGTTTGGCTCCATGCTGATAAACGTTTGTCTACTGTGTTATTCCAAAAGCATTTTCGTACAACGCGTTTCCCAGCAAGTATGTCTAGGGCCTGTCTACAGATCAGTTTTTGAATCAGAAAATATCAACTTGCCTTCCTTATCCTGGATCTTGGCCTTTACATTTTCTATTGTATCCGAGGGCTCGACCTATGAGTTTTAAAACGCAAACATTGGTACCACAGTAAGAAACTTGAAAGTTCCCCAGGAACCGAGCCGGTGGGGGCCGAAGCCTACCTAGGAGACCCCCGGACTGCGTGGCCGGGCCACACGTGCTCGCGCCCACCTACAGGAGCGCCTCCCTCCAACCGCGCGACGCCGACGCCGGCTCCGGCTACCCTGTCGGAACGCCTTGAGGTGACACGCTCGGACTTCAGGCACAGAAAACGCGCCCTAGGCAAACAACCCTCACTTCAAGGTCAGATTTTAGAAGCCCGGCTCACAAACGCGTTGTACGGCGGAAAGCAGCGCGCGTGCAGAAATCCGCCTCAGGCCCTCCCTCCTTCAGGCCGCGGCTTCTCCCCGGCCTGGCCCGTACCTCGAGAGTGATGGTCTTCCCCGTCAGGGTCTTCACGAAAATCTGCATCTTGGCGGCGGTTCCACCTGAGGGTGAGGAAAAGGAGGAGACAGATGAGACCCGGAGACACAGGAGGGGCGATGGCAAGTTACGGGCCAGAGCGCGGCCGCATGCACACACTCACCGCAGATGGCGGATCCGAAAGGAAGGCCCCGCTCTGGTCCACGAGCTTTCCGGGCGCTCCTGGAGGCCCCGCCTCCTAGGCGGCCACACCAAGTGCCTGAACACTGTCGCAGCGGCTGTCCAGCCACATGCCAGACCAGGTCGTGACCTCATTTCTCCTCCCTCTAGCTTAGCTTATTTCTCACTTTATCCTTCAGAACTTTCTCGAAATAATAGTTTTAAGCAACTTAAAGATGTCTTTAAAAGACTTTCCCCCTGTAGTTGACGTGGCTAAGCGGGCCTTTAAAAGGGGGTGGAGTTAAAGGGGCTTCACGAGGAGAAGGGAGGAAATGGCAGTGTCTTCTGGGAATTGTAGTTTCCATTGCTTTCTTTTCGGCAGGACTACTTGTCCCAAGATGCAGTTCCGCACCTCCCGGCTCCGTAGTTACTATCGCCTAGCGGTGGGTTTGGAGAAAGGGATTAAGGTGAGGAGAAAGAGGCAAGACTTCGGGGAGATGGAAACGGGTCAGAAGTGAAGAGGAGGGAAGGTTAAGAGGCTGGAGAAGAGCAGGGGGACCAAAAGTGTCGTCACCCACCAACAGAGGCGGTGAGGGGCGGAGGATCAGCGGTCTACCACCAGAAGCTCCCAGGGCCTTCAAGAGAGGGGCCTTCCAGTGGCCAGCTCCAGGCCACCAGAAAAATAGGTGGTGTCCTCAACCCCTTAGGCTCTCCTAGTTTGCGGAAGAGCCTGTCTTGTATGTCACTACGCAGTGTGAAAAGGTTTAGTATATTAAGTTTCAGGAGTTTTCAGATTTTCAAATGAAGTCATATGGGAAGGAAACCCGATGGAAGTTTATTTACTGCAGAATCTCCAAGTTTGGACGTTGGGAGCTGTAAAAGTCCTAAGAGGAAGTTTTTGGAGTATGTGTAGGGTGCTCTCCTGGCAAGGCAGGCGGGTTAGCGAGCTAAACCTTTGCTACGCGTTTGTGCTTAGTCCTGTTCCGACTGTGCGACCCCATATGCTAAGCAGGCCAGGGCCCTCTGTCCATGGAATTTTTCAGGTCAAAAATACTAGAATGGGTAGCCATTTCCTTCTCCAGGGGATCTTCCCACCCAGGGATCAAACCCAGGTCTCCTGCAGTGCCAGTGGTTTCTTTACCTGCTGAGCCATACGGCCTTTTGCCATGTGTACCCTACTAATGTCTTTATCTCTCTGCCGTTCTCTGCTTCCTCATCCCCAAATTCAGGCTTCTTAATTTTCTCTGTCCCCAGTCGTCTTCTAACCCACCTTTATTTTGCCGCCAAAGTATTCTAAAAAGTAAAAATGATTATGTCATTATGCTATTTCACCGTCAAGATAGAACCCAAATTCCTTAGTGTGATAGTGAACCTCTGCCTTCCTTAGAGCCTAATCTTCCAAAGCCATTACTCGCTTTATGCTTTATTAACATTGAGCTAATTGAAGTTCCTGACATGTTTTTCCTACTTTGGCACTTCTGAGGAATCCATTTCTTCTCTCTGGTACACTCTTCATCCCATATTCTGCCAATTAATCTCCACTTTTACAGCAGAACTCCTTGAGAGTTGTTTATACTCATTGTCTCTTTAATTCTTTTCCTTCCATTGACTGAACCCACTTCTGGGGACAGGCTTTTTGTCTCCCCTCCTATTCCAACTGAATAACTGTGGGAATAACCTCCGTGTTGCTAAATTCAATATCCATTTAATCTTCTTTGACCTGTCAGCAGCGTTTGACCCAGTGGATCATGCCTTTCTTCTTTGAAACACTTTCTTCACCTGATTGACTTCCATCTCCGTAGACCCTCTTTTCCAGGCTGTTTTGCTGCTTCCTCCTTATCTGCTAGACCTCTAAGCTTTGAAGTGCCCCTCAAGGCCCCGTCCTTGGATATCTGCTTTGCTTACATTTCCCAGATCTTTTTCCATTCTGTCTCATAACTTTTCAATATCATTTATATGCAGATGCCTTATAAACCTCTTTCTCACTTGGACTACTCACTTGAACTCCAACTTCACATACTAGCTGTCAATTCATCATCTCTAATAGGCGGGCCCAAACTCCTGATCTTATGAAATTGATCTTCCCATCTCATAGAAGACAATTCTATCTTTTCAGCTGCTGAAGCCAGAAACTTTATGGTCCTCGTTGACTCTTCTTTCATACCCACATTGCATCCCTCAACAAATCTTTTTGGTTTTATTTTTGATGTATGCAGCGAACACTTCTCACAGCTCTGCTGTTACCACTGTTTCAAGCCACCATTATCTTTTGCCTGGGCTGTTGTAATAGCTTCCCAGTAATTCTGAGTTCAACCCTTGTCTTCACAGGGCAGCAAGAGCAATTCTTTGAAAATGTAAGTTAGCTGTCAGTCTTCTGCATACAGTTCTCCAGTAGCTTCCTGTCTCAGAGTTAAGCCTAAGTTCCTATAAGCAAGGCTATCACTCCCACACCAGAATGACTGGAGGCCACAATATTTGACCTTGTTTGTTTCATCAGGATGCTTTCAAACTAGTTTTCCCACATGAAGCAAATAAAATGCTAATTAAACTTCTGTTAGAAAATGTTAAGTTAAACAAACCATTCGATCTTATGAAACAAATGCTTCTAGTAAGAAAAGAGCTTCTTATTGTCTGGTGTTTGGTATTTCTATCCCAGAGGTATAGTATAGCACATGACAGTAGAATTTATTAGACCTGTTCACTCAGAGGTTGAAATACTTATTTCATGAGATCCATGAGATTTTTTTTTCTGATACATTTTATTTAGATCCATATTTGACCTAATTTATGTAAAGCTTTAGATTAATTGATTTTTTTTTCTTTCAGGCTTATCAAAGTTTTGGCTTTGTTGCAAAAGCAAATCAAGACTTAAATTTTCTCTGGTGAACAGGTGTCTACATTGATGTATGTCCGTCCAGGAAATAAATAAGCATGCCGTTCTCCCTCCTATCATTAGTGGAAGTGACAAGGAATTTTTGGAAAGAATGCAAAGATACATAATTACAGAAACTGAAAGAGTGTGCTGTAATGAGGAAGGACCTTCTGATGAATATTACATCATATACCGAAACGTTTTTGATAAGGTATCGTAATGCTCTAACACAGTGGAGTTTTTATGTGGTAGAAATGGTCCATCCTGACAATAAGATTCATACCTTAGTAACACCACTGCTTGTTTGACTACTTCTATTTATCAGTTTTGAGAAATTTGTCCAATTTGTCACAAAGGGATGAATGTGGGAGATGCTATGCTGGATTTATATTACTAGACAGTTAATGAGTGTTTCAGTTATCATAGCTTAAGGCTATCAGTTTTTGAGCTACAATCTGCCTTCAAACATCATTTTGACCTTCCATCTTAGATTATTATCTGATTTGTTAGGAATTGGGCTGTAGCCAGAACCTGGTGATTCTTCATTGTTTTGGGTTGGTTTGCGGTGTCATTAAAACCTTGCTTTAAATTTGATCTGTATTATTGAATTGAGACCGCGCGTAGATGAGCGGTCTATATGGGCACAGTAAACAAGCAGTTGGTGCACGCATGCTCAGTGGCTTCAGTCGTGTCCAACTCTTGGTGACCCCGTGGACTGTAGCCCGACAGGCTGCTCTGTCTACAGAATCATCCTGGCAAGAATACTGGAGTGGGTTGCCATTTCCTCCTCCAGGGGGTCTTCCAGACCTGAAAAACAGAGGTCAGAAAATGCTGCAGTTTTAGCTAACATTTGATTTTGCTTTTTAAGATTTTAGAAAAACCATCTTTTCTTTATAAACAATTGCAATATGGCCACGGATCCTCATTTTTTTTAACCTCACTTTTTCTTTTTCACCTGTCTTTGAAGATGCCCTGACAGTAAAAGAAGTGAAATTAGCGTCCTTTCCTCCTTACCTGGAAGAAATAATTACTTATGTTAAGACTTCTGTAAACTATTTGTCTCTGAGTTAAAAAGCCATAGGCAAGATAGAAGAACTCTGTTTTGTTTAATTTTTAAGCATTATACACTGAGTCTTATTTCTCCTCTAAAATAAAAGTAAAATGCCTCACACTAAAGGAAAAGTGAGCATAAAGTAGTCATAGATACCTAAAAGTGGAATTAAGAAAATGGACGCCTATCCACTGGGCTTCCCCAATAGCTCAGTTGGTAAAGAATCTGCTTGCGATGCAGGAGACCCTGGTTAGATTCTTGGGTTGGGAAGATTGGTTGGGGGATAGGCTACCTAATCCAGTATTCCTGGGCTTCCCTTGTGGCTCAGCTGGTAAAGAATCTGCCTGCAATGTGGGAGACCTGGGTCCTGGGTTCAATCCCTAGGCTGGGAAGATTCTGTGGAGAAGAGAAAGGCTACCCACTCCAGTATTTTGGCCTGGAGAATCCATGGACTGTATAGTCCATGGGGTCACAAAGATTCGGACACAACTGAGCGAATTTTACCTCACTTTACTTCACTTGCATATCCATAAAAGTATAAATTGGAAAAACGAGTCTTTTCTTCCTTTAAAGTCATGTAGAAAATCTGTCTTTAAGAACTGGTACATTGGCAGGTTAGCTTCATTTTATATGTTGTCATGGTCAATGAAATTGTTTTGGTGTTTTAGTCATTAAGGAATGTATTAGGTGAATGTTTATAGGTAGTGTATTGAATAGGTTTTATAAATATCAGAAATCATGCTGAGACTCTACTTGTGTGAAATCAGCAAAGGAAAGTTATAACTGTAGCATACTTATTTTTGCATATACAAATGCTAACACTTGTCACAAGTTTTCACACATGAAGAGCTCTCTGCTTTAAATTAATATAGTTATGGTGAAGTCATTTTGGAGGAGGTGTTGGTAAATTTAATTCCTAGAAAAAAGACAGGAGATTAAATAAAAGGTGATTTCTGTATCTTTAGTCCTTTTCTCCCTACCCCCCAAGATTTCCATTCGAACTATTTGTACGTTATACAGTTATACGTTGAACATTGTGAAGAATCCTATTCTTCAAAACTAAGAGGGGATCTGAAATAGAAATCCTGTGGTACTTAGAGAAACCTTTCTTCTAGCTTCTCAATAAAATAATCTGCCTTTCCATTTTCATGTTATTCTAGCACATTTGGTTGTTAATAAACTATTAATGTAGGAGAAGGCAATGGCAACCCACTCCAGCACTCTTGCCTGGAAAATCCCATGGACAGAGGAGCCTGGTAGGCTGCAGTCCACGGGGTTGCACAGATTCGGACACGACTGAAGTGACTTAGCAAACTATTAATGTCTGCCTTCTCTAATCAACACCAAGCACCAGAAGAGGATTTCTGAGTGGAAGATACTGGTCATCTTTCTGGCATGACCAAACTACCTATCCACCAAAATCAAGACTGCTGCCCAGCAATTTTCAATAAAATGGAGACAATTAATTTGTGGTCTTTCAAACTAAACACTTCACTGTTCCCTGCTATCCTCCACTCCACAAGCCTCTATGATGTGCTGCAGCAATCCAAGACAACTCAGATATGTTAATGGATAGAAAACGGACTTGTTGTAACATCATGATCAGCTCCCATGGGTTTACTAGGATAAACAGATTTCAGAAAGACACTCATGAATTTTTAAGAATGCATAGAAAATGCATTAGAGTAAAGCAGGCAAACTTGTACACTAGAGGTAAAATAGTTTTGGTTGGCCAGCAAAATATTTTAAAATTTAGGAAATTTCACCCAAAGCCCATATTTTTAGCTTCTCCTGAAAACTCTGAACAATCTACCAGCATGGAACTCCCATTCCTTTAATGGCAGTAGTCAGCTGGAGCTTTAAATTGGATTCATTCTTCATTTTACCACAGTCCCCATGATTCCTTATTCTCTTAAAGCCAATCCACTTAACTTTCATATGACCTTCCTGACCTCTTGGCATTCAAGTTTCAGTCTCCATAATAAGGCTTCCCTTAACTCCTCCAAAACATAGCCGTATTCCCCAGGTACAGAACTATGAGGAAGAAAAGGAATGGCACTCATTCCACCTCAGCTCCTACTCACAGGACATACACTATTTGCACAAAACACCACGAGAACACAAAATGCCAGTCACTTTCCAGAGTCCGGCTGTCTCTATAATTCACCCATATCTCCTGAAACTCACTCTTCCTAGCCTTGATCTTCTTTGCTTATTAAGTCCTCGGCTCTCTGCAACCTACCCTTAATTCTTGTTACATAAGCCTCAGGTCTCCTTGCCTTGATTCAGGCATGGTTCTCTAGGCTGAATCCTCTACCTCTGATTTTAAACAGAATTTGGTACTTGTTCTCTGGTGCTTTCTGGTTCTCTTTATACCATTTTTTTTTTTTTTTTTTTTTTTTTGCCATACCACTCTTGCGATCTCAGTTTCCCTACCCAGAACTGAACCTGGGCCACAGCAGTGAAAGCACAAGTCCTAACCACTGGGCCAATGGGGAACTCCCTTCTTATACCATTTCTTGAGAGACCAGATGTCTTTCTGCAATATTTTTTTCTAGGTATTTTCTAGCTATAGTGGAGTATATTATAGACTAGATATGTAGCAGGGGTAGAAAGCATAATTGTATCTTTCAGAGGAAATTGTGGATTGGTCACATTTATTCCTTATATCACTTGACACCTTCTGAAATTCTCATGAGTTGGCAACCATAGATTATTTTTAATGTTTTTGTTTTTTAACTTCTTTAAAGTGTTTCTTAGTTATGATTGCTTTTTCATTTGGGTAATGCCTACACAAGGTTAACCAGAGAGAAAGAAAAATAAAGTAAAAAACCAATAAGCAGAGTATACAATGAAGTCAGGTCCTTCTCATTTTAGAACCTACTTACCCTTTCTTTCTCTATAGTTTTCTTCTTTCCTCCTCTGTAGGTTTCTATTTTCTTCCATTATTGTTCCAGAGATATTATGTACATAAACGTCATTTTAAACCATGAATATAAGATGTGAAGGGTTTTCTACAATTGTACTTGACATCTTGGGGATAGAAATGCAGTTTGGTAATTGAGATTATTGATCAACAAGAGCAGATGGGTTAGAAAAACAGGGAGATAAAGGGAGTCCAGGATTTTAAGTTCTGAATGAAGTCAGAGACTAGATTTGGAGATAGTGAGGGATGATATGTAATTGTATTTAAGAGATCCAGAGTTGGGATAGTTCAATCTGGTATTGGCTTTAACTGACCTCATATAATGTATGTGTTAATTCCTGAGTAGAGCAAAAAATGTTTTTTTCTCAAGATCACAGAATTGTAATGATTCACAAAGATCATATATTCAGTAACCATGAACTGTCTTTAATATCCAGGCATATTGCATATAAGTGCAAGCTCAAATTTGTAAAATTTTAGATTTCTAATTGCCCATCATTTCATTAAAAAAAATTATAATGCTATTTGCAAGGCTTTTGATATATAGTCTTCTAGAAAAAAATTCAGTACCATAGACAGAAAAAAATCATGTTTCAGGTAATAGAATATGTCACTGCATACAAATCCATTCTTACTTCAATAAAGAAAGAATACGACAAATTTATTGAGACAATAAAGAAAGGCCAAAGAACTGCATTTTATCTTCATGGAAAACTTAAAGTTTTGGCAGGAGAGCCCACAGCATTGGTATATCACAAGAAAAGAATAGCCCAACTTCAGGCAAAGTAAGTATATTGGTAAGTAGCCCGAAAGGTGATAACTGCTACTTGGTTTATTAACTAGCCATTGTAACTGTAACTAGTGATTCTTAGTCATCTTCAACTTTTATTTTATTTTAAAGCCATGTTTTTATGTTACCCTTCCTATTGAAATTACTGTATTTTTACTTGAAAAATAATACTAATTCAGTTTGGGAAATTTATAATATCTCTTAGGATAATTGGAGGCACATTGTAGTATCGTAAAATGAAGGATGCAGATAATTGCTCCAGGTAATTTCTTGCATGGAAGGTTTAATGGTACAATTTCATGATTACCATCTGAAATAGAGCACTTAATCTTGTGATGCAACAGAGTAAGTGACCTACTGGGAGATGATAAAACTCTCACTCTTTTTGAACAGTCTCAGATTTTCAGTGTTCCATTTGGTAATTGATGGGTAAATTGTTCTTAGAGATAATTTCAAGTCAACCAGGAAAATTATGTGAAATTTGACCTCCATTTTTGGTGATGTAGCTGGCTAGAGGTTGGGATCACTTCTTGTTGGGAGAAAATGCTACATAAAATAGTGAAAAAAAAATTGTTTTTTTGAAAGGGACAGGAGGCTGATAAGATAGTAACAGAAATATTAGGGCAAAATCAGAAGACAAAAGACAGAGGAGCACTAAAGCTTCTTTGGAATCAAGATTGCCGGGAGAAATACCAAGAACCTCAGATATGCAGATGACACCACCCTTATGGCAGAAAGTGAAGAGGAACTAAAAAGCCTCTTGATGAAAGTGAAAGAGGAGAGTGAAAAAGTTGGCTTAAAGCTCAACATTCAGAAAACTAAGATCATGGCATCTGGTCCCGTCACTTCATGGGAAATAGATGGGAAAACAGTGGAAACAGTGTCAGACTTTATTTTTTTGGGCTCCAAAATCACTGCAAATGGTGACTGCAGCCATGAAATTAAAAGACGCTTACTCCTTGGAAGGAAAGTTATGACCAACCTAGATAGCATGTTGAAAAGCAGCGACTTTGCCAACAAACGTCCGTCTAGTCAAGGCTATGGTTTTTCCAGTGGTCATGGATGGATGTGAGAGTTGGACTGTGAAGAAAGCTGAGCGTTGAAGAATTGCTGCTTTTGAACTGTGGTGTTGGAGAAGACTCTTGAGAGTCCCTTGGACTGCAAGGAGATCCAGCCAGTCCATCCTAAAGGAGATCAGTCCTGGGTGTTCATTGGAAGGACTGTTGCTGAAGCTAAAACTCCACTACTTTGGCCACCTCATGCGAAGAGTTGACTCATTGGAAAAGACCCTGATGCTGGGAGGGATTGGGGGCAGGAGGAGAAGGGGACGACAGAGGATAAGATGGCTGGATGGCATCACCGACTCAATGGACATGAGTTTGAGTGAACTCCGGGAGTTGGTGATGGACAGGGAGGCCTGGCGTGCTGTGATTCATGGGGTCGCAAAGAGTCGGACACAAAACTGAGCGACTGAACTGAACTGAATAATATTGGACTTCTGGGCTCCAGAACTATGAAAGAACAGATTTCTGTTGTTTTAACCTGCCAAGTTTGTGGTATTTTGTTGTAGCAGCCACAGGAAGCTAATAGGATTACTTAACAAAAATGATTTTTAACTTGCAAATGTAATTTTCAACTAAAGGGAATGGACTTAGTACTTTGTGGCCAGATTATTCTATTTAACATTTACAAATTTCCAGTAAGGTTACAAATCATATGCAGTATAAGATTTTATTGATGCTTTGTAAGAGAATAGTTTCTCACTTATGAGGTTAGTTAACTTCTTAGCCATTGTTTTGTAAACTTTCACCCACATTCATGGTACAAAATGATAATTAGCCAAATTACAGTAATAATTTTACCTGTTTTACTTTGAGTGATATGATTAAATAATTAGTTGAAAGAAACATATTAAAAAAGCCTTTCTGATTTTCAGGATGGGACTTATTGAAAATAATTCCTCAAAGATTCAATTGCAGATAAATGAAATGAAACAAGTCAGGGCAAAGTATGACACAAAAGAAGAACAATATTGTACTTTCTGCAAAGATCCTTTAAAACCTATTCCAGGTACAGAATTTTGTTTAAAATATTTGTGAGACATTCCAATTGTTTCCTTAGCATGTGGGATCTTCCCCGACCAGGGATCAAACCTGTGTCCCCTACATTACCTGGAAGATTCTTAACCATTGGACCACCAGCGAAGTCCCTTCATTAAGTCTTCAGTAATGATTTGTTTAAAACTTCCAGCCATTTAGAAATGTATGCTAATGTTTAGTAATCTACAAGTTCATACTGCCGTCTCTTAATTATTTCTTAACATAGTCAACCATCTGACCTATTTTATTAATACTAAGACGTGCTCTTTGAGCACAAGCATCCCACACACTGCTTGTCTTGTTTGATTTTTTCCCTTTCCCTTAGGCATGACTCTCCAAGAATCTGTCAATTTAGATGCTCTCACTAAATACTTGAAACATCTTGAAGGTAAATATGCAGAAATTGAAGAACTTATGTCCAAAAAATATGTACCTATTCAGAGGAAGGCAGATTTAGATGAGGAAATGACTGTGGTATTAGAACGGCGAGATTCAACTGAAAATCTGAACAATGAATTACAGTTTAGGTATGAAAGTTGCATCTATGTTTTAAAAGTTTGAAGCTTTTATTTGTGTTGATTTTAATATTCCACTATTTGATTTTAGGTTCAGTATGTCATTAACGTTTTTTTATCTTTATAGTCATCAAAAACTGCAGGTTGTTTCACAAGCGCTTACTTTGTGGGTAAAATCTGATATGCGCAGATCATTTCAAGACATCGTGGAGAACATTCAGAAAAGTAAAGATTTACACGGTAGATGATCTGTATTTTTTAAGTATCATAAGTAATGGAAAACATTTTGTTTCCCCTTGAAAACTAAAGAATGGGGATTTTCCTAGGCTGAGTTGTAAAAATGTAAAAATGTACTTACTTTTGTTAGGGCTTTGTTACCCTATGGGCTTCTTCCTTCAGCAGTTGGCAGATAATCTGTAAAGAGTAAACTTGATTAGCCAGGGAGAGAATACCTGAAAATAAGGAAGCAAGAGATGGGGAGGCCATTCAGTTTAGGAAGAGGCTGGTACTATTAGAACTATAGCATTAGATTGTTGGTATTAAACATTTGTGTTTGTTGTTTTTATTGATTGATAACCTTAAATATCATCTGACGATGCTGTTAATATTTACAGATAAACAAGGCATTGCTGAAGAACTACTTGAAGAAGACCCAAGCAAGGCAAAGGAAGCTGAAATTTTGCTGTACTTCATTGAAAGGCAAATATTTTAAAAGCTTTGATCTTCCTTAAGCTATTACAGCATTTATTTAATATTTGCTTAAATGCTTACTCAATATTTAGCGTTTTTAGCATCTTTTTGAAATATTAGCATCTTTTTGAGCTGTAGTCTCTAGCTTTTGTATTTTTTAATAGCTACTCTAGTAGACAAATTAGAAAATAAACTAGAATTTTTAGACTATAGATTCTTTATGAAAATAAATACCAGATTGATGGTCTCAGAGATTTTATGGAAGATATAGCTGGACTGTAGTGTTAAGTTTTACTTATATTTTTCTTGTATTCCCTAACCATTGACCTGATCTTACAAAATGTTTTTGAGAATGTCTTCTTTTATTTGTTTGTTTATTTTTGCCTGTGTTAGTTAGGTGTTTGTTGCTGTGTGTGGGCTTTCTCTAGTTGCAGAGAGCTGGGGTTACTCTTCGTTGTGATGCACGGGCTTCTCATTCCCATGGCGTCTCTTGTTGTGCAGCAGAGGCTCTAGGGCACTTGGGCTTTGAGCACTGGCACTTCAGCAGTTGTGGTATGTTGGCCTAGGTGGCCCTCGACATGTTTGATCCTCCAAGATCAGGGATCGAACTCATGTCCCCTACGTTGGCAGGTGGATTCTTAACCACTGGACCACCAGGGAAGCCCAGGAACATCTTCCTGAATCAGATTATCCAAGCCAATTTAGTCCTTCTTTCCTCATTTGTATCCTATGACATATTAGGAAGGCATATTTCTCTCTAATATGTATTAAATTATTATATAGTGTATGCTGCTGCTGCTAAGTTGCTTCCACCGTGTCCGACTCTGTGCGACCCCATAGACGACAGCCCACTAGGCTCCTCTGTCCCTGGGATTCTCCAGGCAAGAATACTGGAGTGGGTTGCCATTTCCTTCTCCAATGCATGAAAGTGAAGAGTGAAAGTGAAGTCGCTCAGTCGTGTCCAACTCTTAGTGACTCCATGGACTGCAGCCTACCAGGCTCCTCCCTCCATGGGATTTTCAGGCAAGAGTACTGGAGTCGGGTGCCATTGCCTTCTCCAATATAGTGTATAGTAAAGGCTTAAAGAGATCTGACTTTATTCTTTTTTTTTAATTTTTAAATTGGAGGATAATTGCTTTACAATGTTGGGTTGGTTTCTGCCATAAAACAGCGTGAATCAGCCATAAATATGTTTGTCCCCTCCCTCTTGAACGTCCCCTATAAGACTTTATTCTTTATTTATTTATTAATTATTTATTTATTCTTTATTCTTTAAGAGGTTGATTCACAGGCTATGAGGCCAATCTGTAATGAACATATGTAATATTCCTAGTCTTCTATGTTAAACAATGTATTTTACTTAATATTATTTCAGTGTTTTTCCTCCTCTGAGGTTCCACATTCATTTGCAACACTCTTTAAATCCACTTTGGCATAGTTTTATTAATAGTGAGGTAAGGGTTGAGCTGGAGACATTTTGCCCTAGGAAGAGGAGTAGAAGCTTAAGTTATCTGAACTATTATCTTTTCTTCTTTCATTTAGTCTCACATTCAGTTGGGAGTCTGGTTACTGGTGGAACAACTTATGCTTCTGAATACCAAGGACTCCTCTTGATTTTCAGCTTTGGCAGCATTTGAGTTCAATTAATATTTACCCTACATTGAGCCTCTAAGCAGATTGCCCTTCTTTCCCTGGTTCCCCTTTTCTTCTGGAGATTATATAAGAGAAAAAAAAAAATCTGAGCTCACTATAAATTCAGTGAAGTTCTTTCCATTTCCTATGGATTATTCTAAGTACTGAAGAATAACGTACATAACAGGTTCAAGTCACCTAGCAGGTGAGAATCTTCTTCTGAAGCTACAAAAAATAATATTAGGGAAGGGAGTGAAAGAATATTTTAGAGAGTGAATGGATCTAATTATAGTTTATTAGAGGTGTTTTTTGTATTACTATACTACTATGTTTAATATGTATTAGACATTTCTAATCCGTTTTCTTTACTTTTTTTGTATACTGTTATATAATGAAATGCAATGACTGTAGGTTCAATGAATTAATCTCACTTGGGGAATATGAAAAGGCAGTTTATTTTGCAGTGAATGGTCCTAGAAGAATTCTTCAAAACATTGGGACAGTGAACAAATTTAAGGGTAAGCCTTTCTCTCTGAATCTTACATGTATATGCTAATTATACTTTTTTCCCCCCTGATAGAATGGGATGAATATTGAACTGGAAAATAAGATGCAGGCTCCAGTCCTATATCTATCATTTACTCAGTTTCCTTACCTGTAAGATTAAGGAGTTTGATTAGGCTTTCCCAATTAAGTTATGAAATATTTCAAGTGTACAGAAAAGTATGAATAACAGCAAAGATTGAGGGCAAGAGGAGAAGGGGGCAACAGAGGATGAGATGGTTGGATGGCATCACCGACTCAATGGACATGAGTTTGAGCAAACTCTGGGGAATAGTGAAGGACAGGGAAGCCTGGCATGCTGCAGTTCATGGGGTCACAAAGAATCAGAAACAGCTTAGCGACTGAACAATAACAATTCACTACCAAGCTAAAAATGTGAATATTTTGTCAGGTTTGCTCCACTTCCTTTAAAAGCAGCTTTGTTGTAGCGAGTCAACATACATACAATAAACTGTACATTGTTAAAGTATAGAGTTTGTTAGGTTTTGACATATGTATCCTCCAAAAGTTCTCTCTTTGTCCTCAGTGATCCCTCTCTAAATCAAATCCCTTAACGATTATACAGTGGAAGTGACAAATAGATTCAAGGGATTAGATATGATAGAGTGCCTAAAGAGCTATGGATGGAGGTTTATAACATTGTACAGGAGACAGTGATCAAGACCATCCCCAAGAAAAAGAAGTGCACAAAGGCAAAATGGTTGTCTGAGGCCTCACAAATAGCTGAGAAAAGAAGAGAAGCTAAAGGCAAAGGAGAAAAGGAAAGATATATCTATTTGAATGCAGAGTTCCAAAGAATAGCAAGGAGAGATAAGAAAACTTTTCTCAGTGATCAGTACAAAGAAATACAGGAAAACAATAGAATGGGAAAGACTATAGATCTTTTCAAGAAAATTAGAGATACCAAGAGAATATTTCATGCAAAGAAGGGCACAATAAAGGACAGAAATGTTATGTACCTAACAGAAGCATAAGATATTAAGAAGAGGTGGCAAGAATACACAGAAGAACTATACAAAAGAGATCTTCATGACCCAGATAACCACGATGGTGTGATCACTCACCTAGAGCCAGACATCCTGAAATGTGAAGTCAAGTGGGCCTTAGAAAGCATCACTACGAACAAAGCTAGTGGAGGTGATGGAATCCTAATTGAGCTATTTCAAATCCTGAAAGATGATGCTGTGAAAGTGCCGCACTCAATATGCCAGCAAATTTGGAAAACTCAGCATTTGGCCACAGAACTGGAAAAGGTCAATTTTCATTCCAGTCTCTAAGAAAGGCAATGCCAAAGAATGTTCAAACTGCCACACAATTGCACTCATCTCACACGCTAGCAAATTAATGATCAAAATTCTCCAAGCCAGGTTTCAACAGTACTTGAACCGTGAACTTCCAGATGTTCAAACTGGTTTTAGAAAAGGCAGAGGAACCAGAGATCAAATTCCCAACATCCGTTGGATCATCGAAAAAGCAAGAGAGTTCAAGAAAAACCCCTACTTCTGCTCTATTAACTACGCCAAAACCTTTGACTTTGTGGATCACAACAAACTGGAAAATTCTGAAGGAGATGGGAATACCAGACCACCTGACCTGCCTCCTAAGAAATCTGTATGTAGGTCAAGAAGCAACAGTTAGAACTGGACATGGAACAACAGACTGGTTCCAAATTGAGAAAGGGGTAGGTCAAGGCAGTATATTGTCACTATGCTTATTTAACTTATATGCAGAGTACATCGTGGGAAATTCCGGGCTGGATGAAGCACAAGCTGGAAACAAGATTGCCAGGAGAAATATCAATAACCTCAGATATGCAGATGACACCACCCTTATGGCAGAAAGTGAAGAAGAACTAAAGAGCCTCTTGATGAAAGAGGAGAGTGAAAAATCTGGCTTAATACTCAACATTCAAAAAATTAAGATCATGGCATCCGGTACCATCACTTCATGGCAAATAGATGGGGAAACAATGGAAACAGTGAGAAACTTTATTTTGGGGGGTTCCAAAATCACTGCAGATGGTGACTGCAGCCATGAAATTACAAGACGCTTGCTCCTTGGAAGAAAAGCTATGACCAACCTAGACAGCATATTAAAAAGCAGAGACATTACTTTGCCAACAAAGGTCCATCTAGTCAAAGCTTTGGTTTTTCCAGTGGTCATGTGTGAATGTGAGAGTTGGACCATACAGAAAGCTAAGCATCAAAGAAATGAACTGTAGTGTTGGAGAAGACTCTTGAGAGTCCCTTGGACTGCAAGGATATCCAACCAGTCTATCCTAAAGGAAATCAGTCCTGAATATTCATTGGAAGGACTGATGCTGAAGCTGAAACTCCAATACTTTGGCCACCTGTTGCCAAAAACTGACTCATTGGAAAAAAACCCTGATGCTGGGAAAGATTGAAGGTGGGAGGAGAAGGGGACGACAGAGGATGAGATGGTTGGATGGCATCACCGACTCAATGGACATGAGTTTCAGCAAGCACCAGGAGTTGGTGAAGGACAGGGAAGCCTGGTGTTCTGCAGTCCATGGGGTCACAAAGAGTCGGACATGACTGAGTGACTGAACTAAATTGATCCCTCTTTCCCACTACTCCCCTCCCTGCCACTGGTCTCCTTCACATGGCTTCTCTTATCTGCTATCAATCACCAAAGATTAGTTTGCATTTTCTAGAATTTCATATAAATGAATTATAATGTAGGTATCCTTTTGTTTTTTATCTACTAAACCCCAAACAGAAACTGCTTATCTAACTGGAATAACCACTCTTGGTTCAATTCTTTACAACAGACTTCTAATATTCCTAGAAATAAGATGTTCTAATGATCAATTTTAAAATTACTTGTTACACAGTATACCACAAACCATAATCTGAAATCATAGAGCAACAAAAAAATGCAGCCTGAAAAACAAAAAAACAAAACCAAAAAGTATAAGTGTAAAATTCTTTTGTTTATATTTTCAAGTTTATTTCAGAAACAGTGAGAAAATTAATTTCTGTTGTTTTTTTAAAGGCACCCAGTATGTGGTGACTTGTTACAGGAACTCTAGGAAACTAATACAGTGTATGTATGTGCAGTGTGTATGTGTGTATGAGGGGTGCATATAGCTTCCACAAATGCTTCCAGAGATGTTCATCTTGCTCTTCTCACTCCACACTTGGGACCTTTCCTGCCATACTACATAAGTATGCAGTTATCTTTGGAGATGGCTAATGTAATAGTATTCATGCACTCTCCAGATTCAACTGAAAATAGAGGCTACTAATTTACTGTTCCCTTGGGCAGGAGAAATTGTCTTGAAATTATTGACAGCCTTTTTAGAATGGTGGTTCACTATTGTTTTTCTTCACTTTTGCCCTATTCTATAAGACAGCCAAATGCACTACAAGAAATTTAGTAGGTATGCTTTTTTGACTGATTTCTTGCACTGAGCATAATTATTTTGGAATTCATCCATGTTATTGCATCTATCAATAATTTATTTTTCGTTGCTGAGTAGTGTTCTATTCTGTGAATGGAAATGCTTTATCAGATATTTTCTACCAATCTGTGGCTTGTCTTTTCATTTTCTTAACAGTGTCTTTCTAAGAGTAGAAGTCATTCATTATGTTGAAATCTAATTTACAATTTTTTTTTATGGATTGAGAATTTAGTGTAGTACCTAAGAAATCTATGTCTACTCTGCAGAGATTTTTCTTCTATTTTTTCCCCTAAGGATTTTATAATTTTAGGTTTACATTTAAGTCTGTTATCCAGTTTGGGTTAATTTTTATATATGATGTGAGGTATGGGTTAAAGTTTTTTTTTCAAAGTTTATTTTTGCTGATAGCTATTTAGTTATTCCAGGATAATTGATTTAAAAAGACTTTCTCCACTCATGTACCTTTGTACCTTTGTGACAAACTGATTGTCTATTCTATTCATTGATCTGTTTATCTTGAAGCTTGTACTACACTGTCTTGATTAATGTAAGCTTATAGTAAGTCTTGAAATTAGATTGTATTAGTCTTCAAACTCTGCTCTTCTTTATCAAATTTGGTTTGGCTATTTTAGGTCTTTTATATTTCTGTTTAAATTTTTGAAGTCAGCTTGTAAATTTCTTAGAAAAAAAAAAGATCTACTAGGAATTGCATTGAATCTGTAGTTCAACATGGGGAGAATAGACAGTGAACAATACTGAATTTTATGACCCAGTGAACCCATAAACGTGGTCTATCTCTCCATTTTTGCTTTTAGGGTTTTAAAAAAATTTAGCAGTGTTTTATAGGTTATAGTGTTCTATTTTTTTTTTTTAACATTGAAATGTTCAATTTTTACTCAGAAATTTTGAGATATCTTGCAAGTAACCAGGAACTCTTTCTTTGGATGTGCTCTCAACTTAGTATAAGTTAAAAGTGATAAAAATTTTTAAGTGATATTGGTATAGTCCTGAGTTTCTTTCTCTTCTCCCTTTGTCTTAGTCTACTCAAATTATGGCTTGCAAGTTTCAGTAAAAATCAGTGCTTGCAATTAATGCTTAAATAGTGTAATTACCAGTGAAATTGAAAAACAGCCAACTTTTATTCATTTACTAGGTATGTGGATCTTACTCTAAGAAATTCACCAAAACTAGATTGGTGATAACTCACTGAGGGTTTCGTAGAATCACAAAATATTAAGTAAGACATTAAGTGAGATCCTAGTTCCCTGACCAAGGATTGAACCTGGGCCCACAGCAGTGAAAGCACTAAGACCTAAACACTGGACCACCAGGGAATTCCCATCTTTTACCTCCTTCTGGAGGCTCTGAATAGATTTCCATTCCATGCTGCTCTCATAACTTTTAAGTCAGCAAACTTTGGCATTCCTTGACTTGAGTCTCTCTAATCTCTGCCTTGGTTTTCACATAGCGTATGCTATTTAGTCATTGTTGTTGTTCAGTTGCTAAGTCATATCCGACTCTTTGCAACCCCATGGACTGCAGCACACCCAACTTCCCTGTCCATTATCCAAAATATAAAGTTTAATCCACAAGCATTAGTTAAAAATTACAAATGTTAATATATAACTTTAGATTAAAATTTTTAGAAAATGATATGAGATGAAAATAAGAATGTGAAGTAAGAAAAAGTAAATTATTACTTAAAAGTATTTGACTGAAAACCTTTTCTTTTCTTTGTAGCTGTTGGAAAAATTAGAGGAAAACCTTCCCCATTACTCTTATTTTTTGAGGCTATCTTTAGCATAAGTCATGCTTTTAGACATCCTGTTGATGCAGTGCTAACTCTGGAAGGAATCAAGTGTGGATTGTCTGAAAAACGTTTAGACTTAGTCATCAACTGGGTCACCCAAGAAAGGTAAGCAAAGTTATGCTTTTAACTTGATTTTGAAATTTGCTTGATAAAGCATTTATCAAGCATAAAAAGTTCTCAGAATTTTAATGGTTTTCTTGTCAGTACATTATTTGAGCATTTATTTCAGATCTCTATTGCAATTTATCCAAAAGTATTTACTGAGCATTCACGGATGAAGTAATAAGGCCTAGTCACAACGAGCTCAGAGGTCAGGAGTTGCCTCAAGGCAATTGACAAGATGATTTGTGACCAGTTATTGGTACATGGAAGTTGATCAATAAGGATAGAAAAGGGTTGATCAGTATCATGCTGCTCAAAGGGATAACTTTATTTCAGACAGGCTATGGATACATGTAAAGGATAAGCCCAGGAGAAAACTTAAAAGCAGGAGGGACGTGAACCAAGGTAACATTTAAAGAACATACAAACCAGCAAGCACAGGCAGGAGGTGGCTTCTTGGAGTTGTCTTGGCACAAATTGGCAGACTTGTACCAGGGTTGCCTTGGATTGGGTTCCCTGGAACCAAGGCCTCAGACAGGAATTTGGGTGTTCATGAAGGATGGCTTCTCAAGAGAAACCCGTAAGGAACTGAGTAAAGCAGAATAGGGAAATGAAAAGAGCCAAGCAAGGATGTGACCTCAGGCAAGTATTGACTTTATTTACAGAGGGACACCTCTGAAGCATAAAGCACATCACAGAGCTGTTCCCACTTGATGGAAAGGGCCAAGCTTCTGTGCTTCTCCATCAGTTAGTCAAGGGCTGTGGGCTGCCTGGATAGGGTAGGAATACATAACTTTCTGGGCATGGTGGCTCCCACTAGCCCTGGGTAATCCCTTATGGAAGGCAAGCACCTGTGAGCCACTGAGAGCCAATACCTAGAGCAGCTGGGGAAGGGTATGCTGACTCAGTAAGGAGGATTTGGGCAGGACACCAAAACAGCATCTGCCTTAGTCAACCATTTGCATAATACAGATCTCTTTGCTTTTCACATTAAGTTCACTCCATCCAGGCACAGCTCCTCTAGGATTCTGTGGTCATAATTCTTGGGGAAACTTATAAGAGGAGGGTGAGCAGGATGAATTATAGTCCTTGTTACTAAGTCCTAGGACTGTAATTTGCTTTTTTACAGCTTTATTGAGATATAGTTTATATATAATAACCTATATATATTTAAAGTGTACAATTTGATGAGTTGTTTAAAAACAGCATTATGGAGATATAATTGATATGCAGTAGGCTGCACATATTTAAGGTGTGTAATTTGACAAGTATTGACATATAGTTGCTCAGTCGTGTCTGACTTTGTGATCTCATGGACTGTAGCCTGCCAGGCTCCTCTGTCCATGGGATTTCCCAGGCAAGAATACTAGAGTGAGTTGCCATTTTCTTCTCTAGGGGATCTTCCCAACGTAGGGATCAAACCTGAGTCTCCTGCATTGCAGGCAGATTCTTTACTGCTGAGCCACCAGAGAAACCCTGTTTTGTCATATGCATGCATCCTTGAAATAATCAGCACAATCAAGATGCTAAATATATCCACGACTCTCAAATGTTTCCTTATGTCCCTTTGTAATGCCTCTTCTTTCCTTCTACCACCTCATTCTACCCTCCTCCCCATCTCTAGATAACCACCGATTTGCTTTATATTATCCTAGTTTCATTTTCATTTCCTAAAATTTTACATATATATATATATATATTATTGGATATTCACACATTGTATATTCTTTTTTTTCCTTTGTCTGGCTTCTTTCATTTATAATTACTTTGAGATTCATCCATATTAATTGATACTGATTATTTTTCTTCTCTATCACCCATTTCAGAGTCTTCTTACGTATATTTCTTTTGATCTTGATGGCTTGTCTGGTAGAATGACTGTGGTTACCATGCCTTTATCAAACCATGGGTTTTTTTTTTTTTTTTAATTATTTTATGTTGGAGTATAACTGATTAACAATGTTGTGTTAGTTTCAGGTGTAGAGCAAAGTGATTCAGCTATACATATACATGAATCTGTTCTTTTTCAAATTGTTTTCTCGTTTAGAAACCATGGTTCTTGATTTACCCACTAACTGTTTTCATTTGGCATGGGACTACCCAGAGATATAATAGTAGATCATCTTTCACTTGTAACAGACAACATTTGTATAACAAATGAATAACATTTGAAAAACAGCTATTGGGTTGTGCTAAAGATGGAGTATTTATCCATGGAGTATCAAAGACTGTTTAACTAGAGATACTCATCATGAATCTGTATTCTGACAGACTCACCAAGTCATAAGTTCAGATGGGCTCAGAAGAGTCCATCCAAAATCAAGCATGACCAAGATCGTGCTCAATCAGGCCCAGAGCACACAAGTAAGCTTCATGAATAAGTGGCCCAGACCCCATGTCAATTCCTACCGTCTTATGGGTACTGATACTACTTCCACAGCTTGTAACTAAGGGCTCATGCAAGGGTGAGGTTACCTAAGATAAGCAGAAAGGAGAAGGAAAAAAACCCAAACTTTGTTTCTGAAAGGTTAAGATGGTGTCTGGGTGATGCCCCAGGTAAATAGCAAGGAGGGAACACAGCACCACCCATCAGGAAAATTGGATTAAAGATTTACTGAGCATGGCCCTGCCCATCAGAACAAGACCCAGTATCCCCCTCAGTCAGTCTATCCCATCAGGAAGCTTTCTAAGCCTCTTATCCTTCTCCATCAGAGGGCAGACAGAATGAAAACAATCACTGAAAACCAATCTAATCATATGGACCACAGCCTTGTCTAACTCAGTGAAACTATGAGCCATGCCATGTAGGGCCACCCAATATGGACATGTCATGGTGGAGAGTTCTGACTCCAAAATGTGGTCCACTGGAGAAGGGAATGGCAAACCACTTCAGTATTCTTGCCTTGAGAACCCCATGAACAGTATGAAAAGGCAAAAAGATAGGACACTGAAAGATGAACTCCCCAGGTTGGTAGGTGCCTAGTATGCTACTAGAGATCAGTGGAGAAATGACTCCAGAAAGAAGGAAGAGATGGAGCCAAAGCAAAAACAACACCCAGTTGTGGATGTGACTGGTGATGGAAGCAAGGTCTGATGCTGTAAAGAGCAATATTGCATAGGAACCTGGAATGTTAGAAGTGGTCAATCAGGAGATGGCAAGAGTGAATGTCGACGTTTTAGGAATCAGCAAACTAAATGGACTGATGGGTGAATTTAACTCAGATGACCATTATATCTACTACTGTGGGAAAGAATCCCTTAGAAGAAATGGAGTAGCCATCATAGTCAACAGAAGAGTCTGAAATGCAGTACTTGGATGCAATCTCAAAAAAGACAGAATGATCTCTGTTCATTTCCAAGGCAAACCATTCAGTATCACGGTACTCCAAGTCTATGCCCCAACCAGTAATGCTGAACAAAACTGAAGTTGAATGAGTCTATGAAAACCTACAAGACCTTCTAGAACTAACACCCAAAAAGATGTCCTTTTCATTATAGGGGACTGGACTGCAAAAGAAGGAAGTCAAGAAAAACTTGGAATAACAGGCAAATTTGGCCTTGGAGTACAGAATGAAGCAGGGAAAAGGCTAATAGAGTTCTGCCAAGAGAATGCACTGGTCATAGCAAACATCCTCTTCCAACAACACAAGAGAAGACTCTACACATGGACATCACCAGATGGTCAGCACCGAAATCAGATTGATTATATTCTTTGCACCTAAAGATGGAGAAGCCCTATACAGGAAGCAAAAACAAGACCAGAGGCTGACTGTGTCTCAGATCAAGAATTCCTTATGCCAAATTCAGAGTTAAATTGAAGAAAGTAGGGAAAAACCACTAGACCATTCAGGTATGACCTAAATCAAATTCCTAATGATTATACAGTGGAAGTGAGAAATAGATTTAAGGGACTAGATCTGATAGACAGAGTGCCTAATGAACTATGGACGGAGGTTCGTGACATTGTACAGGAGACAGGGAGCAAGACTATCCCCAAGAAAAAGAAATGCAAAAACGCAAAATGGCTGTCTGAGGAGGCCTTACAAATGGCTGTGAAAAGAAGAGAAGCAAAAAGCAAAGGAGAAAAGGAAAGATATACCCATTTGAATGCAGAGTTCCAGAGAATAGCAAGGAGAGATTAGAAAGCCTTCCTCAGGGATCTGTGCAAAGAAATAGAGGAAAACATAGAATGGGAAAGACTAGAGATCTCTTCAAGAAAATTGGAGATACCAAGGGAACAGTTCATGCAAAGATGGGCTCAATAAAGGACAGAAATGTTATGGACCTAACAGAAGCATAAGATATTAAGAAGAGGTGGCAAGAATACATAGAAGAACTGTACAAAAAAGATCTTCACGACCCAGATAATCATGGTGGTGTGATCACTCACACTTACCTAGAGCCAGACATCCTGGAATGTGAAGTCAAGTGGGCCTTAGGAAGCATCACTACAAACAAAGCTAGTGGAGGTGATGGAATCCTAGTTGAGCTATTTCAAATCCTAAAAGATGATGCTGTGAAAGTGCTGCACTCAATATGCCAGCAAATTTGGAAAATTCAACAGTGGCCACAGGACAGGAAAAGGTCAGTTTTCATTCCAATCCCAAAGAAAAGCAATGCCAAAGAATGTTCAAACTGCCACACAATTGCACTCATCTCACACACTAGCAAATTAATGCTCAAAATTCTCCAAGCCAGGCTTCAATAGTACGTGAACCATGAACTTCCAGATGTTCAAGCCGGATTTAGAAAAGGCAGAGGAACCAGAGATCAAATTCCCAACATCTGTTGGATCATCGAAAAAGCAAGAGAGTTCCAGAAAAACATCTATTTCCGCTTTATTGACTATGCCAAAGCCTTTGACTGTGTGGATCGCAATAAATTTTGGAAAATTCTTAAAGAGATGGGAATACCAGACCACCTGACCTGCTTCTTGAGAAATCTGTATGCAGGTCAGGAAGCAACAGTTAGAACTGGACATGAAACAACAGACTGGTTCCAAATAGGAAGAGGAGTACGTCAAGGCTGTATATTGTCACCCTGCTTATTTAACTTAATGATGCAAAGTACATCATGAGAAATGCTGGGCTGCATGAAGCACAAGCTGGAATCAAGATTGCCGGAAGAAATATCAATAACCTCAGATATGCAGATGACACCACCCTTAAGGCAGAAAGTGAAGAGGAACTAAAGAGCTTCTTGATGAAAGTGAAAGAGGAGAGTGAAAAAGTTGGCTTAAAGCTCAACATTCAGAAAACGAAGATCATGGCATCTGGTCCCATTGCTTCATGGCAAATGGATGGAGAAACAATGGAAACAGTGGCAGACTTTATTTTTCTGGGCTCCAAAATCACTGCAGATGGTGACTGCAGCCATGAAATTAAAAGACACTTACTCCTTGGAAGGAAAGTTATGACCAACCTAGATAGCATATTAAAAAGCAGAGACATTACTTTGCCAACAAAGGTCTGCCTAGTCAAAGCTATGTTTTTTCCAGTAGTCATGTATGGATGTGAGAGTTGGACTATAAAGAAAGCTGAGCGTCAAAGAATTGATGCTTTTGAACTGTGGTGTTGAAGAAGACTCTTGAGAGTCCCTTGGACTGCAAGGAGATCCAACCAGTCCATCCTAAAGGAAATCAGTCCTGAATGTTCATTGGAAGGAATGATGTTGAAGCTGAAACTCCAATACTTTGGCCACCTGATGTGAAGAGCTGACTCATTTGAAAAGACCCTGATGCTGGGAAAGATTGAAGGCAAGAGGAGAAGGGGATGACAGAGGATGATAGGGTTGGATGGCATCACTGACTCAATGGACTTGAGTTTCATTAACCTCCAGGCAATGGTGATGGACAGGGAAGCCTGGCATGCTGTGATTCATGGGGTCGCAAAGAGTCAGACACGACTGAGCAACTGAACTGAACTGAAGTGATGCCAACTTATCTCTTCATCTTTCAGCATGAAGGGTACTCTTTAAACTAATGATCATTATATGGTGCTGTATTGTCAATAGATGTGAGAAATAAAGAGTGGCCCTGATCAACTATCACTCCCAGGAGCCTGCTTGGAGAGTGTGTTAGCCAGTGTTCTCCAGAGAAACAGAAAAAATAAAATAAGAAATGGACTCATGATTGTATAGGCTGAGAAGTCCCCACATCTGCAGTTGGCAATCTGGAGACTCAAGATCATCAGTGGTTTAAGTTCCAGTCTAAAAACTGGCAGCCTTGAGACCCAAAGGCAGGAGAAGACTGGTTTCCCAGCTAAGTAGTCAGGCAGGAAGAGTTCCCTTTTACCTGAGTCGGTGTCAACCTTTTTGTACAATTCAGACCTTCAACTGAATGGTTGAGGGCCACCCACATTCAGGAGAGCAATCTGCTTTACTCAGACTGCCATTTAAAGTGTTACTCTCTTTAAATACATTCTCACTGACGTACCCCAAATAATATTTGACCAAATACCTGGGCCCTCTGTGTCCCAGTCAACTTGACCATTGAGCATAAATTTCTTTATTCTAAATAGGACAATTTGATTTAACTCTAGAGCACTCAACTCAACTCTAGAGCACTTATAAGCTAATTAACATTGTTTGGATTTTCCGTGTTTGGGATTTCTTCTATTTAGATTACCTTAGTTTCAGTTCAGTTCAGTTCAGTCACTCAGTCGTGTCCAACTCTTTGCGACCCCATGAATTGCAGCACGCCAGGCCTCCCTGTCCATCACCAACTCCCGGAGTTCACTCAGACTCATGTCCATCGAGTCAGTGATGCCATCCAGCCATCTCATCCTCTGTTGTCCCCTTTTGCTCCTACCCCCAATCCCTCCCAGCATCAGAGTCTTTCCCAATGAGTCAACTCTTTGCATGAGGTGGCCAAAGTACTGGAGTTTCAGCTTTAGTATCATTCCTTCCAAAGAACACCCAGGAGTGATCGACCTTAGTTTAGACACTATAAAAATCATTACAACTTTACTCCATACCATATTGGCAACAATTGATTTTAAAATGTTAGATTTCAGTCTTCTGGCAGTATTTTCATTTTTTCTTAAGCTTTGATGGAACTATGTGGTAAAACTATGCACTAAAATTAGAAGACTGTGGATAACTATGGATTATACCTATTCATACATTTCAAGTCTCCATTAGGAAATCATAGAAACAAAAATCTTACCTTTTTCCCAAAAAATGATTGGATGAACTACTACTGAAAATATGCTACAAATTAAAAGTAAGGCAAAGCCTTTTAAGAGTATGAACTCAATATACTAGTTTATAGAAAAAGCGTTTAGGTTATTTATAAACCATTATAAATGATGCCCATTCTTATGAAACATGCCATATAGAAAGAAGGATTCCCAATGATTTTTAATGAACTAATTATTAAAAATGTGTGAAGATAAGCTGCACATCAGTAAAAATGTGTGAAGATAAGCTGCATTTTATCTTTATTTAATCTACATTTTTTCTTAATCTCTATTTAGATAGAATACTGTTTTTTATATATTAGAATGTTTCTTTTTTTTTTTTGGATCCAGAGATGATAGAAAAGAATACTCAAGGCAAATCACACTTTTTATTCTTAGCTTCTGTCCCCTGATCTCTGACTCTGATGACCTGGCCCTTACCACATAGCTGCCTTTAAAAGTGCTTCAGTTCTTTTCCTGAAGCTCAGCACAGAGCCAGCCCTAGAACAACCTGGGTTATGGACTAAACTTGGCTCTCTTAGTCATTCCTACCAGGAAAAGTCTAATCACTTGACCCACAAAGCCTAAATTTAAGAAATGATGCTTTGTTGATATTAAAATCTCCAAATTGCAGACGTTGCCCATAGAAAGGAAAAATACTCTAGAATATTAACTTTACAAACCCAGTCCTATAAGATAACAATAAATGAATATCATGCGTAGATTTGGTGATTACCTTTATTTTGACTTCTGAAAAATTTACAGCACTGGAGTGGGTAGCCTCTCCCTTCTCCAGGGGATCTTCGTGACCCAGGAATCAAACCAGGGCCTCCTGCATTGCAGGTGGATTCTTTGACCAACAAAGTTATCAGGGAAGCCCACAGTCTGGCTTATAATCAAGTATACCTTAGTTTACATGTGGAGTTAACATATTTTATTTATTAGTCATTTGTATTCCCCAGAGCTAGTCTGGTCTTGGGTCCACTTTCAGAAAGATGGTAGCAATAACCCTGTGTACGAGACAGCAAGAGACACTGATGTATAGATCAGTCTTATGGACTCTCCCTCTAGGAGAGGGAGAGGGTGGGGAGATTTGGGAGAATGGCATTGAAACATGTATAGTATCATGTATGAAATGAGTCGCCAGTCCAGGTTCAATGCACGATACTGGATGCTTGGGGCTGGTGCACTGGGACGACCCAGAGGGAGGGTATGGGGAGGGAGGAGGGAGGAGGGTTCAGGATGGGGAGCACGGGTATACCTGTGGTGGATTCATTTCGATGTTTGGCAAAACTAATACAATATTGTAAAGTTTTAAAATAAAATTAAAAAAAAAAAAAAAAAAAAGAGCCTTTAGAGTTGGAAGTTGAGGTTGGAAGAGCCAAGAAGGGGCTTTGTGTTCGTTGCTCTGTCATGTCTGACTCTTTGCAACCCTCTGGACTGTAGCCTGTCAGGCTCCTCTGTCCATGGGATTTTTCAGGCAAGAATACTGAAGTGGGTTGCCATGATGAGGTAATTAGGGAGAGAAGAGGGGAGGGAGGTTCCCAGGCTCATTTCCCAGCCTGGTTCAGGGTGCCTCTCTTACCCCCAGGGCTAGCATCCATAATTTTCTTCCCCTCCTTTTCCTTCAGGGACAATTCCATTCTTTTGGGGCTTGATCCTCCTTCTCCCTTTGGATAATTTTCTTTTTAATCATACTCTTTGCATCTCATCATCCTTTTGGAAAGTGACAAGCGAAGACAGAACAGTCTTTTTCTCAACTCTGGCCTTCTCTCAGGTGGGACAGCATCGTGAGGGTGACCACTGAAAATAATGAAATAATAGTATTAATAAGAGAAATAAATACTAAAGTACTTGTATTTTCATGTTGCTTCAGTAATGTAGTCACTAAAAACAACAGAAATAATGACTTGTTCAACCTCAGGAAACGCTGTGACTGTAGCTACCAAAACCCGTATTTTGGTATTGAAATGTGGAAGTCAGGGAATTGCTTACTACATAATTAATTTGTACTCAGAACCTGCCTTTTGATTTTAGACCCACCTCTCTGCTGTCCCCACCAGCAAACACAGAGGGCTTTACTTAATTTTCAATAAAGAGACATTTTGTAGGGTTTCAGAATTTCATTTTATTATTATTGGTGTTTTATTACATATATGCCAGAGAAGGCAATGGCAACCCACTCCAGTACTCTTGTCTGGAGAATCCCATGGACGGAGGAGCCTGGTGGGCTGCAGTTCATGGGGTCGCGAAGAGTCGGACACGACTGAGCGACTTCACTTTCACTTTTCACTTTCATGCATTGGAGAAGGAAATGGCAACGCACTCCAGTGTTCTTGCCTGGAGAATCCCAGGGACGGGGGAGCCTGGTGGGCTACCCTCTATGGGGTCGCACAGAGTTGGACACGACTGAAACGACTTAGCAGCAGCAGCAGCATTACATATATGCAGGCACTAATATTATGATTAATATTACATAATTGATATTATATAATATTCTGCAGCTATTAAATAAAAATTTAACTAAATTTAACACAATTTCAGTATAGCCAGTAATTAGAAGTGGTTTCTTTCAGTTCAGTTCAGTTGCTCAGTCATGTCCGACTCTTTGCGACCCCATGAATCGCAGCGCGCCAGGCCTCCCTGTCCATCCAAATCTTTTTTGGCTTATGCTTATAGTTTCTATCTTCCCTGGTGGCTTAGATGATTAAGAATCTGCCTGCAACTCGGGAGACCCAGGTTCGATCCCTACGTCAGGAAGATCCCCTGGAGAAGGAAATGACAGCCCACTCCAGTGTTCTTGCCTGGAGTTACTGTGTAGTACATATGATTTCCTTCAATTGTATCTGAAGATGGTGCACTAAAATTGATGGAAAGTAAAATCTATTTAGTCGAACCATCTCAAAAGAGCTGCTTCTTTAGTCTCCCCTAATAGACACAGTTAAGTTCGTTTATGCCCCTCCGCATTGTTTCTTACAAATCTGTAACAATAAAAAACAAAATACTGCTGTCATACTTTCTGTTTCACTTTTTATAGTGCTTGCAAGATGTGATGCTAATTTCAAGCTAAAAACTTTGTCACTGTCTTTAACCAACACTTAATAAGTTCTTACATTCTACAGGGTTTTGGAATCTATATAACAGCTAAGAACATTGAGAGCCTCAATTAAGAGAGAATTTTTGTTTACCTTGAAAATGTAAACCCCACCAGTCTTTTCAAGAGAGTTTTAACCTTGTTTGTAGATTTTTTAAAAAGTTGAGCTCAGTTTCACCAAAATGACTTCCCCCAAAGGAATACACATGCTGATTGTTTTTGTTCTTATGAGTAAATCTTAACTATGTTTAATTTCATCAATTGCCTAACATGGGATTCTTACAGACCATAGAAAATCCAGTTCTACTGTGCTGAATTTTCAAATATTTCATTCTCATCCATTCATTAAGAACTCACTAACGTGTGCCCTATTGATCTGCTTGCTCTAGGCTGACATTTTCTGAGGAGGCTGGGGATGTGATTTTTGATTATGGGGAGCAGGATACTTATAACAAGGCCAAATGTCTGGCTTTAGCTCAGATTATCTACAGTGAATGTGGCTTGCACAAGAAGGCTCTTCTTTGCCTGTGTAAACAGGGTCAGATTCATGGGGCCATGGAATACATACAACAATTCAAGGATTTTACTTCTGGTGAGTGAAAAAGCCTATTATTTGTATATGTTCAGATTCTGGACTTCAATTGTAAGATCACCCATAATATTAGGCAATATTTTGGACTTACATTGTAAAACTTGTTTTATATATACTGGTAAGTAGATTTCTTTAGTAATTTTTAGTGAAAACAGATAAGCTGGAACTGATTGACTTTGATGCCAGACTTTCAAATACATTATGTATTTCCTCAATACATAGACATTTAGTAAACTTTAGATATTTGTACCATGCTATTTAAGAATTAAAAAATATATATATAATTTCTGAACTATAATATAAGCATTAGAATTAGTGAAATAATGTTGATTTTAAAAGTTTAAAACACCTAGGTTGCAGCTAAACAGTGATCTGAGAGAATTGAGGCCCTTAGAGTGACCCAGTTGAATGAGCTGATCTCTTACTATAGTCCAGTTCAGCATTAACCTTAATGTACAGGCAGTCCTGACAAATCCCTATACCCCAGGCTTGTGTCAATCCTGATTTTTCAAGCTATATACTCCAGTTCTAAGAAATCACAAAATGGAACAAAATATAGCACTTTTAGGTCACATTTTTTCCAGGTAAACAATCTTTTATGGTTGTTGAATCTAATCATTTTTGAAGAAAAAATTAACTTTTACTTAGAATCTGGCTTTTAAAGTTATTAGTTTTTTTCATGCATTATGTAACAGCATGCCTGATACAGTTAGTGTAATAATAGCTTAGTCCACCTTTTTACATCCCTGTCTCACTTAAGCCTTATGTTAACTCTATGAACTAGGTTTTGTTATTACCCCTATTTTATCAATGAAAGATAACTATGTGTTCACAGAGAGGCTAAGGCACAGAGAGGTAAGTAATTCTCCTGTATACACACAGCAACGGATCAGAATCTGGCAAGAATAGTTACGACATAATATTTGTTGAATGAATAATTGTTTTAATAGTTAAATTATACAGATTCAGTTTCTGTTTTATTGTTTTTCCTTAGAATTATTTTAGTCAAGGTTTAGACATGGAATGTAAGTTTTAAGTACTCTTGGAATTTTTATTGAATGAAATGTGAAGCTTCTTTTTTTGCTTGCAAAATTTGCCTAACATGAGTACATAGAAATACGATCGACTCATTATCATATTATCCTGTTCTTCTAGTAATGCATTACACTAGAAAATAATTAAATTCACAATCAGCTGTCCATATTCATGGGTTTCACATCTGTGGATTCAAAGAACTTTAGATTGAAAATATTTGAGGGGAAAAAAATTCTAGAAAGTTCCACAAAGCAGAACTTGTGTTTGCTGTGCACCAGCAATTATTTACATAACATTTACATTGTATTTACAACTATTTACGTAGTATTTACATTGTGTTAGGTAACCCAGAGATGATTTAAAGTATATGGAAGGATGTGTGTAGGTTATATGCAAATACTATGCCATTTTGTGTAAGAGACTTTTTATATGAGACTTGAGTATCCTCAGCTTTTGGTATCTGCAAGGGGTCCTGCAACCAATACCCCATGGACACCAAGGGACAACTGTATATTGTACTAATTTAAGAAATAATAATACTTCTTTATAAATAGAACCTTGATACTTATCCTCAGAATTTATTTAGCACAGCATCATAAGATAATAATAACCTGAGGAAAATTAAGCTTAGAAGGTAGAAACAATGTTTGAGAGATTACTTTGCTTATTTTACATTTTAGTGACAAATAGCCACAGCTTTCCAAAGTATCATCCTTGGCCTTAGGAGACATTTGTTGCTGTTGTTCAGTCACTCAGTCATGTCTGACTCTTTGTGACCTCATAACTGCAGCACGCCAGGCTTCCCTGTCCATTACCAGCTCCTAGAGCTTGCTCAAACTCATGTCCATTCAATTGGTGATGCTATCCAACCATCTCATCCTCTGTCGTCCCCTTCTCCTCCTGCCTTCAATCTTCCCCAGCATCAGGGTCTTGTCTAATGAGTCAGCTCTTTGCATCAGGTGGCCAAAGTATTGGAACTTTGCCTTCAGCATCAGTCCAGGATTGACTGGTTTGATCTTCTTGCAGTCCAAGGAACTCTTAAGAGTCTTCTCCAATACCACAATTCAAAAGCATCAATTTTTCGCCTAACCCTAACCCTTCTTTATGGTCCAACTCTCACATCCATACATGACTACTGGAAAAACTATAGCTATGACTATATGGACCTTTGTCAGCAAAGTAGTGTCTCTGCTTTTTAATATGTTGTCTAGGTTTGTCGTAACTTTTCTTCCAAGGAGCAGCGTATTTTAATTTCATGGCTGCAGTCACCATCTGCAGTAATTTTGGAGCCCCAGAAAATAGTCTGTCACTGTTTCCATTGTTTCCCATCTATTTGCCAAAAAGTGATGGAACCGGATGCCATGATCTTAGTTTTTTGAATGTTGAGTTTTAAGCCAGCTTTTTCCACTCTCCTCTTTCATCTTTGTCTAGAGTCTCTCTAGTTCTTTTTCACTTTCTGCCATAAGGGGACATACTCAGTTTGTTAATACTTTCTGGTTTGAGAAGAAAATGGTCTCAGATTTAGACTGTCAGCTTTCCATTTACATTTACAAATCAAAGAAAACAAAAGCAGTACTTCTAAAAAAAAGTCTTTTGTTCCAAAAGGAAAATCTGACTCATAGTGCATCTGTTTTAGAAGGAAAAATTCTTTTCGTCCTGCTCCTCTGCCCCCTTCCCACCAATGATTTATAGAATAAAACTGAGATCCAAAAGATTAAGTGGCTGATCAAGCTATGATTAAAATTCAGGTTTCTTGATTGTCAACCTGGTCTTTTTTTTAATACCACATTTCTTTTCATGACAATTTTTGGATAAATTTTTGCTTGTACTCTTTGTTTAGGTAGTTTTCCTTTGTTTTTTCTATACTGAGTAGGATTTTTTTTTTTTTTTTTGGATTGGAGATAGTAGTGTTGAATTCATTGAGAGCTTTGGAAGGATTGGAAAACGAAGAGATGATTGACAAAGATAAACATTAGCTAGTCCCTCATCATATTAAGCGGAGAAAGCAATGGCACCCCACTCCAGTACTCTTAGCTGGAAAATCCCGTGGACAGAGGAGCCAGGTGGGCTGCAGTCCATGGGGTCACGAAGAGTCCATGGGGACATGACTGAGCGACTTTACTTTCACTTTTCACTTTCATGCATTGGAGAAGGAAATGGCAACCCACTCCAATGTTCTTGCCTGGAGAATCCCAGGGATGGGGGAGCCTGGTGAGCTTCCGTCTATGGGGTCGCACAGAATCGGACACGACTGAAGTGACTTAGCACCAGCAGCAGCAGCAGCATCATATTAGGATGTTGAAATACAGTTTTTCATTTTTGCTTTTAGATGACCTGATGCAGCTAATAAAGTCATGTCCCAACATTGAATTGATTCAGTGTCTTACTAAAGAATGGAATGGGAAACCACCGTATTTATCTTTTGGTCTTGCTGTACTTCACCTGTTCTCTGTAGACATGAAAAAAGTTGGGATTAAGCTACTTCAAGAAATAAGTAAAGGTGGGAAAGGTAAGTGAAGTAAAATTTTGTTGTAGAAGAAATAGTAGTGTGTTGTTTAAGGAAAGGTTCAAGATTATTATGTTTGAGTTAACTCTGTCTTCCTCAGAGTTCTTTCTTGGCATGTTAGGAATTTATAAAGATTACCATGTCAATAATACTCTGTTGGCAATAGTGTATATTTGTTGAGAGGAATGAAGAGAGATTCTTTATGAAGTAGCTTGAGGAGAACATCATAATAATTATAACTGCTATGACTACTCTAAAAACTTTATATATTTTAACATGCATATATTTAATAATTTTTATATATACTTTAAATGTTATTTAGACAAACTTTGTTTCTTGGTCCCAAACTAAATGGCCAAAGTAAAATGGCATTTACCTTGAACCTCACTCTGCTGTGCAATCAAGAATAATTAGATCTCAATTTTTTTCTTTCCTTTCTCTAATTTAATATAGAAATTTGAGCAGATACCTTGATTTTCAATTATTACATGGGGCCAAAGAATGAAGAATAAATTACATTAAAACATATTTGGGAAGATAATTTAGAAATTATCATTACAGATATCAACTAAAATATTTTGTTTGATAGAAAAATAGTAATCATGGTAGGAATAAAATAACAGTGATTACAATATGCTAAATAGAGATCCTCAATTCATTAAGTATCATAAGTAATGAAGGTAATAAATGAATGAGTTCCATAAATAGTCCCAAACAGGATGACTGTAATTGATTTTAAAAAGTAATTATGAAAATAATTTCTTTTTTAAATAAATAATATCATTAGTTTTCCTTAATAAACTAAATCCTTCTTTTATTTCCTTTAGAAAAACATTTGTTATAGAGGCCTCATCATTAAAAGGTCTCTGTCTAGAGGCTGGATGGAGGTTTTGCCAGAGATTTTTTTAAATCCTTAGGTTAGCACTGTTAGGGCATTTATGAAAGTGAAGGATCATAAAAAGTTGGCCATCAGATTTGTTAGCTAGTTCCTAGTGGTACCTTAGAGAGACTGTGAATGAAGCTGGTCCCACAGTCTTCACTTTCTGAGTTCCCTACATCTCAACCTTCAGCATCTGCTGACCTTACCAAGAAGGAGACGAGTGGAAGAATAGGGAATGTGAGAAATGGTGGAGGATTGAATTGAGGCATAGAAAGGTTAATGAAAAAGGAGGAGAAAGAACTAACACTTGAGTACTTACTATGAGCTCAACTGGGAACTCCACATGACACTTAAAGGAATTGGATCTAACAGGAATGGAGTTGAAATGATATCTCTTTAGTTTTGAAGAATTGTTAAGTATGAATTATCAGATGAATGCCGTACTATAATATTGGATTTTATTTCCTCAGATGCAGTTGAACATCTCCTGATAAATGATCCGTTTTGCTCCCTAGAAAAGTGGCAAGAAGTAGCAAATATATGTTTACAGAATGGCTTTGACCAATTATCTAATGACATCATGTCTGTTCTTCGATCTCAAGCTGGGGTTACAGAAATTTCTGAAGAGGATGATACAGTCAACTTAATGCAGCATGTTTTTTGGTAGTTCTGCATCTTAACCAGTTGAGGGAGCCTGTATAACATTTTATGTATATTGGTTGGCAAACTGATTCTGGTATAACTTATAAATAAATCTGGAGTGTGAAGGTCTTAGAAATAAATCATGCTTCTTTTATTATGATGATGTTTAGATTTGTCCTTGAAATATTTATACCTTTGCTTTCTTTTTTTTTAATATGGTCATTTTGTATATTGAATCTTTTAGAAAAATTTCCTATTTTTTCCTTTAAAAATGTTTTAATTTTTATTTTCTATTGAAGTATAGTTGATTTACATCATTGTGTTAGTTTCAGGTATATAGCAAAGTGATTCACTTATACTATATATTCTTTTTCAGATTCTTTTCCCATATAGGTTATTATAGAATATTGAGTATAATTCCCTATGCTAGGGTTCTTATTGATTATCTATTTTATATATAATAGTGGATATATGCTAGTGTCAGATTCCTAATTTATCCCTCTCATATATTGACTGGATAAAAATCTAAGAGCGTAAGTCTGTATAAATCTCAGTTTAAGTATTACTAAAGGCATAAGTTAATATCTAAATATACTCCATTCTGGTGATCTGATTTAACAGCAAGAACTGAGGAAGGTGTAGTAGTATCCTGTCTGTTAGGTGATTTCCCAAACATTAAATGCTATAAGACTGACTTTAAAGGCAGGATGTCAATTCAAGGTTTTAACTGGTGAAAACCTCAAATATAGTAATTTTGTACTACTGACTCAAAGATGTGCTCCAAGCTCTGGTGTTTATAAATGGCAATGTTAAGCTTCTACTATAAAATGAGAGTTTCAGCATGTTCTTATTTAGAGAAAGAATAGCCAAATTTTGCAAATAGATAGACCTGGGATACCTGTAGGCATGGAAAATGGCATTCAAAGCAGTTTTGGATAATTTTAAGTCTCTAAGTATTTGATTGAAAACTCAGAGTTCTGTGTCTTGGACAGGTGTTGATATTCAAAATATTTAATGATCAGCATGGCATAGGCATCAATCAAAACAGAACGGATACCTAACTAATCAGAATAGCTTTCAGCCCTTATGCCATACCGGAGCATGATAGCTAAATGTCAGCCTTGATCATGGAACATGGTAAACATGAGCTGCTATTAGATAGAATAAAAGAGCATAAGTATTTCCCTCCTAAATTATTGAATGTATACATTTTATTTTATGGGCTTTCCCAGTGGCTCAGATGGTAAAAATCAGCCTGTAATGCAGGAGACCTGGGTTCGATCTCTGGGTTGGGGAGACCTCCTGGAAAAGAGAATGGCAAACTTGAAATCAGATAGCTTCATAGTCAAATTCAAATTCTTCCTCTAACTCTGTGTAAAATATGGGCTATTTACCTCCCCTAAAGGTTTAGTGACGTGTATGTTTAGTGTATTATGTAGTAAAAGAACTTAGAAGATAACCCTTATTTTGATGTAATAGGTCCCAGAAACACATAGTCCTCTGGTTTATGCTTACTAAATCCCATATATCTGTCCATTTATACTTGTATAATTATCCCTCTTTGGAGTATTTCATATAACACACCTTACTGCCTATATTAAGTTATCTGTTTACACGAATATGAAGGTTGTTGGGCTTACCTTATAAATCCAGAAGAGTATTGACTGAATTCTCAATTTTCCATATATTGGTAAGCACAGTACTGGAGAATTATAATTCAGTTTTCTAAAATGTAATATTTTTTAAAGTAATACATATGCACAATTTAAAAACCAACAGAAGTGCTGAAAGAATAATATCTAATAATATTTTTATTTCTGTCCTTCATGTTAGCTATGATTTTTGAAAATAAAAGATGAAGGATAGAAAAAAGGAAGAGGAGGAGAGAGGGTATTTCAACAGCATTGATTCTTTATGTACTATGGCTTCACACCTTTTTTCCTTTGAGGCGTATATGATTGATAGAAAGGTAGTATGTTATTCATTGACAGACTTGGGGGAAAATGTATACATGAAGGCCAGTAGGATGGATTAGGTACATAAATCTGGAAAAAAGCTTGAAACAGCAGCTGTTGTTGTTATTACTGTTAATTTTCCTTAGGTTTCAACCAAAATGCTTTTCCTCCACTCATTATTATTCTTCTTTGTTAGCATTACTTTTGGCAGTTTTCCCAAGGAAAGTGAAATTTGTCAAGTGAATCTAAATTAAAACACCGGAGGTGGAGCTAGGAGGAAGAACAAGAATATAAAGTCAAGTAGGGGAAGGACAAAGAGTTGAGCTGTGAACTGTACAGGACTGGAAGCTGTGAGAACCTCCCTATAAGCTGCCCTGAAAGAGATATAACATGAACGTCATGGCATAGGAGCCCATGTTGTAGACCGGCTCTACCATGATCTATCCAGCTTTGTGTCGTTTTTCTCTTGAATTTATTTCGACTAGATAATTCCTTTTGCCATTTACAACTCAAAACTTCAGTAATTCCATAAAGGAATAATGATTTTCCAGTGCTTTTGACCTCTGCCTAAATTGTAAGTATCAAGAGTCAACATCACTGTCAATAACACCTTCTGAATACCTATTTTATGTATGGTCTCTGTTGTCAAGATTACAGCTACAATGGGAAGAGACTGCATATTGTAAAAATAACAATAATTCCTTAGTATTATCTAATATCCAGTCTATATTCAGATTTCACCAGTTGCTTAAACGTGACTTTTTACAGTTGAGCTGTTCCAATTAGGATCTAAACAAGGTTCATGCATTCTATTGTTGTGTCTCTGCATATTCTTCCTTCCTCTCTTTTTTCCTCTCTTGCCATTGACTGATTAGACTGGCTTGTTTGTTATTGGCAATGTTCCACGTTCTAGATTTGTCTGATTACTTCCTTTTGGTATTATTTAACTTGATTTTCTTTTTCCTATATTTCCTATAAATGAAAGTTAGCTGTAAAGACTTAACTAGATTTAGGTTCAACTATATTGGCGAGGATGCTCATAGGTGTTACTGCTAGTGCTAGTGCTAAATTGCCTTCAGTCGTGTCTGATTCTTTGTGACCCATGGACTGTAGCCCACCAGGCTCCTCTGTCCATGGGATTCTCCAGGCAAGCATACTGGAGTGGGTTGCCATTTCTTTCTCCAGGGGATCTTCCTGACCCAGGAATTGAACCTATGTCTCTTAGGTCTCCTGCATTGGCAGGCAGGTGCTTTAGCGCGCCACCTGGGAAGCCCTCCAGGATCCTCTGCCCATGGGATTCTCCAAACAAGAATGCTGGAGTGGGTTGCCATTCTGTTCTCCAGGCGCTCTTCTCGACCCAGGGATAGAACCCAGGTCTTCTGCATTGTGTGCAGATTCTTTTACTGTCTGAGCCACCAGGGAAGCCTGTTCTTGTAAGGGGCTTGAAAATATGCTGCTGCTTCTACCTGGAAGGTTCGTCCCTTTCTTTTTTACCTAGTTAAGAATTTAATTCAGGTCTTACCTTGGTTAAAAAGTCCTCAGGGAAGCCTTTTATGACTTCCTTAATTATGCCATGTTTCTTTTTTCTAGGCTGTCCTTTATTGCCATTATCATGGTTACAGTCAGGGATAGTACTTTTTATTGATGGCAAGAACAGAGCATTTTGAGGGTGTGGAAAATGGGGGAAGGATACTGTGTTAGTTTTCTAGAGTTGCTGAAGCAAAGTACCACAAACTGAATGGCTTAACCACACAGATTTATTGCTCACAGTACTGGAGGCCAGAAGTCTGGGATAAGGTGTTGGCAGGGTTGGTTCCTTTAGAGGATTATAAGGGAATGACTGGCTCTAGGCCTTTGCCTCTCTCTATGGCTTAAAGGTGACCACCTTCTCTATATTTCTAATGTCATCTTCCCTCTGTCTGTGTCCAAATTTCCTTATATGTACACCAGTCATATGAGATTTGGGCCCTCCCTAATGACCTCATTTTAACTCTGTAAAGACCCTATCTCCAAGTAAGGTCACATCTTAAGGTACTGGGATTAGGGCTGCAACATAATAATTTTGGGAGGACACATATGATTCAACCCATAACAGTTACCATTATATCACCAAATCAAACACAGCATTGGCTACAAAGTAAATTTCAATAAGTAGTTCAATGAATAAATTTCAGGCTGGACCTGGAATCTTTCATATTTAGTGCCAATTTTGTGAATTAGCTTTACTCTTGCTTTATTTTATTGGTAAATTTGATTGATAACTAAATATATATATACACAATAATACATTCTAAAAATTGCACAGTTATGACAGTAGAGTACAATAATTTTTCATGAAGTCAATACATTTGTGTAACCAACTCCCAGATGAAGAAACAACGCCCCTGGAATCCTAGAAGCCCCCTTTTGGTCATTACTGTCCCCCTCCCAGAGACAGCCATGCCTGACTTCTTATACCTCAGATGAGTTTTGCCTCTTACTGACTTTTAGGTAAGTGAAATCAAAATGTATTTATTTTTATGGTATTCATCCATGTCATGTAAATTTGTTTATTCTCATAGCTCTTTATTATTCCATTGAATAAGTATACCACAATTCTACCTAGATGGGCATTTACATTGTTTTTAGCATGGGACATACACATAGTACTTTCATAAATTTTTTTGTACATGTCTTGTACATGAACACGTGTGCATTTCTATTGGATTCCTGCTTTGTTTTTTAGGTTGCATATTAATAGGTATTAGGTCATATTAGTAGCTATAGATTTTTGAGTCAGTACTGCATTAATGTTTGATTTATGACATTGTTCTCTGACAGCTGTAATGAAATAGCTATAATAGAAATTTTCCATTGGGTTAGAAATAGCCAAAATCCATCATATTTTTCTAAACACATGACTTTAAAAAGTAGATTTTTTTTTTTGCAGCTGTAGATTCAAAGCAATATTGAGCAGAACATACAGAGATTTCCCATATACCCCGTTTCCCTACATATGAACAGCCTCTCTTGTTATCAACACCCCCGCATACCAGAGTGGTACATTTGTTACAGTTGATGAGCCTACAGTTCTATATCATTATCACCCAAAGTCCATAGTTTACATTAGGGTTCACTCTTGGTGGTGTACATACTGTGGGTTTGGACAAGTTTATAATGACATGTATCTACCATTATAGTATCAGACACAATAGTTTCACTGCCCTAAAATTCCTCTGTGCTTTACCTATTCATCTCCCATAGCATTTTCATTTTTATACAAGGCATCTCTGCCTACCATGTTTGAAGAGAAATACTTTTAAAGTGTTCTCTGTGTGCCAGGCACTGTGCTAGTAACAAGTTCCATCCACTTGCATTTATCTGAGAATGTCTTAATTTCTCCTTCACTGTGTCTTAATTTCTTCCTCACTCTTGAAGGACAGTTTTTCTGGATCTAGAATTCTTGCTTGACAGTTTTGTTTTTGTTTTTGTTTTAGTATTTTAAATAGCACTGCCTCTGAGCTCCAAAGCTTGTTTCTGATGAGAAATCGTCTTATAATCAAATTGAAGCTCCCTTGTATTTGATGAATCACTTCTTTCTTGCTGTTTTCAAGATTCTTTGTTTTTGTCTTTTGAAAGTTTGATTATAGTGTCTCAGTGTGTGTCTCTTTGAGTTCATCTTGTTTGGAGGTCTTTGAACTTTTTGGATGTTTATTTCATGTCTTTCATCAAATTTGGGGAGTTTTCAACCATTATTTCATCAGATATTCTCTCTGCTCTTTTCTCTCTCTCTTTGGGACTTCCACAATGCATATTTTGGTCCCCTTAATGGTGTCCCATAGGTCCCTTAGGCTCTGTTTTTTCCTTCTTCAGTTTTTTTTTTTTCCTTTCTTTTTCTCAGACTCGGTATTTCCATTGTTCTATCTGCAGCTGAAATCTGCCTTTGAATCCCTCTAGTGAATTTTTTATTTCAATTATTGTACTTTTCAGCTCCAGAATTTCTTTTTGGTTTATTTTTAGGTTTTCTGTCTCTTTATTGGCATCTTCATTTTGCTCAGCCATCATTTTCTTGTCTTTCTTCACCTCTCCCTTTAGTTTTTTTTTTGCACATTTAAGACAGTTGTTTTAAAGTTTTTGTCTAGTAGACCTGATATCAGTTATTTTTCAGGGGTAGTTTCTCTTGATTTTTTTCTTCCTTTGAATGGGCAATACTTTTCTATTTCTTTTATATACCTTGTGGGGCTTTTTTTTGAAAACTGGATATTTGAATCTAATAATTTGGTGACTCTGGAAATCAGCTTCTTTCTGGTCCCCAGGGTTTTCTGTTTTAATTGTTGTAGGCCATCTCTATGCCAGAGATCTGTTTGAGGTGTAAACTTACAGTCTTCTCACATCTTTTCTGAGCCCATGCCTTCCTCTAAGTGTGCACAATGACTTTCTAACTTCCACTATATATGGAGTTGCTTTTGAATGTCCTACTCTTTTGTAACTGTCCATAAAAAAGGAAAAAGAAAAAATGGAAGGAGGAAAAGAATGAGTTTGGGGCCTTTAAATCGCCTGGAAGTCACTTCAGCTGGAGAAGGGAGGGACTTGCAACAATGGAGGGAGGTGAAACAATAATAGTCAAAGGCCTGTTTATTGAGCTCAACTAGTGAGTGGCAATCAGAGTTCAGAGCACCCTGTATTTGGAAGACAGGGTTCTTCTTGCCCAACCTGGCTTCTGCAAGCTATCTGCAAGTGCTCCAGGAACAGGTTGCACAGCTGCCTGCCATGGGACTAGGGGTGTGGAATGGGTAGCTGCTACTGTACTAAGAGCTAAAACTGACAGAAATCAATTGCACTTTACTGTCCAAGCCTTCCCCTGGAAGTTGCAAGCCTTCAGTAGACTCCAGAGTCCCAGAATAGTTATGTCAGATAGATTCTGCAATTGTCATCTAGGTGGGGAGACAGATTCCTTGTGCTCCCTGGTCAGCCAGCTTCCCAGAAGCCTCCTTGAGGACTGTTCCCAGGGGATTTGTATTCTTAAGGAGATTGCCCTTTAAAAAAAAATTTATTCTACATTAAAATGTTTTAAATTCTAGCACTTTTTCTCTTTTTGAGCTTTTCAGTTGAAGTAGGGATGAGAGTGGATGAGTGGGGTGAGTTCAGGCCTGGAGTTGAGGGCTTTATTTTCTAGACATAAGATTGCTTTTCAAGGCATTTCAAAGGTGGTATTGTAGTGGATCCTGCCTGTCATGCAGTGATCCCACAGTGTCATATGCTTGACCAGGCCTGCCTAGCCTGGCTGACTTTCCTGTTTGTGCTTTTGCATGTTGAAGCACAGGCTGCCTGCAGAGTTGTTGCTTATACCATAATTTTAGCTTTGAAAAATTCTGGCATACCAGTCTTTTCTTCAGAAAAGTAAGAAATGTATATGCAAAAATATCCCAAGCTGGTCAATTTACTGCCAGATTGTAGAAAGTCTGTTTTCTTAAAATCACTGAGGTGGTTTCAAAACCAACTGAAGAGAGTACCTGGTTATTCTGCTTACACCATATTCAATCCTTGATTCAGAGTTTGGGGATGAGATTATGACAGAGTTGAAAACAAAAGCCATGTCTTTGTGCCTGTAAACAAAACCCTGATCTAGGAAGTAATTATAAGAATTCCTTGTTATTTTCTTATCAGCCCTCTGCTCATGTGTGCTATGCCGTGCTGTACTCAGTCACTCAATTGTGTCCAACTCCTTGTGACCTTTGGACTGTAGCCCACCAGCCTCCTCTGTTCATGGGATTCTCCAGGCGAGATTACTGAAGTGGCCATGCCCTCCTCCAGGGGATCTTCCTGATCCAAGGATCAAACCCTCATTTCTTACATTTCCTGCATTGGCAGGCGGGTTCTTCACCACTAGCTCCAGCCCTTCTGCTCACAGATTCCTACACATAAAGTATATAATTGCTTTTGAAGGGAACCCGTGAGCCAAGGTCAGCTTGCTTTCACTTCACATTTGGGTTTCACTTGTCTTTGATCCTCAGCTCTGCCTCCATCAAAAATAAGACAGTGCATTGTCGGTCAAGCAGCTTGTAATTTTCCCAGGCCCACTGAGTATGAAGAGTAGGAAAATCAGCAATGCTTGAAGCTTCCTGAAGATGTGAGTACATGGACATGAAATTATTTGTAAGTCAGACTTTCTCAATCGCAGAACTATAACATTTTAGGCAGGTGCTTCCCTGTGGTTCAGTGGTAAAGAATCCACCTGCCAATGCATTAGACTTGGGTTCAATCCCTGGTCTGGGAAGATAAAGCAACTAAGCCTTAGCACCACAACTGCTTGGCACACAAACTAGCCTCTGTGCTCTGCAACAAGAGAAGGCACCGCAGTGAGAAGCCCGTGCACCACAACTAGAGAGTAACCTCCCGTTCGCCACAACTAGAGAAAAGCCTGTGCAGCAATGAAAACCCAGCACAGCCCAAACCAAACCAAAACAAAACATTTTAGACAGATAATTCTTTGTTGTGTGAGGCTGTCCTTGCCCTGTAGGGTGTTTAGCGGCATTCTGGCCTTTATCCACTAGATGGCGGTAGCGCGCCCTGCTGCCCCACCCCCTGCACCACGACTAGCGGGGTCAAGCAGAAATGTCTCCGGGCCTTGCCACGTCATTAAAACCACTGGTGTAACTTTTCCTAATTAGTGTAAAAACCCTACCAATCCACAGTAAAACATAATAATTATTCTGTGGGTCAAAGATAGCCAAATAATTGAATGTACTTCCTTTATTTCTCTCCCCTACTTAAATCGTTATTTTACCACACAGATCCAGGAAACATCCTGAGATAAGTGCAGGAAAACAAGCAAATAAAATAGGGCTTATCTCACTTTCAGTTCATAACTCAGAAATATAAATATTTCAAGGATTCTTGGCAAGAAAGAAATAACTGATGTGTCTCGATTTGTCTCATAGGCAGCAGCGCACAACCCCAGAACCTGAGCTGCCTGCCTCTAGCAAGTTCTGCAGAATACCACCCTACTTCAGTTATCTGGGGGGCACAGTAGCTTCTCTGTTCTTGGGAATTGTGCAGCCTCAAGTTTATCCTTTTTGCTTCCCACCTCTTCAGTTAGAAGCCCTGTTATATTTTCAGGCTGTGGGAATGCTGACTTTGAAGAGTAGAAACCAAGGACAGTGCCCTTGTTGGCTTGTTGATGGTGCCTTATTATTTTGCTGTTTGCCATGCAGGATGATAAAGCTAACTCTAAGAGAAGAGAAATGGACAAAACCATTGAATTGACCGAGATTTGAGAGAGATTTCTTCATAGCCATTAGAGAAAGCCACAGACATGGTGACAGGATGAAAAGTATAACCGTTTGCAAAAAAAAAAAATAGTGGAAATGGGATTGTTCACCTTGAAGAAGAGATTGAAGATGAATCATGAATTGTCACTAAACAAGCTTATGTTTTCTACCTCTGCCTCAGAGAGCAAAAAGAAAACCTACAGGGTATGAAGAATTTAAATTTATTGTAGGGGAACATTTCTGATAATTAAGGTTTCTCAGCTTTACATGGGGTGCCAGCTATAAGAGTGGTTCTGGAATCTTCTTTAAAGGTGTTTAAGAATTACCTGAACTTGATTCTGTCTGGTTGGCTCAGGTAGGGTGTGGCCCTGCAAGGGAAGGAACGGCCTGTTCTGTCTCATTGCTCCAGCATTTGAATGGCGGTGAGGTGACAACCTGTCACCTAGACAGAGCCTTAACTGCATCTCCAAATCCATATGCTTTCACAGGTGGGAGTTACTTGACCAACTTCACAGAGTTTTATCTCTGCCTTCAGTGGCACCCTGTGTGTTTTACTTAGATATGCAGTGTTGCCATTTGGGTTCCCGCAGGCTGATTCTGGGGGCTTCTCTAGTGCCTCAGATGGTAAAGAGTCTGCCTGCAATGTAGGAGCTGCAGGAGGCGCGGGTTCGATCCCTGGGTCAGGAAGATCCCCTGGAGAAGGAAATGGCAACCCACTCCAGTATTCTTGCCTGGAGAATCCCATGGACACAGGAGCCTGGCAGACTGCAGTCCATGGGGTCGCAAAGAGTGGGATATGACTCAGCTACTTAGCACACAAGCTGATTCTGAGATGAAGATTTGTGTGCAGGCTGTTTTCTAGAGGGCGCTCTTGGTATCAGTGCTGTGGAAGGGAAGGGGAGGAAGTGGGATCAGGCTGAGGGAGAAGGTAAGCTTTGAAGCAACCCCAACAGAGAACTCAGCTGACTACCTGGAAAGCTCTGAGGCTGCGCTGGCCCCTCTCAGGTGTCCCCAGTCGGGGCAAGAGGGTTGGGCCACTGAAGAAGTAGCAGCCACTGAAGAAAAAGCATGACCTTGGGCAGAGCAGCTTCCTTTAGCTCTGGCATTCCCCAAAGGAGGCTGACAGCTGGAGGGGTCTCCTTCCAGCAGCATTTCCACCATGTGAGGAAGTAAACCCTCCATTCAGGAAAGGGGACCTCGGGGTGCATCCCCATGTTAACCACAGGCAGCTTTCCCTACCTTCTACTCGCATTTAAGATTACTTTTGCCCTTTACTTATTATATAAGAAGCATTTTCCCTCCTGCAGGAACATATGTCCCTTACTCTTGTTCCTATCCAACCCTTGTCACCCTAGTTAGTACAGAGAGTCACAGATTCTGTTGATTCTGAAATGTATTCTTTCCTCTCTCTGCCCCTCCCTCCTTCCTGCTCTTCCCCACTTCCCTCTTTCAACTCTCATCAGGCAGATTCACCTGCTTCCAATTTGAGCCTCGTGACAGCCAGCTTGGATGACAAGCTGAGTATCAGCTGATTTCGTCCTCCTCAGAGTTTTTCCATTATTCCCCTAATGGCCACACATTCCCCCTCTACCCTCTGCCAATACCGTGTGCGTGAATTCCCAGGGCAGTAGTGCAGCTGGCCTGGAGCCTGGGTCAGCTCAGCCCCTAGCTTGTGGGACTTTGATCACAGCCTGTTTTCTCCATTAGCTGTCTGAAATGAGGACAGGCCACTGGACCAAGTGATCCCCAACATCTTTTTTCACCTCCAACATTCAATGACTTTTTGATTTGAAGCGTTTTCACAAAGGAAAATGAGAACGAAAGGGGATACTAGACTCCCTAGTCTTCACTTCCTATCCCACCCACATAGAAGATTGGTGCCTCCTTTCCCAAATAAATGCAAGATGTGTGAATTAGTTATGGCATAACCTGAAATGGCTGGGAGAGTAAAAGCTTAGACTCCCCAGATAATTTTGGAAAGCAGCCTGAACTGAAACCAGAAAATTCTTAGCAGCCCATCTTCTGGCCATCCTTAGCCTCTGTGAGGCTCTCCTGTGAGGCCAGTGAAGGTGAGTCAGGACTTGAGTTGCATCTGAAATGCTCAGGGAGTCCACTGGGGCAAGAGTGGTTTGCTGCTGATTTTACTCTACTGTTTCCCAACCCTCCCCCCGCCACCCCCCACCCTTTTCTTAATCTTAGTGGAGTCGGCATTTTCTGCAGTCTTTGTCTTTTGTTGTTTTTTTTTGCATGAGACTGGGCCAGGGTAACCATTGGCCCCTGAAGGGAACCCAGGAACATCAGATCAGATCAGATCAGTCACTCAGTCGTGTCCGACTCTTTGCGACCCCATGAATCGCAGCACGCCAGGCCTCCCTGGCCATCACCAACTCCCGGAGTTCACTCAGACTCACGTCCATCGAGTCGGTGATGCCATCCAGCCATCTCATCCTCTGTCATCCCCTTCTCCTCTTGCCCCCAATCCCTCCCAGCATCAGAGTCTTTTCCAATGAGTCAACTCTTAGCATGAGGTAGCCAAAGTACTGGAGTTTCAGCTTTAGCATCATTCCTTCCAAAGAAATCCCAGGGCTGATCTCCTTCAGAATGGACTGGTTGGATCTCCTTGCAGTCCAAGGGACTCTCAAGAGTTCTCCAACACCACAGTTCAAAAGCATCAATTTTTCAGTGCTCAGCCTTCTTCACAGTCCAACTCTCACATCCATACATGACCACTGGAAAAACCATAGCCTTGACTAGACGGACCTTTGTTGGCAAAGTAATGTCTCTGCTTTTGAATATGCTATCTAGGTTGGTTATAACTTTCCTTCCAAGGAGTAAGTGTCTTTTAATTTCATGGCTGCAGTCACCATCTGCAATGATTTTGGAGGCCCCCAAAATAAAGTCTGACACTGTTTCCACTGTTTCCCCATCTATTTGCCATGAAGTGATGGGACCGGATGCCATGATCTTCGTTTTCTGAATGTTGAGCTTTAAGCCAACTTTTTCCCTCTCCACTTTCACTTTCATCAAGAGGCTTTTGAGTTCCTCTTCACTTTCTGCCATAAGGGTGGTATCATCTGCATATCTGAGGTTATTGATATTTCTCCCGGCAGTCTTGATTCCAGCTTGTGTTTCTTCCAGTCCAGCGTTTCTCATGATGTACTCTGCATATAAGTTAAATAAACAGGGTGACAATATACAGCCTTGACGTACTCCTTTTCCTATTTGGAACCAGTCTGTTGTTCCATGTCCAGTTCTAACTGTTTGCTTCCTGACCTGCATACAAATTTCTCAAGAGGCAGATCAAGTGGTCTGATATTCCCATCTCTTTCAGAATTTTCCACAGTTTATTGTGATCCACATAGTCAAAGGCTTTGGCATAGTCAATAAAGCAGAAATAGATGTTTGTAAAGGCCCTTCAAATGGTCCTTTCTTTTTGAGATTGGCTGTCTCATTCAGTAACTAAAGACTGTGATAAATAACAGCACAGAATGTGGAAGCTGGAGAGAAAAGGCTAGTGGAAATGTGAACCTGGCTGTTCAAGAGCAGAGCTGAGCTTATTTGCATAGTAGCAGGTGTGGTTACTTATTTATGAAGCACATTTCCTCTGAGGTGTGGAAAATGGGCTAGCTGTGAACCTGATCCCGGCCTTAGAACGCTGACAGTGAGGAGGCAGAGCCCAGTCTGACTCCCCACAGTTCTCCCCCTCTGGTGCTCCTGGTAATTCCCTGAGCTTCCCTTGTATTCCCTTCTTGCTAGACAATGAGGTCCTGAAGGGCAGGGACAGTGTTTGGTCACCATTGTTTTCCTGTGCCCAGATCTCCCTGGCAATAGGCAGGCCTTCAGTAAATACATATATCATGAGTGAATTTGGCAGACAAGCTTGCAACTACCCAGAAGCTGGAGGGAGGTAAATACAAAAGGGGAGGCAAGGCCTTGGAGCTCCCAGACACCCACCCTGAAACAAGGAAGTAATGCTAGAAACAGATGGACAGAAGAAGCACCATTTGAAGAAAGGGTCAGCTGTGGACCTCCTATAGGAGAAAAGCCCCAAACAAACTAGACACTCTTTCAAGCGCATGGTTTGACTCCTCCAGAACAAGGAAAACAAAACAAAACAACCCTAAGTAATCCACTCCCCGCCAATAAAAACGCCTACCCCAAACAGCAATTGCTCCAGACTCATGCAGCGTCCTCGTTACACAGTGGAAAGAACAAAGACGTGATTTAAGCATCTTGAAATTGAAATAGCAATTGCCAAACACCAGAGGATCAGCAGAATCATTAGATTCCAGAAAATGCAGAACCTCTGAGGCCTCTGTATTCTTCCATTCTGATGTCAGATTACTGGCAGCCCACGCTGAGCTGCCTTATAAGAAAGTGCAGCTAGGCCACTAGAAAGAAGCAGAGGAAGGAGGGGCCAGCTGGCATTGCTGGGGTTTGGAAGCTCTGCACTGCAGATTCTGTTAACCAACACTGGACACTGTCTTCCTCTGCTCTCAGTGACCAGTGAGGCCAAGGCGGGCCACTTCAGCTGACTAGACACAGATGTAGATGTCTATAAGTTTATCAGTCAGAGGCCTGCCAGGAAAACAGAATTTATCCCAGGTGATTCAAATAGAAAGACAAATAAAAAGGATCGACAGCAGTGAGCATGAGGGAAACAGATAAGGAGCATTGTGGTACCTGAAGACTTGCGTCAGGGGGCGCCATTACTTCTGTAAGGGCAAAGAGCAGGAGGACGTCTCGGTGCCTGACCTAGCAGGACTGCAGCTATGAGGAAGGGCTTCCAGAGATGGGGCTCCAGAACAGGGAGGGAGTGGAGAAGAAATCCCTGCCCATTTCTCCCGCTTCCTGTTGACAAAACCAGAAGCCAGCCAGCGAGGGTGCTCGCAATGGCACTTTCCTCAAGGGTCAGCTCCTGGAGTTGAGAATACATGGAGGTGAGTCAAATGGAAAAAATCTAGCACAATGACAACTAACCTGGTTACCACATGGCTACATTACCTGTGTTTCTTACATGTTATCTCACTTCATCTTCAAAATTACTCTAAAACAGGCTGAGCCTGGGGCTCTTCAGAATACCAGGGCTTGTGGGCACAGTGGCACTTGCATGCCCGATGGTGCGTCTGGGCTGGTGAGCCAACAGGGGGGAAGTGGGTTGACACCCATCAGGAGCTTGAGGCCAAAAGGATTCTCAGGGTCAATTAGGAAGGAATCCCTGGGACAGTGCCTGTGAACAATCTTCCCTCCTTCTTCAGACTTTGTAACCTATGCTTTTTACCCTGAATGTTTCCCAACAATAAGAAGGTTGTCTTCTGCTCACTAGGCAGCCCTTTTGGGGAGAGGATCTTGTGGGTTGCTGCAGGCAGTGACAGTGATTTGCAGAAAGGTCAGGCCAGTTCCAAGAGAGGGAAAGGCCAGAGCTGGCGGGTCCTGAGCGGGTGGGTGTCTGGGGTCCAGAGGTACAAGGCCTGTGCTCTGTCTCTTACTCCTCAGAGCCAGGAATCTTCCTCCTGGTAGTTCTGCCTCCCTGCCAGAGGGTTGAGGTGGGGGGCAGTTCTCTGTGCAAGCTGGAGGGGGTGACCTTCCAGCACGTGGGGGCCGCAGACACTGACACTGGGTCTACTTTACTGTAAGGTAATCTGGCTGTGTGGCACTAGAGCGACTTTGAGGAGATACCCCACATCTAAGGGCAAAGGAGAAGCCCCAGCAAGATGGTAGGAGGGGCAAAATCACATTTAGAATCAAACCCCATACCCACTAGAGATGCTCAGAGGGCTCAAAAAAACTTTGTGCACACCGGGACCCAGAGACCCCACAGAGACTGAGACAGAACTGTGTTTGAGTTTCTCCTGCAGAGGTATGGGTCAGCAGTGGACTGCTCCAGGGGCAGGGACTCTGGGTGCAGTAGACCTGGGTGTGGCTAAGCCCTCTTGGAGGAGGTCACTGTTAACCTGACCATAGAGCTGCCAGAACTTACACAGGACTGGGAAACAGACTTTGGGAGGGCACAAACAAAACCTTGTGTGCAGCAGGACCCAGAAGAAAGGAGCAGTGACCCCACAAGAGACTGACCCAGACTTGCCCATGAGTGTCCAGGAGTCTCCAGCGGTGGCATATGTCGGCAGTGGCCTGCTGCAGGGTTGAGGGGTTGAGTGGAGCAGTGCATGCATGGGACCTTTTGAAGAAGGTTGCCATTATCTTCATTACCTCCACCATAGTTTGGCCTCAGGGCAAAAAAGAGGGAGGGAACACAGCGCCCCACCCCCACCCCCACCCCGCCCTCATCAACAGAAAATTGGATTAAGGATACACTGAGCACAGCCCCACCCATCAGAACAAGACCCAGTTTCCCCCTCAGTCAGTCTCTCCCATCAGGAAGCTTCCATAAGCCTCTTAGCCTTCTCCATCAGACGGCAGACAGACTGAAAACCACAATCACAGAAAACTAACCAGTCTGATTACATGGACCACAGCCTTGTCTAACTCAGTAAAACTATGAGCCATGCCATGTAGGGCCACTGAAGATGGCAGGTCATGGAGAGTTCTGACAAAACATGGTCCACTGGAGAAAGGAATGGCAAACTGCTTCAGTATTCTTGCCTTGAGAATGCCATGAACAGTATGAAAAGGCAAACAGATAGGACACTGAAAGATGAACTCCTCAGGTCGGTAGGTGCCCGATATGCTACTGGAGATCAGTGGAGAAATAACTCCAGAAAGAATGAAGGGATGGAGCCAAAGCAAAAACACCACCCAGTTGTGGATGTGACTGGTGAAGGAAGCAAGGTCTGATGCTATAAAGAACAATATTGCATAGGGACCTGGAATGTTAGGTCCGTGACTCAAAGCAAATTGGAAATGGTCAAACAGGAGATGGCAAGAGTGAACATTGACATTATGGGAATCAGGAAACTAAAATGGACTGGAAGGGTGAATTTAACTCAGATGACCATTATATCTACTACTGTGGGCAAGAATCCCTTAGAAGAAATGGAGTAGCCATCATAGTCAACAGACGAGTCTGAAATGTAGTACTTGGATGCAATCTCAAAAACGACAGAATGATCTCTGTTCGTTTCCAGAGCAAACCATTCAGTATCACAGTAATCCAAGACTATGCCCCGACCAGTAATGCTGAAGAAGTTGAAGTTGAATGAGTCTATGAAGACCTACAAGACCTTCTAGAATACCCCCAAAAAGATGTCCTTTTCATTATAGAGGACTGGAATGCAAAAGAAGGAAGTCAAGAAATATCTGGAGTAACAGGCAAATTTGGCCTAGGAGTACAGAATGAAGCAGGGAAAAGGCTAATAGAGTTCTGCCAAGAGAATGCACTGGTCATAGCAAATACCCTCTTCCAACAACACAAGAGAAGACTCTACACATGGACATCACCAGATGGTCAGCACCGAAATCAGATTAATTATATTCTTTGCAGCCAAAGATGGAGAAGCTCTATACAGTCAACAAAAACAAGACCGGAGGCTGACTGTGGCTCGGATCATGAACTCCTTATTGCCAAATTCAGAGTTAAATTGAAGAAAGTAGGGAAAACCACTAGACCATTCAGGTATGACCTAAATCAAATCCCTTATGATTATACAGTGGAAGTGACCAATAGATTCAAGGGATTAGATCTGATAGAGTGCCTGAAGAACTATGGATGGAGGTTTGTGATATTGTACAGGAGGCAGTGATCAAGACCATCCACAGGAAAAAGAAATGCAAAAAGGCAAAATGGCTGTCTGAGGAGGCCTTACAAATGGCTGTGAAAAGAAAAGAAGCTAAAGGCAAAGGAGAAAAGGAAAGATATACCCATTTGAATGCAGAGTTCCGAAGAATAGCAAGGAGAGATAAGAAAGCCTTCCTCAGTGATCAATGCAAAGAAATAAAGGAAAACAATAGAATGGGAAAGACTAGCAATCTCTTCAAGAAAATTAGAGATACTAAGAGAACATTTCATGCAAAGATGGGCACAATAAAGGACAGAAATGGTATGGCCCTAACAGAAGCAGAAGATATTAAGAAGAGGTGGCAAGAATACACAGAAGAACTGTACAAAAAAGATCTTCACGACCCAGATAATCACAGTGGTGTGATCACTCACCTAGAGCCAGACATCCTGGAATGCGAAGTCAAGTGGGCCCTTAGAAAACATCACTACAAATAAAACTAGTGGAGGTGATGGAATTCCAGTTGAGCTATTTCAAATGCTAAAAGATGATGCTGCGAAAGTGCTGCACTCAATATGCCAGCAAATTTGAAAAACTCAGCAGTGGTTACAGGACTGGAAAAGGTCAGTTTTCATTCCAATCCCAAAGAAAGGCAATGCCAAAGAATGTTCAAACTGCCACACAATTGCACTCATCTCACATGCTAGTAAAGTAATGCTCAAAATTCTCCAAGCCAGGCTTCAACAGTATGTGAACTGTGAACTTCCAGATGTCCAAGCTGGTTTTAGAAAAGGCAGAGGAACAAGAGATCAAATTGCCAACATCCATTGGATCATCGAAAAAGGAATGGAGTTCCAGAAAAACATCTACTTTTGCTTTACTGCCTATGCCAAAGCTTTTGACTGTATGGATCACAACAAACTGTGGAAATTTCTTCAAGAGATGAGAATACCAGACCACCTGACCTGCCTCCTAAGAAATCTGTATGTAGGTCAAGAAGCAACAGTTAGAACTGACATGGAACAACGGACTGGTTCCAAATTGGGAAAGGAATATGTGAAGACTGTATATTGTCACCATGCTTATTTAACTTATATGCAGAGTACATCATGAGAAACGCTGGACTGGATGAAGTACAAGCTTTAATCAAGGTTGCTGGGAGCAATATCAATAACCTCAGATATGCAGATGACACCACCCTTATGGCAGAAAGTGAAGAAGAACTAAAGAGCCTCTTGATGAAAGTGAAAGAGGAGAGTAAAAAAGTTGGCTTAAACCTCAATATTCAGAAAACTAAGATCATGGCATCTGGTTCCATCCTTTCATGGCAAATAGATGCAGAAACAATGGAAACAGTGAGAAACTTTATTTTGGGGGCTCCAAAATCACTGCAGATGGTGACTGCAGCCATGAAATTAGAAGACGCTTGCTCCTTGGAAGAAAAGTTATGACCAACCTAGACAGCATATTAAAAAGCAGAGACATCACTTTGCCAACAAAGGTCTGTCTAGTCAAAGCTATGATTTTTGCAGTGGTCATGTATGGATGTGAGAGTTGGACTGTGAAGAAGGCTGAGCGCCGAAGAATTGATGCTTTTGAACTGTGGTGTTGGAGAAGACTCTTGAGAGTCCCTTGGACTGCAAGGAGATCCAACCAGTCCATCCTAAAGGAAATCAGTTCTGAATGTTCATTGGAAGGACTGATGCTGAAGCTGAAATTCCAGTACTGTGGCCTGATTCAAAGAACTGACTCATGAAAAGATCCTGATGCTGGGAAAGATTGAAGGTAGGAGGAGAAGGGGAAGACAGAGGATGAGATGTTTGGATGGCATCACCAACTTGATGGACATGAGTTTAAGTAATCTCCAGGAGTTGGTAATGGACAGGTAAGCCTGGCATACTGCAGTCACAAAGAGTTGGACATGACTGAGAAACTGAACTGAATCCAGGCAAGAGCAGCCATTTGATCTGAAGGGCATGGTCTTATCACCAAATAAATATTTCATTGTTTGAGGCCCCAGAGAGTGGAGGCATGGACTCCATGGAGGCATGGAGGAGGGCTTTGGGACACCTGAGTCCCCAGCAGCCCCTCAGGTGTTCAGTGGCTCCTGCTGGGGCTGGGGGCGAGGGAGGGCCTGTGTCTGAGCCTTTACAGGAGGTGGGAGACGGCTTCCCTCCAAGACCTCCATCCGAGTGGTGAGTTGCTCAGATTGGGAAACTCTTCATGCCTTCCTTTTCTCAGCTGCAAAATGGAAATAATTTCCCAGCCCAGTTATAATGCCTTTTCTTGTTTCAGAGACCAAGTGTGATAACACAGGAAAACATTTTGGAAGGCAGAAAATGACACATCAAGCATACCAATTATTAATATCAACCATATCTTTTCAGAAAATGTCCCTTAAGAGGCCTATGCCATACTCGAGCTGCTTGTATTTGTTCATTTATACATTAAACAGATATTTACAGTTCCCAGGGGCTTATTTTCTGTCTTACGGAATGGCAGGTGCTTTGTATGCTCTTCTTTCATCACTCCTGCCCTCTAGAGCTCTTATTTTAGCCCCTAGTGACCAGGGTTGATAGGGAGTATGTAAGTCGAATGCTTGGTGGGGTTGACTGAAATGAGATTTCAATGCCTCTGCTCATTATCTTAAGGGCATTCTGCCTTTTTGCCTAAGGAGCTGCAGGCTGAGTGTGAGGAGGGAGCTGAGTGGCCCTCCAGGGCACCATGGCAACCACGAGGGACTGCCACCAGGGCAGTTTTAATGTCACGTTGCACCTTGAAACTCATCAGATGTGGGCTCAGCAGAAAAGAAACCCTTCCTCATTCTGGGAGGTGGAGAAAAGGGAAAGAGAGGCAGGTGTGATGGAGGGCTATGTCAGCATCTGATGAATGTGGTGATATTCATCTGAGGGGGCTTTTCGCTTTCAGTGGAACCTCTGCTTGCTGGGAACTTGGGAGGCCAGGCCCCAGCATGGGGAAAGGCACAAATGGAGCTTGGTTGTTAAATCCTGGGATGTCTTCTTAGGACATTAGCCTCAGAGCAAGAAGCATGGGGGTGGGGTAGAGATGAATTAACTTGGAATTAACATAAATACTACTATATATAAAATAGGCAAGGACCTACCCTATAGCACAGGAACTCTACTCTATCTTGTTGTTGTTGAGTTGCTCAGTTGTGTCCAGCTGTTTGCAACTCCATGGAACTGCTCCACACCGGGCCTCTCTGTCCTTCACCATCTCCCAGAGTTTGCTCAAACTCATGTCCATTGAGTCGGTGATGCCATCCAACCATCTCATCCTCTGTTGACCCCTTCTCCTCCTGCCCTCAATCCTTTCCAGCATCAGGGTTTTTTTTTTTTTTCCTATGAGTCGGCTCTTTGAATCAGGTGGCCAAAGTATTGGAGCTTCAGCATCAGTCCTTCCAATGAATATTCAGGGCGATTTCCTTTAGGATGGACTGGTTGGATCTCCTTGCAGTCCAAGAGTCTCTCAAGAGTTTTCTCCAGCACCACAGTTCGAAGGCTGTGGTGCTCAGCCTTTTTTTATTGTCCAGCTCTCATATCCATACATGACTACTGGAAAAACCATAGTTTTTGACTATATGGACCTTTGTTGGCAAACTAATGTCTCTGCTTTTTAATATGCTGTCTAGTTTGGTCATAGATTTTCTTCCAAGCAGCAAGTGTCTTTTAATTTCATGGCTGCAGTCATCATCCACAGTGATTTTGGAGCCCAAGAAAATAAAATCTGTCTCTGTTTCCATTGTTTCCCCATCTGTTTACCATGAGATGATGGGACCTGACGTCATGATCTTTGTCTTTTGAATGTTGAGTTTTAAGCCATCTTTTTCACTCTCCTCTTTCACCATCATCAAGAGGCACTTTAGTTCCTTTTCAATTTCTGCCATAAGGGTGGTATCATCTGCATACCTGGGGTTACTGATATTTCTTCTGGCAATCTTGATTCCAGCTTGTGTTTTACCCAGCCTGGCATTTCACATAATGTACTCTACATACAAGTTTAAAAAGCAGGGTGACAATATACAATATACAGCTCTTACAATATCTTGTAATATCCTATAACGGAAAATAATCTGAAAATATATATGTATAACTGAATCACTTTGTATATTTGAAACTAACACATTATAAATTAACTTTCAATACATAAAATTCCTAGACAAAAATAAAGAAGCATAGGAGTAGAGGGGCTCCCACATGCTGGTGAAGTTCAGGATTCACTGTCTGTCCTAAGGTGAATCCTTCTGAGTTAGCCCTGCCTCCCTGTCCGGGGGGCCCACTGCCTCTGGGTGTGTGATATTTTGCTGTTCCTTTGTTTACTTAATGAATCAACACTCTTACACCATCCATTTCCTAGTAGGACATGTTGGTGGGCACCCAGTAGATGCCTGAATTATCTGGTAAAACCATCCTTTGTCCAGAAGAAAACTATCTTCAAAATCTCACTAAACAAGCACAAAATAGTGTCCTTGTTGAACTAGAAAGGAAATAAATGTGGGACAGTGTCTTGGGAACTTGGTGCCCCTTGGTACTTTCAAAAATCTGCTGTAATTCAAAGACCCTGGTGCTGGTAGGGAATAGGCGAGAAAGCCCTTGCCTCAGTCCACCCATCCACTCATGTTTCTGGCAGAATTAGCTGAGTCTCAAATACTTGGTAGTAGGCTTTGTCTCGGAGAAGGCAATGGCACCCCACTCCAGTACTCTTGCCTGGAAAATCCCATGGACAGAGGAGCCTGGTGGGCTGCAGGTCATGGGGTCGCTAAGAGTCAGACACGACTGAGTGACTTCACTTTCACTTTTCACTTTCATGCATTGGAGAAGGAAATGGCAACCCACTCCAGTGTTCTTGCTTGGAGAATCCGAGGGACGGGGGAGCCTGGTGGGCTGCCGTCCGTTGGGTCGCACAGAGTCGGACACAACTGAAGCGACTTAGCAGCAGCAGCAGGCTTTGTCTGCTAGGAATTTGTGCTTTTGCCTCTCTTTTTATCTTGCTTTCTTTTTACCCCCACACTGACCTCTTTAAGCAAATTTAGCCTCCTCTTTTTGCCTCATCAACCTGCAGGCACGTCCAGAGACTGAGCAGGAGCTGATTCCAATGGTGAAGGTGGGCCTTGATGAGGAGGGGAGAAGGGGTGGAGGAAGATGAGGTGAAGGAGCGGGAGAAGGATGGGAGAGGGAAAAGATGATGGTGAGGATGAGGGGATGGTGAGGAGGATCAGGGAGGGAGAAGATGATGGTGACGATGAAGGGGATGATGGAGAGGAGGATGAGGGGCATGATGGCAGAGGCTCCTGCTTGTCACTATCATGATTTAATAGGAGCATAATGATGATGGGGGGCGGGTGGGAAATGACAGCCCTTCAGCAGGTTTATCTTATTTTAGTTTCTCTCTGCAGAGGTGCTTTAGGCCTTTATAAAATACCCTTCCCTGAGCTTTGGCATTTGTCTTTCATTGTTCCTCAGACCCAGGATACTATTTTGGTTTAAAAAAGTTCCCGTTTGTGCTGCCCCAGGTAGTGGCTGCCAGCTCCTGGGAGAAGAAGACCTAATGGTTGTCTGTTTTCAGAGGCGCTGCACTGGCTGCCTGTTTAAGATTGATTTTTTTATATTGTTCCCTGTAATCACACTGCATTACGCTGCCCTGGCCCAGGGCCTGTGCAAGGTTTTCACTTAAAATGTCTTGCTTCGTTCTCTGGAAGCTGCTGACGCTTACCCCTCCAGCTGCGGCCCTCACCTAGTTACTGATGTCTTCCGTAGCTGAGCCGAGAGGCCTGAGAGGAGAGGGCCTCCGTGCTCTGCATTTGCTGGCGCAGCAGTTTGGCTTCTCCTCTTGAGGTTGCTTCAGTCCTGGAATGTCTGGTGGGAGGGGCTGAGCCAAAGAAGGTTCTTAAAGAAAGATAACACATTAACATCAGAAATCTGCAGAATAAGAGTTTGAAAACACCCCAGAGAAGACATACATTGTATTCAGAAGTAGAGACAAGGGTTAGCCACCAAATTTTCCTTAGCACTTCTTGTGTGCTGTTGGGAGCATTAGGGGGAAAGCCCAATTTAGGTGATGATTAAGGAGAAAGGGGTGGCACCGAGGTGCTGTCCCTCTGACCACAGAAGCCCAAACAAAGTGTGGCTTGTTTGTGTTCCTCCCCAGTGCAACTGGTACTGGCATCTTGAGAAACAGATTTGTTAAGGTCTCAGAAAGTGCTGGGTCTGAAGTGAATGTGATATACCTGCTTGGTAGATAAAATATCCGGTAGAACTAAGGGCTAGAAATGCCAGAGAGACACACAGGAATTCAAAACTGGGGTAGAGAGAAATGTGTCTGGGCTTCAGAGAAAAATGTATTTGATACAGAACAAGATATTTGAGGGGCTGAGGTCACGGGATTCAGAACATCTGCTGGGAGAAGGGGACAATGGCTGCTAGTCAAGTGCCTGGGGTGCGGGGTGCTTCAGCCACAGTCACCATAGTGTTCTATGAGGGAGGTGTTGCTGTCACTCGTTTCCAGGTGAGGAAATTGCCCAGGCTCACGCAGCAAGGGACTGCTTTTTCCTTGCAGGGGTAGAGGACACATGTGGGTCTCTTGGCCTCTGGACACTTTGCTAAGGGAAGGGGCACAGCCTCAACGCCCACCCTTCCCCAGTGGCCTCAGGCCAGGCTGTGGAAAGTGGAGCCTCTTTCCCATGCAGGTGGAAGAGGGGCCAGGCCAGTGATCCTGCTGTAGCCTGAGCTCAGGGGCTGAGACCACCCCCTCACTGGAGCCCAGGAGTCCCCAAAGTGGGGACACCAGTTCTCTACAGCTGCCTCCAACTCATTCTTCCTCCCTCCAGGGACCTGTTGGCTGGAGGCCCAGGCTCTGCTGATAGAGAACTGACAGATTTCCTAAAATAGGAAGCCCTGTCACTCACCCATTCTCTCCCTTTGGCTAGTTGGTTGGGGCCTCCCGAGGAGAAATCTCTTTATAGATGTGTTTTACTAGAAGCAGCTTTGGCATAAAGGAGTAAGGCTGACCTCATGCCTTTGGTGGAGGGCCAGGTCATGGCCATCGAAAGTCTATTGAGCCCGGGGGCTGCACTGGAATAATAGGGATGGTTGGGAGCTGGCCGGAAGTCTGTTCTCTCACTTCCTGTTTAGAAGGGGTGAAAAAAAGCCCAGGGGACCTCACCAACTACTCAGCTGAGTTCCTTCCCTTTCAGCAGAGGCCCCAGGGCCCCTCAGCCTGTGCAGGGAGCTCTAAACTTGGCATTAGAACAGCAAAATTCAAGTTCTGGTTATCTTATTTTTCTTTTAGAAGACCTGGAACAAATCTTTCTGGGACTTGGTTTTCTCATCTATGTAATTAATGAATTCAACAGCCCCTGTGCTCCCTACCCACAGGGTTGTAGTCCCAATCCTGAGCAGGAGTCTCCATGTGCATCAAGTACTGGGTCAGCACTGTCCTCTGATAAGAGACCAGCTTGTGTTTGCTCAGAAATAACGCCCAGGGCCTGGAACAGGAAAGGTGAGTCCCAGCCACCTGTCTGCTCAGGGAGCTGCTTCTCTGAGGCTGTGACCTGGTTCACCTCTCTTTCCCGTAGACCTGCCTCTTTCTCGTTGATTATGAAAATAACCACGCACCTCCCCCATTTTGCCATTTGGGTTTTGCTTGGCTGCTTTAATTCACTCTTTTGTAACATGGGCTTTTTTTTCTGTTTCTACACTCAGTTGATCTGAAATCAGGTTTCAGTGAATGAGCAGAACTTTCCATTCATTTATTTATAAGGGATTTGGATTTTGTTTTTACTGCTCAGAATTCCCCTGATACACTTATTTTACCAATTTTGCATGTGGTTAGAGGGAGGGGTGGGAGAAGGCAATGGCACCCCAAACCAGTACTCTTGCCTGGAAAATCCCATGGATGGAGGAGCCTGGTAGGCTGCAGTCCATGGGGTCGCTAGGAGTCAGACACGACTGAGCGACTTCACTTTCACTTTCCACTTTCATGCATTGGAGAAGGAAATGGCAACCCACTCCAGTGTTCTTGCCTGGAGAATCCCATGGACGGAGAAGCCTGGTAGGCTGCAGTCCCTGGGGTCACACAGAGTCGGACATGACTGAAGCAACTTAGCAGCAGCAGCAGCAGAGGAAGGGGCATAATGATACTAACATTCCTTTCCCATAGGTGTGATTCTGCCTTGAAAAACAGTAAGGAGAGAGATGGGGAAGGCCCAGGCTCAAGTCACGCTCAGACCATGTCCATTTTTGGTGCACTTGGCAGTGGAAAGTTTGGGAGGACTCGGATGGGGCCATTAACATGGACCTGGGGTGATTCTGCTAATGACTGTGAGAAGGATCATGAGACAGTCCCCTACCTCCACCCTTAAATAGAGGTCTGGGGAAAGCTTATTGGAGGCAGATGGCACTGCTCCCCTCTTGGCATAGTTGTCTTCGTGTGTTTTGGGTAGGATGGAGAATGAGGCAACTGTGGAAAACTAGGCAAAGGCAGAGTGTCTGAACTCACAACAGTGTCCCAGTCGCCCTTGCTTAACTGGAAGCAGAGTCTTGCCCAGAGCCCCTTGTGAGCAGTGCAGTGAGACCCCACGCTTGAGGCTGGAACCAGCACCTGTTTCCTCAGAGACAGGAATCTCTTTTTCCACCAAGATTGTGTTTGCTCAGAGATAACACACAGGGTCTGGAACAGGAAAGGTGAGTTCCAGCCACCTGGGGTAGATACAAAAAAGAGAGTTGAAGTCCCTGTGCTTGAGAAACCCAAAACCTTCCAAAGAGATTAAAGCAATCCCCCAAGCATGAAAGAAGTGGCAGCTATTAAAGACAAGTGGTTGTGAGGGTGATGGATGCCTGGGCTCACTCTGGCCTTCTGAACTGGCTGAGGGGAGTGGACCAACGATCCGCTCATCTCCCTTCTGCCCTCTCTGCTTCCTTTCCTTCCTGCTGTATGTACAGCACTGTGCAAGATCCCAGGTGAGGATGGAAGTATTCTAATAAGGGATCAGCAGTTCCTACTGGGCAGTGTCAGTGTGGAGGACTGGGGAGGACTGCTTTAAGGGCCAGGTCATCCTGCCTGAAGGGGCAGGACCTGGACTTTCAATATCAGTATCATGGCCAACAAGCCTTGTCCTAGGGCATCCTTCTGGACAGACCACATCCTAACCTCAGCTTCTGTACCCATTCTGTTCCTTCACTTATGCCTTTGAGTCTGAGTCACTTGCATAGATTCCACCTCCAGGTAGGCATCTTTCATTTGCTATCCCAGTTTCTGATTTGGGAAGACCCCAGACATCACCCCTGAGGCAAACGTTTGGCTCTGGACCCCCTTTCTCACTTGGTTTTGGTTCTGGCAAGTTGCTTCAGTCCAGATGGAGCTTACAGGACTTCAGATTAACTGTGGAGACAACTTGTAGACCCAAACTAATTGAAAAAAAAAAGTGCTTTGTTAATTATGAGATTTCATAGGGCTTGATTTTGGTCCCCAGGGACAGTCGGGATTTGCATAAATGGGAAAGAGAAGAGAGTACATTCTTGGCAGGAGGCAAGGCTTCATCGAGAACTCAGAGATGGGAATGTGCTTCAGGGAGCAATGAACAGACCAGTTTGCTGAAAATATTTATCGTGTGCCTCCTGTGTGTGAGGCACAGAGAAGACACAAAGGATCACACACACGAGTGATCCTTGTCCTCAAGGATTCTGCAAGGTTCGATTTCTGAAACCAGAACAGAAAGGCCTGGGGAGAGGCTGAGGAGTGAAGGTGGAGGCGGGAACTGAGGGTGCCCGAAGGCATCGGCTCTCTTAGCACAGATACAGATGACGAAAAAAATGTGTGCTCAGGACATAATCTTAGTAAAGCTGCAGATTACGTTTAAAACAAACATTTACAAAGAGGATTGGCAGGAGGAATGTGGGGGGAGAGGGAGCAGTTCCGCGTCGCAGAGCTTCTGAACTACTGCCATGAATTTAGCAAAAGTGGAGAGAGGATACCAGGGGCCGAGCCCAGATGGGTTTTAACAGCAAGCTCTCCAGCCAGCTGATGCTCTGATGTTTGTTATGTTGCTATTGTGTCGGTGACCGTGGCAGCAAAGTCGTCCAGGCCTGTGGAGAGACCTTCCTAGGTTGTGAGCTTTTTGGCTTTTTGAACTTGTGGCAAGAAGTTGCTTTGCTTTCCTCTCCCTGACTACAGAGGAATGCCATGGTCTCTGAAATATAGTAACAGCTGACGGAACTCTGCATCAAATTAGCAGAAAAAAATGACTAATTGGATAGGTGATTGGATCCTTGCGTTTGCTGTCCTGAATATAGCTACATTCCGATGGTTTCTCTAAAGGAACTTAATTTGAATTTGCATTTCCAAAGAACTGGTACATCATCACTTCAGGTACAATTAAAAATAGCAAGATATGAAATAACAGTATAGGTTAACAAGAAAAGGAATGTTCATTCATTCAGCAGACATTTTGTTCCGTATTATAGTTAAGTCACTTTGCTACATGCAAAGCCAGTTGCCGGTTTATAAGTGCCTCCCTTGTACTATGCTCTTAAATGCATAAGATCAGGATACTACCCTACTAAGTGAGCAAAGAATTCCAGGTTCAAGTTCTTCCAGTGGAAGACCATCTAATAGAGGGATTTGAGAGAAGGGATTTCTTCAGTGGTCTCTGGTAGCCATTTGGTCTCACCCTCTCTGAACTTTGTGAGGCTACCAAGTTTCATAAGAAAAGGCCCTTGTCCAGGGCTGTGTATGCAGGAGGCCATTAGACTGCGAGAATTGGGAGAATAATCTAACCAGCAGGAAACAAAACCCAAGGTCAAATCCTGCAGAGTGATGGAAGCGGACTCCCCTGATGAAGCTGGTTCCTTTTACAACAGCAAGCAGGGGCCCTGCAGGTTCTCAGCTCAGGCTCAGTGAACTGAATCCGGTAGCCTACTGCGTGGAAAGGTGTGTGCTCAAGAACTGGCCAGGGGAGCCTGAGAGCCAGAATCTGAGGATAGGCAGGTGCCCAGCATGGACATGGTCCTGTGGTTGACTCCAGAAGGCCCTAGAGAGGAAGGTGTGCTGTGGGTTCTATTTGTCTATAATCCTGCTCAACTCCTTTGAGAACCAGACACAATCAAGAGAGGAAGAGTTGGCACAGAATGGGGTTGGAGCCCAGCCTGGGGCTTCTGCATGTGAACTTCCTGGTGGCCCCAAACATAGTGCTCTCCATTGTAGGACTAATCTTTTTTTTTTTTTTAATTGGGATTTCTACAAAGATGAATCATTTGTTAAAACAGTTCAGGTCCGGAAAGAGTGAGCACTGTGATGCCCCTGGGTTTCTGTTTGGGTAGTGCTTCTGATTCACTCAGAGAATCGGGTCATCTTGTGTACCTCAGTTTCTCCTACCCACGTAAACAGGATGCAACTTGTCAGCTGCAGATCACAAGGTTGTGGGAAACTTAATTAAAGAGTGTGTTCATACTTGTGATACCCTTGAGGGGGGCAGGGTTTCTATAGGAGAGATGCATGGCAGTCTGAAAAGTCTTCTTTACAAGTGAAGCCCATTTCATTGTTTGTTTTAACATCTCTTTTCTCCCTTCCCCACTTCAAATCATCTCCATGTAGTCATACACTCCCAAGGATAATATATTAGTAATAATAATAGCTATTATTTATTGACCATAAGGGCTTCTCTTGTGGCTCAGCTGGTAAAGAATCCACCTGCAATGTGGGAGACCTGGGTTCAATCCTTGGGTTGGGAAGATCCCCTGGAGAAGGGAAAGGCTACCCACTCTAGTATTCTGGCCTGGAGAATTCCATGGGCTGTATAGTCCACGGGGTCACAAAGAGTCACACGACTGAGCAACTTTCACTTTCATTGACCAACTCTGTGCCAATCACTTTGCTATATATTATCTTGAATTCTTAAAACAGACATGAAAGATAAGTATTATTAATCCCTTTTTATACTTGTGGAAGCTGAGGCCTAGGGAGGTGAATGGAAAGGGAAGAAGTGACCCAGCAATTACGTAAGTAGTGAGCCAGGATTGTGACTCAGGTTCACCCAGCTCCAAGGCCATACACTCTCCACTACACCCCACCAGCTCCTAGCCAGTCTTCTCAGATTGCTGAGGGCAGATGAATGGAATCTGCCCAGAGGAGGCAGCTCCTGGTAGAAAGGTGATCGCAGGGTAGTGTTCAGCACAACATTGGCAGTGCCCACACTCAATCCACGGATGTGGCCGAGGCTGCTGGTAGTGGGCCCAGTGCAGTGTCTTTTCCTTGGTCTTTGGCAGAAATGCCATGAGACTGAACCCACCCTTTCTTGTGTAAAAGCCTGCCTGTTCCTAGTTCCTAGCTGTGTGGAGGAGCTCAGGAAAGGAATGAATTATTTCCTGGGGCAGGCTCATCCCACATCCAGGTCCCTCCACCTTCCTGTACTCTGGGGATCCAGCAAGCCCCCTACATGCCCACCTGATCGCTTGTTCAGAGGGAGGAAGGCAGGTTGGTGACATGGGGCACCAGGGATTGGGCCTCTGAACTGCTGCTGCTCAAAGGCCCAGCTTTCTGGCACGTTAGCTTACCTGGAAGCTGTTAACTCTGCCCTAGTTCATTTTATTGCAGGCGTATTTATCCTTTCTGTGATGGCTTTCAGACAATAGGCGTGGTGGCTGATGAGTTGAAACCTGTCTTAATTATGCACCAAAGCAGACTTAAGAAGTGTTATTACTTGCTTAATGATAACAGCTTGCAAAACAGTTTCCAAGGCTCTCAGCATAGCCAGGCCCTAATGGTCATATATCTGCTCCTGAAAGGGATTTGCCATTTGGAAATGCAAGTGCTTGGCTCTGACAAATGGCACCCTGACACAATCATTCAAGTGCTCGATGTCCTCTGAATGTCATTGTCTAATGATTGGTATTGATTTTGGTAGCTCTTTCAAAGGCTGGGCTGTCAGCAGCCCCTTTGAGGGGCGATCATAGCCTTTGATTCCTGGGGAGTTGCTGCTAGTTTTATTGATGCTTTGTTAGAACCAGAATTCCCTAGGGTCTATCATTAGCTCTCCAGAGGAGTTTTTATATACACCAGCAGAATACTTATGAAATTTCTATACTATGTAATCACCATCAGTGCTGTATAAGACTTTCTTTTTCCTACTTGCACTGATAACCACCTTAATATTTAGTTTCTTAGGTAAGGATGCATGAAAAGGCAGAAATTTAGAGCTCATTCTTATATACAAGTAACATTCTATTTTTCCAACTTTCTAGCCTTCTCCCACAATGATGTATTCCAAATAACATGTTTCTTTCCTGGTATCTAAAGTTTACCTCTTTAAGTAAAAAAATCAATTTTTCAACATTTAAAAAGTAGCTGTTAAGATTTTATAGTCTTGGTTTCTTAAATATTACATATCTAATGTACTTTTTAATTTAACGACTGGAGACATTCACTACCAGAGGTTGGGCAGTACTGCTGTCAGTCAACGGTAGTCTGAGGGCAACTGAAACGCGTGGGCTTGGCCCTTTGTCCCCCGATACTTAGAGTGCCTGAGCTCTTGTTTCTCTGAATCTTTCGCCTCCTCCACTCGCATTTCTCCCTGCTGCCACATGTTCTGTTGCTTCTAATCCACAGCCTTATTTCTCAAGCAGGAGCAAGAACTCGGCCATAGCTCTTCTCTCCTGGAGGAGTTCAGCACATGGGCTTTGTGACAGCAGCCTACTGCTCACAGGTCCTCTGCATTTACTTCAGAATTCACAGCTTCGCTGTCGATGTGGGGCGGGGCAGCGGGAGGGGACGGGTGGGTAGGCCGAGCCCCAGCTCTCCAGTGGCCTCAACGCTGAGCGGAGCTGCCATTTGGGGAAATGCATCCCAGCCTGCCTGGGGACCTGACAGGTTAGAGATCTGTGGTATGGATGAAGTGTCCTTTATTTCCTGGCCTGACTTTGACAGAGCCAATGCTCTCATTTCTGTTGGTCTCACAGCTGATGGTTCGTGGAACAACGTAAGCTTTCCCCCTCCAGTCTCTGTTTTGGCCCTTATATGCCACCCCTTGGATGGGCGGTAGATGCCACTATCATAGCAAAGAACTGGCTGCCCAACTTCTGAGCACAGATGGAAGTGTGGACCCTTTGGTCCACACCGAAGTGAGGACCCTTTAGTAACCCAGTCTCCAACCTTCCATCTGTCATTTAAAAAAAATTTTTTTTAATTCATTTATTTGGCTGCACCAAGTCTTAGTTGCAGTCTTCAGGATCTTCCATCTTTGTTGCAGCATGCAGGATCTTTTTAGTGGCATGCAAACTCTCAGTTGTGGCATGTGGGATCTAGTTACTTGACTAGGATTCGAACCCGGGCCCCCTGAATTGGGAGCTGAGTCTTAGCCACTGGACCACCAGGGAAGTCCCATCTTACCTGTCTTTAGAGGACAGAGTCATCTTTCTGTACAGTATCCACCTCATTTTCTAACTTGTTTACACTGCCATCTCTCTCTTTTTACACTGGGAATCTTTTCTGTGAGATAGCTGTAGGCTGGGCCAGATGGGTATGTGGTATCTGCCCACTTTGAATGCCTCTTTTCCCGTCTCATTTTTTCACACCATTGTTTTCCTCTTTAGCCAAGTGTTTCAGTTTTCTTCACATGCCCTTTCCTACCTTCCCAGTTCCCAGGCCTCCAGTCTCCTTTCCTCTCCACACCCCACTGCCTGTCTGAACATGTATGGCCCAGGCAAGAGTCTGTTCACCTTCCCTACTACTCACCTTTTCCTACAATCTGACTACTCCATGCTCATTCGCTTGTGAGCTTTGCATTTTCCAAGAGGAAACTGAATTATTTGATACATGTATTTGCTTGTGAAATATGTATCTTCTGCAATCAAAGTGTTGTGAAAGGCACCACAGAGGAGTAATGTTTTAAAGATAAACCTTTCCAGAAACTCAGAACAGACTGTTGGCTGTTATTTTTTTCTGAGAATCTACTAAAACTCTCCGAGGGAAAAAAATAGAAGAATTTTGGGACTTAAATTGAGCTCTTACATTGTAAGCAACTCACTTATGTTCATAATTATAAATTAAGAGAGGAGACATCTCCTGGGTAATCCTAATACCCTTAGGTGGAGAAGGAACTTACTGAGGGACAGGAGAAAAGTTACATTCTTATCCATCCTGACGTTGGACTTTAGCTCACGGTTGGTAGGAGTAATGCATGGGAAGGTAGCATTCAATACTCTCTTGTCTACCTCTGGGAATGCTTTGTTTACCTGCAGATGGAACTGTATATGAAGAATATCAGGTTTCCTTGGGAGGTGGGAGGAGTCTTTTGGAATGAGCAACTGTTATCACTGGTGAAGAAAGAAGCTTTCCCTTCTGTCGTGAGAGTCAGGAGCAAAAACTGTGAGAGCAGACCCATGGTGAGCACTGGACCAGGCAGGGACAGGGCCCTGGTCTCCTGCTGCCAGTGGCAGTGAGCTCCAGGACTCCTCCATCCGCGGTGGCAGTGAAGGGTTACAGAGAAGGGCTGCTGTCCTGTTGGGCTGTGGAGTAAAGGGGCATGTTTGGGAATGGTGGAAACCCATGGGATCTTAGACTCCCAGCAACAGGTGGAGAATCAGGACTTAAACGCATTACAGTTGTGCCCGTAATTGTTTTCCAAGTCGTGGTGGATAGAGAAAACTACAATTAGGTAAAGAAGAGCAAACTATGTCACTGGTCCTCAAAGAGGTGGTTAGGGAAACAGACACATACACACATAATACAGGGGAGTGGACAGAGTTGGGGTGATGAGTAAGGAGAGGAAACCTTGCCTGTGAGCTGAGTGTAGGGTTGGCCAACCTTTGTGATCTGAATGGGAAGAGCTGTGTTGAGGCCTCCTTGGAAATCCCTTAAAGTGATTGATAGTGTTTGTTCCTCTTTGTGGCATAAATGCTTTTGATACTGCGGATGAGGAGATGAGGATTGAACCTTCCTCATTCACTCTAGCCAGAGGAGATCATTAGTATCCAAGAGTATTTTCTTACTAGTTAGTATGGAAACTTTCCCATCTGGTTTTCTCTGGCCAGCACAGAGATAAATGCTAATGACACCAGGGCCTTAAACTTAGCAGAGTTCAGGTAAGACCAGCTGTCTTGGGGGACGGAGCCATGACCACTAGTCAGGGTGCTCTCATTCCATATGATTGGCATCTGCTAGGTGGTGCGGAGTCTAGAAGACCAGTGATGGTGGGGATCATACAGATAATCAGATATGACTTCCATTCTCTCTCAGTGAAGATAAAGTGAAAGTGTTAGTAGTTCAGTTGTGTCTGACTCTTTGCAACCCCATGCACTGTAGCCTACCAGGGTCCTCTGTCCATGGAATTCTCCAGACAAGAATACTGGTGTGGGTTGCCATTCCTTTCTCCAGGGGCTGTTTTCAACACAGGGATCAAACCTGGGTTTCCTGCATTGCAGGCAGATTCTTAACCATAAAATCTTGCCCAAATTCAGGGTTGCAGAACCAAGGGAAAAACTCAAGTCCTACAGTTGCTGGGTCACTTTTTCACCTCTACTGTGGTGTAGCCTTAGAATACAGTGTTCCCCAGTTAGACTGGGCTATAGCACCTGACTCAAGAAGAGCCTTCATAGAATATAGAATGAAGTCATGCATTCAGCTTCAATCATCAATAATACTTTAAAGCAGAGAGTAATAGCTTTCTCTTACATCAACAAGGCATAGGATAGGATTTAAGACTAACTTGTTTCTATCCCTCCTACTGGTGGACAACCTTCCCCCTTCTTTCCTCCTTCTCTGCCCTAAAGCACATGCCCACCTTGGTTAGGGCAGCATCTTTGTTAGTGTTGAGCCTAGAAGAACACCATGATAACACTTCTCTTTGGACCATGTCAGGATTTCCTAGATAAGACATGTCTTTGAGCCTTTTCTGTATTTTTCTAATTGCCATTTCTGTGATGGAAGTGAAACTCAAGATGTTTCAGATTAAATCTCATAATCCCTTATTCTTCTTCATACCTAAGAAATCAAGAATAGAGAAGGAAAAGCTAAAATGTATTCCTCTGCCAGCTGATGGGGTCATTGATGACTAACATGGTCAGTGTCTTTAAAAAAACTGACACTAAGAAAATGCATTTGGACAAGTCCTACCCTATAGCACAGGGAACTATAGCCAATATCCTAAGATAAGCTGTAATGGAAAAGAATATAAAAAAGAATATATATATATATATATATATATACGTATAACTGAATCACTTTGCTGTATAGCAGAAATTATCACAACATGGTAAATCCGCTGTGTTGTTCAGTTGCTCATGTCCGACTCTTTGAGACCCCACAGACTGCAGCTCACCAAGCTACCCTGTCCTTCACTATCTCTCAGGGTTTGTGCAAACTCATGTCCATTGAGTTGATGATGCCACCCAACCATCTCATCCTCTGTCGTCCCCTTCTTCTCCTGCCTTCAATCTTTGCCAGCATCAGAGTCTTTTCCAGTGAGTCAGCTCTTTGAATCACGCGGCCAAAGTATTGGAGCTTCATCACCAGTCCTTCCAATAAATATTCAGAGTTGATTTCCTTTAGGAATGACTGGTATGATCTCCTTGCTGCTTCAAAAAAAAAAAACAAAAAAAACAGAAAAGAAAATTTGAGGAGTTAAAAACTCCATTCTAGAGCTTTATGCATGATATGGTTATCTGGTAACTTAAAGAACTTTTGACATTCCTTTGTTCTCCTGTGAGGATCATGGGTCATGTGGTTCACCCTCCTTAGTCCCTTCTGCCAGATGGGTGAAAAATGAGATGTTTTGAATCAAATCTCACCACTGAGCATATATTCACTCCTTGAGCCAATTCCTTTTCCCACAAATTCCTTTCCTTACACACCTTCTCACAGAATTATTGGCTCTTCAAACTGGTCAAAAAAGACAGTAAGCACACAGCTCTGATCACCTCACTTTCCCATTCAAAGCAGTTATCAACTGCTGTTGACTATAGCAGTTGTTCCCAAAGAGTGGCCCCTGGATCAGCAGCATCAACATCAACTGGGATGCACAGTCTTGGGCCCACCACAGACCCACTGGGTCAGGAACTCTGCAGAGGGGACCAGAAAGCTGAGCTTTAACAAGCCCTCCAGCTGATTTTGATACCCGTCTGACAAGCACTGGACCCCAGCATTAAGTATTCTCTGGAGCTTGCTGTCAGAGGGACACCCTGTTATGGCCCCCAGGCCAACTGTTCAGCCTCTGGTGTGTGTGTGTGCCCCTGTGCACACTCTGTACTCTGTTACAGAGAAGAGGCCCTTCATTTTCATGCCTTCCTGCCTTTACTCAGGTGGCTCCTTTGCCTGGAATGTTCTCCCCTGCCTTACCCTGTATCTCCCTACCTGATGCTTTATCTAAATGCTTTGCCTGGCTTAAATGCTGGAAGGCGTGTTTCTGATGAGGGATGTTCTTTGTTTTTAGAACCAAAGATGGTCGTCTCCAATTATTCCCGGGCCCTTTAATTAGTCTAATAGAACCCCAGCAACACGGAGGGTTTCTCCAGGTGACAGTGAATGCACATCCTCTAATCCCCACACAGGTTAGCTAACATGTGCACACTGTTTTCCTTCCAGAAGCCTCCACAGGTATTGTGACAAAAGAGGGGGGGATTCAGTCCAGACCTGATGGGCGTATGGGATACAAAATCCAGTGCTGCCGATGGGAGCTGTGAATGATAATGACAACCTGTGTGTAGATGGCATTGAGCCTTAATAATTATCTCTTGCAGTGTCTAGCCTCCTAACCTCAATTCATCCTCAGGATGTGAAACTCATCCTGATAATGGAAACACTGGCAAACACTGGTAGCTTTGTAAAAAGTATATACTGTAAATACATGATGTTCTGAGCTGCCGGGGTCCAGCCCCGGCTGATCCAGGGTATTCGAAGCGGGGACGGCGTCGGCGACTTATTTATATTTATTTATTCATCAAAGATTCAAAGAGTAATAAAATGAGGATAGCTCAGTGAGGAAATTCAGTGGAGAAAAGCGGCTGAAATAAGGATAGCTCAGTAGGAAAATTCAGTGGAGAAAAGAAGCTGAGTGGCTTGGTTTACACGGAAAATCAATATAACCCGTGACACCAGGTTAGCTCTGACCACGGAGGCCGCAGGCGCCCTCTCGAATAGCGGAAGGTGCCCCACCTTAGACACCTTCTCGAGTGGGTCTTAGAAGCCCAGGCAAATAAATGGTCGCAGAGGACATCCGCGCTCCAGATGGACACTCAGCTGGAATTTGGGAGAGAGAGTGACATGGGGAGACCAAGTTTCAGTGAACAAGGCCCGCACTTTATTTTCCAAAGTAGTTTTTATACCTTAAGTTATGCATAGAGGATAATGGGGGAAGGGGTAGAGTCATGCAGCAAGCCAGGCTTTTTTCCTGTAAACTTATCATATGCAAAAGTTCAGGTGATAGACATCATCTTCTGGCCCGGAGGCCTGTTAACATTTTAAGAAACTTATCTTTCTCTAAAGGTGATTATTCCAAAGTCACAGCCTTCCAAAAAGCATTGGACAAAGCTGCATTTTACATTTCTATACACCCATTATATCAATCAATACACTGCCAAGGACACAGTAAGTAAGGAGTATGGAGACTTAGCAGCAAACATTGGCCCAACAAGTGAAAAACCCTTCACCAATACAATTTCTAATCAATCTTTTAACTACTCAAAGGAATCTGTGTTTAGGCAGTTTAGAACATCTCCTGCCTCTCACAGTTGGGAGGCTCTGAACAATCACATGTGGCCGGAAAAACCTATTCAGGCAGGCTAGAGGATTTCCAAAGGAGTTTGTAGGTTAAACACTGTCACATCCAAGAATTATTAACTGGAGCTGTAAGCTAACTCTTTTTTCAGAGAGAGGTAGTGGGAGACAGCCCCCCGTAAAGTCAGAGGTGTAGGTGAAAGCACAAAGCAGAAAGTAGGCAGACTCTGGTTTTGGGGGTAGATGCTCGAGAATTTCCAGGGGGACTCCTGAGGCTCGATCCCGCCTTTGCGTATGCCGAGCCTCCTTCCTCATGACCTTTGTCATGGGCGGAGTTCCTCACGCTGGCTCCAGGCAGTGATAGAATTCCAGTTGAGCTATTACAGATCCTCACTCAATATGCAATATGCCGGCTCCCGGCACTGAGCAATGCACTCACTTCTGCTACGTTTTGTGTGCCAAAATGGCTACCTCCATTACAAAAACTGTGAACAAATTTAAATGGATAACCCTAAACTCTTGGCTAGTCTCTGTAGGACGTGGATCAAAATGGTATCTATCAAGGTGGTCCCTCCTGTCTTGGAGTGTCACTCAGTAGGTCTGTAGCCATCTGGGGGAACCGGGCAACCTCTTCCTGTACCAATGTCTGATAATGACTAACATGTGTAACAGGGTTGTTGTGAAGATTAACTGGATCATAGATTTCCCTGTAAATGGCAAAGTTATTGTAAATATTAGCTAATATTATTATTTTGACCACCCACTCACTCCCTGCTGCCTCCTCCAAAACCAGAGATCTTACAATTTCACTTGGCAAGCTAAAAAATCTTATAGTTATGTCATAAATATCCAGTTAGTCCTGGAATATGACCATAGGTGACTAGGGCTTCGTTGGAAAGAGCCACTTTCTCTTAGTGAGATGTTGTGATTAGAATGTGGATAGAGTTAGAGCATTAATATTTGGCTAAAAGTGCTGATTTTCCTAGTGTGATCTCAGGCTGATCTCTTTGTTCACAGAATTGTGGGCTCTTTGAATTGAAGGGCGCTGTGGAGATGAGCTAGTCTAACATTCATACTTTTCAGAAATCCATACCAGAGCATCCCTGCTGTCATTTGCTCTTGCTTGTATATCTCCAGAGGTGGGTGGGCTCATTATCTCAAAAGTCCCTTCCTTTGTTAGATTCCAGTTGTTGGAACATTCTTTCAACCTTTGAGCCAAAATTGGCTTTCATTTTACTTCTATTGTTATACATTCTCAAGTCTGACAGAGCACACAGAATGCTGCTCTTCTCAATATGGCAGGGCTTCTTGAAGGCATAATGCACAGCTAGCCAGCTTCCCTCCTTTGAACTAAACACCGCCTGGTCTCGTAAATTTCCTTTATTGTTGATGTAGTTGCCAGAACTGCCTCACAATCCTGGTTCCCTTGTCTGGATGAGGAGTGTACATTTTTATGATGTGATTACTGGGGTAATAATAGCCTGCCAGGAAGCAACTATGTCTTTGATGGTCTCACAATAAGGCAAACTTTCCCTTTTTGCCCACACCCTCACTGCAGTACACAACTATAGGAATTCAAAAAGAACCCAATGGTAACTGACTCTCCATTCTTCCAAGTCTCCAAGGGCCCAAACAGTGCATTGGCCTATCGGGCAGCCTAATACTGTCAGTTATGTGGATTCAGTTGTGGTAGTTCCTATTGATCATCTCTTTATCCAAAGTTATAGAATTCTCCTCAGTAATCCTGTAGAAATGTTTAAGCAGCAGACAGTAGGAATTTGGATATAGTGATTTCACGCATACCCAGACAGATCTACTTTCAAATAGGGCTCTTCCACTTCAACAATTTACATCTCTGAGCCTCTGTTTTCTCATGTGTAAAATCAGGATGATTATTCCTACCTCACAAAGTGAGGGCTAAATGTATTGATATTTCTAAAACAGTGCCTGGCTCATAGGAGGGGCTTATGTGTACACTCTGATGTTCTTAGCACATGGACATCTCTTGAGGTTTTGATCCTCCTTCCTCCAAAGCAGCCCAGGTAAAAGTTTAAACAGACATTTTGCTGCTGCTACTGCTGCTAAGTCACTTCAGTTGTGTCTGACTCTTAGCGACCCCATGGACTGCAGCCTACCAGGCTCCTCCATCCATGGGATTTTCCAGGCAAAAGTACTGGAGTGGGGTGCCATTGCCTTCTCCAAAGATATTCTGGTGTAGTGCTAAGAGTACTGATGATTCTGAAGCAAGGGGTGACAAAATTCTCTTTGTGAAAGCCCAGATTCCCAGGTGCCTCAGTTGGTAAAGAATCTGCCTGCAGTGCAGGAGACGTATGTTTGATCCCTGGTTCAGGAAGATCCCCTGGAGAAGGAAATGGCTACCCACTGCAGTATTCTTTCTTGGGAAATGCCATGGACAGAGGAGGCTGGTGAGCTACAGTCCACAGGGTCACAAAAAGTCAGACATAACTGAGCGAGTAAACCACCACCACAGCCAGAACTAATTAGTTTAAATTTGCATTTAAATAGTCACATGTGTCCGGTGACCAATAGCAAGCCAGAAGCTTGTGAATTAGAATTGTGGCAAAAAGAAAAGGCTAAGCCCAGTCAGTGGATTCAGGGACAGACTAATGAGCAGTATGGAAAAGATTCAAGTTTTCTAGGAAAACAGTAAGAACAGAAATCTGGAGAATCGGAAGACAGCCAACAGCTGAACCCTTGTACACGGTGGTCATTTTAGCCTTTGCAGATCATGCACCCTCCGGTACAACCATTCAGCTCTGCTGTTGTAGTGCCAAAGAACCACAGATAATATGTAAATGAAATGTGGCTGGGTTGCAATAAAGCTTTATGTACAAAAACAGGTGGCAGGCTGGGTTTGACTGTAGGCCACAGGTGGTCAACTCCTGATCTAAAGTTCTATCTTTATTTTCTGTTTCCTTTTTTCCCCTGTTTTATTTCCTTTCCTTTTCCTCTTCTTTAATTTCTATCTTCCTTCCTTTCTCTCTCTCTGTAAGAAAATTTAACTTAAGATCTACCCTCTTTAACAAACTGTGCGCAACGCTGTGAACAATAACACAATACTGTCAGCTATAGTCACAGTGTTGAACAGCAGATCTCTACAACTTTGCAAGTTATTCATCTTGCATAACTGAAATTTTATACCTGTAGAACAGCAGTTCCATTTCTCCCTCCTCCCAGCCCCTGGCAACCACCATACTACTCTCTTCTGTGAATCTGGCTATTTTATGTATCTCATTTAACTGAAATCATGCAATATTTGTTCATCTGTGACCATCTTATTTCTCTTAATATAACGTCCTCAAGGTTTATCCATGTTGTTGTCAACAGCTGGAAGTCAAGTTTTTCTTTTGGCATATAGCAGGCGTTCCTTCTTTCTGGAGGTGCCACCTTTTCTTTATGCAGTCATCCATTGCTGGACATTTAGGTTGTTTCCATATCTTCAGCGTTACTCTTCTGAGTAATGCTGCAGTGAATGTGGAAGTACAAACCTCTCTCTGGGATCCTGACTTTAATGCTTTTGGATGAATACCCAGAAGTGGAATTGCTGGATCATATGGTGGTTCAATTTGTAATTTGGTGGGGAGCCTCCTATACTGTTTTCCATAACAGCCATACCATTTTATATTCCCTCCAAAAATGTGCAAGAGTTCTGGTTTTTTCACATCCTTGCCAACATTTGTTCTTTTGCTTTTTTGGTAATAGACTCTAGGCGGCTAGAGTCTTATTTTCTCATCTCAGCTCCTGGGACCTGTTTCTATTGCTTTCATCTTTCCAAGAGCACCCCTCTCCTGTCCTCTGGGCCTCTAGGATTCCCTTTGGGCTTACTGGGCACACACTTTCACAACCTGCTGAAAGATGTGCTTCAAATACTTGTAGGTCCTACAGGGGCAAGATCGCTATCCTTGAGAAAGGAGAGGGAGTATATATAAAACCTTCAGAGGAGACTCATTGGGCATTTCATCATCACTGGGGGCAAAGTACCTATTTCCTTTATTTCCATCCATATCATCTCTTAGGTATGCAAGAGCCTTGTGTATGATTCCACAACTGTCCATGCTCTTGCTTTGTACCACTTAGCTCAACTACAATTACTTGTGTGATAGTCAGTTTACCGTCTCCTCTCCTCCATCTCTATGAAGGGCCATGTCTGAATTTCTGTCCCTGCTATACCCTTGATATTCAGTAGAGTGACCCATGCAAGGTACATACTCAACAAATACCTGCCCTTCAACCAATCCATAGACGTTTTTCAGACCACATTTGCCAGGCTTCCTCTTCCTAGCACTGTAGAGAAAAGTTTGACTTTCGACTATTAATTTGTTAATGAACTCCAGGCCTAAAAACAAGACCTAAGGACATGTTATTGGAGAAGGAAATGGCAACCCACTCCAGTATTCTTGCCTGGAGAATTCCCATGGACAGAGGAGCCTGGTGGGTTACAGTCCATAGGGTAACAAAGAGTGGGACATGACTAAAGTGACTTAACACACACACACATGCGCAAAGATGTGTTATAGGCATGGCCTTGACTGAAGGCCTGACATCTCCGACTCAGACGCTTTATTGGTAGCTATCACTGACACATCTTCTCTATCTATTTACACACTGCAGGGATTTCTTTGGAGGGAAACTTAAGGAACTGTTCCTTTGAAACTTGGGAATGGTGATTCACTCAGTATTTTCTTCCTGGGAGAACAGATCTTTTAGAATTTTTATACATGGTGTACCTTTTTTTGATCCTTAAATTGGGATTTTGTGCACTGAGTTTTGGAGGGCTTTTCCTTTGGTAAACATGAACAGCAGCAGAAGACAGTTAAGTGCTGCATCTGTGTTCACAAACCAAGCACGAAAGTGTGGTCATCTGAGCAGCCTCTCAGTGGACAGAGCTCACTGACTTTCACAAGGCAGGCAGGCAAAGTTCATTAACAGGCTTCTGGGAGAGTTTCCAGGGCTCAGCCCAGGATGCCATCTCGCTTAAACCCCTAGGGAATTAAAAAAAGATGGGTGATTCATAGGTTACCCAGCGGGGGTAAGTGAAGCAAGAGGAAGAGGGTGGGTAAGTGGGAGCAAGGGATGGATGAGGTGGTTCTTTGCCAGTTACTCTGCTGTTGCAGCTGCATGGTGCCCTCTCAGTGGTGGTCTCAGCGGAGGGCACCCTTCTTCCCTCGTGCAGCCATGCTGAATGTCCATTCAGTACTCCACAGCCCTTGTTACCATAATTTGGCTGAATAACTCCCCTCCCGACTTTGCCCCACGAATTCTTGAAGGTTTCAACAGTTTCAGTGTAGTTTCCTCCTCGTCTCCCTTTCCCTTTGTTTAGGTGCTCATCTGTCTTTCCCTTTGTCGTGGATCGAATAGGGGTCACCCCAAAGATGTGTCTCTGGAACCTGCAAAGTTGACTTCATTCGAAAAAAAGATCTTTGCAGATACAAAGATTCAAGATCATCTTGGACTTAGAGTGGGTGCTAGGTCCACTGACAGGTGTCCTCAAAAGACAGAAGGACACAGACTCCAAAAGGAAAAGGTTATATGAACTCAGAGGCAGGAATTAGAGCCATAGAGCCCCAAGCCAAGCAGTGCCATCAAGTGCCCCTGGTGGAGACATGCAATGGATTTTCCTCCAGAGCCTCCAGCAGGAACCAACCCTGTCCACACCTTGACTTTGAACTTCTGGCTTCCACAATTGTGAGATAATACATTTCTGTAGTTTTAAGCCACCCAGGTTGTGGTAATTTGTTGTGGCAGCCGTAGGAAGCTCTCACAAGTAATGATGTGAGTGTGGTTTGGAAAAGACCTGAGCATATCAACCCCACCTTGTTATCTTTTCAGCAGCATTGTCCAGGGCAGCCAGGGCTTGGAAGTGTTGAGGAAAATAGTGCTGGGTCATGTGCTGTTACCCACCAGCGCTACGGTTGTCCTCTCCTAAAGCTGAGGGTGTCTGTGGCAGATAGCACCTCCCTTATCCTTATCAACTGGGAAAATGAGAGAATAACTATAGAGCTCTGTGACCACCCAGCTGGCTGGGGAGGGTAGAAAGGGCAGTCTGGTCATGAGCCTTTCATATCTCTCTCCGCTCCCCCTTTGCTTCTTAGGATATAAGTGGGAAGAACACAAGGCCTTCATCCACAGCCGCTGCCCTCACTGAGACTGCAAACACAGTTCATTTTCTAAACGATGGACTCCTCCATAAAGGGGCAAAGTAAAGCAACATCCAGAGCTGGAGAAAAAAAATTCTCTCATCCTCAGCACGCTGTTTGGTCTTTGCTTCTCCCAGGCACCAGCCCTTTGGCTTGATGTCAGATCAGTGTGGCTAGAAGCATAAACTGGGTGAAGCAGAGGGTGAGTACCAGGCACGTGCTGCTGAGATAATCTGGGGAACCACAAAGGGACCCAAGTAGGGGATGGCTCGCTTTCGCTGTTTGGCTTTCCATCATTTAAAAATGTTGGGAATTCCTTCTGATATTGATGTGCAACAATTTTCATTTGTCCTACTGGCTAAAAAAAGAAGTCTCATTTAACAATAGATTTTTGGTAGTCACTAAATGGTCCAGTGCTATAGCCTCAACTAAGGCATTTCTGTGTAACTATAAATATTTATGCCATTTACAGTTACTTCACATTCATTTCATTTGGGTCTCCCAATAGCCCATGAGATGAGTGCTACGGCTGCTAAGTCGCTTCAGTCGTGTCCGACTCTGTGCGACCCCATAGACGGCAGCCCACCAGGCTCCCCTGTCCCTGGGATTCTCCAGGCAAGAACACTGGAGTGGGTTGCCATTTCCTTCTCCAGTGCATGAAAGTGAAAAGTGAAAGTGAAGTCGCTCAGTTGTGTCTGACCCTCTGAGACCCCATGGACTGCAGCCTACCAGGCTCCTCCGTCCATGGGATTTTCCAGGCAAGAGTGCTGGAGTGGGGTGCCATTGCCTTCTCCGATGAGATGAGTAGAGCAAAGATTATTGAGAAAACATGAGGTTCATGAGGTGAAGATGATGTAGGAGGACAGCAGGGGAATAGTAGGGAATTCCAAGCTTGGGGAGGAGTGTGGGTTGGGGGGATGAGTGTGAAAGGATCTGGAACTGTGACGAAATCTTCCTGGCTGCAGAGTAGGGTGTATGGATGAATGATACAGTTGAAGACACTGTCACTAGAAGAGGTTTCTGGCATGGCCTAGGTGATTAGAAATACGAACCAAGTGGGAAAAAAAATCAGGGAGGCCTATAGTTTATGAGCAGAGATCCCCTCTGGAGCTTGAATGTTCAACAAGTGGTAGATTTTTGTAATATTGTGTTTCCTCACGCCAGTGATTCCCCAGCTTAAAGAGGCTTCATGATAATACAACCAGTAAACTCTGTCCTCTGCAATATACAGGAGAGGCTGCCACAGTAGTGAGTGGTTGCACGCTGGGTCTGGCTGTTGGGTGGGTCCTCTTGCATGAGGTGGCATTTGGGGAAATTGGCTCTTTCGGGCACTGGGAGATCTGGCTGGTTCATGTGACCGTTGGGTTGTTATCCGGCTGCGCCCAACCTTGAGAGGAGGGACTTGGCACCTCCGCGATCCCCAGCGGGAGGCCCATCCTCAGCTAGTCTGACACATCACATTTGCTTTTTGATTTACACACACAAAATGAATCTCCCCAACGACCCTCTCCCCAGAGCCTCATCAATTAGAACTGCTTTTGTCCTTAGCCTCCTTTTGTTGATCAGCTTGGAAATTCGTTAGGAGGGAAAAGAAAGAGAAGTTGTCTTTGTGGGCAGTGGTGCTGGTGAGCTGGCTTCTAATGAAGGAGCCCTGAATGGTGCGATTGTGAGGCTGTTTATATAGCTTTTATTTTAATTTGCATCCGTACCAGGCTCGGATCCCGAGAGCCACTTGGCTGTGTTTGGAACTTTTATCTCCTCCCATAGAGCCAGACCTGCCAGCTTATCATTTGCCTCAAGGAAATTAATGTGGGTCCCCCCTCCCCTTGCTTTTATCATGTGCTGTGGAATTGTTTATACATTCACAGAGAGAAAGAAAGGCTGTGCAGAACCGTAGAAGGTTTCTTTCCTCATGTTCATGGATCATCTGAGACTTGAAAGGCTTCTAGAGCCAAAAGACTCAGGGAGCAAGGCCTGGATTGAGGCAAAGAGATGGAGGGTAGAGGGTGGGAACATGGCAACAAAGAGCTGACCTCAGTGTCTTAAAGTAAGAAGTGAGAGGAACCATGCTCTATTTTACCTCATCCTCTGCGTGGATATATATATTCCTTACTTTTCCCTCTACTTTCCCTGAATGTGTCAGCTAAATATGACTCAAGAACCAACTCCAGCTCAGTTTCCCCTTTTGAATTAAATTGCAGCTCTTGAGTGTGGCATTTAAGACTCCACATAATTCAGTCCTGTCCCACTCCTGCCACTGGCTAATGAGTATTTTCACTTCCAGCCTATAGACTTCCTGTACCAGGGTTCTCTCCTGTTGTGAGCTTGCCTCTGTCCCACGTCCCTGTTCAGGCTGCCCTCCCCGGCTACCCCCCTGCTTCATCCAGTCCCCCTCTCCTTCAATTCTGTGTGTGGAGCCTTCCCGGCTCACGTGGTTCTCTTCCTCACTAAGGTCCTGGCTATTCAAAGTGGGGCCCAGACCCACAGCTGGGGCCTCTGCTGGGAACCTGTGAGAAAGGCAGCATCTTGAGCCCCAGAACTACTGGATCGGAATCTGCTTTTGGGAATTGCAAATGCACAGAAAAGTTGGGAAGCCCCTTTCCAGACACCTGTGACATTGATTTACTGGGCCTCCTCACCTGGGGATGGGTTGATCCCCAAATGTCCTCCTGAGCATAGACCTTGCTTCCTAGTATGAGTGGTAACACCTGGAGACAAGGGCGGACAACTTAGATTCACTTGTGGCGTCATTTACAGCTTGAGGACGACCTGATGACATTGCAGGAGCTCAATGAATATTCAGTTAATTTCATGCAGACTTGACCTGTGAATCACATTTTTTGTTGCTCTTTTTAAAATGGTGGATATCCAATGTTTCTTTGTCCTTCTACGTACGCTTATTCTATCATAGTAACCTTAATTACTAAAATGTTAATGGCAGGGACCTCTGGTTGTCTTTTCTTGTCTCCATACAGCTTTTTCCCCTTTGACAAAATAAGACTTCCCAGGACTTTGCAGAGTAGAGAATGGAGAAATGACCTCTGACCCTCTTTCCATGTTGCGTTGGGTCAGAAATTCTGTTGCCTGGAGTGTTGTCTTGGGGCTCTGCCCTCATCTCTGCTTTCCCAAGGCAATTACTGCCAGCACCAGGTTATTCTCACATCTATTTCCAGCAATCCAGTTCCAGAAACCAAAGACTTACACATTGCCCTCAAGAAGTGACAGTTTAGTGAGCATGAAAGAGGTTAGAGCTGCACAGTGTGCCTCGGATGCAGGGGTGGGAAGGCCTCAGGAGCCTAAACCATGTGTGGAAGGAGGAGGGTCTTGTGTTCAGTCTGGGCGAAGCCATGTGACAAGACCCTCACACCAAGAGATCATGGAGGTGGAAAGCCAGGGCTCTGGTGTGTATGAGTACGTGTATGTGTGTGTACACGAACATGTGTGTACATATGTGTACTTGCGCATGTGGGTAGGTGGGCCCAGCTTGCCCAGGGCTTCATGAACATTTAAGGAAGTGAGATTTCATCTTATAGGTGGTAGAGAGCCACAGGGGGAACTGCTAGGAGACACTTGTGGAGTTTAAATCTCTCTGAACCAGCAGTGGGGTGGGTGGTCTTGACAGGGTGAGAGGGACACCTTTGGGGGGTATTGTAGCCAGAATCTATGCAGAAGAGGATGACTTCCACCCCAGAGCCCAGCTGTAGGGGACCCCAAAGTGGTGCTCTTCTATGGGCCTCACATCGGGCTAGTTGCCAATTTGTGTTCAATCAGCTTCTGAACTCTCCAGAATTTAGTCCTTGTCTGTTCCCACTGGCACTGCCCAAGTAGTCATCACTCCTGTTTTCTTCCCCGACCCTGGGGTTTTTCTAAAGTGCCTTCTGGCCTGGCTCTCTTCCCTAGCTTGTGAGTATCACTGCATGGAGGACAAGGAGCAGCCCCCTCCCCATGGCGGAGCAGACCCTTCATTCTGACTGCCAGCCCCTCTCCAGCCTGTGCTCTCACCACCTTCACCTCATGCCCTCCTCTCTGTCCAGAGTTCCCAGTCCATGGCACCGGTCTTGCTCCAGGGAATTTCAGAGCTTTCTCTTGTACTTAGAAACTCCTCCCCCTACTCTGGTTCGTGAATTCTCTCCCTCCAAGACCCAGTGCCAGTGTCGTCTCCTGGGAAAACCTTCCCAGACTCCCTAGACACACGTGCCTCCTCCTCTGCATCACCTGAGCCTTTATGCAGCTCTTTCTGGCTTCTGATGTTGAATTCAAGGTGACCGTTTATGCATCTGCTTCCCTCCTCCATGCCCCATCGCCAGGGCCTTGAGGCAGTCCCTGCAAAGGCCAGGAGGGCACACAGCAGTGATGTATTCAGGGTCCCCCCTCCCTGGGCCCTTCACCTCTCTGCTCTGGCTCCACACCTGGCCCAGGGCACCAGCTGGTTGAATTAAACACAATTAAGCGGGCAGTTGGCCCAAGCCAGGAAAGCAGAGGGCTGAGAAGAGAATCTAGGTGTGCCCTGTCTAATAGAAATACAACATGAGCACATTTTACATTTCGTAGTTGACGTATTTTAAAAAAGTGAAAGTTAAAAGAAACAGATAAACAAATGTTCGTAGCTACTTTATCTGTTATGTCAGTTATGTCAGACTCTTTGTGGCCCTATGGACTGTAGCCTGCCAGGTTCCTCTGCCCATGGAATTTTCCAGGCAAGAGTATTGGAATGGGTACCATTTTCTACTCCGGGGGATCTTTCCAACTCAGGAATCGAACCCTAGTCTCTTGTGTCTCCTGAATTGGCAGGTGGATTCTTTACCACTAGTGCCACCTAAGAAGCCCACTTTATCTGGAATAGCACCCAATTAGAAACAACCCCAATGTCGATCAACAGGTGAATGGATAAAAAAACAAACAAAAAACTATGATAGGTTTATATAACGAAATACTACTTAGCAATGTGAAAAAATGAACTCCTGATACATGCAGCAACATGAATGAATCTCACAATAATTATGCTGAGTGAAAGCAGTAAAAAATTATGCATACTTTCTGGTTCCACTTACATGAAATTCTAGAAAATGCAAACTATTCTATAGAGACAGAATGAATATCAGTAATTATCTTAGGATGAGGGGTGGGAAGGCAGGACAACAAAAGGGCACGAGGAAACCTTTTGGGGGGGGTGATGGACATGTTCATTATATTGACGTAACGATGGCTTCCCAGTGTATACATGTCAAACTGGACTCTTTAAATAACACTTTAAATACAGGTAGTTGATTGCATGTCCAGTATATTTCAGTAAAGTGATAGAAATGAAACAGAATAACTTACATAATATATTTTAACCCCATATATCCAAAATACTGAAATGGCAATCCATTCCAGTATTCTTGTCTGGAGAATTCCATGGACACAGGAGCCTGGCAGGCTACTTTTCAAGGAGTCATAGAGTCAGACACGACTGAGTGACTCTCACTCACTCATCAATTTAACATATCAACATAAAAATTGCTAATGAGATCTTTTTACATTCTTATTTTTGTACTGTTTTTGAAATCTGGTGTGCATTTTACAGTGACTGAACATCTTACTCGGGATGGGATATTTCAAGTGTTCAGTCGCCACATGTAACCAGTGGCTACTGTGCTGGACAGCACAGATCTAGACCCTCCAGTGAAACCCCCTCTTCTCGGCTCAGATTGGGTGAATTCTGGGTCAACAGGTCAAATCTGCAGCTGAATAGTTTTGAGCTGGCCCTTTCTGTGGCCCAAAGATCTTGGGTCCTGTGGGGTTCTGGATCAGAGAATGGATCTCATGAACCTAGATAATAAACCTAGGATTTTGTGTGAATTCCCATCTGCCATCCCACCCTCTGTTTAAGCCTGACAAGTAGCCTAACTGTTTGCTTTAACAGAACACATTCTTACTTTCCCTTTTGCATCAAATTGCAAATTTACTTCACTAACTGCATGCAGGGGGCGGGTGTGGAGTTGGAAGAGGGGCTGTGGGAGCTAAGGAGGGCACCCACTGGGTGGGCATCAGCCCCTGAGAGGTGGACTGAGTGGGGCTGAGCTGGGGAGAGTGCTGGTGCAGAGTGGGCTTGCAGCTCACCCAGGCCTTCTCTCAGTCTGGGATCTGCCCTCTCGTGCCCCCAGCTTCTGTCCAGAAGTCAGAAGGGTGGGGGGAATGGGCAGTGCTGGTGACAGAACAAATGGGGGCTTCACCAGCCCTGTGGCTGAGGGGTCTCCTTGAGAGTTACCCAGCAAAAGTTGCCTTAAGGATTGTGAGAGATTTTTATAATTTTGCCACTAACTAGCTCAGGGACACTGACCAACTTACCTTCTCCTCAGGGTGTCGGTTTTCCCATCTGTACAATGAAGGAATCAGAGTAGACAACTTCAAAGGTCCCTTCTGGGCTCATGTGAGGAACAGTGATCCTGACTGCATTAAATGGAGCACATACCAGCGCTGGGCAGTGTCCTGCATAAGGAAGTTTTGTTGTTTGTGCTTAGTTGCTCAGTCATGTCTGATTCTTTGCGAGCCCATGAACTGTACGCCACCAGGCTTCTCTGTCCATGGGATTCTCCAGGCAAGAATACTGGAGTGGGTTGCCATTTCTTTCTCCAGGGGATCTTCTAGGCCTGGGGATTGAACCTACATCTCCTGCATTGGAAGGCAGATTCTTTACCACTGAGCCACTAGGAAGGTGACAAGAAACACATGACATAGTTCTTACCTGTATTAATGAAAAGTGGATTTACAGTGCTTGTATTGCTTGATATTTTTATAAGAATATATTACATTTGTAAGTGAAAAAAGGCAGAGAAAGGGAAACAAAAAAGGTATCTATGTGTGGTGAGAAACTAAAGATCTCAGTTTTAAATTTTTTAAAGTCTTCAAACATACCCAAAAGTGTAGGACAAGGAGACCCATGCACCCACCACCTGGCTTCAGCAATGAACGTACTGCCAGTTTTGTTTTATTCACTCCTCCCACCACTACTTTGTTTTGTTGGCAGTTTTTAAAGCAAATTCCTAATGTCATATCATTCTATGGATAAATATTGAATAAGTATTTCTAACAGGTAAGGGCTTCTGAAAGAACAAAATAATACCATTAGCACACCCAACACAATTAACAGCAGCTTAAAAAAATATTAGATAATGATGTGTTCAGTTTTCCTGATTGATTTAATCTTTTTTTTTTTCCATCGGTTTGTTTGAATCAGTGAAACAATTATTGGAGCTTTACAAAATATTTTATAAAACACTTTAAAAACTGCTGTCTTGACTGTGGTCTGTGAGCCGTCTGCTTGGAGGTTATTTCCTGTTGTCCTGCATGGCGCTCACTGGCCTGTGGGCGATTGGCGCATGCTGAGCCAGACACCACAAGTAACAGTGTGGTTCCCAGCCAGTTTCCCCGAGGGGCCACACAGGAACCCAGAGGCCCCAAGGAGCCAAGGGAATTGGTGTCCCCAACACTCCAGATTCTTACAGGAATGGGCTGCCTCAGAGAACCAGGTGTCACTGGGCTTTTACTCCCCAAGAGCAGCGTGGGGTATGCTCTTCACCTCTAGTTTCTGCACCCCCTTCTCCACTGTCCCTCATGCAGGAATGCTACCTCGAGCACTTCTGCCATGCAATCCTAAGAGGAGGACGCTGGGTCATCTGTAGCCCAGGAGAGCTAGGGATGTGCTTAGGGATTAGAGGAGATCCTGGGCAGCTGGTGAGGCAGGTGGAACCTGTGTATTTGAAGACGAGAAACCTAATGTACTGTGCCCTGCACAGGGGCAGACTGTGACAGAACAAAGGGCTGTGGATCACATGCATCAGGGTGTGCGGGGGAGGGCAGGCATTGGCTTCCTGTGTGAACACCTGCAGACTGAAGAACAAGACCTGTCAATCCGGTGTGTACATTACATGTCAATCCTGTGTGTATTTTTATCCTATTTCCATAAAAGATCCAGGTGGGTAATAGGTACATCATTAGAATGGGTTAAAGACTTGACACATGGGCCATCCTTTGCACACACTCAGCAGGACTTTTCAATGATAAGTCTTTGTTAAAGGATATGCACATTTATTAATATGCACCTTCTATTTTTAAGTCATATAACACCTCAAATTAGAGTAAGGATTAAAATAAACAAATACCAAGTACAAGTTTAAATAATGTGCTTAGCTATTATAAGCTTTCTTATCTGAACACTTTCCTTTTGGAAAAACAATTTTATGAACTGTTTCACAATCCAAAAGGTATTAAATTATCCTTTCTACCTTTTGTACAGACAATTATATAATAAATATTGTTGTACTGCTCACCCAGTTTAAGAATTAGTATGATATGAATATATATGGAAGCTTCTTAAATGGCTTCTCATCCAGCCCCCGTCACTTCACAGGTGTTTCTCTCCTACATGTCTTTATACTCATTTGTTTGTATTAAAAGTAATATATATCAATAATAAATAATAGTAAATGTTAATAATAAATAGTAAATATATGTCTGCCTCTTGAGAAACCTATATGCAGGTCAGGAAGCAACAGTTAGAACTGGACATGGAACAACAGACTGGTTCCAAATAGGGAAAGGAGTACATCAAGGCTGTATATTGTCACCATGCTTATTTAACTTATATGCAGAGTACATCATGAGTAACGCTGGGCTGGAAGAAGCACAAGCTGGAATCAAGATTGCCAGGAGAAATATCAGTAACCTCAGATATGCAGATGACACCACCCTTATGGCAGAAAGTAAAAAGCCTCTTGATGAAAGTGAAAGAGGAGAGTGAAAAAGTTGCCTTAAAGCTCAACATTCAGAAAACTAAGATCATAGCATCTGGTCCCATCACTTCATGGGAAATAGATGGGGAAACAGTGGAAACAGTGTCAGACTTTATTTTGGGGGCTCCAAAATCACTGCAGATGGTGACAGCAGCCATGAAATTAAAATAAGTTTACTCCTTGGAAGAAAAGTTATGACCAACCTAGATAGCATATTCAAAAGCAGATATTACTTTGCCAACAAAAGTCCATCTAGTCAAAGCTATGGTTTTTCCAGTAGTCGTGTATGTATGTGAGAGTTGGACTGTGAAGAAAGCTGAGTGCCAAAGAATTGCTGCTTTTGAACTGTGGTGTTGGAGAAGACTCTTGAGAGCCCCTTGGACTGCAAGGAGATTCAATCAGTCCATTCTAAAGGAGATCAGTCCTGGTGTTCTTTGGAAGGACTGATGCTAAAGCTGAAACTCCAATACTTTGGCCACCTGACACGAAGAGCTGACTCATTGGAAAAGACCCTGATGCTGGGAGGGATTGGGGGCAGGAGGAGAAGGGGACGACAGAGGATGAGATGGCTCGATGGCATCACCGACTCGATGGGCATGAGTTTGGGTGAACTCTGGGAGTTGGTGATGGACAGGGAGGCCTGGTGTGCTGCGATTCATGGGGTTGCAGAGTCAGACATGACTGAGCGACTGAACTGACTGACTGATTTGCATGTTTTAAAACATGCTAAATTTAGCATCATACAATATGTAGAGAATTACATACTTGATTTTCTTTATACAATGAAGGGGCCCAGGACTTCTGTGTGGCACCTGGACATCTCTTTTCCAACCTGCTATTCCGAAGAATGGCACTAATTACCTTCTTGACGCCTCTCAGTTGTTGCTCTTATTTTTCTCTGTCCTGGCTGAGCGTTTTGAGTCTTTGTAAACCACCTCCTATCTTGGTGGCTCTGGAATCTGCCAGACCTAGACTGAAACCTTTCTGCGTTACTCGACAGCTCTATAACCTTTGGCAAATTACTTCACTTCTCTGAGCTTTCAAGTTCCTCTGCATTGTATAATTTTTGTATAATTTCTTCAATTTCATCTATAAACCAAATTATATTAGTACTTGTACAACAGAATATTGGTACTCACCCCAGACTTGTGAGGTTTAAAGAAGACAGTGCAGGTTAGGGGCTTAGCACTGGTGCTAGGTCCATCTGAATTTTTTCCTCATTTTTGCAACCTGACATCTTTGAAGGAATCAGTGTTGAGACAAATGCTCCCTTAGCTCCAGAGTCCCCAAGACACGGTGCACTTCCCAGACTCCCCTTAAGGACCGAGGTGTTCATTCCTCCAGCTGCTGCCCACAGCTGGGTCTCTCCCAGAATCGGCCCCTCAGCTGAAGAGGGCTGCTTTGGCCAAAGTTTCACTTCTTCCCAGAGGCAGCCCACATCCAGTGACTGGTCTGTGAAGAAGGAGGTGCAAAGGCCCAGCCCCCTTCCCGCACGCGGGGACACCTCTGAAGAACCTTCTGGCTCCAGAGCTGCTTCTGGGTCTGCTCAGGCCTTTGTTGTGACTGCATCATAGCCCAGCCTCTCCCTCTGCTCAGTCGTGTCTTCTTTCCCAGAGGTGTTGTTCCCAAGAGCTCTTCTCAGTAAACCTCGTGTGTGCAGATGTCTCAGAGTCTGTTTCTCAAGGGACCTGACCTGAGACACAGTGGAAAATAAAATCACCAAGTCAGGGGACTCACTGGCACGTGGGTGGGGCTGGCACTGCTTTTCTCTCCCTCACCATCCATCTCCAGACCCTGGGCAGTCTTTGTGGGCCCCCAGAGGGAAGGCAGACCTAATGGATTTTATAGGTCTGCTCTTCAGCAACCGTGGGCCTATGCTAGTTCTTTTCTATTTTAAAATTGCAGGAGTAATATGTGAATACATACTTTTTGTAAAAATATCAACCAGCAGAATAGCCAGAGCAAGAGCCTCTCCACCGGGCTACCTGGAGACAAACCCACTCTGATCCCCAGAGACAACTTTCCAGATGTATTTCTATGCATTGATGCAGACATGCATATACATATAAAAATAGGTGGTTTCACAGGGTTACATGTTTAAAATAGAAATAGATTACACCATGCATACTGATAAGCAGCTCACTGTTTTCACTTCCTGTGTCTTGGAAACCTTTCCATGTCAGTGCTCAGCATATCATCTTCATCTATTCTTTCTAATGGCTGTGTGACATTCCCTGAGATGACTATCTCCTGCCTTATTAGGCCACATCTTTACTAGAGGACTTTTAGGTTATTCCCAGTGGTATGCTTTGATAAACAGTGTTGTGATTAACATTTCTGTCTGTGCTTTTTAACATTTCTCTGTGCATACATTTCTCTAGGTTAGAATGCTGAGTTAAGGAGCACAGCATATTTTAAAATTTGACTTGACCTAACTTCCCTCCTAACTCCCAACACTGGATATTTTCTTTCTCTTTCCTTCTATTTTTATTGAGATATAATTGATGTATAATATTCTGTAAGTTTAAGGTATACAAGTGATGATCTGATACACAAAGATCATGAAATTGTTATCACAATAAGGTTAGTTAGCACGCTTATCACCTCACATAGTTACTATTTTGTTATTGTTGTTATGGTGAGAACATTGAAGATTTACTCTTAGCAACTTACAAGTATGTAATACAGTATTGTTAACTATGGATGAATTGATGCTTTTGAACTGTGGTGTTGGAGAAGACTCTTGAGAGTCCCTTGAACTGCAAGGAGATTCAACCAGTCCATTCTGAAGGAGATCAGCCCTGGGTGTTCTTTGGAAGGAATGATGCTAAAGCTGAAACTCCAGTACCTCGTCCACCTCATGTGAAGAGTTGACTCATTGGAAAAGACTCTGATGCTGGGAGGGATTGGGGGCAGGAGGAGAAGGGGACGCCAGAGGATGAGATGGCTGGATGGCATCACCGACTTGATGGACGTGAGTTTGAGTGAACTCTGGGAGTTGGTGATGGACAGGGAGGCCTGGCGTGCTGCGATTCATGGGGTCGCAAAGAGTCAGACACGACTGAGCGACTGAACTGAACTGAACTATGGTCTCCATGCTGTACATTAGATCCCCAGAACTCAGTCCTCTTACAACTGATAGTTTATATTCTGACCAAAATCTCCTCATTTTCCCCACCCTGTAAGCCCCTGGAACCACCAGTCTACTTTGTTTCAATGAGTTTGGCTTTTTTAGGTTCCACATGTAAGTGAGATTATATAGTGTTTGTCTTATCACCTGTCTTTTTGAGAATAACCATTCTAACAGATGTAAATGATATCTCATGGTAGTTTTGATTTACATTTCCCTGATAATTGAGTACCTTTTCATGTACTACTTGGCCATTTATATGTCTTCTTTGGAATTCTATTCAGGTCAATTATTTGGAAGAGTTTAAAAAGGATTGGAATTCACCAGTGAAGCTATCTAGTCCTGAACTTTTCTTTGTTGGTAAGTTTTAATTTATTGATTTAATCTCCTTATTCATTACTGGAAGTTCAGATTTTCTAATTCTTCATGATTCAGTGTTTATAGGTTGTATATTTATCAATTTATTCCAGGTTGTCCAATTTGCTGGGCTATAATGTGGCGCTGTGATAAAGAGACTGCCTGCCAAAGCAAGAAACGTGGTCTCGATCTCTGGGTTGGGAAGATCCCCTGGAGTAGGAATTGGCAACCCATTCCAGTATTCTTGCCTGGGAAATTCCATGGACAGAGAAGCCTGGTAGGCTACAGTCCATGGGGCCACAAAGAGTCAGACATGACTGAGCGACTGAACACAGCACAGTTGTTCAGAGTAGTCTCTTAGGATCCTTTGTATTTCTGTGGTATCAGTTGTAATGTCTCCTCTTTCCTTTATAATTTTATTTATTTGAATTCTCTGTCTTCTTTTTTTCTTGGTAGGTCAAACTGAAATTCTAACACTGGATATTATCTGTTTTTTTAATGTTTGCTAGTTTGATGAACTATAACATTTTAGTGTTTTAATTGTATTTTTGTTTACTGTGAGAAATGGAATATTTTCCTTTGCCGTTTTCCATTTCTATTTCTTTTACTATGAAGTACCTCTTTATATTCTTTCCCCCTTTTTATTAAATGGTTCACCTTATTAATGAATTGTAAGAATTATTGACATACTGAATATTAGCCTTAGCTTGTTTTACATGCTGCAGACATTTAAATGTTATTTTAACTTTGTGATGTTTTTTATGGCTCCAAATTTTGGATGGTTATGTGGCCCAGGTTTTTAATCTTTTTTCTTTGTGGCTTTGGTGCTTTTGTACCTTCAGTAGGCCTTCCTCACCCCGTTATAAACAAGTGAAGACATTTATTAAAGTTGCAGGGAGCTGTAGGCCAGCATTTCCTTGGCTGTAGAGACGAAGGAGAGAAGCCCAGGTGGGGTTGGCTCTGCCTGGAGGCCAACAGTTCCACACTCCTTCATCCAGGGCAAAGAAAAGAGGCCACAGCTTGTGGATGGTTGCCACTGCCATGAAGCAAGTCTAGACAGAGTCCTTCAAGCTGCTGTTGCTGTCCGCTCCATCCTGGGAGAGTGCAGGAAGCATGAGGCCACTGGGAAGACTGAGTCATGGAGAGTCCCATGCCTTCCTGCACAAAGCCCCTGACATGCTCAGCAGTCCCAGAACAGTGCAGGCAAGCTTCACAAGAGAGAGATTTTGAGGATGCGCTGTCAAGTAGTAGAAAAAGCAGACTTAGAGTTCTGGTTCTGATGGTAAACGTGAAAACATCTGTTGTCACAAGGTCTCGCTCAAGCATCCATATTTGTTTTTTTTTTTTTTTTAATTTTTATCATTTAGTAGCATTTTAAAATTTTTATTTATTTTTTTAATTGGAGGCTAATTACTTTACAATATTGTGGTGGTTTTTGCCATACATTGACATGAATCAGCCATGGGCATACATCTGTTCTCCATCCTGAACCCCCCACCACCACCTCCCTCCCCATCCAATCCCTCTGGGTCATCCCAGTGCACCAGCCCTGAGCACCCTGCCTCATGCACTGAAGCGTGGACTGGCATGCATGGACTGGCAATCTATTTCACATATGATAACATACGTGTTTCAATGCTCTTCTCTCAAATCATCCCACCCTTGCCTTCTCCCACAGAGTCCAACAGTCTGTTCTTTACATCTGTGTTTCTTTTGCTGTCTCGCATATAGGGTCATCGTTACCATCTTTCTAAATTCCATATATATTGATTAATATACTGTATTGGTGTTTTTCTTTCTGGCTTACTTCACTCTGTATAATAGGCTCCAGTTTCATCCACCTCATCAGAACTGATTCAAATGCATTCTTTTTAAAATCTGAGTAATACTCCATTGTGTATATGTACCACAGCTTTCTTATCCATTCGTCTGCCGATGGACATCTAGGTTGCTTCCATGTCCTGGCTATTGTAAACAGTGCTGCGATGAACATTGGGGTACACGTGTCTCTTTCAATTCTGGTTTCCTCAGTGTGTATGCCAAGCAGTGGGATTGCTTGGTCGTATGGCAGTTCTAGTTCCAATTTTTTAAGGAATCTCCACATTGTTCTCCATAGTGGCTGTACTAGTTTACATTCCCACCAACAGTGTAAGAGGGTTCCTTTTTCTCCGCACCCTCTCCAGCATTTATTGTTTGTAGACTTTTTGATGGCAGCCATTCTGACTGGTGTGGGATGGTACCTCATTGTGGTTTTGATTTGCAGTTGTCTGATAATGACTGATGTTGAGCATCTTTTCATGTGTTTGTTAGCCATCTGTATGTCTTCTTTGGAGAAATGTCTGTTTAGTTCTTTGGCCCATTTTTTGGACTGGGTCGCTTATTTTTCTGGAACTGAGCTGCAGGAGTTGCTTGTGTATTTTTGAGATTAATTGTTTGTCAGTAAGCATCCACATTTGTACACACTGTGCTAGACAGTGTGCGGAAGGAGTGAGCCTGCCCTATTAGAGATGGCCCCCTCCCCAAAGGTGCTGTGATCTGAGTCATTCAGGTCTGTGACTGGGCTCTTTAGCAGCTGTGGAGCTATGGGCAAACCAGTGATCTTCTAGGGTCTTGATCATCTCCTCTGTAAAATGGGCATTATCCTGGCTTGGGGGGCAGTACGTGCTGTGAGGGTTGATGAGTTAATAGGTGAGAAAGTGAATTGTTAGTGTTCTAGAAACGATAGCATTATTGTTATACTTGGAGGCTCAGGAGAAGACATGGTCTCTGTCCTCAAGGAGCTTGTGATGAACAAGCTCCTTGGAAACAGAAAACAGAAACAGAAAAAACAGAAACAGAAAACACAGAAGCAGAAAACAGAAACAGAAAACAGAAACAGAAAATAGCTCAGGGCAGAAAATGATTAAGTTGTCAAACTGTACAATAGTAGAAATTGGAGAAGGATTCAGGTGGCCCGAGTACAATCCTATGTGTGGTTGTGTTGTTACGAAAGTTGCCAGAGTGGTTTGTATGAAGTGAAATGAAGCAATACAAAGGTGATCCATCACCGTGTTAGTAGAATCTCTTTGTCCTACCTCGTTCCAAAGTACAGTGGAGCATCACCTGGGGCAGCTTCTGTCCCAGACTCCTCCTCACCCGAAGGATGACTCAGCCTCAAGTGCCTGCAGGGCTTTCCTCCACTGCCAGGACTCCACTGACAGCCTTGCTGAAGTGACCCTGTGACAGCTTCTGTGTATCTAACAGGAATAACCAAATAGCATTTAGAGGGAAAGGCTGAGAAACTGGCTGTTGGGGTCTGAGTATGAAAAGGTAACATCCCATGCTGAGTCTTCTCAGCAGAACTTCAGTCTTACTTCACGGTGTGTCCCCAGAGAAATGTAGATATTCATCAGAGAAGGACAAGACATTGAAGGAGAGGGAGGTTGGGGTGATGCTTTCAGTCATAGCTGGCTGCAGAGCTTATATATGAGGGCTGGTGATTCTACCATGGTAACAGAGAAGAGGCCCCTGACTGGCCTGTGCGTTATTTTGCCTTTGCTCAGCTGTGGGCTTGTGTAATCAGCACACAAGGTCCCCAGTCCATCTCCAAATGGGTCATTTTGCTTCCCAAGACCAGCTGCCTAAGAGCTAGTAGACTGGTCTTCTCTACAAAGGGTGGTGGTGGCTGGCTCACCTCTAGAAAATGATCCAAGGTAGGAGCGGCTACATAATTTGGAGGACCCAGTGCAAAATGAAATGTGAGACTCTTGTCCAAAAAGTAGGGAAGAAAAGTGCGATTAAAGGTACTAAAATATAAAACTTTTTCTTTTAAAAGGATCTTATTACTTATAAATATAATAAGCATAATAATGTCACATAATTAACAATAAAAACTTACAAATGCAAAAATACACTTCTAGTGTCATATAATATAGTAAATAACATTTTATTAATGCAATAACTTGATCATAGAATTTACTGGTTTGCTTTTTTGCAAATTTATTTCTTAGGTCATCAAAAGTTGTACTTTTAGCAACTTCATTTTCAATTGATATAATTGAAAGTGACCTTAGTCACTCTTGGCAAATGCAAGATATTAAATAATTTTTAATAATTGCTAGTTTTGAGAAGGATCCTTCTCCTGGTACAACTGTTACTGGAAAGGTTATTTGTATTTTAGAGACTGAAACAATACAGCAAATTACTACAAAGAATACATTTTAGTACATCTAGAGCTGACGATCAGCTTCATGTTAAGTCTGAATTTAATTTTAAATATAAATTTACACAATGGCATTTTAATGTTTCTCTAGTATTTCTGGTAACTTGCAGAGGTTGAACAAGAAATTGAAAGCAGTTTCATGATTTGTGTATAATTTAAAATGCTTATTTATGCATTCTATTGCTTTATCTTCCATATAATAAAAATTCTAAGTTGTCTTTCTTGTTAATAATTGGCTGATCTGAAGCACTGTGTGAAAATGTCCTTTCTGTTGACTGCAGTGGTCTTTAAATTTACTTTCTAAGTCTGTGGATATTTGCTTTGCAGTGCTGTTATATTTTTCAAAACTAGAGATTCTGAACTATTTAAAGAATTCTAATAACTTCCTGATAGGTTTTATTGCAATGTCCATGGGCACAATTTTATTTTGTAATAGTTTACTGTCATAGTTTATTGCCTGAGCAATGGAAGTTCCCATCCCAGAGCTCAGACTGGCTCTGGTGGTTTCACTAGACTCCCACGGCTCCCTCGAGGGGCTTCTCCCTTCTCTGGGGCTGTGGCCAGCGCCGCCATCAACGCTCCTGCTGCTGCCACCACCACCGGCACTAACCTGAGCTTAGATCTGGGCCTGGCTGTCCCTTCAGCGCATTGCCTGCTCTGCCCACAGGCTGGATTGTGTATGCGTGTGTGTGTGTGTGTGTGTGTGTGTGTGTGTGTGTGTACTCTGCTGTTAGAGTCATCAGACTTTGCTTACAAAACACAAATTCAAAGATAACTTTATGAGATATTTCAAGAGAGTAGCCACAGCCAAATCTGAGAGTTGGGCCCTGTATGATTGCACAGCTCACACACCCATGGAGTCACCCCTGATTCAGGGGATGGGAGCAAACCCTGGTGGAGAAGCAAGCCAGAAAGCACTCCAAGTTGGGAACCCCTAAAAAAAAAAACACAAAAAAAACCCCAAAAAAAACCCTTAAACCAGAACTGTGTTCTAAAAATGGAGACCCAGCACATACCAAGTTGCAAAGCAGGGCTTCCATACTGATAATCAGCTTGAAAGACTTACTTTCTAAGGGAGAGAGGAAACCACAATAAGCAATTGATGGTACTTACTCTCCCCACCTCTCCCCCAAGAGCTGGTGGCCAGGCCTAGTGAGAGGCCTCAAGTGTCCGAAGGCCTTGCCCAGCCTGGGAGAAGAGTGTTCACTGGATGCAGAAACAAGGGACAGAAACAGACATGGTCTTATGTCGAGGCAAGATGACTGGTACTTGTTTTGAGCCAGTGTAAAAAGGGCTTTCTTCAGGATGATACTCAATTTATCCAAAGATGGAAGTGGGATTTCTCTCTTCATCCAGGATTCTCCAAATAGGACATGTTCAACAGTGAACTGGTACCTTAGAACGTTTTTGCAACTTTATTTTCTTTTTAAAGATTTTTATTTTTTAAGTGAACTATAGTTGATTTACATTGTCAATTTCTGTTAGACAGAAAACTGATTCAGTTATACATATACATTCAGTTATATAATATATACATTCTTTTTAAAAATATTCTTTACCATTATGGTTTATCATAGAATTTTTTACATATAAAATTTAATTTATTTATCTTTGGCTGTGCTGGGTCTTCATTGCCGTGGGTGCTTTCTCTATCTGTGGTGAGCGTGGGCCACTCTCTAGTTGTGACACACAGGCTTCTCACTGCCGTGGCTCCTCTTGTGGAGCACAAACTCTGGGGTGTGCAGGCTTCAGTAGCTGCTTAGCTTCCCCTCAGCATGTGGGACGTTCCCAGATCAGGGATCGAACCTGTGTCTCCTACCTGGCAGGTGGCTTCTTTACCACTGAGCCCCCAGGGAAGCCCTATCTTTTTGAATCATAGTTTTGTCTGAGTATATGCCCAGGAGTGGGATTGCTGGGTTACGTGGTGATTCTGACTTTAGTTTTCTGAGGGCCCTCTACACTGTTTTCCACAGTGTACACTGTCCCCACTGCACCAGCCTACATTCCCACCAACAGTGTAGGAGGGGTCCCTTGTCTCCACACCCTCTCCAGAATTTGTTGTTTGTACACTTTCTGATGATGGCCATCCTGACTGGTGTGATGGGAATGACACTCACTGTTGTTTTTGTATTTTATTTTGTTTTATTTTTAATTTTGTTTTACATGTAATGACCTTGTCTGTTGTAGTTTTGATTTTCATTTCTCTAGTAAATAGCAGTGTTGAGCATCTTTTCATGTGCCTATAGGCCATCTGTATTTCCTAGTAAAGTAGACTAACTTTAGCTAAATTTAGTGGCCATTTAAATTTCTTCTTTTGTGAATTGCCTTTCTGTTTCCTTTTCTTCTCTTTCTACTGGGACTTAATTTTTATTAATGTAGGAAGTATTATGTATTCCATGTTCTTTTTTTTTTTTAATTTAATTTTATTTTTTAACTTTACAATATTGTACTGGTTTTGCCATATATCGAAATGAATCCGCCACAGGTATACATGTGTTCCCCGAGACTAACACACATTTAATCCATCTAGAATTTACTTGGTGTGTGGTGCAAGGTGCTGCTGCTGCTGCTAAGTCGCTTCAGTCGTGTCCGACTCTGTGCGACCCCATAGACGGCAGCCCACCAGGCTCCCCCATCCCTGGGATTCTCCAGGCACGAACACTGGAGTGGGTTGCCATTTCCTTCTCCAATGCATGAAAGTGAAAAGTCAAAGTGAAGTCGCTCAGTCGTGTCCAACTCTTAGCGACCTCATGGACTGCAGCCCACCAGGTTCCTCCGTCCATGGGATTTTCCAGGCAAGAGTACTAGAGTGGGGTGCCATGGTAAGAACTGAATTTATTATTTTCTATCCTGAACACCAAGTCTAACACCATTAACTAAAAGGTTTTCCTTTCCCAATTAATTTATCATTAATTAATTAAGTAATCCATTCATGCATTCAATGAATATTTGTTGAGGTTCTGCTACGTGCCAGGCACTTGAAAACAGTAGCGGGAAAAAAAGACAAAATGGGGAAAAAAACCCCTCTGTCCTAGAGAGGTATACATTCTTGCAGAGGAGACAGACAATGAACAACGTATATAGTGTGCCAGATAGTGATACCATCTGTGAAGAAAAATGAAGCAGAGTGGGAGGACAAGGACTGTGGAGGAAGCATTGGTACCTCAAATGGAGTGGCTGGGGAAGGCCGCTTACAAACTGGTGTCCTTAGCATTTGAGCAGAGACTTGAAGAAAGTGAATGAGGATGTGAATATATGAAGGAAGAAAGTGCCAGGCAGAGAGAGTGATGAGTACAAAGAGTGTGCTTGGTGTGTTCAAGAAGACCAACCAGGAGACACATATGGTTGTCACAGGGAGATTAGCAGGAGAGGAAGTCAGAGAGGTAATGAGGACCTGGATCACAGAGGGCCTTGAGGGCATCGTCAGGACTTCAGCTTTTAGTCTGAGGAAGCTGGGGAACATCACAGGGTTTTGACAGGAGAGGGTATCATCTGACTTACACTTTATGTTTTAAAGATTTTTTTTTAATGTGGATCATTTTTTTACTTTTAAAATTTATTTCTTTTTGATGTGGACCGTATTTAAAGTCTTTATTGAATTTGTTACAGTATTGCTTCTGCTTTTTATGTTTTGTTTTTCTGGCCCCGAGGCATTTGGAATCTTAGTTTCTTGATCAGGGATCGAGCCCGCACCCCCTGAATTGGAAAGCAAAGTCTTAACCACTGGACTACCAGGGAAGCCCTGAAGTTACATTTTAAAAGGTTCACCCTGGTTGCTGTGGCAGAGGAAGTTGGTGAAACTTTTTATCACCTCTTTTTTTCTGTCTGTGTTTGAGGCTGTCTTAACGGACCCTCTGCTCTTAGTTGATATGAAGCTGCTTATGTGTTGCTGCAAAGGGCTGGACCTTCTTTGGGGGGAGGCCCCTGGTGATTATCATTGTCAGGGAAAGAGGGAGTATAATGGAACATGATAATAGCATGGTGATTATAATGACCTCAGTAGATAAAGGGTTCTGTCATGCATCCCAGAGAATTCTGGATACTTCGATGGATGCTGTATGATTATAATTATTTATTCCCAGAGCTTTATGTTTAAGTGACTGGCAATGAGATAGAACAGGCACCAGATGGGTAGATACTAGCCAAAAGTTTAATTAGCTGAAGAAAGCAAGAAAGCAGTGACAGCCTTAGGCTGACATCTCTTGAGACCTTAATAGCTAGAACTTCACAGTATCTCTTAGTGACAGCTTCCTCATCAAGGCAATTCCTTGTGGCCAGTTACATTCCCCTACTGTTGTGCTCTTGGCTCCTTGAACCTCCTCTATCAAAACGCTCATCACATAATGACCAGCCTAATTGCAAACCATAAACTTTGGTTTCTTCCAGACTGTAAACTCTGTTGCCTTGTCCCCACTCTATTCCTTGTTCCATGTACAGTATCTGCTAGAGAAGGTGCCCAATAAGTAGTTGGTGAATGAATGAGAAACTGTCTTGGGACATGGAGCTATTATGTGGGATTTGCAGCTTGTTCTGGGGTCCTGCATTTCGTCAGCTGGGGATGGTGTCATATGCTGCACTTTTCCAGTGGGGGTGTTCAGCTGGGTTGCCCCACAGGCATTCTCCCAGCTGTCCTAGTTGGCCTCCTGGGTTTTCTTGTTGGTTGAATCATCCTTGAGTGGACACCCTGGGGGCCCCAGCAGTTGGATGCCGTGTCTGGAGCAGCCACGTGGGTGTGAGCTGGAGACCAAGCTCCTCTTAATCTCTGCGCCAGGCTGCTGACAATAAACAAGATTTCCACCCAGCAGCTGTTGACAGTCACCTCCCACACAGCCCACCAGAGCCCTGCCCGGAGGTGGCATGCCTCCCTCCCAGTTGATCTAATAATAACAACACTATATTCTTAGCCAGAGCCCCAGGCTTTCACTCACATAGACACTTTTCACTTGTCTTAGAATGGGAGTCAGAGGAGCATAGAAACACAGGGAAGTCATCCGGACATTTGTTTAGCCATCTACAACTTAATCTGTTTGGGTTCAGGTTCTCTGACTCTCTTGCTCCTCTCCTGGATGCTGGACAGTGGGAAGGGGACAAGCAGAGCTGAGGAACAATGAGAGGCTGGTGTCTGGTCAGTTCCAGGCCATGAGGAGGGCCCCTGGGGAGACATGGTCTTAGGCTCTTGTGCCCCCAGGGGCTGGCAGCAGTTTGCTTCTGTGTCTGCCTGGGTCCTGAACCTGGGACAGGGAAGGCCTGTTAGGAGCAGCAGCCTCAGAGGGCAAGAAGGCTTGCTTTCCTTCTAAAAACCTTCTGTTTCCTTCTGCCTGGGCCTCTGTTCTTCAGAGAGGCGCTGTGGTGCTGCGGCCCTGCTCACGTGCTGCCCGGAGACCGGGCAGGCGCCCAGAATGGGTGTGGGACTCGTCCATCACCCTCCTCGCAGCTGCCTGGCCTGTACGCACACACACAGTCCATGGCCATGGGCTTGCATTTGACAGCACTGCGCTGACCGCATGTTTTCCAGCTCCTGAGAAGCCAGTGGAGGGGCACTTCCAGAATCGCATCCATGTCCTTCCTTCCGCCTCTCAGGCTAGCCAGCGGCTGAGAGGAGGAGAAATAGGAAGCCGACTAGTCAATGGCCCAATTCCTCCGCCCCCGTATAATTATGGGTTGGCCACAAGTTCCATCTCATTTTCTCAAACAGCCCTTTAACAGGAGGGAGGAGGAGACAGCTGATGAAACCACAAGCCCTGGATCTTAGTAGGGTTCCACCTACCTGGGACCAAGGCTGCCCTGGGACATCCCTGGGAAGGTATTTACTTCTCTCCCTTGTTTGTTTGGTTTTTTTTTTTGCTCCCTGTAATACTTCCAAAATTTCCACTATGGCATTCCAAGGTGGTCTGGTCACTGCACAGAGAATATGGTATTACACTGTAACTAGGAAATGCCTGAGGTTCTATGAAGGAAAATGTCCTATACATCCAAGAGATCATTATATTTATTTCCACTTTAAGGTTTTTGTATTCACATCTGCTGAGTTTGGGCCCCTTAGCTGAGGGATAAAGGTTTCAGCTATCACATGTTCTTAAATAGACTCAAGGTTTTGCTCTAAGCTTTTCAGATAGATTCATTTAAAACTGCAGCTTACCTATCACTTTAAGAAATTCCACATATCCATCTGCAGCCTGATACTATTGAATATATTACTATTATGCATGGAGTCACAAATGATAGCTTTCAGAGTAGAAACTAAAACTCTGTATTGGATAATTGCAGAAAACTTGACTGCAATTCACTAAGAATGTGTTTTGGTGAATAAGGAGACAACATTTTGAAAAGTAGGTCAGGGCGCTTTTAGGGAACCCATAAAAGCCTCAAGGATTCTCTGCAGGTGTGATAACTGGGGGGACCAGCAGCTTCCCGCCTCCATCCCCCTTCCCTTGTATTTCTTTTCCAGACTGTTATCTGTGACAGCTCAGGCAGGGGCCCTAGGCAGCCCTCCTCCGAATCCGTCCCTCCGACATCTCCTCTCTGCCTTCTCCCCACACACACCAGCCGCACTAGCACCTCAGCTTCTAATTTTAGCTTCTGTTTTGCATTTGCATAGCAGACAAGGAAATATAATGCAGAATTTAGATAGGAGAGAAGTCAGGCTGTTTTCTTCCTGATAAATTGGCTGCCATCCATATTTGATGGCTGCTGGCTGATAGCAGTCGGTAGAATAGGGAACAGGTTATGCCCTTGCTGTGTGAGAGAGCAGTCTCTTCTCAGGATCCCAGGAGCTAGAACCTTTCTGTCTTTTTCCCTTTGCACTCATGGCTGGTTGCATGACTTCAAACACCACTACACTTACTTTTGGAGAAGTTCAAATGGACACAGACCACTGATTGTGTTGAGAGTGAAAGAGAGTGTGTGTGTATGTACTGGGGGCAGATTACTTCCCGTTAAGAACACTGAATTAGATTCAATAATCTGTCAAGACTAGAAGCTACACAGATCTGCATTAACAATCAGGCCTGGAAGGCTGCAGTCCATGGGGTCGCTGAGGGTCAGACACGACTGAGTGACTTCACTTTCACTTTTCACTTTCATGCATTGGAAAAGGAAATGGCAACCCACTCCAGGGTTCTTGTCTGGAGAATCCCAGGGACGGGGGAGCCTGGTGGGCTGCCATCTATGGGGTTGCACAGAGTCGGACACGACTGAAGTGACTTAGCAGCAGCAGTAGAGGACTGTATCTTACAGCCTGCCTCATGAGGACTGTCTCCTTGGGTGTCTTCTAAAGGATGGGGCAAAACCTTGGGAACAGACTAGATCAGTGCTACTCAGAGTGCTACATCAGCAGCATCTGGAAGCTCATTAGGAATTCAGAATCTTGAGCCTCAGACTCTGTACCTGCTGAATCCTAATCCCTGGAGGGTGAGGCCCAGGTATCTAGGTTTTAACCTGCTCTCTAGGCGACTCTTACACATGCTAAAGTTTAAAAATTAATTAGCTAAAGTATCTTTTAAAGTCTCTCCCATCCAACTAGAAGTTAATTGTTCCTATAGCTTTTTCTATGTCTACTCAGGTGGGGTTGATGCAAATTTCATTAGTGAAACTTAACCAAACCTAACCTTTGTTATCGCAAAATAATGCAGAGCAAAGTGCAGAGCTGAACTATATCAAGGGAACTCTGTAAAACTAAATGAGGTTTTATTGTAGCTCTCGGTTACTTCACCTTGGTCAGGAAATAGAACCTTGCCAGAACCCTAAGAGGCCCCTTCTCAAGGGAATTTCAAACCCTTTCTCCACTCCAAAAGGAGCCACTCTCCTGACTTCTGTGGTAATCACTTCTCTCCTTCATATTTTTACAATCTAAAACTGTAGCCCAAAATAGCACAGAGTAGTCTCGCTTATTTTTGACCTTTATCTAAATGGAATTACAAAGTACCTTCTCCTGGGTGTCTGGTTTCTTTTGCTCAACATTTTGTCTGCGAGATTTCATTAAGTTTTCAGCACAATGATTTTTGTCTTTTGTAAAGCTGCTGCACCTTCTCATTGTTTGAATCCAGAGCAGTATCTTGGAGATGCACAGCTTTTCCTTTAAAATCGCAGCACATTAACATTAACTTGGTTAGTGAGAATTTCACGGTGCTCCTTGAGCCAGTCATGGATTCCCCAGGATACTGCTGAATGAGGGTGGGATGACTGCTCCAGGGCTCCCGCTGTGTCTTCTCTGTGCCAGAGAGAGGACCGAGGAGGTGGTTAGGAAGCCCTTCAGGGAGGGGACACCCTGCCTCCAGAGAAAGGAAATGCTCGGAGCTCCCAGGGGCCTCAAAACCCAACATTCAACCAGTGTGTGGCATGGGATTGGGTACAGGGTGACCCAGGACTGTTTCAAGGCAACACATATCTGTCTTCCTGCTCATTTCATCAAGTTTTCTGATCTATCACACACAACAACTGTACTTAGAGCACATGCTGGAAAGAGTAGAAGAGACAAGATACCTGAGGCATAGTTACTGTCAGCTTTCCCCCTAAGCTCTTTTCCCCACAGAGGTTTAGAACAAGACCTTTGAGTCAGACTAGCCAGGGTTCTGATCCTGGCTCTGCTCCTTACCAAGTGAGTGACCTTAAGCTCATCTCCATCTTAAAAATGCAGATTATAATAATAGTATATATCTCATGGGGCTATTTTGGTGATTAATTAGGAAATCTTTCAAATATCCTTAGCATGCTGCTGCTGCTACTGCTAAGTCACTTCAGTCGTGTCCGACAGCATCTGGTTAATAATAATTACAACTAATAGTGAATGCTTCCAGTGCGCCAGCTTCTGCAACACTATATGATGAGTTCTGTTATTACCCTTAGTTTCAGATGAAGACACTGAGGCCCAGAGAGATTAAGAAACTTGCTCAGGATCCCACAGGTAGTAAGTGGTGGAGACAGCCTAACACCAGAGTCTTTGCTCTTAACCATTGTGTGTATGGTTCGGTGAGTCTTAGTTATTTTATCATCTTTCTATTTGGTACTCTTGGTGTATTTTTCTCATTGTCTGTTTCACACCTCTCACGTGATCTCTAGCACAACCAGGGTCCTGTCAGCTGCCTGTCCACATCAACCTCATGAAACAAACAAGCCCAGCTTTGTAATTTGAGGATAGTCCATCTCCTTGTTATGCAGTCCTCTTTTGAGGGTTGCCTCTCACGACAGAAGCTGCTGATGACAATGGTAGCCATGGTAGATGCATCCCAGAAGGTCTCAGCTATCCCTTTTAGAAGCCCTGGCTTGCCCCAAAGCCTCATGCCTCATTGAACTGGGATTCTGCAAGCAGTGAGAATCAAAATGGGTCAAAGGTTGGAAAGTGGTCCTGAAAGGACAGCTGAAATGAATTGGTGGTCATTTGGTAGATTCATATTGGTGACTCTAACTTTGAACAAGATATGAAAGTTGACAGTTTCCCCTGCCGACATGTAGTAAGAGAAGAAGCAACTGCTGAACGGCATGAGCTTGACAGAATGTTCTCTTTCTGTTGATGACAAAGTCTTAGTGCCCTGGAGTGGACTGTTGAGGGCTATTGGGAACAAGCTACCTTCCTGGGCAGTAACATTGGTAGCTCAAGACAGTGGGGAGAACGTCTTCCCTTCTTTTCCCACAGTTTTGAGCTTAAGGACATTTTCCCCTTTGTTTTCAAATTTCTAAAGACTGTCCACAGTATGGTAGGTAAAATCATGCCCTCTCCCCACCCCAAATATGTCCACATGCCGATCCCTGAACCCTGTTTGTACAGATAGGTCCCCAAGTTTCTTCTAAGAAGAGGGAGTGGGAGAACCAGTTTTAGGGAGATGTGCTGTGAGAAAGACTCAAGCAGCCATTGATGCCTTTTAAAAAAAATAATTGTTATTTATTTATTTGTTTTTGGCTGTGCTGGGTCTTCCTTGCTGTGCAGGCCTTTACCTAGTTGCGGTGAGCAGGGGCTACTCTCTAGCTGCAGTGAGTGGGCTTCTCATTGCGGTGGCTTCTCTTCTTGTGGAGCACAGGCTCTCGGGCGTTTGGACTTAATAACTGTGGCATGTGGGCTTCAGTAGTTGCGGCTCGGGGGCTCCAGAGCACAGGCTCAATAGTTGTGGCTCATGAGCTTAGTTGCTCCATGGTGTGTGGCGTCTTCCTGGACCAGGGATTGAACCCATGCTTCCTGCATTGGCGGGTAGATTCTTTACCACTGAACCACCAGGGCAGCCCCCATTGATGGCTTTGAAGAGGAAAGATGAGGGCCATGAGTCAAGAAAGGTGGAAAAGGCAAGGAAGCGGAGGTCCTCTGAAGCTCCCAGAAGGGAACATGGAACTGCCGGCATCTTGATTTTAGCCCAGTAAGACACCTGTCAGGTTTCTGACCTACAGATTTGAAAGATAATAAATGTATATTCTTTTACGTCACTTAAGTTTGTGGTAGGTTGTTACATAAGCTGTAAAAAACGAATGCATACAGTTTAACCATGTGGCAAGAATATAATAGAGGGGGGAGTTTTTAATTTTCCCTCACAATCCTGGCTTCTATATCCCAAGCTCATGAGACCCATAGGCCCAGATGGAAGAGTTAATGCAGTAGCAGTAACAGTATGTGCTTCTATTTTTCAAGCTATCTTTAATGCTACCTGTCAGCTGATACACCTTCTGGTGTCTCCTGGGATTGACACAGAGAGGAAATGGGGACTGCTGTTCTCCATGTTGTCACCACCCCTGACTATTGTATTCAGAGAAGCTTCAGAGGAGAGCACAGTAAGACTACTTGTCAAAGGCAGCGTGATGTGTATGGGACCTTCTCTGCTTCTCTGGAGTTACCTGTCAATCATAGCATTTCTGTGACCTGGGCTTTGGAGCTTCCTGTCCCCTTCCAGCTCCAGCCCCTGCTTGGAGAAGGGACTTTTCTCCCTGTGCTGACTCATGTCTCAGGCTGCACAGTGAAACTGCAGACTCATTCACGGCAGGAGGAGGAAGAACAAACCAGGATCAATAAGAGCAAAAGATACTCTGGGCTCCAGAATGAAGAAGCGACATCACGAAATGTTCCAACTGTACCTGCCATATTATAGATTCGTGGAAGGATAATTAATTCCAAACTGCTGACTGGGAAAAATAGAAGCCTAGCTATATTTTTCTATAAATGGAATATTGAGCATTTTAAAAGGAAAGCAAATGTCAACAAATACAAAGAAAATCAAGTTTTAAGTCTAGTGTGGTTTCCCAAAGGAAGTTTTGTGAGGCCATTGCAGGGACCAAAAGGCCAAACATAAAAGTGTTTCTTTCCCAACCTGGCCTACTTGCTCAGGACCCAGGTCAGAAGGAGTTGATGTTCTGTTTTTGGCTGGGGAGAAGTGACCAAGAAGACTCCCAGGCAGAGAAGTTCCTGCATTAGGCACTAGACTGTTGGGCCTGGGGCTCCTTGGCCTTCTGGTCCCCTGTCACTTTGGACTGGAGGTCACCTCTCCCTCATCTTCCTACAAGGGTAGTAAGTATTTCTGCAACCCCTACATGGGTGGGAGGCCGTATGCAGAAGGAAACCAAGCTGATGAGCCAATTTATCTGCGTGGGGCCCCAGTTCTACAGGCTGGGTGAGGGGCCACCTGATGAAGGGAAGTTTGTAGTATTGTCCAGTTGCAACAAGGGCCAGTGCGGCAGCCTCGCCCTCTCAGAGCAGCTGCCACTGCCGCCCTGTCTTCTCTCCCTGCTGTGGACGGACTGACAGAAGATTCCTAGGAGGGCTGAGCAGTCAGAGATGCTGGAGGCGGTGCCCGCCTCCAACAAGGACAGGAACACACCTTCCTCCGTCCTGGGAAGCCATGGCCCCAGCCCCGTCCCCTCCTCCCAGAAGAAAGGGGGAGTCTCTTGGTCCTGAGTCTTTCTATTTTTCTAGCAGCAGCACAGGACAGAACCTTTCCCTCCCTGTCGGGTCGCCGCCTCCCTCCTCCTCACGCCAGCCCTGGGGTTTCCTTTGGGCCCAGGAATCACAGTGTGGCCCAGCCTGCTCTCTCTGGACCACGCCCTGTGCTCCTATCTGCTCACGTTGCTCTGGTCACACTCTCTTATTCTACACTGTGTTCTTCAGAAACCAAATTCCCCATCTTTGTAAGCACCAGACTCTTGCCACTTCCCCTTTCCCTTTTCACTCTGAGCTATTTTGTGACCCCCACAAACTCCAGTGGAGTGGAGGGTTTGCTGAAGAAATCAAACAAGGAAGCCAGAGTCACGAGCAGCTCGGATGAACCCTGTAGCAGAGGAGATTCTAGAGTTAGATGAGGGTTGGAGGTCATCTGTTATAATTATCCTTGCCCCTTCAACACCTACCTACTCAGTTATAGGAGTGCAGGCCTACCCTGAAACTTCAGCATTTATCCATTTGGAAATCTGTTTTCATGAGACAGCGCCCAACCTGCAAGGCTGGGCTGGGAGCCAGTAACAGCATGGATGCGGAGCCCTGCAGGGTCAGGCTCCAGAGGAGCCTCTGAGGGCCTCTACAGACAAAGCGGAGGCAGCCTGGCTCCACGTTCACTGAGGGCGCAGTGCCTGGGGAGATGCTACTCTGTATAAAGCTCACAGGCCAACTGGGGGTTCCTAGCCTCCCTCTGGCCGTGCTTACTTAGGTTTAGAGGTGATAGTGTAGCTTCTGGAAAGTCAGGAGTGTTGATGGTGTTGGGAGCCTGGACTCCTAACTCCAGGTCTGGGCTCCAATCCTGCTTAATCACTGGTTGACTGTAAGCTCTGTGACCCCCGTTTCCATATCTGTAAAATGAGGATTTTGCTGTCTACCTTCCAAGGTTGCTGTGAGGGGTCAATGAAGCTATGCCAAATGTTCAGCAAACAGTATGTGTTCAGCCCGTAGCACCTTTGTTAGTAGTGCTATATGTCGTCATCACGGTCATCAGCATCACCCAATATCGGGAGCTGGAGAGGCAGGCCAGGTATAGTCCTAAGCAAGCTCGTCCACAGGTGCCCCTCCCCTGATTTCAGCAGTGCTGAATTGGAAGGTACTGCCTGAGAGCCCGCTTCCTTTTGATTGTTATCCTTGGAGCAGTGTCCCCAGAGGCCCATGGCAGTCAGCTGCTTCTGGTAGTTACAGCAGTTTTTAGAGCTGAGCGTGCCCACAAGGCAGACTTCAGCTCGCTGAGTCATGCTGCAGGGTCTGCCCCAGCCAGCCACCAAGACAAAAGGCAGCAGCAATCCGGAAGACAAATGACCATGGTGCACACAATAGTTTTCACAGGGATTTTACTAAATACTTCTTTTTAATGTGTCTGGATGAAGGACAGGGGTGGGTAGATGATAATATTTATTAAACACTTACCACCCACCAGGCCCCCACAACTGGATTTTGCTTTCATTGAGCTCAACCCAAACTTCCCAGTGGGGACTCTCTCCTCTCAAATAGCCTGCCACCCTCCTGAGTGAGGGGTCCCTGGGATCTAGACCCTGACACCCAGCAGAGGGTGGGAGGTGGCTGTGAAGGGAAACTCACTAGCATGGTCCTGGAGTGGGGACAATGCTCTGCTCCCCTTGCGCCATCCATACGCACAGCGTTTGAAATGGGGTTCTAGGGACAAGAGAGGAAAGCACTGATTTCCCTCGGGGGTCATCACAAAAGGAAGTGACTTGCAATGCAGACTATGACACGAGATCTGCTTTCCACAGTTGCTGTGGATATTTAGTTGTTTCTGTTGATACCACTGTTTATCTGGGCCTAGGATATGAGGATGTTTCTAAAAAATGCTTTATCACTGTGCCTATACTTACTCTACCTTCTGCTTGGATATCACAAAAGAGTGAGGTTAAAGTGAAGTGACTTCTTCCCTGCAGCTATTCCAATGTTCTCTCAGAAATTATTGAAAAATAAAAAACAACTTTGTAACTAGCAGATTTTCCAAGTTTTGCAAGCAAATGAGTAAAAAGAAAGAGAATGTATTATTTTTTATAACCTGTATTTTTTTCTGATTTGAGCTTGACTTTTGTTTCTGGAGCAAGCACATTTGTTTCTTAAAGGAGACCAAAAAAGAAAAAAAAAAGATATATGGATATATATCTCTCTTAAGATAGATTGACACTGGTCTGCATTATTGATAAGGAATCAGGAAAGGCTGTTTGGGAACATTTGTTTTCTTCATCAGCAAGAATTTCTCCAGCCTTTATTGGCTCTGATATATCAAAAGGTATTCTTTTTTTTTTTTTAACATAATTCTCTTTTTTTTTTCTTTTTTATTGAAGGATAATTGCTTTACAGAATTTTGTTGATTTTTGCCAAACATCAACATGAATCACCCATAGGGATACATATGTATGTAGTCTTGATTGTTCTGCTTCTTTTTAAAAAATTTTTTTGAAGTATTTTTTTTATTTATTTATTTATTTTTTATTGAGGTATTTTTATTTTTTTGATGTGCCACATGGCATGTGGGATCTTGTTTGTTCCCTGACTAGGGACTGAACCTGTTCTCCCTGCCGTAGAAGCGCAGAGTCCTAACCACAGGACTGCCAGGGGATTCCCAGCTTCTTTTGATTTTACTATAACCTTGAATAAATATCCATCATCATAAGAAAATGGAAGGTGAGAAGGGGTTCTGAGGCATCATTTGGCCTATTCCCCTGCTTCATTTACAGCCACAATTATACTTCCTACTGATAAGAGAGACCCTCTGAAATTGAGATTCCAGAACTTTCTTTTGATAATTTGTTCCTCTATTTAACATTCCCTCTTTACTCAAAGTTTTCTCTTCCTGCTTATGATTCTAAGCCAAATGTCTCACTCTTCAGTGTAGAGGCAAACTGTTGTTCCCTGGGGAGTAAATAATACCCTTCACAGGTCTGGGAGAAGAGAATGGCACCCCACTCCAGTACTCTAGCCTGGAAAGTCCCATGGACGGAGGAGCCTGGTGGGCTGCAGTCCATGGGGTCGCGAAGAGTGGGACATGACTGAGCGACTTCACTTTCACTTTTCACTTTCATGCATTGGAGAAGGAAATGGCAACCCACTCCAGTGTTCTTACCTGGAGACTCCCAGGGACAGAGGAGCCTGGTGGGGTGCTGTCTATGGGGTTGCACAGAGTCAGACACGATTGAAGCGACTTAGCAGCAGCAGCAGCCGCACAGGTCTGAGGATTTATTTGACTGAGTCCTCAGTCTCCTCTTGCCTTAACTGAGTGATTCTCCTTCCCCATAGAGGCTATTTCCTCTCTTCCGGGAGATGCTGTGTGCTGCAGGGCACCAAGGCCATCCCACGCTCTGAGTCACTGTTGCTTTTTCCCTGACAAACCCCTGACAGGGCGCTGACACGATGACAGCCTCCTGCTCCAGGGCATAAGAGCGAACATTCATTCTGCTCAAGTTCTTTCTTTTCTAGAAGGCATTTCAGCATAAAGATTGGTGAATAGGAAGTAAATATCCAGAATGAAAAATTTCACAGGGCAGAAATTCCAGGGGAATGTTCTCAGTGAAGCTGTGTATCCCTTTTCTAGGGCTTTGCAGGTGGCACAGTAGTAAAGAATCTGCTTGCCAATGCAGGAGAAGAGCCAAGAGACAAGGGTTCAATCTCTGGGTCAGGAAGATACCCTAGAGAAGGGAATGGCTACCCACTCTAGTATTCTTGCCTGGAGAATTCCATGGACAGAGGAGCTGGGCAGGCTACAGTCCATGGGGTTGCAGACAGTTGGACATGACTGAGCATACACACATCCCTTTTCTATTCAGGACCCACCTAACTATGAGGATCTGTTTGGTCCTGTAGCACAGGAGAAATAAAAGACCTTATCTTTTGTAAGCACAGATAATACCAAAAGTGACACTACCTGTTAGTCCTTCTGTAGCACAGAAGAAATAAAAAGGACTTGTCTTTAGTAAACACAGATAATACTAGGAGTAATTAATAATACCAGGAGTGATTAATAGTTGTGTTGGAATCACCCTGAGTGGTTAATCATTAGTGTGGACACCTGCTCAACTTTGCATCTATTATTGAAGGGCTCAGGCTATTTGGAGACTTTCTCTCATGCAGGCATTCACTTGTCAGACTTTGCATTATGGCTTTTGATTTTGGACATTTACTGCATTTTTAAAAGAATTCGGCATTCTTTTCATATTTATCTGGGATTATTTTACATTAAATTTCAAGATTTTAGGAGTTTATGGTTTATCAATCTTTGAAGAGTTGTGACTGAAACATTTCACATGTGGATGCATTTAAAAATAATAGCTCAATCTGTAGATTTAAAACAGCTCTGCTTCTTATTATTCAGAAATGGTACTTGGAGCAGTTGCCAGCTGAGCCTGAGGTCACTAGAAAAGACAGAGGACTTGAAAAACTTCCGGCCTTGACCTTCTCTTTGCCATTTTCTTAGCTCCTGGAATTAGTCTCTAGGAATATAACTGTTAAGAGTTCCTGTAGATCCTCCGTTCTTACTATTTTCTGGATTCTAGCCATAGTATTTGCTCTCCTATTTATTTCTTTGGGGCGATCAGAGTAATAAGAGAGGAGAGATAGGTAAGAATAGAGGCAAGGCCTAGTGGTTTTTTATTTCCAAATCCAGCATGGTTGATTTTTATTAGTATCCCTTCCCCAGTTTCTCCACTGAAGCCACTCTTGCTGACTCTTCTCATCAAAATACAGTGAAAACAACAAAAAACAACTAAAAACTCCCACCCATTCTTGTATAGCCAGGGACTCCTGTCCCTAATAAATCCTGGTTCTCAATACCTATCTTCCTCCCCAACTCTCTCTCTCCTCCTCATCCTTCACTCCCTCGCTCGCTCCCTCTCTCTCTCCTTCCCTGTCTCTCTCTCTGTCACACACAAACACCACCCCCCAACAAGATACATAAACACTCGTGGAATTTCAGGCCCATCCTCCACCCTGGAGGCCCCTCCACCCTGTTCCCTTCCCACCCGGGCAGGAAATAGGCACTCAAGTTGCTAAATGCTTTGAAATAGCTTAGAATTTGTAGAATTACAATGGAAATAGTCCAATATTTTAGAATGTTTAATCATACTTGCCTAAAGCTATGTATGGGGGTGTGTGTGTGTGTATTAAAAAAAAAACAAACTGAATTTAATAGGATAAGGAAAGTGACATATAGTTAAAGTCCTGTCTCTAAGCAGAGGGTATGGTGAGATTTTTCAGAATCTAGGCTACGTTGATTTCCATGTCTGGCGCACAGCCTTTCCTGAGTCATTCAGCAGTATCTCCCAATCTCTGCTTTCGTAATTATACTTGGTCAAGGCTGAAAAATCCTATCTTGGGATCCCTGTTTGTCCAGGGAGTGGCAGGGACATTCTTGATGCTCACAGATATGAGGTCTCTGGATACCCAGAGGGCTTCCATCTACCCAGAGCCTGACTGACAGTTCTGCTCACTTTTGTATCTGCTCAGCCCAGAGTACGTGACCTTGTTCTATAAATACCAGCCTTGTTTAACTAAGAGCTGCTTTGGACTTGTGGCCACCACAAATCCCCCAGATGCACCAGGCGGGCAGTCCCCTCTTGGCTGTGAGCTTTGATCCGCCCTTCCTCAGAGAGGGAGCTGAGGCACAGAGACAGGGCCTCTAGCTGCTGTCACTCACCCTTTCTTTCCTCCAATGTGTGAGGCCCTGATGAGGCCTTTAGGGGATACAAAGATGAATACAACTCAGTCCCAGCTCGCAAGGAGCTCTCATTGTGGTACAGTAGAAGAGAGTCCTGCAGATAATTATAATACAAGAAAGAATAACCATGGGGGAGGAGGGAGAGAAGGGGTTGTAGGAACTGAGGGGCGAGTGACTCTCTCCCAAGTGGGGAATCCTGAAAGCCTTCATGGATGTGCATTTGAGCTGAGATTGAAGGTTCGGCAGGATTTGAATATAGGAAAATAGGCAAGCTATATAGAAAAGGATTACTTTGGATCCCTAGCTTATACATCAAACTAAATTCCAAGTCCTAACAGTTTAATAAGAAATGAAACTCCTGGGAATTTCCTGGTGATCCAGTGGTTGGGACTCTACACTCTTACAGGCAAGAACTCAGATTCAACTCTTGGTTGGGAAGCTAAGATCCTGTAAGCTTCACACTGCTGCCAAAGAGGTGGGGGGGTGGGGAGCAACTCCCCAAATAGTAGGAAATATAATCAAAGGTTTATGTGATCTTGAAATGGTGAAGTTTATTTTAAGCATAAAAACAAAAAGGGAAGACGGTGACTCAGATGGTAAAGAATTTGCCTGCAATGCAGGAGACCCACGTTCAATCCTTGGGTCGGGAAGATGCCCTGGAGGAGGGAATAGCTACCCACTCCAGTATTCTTGCCTAGAGAATTCCATGGACAGAGGAGCCTGCTGCTGCTAAGTCACTACAGTTGTGTCTGACTCTGTGCGACCCCATAGACGGAAGCCCACCAGGCTCCCTCGTCCCTTGGATTTTCCAGGCAAGAACACTGGAGTGGGTTGCCATTTCCTTCTCCAATGCATGAAAGTGAACAGTGAAAGGGAAGTCGCTCAGTTGTGTCTGACTCTTAGCGACCCCATGGACTGCAGCCCACCAGGCTCCTCCATCCATGGGATTTTCCAGTCAAGAGTACTGGAGTGGGGTGCCATTGCCTTCTCCGACAGAGGAGCCTGGCAGGCTACAATCCATGGAGTCACAAAGAGTCGGACATGACTGAACCACTTCAACTTCTCACTTTTTCTAGTTCAAGTACAGTTGATCTACGAAGTTGTGTTAGATTTTGGTGCACAGTAAAGTGACTCAGTTACACATACACACACACACATATATATATATGCTTTTAAATTATAGGTTATTAAAAGATATTAAATATAGTTCCTTGTGCTATACAGTAGGACCTTGTTGTTTATCTGTTTTATATGCAGTAGTTTTTATCTTCTAATCCTAAATCCTTAACTCATCTGTACCCTGCCTTTCCCTTTTGGTAACTATAAATTTAATTTCTATGTCTGTGAGTCTCTTTCTGTTTTATAAACAAATCCATTTTTATCATCACATTTTAGATTCCACATATAAGTGATATCATATGATATTTGTCTTTCTCTGTCTGACTTACTTCACTTAGTATGATAATCTCTAGTTCCACCCATGAAGCTTCAAATGGCATTATTTTATTATTTTTTATGGCAGAGTAGAATTTCAATGGGCTTCTTTGGTCATTCAGATGGTAAAGAATCTTCCTGCAAGGCAGGAGATCCAAGGTCAATTCCTGGGTTGGGAAGATCCCCTGGAGAAGGGAATGGCTACCCATTCCAGTATTCTTGCCTGAAGAATTCCATAGACAGAAGAGCTTAGAGGGCTACAGTCCATGGGGTCACAGATAGTGTTCCATTGTATTTATACCACATATTCTTTATCCAGTCATCTGTCGATGGACATTTAGGTTGCCTCAATGCCTTGGCTATTATAAATAGTGTTTCTATGAACATCAGGGTACATGTATCTGTTGGATTTCAAGTTTTATCTGGATATATGCCCAAGAGTGGAATTGCTGGATCATATGGTAACTATGTTTTTAGTTTTTAAGGAAACTCTATACTGTTTTCCATGGTGGCTATACCAATCTACATTCCCATCAACAGTGTAGGAAAGCTCCCTTTTCTCCACACCCTCTCCAGCATTAATTATTCACAAACTTTTTAATGGTAGCCATTCTGACTGGTGTGAGGTGATACCTCATTGTAGCTTTGATTTGCATTTCTCTAATAATTTTGAGCCTCTTTTCACGTGCCTGTTAGCTGTTTATGTCTTCTTTGGAGAAATCTTTGAGGTCTATTTAGGCCTTTTGCCACCCCCCCTCCTTTTTTTTTTTTTATTGGGTTGTTGATTTGATTATTGTATGATCATTTTGTATATTTTGGAAATTAAGCTCTTGTTGGTTGCATCATTTGCAAATATTTTTCCCCAGTCTGTAGGTTGTAAAAAGACTGCTTTTGAATAAAAAGATGAACTATCATAAACACCCTACAGAAAAGAAAAAAGCTAGGCAGAATGGGGAAACATTTGTTACCAATAGTAGTAGATAAAGAGTTCATGTGAATATAAAGAGCTTGCATAAACTAAATTAGAAAAATAAATATCCTAACAGAAGAGTGGGTAGAAGACAATGAGCAATTCACCAGAAAATAAATATAAATGGCATATGAACTTGGAAAAATATATATGAGTAGTAATCAAAGAGACATAAGTGAAAGTAACAGAGAGATGCTATTTCTCACCTATTCTTCCAACCAGAGTTTCATTTTTTGTTTATAACCATTATTCTCCAATGTGCAGCAAAAACACCAGCAAAGAATGGACAGTTCTTTCATTCAGAGCTGCCTTTAAAAACTGTTTCTTTAAATGTTTTCTTAACTTGGCTTAAAAATGTACTTCATGTTGGTAACTTCTTAGATTGATAAAGAGGCTTAAAGTTACTTTATTAAAGTAATAATATGAAGTTTTGTTTTATACATTTCTTGTATTCCTTCCACTACTTCCCACCCTACCGCCCCCTTCCCTCTGTGGTTTCCAGGACTAAAGAGGAGCAGCAGGTTCTAAGCATCAAATGCTGGCCTGGAGTGAAGGCCGGTAACCTATAGCTATGGGTCTAGCCATTTACCCCAGAGATAATCCCTATTAGCTGTTTGGGCTATCCTTCTTCAAATTTTTTTCTATATGTATGCCAACATGTATAATAATTATTGTTTTACTAAAATTTGACTCAACTATACATACTGTTTTTATTTTCCTCTCAAAAATACATTTCTGTGTCAACACCTAAAGATCCACTTTATTATTTTATTATTTTTAGTGACAATAGTTTCCATTATATAAATCTATCATCATTTATCCATAAATAGACACTTCATCTGTTGAGACTTTCCTGTTGACAAATATTTGGATTACAATGGTTGTTTTTAAAGTGCTTTGAATGCTATATCATCTTAATGACAAACAGCTACTTAAAAAGTCCTGAGTTCTGTCAACACACACACACACCAAAACAAAGAGGAAAACGAGTACATTTTTATTTAAACAGTGATAGACCTTGGTGCATCCTGGGAATTTCTGGCCAGAGTCTTGCAGACAACTTGGTGTAGCTGATGCAATGACAGTGCAATTATACGTCAGTGATGCAAGGAGGTGAAATTGCAAGCAAATGCCTTTGTTGAAGGAGCCATGCATGGCATGAGCATTTTAGTCACTGTCCATGTTAGGGCTCTCTCTGGCTTTCAGTGGAGAGAGGTGCCTGGAGCCTTTGTTGGGACCTAGTGGACCACCAGGGAAACAACCCCTGGGCTGCTGCTTCTCTTTCACTGTCTTTATTCTGAACTGTTCAGTGGCAGCAGTCCCGAATCTTTTAACCCCTCAAACCTGAAGAAAGAGCTATGTTGCAAACAGTTGAATGGATGGATATTTGATAATATGGATGGGCTTCCAGACAGGACCAGTGTTAGGGTTTATGTGACCTGAGTATGTCTTACAACTCCACCAGTTTGATTAGAAACGGAGCTGGAGGCCTTTGGGGAATGCCACCCTCATGGCTCCCTGTGCTCCACTAGAAGAGACCAGACAGATGTGGCTTGGCAGTGATCCAGTGCAAAGTAAGACCTTAACTCCCCCGTTGGGCCACTCCCAGCCAGGCTTCTGACAATTTACCCCTTTCCAGATGAGTATAAAAAGCAGGAAGTATACTGGTGCTTGGGGGCCGTATGAATGCTATTAGCTTTGTTGAATTTGGATTCCTTTATCGGAAATGTTCTAATATGTGTGAGTGTTACATCATTTAGAGCTGCACTTGTGGGATAAAGGTTGCCGATGGAACTTTAGAATCATTTAAAAAAAAAAACCAGTGTGTCACTAGTTATGAATAAAATCTAAGTCTGTGTCAGATACCAGATGACCCAACCGTGTGAGCAGGCCACAATGACAAGGCTAAAAAGAGAATAGTAATGAGAATATTAATAGCCAACCCTCACACAAGTCCTGTATGTCAGCTCAATTCTAAGCACTTTACAGGAATCACCACATTTAAATTTCACCAGGATCTTGTGAATTTCACCAGGATCTTGTGAATCTCACCAGGATCTTCCTCATTTTACAACTGAGGGAGCTAAACTATAGATAAGTTGATAAACTGGACCAATGTCACACACCTAATAAGTGGTAGAGCAGTGATTCAAACCCAGGAGCCTCTGATGCCTGTCTGTCTACTCTGGAGCCTGCACTGTTAGCCACTAGCATGTCTGAGAAATTTAAAACTCTGAAGTCAATGTCAAGTCAACCCAAGGGCAGTGAACACCCCCAGAGTCTGGATGGAGGTGCGGAAATACCATCTTCCATTTAAAGGAGCGAGGATGTAAAAATAATTAAAAAATAAAAATAAATTTAGAAAGTAAAAGAAATTAAGAAAACAAAGCAAATGTCAAAAATAAAAAAGGAGCCAGGCTGATTCAAAGTCTGAAGCAGGAAGTAAACAAGAGAAACTTGAAGCATCTTGTCATATAAATGACAAGGAAGATTTTAAAGACCACTAGCATCATTCCAGTGAAGAGGAACTAAAAAGCCTCTTGATAAAAGTGAAAGAGGAGAGTGAAAAAGTTGGCTTAAACCTCAACATTCAGAAAACTAAGATCATGGCATCCGGTCCCACCACTTCATGGGAAATAGATGGGGAAACAGTGGAAATATTATCAGACTTTATTTTTTCAGGCTCCAAAACCACCACAGATGGTGACTACAGCCATGAAATTAAAAGATGCTTACTCCTTGGAAGGAAAGTTATGTCCAATCTAGATAGCATATTAAAAAGCAGAGACATTACTTTGCCAACAAAAGTCCATCTAATCAAAGTTATGGTTTTTCCAGTAGTCGTGTATGGATGTGAGAGGTGGACTGTGAAGAAGGCTGAGCGCCGGAGAATTGATGCTTTTGAACTGTGGTGTTGGAGAAGACTCTTGAGAGTCCCTTGGACTGCAAGGAGATCCAACCAGTCCATCCTAAAGGAGATAAGTCCTGGGTGTTCATTGGAAGGACTGATGCTGAAGCTGAAACTCCAATACTTTGGCCACCTGATGTGAAGAGTTGACTCATTGGAAAAGACCCTGATGCTGGGAGGGATTGGGGGCAGGAGGAGAAGGGGATGACAGAGGATGAGATGGCTGGATGGCATCACCGACTGGATGCACATGAGTGAGTAAACTCCGGGAGTTGGTGATGGACAGGGAGGCCTGGTGTGCTGCGATTCATGGGGTCGCAAAGAGTCAGAAACGACTGAGCGACTGAACTGAACTGAACTGAGCATCATTCCAAAAGGACTCCAGAACCAACCTAAAGAGTTTCCCATTAGCCAAAGGTGTGAGAATTTTTGCAGCAATAGGAATAAACAGCAGAAGATTGAAACATATGAATATGTTTAAATATGTTTAATTATGAGTTCCTTAGTGATGCTCAAAAAATTCATCACATTTGAATGATAATTGAGAAGCAATTTATTAGCATTTCACCTTTCTGTAACTCCTAAACAGCTAATGGATCTAGACATTGAGCATCACTGATTACTGTACTTAGTTACTCAGTTGTGTCCGGATCTTTGTGACCCCATAGACTGTAGCCCGCCAGGCTCCTCTGTCCATGGGGATTCTCCAGGCAAGAATATAGAGTGGATTGCCATGCCCTCCTCCAGGGGATCTTCCCAACCCAGGGATTGAAGCCAGGTCTCCTGCATTGCAGGCAGATTCTTCACTGTCTGAGACACCAGGGAAGCCCCCTAACATAATACAAAGAGAGACAACCAAATATTATTCACCTCTTGGTGGAAGAAGGAAGAAGATACCACTACCCCATGAAAAAGTCCTGTCCCAAAATCTGAATTTCAGCAAGTTTCTCATTCCAACTACCAATTTCAGAAGATACACAGGACAGAGGAGCATCTTATACTACACTGTGGAAATACCAACAGCAGAGACTCAGATTGTAGGAAATGCTACAGGACAAATGACTTGATTTTGTCAATAAATAAGTGAAGTCGCTCAATCGTGTCTGACTCTTTGCGACCCCATGGACTGTAGCCTACCAGGCTTCTCCGTCCATGGGATTTTCCAGACAAGAATACTGGAGTGGGTTGCCAATACCTTCTCCATGTCAATAAATAATTTACAAGAAAAAATAAGAGGGGGGGGAAATAAGGTTAAAAGAGACTTAAAGGGCATATCAACCAATTGCAATGTGTGAGCCTTATTTTTTAAATTGTAAAAGAAATTCTATTTATGGAAAATTGATAATTCAAATAAGGACTGAATATTTGATGTTAAGGAAATATTGTTAATTATTTTAGGTGTAATAATGATATTACAGCTGTTATTTTAAAAGTCTTCTCTTTTACTGATGAAGAATATGTTCTCTGAAATTTGCTTCAAAATAATATGCAAGGAAATGGGGGGTACACACTATTTCTGATCAAAGAATGTGTGAGTAATTTGGCTCAAAATAGTTTAGATGCTAAGATGAAATGAAACTTATCGCTTGTGACTTTAATGTGTGCCATTTCTATGCGATGCAGTGGTATGAAAAAGATAAATTTGAGTAACTTATGTTAAAATAAAACGTGAGAACCCTGAGCTAGGAATAGGAAGACAAAAACCAGATGGTAGTGTGTCAAGACATATCAAAGGCAATAATGTATAATGGTTTGGTAGCTGTCATTTCAGTAGACTCATTTACAACTCAACACTAGAATTTTAGGTCCAAATTAATGAACTCTGCCTAAATCTTTACCACAATGTCACCAACAGGTATTGAGTACCTACTCTGTGCTAGATACTTGGAACTGACAGGTTTTTGCCTCTAACAGGAAGAAAAGGGAAGTAGGACATTGCCAGCCCTAATCCAAAATGACTGGAGACATGACACTTAGCATAGTGCTGGGGTCCACTATGTCTGGGGTGGTGAGAGCTGGAGAGAGAGTCTTTGGTGCGATTCCGTTAGGCAGAGAAAGGGACTGGGAGAAGGGCTATCTCACAGAAGGAAAGGCCTGGAGACTGAGGATGATAAGGCAGAGCCCCGAGTGCTGCAAGCCCCGCCCCTGTGTGGTCCTTGATTCCACAGACCCCACCCCTTCCCTAGGGAATCTCATTTTTCAAGCTCTAATCTACATGCTAATGATTCAGAAATTCTTGTGTCCAACTTTGACCTCTCTCCTGAATGATATGTCCAAATGCCTGCTCTTCATTTTGGATTTCACCTCAAATTTAACATGTCCAAAAATTGAACTCGTACCTTTCCCCCCAAACGTACCCTCTCTGTCCTACTCCAGATAATTATGCAGGTGTCCAAGATACAAATGTTCCAGACTCAGGAGCCCTCGTGTCCTACGCCTCCACCTTCTAAAGGTTTCTTGAAGGCACCACCTCCTTTCCCCACTGCGCTTGCCTCAGTTCAAGCCTAGCATCTCTTGGATAATAACAAATGTCTTCTAACTGCTCCTTCTATCTAGCTTCTTCTCATTCAGATCCATTTTCCATCCTGCGATCACAGAGTTAGTGTTCCAAGCTTCCCTCATCAGGAATAGCCAAAATGCTTGTTACAAATGCAGATTACCAGGCCTTTGGACATTCTGAGTCTGTGGGTCTGGATTGAGGCCTAGGAATCTGATTTAATAACATGGGCCCTTAATTAGTATTATCATTGGGGCAGTTTGAACACACATCCCTGTTACCATGCTTGTAAGACCACCCTATAGCAGTGTTTTAAACAACTTATTTAAAGGTGATTTCCAGTAAGAAGTAGAGTTTATGTTGCAAACCAGTGCATGCAAATATTTGTGTGCAGTCAGAGAAACTAAATATCCAGAAAACTAATTTTTTTCTCCTCTGTTCTCTTTCACTCTAAAATAATGATAGTCAGGGCACACTAAATGGATTTTAAGTCCCACAGCTTGAAAACAGTGTCCTGTGGATTAATATCCAAGTCCTTTAGCTTGTTTTAAAGCTAAACCATCTAGCTCTTATTCATGTTTTGCAAATACTCACATGTTTCTTCATAGTCATGGCTTCCTCTGCCTAAAACTTCTCCTGGCCTCTTGGTGACCTTTTTTCTTGCTTCCAGTCTCTGCTCTGATACCACTTCCCCTGTGTAGTCTCCTCTGGAGACACTGAGGGACTTTGGTTTAGATGCTCCATTTCCAATCTGTACACATCCAAGTTAACCCCTAGCACATCTACCCCGAAGTGAAGTTGTTCAGTCGTGTCCAACTCTTTGCAACCCCATGGACTGTAGCCTATCAGGCTCCTCAGTCCATGGAATTTTCCAGGCAAGAGTACTAGAGTGGGTTGCCATTTCCTTCTCCAACATCTACCCCGCAAGCCTGCAATTACCTGTTTACAAGGCTTGTCACTCTAACCTCCCTATACTTCTTGAGTGTAGGGAACACTTTCTCAGCAGTTTCTGTATTCCAGGGCCAAGAGTGATGACCATCACAGGACAGAAGCTTGGTTAACAGTAACCCACACAGCATTCATGAAGGGATGAGCAGGGTGTGAGTGCTGAGTGCTAGTGCCAAAGCCAGAGCTCAAGGAGTTGGAATGAAAAAGTAGCTTATGACCAGTAGTAGCCTACATGTGATGCTGGAAAACTTGGACTTTATTTTCCAATGAAAACAAAGGGCTTTTTTTTTGTTTTGGGTTTTTGTTTTTTTTTCCTCCTAAGTGAGATTATTTGACTAGAGAAAGGCTATGACTAGAGCTTGTTTTAGAAAGACAGCTTTGATGGTGTAATGGAGGATGCTGAGGAGGGACTGGACTTGGACTTGAGGCTGTAGGGATGATGTGAATGAGAAGCTGGGTCTGGGACTATATTAGGTGAAACCCAACGGCTGGTAGGATGCCAGGGGTGAGAGAGTGAATAATCAAAAATGACTGGGAACTTCAGCCAAGGCATAGAAGTCAACATCAGTGATGAGTCACATTGATCATATGTCCCTTTTTTATGGTGTGATGAGAACAGCACTTTCCCTCAGTGGTCTTTTATCCAATAACTCATCACTTTAGTCTAATTATGAGAAAAACATCAGATGAATCCCAAAGGAGAGACATTCTACAAGATACCTGGCAGGCCTCAAAACTGTCAAGGTCATCAAAAAACAAGGAATGCTTCAGAAACTGTTACTGCTTAGAGGAGGAGCCCAAGGAGACATGACTGAGTGCAATGTGATACCCTGGATTGGATTCTAGAACAGAAAAATGACATGACAAATCTGAATAAAGTATTGACTTTAGTTAATAATATCACATCATCATTGGTTTGTTAACTGTAACAGATGTACCCCCACTAATCTAATAAAACTGGCTTGGAGGTGGGTAATGCTATAATTAACATCATGATATTGCATGGCTGTTACTTATTATGGATGGTGGGTGAGGTGTAGGAAATACAGGGGAGGAGTCTTGTGGAGTAGCAGATAATTCTAAGACCATTGTTGTTTCACTGATATTCAAAATCTGAAGCTTCTTATGTAAATATTCTTGCTATGCATCTCTTACTGCCACTTCTGGATGTTAATACTCAAGTCTATCTTAAGTCTACTTCATTCTTTGCCTGTCCTAACTCAGTTAACTCTAAGGTCACACATACATCAGCCCAGTGCTAACATTTTGGTTTCCTGTAACTGGAACTGTATTTCACCAGATTGTCTAGTGGTTGGCTCTTCCTTATCATTCAGCTCAAATATTCCCTCCCCAGAAAGCCTCCTTTGACTATCTGCTCTCAAGCAGCCCCTCCCCAGTCATTGCTTTGAATTGCCCTGTGGTGTTTTCGTCACAGCTCTTGCCACTACCTAAGATTTCCTTGTTTGTTTTGTTTATTTTTGGTGGTAGATCTCCCCACTGGAATCCAAGTCCCAGCAAGAAGGCAGAACCTCATCTGCTTTGTTATTTCTCTGTCCATAGCAATACCTGGACCTGGAGATGCTCAGAAAATACCTGCTAAATGAATTTATGTAAATCACTGTCTTAGCTCAGGCTGCCATGACAAAACCCCATAGACTGGGTGGCTTAGACAACAGACCCTTCTGCCTCCGTTCTGAATGCTGGGCAGGTCCAAGATCAAGGTGCTAGCTGATTTGGTTCCTGGTGAAAACCCTCTTCCTGGCTTGCAGATGGTTTTCTTCTTGCTGTGTCCTCACATGGCAGAGAGAGAGAGAGAGAAAGCTTATAGAGCCATCCATTATGGCTCCATCTCCTCTGCCACACAGGTACCTTAGTGTAGGATACTAGTGACTGCAGGAAAACCGGCTCTTGTATTTCCATGTCCTGCTCATACTCCCTTTTTAAAAAGACTGAATGCAAGAAAATGTTTCTCTGTATAATTTCTTCCCCAATTCCTTTTCTCTTTAGACAAAGCAAAGCATGCAGATAGCAGAAGCATATTTAAATGAAATGCACCTTTTCCTTGGCACATCTTAGAGAGGAATTAAGTAAAGGACTCTGTTGGGATCAGGGGAGGGCAGAACTGGCTACATTTATCCTATTAGCCTTTTCTTCTTAACACATTTTCTTTTGCTCCTTCTTTCTTTATCTCTGATTCTCTTCTAATTCCCCTGGTCTGCTGGGGGTGAGTTGTGGGTGTCCTTGCACACTCCAGTGAGATACAGGCCTTGCTCCGGGAGAAACATCACCTTTAAGCTGGGCATGGGGACCCCTTAGGGGTTATGGGGCCAGGGCCTCCCTCAATTACAAGAAATGCCTTTCTGGCCTAAAAAAAGGTATTAGCAGGAGAAAGAAAAACACTTTCTTCAGGCCCAGGATCTTATTGCTTAATTTATATATAAATATTTGGGGCTAACCCAGGGACTCAGCAGTAAAGACTCTGCCTGCAGTGCAGGAGATGCAGGTTCAATCCCAGGTCAGGAAGTTCCCCTAGAGGAGGAAATGGCAACCCACTCCAGTATTCTTGCCTGGGAAATCCCATGGACAGAGGAGCTTGGTGGGCTACAGTCCATGGGGTCAAAAAAGAGTTGAATACAACCTAATGACTAAACAACAAATATATATATATATATATATATATATATATGTATATAACAGTATATTTGTGCATGTGCTTTCAGCCACTTAGAAGTCGATGGCAGTCCAAATGTATTTTTGAGCACTTCAGCCACAGAATCTGTTGAACTAGGTTGTTTACAGGTATTTACTAAGAACAAATAAAAATTTTGTATTACATTAAAAAAAAATGAGCATGTGTAACCTTCATTCACTACAATAGCTGTTACTATAATCTGTAGCCTCATGAATGTGCATCATCAACCATCAGAAGCATTTTCAACCAAGCGGAACAAGGCAAGTCCCTCATCATGTGCTGTTTACACACTCACACGTTCATACACAGGCACATGATAATTTATGTTAGTTTTCAGGATCCTATGGAGAAGGAAGTGGCAACCCATTCCAGTATTCTCGCCTGGAGAATTCCATGGACAGGGGAGCCTGGCGGGCTACAGCCCATGCGGTCGCAAAGAGTCAGACGTGACTGAATGACTAAGTACACATCAGGATCCTAAGCAACATTGAACTGGTAAGTAAAAAAGTGAACTTTTTTAGTCATTAACTGTGGTTAGTGACTAAAAGTCAAACACAAATGTTTTACCCTTTGGGAAAAGGTCTGAAAAAAAAGGAATGGCAAGAGTAAAACATTTCAACAAAGTTACCAAAAGAGACAAAGTGAGTACTTGGAAAGAAAGAAGCTTTCTTTGTGGGGGAATTTTCCTTGCACCCCTGCCAGCTCTAGCAAGGCCTCTGCCTTTCCCAGGGGAGGCCCCAGGGCATCCACAGGTAGCCGTGGTCCGTTTCATCTGACAGGGAAACAGTTAAATGACAAAACTTAGAAGAGTGAGGCCGTTAGCAGATGCCGCAGTTTAGGATGGCTTTTGGTGGAGGGAAAGCAGATGACAAGCGTAACTGGGACATGTTCTTTCGCACATGAAGACTGTTCTGTGCCTGGTGCAGAGATAAGAATCTCTCCCTTCAGCCAGCTCATATTCTCCCTAATAGGGAGAGAAAGATGAAAAATATGTAGTCAAACAACAAATACGTGTCATCAGGAAATAAAACAAGGTAAAATGTTGAGTGACAAGTGAGCAGGTTTGGGGATTGCAGCAGCTAAGCAAAAATTTATGGGAAAAGCATTCTAGGCAGAAGAATAACAAGTACAAAGGCTCCAAGGGAAGAAGAAGCACCGTGTGTGTGTGTCTGTCTGTCTGTCTGTCTCTGCTTTTAGAAGATTATTATTATTATTATTTTCTTTCTGCCTTTCACCAAATCCAAGTGGTCATTTTTATCCTGTTTTGCTTACCAGGCCCTTTTGCGGAAAGCTGTAGACCTCACCCCCCAAAAAATGTATGTAAGGGAACAGTAATTGTCAAGGTTCCTAAACTCTATCCACAGAGCCCAGGTTAAGGACTCTCCCCTTAGGTGCGATGAGATGGTTGAAAGAAGTGGGGAGGGAGTTTGGAGCTCGGGATTATGATTATGAACTATTGCTTCTTTGGAGAAGGAAATGGCAACCCTTTCCAGTATTCTTGCCTGGGAAATCCCATGGGCAGGATAGCCTGGCAGGCTACATGGGGTCACAAAAAGTTGCACATGACTGAGCCACTGAGCACATGTTGCTCCTTTGGCGGAGCAGTGGCCCTGGTATGGGAAGGCGTGGTCTGGCCTCACTGCAGAGTCCTGTAAACACGGACTCTGTTTTTCCCTGCTTGGTCTTCATCACAGCTTAGAGTGTGTGGCGACATGTGAAGTTTATTTGAAAATGCTAGACTTCCTTGGTGGTCCAGTGATTAGGAATCTGCCTGCCAATGTGGGGGACATGGGTTAGATCCCTGGTCCTGGAAGAGCCCACATGCTGTGGAGTAACTAACCCCACACCCCTAGAGCCCGTGCTCTACAACAGGAGAAGCCTTGTAAACTATAAACATGGCAAGCCACACGGCAAGCCTTCCTGTTCCCTCTTCCGTACAGTGAGGTGTCTGGATTAAATGATTTCTGTAGGTACCTTCTGACTTCAATTCCTTGTTTGTCTCTCCCTTGCCAGCCCCATATCATGTGCTGTTAGTTATTAGATCCAAGGAGTGCCCTGCTCAGAACATGTTCCAATATATATTCCTCCTGAGAGAATATATGAGAAAATAATATATAATAAAAGATTTTGATGTGCCATTAGTCCAAGTCAAAAGCTATTAAAGAGTATTATCAAGTCACCTGACAGTTAATCCAAAAGAACGCATGTGTGGTTTGCATTTTTATTTGTTTTTTATTTTATTTTTAAAAATTTACTTATTATTTTTGGCTGCACCAACTCTTCGTTGCTGTGCACAGGCTTTCTCTAGGTGCGGCGAGCGGGGGTTACTGACTAGTTGCAGGGCTCTCTAGTTTCTTTGCATTGAGGTGGCTTCTCCTGTTGTAGAGCATGGGTTCTAGGGGCGTGGGGTTAGTTACTCCACAGCATGTGGGCTTTTCCCACACCAGGGATCTAACCCATGTGCCCCGCATTGGCAGGCAGATTCTTAATCACTGGACCACCAGGGAAGTCTAGCATTTTTAAGTAAACGTTACATGTCCCCACACACTCTAAGCTGTGATGAAGACCAAGCAGGGAAAAAGTGGTCATTTCCACTTTCCCTTCCTTTCCATATGTCCTTGGACATGGATCAGTCCCCTCTGTGGACTGGGCCCTAGGGATACCAAACTGTTCCTAGAGTTGGTCTCTGCCTCCCAGCAGCTCATAGTCCCAGCTGGACAAAGATAACGTAAACCACTAAGTGCAATGAGAGAACTGCTCTAGCTGGACACGAGAAGCCAAGAGGAACACTCCCCAACCTAGGCTCTTGAGACATCTGCATGTACAGCCAGGCCGATTCCTGAGCCCTACTTAAATAAAGCGTCCTGGGGTTTTAGAACCACAGCTCTGGAGGCACAGAGAACGGGAATGAGGCTGTCTTTTTCTTTGTAAGTGTTCATGTGTGCGAGCCCGCATGTTAAGTTGCTTCAGTCATGTCAAGCTCTGTAACCCCATGGACTGTAGCCCTCCAGGGCTCCTCTGTCCATGGGATTCTCTGGGCAATAATACTGGAGTGGGTTGCCATGCCCTTCTCCATTTGTAAGTGTATGTACTTATAAATTATTTGGAAAACTTAGAGTTATTAAGAATATTACATACCCATTTTTTTTGACAAACATTGTTTAAAAACCTGACCATACAAATGATCTGGAGTAAGGACACATTTGAAATCAGCTGGTAGCAGTATAAGTTGGTATGACTACTTTGGAAAACAATTTTGGCAATATCTGGTATAATTGGAGACATGCATATACCATAATTCAACCATTTCTCTCTAGAGAAATTCCCGGGTAAAGGTACAAAGATACATATATGAGTAAGAACAGTCTTTGCATCATTTATCATTGTGAAAAAATGGGAGCAATCACATCAACAGAATTCAGATTTGCAAAATCAGAATGTTTTATAGCAGTGAAAGAAAATATATTGGACTATTTTTTATCTAATAGATAAATCTCAAAAACTAACTTGTATTTTCAGCATTTATAGGAACTTTTTATAAATGGAAACCAAAGTTATGTATTGTTGTGGATCCATATGTTGTAAAATTAGAATGTTGAAAAGATAACCATAACAATGCTAATGAATATGTGGGACATCTGGAAACCTCATCAATTGCTAGTGATGTGTCAGTTTACTTCAGTTCAGTCACTCAGTCGTGTCCGACTCTGTGCGACCCCAGAGACAGCAGCCCACCAGGCTTCCCCGTCCCTGGGATTCTCCAGGCAAGAACACTGGAGTGGGTTGCCATTTCCTTCTCCAGTGCATGAAAGTGAAAAGTGAAAGTGAAGTCGCTCAGTCGTTCCCGACTCTTAGCGACCCCATGGACTGCAGCCTACCAGGCTCCTCTGTCCATGGATTTTCCAGGCAAGAGTACTGGAGTTGGGTGCCATTGCCCTGTTCATTACCAACTCCCAAAGTTTACCCAAACTCATGTGCATCGAGTCGGTGATGCCATCCAGCCATCTCATCCTCTGTCATCCTCTGTCATCCCCTTCTCCTCCTGCCCCCAATCCCTCACAGCATGAGTCTTTTCCAATGAGTCAACTCTTTGCATGAGGTGGCCAAAGTATTGGAGTTTCAGCTTTAGCATCAGTCCTTCCAACAAACACCCAGGACTGAGTTCCTTTAGGATGGACTGGTGGGATCTCCTTGCAGTCCAAGGGACTCTCAAGAGTCTTCTCCAACACCACAGTTCAAAAGCATCAATTCTTGGGCGCTCAGCTTTCTTCACAGTCCAACTCTCACACCCATACATGACCAATGGAAAATCCATGGCCTTGATTAGACGAACTTTTATTGGCAAAGTAATGCCTCTGCTTTTGAATATGCTATCTAGGTTGATCATAACTTTCCTTCCAAGGAGTAAGCGTCTTTTAATTTCATGGCTGCAGTCACCATCTGCAGTGATTTTGGAGCCCAAAAAAATAAAGTTGGACACTGTTTCCCCATCTATTTCCCATGAAGTGATGGGACCAGATGCCATGATCTTAGTTTTCTGAATGTTGAACTTTAAGCCAACTTTTTCACTCTCCTCTTTCACTTTCATCAAGAGGCTTTTTAGTTCCTCTTCACTTTCTGCCATAAGGGTGGTGTCATCTGCATATCTGAGGTGATTGATATTTCTCCCGGCAGTCTTGATTCCAGTTTGTGCTTCTTCCAGCGACTAGTACAATCACTGCTGTTTGGCAGTTTCCAGTCAAATCGAATATGTGCAGATGTGTGCAGAAATTTCACCTCTAGGTATGTACTAAACAGAAATACATAGATGGGCTATGAATCATGTGTAAGAATGTTCATAGCAGCACTGTTTACAGCATTCCCAAACTGGAAAAAAAAAAAACCTAAATTGTCACCTGGGATGAACAAATTGTGTTAAATTTATACAATGAAATATATAACAGCAACAGGACTAAACAAAGTGGTGGATTAATCTCACAGACATAATGTAGAGTAGAGGAGGCCAGACACAAAAAAGCACATCCAATAGGACTCCATTTATATAAAGGTGCAAACCAGGCAAAATTGGTTGATGGTGATAGACATCTGGATGGTGGTAACCTTCGGGGAAAAGGTGGTAGCTGCAGGCTCCCTAAGGGACTTCAGAGATGCCAGTTAGTTCCATTTCTTGGTTTCAGTAGCAGTTACATGGGAGTATTCATTTTGTGAAAATTTGTTGAGCTGTAAATTTATAATCTGGATAGCATGCTATACGTTAATCAAAGTTATAACAAAAACAAGCTTACATGTGCTTATAGACCGTCAATTCCTGAACTTGGTCTACAGCTTTATATTCCTGTCCTGGCTGATAAGACAGGCACCTTAATCTTTGTTTCCAATTTAGATGAATGGGAAATTGAATTCAATTAAAATAGCTGCTGTCCTTGAGGGCCAATGACACTTCTGTGTGTGGTATGTATTTGATAGCAAGGGCTTGAAGTTGGAAGTCTTGACTTTTCTGAATTCTATTAACTAGTCATCTATTAACTCTGTGAGCTTAGACATGTCATAATATTCTCTCTAGCCTTAGGTTTGACTCAATGAGGACTACAATAATGGCTTGTTGTGAAGATCACACAAGATATATCTAAGAACATATGTTTTAAACCTTAGAGCTACAAATTTGATTTAATATGATCCAAAAAATGTATAGTGAGATGATACTCATGTCCCATAAGGTCTGACATCAGACAGAAGCTGGGGTCTTTAATGATGTGCATCAAAGAATGGAATGAGCCTGGACAGGATCTGAAACACAAATTCATTTTCTTCTGTGTAGGTGGGGGAATGATCATGCAATGGTTAACTTTATAATGTCAACTTGGTTGAGTGTGGTGCCTAGTTGTTTAATCAAACATGTCTAAGTATAGCTGTGAGGTATTTTTTTTTTTTTTAGATGAGACTGACATCTCTATCAGTAGACTTGAAAGGAGATTAGCCTTTGTTATATGAATGTACATTGCCAGTCAGTGGAAGGCCTTAAGAGAAAATACCAAGACACCTTCATGAGGAAGAGATTCTGCCTCCACGCAGCCTTCAGATCAAAGGCTGCAATGTCAGCTTTCTGCCATGCATATTTCCTTCTTGCCAACCCCACAATTGCATGAGCCATTTCTTTAGACTAAATCTCTGTATATTTCTCTCTCTATATATATCCTTTGACTTTGTTTCTATGGAGAATCCTGACTAATACAAGTTAGGTGAGGGAAGGTTGGCAGTAGGGTAAGAGGGAAATTGTTATGGCTGTCAGAGAAAAGAAGATCCAAAGCCCTTTTAAAAAGTGAATTCTGTAGGCTGGGGTGAACTGCTTTCTCTGGATTACTTATGAAAGTGCAGTGTTTCCTCTTACAATTCTCCTTAATTTTGTATTATTTAAGTGAACATTTGTGTGTGTGTGCTTCGTCTCTCAGTTGTTTCTGATTGTTTGCGACCCCATGGACTGTAGCCCATCAGGCTCCTCTGTCCATGGGATTTCCCAGGCAAGAATCCTGGAGTGAGTTGCTGTTTCTTTCTTCAGGGGATCTTCCTAACCCAGGGATTGAGCCTGTGTCTCCTGGCCTCCTGCATTACAGTGGATTCTTTACCCACTGAGCCATCGGGGAAGGTTTCCCTATTTTAAAAAAACTAGCATTTTTACTTCTAATATATGTGTGTTTTTATATGTGTGTGTGTCTTTAAACATAGTTTAGGTCATTCTGTGTGTACATATTCACATCCTGCTTTCTGTTGTTCTTTAGTCACCAAGTCGTGTCTGACTTTTTTGCGACCCCATGGACTGTAGCCCACCAGGTTCCTCTGTCCATGGGATTTCCCAGGTAAGAATACTGGCTGTTGCTGCTGCTAAGTCGCTTCAGTCATGTCCGACTCTGTGCGACCCCATAGACGGCAGCCCACCAGGCTCCCTGGCCCCTGGGATTCTCCAGGCAAGAACGCTGGAGTGGGTTGCCATTTCCTTCTCCAATGCATGAAAATGAAAAGGGAAAATGAAGTCACTTAGTTGTGTCTGACTCTTAGCGACCCCATGGACTGCAGCCTACCAGGCTCTTCCGTCCATGGGATTTTCCAGGCGACAGTACTGGAGTGGGGTGCATTTTCTTCTCTAGGGGGATCTTCCTAACCCAGGGATCAAACCTGTCTCTTCTACATTGCCAGGCTGATTCTTTACCACTGAGCCACCAGAGAAGTCCCCATTCTGCTTTTACATTATATAAATGCTTAAATGTAAGCATTCGTGTGTGTGACAAACCATCAGAAGTATCGCTTTTAATGACTGCATGTCCTACTTAATGTTATTCATTATTCATTCAGTACCTTTGGTTATCGATGCATTGATTATTGTTACTACTGTTTTAAATCATAATACAGCAAAGTGTAGTGGGTAAAGCACAAACTTTGGAGACTTGAAACCTGAGCCTGAATTTCAGAAATGCTACTTAGCTGTATAATTCAGGGCAAGTCACTCAACCGTTTCAGTGTGAGATGAGGCTGCTACTACTTTACTTTATAATGATTAGCTGAGAAAACATATAAGATGCCTAGTGGAATACCTGGACATGGTAGGCATTCAGTAAATGATAAATATAAAATTTCCAGTCAACTGTTAAGTCCCCAAGAGCAAGCAATGGTTTTATTATTTCCAACACCTAATCTGGTTTATGGTACATTGTACTCAGTACAATATGTATTTGTTGAACTATTGACTGCTTTAGTGAGCTTTGCAGAAATGTAGGATTATTTTCTTAAGTGGAATTACTAGGTCAAAGGAAGGCCTTTTAAACGTGTTATAGATTGATCTCCTAAAAGGTTTGACTCAATCTAAGTGCTGTTATACAAACAGGAAATGTATTTATGAGTGAAAGCAGCAGGCCTTGTCTGCTATGAGTCATGACCGTAGTCATAAGCAGGGCCTTGGCTTTGAGTCCCACTGCCACTGGTTTCCCGTCCTCTAGGGAAGGGAACAAACCAGGGCCACCAGGACATGGGCAGGTAAAACTGGCTAGTCACCATGATTGGCTTGCTAGAGCAACCCACCATGGGACTGCCTGTTTTAGGAACTTATTTGGGAGTGTGGTGGTGTAGTTCTGGGGGCTGCTTCTGATCTGGGTGTTCTCGAGTCCTTCACATGGAGGGGCTAAATGTATCTCCAGTAACATTTTAGTTGTGACGTAAGTTCTGACGGTGTAGAAAACAATGATGAGGTGATTATTTACTGTTGCTTTTATGGAAAACCAAAGTATCAGGTGAATGAGCCTTGGTTCCTATATTAACAAGCACCCTGGACACAGCTCTGTCAGCCTGATCTGAGCTCCAATCCAGGACATGATAGAGCCAGTAAGAAACAGTCTCTATAGTTTCAGAAATTACAGTCTTAATGAAGACAATTTTTTTGCATATTTATGCCTAGAGATTGCATCCAAGACTGAAATTCAATTTGGGCCTTCTATTAAGAAAAATGCCCACCTGCTGGGAACAATAGAATGGCAGTAGTATTTCAAGTCAGCATGAACATAAAGAATAGAATTTATGTGTATTCAGGCCTCCTTTCCCCCACACTTGGTAATAATGAATTAACAATCTTGATAAGCAGAAAGGAAGGACATTCCATTTTTTTCTATCACTGAGATTTGCAATTAGTGCAATAATCAAAAATGTTTAATATTCAAAATGTCTGTTCATTTATACACATATAATTCTGTGTTGCAAATGTGACTTTTAAATTAGACAAAAAATGAGTTTGGGGTTCCTTTTCTTGTGGGTAGTATCTTAAGAGAAGGGGAAGGCCATGTACCCTTTTGAGAGATCTAAATGTAGAAAGAAAAAAAAAGTATGTCACCACTCCCTTTTGAAAGAAATTTTTTTCTTTTTCATTTTTAAGACCAAAAGATTTTTGAAAGATAAAGCATATCTATTCTCTACCCAGTGTAAAGTAAATTATTTAAAATCAATTTAATTAAATCTCACTAAAGAGATATCATCAAAAGCATAGTTTGTGATATGCATCATACATATAAATGTGCAAAAACACTGTAGTTTATTGGATATAAATAAAAGAGAAAGGACCATGTGCCCTATACATTAGGAAAGTTAGAATACTTTAAAAGAAGATGAAAAACTCTTCTTAGTAGAAAGGTGGTTTTAGTCTACTCAATTTTTCCTATCCTTTCTTCAGTTCCCTTTGCTTTCAATAGAGACTTGTCACTGAAATTCTCTCAAAGAAGAGTTTGAAGCATAATCATGTTTGAAATGAAACAAGTTCTATTCTTGATATGGGTAATGAGGAATGTGGTGCTAAGGCCTTAAAAGAGGATATGAAAGTTGTGAGTCTGACACAGGATGTGGAGAGAAATACCCTGATGGAGATGAAATACGACAACAGAATCATGGGAACTGATATGAACGTGCTCTTTGTCACTCAGATACAAGGATTCACGTTTCTTTATTTTTTTGTATAAAATTAAATTTGACTCAGTACCTCCACCCAACCAGGATAATTGGAAATCCACTCAGTGTGGAACCACTCCCTACACTCATAAGTTAGGGTCCCTTCCTTTTCCCTTGAAATTAAACAAAAATACAGTTGTCCCTTGGTATCCACAGGAGATTTCAGGACCCCCACTGGATATCAAATTCTGTGAATTTTCACCTCCCTTAGCCAGCCAGCCGTATGCGTGGGATCCACATCTGTTGATAGGGAAGGCCGACTCTAATGCAAGCTACATAGAACTCACCCTGTACCAGGCCCTGTTCTAACATAATTCATTTTAGCATCACAACTCTCTAAGGCAGGTCATGGTATTATACTCACTTTTAAATTGAATAAACTCTGGTCTAGAGAGTAGCTTGCACTAGATCACCTGGCTAGTAAGGGGCCAGGATTTGGACTCAGGCAATCTGTGCCTTGGGAATCTGTTCTCTTAATGATAATACCAATTCCAGAGCTTATGCATTTCAGGAACATTGGGACAGGACTCTTGGTCCCTTTAATCCTAGGCACTATCTTTCTGTAGGAGAGTTCAGGTCTGTTGGTCCATAATCTGATGCCCAAAGTCAGAAAACTGGCGGCCTGAGATCATTTCTGACAGCAGACAAGTTTGGTTCAATGAGTGTAGTACCTTTCAACACTCTGAATTAATTACCAACATTCAAAATATAGAGAATTCATTACAAAGTCAAAATTTCTAGCTTTTATTGAAAGATCACAACGTGTGGCAGTACCCCAATGTTCACACTGGAACAGAGGCTGGGACTCACTGTCTTCTGCCTGTTTACACAAGAACTTGTGAACTACTTGCTCTTCCTGGTTTTATCCTCAGGCTCTTTATTCATCCAGTTTACCTGACAGATTCAGTAGTTCAGACTTGAAAAACAAAACAAAACAAAACCTCACCTACCCCTCCTTTGAGACAAGGAAGCTTAACCCTCCAGGACACAAAGATATGTCTGCCCTGCCAAGAAAAATGAGAGAGAAGAAATACGACTTGTTCCTTCATGATACGTCAACCACCCAAACACAATTCATTTCTTACTAGCACTGGTATAATTTGTTGCTTTTATAAAGGCCAAGATTGCTTTGGGTTTCCCCACCATCTTTCCAGGCACTGAGATTTGAAACCTTGGCAACCTTTTTGGTTGTTCCCTTGTCTTTGCCTAAAAGATCAATCAGCTGCCAACCCCCAGATTCCACCCAAAACCTTTTGTGCCCACAAGCTCCTCTATATTTTCTTTGCCCTCCTTCAAGCTGCCAGCTTAATGAAGGCTCTTCTTACCCTGTGTCTGGACATCATAATCCATAACCTCTTGCTGGTCTACAGGCTCCGGTTTATCTTTTTGACTTTATTTTCCATTTCTCAATGCTCATTGTTGTCCCGAGTGCTCAGATGAACTCAACCTCTTTTTTTTCCCAGTACCTGCCCTGGGTTTTTCTACTTCTGCTATCATTCCATTCTCTCAATCTAAAATTCCCTTCTTCCCCTTCTGTTTATTCAAATTTAACTCTCTTCTATAGCCTTAAATTTTACTTTCTCCTTGAATGTTAATGTGCTCTTACCTGAAAGTAATTACTGCCCCCCCAAATTCCCACAGCACTTTACATGCACCCCTTCTGAAGTACTCCCACTTTCACTCTATGTTTACAAAGTGTCGCTACTTGACAGGAAAGCTTTTGAAAGTATAGTTCTTTTTTTTTTTTAACCATTTGGAATGCTCATTTTGTTTTATATTGCCCACAACTCCCAGAATGGTATCTTATAAATATTTTCAGAAGGTTTTCAATATTTGTTGATGTAAGGGGAAAAAAGTAAGGCAGGCTAATATTTCCTACAAAGCAAAGAAGTATTTAGTAATAGGAAATTGTTTATTTTTTGCTACTGTTCCTTTGCCTCTAGAATATTAAAGAAGAATTGGAATATCATTTCTAAATTTATACTATTTGGCTTAAGAATAATATGGTAAAACTATTATTTCTAGCTTGATGTTTCCTTATTTTATGACACTCCTCTATGAGCTAGCTTTAGAGTCTCTGTCAGCTTCTACAACATCCTGCAGAGCAGGTGAATTACTGAAGCACATCACCTTCATGAGTGTGAGTGTCTGAGAGAAGACTGGAAACCTGATGTCAAGGATGGACGGGGTTAATATCACCAGCTAATTTCATTGATTGAATTAAGCATGTGAGTAGCTTTGGGGATATACTGTAGCTTTGACTTAGACTTACAAATGTAGCCTGGTGATGCGACTAGGGCAGGTGGCCCTAAGAGAATGTGGTAATGTGGGTGGTACTCCAGTTCTCATGTGGGAGACTGGGGCTCAGCTCCTGGCACTGTCGCTTACCAATGAGTGATCCAGACAAGTTTATCACTCTCTTTCTTTGCCTTGAGGTGAAGAAAGTTGTGCTTTACCTCTCAAGTTTTTTTTCAGTTCTCAATATCTGTGAATCACACTGTGAGATTGTGATTTTCAATAAGTGAATTGGCAATTTTTTTCAGAAAACCATTGATGTGAGCAGTCTGGGAATTCTAGAGATTGTATTTTTAAGTGGTACCTAAGAGCAGAGGAACCAGAAATCAAATTGCCAACATTTGCTGGATCATGGAAAAAGCAAGAGAGTTCCAGAAAAACATCTATTTCTGCTTTATTGACTATGCCAAAGCCTTTGACTGTGTGGATCACAATAAACTGTGGAAAATTCTTCAAGAGATGGGAATACCAGACCACCTGACCTGCCTCTTGAGAAACCTATATGCAGATCAGGAAGCAAGAGTTGGAACTGGACATGGAACAACAGACTGGTTCCAAATAGGAAAAGGAATATGTCAAGGCTGTATATTGTCACCCTCCTTATTTAACTTATATGCAGAGTACATCATGAGAAATGCTGGGCTGGATGAAGCACAAGCTGGAATCAAGATTGCCAGGAGAAATATCGATAACCTCAGATACGCAGATGACACCACCCTTATGGCAGAAAGTGAAGAGGAACTATAAAGCCTCTTGATGAAAGTGAAAGAGGAGAGTGAAAAAGTTGCTTTAAAGCTCAACATTCAGAAAACGAAGATCATGGCATCTGGTCCCATCACTTCATGGCAAATAGATGGGGAAACAGTGGAAACAGTCTCAGACTTTAATTTTCTGGGCTCCAAAATCACCGCAGATGGTGACTGCAGCCATGAAATTAAAAGACACTTAAGGAAGTGTTATGACCAAGGAAGGAAAATTATGACCAACCTAGATAGCATATTCAAAAGCAGAGACATGACTTTGCCAACAAAGGTCCATCTAGTCAAGGCTATGGTTTTTCCAGTGGTCATGTATGGATGTGAGGGTTGGACTGTGAAGAAGGCTGAGCGCCGAAGAATGGATGCTTTTGAACTGTGGTGTTGGAGAAGACTCTTGAGAGTCCCTTGGACTGCAAGGAGATCCAACCAGTCCATTCTAAAGGAGATCAGTCTTGGGTGTTCACTGGAAGGACTGATGCTAAAGCTGAAACTCTAATACTTTGGCCACCTCATGTGAAGAGTTGACTCATTGGAAAAGACTCTGATGCTGGGAGGGAATGGGGGCAGGAGGAGAAGGGGACAACAGAGGATGAGATGGCTGGGGCCATCACCGACTCAATAGACATGAGTTTGAGTGAACTCTGGGAGTTGGTGATGGACAGGGAGGCCTGGCGTACTGCAGTTCATGGGGTTGCAACGAGTTGGACACAACTGAGTGACTGAACTGAACTGAACTGAATAGCTCCCTGCAATTTTTGTATACATTGACACCAAGATAAATTTCATATAGATGTTACATGTTAGAATTTTGTTGAATTCCCCAAATTCTTCCCAGAAGATGTTGGGGCAGTCATTAACCCGTTACCTTAAGTAAGCCAATTTGCTGTCCTATTCCCCTTTCTCCTTTGCTCTTAGCCCTGTAGACAGCACGTGAGAATTGAACTACTGCGACTGTTTCTTCTAATGATCACAACTAAAAGTTATGCTACTGCATATTTATGTTTTATATAAAGTTGTTTGTAGACAATACCATAAACAGTTAACTATGATGAGATGCACACTGGATTATGAAACTGATACCCTTAGTTGTTTGATATTTATGGAGAGAAATGAATAATGAGATGGAGCTAAAGGTTATCCCCAGTTGGAAAGATAAAGATTCTCTAAGTGCATGCGTAGCAAGTAAGTCCATTTAAAAATGGTTTCTTTGGGAAATAGGGCTAGTTAGAACTGTCTTGTTTTTTGTTGTATGGTGTGTACAATAAAACTTTTCTTTATGATTTATTTTAAAATATGTGAAGTGCAGCCTAGTCTCTTAACAGCATTGCCCAATGAAACTGCAGAAATAGATAATTATATTGGGGGATGGAAATTAGAAGAGGCAATTGAATAAGAGAAAAGATGGTGAAGCACAGCAAATAAAAAAGCTTGTTTCAGGGGGTAGAGTTACAGAAAGAACACCAACAATTTATCTTTTGATTATTTGAATGAAATACGGCACATTTAAGGAAGTATAAAGCACAAATGGTAACTCTGAAAAAGACAAATAACAGCTATATTCATGATCTTTATATTTAGAGATTTCCAAATTTGAAGATCATGTAAACATTCCTTTGGACAATGTCAAAATTAGAATGACTATCAAGTCTCATTAGGCATGTGCTCAAGTGCTAAGTGGTGGAGATATATCTAGAACACCAAGATGGCACCATGATAATTAAAGAAAAGAACTTCTTCAGAAAACTTATTCTCAGAAATGAAAGCTTTAAAACTGTGTGTGCCCTTTGATCCAGAAACTTCATGATCAAGCATGCATTCCAATCCCATTTGGATTCTAAAGTCCTTAAACTAACTCAGTCACTGTAACACGGCTATGTCACAGTTATTTAGATTCATCTCTCCTGACTGTTACGATTCTCCTCTGTCTTCAGTAATAAATCCACAGAATCTCTCAGAAGATTTTGGGGTCTTGTTTGTTTGGATCTTTCAGTACAATCACAGCCATGGCTGCAGTGCTGGGATTATGATAAAGGTTTGGGTTACTGTTTGCTAAGAAGAGATGATCTAGAAATTCAGCATTTGAAGTCAGTGATTGCCTGTAGGATTTTTCATAGAATCAGACCACATTTGTTCTCTGCACCAGTAGTAGCAAGTGACTGATATTTTTAGTGGCAAACAGTCCCACTCCTACAGCGGTAAGACCAATCATATGCAGTTAAAAGTAGAAAAGGTCACGAAACACTTCGAGGCTGCTTGTTAATGGGTTTCAGTTTTTGCAAAGAACATGACTTAATTGCATAGGAGTATATTTTCTCTTAACTTTTCAAAGCACTTTTACATCTCCTTTCATCATACCCTTATAATGTCCTGTACAGAAGGTAGGTGAGGTACCACTGCAGCCATTTGCAAAATGATGAAACCAAGACACAGGGATTTAATTTTAGAGCAGTAGTAGGGAGCCTGGTGGCTGCCGTCTATGGGGTCACACAGAGTCGGACATGACTGAAGTGACTTAGCAGCAGCAGCAGCAGCAGCAGAGGACCCAAGGTGACTGACTCTGAGCTGGACATTTTCTCTTGTAGAATCCCCTGGTAACCAGTAATTATTACTATAGAAGTGAGGTAGATTGTGAAACTATTCCCAGGGACTCAGCTTGGGCTTACAGTTCTGCAGTTACATTAAAAAAAAAAAAAAAAAAATCAGAGCAGCTGTTTACCCTTGAAAGGAATGGAGGGTTTTCTGTGCTGAGGTAATGATATATCTAGACCAGTGGTTTTTAACACGGGCCCATTTTGTCTCCTCTCAACCTCTCCCTAAGGACATCTAGCAATGTCTGGAGACATTTTCGGTTGTCTTAACTGGGAGGAAGTATTACTGGCATCTCGTGGGTAGCAGCTAGGCCTCCTGCTAAATATCCTGCAAAACACAGGACAGTCTCACAGCAAAGAATTATCCTGTTCATAATGCAACCAGTGCTGAGACTTGAGGAACTCTGCTCTAGATCTCTTTGCTTTGGTTGATGGTGATTGGCATGCTCTCAATCGCGTGTTCAGTCTCTGCCATCAGAATTATATAAACTAACGATGGGCAAAACTTTTAAATAGAGAGTTCAGAAATGTGTTGTCTTTCCACTCCACATGGTGCTTCCTCTTAATTCTTCACCCCCTCTCTCAGTTCTTGCTCCCCAGTAGTTATCCTCCCCACCTCCCCAGGTTAATACATATTTCCATGTTTTCCCCTGTGCTTTTGATCTTTGACATCAAACTGATGTGGGATCACTCTGCTCTGACCCCTTTCACTTGCTCTCTGAGTGAGCACGAGGTCTGGGAAGAGACTAGGTAATGGGTGAAACTTCAGGCCCTTGGAGGCATCACCAGGAATGTTGATTGGGCCTCTCTGGGAACCGCCTGTCTCACAGCTTCTGCTATTATTTTGGAAAGAATGGTTGGGTGAGGGAGTGCCTTAAAGAAAACCCACAGGCTAACTTTCCTAAAAGTAGAATAAACTTGTATGCTTCTCTCGGGAAGAGGGTAAGCAGCTGCATTCCACACTCCACTGCGCATTGTAACCCCCTCTGCTTAATTTTAGTGAGCTATGCATAGATAGCCTCTGGCTATTCAGATATTTGTAGCTTGCTCTTAGACAATGGCAGAATTGAATGTACTAGGTAAGAGGAGTGATTGGAGTATTAAAGAGAGTTTTTGATTTGAGGGAGGGAAGGAGATAATTATTTTGGTATTTTATTTTCCAAAAGAATGCTGACATGAATGAGAAACATTATCCACATCTCAGTAATAAAGATTAGAACTACATATCCCAAAGAATTGATTTCTTGAACGTGATTAGAATAACCATGACTATTTTAATTAGTCTCAATAGGGTCAGCTCTGAACCAGGTGAAATGTGTTGGTTTCTTCAGCTGAATTTTCACTTAGCTCAGCAGTTCTCAAAGTGTGACCTCCACATCCCTGGGGCCTCGTGAGATTCTTTCAGAGTCAGAAGGGTCCAAAATTTTTCATAATTATATTAAGAAGTTATTTGCTTTTCTTCTTTCTGTACCACTCTTCTCACTTGTGTTGCAAAGGAAGGGTAATGAGAACCCGTAACCTAACCTTCACCCAACCCTGCTGCCTTGGCACAAGTCAAAGCAGGGGCTCTCAAGTGCACCTAGCTGCCATTGTCTTCCTCACCTCCATGCACTCACAGTAAAAGGAAAATTCAGTTTCACTAAAAATTTTGCTAGAAAAAATTTTCACTAGAAATTATTAATTTTGTCAAATCCTGACCCTTGAATATCATATTTTTGACATTCTGGGTGACAAAGTGGGAAGTATGCGTGAAACACTGTGGCTACGTACTGAAGTACAAAAGTGCAGTGATGCTCTTGAGAAAAAGTCTCATGCAGCTGTTGGTGTTGCAAGCTGAACTAGCCACTTTTTTCTATGGCACATCATGTTTACTTGGAAGAACTATTGAAATATAAATTATGGTTATTCGAACTTGGGTGTTTGGCAGGACATTTCAGAAAAATAAATGGGGTGGACTCATCATTTCAAGGAAAAAAAAAAACCCAAACTACAATATTTTCTAAAGTTAAAATTTGAGTTTTTAAGCAAAAATCAGAATGCTTGAAAACTTCTCTCCACCACTGTGAGTTTGACAGTTTCTGAATACTAAAAGACTTCTAATGAAATGAGTGGTGATATTAATTAATGTGATTTAGTATTGTATAAGGGAATAGGTCAACATTGGGAAAACCTGAATAAATATGTGTACTGATATTTTTGATATGACCAGTGAATAATGTTACCAAATCATGAGTGGGTGGAAGATTCATTCAAAGTGCAACATAGATCAGTGAATTTTAATGTAACAGAGTAGGAGAAGTTCATTGTTGTGAACTTCTAAAATAATTATTTTTTCCAAGACCATGCTGGGTCTTGGAAATGGCAACCCACTCCAGTACTCTTGCCTGGAAAATCCCATGGATGGAGGAGCCTGGTGGGCTGCAGTCCATGGGGTCGCTACGAGTCGGACACGACTGAGCGACTTCAATTTCACTTTTCACTCTTCACTTTCATGCATTGGAGAAGGAAATGGCAACCCGCTCCAGTGTTCTTGCCTGGAGAATCCCAGCAGCGGGGGAGCCTGGTGGGGGAACTGTCTATGGCGTTGCACAGAGTCGGACACGTCTGAAGCGACTTAGCAGCAGCAGCGGCAGGGTCTTAGTTGCTGTGTGTGGGCTTTCTCTAGCTGTGGCAAGCATGGGCTACACTTTGTTGCAATGCACAAGCTTCTCGTTGTGGTGGCTTCTGCTGTAGAGCACTAACTCTAGAGCGTGGGCTCAGTAGTTGTGGTGCGCAGGCTTAGTTGCTCCACAGCATGTGGGATCTTCCTGGACCAGGGATCAAACCCACGTCTCCCGCACTGGCAGGCGGATACTCTACTACTGAACCACCAGGGCAGTCCCTGTTGTGAACAACTTTTTGTTCACAAAAAAGCAATGAACCAAGTTTGTGGGTTTCGGATTCAGATTGCAAATAACCTTTAAAAAACCACCTCTTACTGGGTTTTGATATGGTATCAAAGTCATACTAACAATTGTCTGAAAGGCTATTCATATAGTCCTTTTTTTCCCCAGTGATGTATCTATGAAAGGCCAAATTTTCTTCATATACTTCAACCAAAACATGTTGCAACAGATGGGATGCAGAAGTAGATGTGAGAATCCAACTGTCTTGAATTAAGCTAGATATGAAAGAACTTTGTAAAATGTAAAAATAGTATCTATCTTCTCACTAATTATTCTTTGTTTTAGAGAAAAATAGCTCTTTTTCACAAAACATAGTTATGTTAACTAACAAATGGGTATATTAATATTATTTTAAAATAAGTATTTAAAAACTTTCTGTTTCAATTTACAGTAAATGTAGATAGCTAAAATCCACATCACAAAGAGTGTAAAGGGGTCCTGAGAATAAAGGTTTGGGAACCACTGATCTAGGCTACCATAAATTGCAGTATGGGCACTGCAAACTTCATCTCTTCAAAGCAAATATGGACTATTTCTTTCCTCATTTAAAACAATAATGATTAAATTTGAATATTTTTTGTACTTTTAAAGTGCTTTTATATGGATCAACAAATTAATCTTTTGAGTAATTTTATAGGTGAGGCATTGTTTTCTCTATATATGAAAAAACAATAAAGAGGTCCAAAGCAATCCAGCAGCTTACCTTAGGTCAGAGAGCCAGGTAAAGAATAAGATATGACCCCAGATTTTCCAACTTCCAATCTCATTATATCTCTGAAATACTACCATATTGGTTCAGAAACTGTTGGAAATTATTAGTATGTGAACAATTCCAATTATAATCAATTTGAAAAAGTGGTTATTAAATTACTTTCAGGTGACCAGTATTAATTCAAATATATATTCAAATCATATTGGATTTGAGTTATGCTCTTTGTGTTGATATTCAAATTATTTCAGATTCTGAACTAGTAATATCTAAATGGATGTTTTTTATAACCTCTTTATAGAGGTTTGTGGTATGAGATTTATCTGTGAGAAACTGTTGATATTCTCATGTTTTGACTTATAAAAATGACTTCATATGGCTCAAATTAATGCAATTTTGAAAACAGAAGATTTATGAAATCTTTGAAATAAGGTTAAAAATTATATAAAAAATATCAAAAAGTATTGGGAAGAAAAAAAAACAGTCGACTTGAAAACCCTAACTCCTAGTTCCATACCCCAACATTCTGAGATAACTACTGCCAACAATTTCCTGTATATCCTTTTACAAATCATCCGTGTATATACAATCATACACGCACAAATGGAATCATACTAAACAAACTACTCAGCAAATTGCTTTTTTTGCTTGATATGTTTGGATATCATTTCATTTGATTCATATAGTTCTATTCCTTTTTAAAGTTCTGTTAGTCTGTTGGATGATGTATAATAATTGACTCCTGAATTTAAAAGAATAATAATAATAATATCCACATAGTAAAATGCACTAATCTTAAGGTTTATTTTCTATTTGTACAGTCTCTACATGTGTATGTATACCTGTGTAACCATCACCTAGATCAAAGTATAGAATATTCCCAACATTCTAGAAAGCTCCATCAAATTGTTTTTGTTGGGAAGGAAGAAATGTTCCTCTATCCTTCTAGATTCATCTGGCTGGTCTAAAAATTAAATTAACATGAAACAAATTAACAGGAGAAAATCACACAAAAGTTTAATAACATGTTTACATGGGAGAGACCCAGAAAAACAGGGTAACTCTTCAAGATGGTTGAAGCCCTCATTTTAAATACCATCTTCAGCTAAAGACAAAGAGGATGTTGGAAGCAGTTGTTTGTGACTTCAAGAGGGTAGCATGCAAAGCATAGCAAGATGGAAAAGCAGATGTCTGGTGAATAAATGTTTGCTGGGCCGTACAGAGACAGTGGGACACAGAGAGAAGTTCTAACAAGCAGATTTTGCTGAGTTCCTCCTATCTACCCTAGGGTTCCTCTTAGTTCATAATATAGTTGTCTATGGTGATTGATCCCTTCCTAGAATAGGTCCCCTATCTAATATTCTTTTAGGCAGCTGGGGGAAGGTCAAAGTTTCTTCCTGAGTCTTTTGGGCCTCGATTGTTTTCAACTCAAAATAATCCACATGCTGGGGACACTGTGGGGTGGCACATTTTGCTCCCCAGCAGTTCCCAGCCAGTAACATCACCCCAACCCCTGCCCCCATTGTTCTGATTTGTACCAACATATATTGATTTTGTCTGTTCTTAAGCTTCATATAAATAATCATATTATATGTTTTCGGTTTGTGAATGCCTGGTTTCTTTTACTCAACATCAGTTCTCTGAGGCTGATCCACATTATTGTGTGTAGCAGTGGTTTATTTTTATTGCTGTACAGTTATTCCATTGCATGAATTTTTTTCATTCTACTGTTGACAGACATCTAGTTTTTTATTTTTTTAAAGTTTTAGATATTATTAATAAAACTTTCATGAGTATTCTTTATATGTCTTTTAGTGGACATGTCTATTCATTTTATTTTGGTATGTTTTACCAAATGATAGATTATACCAAATAGAATATTCTATAATTAATATTTAAAATATTTAAAAGGTTGACACTGAAGTTCTTAAATCATCAAAGAATTCGGTTTATTCTTTGATTTAGGAACTTTTGTGTTAATCTTTAGATATTAATGATTTTTGCAAAAGTGCTACAGATTGACTAAAGTTGGGATGACCCTGGAAATTTCTTTAAAAAATTTTTGCTATCATGTGTTTTCTTAACATTTGAAAGCTTAAATTAATTTTTAAAAATCAATATTTTACCTAATTCAGATCTTTTAAATAAAATATTATTACTTCAGCAGCATGTCATAAGTAAAACAAACAAAAATTAAGAATACTACTTCACTTCATTTTTACCAAAATGACACTAAATAGTAATTTTTATCAAATTATTTTTGTTTTTTTTTATTTATTTTTTTAGTTGAAGGATAATTGCTTTACAAAATTTTGTTGGTTTGGTTGGCCAAACATCAACATGAATCAGCCATAAGTATATATATGTCCCCTCCTTTTGAGCCTGCCTCCCATCTCCCTCCCCATCCCACCCTTCTAGGTTGTTACAGAGCCCCTGCTTGAATTCCCTGAATCATGAGCAAATTCCTGTTGGCTATCTATTTTACATATGGTAATGTAACTTTCCATGTTACTCTCTCCATACATCTCACCCTCTCCTTCTTCCCCTGCCCCCATGTCCATAAGTCTGTTCTCTATGTCTGTGTCTCCATCAATTCCCTGCAAATAATTTCATCAGTACCATCTTTCTAGATTCCATATATATGCCTTAGTATATGATATTTATCTTTCTCTTTCTGAATTACTTCACTCTGTATAACAGGTTCTAGGTTCATCCACTTCATTAGAACTGACTCAAATGCATTCCTTTTTATGACGAATATTCCATTGTATATGGTACACATATACAATGTGTACCACAGCTGTGTACCACAGCTTCTTTATTCATTCATCTGTCAATGGACACCTAGGTTTTGGTTTAGTTTTTTATCGTTATTTATTTGTTTTATTTTTGGCTGTGCTGAATCTTTGTTTCTGTTGTGCAGGCTTTCTCTTGTTGACTCAAGTAGGGGCTACTCTTCGCTGTGGTGTGGTGGCTTCTTTTGTAGCAGAGCACAGGCTCTAAGCATGCAGACTTCAGGAGTTGCAACACATGGGCTCAATAGTTACGCTGCAGAGGCTTAGCTGCCCCTCCGCGTGTGGAGTCTTCCCAGACCAGGAACTGAATCCATGTCCCCTGCATTGATAGACAGATTCTTAACCACCAGGCCACCAGGGAAGCCCTGTTTTGGTGTAATTTTTAAACAAACTGCAGTAGAACATGGTCTTAACATTTAGAACAATCTGACATTATTACCTGTTCCTAAACATAAACATGGTTCTGGTTATTCATTGCTTAAAACCACTATTATTAATAAATTAATATTACTGTAAATAGATTTATTAGTATGGCTTCTTTCTTTTGATTAAATCCTGAGCAACCAGTGTATTTTTAAAATAAAGTATCATCTATGGTAATTTATGGATGGGGAATTTTTAAAAACACTGGAAACCATACATTGCTCTCATGCTCTAGATGTTTAAATTGCCTACTTGACACCTCTGCTTCAACATCTGGAATTCAGCATGTCTAAAATGGAATCCTGCCTCCCTTCCCCTTTCTAATGTGCTTTACATTTCATTCATCAGTGAGTTCTGACATTTCTCCCTTATAACCATCTCTCACTTCTTCTCTCCTTCCCTTCCTCAGAGCAGCCACAGAAACTCAAGCCACTAGCTTGTCTTGCCCAGACCTCCATAATAGCATCTGTTCTGTTGATGGTGCTTTCACTTTTGACATCCTCTGTCTGTTCCACACAGAGCAGTCAGAATAATTTCTAACAACATAAATCAGTTTTATTCTCCTGCTTACAACTCTTATCACTGCACTCGAAAAAAACTTCAACTCATTACTGTGGCCTACTAGTCCAGACCAATGCGGCACCTACTCACTTGTCCCACCCCGTCTGGGGCCTTAAAGCTCTAGCTAAAGGGCCTCCTTTTAATTCCTTGAACTTGCCAGACAAGTCCTTTCCCACCTCGTCACTACATATAGTTTCCTCTTCTTAGGATGCTCCCTACCATCTCGCATGGTTTGCTCCGTCTCAGCATTTCACTCTCAACTTAAATGTAACCTCCTTGTAGGGGCCCTTCCTCATCACCTGATCTAAATAGCCCAGTATCTTCTATTCTTCCTACTCTATTTTTAAGGTAGATTTACCAAAAATTGTAAATATATTTATATATTTTCTTATTTATCGTCTTCTTTGTTGCATCAGATAAGATTTAGTTCAACTGCTAAAAACCAAAGTACAGTGGCTGGAAAAGACAGCGGTTCATTTTTCTCTCATATAAACAAAGTTTAGAGGTATACAGATCAAGATTGGTATGATAACTCTATGATCCTTAGAGACCTGGGTTCCTTCTATCTAGCTGCTTCACTAAATTCATCATGTGGCTTCCACCGCACAGCTGAGAGTGGTTACTTACTTTTATTCCATCCATCAGGAAGCAGGAAGGTAAATTTGGTCTTTATTCAAGGTGGGTAAAAATCGTTAGTTCTGTTTTAAAATATTTATTTGCCACAACTCTTAGTTGTGGCATGCGGTATTTTCAGTCTTTGTTGCAGCGTGTGGGATCTTTAGTTGTGGCAAGCAGACTCTTAGTTGCGGCATGTGGGATCCAGTTCCCTGATCAGGGATCAAACCTGGGCCCCCTGCACTGGGAGTTCAGAGTCTTAGCCACTGGACCACCAGGGAAGTCCCTAACTTCCAATTTTATAGGAATTACAAGGAAAAGAGAAAGATAACAAATGATAGCCTGAGGAAGCAATCAGATAGACTGAGGACCTGGGGCAGTTGTCACTGTCTCTCTTTAATATTTCAGTATCATGAATATAGGGACTGACTTGTTTTAAGGAGACTGAGGGAATATAACAACCAGATGTGATATGTGTTTCTCAACTGGATCCTAGTTTGGACTAACTATCTGTACAGGGCATTGTGTAGACAACTGGAGAAGTGTCAATATGAATGAGTATTAAGATGACATACTGTTAAGGAATTATTAATATTGTCAGCTGTGATTATGTTATTTTGGCTATATAGGAAAATGTTCTCAGTTTAAAGGATGCATATTAAAATTTAGGGGAAGAATGATGACTGTTATTAAAATTCTTCAACATAAATTGGAGTTCTATTTTTCAAGAAGAAAGGATAATGGATACTGGGGGCCCACAAGAAGTCTTTGGCATACTCCACCCCTAGACTGTAAGCTGTATGCGAGAAGGGGCTATGCCCACTCTGCTTCCCACTGCATAACCAGTGCCTAACATATGGCCCAGTATGGAGGCCCTTCAGACATCTTTGTTAAATGAAGAAGTAAATGAATATGGGATAGAAATGCAGAAATTACTCATGACTTCTATGGACACTGAAAATTCAGCAGACATCACTTAAGAGATCATGGTACTTGAAAAATAAGTACAACTGAAACATTAACCATGTGTTATAATTGTAATTAAAAAGATGAGAAAAACTATGAAACGTGAAAATGAAAACCCCAAATATAGAAAACATGGAAATAGTAAAATAATAATGAGCAGGATACTATTAATTTTCCTGCCCTATAACGATTTCTTTCTGAGTCCAGGACATTGAACTGGCATTTTGTAATAAAAGAAAACTAGCTAAATATGCTCAAACAACTGCACAATTGCACTCATCTCACATGCTAGCAAAGTAATGCCCAAAATTCTCCAAGCCAGGCTTCAACAGTACGTGAACCGTGAACTTCTGGATGTTCAAGCTGGATTTAGCAAAGGCAGAGGAACCAGAGATCAAGGTGCCAATATCCGTTGGATCATCAAAAGAGCAAGAGAGATCCAGAAAAACATCTACTTCTACTTTATTGACTATGCCAAAGCCTTTGACTGTGGATCACAACAAACTGTGAAAAATTCTTAAAGAGATGGGAATACCAGACCACCTAAGCTGCCTCCTGAGAAATCTATATGTAGGTCAGGAAGCAACAGTTAGAACTGGACATGGAACAACAGACTGGTTCCAAATCGGGAGAGGAGTATGTCAAGGCTGTATATTGTCACCTTGCTTATTTAACTAATATGCAGAGTACATCATGAGAAATGCTGGGCTGGAAGAAGCACAAGCTGGAATCAAGACTGCCAGGAGTAATATCAATAACCTCAGATATGCAGATGACACCACCCTTATGGCAGAAAGTGAAGAATTAAAGAGCCTCTTGATGAAAGTGAAAGAGGAGAGTGAAAAAGTTGGCTTTAAACTCCACATTCAGAAAACTAAGATCATGGAATCCAGTCCCATCACTTCATGGCAAATAAATGGGGAAACAATAGAAACAGTAAGAGACTATTTGTGGGGGCTCTAAAATCACTGCAAATGGTGATTGCAGCCATGAAATTAAAAGACACTTGCTCCTTGGAAGAAAAGTTATGACCAACCTAGACAGCGTATTAAAAAGCAGAGATATTACTTTGCCAACGAAGGTCCATCTAGACAAAGCTACGGTTTTTCCAGTAGTCCTGTATGGATGTGAGAGTTGCACTATAAAGAAAGTTGAGCACCAAAGAATTGCTGCTTTTGAACTGTGGTGTTGGAGAAGACCCTTGAGAGTCCCTTGGACAGCAATGAGATCCAACCAGTCAGTCCTAAGGGAAATCAACTTTGAATATTCATTGGAAGGACTGATGCTGAAGCTAAAACTCCAATACTTTGGCCACCTGATGCAAAGAACTGACTCATTTGAAAAGACCCTGATGCTGGGAAAGACTGAAGGGAGGAGGAGAAGGGGACGACAGAAGATAAGATGGTTGGATGGCATGACCAACTCAATGCACATGAGTTTGAGTAAACTCCGGGAGTTGGTGATGGACAGGGAGGCCTGGCGTGTTGCAGTCGATGGGTCATAAAGAGTCAGACACAACTGAGTGACTGAACTGAACTGAACTGACTGAGCTAAATATGAAAAATTAAATTCCATGTGTTATACAGGAGACTGTTTGAAATTTAAGTATATATTTTTTTCTCCTGCTTGCTCCCCAGCTTCTATCTTCCTCCTAATCCTGCAATAGTAAGATAGTTAGACATCCACTGAAACTAAGCAAGACCCTGCAGAGTCTTCCAGGGACCCCTGTTTCCCCTGCCTCTTGTTTGTTAAAAAAGAAAAAAAAAAAGCTTTATTCCCTGAATTCCAAAGAGTGGATTTAATCAAAGAAGTTTTAAAAAAGAAAGAAACAGAAACCAACAAACACCTGCAGAAACAAAGGAAAACAGTCAAGCAAGACAAAATAATAATAGTTAAGCCATAAAACGAAGTCAGGGACCTTTAGTTCCTCCTCAGGGGCTATAGATAACATCCTGAGCCATACCCTTGAGTCGTTTTGCAGGTACTAAAACCCCCACCAGGTGTAAGAATCTAAATGTACAATGACTATCAGTATGTAGTCCCCAGACACTGAGCCTGAAAGTTGATAACACTGACCCCTGTAACATCACCTTGTTACCTCGCTATCAACCAATCAGAAGAATGTCCACAAGCTGATCAGGCACTCCCTGACCCTCTTCCTCACCTTGCCTTTAAATCCTTCCTGGAGAGCCTTTGGAGTTTTGGCAGTAGTCACCAATTTCCCTTGCTTGGCCTTGCAGTAAATACTGCACTTTCCTTTACCACAACCTGATACCAGTAGATACGCTTTACTGTGCTTTGGGCTGGTGGACCCAAATTTGGTTCAGTAATTACGTTTGCTGGCTGTACCTTCTACTAATTAGCCAGCTGCATTTGAGGAGAGTTTTTTCCTTGCCTGCATCTTTAATTGAAAAGTAATAATTAAATTTTTACTATATGTATGAATTTTTTAAAAAAGAAAAAAAAGTATAAGTCTAAATCACATATCTTATTCTAGGGGAGTCAGGATCAACACAGGGAAAACAAAAGTGAAAAACCCCAAAAATATTTTTCCGTGGTGCTTTGTATTCACCAAGAGCTTTGACAATAACATTCCATTTTTTCCTGAAATGATACCTACTGCAGGCTAAGTCAAAAGAGATTAGTTGACTTGCTCAAGGTCCTCTCCGTAGTTAGAGGTAAATCTGATATCAGAAGCCTTGTCATCTGACTCTTGTCCCACATCCTTGAGCATGGCACTACCTTCTGAAAGCCAGAACTTGAGACCAGCATTGCATCTTTAACTCTGCAGTGTGCCAAGGATAACTAACTGAACTATCTAATGACTGAAGTACATTTGGACTTAAAGCTGATCTCTAAAACTCTGTCCATTCTGTGGGATTTCACCCCCTGGCACCCATTCTTTTTAGCAACTAAGAAATACCGCTTTATGTTTCCTCTTCTCCCTGCTGAGCTCCTGCAGCTGCACCCAATGCCATCATCCAGAGACAAGTACCGTGAACTGTACTTCACCCAAAAGAGAACACTGTGCATTCTACTAGAACTTCGGCTAAAATTTCCTCCACACAGCAAAGCTGTGAAATGCATACCAGCTGAAAGTGGCTGTTAGCTGGCATGTATACCATAGTAATCTCTTAGGAGTAAAAAAGAATCTGTGATTTTGAGTGCTGCATTTAACATTATCACCACCTACACATTCAGTTAAAAGCTGTTCATGGCTGAGGAGAAACCCCTGATTCCCTCCCACACCGTATCTCAGCTTTGTTTTGGTGTGAGCTGTGGGTGGCTTCATCAAGAATGTTTGTACCCTTTACCAGAACAAACATTCCCGTAGTGCAACACTTGTAGGATCCATAAAATAGAAAATCAATTTAGTAATATTTAATAATAAGTAAATAATAAATTCCCCTTCAGGGATCACAGCCTTGTGACGGTAAAGGGGCTTGTGTAACTCAATGGAGCTATGAGCCATGCTGTGCAGGGCCACCCAAGATGGACAGGTCATGGTGGAGAGTTCTGACAAAACAGTCCACTGGAGGAGGAAACAGCAACCCAGTCCAGTATTCTTGCCATGAGAACCCCATTAACAGTATGAAAAGGCAAACGTATATGACACCAGAAGATGAGCCCCCCAGGTTAGAAGGTGTTCATTATGTTACTGGGGAAGAGTGGAGGGCAATTACCAATAGCTCCAGAAAGAAAGAAGCGGCTGAGCCAAAGCAGAAATGACGCTCAGTTGTGGATGTGTCTGGTGATGAAAGTAAAGTCTGAAGCTGTAAAGAACAATATTGCATAGGAACCTGGAATGTCAGCTCCATGAATAAGGTAAATTGGAGGTGGTCAAGCAGGAGATGGCAAGAGTGAACATCGATATCTTAGGAATCGTGAACCAAAATGGACAGGAAAGGGCAGATTTAATTCAGATGACCATTTTATCTACTACCGAGGGCAAGAATCCCTTAGAAGAAATGGAGTAGCTCTCATAGTCAACAGAAGAGTCTGAAATGCAGTACTTGGGTGCAACCTCAAACATGACAGAATGATCTCAGTTGCTTTCCAAGGCAAACTGTTCAACATCACAGTATTCCAAGCCTGTGCCCCAACCACTAATGCCGAAGAAGCTGAAGTTGACCAGTTTAATGAAGAGCTATAGGACCTTCTAGAACTAACACCAATCAAGTTCTTTTCCAGCTCAAACATACAATAACTTGTAAAGTCTTAGTTGCTCTGACATTCCAGGTCCTCTAGAATATGGTCTCACCTTATCTGGTGATCTCACCTTGCTCTCCAAATAATACTAACAACAATAATTACTATTAACTGAGTACGCAAATCCCAGGCTCTGTGTGAGGTGCTGTCCGTATCCAGTTTGCCAACACAAACTCTTGTTCCAGCTAGTCCTGTGTCTTTATGTTTCCCATGTAGGCTTTGCTCTTTTCTACACTATTCTCTATTTCTATATATTCTTTGTCCCCAAATTCTACTAATATTTTGATACTGAGATAATTTTTCACTCCTCTAAAAATCGCCTCAAATTATTCCGCACTATTGATCTTTTCCAGTCTCCTTTTTCATATTCTTTCTATACCACACACTAAGATGTTTAATACCATCTTATGATTAGTTAGTCATTTCAGGGATGTAAATTTACCTCCAGTTAAGTTGTCATATATTGGCAGCCATTGATGGGCTTTAAAGGGTGCATGAGCCATTTAAAATGATATTTTAAAAATATTTATTTTTGGCTGTGCTGGGTCTTTGTTGCCGCACCAGCTTTTCTCTAGTTGTGGCTAGTGGGGGTTGCTCTCTTGTTGAGGTGCACTGGCTTCTCTTTTCAGTGGCATCTCTTGCGGGAGCACAGGCTATGGGCTTGTGGGTTTTGGTAGTTGTGGCCCTCAGGCTTGAGAGCACAGGCTCAGTAGTTCTGGTGCACAGGTGGCATGTGGGATCCTCCCGGATAAGGGATCGAACCTTCGTTCCCTGCACTGGCAGGAGGATTCTTTACCACTGAGCCACCAGGGTAGCCCTAAAGTTACCGGTATGTTTTGCACTTGTGCATTTTTCCTAGGTCAGGAGATCCCACGGCATTCCAGAGAGGTCCATGAAGAGGGTTGAGTTAGTCCCTGGATACCAATTTATGCTTTTAGTCATTCCTACTTAAGCAGAGGAAATACATTTCTTATTGCATACCCTCTGATTCTCCATTGTAGAAAAACTTCTAGCTCAGGTGCATGGGCCTGAGTTTGAAAATTCTGATCATTTTTTTTTCTGTACTAAATGAGATGTCCTGAATTTTAATGTGGAATATCACTATATGCACAACTGATTTCAACAATAATTTTTAAATTAAATATTTTTTGAATTGGTAATACAGTTAGACAATTTGAAGATCAAAACTACATGAAAAGGCTAACCAGAGAAGTCTCACTCCCATCTGCCTTTTATTGATAATTATCATTAAAAAATATTTTAATGCCATAGATAGTACAATAATGTCTGTGGCTTCATTCATCAAGGCTCTTTTGGTTGCAAGTGACAGAAGTTAATTTCATACCAATGTAAACAACAACAAGAGAAATTTCTTTCAAGAATGGAATATCTCAAGGAAGGCATAAAATACAGCCAGGTTTCAGGAATGATTGGAACCAGGACTTGTCAATCCATCAGGAACACAGCAGCCAATTTCTGTCTGACTTATTGTGCTCATTGCCTTCAGTTATCTCTCTTTTCCAAATTGACTTGGTTGCTTTGGCTGCATGGAGAAGCCAATGGCAACCCACTCCAGTACTCTTGCCTGGAAAATCCCATGGATGGAGGAGCCTGGTGGGCTGCAGTCCATGGGGTCGCTAGGTGTCAGACACAACTGAGTGATTTCACTTTCACTTTTCACTTTCATGCATTGGAGAAGGAAATGGCAACCCACTCCAGTGTTCTTGCCTGGAGAATCCCAGAGACTGGGGAGCCTGGTGGGCTGCCGTCTATGGGGTCACACACAGTTGGACATGACTGAAGCGACTTAGCAGCAGCAGCTTTGGCTGCATAAGGCCAAACATAGCCACCCCCTTGCTCCTGAGTATACTTATCTTCAGTTCAAGTGACCAGCCCAGCCTCTTATCCCTTAGGGCTCATTCTTAAACAGACGGAGACAGAGATATTGAGGTGAGTAGAGTCATGTAAAGAAATAGAGGAAAACAACAGAATGGGAAAGACTAGAGATCTCTTCAAGAAAATTAGAGATACCAAGGGGACATTTCATGCAAAGATGGGCTCGATAAAGGACAGAAATGGTATGGCCCTAACAGAAGCAGAAGATATTAAGAAGAGGTGGCAAGAATACACAGAAGAACTGTACAAAAAAGATCTTCATGACCCAGATAATCACGATGATGTGATCACTCATCTAGAGCCAGACATGCTGGAATGTGAAGTCAAGTGGGCCTTAAAACTTGTGGAGGTGATGGAATTCCAGTTGAGCTATTTCAAATCCTGAAAGATGATGCTGTGAAAGTGCTGTACTCAATATGCCAGCTGTACTCAATATTTCCAGTTTGGAAAACTCAACAGTGGCCGCAGACTGGAAAAGGTCAGTTTTCATTCCAATCCCAAAGAAAGGCAATGCCAAAGAATGCTCAAACTACCGCACAATTGCACTCATCTCACATGCTAGTAAAGTAATGCTCAAAATTCTCCAAGCCAGGCTTCAGCAATACGTGAACCGTGAACTTCCTGATGTTCAAGCTGGTTTTAGAAAAGGTAGAGGAACCAGAGATCAAATTGCCAACATCCTCTGGATCATGGAAAAAGCAAGAGAGTTCCAGAAAAACATCTATTTCTGCTTTGTTGACTATGCCAAAGCCTTTGACTGTGTGGATCACAACAAACTGTGGAAAATTCTGAAAGAGATGGGAATACCAGACCACCTGACCTGCCTCTTGAGAAATGCATATGCAGGTCAGGAAGCAACAGTTAGAACTGGACATGGAACAACAGACTGGTTCCAAATAGGAAATGGAGTACGTCAAGGCTGTATATTATCACCCTGCTTATTTAACTTATATGCAGAGTACATCGTGAGAAACACTGGACTGGAAGAAACACAAGCTGGAATCAAGATTGCTGGGAGAAATATCAATCACCTCAGATATGCAGATGACACCACCCTTATGGCAGAAAGTGAAGAGGAACTAAAAAGCCTCTTGATGAAAGTGAAAGAGGAGAGTGAAAAAGTTGCCTTAAAGCTCAACATTCAGAAAACGAAGATCATGGCATCTGGTCCCACCACTTCATGGGAAATAGATGGGGGAACAGTGGAAACAGTGTCAGACTTTATTTTTGGGGGCTCCAAAATCACTGCAGATGGTGACTGCAGCCATGAAATTAAAAGACGTTTATTCCTTGGAAGGAAAGTTATGTCCAACCTAGATAGCATATTGAAAAGCAGAGACATTACTTTGCCAACAAAGGTCCATCTAGTCAAGGCTGTGGTTTTTCCTGTGGTCATGTATGGATGTGAGAGTTGCACTGTGAAGAAGGCTGAGCGTCGAAGAATTGATGCTTTTGAACTGTGGTGTTGGAGAAGACTCTTGAGAGTCCCTTGGACTGCAAGGAGATCCAACCAGTCCATTCTGAAGGAGATCAGCTCTGGGATTTCTTTGGAAGGAATGATGCTAAAGCTGAAACTCCAGTACTTTGGCCACCTCATGTGAAGAGTTGACTCATTGGAAAAGACTCTGATGCTAGGAGGGATTGGGGGCAGGATGAGAAGGGGACGACAGAGGATGAGATGGCTGGATGGCATCACTGACTCGATGGACGTGAGTCTGAGTGAACTCTGGGAGTTGGTGATGGACAGGGAGGCCTGGCGTGCTGCAATTCATGGGGTCACGAGGAGTCAGACACGACTGAGCTACTGAACTGAACTGAACCGAACTGAGGGTCATGTGTATGTCCTTGATTGATCAGCTCTGGACATGGGAGCAGGGAAATAGTACAAGCATGGATGTCAGGGATTCAGCCCCGGGTAAGGAAGTCCTTAAAGCAAAGAGGTGTGGACCAGCCTAATATCCACCATGGAGCCCTAAAGAGGTCTTACTGACTGTAGTCAACTAGCTATTAATTTTTATGGCCCTGAGGCCACCTTTGTTCCAGATAGGTACCCAGTGCTGATGATCTTTTTTCCTTTTGGTGGGAAAAAACCCGGAGTGTGAATAGCATACTCTTCTGAGACCTGGAGAACTGCTTATCCTATTTTTATTTAAAGTTGTTAAAAGTTTCCCTGGGTCAGTGTATGTCAACTACTCTTCTCCCAACCTAAAGATCAAACCGTATCTCTTGCCCTGGAGGCAGATTCTTTACTGGCTGAGCCACCAGGGAAACCCATTCTCTCACTAGCTGATGGTTATCACCTCTGGTTACCTCCTGGATATCTCCTAGTCAGGAACAAGGACCACTGCCTATTACCAAGTATAACAGAGCAGAGTAAGGTGGTGTTCATACCAAATCCTTCCTTCCATCTCTGTTTTGAGTAGGGGTGAAAGCTTCTAGGAAAAACAAGTATTGTCTAAGTAACAATAGCAAATTTTAATATATAAAAATATGGTTTTAATGTATTTTACATTTCATAATGGTGCTAAAGGAACTTCATGGATGTTATATCTTATCAATACTTTACTTATCCATGAACTGATCATGGAATTAGTAGAAGCTATTTGAGAAAAGCAAGAGATAGTGTCTCTTTAGGTGAGATTTTCCAGCAGAACAAGTATTAGTCTTCCATCGATCTCTCCTTCCTTCCATCCTTCCGACCTTCCTTCTAAATATAGCAGCATTTTCTCAGAACTTCCTAAGACTTGGATTGTATGAAGTTTTTTCACACTGTATAAAATAACCTAAGTAATGTTTATGAATAAAAACTAAACTGAATAGTGTACTTCTGTGTGCCAGCCACTTTTATAAGTATTTTATGATTAGTTAACTAATCCTGAAACCACTCTATGAGTTGGCCATGATTATTATCCCTATTTTTCAGATGAAGAATGAGGCACAAAGAAAACAATTGCTCAAAATCACAACCCTAGTAACAGTGGACATGGAAAAAAAAAACAAACCTATCACACCCTTGTTCAATATTTTCATAAAAAGTTGTCTTATGAAAATTTTCTATTAGAAAATTTCATCATACAATTATGAAATAAATGATTACTGCTCTCAAATTCTTCCTTTGAGACTCAAATGGCTTAATAACAACAAATGCTGTAACATGGCTGCCAATTTAGAAATAGTTCCCTGTATCTGTTTTCTGAGTTTTTATCACTTGAGTAGACTGTCTTGCCTCTTTCAAAGATATTGTGTTATTTCTTCCTTGGAAAAATATGCCGTTTCTTATCAGCTTCTTTTCCCTTTTATTGTTTTTTTCAGTCACTAGGTTGTGTCTGACTCTTTGTGACTCCATGGACTGTAGCCCACCAGGCTCCCCTGTCCTTGGGATTTCCAGGCAAGAATACTGGAGAGGGTTTACATTTCCTTCTCCAGAGGATCTTCCCAACCCAGGGATTGAACCCTCATCTCCTGCACTGGCAAGCAGATATTTTACTGATGAGCCACCAGGGAAGCCCCCTTAGTTTCCTTACATAACACAACATTTAAAAAGCAATGTTTTAAAGAGCTTTATGTAAAGATTATATGGCTTCATGCACTATTTTAACTAATTACTCAAGTTCACACTGATTATATTAGATTTTTTGAAATCCAATAATTTGACAAATATAAGGGTTCTCTTTTTGTGTGTGCCTACCTGCGTGCACATAACGTTTGTCTATATGTTTGTGTTCGTTTCCTAGGGCTGCTGTAACAAAACACCACAAACTGGATGCTTTAGAACAATAGAAATGTATTCTCTCTCACTGTTGTAGACTAGATGTAGAAAGTTAATGTGTTGACTACGCCATGCTCCCTCCAAAGCCTCTAGGATCCTTCCTTGCCTCTTCCAGATTCTGGAAGCTTCCTTGGCTTTCTGCCTGTCTTCACGTGGCTGTCTACCCTATGCATCTCTGTCTCCTACTTTTCTTAAGAGGACTCCAGTCATTTTGGATTAAGGGTCTACCCTAGTCCATTAAGGGTCTATAGTTAGTAAAGATGACCTCATCTTTACTAACTATATATGCGATGACTGTATTTTCAAATAAAGTCTAGTCTAAAGTACTGGGGTTAGGACTTCAACATATCTTTTGGGAGGACATGATTGAACCCACAGCAATATCTAGTTACTAAGAAATCCATTGTAAGCTTTTTAGGAATGTGGGTATATTCATTTAAAAGCATAATGTCAACTTTGCTGTTTGAAATAGAGAAGAGAAACAAATGAAGGAATATACTATTAAAATATGCAGTGATAAAATTTTGCATGTTAACCAGGCTTTTATGGAAAATCTTCATTTTTCACTTGAACAGAAGCTCTTCAGGCAATATTTTTTAAAACATTTTTTTGATTAAGCTATTTGGCTGAATCACTGACTTTAATACAGTTTTATTGAATGTATTTCTAAGCCTATTCAGCTTTCTACATAGTTTTCATATTTGCTTTTAGAAATGAGAAAGATAAAGTTAAAAGAGAAACTCACCCGACTATCCTCTTTATCTTCTTATTTTGAAATATATAAAAGGGAAAACTGTCTTCCTTCAAAAAAGGCCAGAAAGAATCTTGCTTTAATTCAGACCATTGTTGCAACCTTCCTATCATAAAATACATCTTTCTGAGCGGCTTATCCCAATATTTGACATTGGCACTAGATAGATATTAAAGGTTAAAAATAAACAATAGAAAATGATCCTGAAGGTAGATCAGAGTGAGGGAGTTGTTAGGTGTAATCCCCTGATTCACAGATGAGGGTACTGGGACCCAGAGGTTCCTGAAGGTCACCAGGCTGGGGTTGGCAAAGCTGGATCCAGAATCTTGCTTTACTGCATCACATTGTCTTTTCTTCAATATCTTATTCAAAACTTGTACAAAAGGTAAGGAATAACTGGCACTGAGTTGTATACTTTAAATGCATGAATTGTATGGTACAGGAACTGTATCTCAGTAAAACTGTTTAAAAAGAGATGAATGGCTGGATTTCAGAGGTACAGCAATGAAAGTACAAATATACTTAGGAAACATTCATTTTAAATAATAGTTTCTTCTTTAAAAATTGCACAGTACAGAGTCAGCTGAAAACAGCAACTAGCCCCAATTTTAAGATCTAAATAACAACAACAACAAAAAAAGATCTAAATAACAACTTAAGCTAGACTTGGTTTTATTTACAACACTATCAATTTCATAGAGATAGAAGGTGACTTAGAGAAGGAAAATTGTATAAGATACAGTCTTAAGACATTTACCGATGCCCCCCCGAGACTGCACATTTATAAGGTTAAGTTAAAATGAAAACTCAAAAAATGCTCAGTCATGGAGTTTGAAAAACCATATTGCAGGTTCACCTTTCTAGAGGACAAATTGGATTAACGGGAAACTTTGTGTTTTTCTGTTCTTTCCTTCTGGATCTCTTATTAGTGATTCATAGGCCTCCCAGCTTTATCCTCTAGCTTTTTCATCCTTTGTCTTCTGTATTGTACCTTTGTCTTTTTCAAGAAAAATAATCAGCTTTACTGCAATATAATTTTTATCCAACAAAATGCATTTATTTTAATCATACAGTTCAATGAGTTCTGACAATGTATATAGTTGTGTAAGCACCAACACTATCACTTCAAGAAGTTCCCTTGTCCGCTCTTTGATAACTCCCTCCCCTCCCCCTGCCCCTGGCAGTTTTGCCTTCTTAGGAATCACATAAACAGAATTATAGGGTATGGAGGCTTTGGGGTCTTGCTTCTTTCACTTAATATAATCCTTTTCGGTTTCCTCCAGGCTGTTTCTATCAATAGTTTGTTCTTTTTTGATTGCTGAGTAGGATTCCAAAGCTACAATATGCTTGTCCATTTATTAGTTGATGGATATTTGGATTGTTTCCAGTTTTCATTTCTTTTGGATAAATATCTAGGAGTAAAATTGCTGAGTCATATCCTTAGGTATGTTTAACCTTATGAGAAATAACCAAATCATTTTCCAAAATGGTGTTACCATTTTATACTTCCAACAGCACTCATTATGTAGTCTTGCCACATTTTAGTTTTGACTGTTCTATTTAGGTCTAGGTTCATTTTGAATTATTTATTTATTTTTGGCATATGGATATCCAATTGTTCCAGCACAATTTGTTGAAAAAGATTATGCTTTCCCCATTGAAATATTAATACTTTGGCACCTGTGTAAAAAATTGACTATGTGTATGTGGGTCTATGAGTCTTTCTGGACTCTATTCTGTTCCATCCATCTACTTGTCCATTTTTGTGCCAGTCCTACATTGTCTTAATTATTGAGCTTTAAATCTTGAAATCAAGTTGAAGCCCTTCTAGTTTCTTTAATTTCTCTAGCAGTGTTGGCAATGTTATGGTCTTGGGAACATTTTGTTAAATCCATCATTAAATAATTCATGTAAATTCATGTAAAATTATGAAATAATTAATAATTTTAAAAATTAACTTTATTATTTATTTATTTACTTATTGCTTTAGTTTTGGTTGCACCAGGTCTTTGTCGTTGCACATGGGCTTTCGTTCCCGCTGGGTGGGGAGTGCTCCTCTTGGCTGTGGTGTACCAACCTCTCATTGCAGTGGTTTCTCTTATTACAGGACACGGCTCTAGCCGCTTGGGCTTCACTGGTTGCAGCACATGGACTCTAGAGCACAGGCGCAGTAGTTGTGGCACACAGGCTTAGTTGCTCCAAGGCATGTGGAATCTTCCTGGACAGGGGATCTAACCCATGTCCCCTGCATGGCAGGGGAGTTCTTATCCACTGTACCACCAGGGAATTCCAATTCATTTATTTTTTTAAATTTGAGGATAATTACTTTACAATGTTTTTAAAAAATTTTTTTTAAAATTAATTCATGTTTTCTGAGGCTATTGTAAATGATGTTGCTTTACAAAAAAAAAAAAAAATACCTACTTCAACTTCCATTTGTTTGTTGCTAAAACATGTTTATTTATTTTTTTTTTTTCTATTTCCCTGGGAGGTTTTACAGGGCTTCTCTGGTGGCTCAGATGGTAAAGAAGCTGCCTGCAATGCCAGAGACCGGGGTTTGTTCCCTGGGTTGGGAGGATCCCCTGGAGAAGGGAATGGCTACCCACTCCAGTATTCTTGCCTGGAGAATTCAATGGACAGAGAAGGTTTTATAAATGTATCTTCCAACACTTCAATTTTTTAAAGTTGCAATTAAAATCATTTTAATGTAGTAAAGTGAAATTTACCATTATAACTATTTTTAAATAAGCAGTTCAGTGGCATTAAATGCATTCACATTGTTGTGTGAGCATCACCACTACCCATCTCCAGAACTTACCATCCCATAATGAAACCCTGTATATACTAAATACTCTCTAAATAGGAACTCCCCATTTCCACCTTCCCATCACCACGGTACCTACTGTTTTACTTTCTGTCTCTATGTATTTGACTATTCTAGGTACCTCATATAGGTGGAATCATACATTACTTGTCCCTTTGTGTCTGGTTTATTTCACTTAGCATAACGTCTTCAAGGTTCAACCATGTTGTAGCATATATCAGAATTTCATCGTTTTTAAGCCTGAATAGTATTCCATTCGGAGAAGGCAATGGCAACCCACTCTAGTACTCTTGCCTGGAAAATCCCGTGGATGGTGGAGCCTGGTAGGCTGCAGTCCATGGGGTCGCGAAGAGTCGGACAAGACTGAGCGACTTCACTTTCACTTTTCACTTTCACCCATTGGAGAAGGAAATGGCAACTCTCTCCAGTGTTCTTGCCTAGAGAATCCCAGGGACCGCAGAGCCTGGTGGGCTGCCGTCTATGGGGTCGCACAGAGTCGGACACAACTGAAGCGACTTGGCAACAGCAGTAGTGGCAGTATTCCATTTTATGTACATACCAGATTTTATTTTTCCATTCATTCATTAATAGATTCTGGAGGGAGGTGGGAGGGGGGTTCAGGATGGGGAACACAGGTACACCCATGGCTGATTCATGTTAATGTATGGCAAAAACCACTACAATATTGTAATTAGCCTCAAAAAAAAAAAAAAAAAGAGTCTGGGTTATTTCTATCTTTTGGCCATTGTAAATAATGCTGCTGTGAACATGAAATTGGTTTTACTTTGTGAACTCTTTCATGTTCTTTAATTTTTTCACTTATTATTTCTGTCTTTGTTTTATGGAGTGATATCTGTTATCTCCCTATAAATATTATAGTTTCTATGATATTTTCTTCTCTCCTCTGTATGCCTGTTCCCTCCTCAAGTTTCTTTAGTTTATTTTCATTTTTAGCTTCCATTCAAGACTTTCGTTAAATATCTGGTGTTTCATATGTTTTAATAGTAGAGAATTTTTTTTTTAAATGGAAGTTTTGTGGGGAGAAGGGGTCAGGTGGGGCTCATCAGGTCTTTTTACTGGGGTACTTCAAATACTTGGATATGCCAGTATACTGGGGTATGTCAATACTTTGAGAAATTTTCCCTGGAACTGTTTTGTTTCTCCACAAATGAATTCTCCAACTTCCTGTCTGGAGGAGAACGAGGTATAAGCAGGGATGGTGGGAGCAGTGACGGGGGGCAGTGGCGACATGCTTAAGCTTTGCTGCAGGCTTTCTGAGTATAGAAAGGGGACATGGGGCTGAGGATTTCTCTTTTACTTAGTCCACTTGTTTTCAGTTCTAGCACCTCCAAGGGATGAGTGCCTCAAGGATTCTATTGCACAAAACGACAAACTTCTAGTTGGTAATGCCCCTTGAGAGGTGTTTAGGTTGTAACTTCACAGTCTGCTAAATCAGTAATTGTTCCTCTGTCTGCTTTGTCTTCCAAAAAGATGTTGATATGTTTTATCCACTGTTGTCTCTGCTCTTATTCTCTTTGTCCTTACTGCTTAATACCATTTTTATTGCTTTACTGACATTTTAATGGGGTTTTAGGAGGGAGAGGAAATGAACACATGATGAACTATATTTAACTCATTAAATAGTATTTATCATTCATAAATGATTTACATTTCTTTTACCACCTGATAGGAAAAACTTCCACTCAGGACAATAAATAAAATTCAGATAAAATGGAAATACTGGATCACAGTAAGTTTGTAGTAGTGAAAGGAAAAAGAATTTCAAAAATAAACATATGTAAGGCAATATACTTCCAGTGATAAATGTGTTTCTCAGTTTTCAGGAAAGTAGGGAAAAAGTTGAATATGAGCAATATAAGTCTGTTGATTTAAAAGGAAATCATATACCTCATAAATACAAGTAGTATATAAAAGAATCATTTATTGTAATTTATAGCATTTGCTTAATTTCTTATTGCTTTTCTTTCAGCCATTTCCTTCTCTTTAGCATTTTTATTAGTGGCTGGTTAGTTACATAAAAAGGCAGAAGTCCACCAGGCAATTCTTCCAATTATTGGCTAAGAGGCTGATATTACTAGTTTTTTTAAAAAGTTATATTTATTTTTAATCGATTGCTTTACAATGTTAATTTGATTTTTGCCATACATCAACATACATTAGCCATACGTGTACTTATGTCCCATCCCTCTTGAACCTCTCTCCCACCTCCTACCCTTTCCCACCCCTCTAGGTTGTTACAGAGCCCCAGTGTGAGCTCCTTTAGTCATACAGCAAATTTCCATTGGCTATCTATTTTACATATGTATATGCTTCTGTGCTACTCTCTCCAATCATTTCATTCTCTCCTTCCTTTCTACTGCCCTTGTCCATAAGTCTGTTCTCTATGTCTCTGTAGGAGTCATTAGTTTAATGAGGGTTTGGGAAGTCTCTGTGGCTTAAATTATTGGCACTATCCCTATTACTATAGATCGTGTGTATGTTAGTTGCTTAGTCATGTCTGACTCTTTGCGACCCCATGAACTGTAATCTGTCAGGCTCCTCTGTCCATGGGGATTCTCCAGGCAAGAATTACTTGGTATTAAATACAATTGATTGAGTGCTTATTGGAATATTATTTTGAGTTCTGAGTTTAAGGTAGATGGAGAAAATAAAATGAGCACCTGTTTAAAAACCAGACCTGTGAAGAAAGGTCTTCCCTGGTGGCTCAGAGGGTCAAGAATCTGCCTGCAATGCAGGAGACCTGGGTTCAATCCCTGGGTTGGGAAACTCCCCTGGAGAAGGGAATGACAACCCACTCCAGTATTTCTGCCTAGAGAATTCCACAGACAGAGGAGCCTGGCAGGCTATAGTCCATGGAGTCACAAAGAGTTGGACATGATATAGCAACTAACATGAAGAAAAGCTAAAAGAAGCTCCTTTGTTTTGATTTGTATTTTCTAGGAAAAGAAAAGGATCAGTGGAAATAACACTCTTCAAATACGTCGAGATGCTTGACCTAATGTTTCCCAGGGCTCTATTCTAGGTCTTTTCCTCCCATGGGCATTAGATGGTATCCATCAACCTGCTTGGCCATCCCCTCCCATACCCATCACTTTCCTCAAATATTTACCCATGAAATCTAACCAACAGATTTAGTTACCTGCTCTCCAGACTAGATCTAAGCTCCAGCCCTAGGTTTTCAGCTGCCTTCTGATTATTTCTAGTCCAATGTTCTGCAGGCAAATCAAGTTCAATGGATCTAAAAACTTAGGTCATTAAATTCTTCCCAGCATTACTCAGCCATCTGTGCTCCTCTCCTGACTTTCTTTTCTTTAATAATGGTAACACCTATTTACCTTGTCAACTAGGCTTAAGTCTTAGAATCAGCTTTTCTTTCTTCAGCCCCTCCATTCAATTAGTCACCAAATTCAATGAATTCAATTTAAATCTTTTTGAAATTTATCTTGTTTACTATGCAATTAGTTTAGTCTCTTATCAACTTCTGCATGAACTATGAGAAGTGGTTATGTTTCACTTAAACCAGCCTGTCGGTCTCCTTCTATTTTTTTTTTTATCATATACATATGTTGTTGTTGTCCACTCACCAAGTTGTGTCTCTTTAGAAGCCCCATGGACTGTAGCCCGCCAGACTGCTTTGTCCATGGGACTGTCCCAGGCAAGAATACTGGAGTGGGTTGCCATTTCCTTCTCCAGGGGGTCTTTCTGACCCAGGGATCAAACCCTCCCCTCCTGGCAGGCAGATTCTTTACCACTGTGTCACCTTTTGTCGTTGTTCAGTCACTAAGTTATCTCTGACTCTTTGTGACCCCATGGACTGCAGCATGCCAGGCATCCCTTTTTATTTCCTTCACTCTCTCCTAGAGTTTGCTTAAACACATGTCCATTGAGTTGATGATGCCATCCAACCATCTCATCCTCTGTTGACCCCTTCTCCTGCCCTCAATCTTTCCCAGCATCAGGGTCTTTTCTAATGAGTCAGTTCTTCACATCAGGTGGCCAAAAGTATTAGAGTTTTAGCTTCAGCATCAGTCCTTCCAATGAATATTCAGGGTTGACTTCCCTTAGGACTGACTGGTTTGATCTCCTCTCTGTCCAAGGGACTCTCAAGAGTCTTCTCCAATGCCACAGTTTGAAAGCATCAATTCTTTGGTACTCAGCCTTCTTTATGGTCCAACTCAGATACCCATACGTGACTACTGGAAAAACCATAGCATTGACTATATGAACCTTTGTCAGCAAGTAATGTCTCTGTTTTTTAATATGCTGTCTAGGTTTTTCATAGATTTCCTTCCAAGGAGCAAATGTCTTTTAATTTCATGGCTGCCATCACTATCCGCAGTGATTTTTGGAGCCCAAGAAAATAGTCTGTCACTGTTTCAGTTTTTTCCCATCTATTTGCCATGAAGTGATGGGACCAGATGCCATGACCTTAGTTTTTTGAATGTTGAGTTTTAAGCCAGCTTTTTCACTCTCCTCTTTCACTTTCATCAAGAGGCTCTTTAGTTTCTCTTCACTTTCTGCCATACTGGTGGTATTTGCATATCTGAGGTTATTGATATTTCTCCCGGCAATCTTGATTCCAGCTTCTGATTCATCCAACCAGGCATTTTGTATGATGTACTCTGCACATAAGCTAAATAAGCAGGGAGATAATATACAGCCTAATATACAGATGTACTCCTTTCTCAATTTTGAACCAGTTCTTTGCTCCAGGTATGTATGAAAGTCCCTCAGTCGTGTCCAACTCTTTGCAACCCCATGGACTATACAGTCCATGAAATTCTCCAGGCTAGAATATTGGAGTAGGTAGCCTTTCCCTTCTTCAGGGGATCTTCCCAACCGTGTATGTCTATATACACACATATGTATATACCTATATATACTTAAGTAAACTAGACTGTATGTTCCTTGATGTTAGGAATTGTGTTTTACTCTTTATCACCAAACCCCAGATGCTCAATAGATTTTAGTTGAAGAAATGAATGTTTATTTTAAAGATAGTAACCAACTGGTTTCTATTTCCACTCACAATAAAATGACATTTATATTTCAATGTTTAGGTATTAGGAAGAGTGGGATACATACTGGAATGAGTTTTTTATAAACCAGGTAATTTTGCAAATTCTTCTTTGTAGTTCATTTTTCTCATGAAGACAGATTTATGTGTCTAAGATGGTTTAGGAATTTCTTTGCTTGGATTTGTGGTGCTTAGACCAATTGATTTTCTGCTGGATCAAAAATAGTTTTTTTGCCAGATCAAAATACATTTCACCAGAGAAACGTTGCCTATTGAACTAGGGAGGAAACGCAGTACTAATGCAGAGGACCTTCTTGGACCTTTTGACTTGCACTTGCATGTTGTATCATTTCTCTTTGAAATTTTAATTTTAGGTCCAACACTAATTGACAGTGCATCACCGGCGTTGATCTTATACTATTTATATATCTATTCTTATTATGATAAACTTAGATGAAAGATGTTAACCAGAACCATAAACTGCATTACATAAAATGATACATTTCAGAAGATCTAAAATCCCAGCAAAATGGTAGGGACAATGACATAGCCAGTTGTTAGTTTTTCCCGTGCCAAAATGATGTTTCAGTCCTTTTTTAATACAAAGGTTGAATGTAATTCATTGGTGCTCTTGAACACAAGCAAGGCATTCTCATAGGCAAAAAAGCTGTTATGCCCAACTTCTTGAAACAGATCTGTCAGGAACCTACCTTTCATCTTTCTCCCATGGTTATTGAACCTACTGTCTAGTTTACATCCTGCAGTATGTAGATAAGAGTACACCAATCCCACACTTTTAACTCTCTCAGGGAGCATACATGATGCAGGGACAATTAACCTGTTCCATATATGTATACCAGATTGGGTGTCAATTCGACACTCTCCAATAAGGTGTAGGTAAAGTAAAGCGCTACTTGCTCAGTCGTGTCCAACTCTTTGCGAGCCCATGGACTGTAGCCTGCCAGGCTCCTCTGTCTATGGGATTCTCCAGGCAAGAATACTGGAGTGGGTTGCCATTCCCTTCTCCAAGGAATCTTACTGACCCAGGGATCAAACCCAGGTCTCCTGCAATGCAGGCAGATTCTTTACCGTTTGAGCCACCAAGGATGCCCTGATAAGGGATAATACTACAGAAATGGAATAGGCTATTTCCCTAAGTAGTGATTATCCCTTTACTGAAAATGTTCATGCACATTTGTGTCTGATATGTTCAGTGCCATAGTTCAGTCTTGACCAGTGCTTCAGTTCAGTTCAGTCGCTCAGTCGTGTCCGACTCTTTGCGACCCCATGAATCGCAGCACGCCAGGCCTCCCTGTCCATCACCAACTCCCAGAGTTCACTCAGACTCACATCCATCGAGTCAGTGATGCCATCCAGCCATCTCACCCTCTGTCGTCCCCTTCTCCTCCTGCCCCCAATCCCTCCCAGCATCAGAGTCTTTTCCAATGAGTCAATTCTTCACATGAGGTGGCCAAAGTACTGGAGTTTCAGCTTTAGCATCATTCCCTCCAAAGAAATCCCAGAGCTGATCTCCTTCAGAATGGACTAGTTGGATCTCCTTGCAGTCCAAGAGACTCTCAAGAGTCTTCTCCAACACCACAGTTCAAAAGCATCAATTCTTCAGCACTCATCCTTCTTCACAGTCCAACTCTCACATCCATACATGACCACAGGAAAAACCATAGCCTTGACTAGATGGACCTTTGTTGGCAAAGTAATGTCTCTGCTTTTGAATATGCTATCTAGGTTGGTCATAACTTTCCTTCCAAGGAGTAAGCGTCTTTTAATTTCATGGCTGCAGTCACCATCTGCAGTGATTTTGGAGCCCCAAAAAATAAAGTCAGACACTGTTTCCACTGTTTCCCCATCTATTTGCCATGAAGTGATGGGACAGGATGCCATGATCTTCGTTTTCTGAATGTCGAGCTTTAAGGCAACTTTTTCACTCTCCTCTTTCACTTTCATCAAGAGGCTTTTTAGTTCCTCTTCACTTTCTGCCATAAGGGTGGTGTCATCTGCATATCTGAGGTGATTGATATTTCTCCCAGCAATCTTGATTCCAGCTTGTGTTTCTTCCAGTCCAGCCTTTCTCACGATATACTCTGCAAAGAAGTTAAATAAGCAGGGTGACAATATACAGCCTTGACGTGCTCCATTTCCTATTTGGAACCAGTCTGTTGTTCCATGTCCAGTTCTAACTGTTGCTTCCTGACCTGCATATGCATTTCTCAAGAGGCAGGTCAGGTGGTCTGGTATTCCCATCTCTTTCAGAATTTTCCACAGTTTGTTGTGATCCACACAGTCAAAGGCTTTGGCATAGTCAACAAAGCATAAATAGATGTTTTTCTGGAACTCTCTTGCTTTTTCCATGATCCAGAGGATGTTGGCAATTTGATCCCTGGTTCCTCTGCCTTTTGTAAAACCAGCTTGAACATCAGGAAGTCCACGGTTCACGTATTGCTGAAGCCTGGCTTGGAGAATTTTGAGCATTACTTTACTAGCCCGTGAGATGAGTGCAATCGTGTGGTAGTCTGAGCATTCTTTGGCATTGCCTGTCTTTGGTGCACAGTAAATACTATATATGTATATATAGTATGTGTCTGTATATGCATATATGTGTGTGTTTGTGTGAATGAATGAATGAAGCACATAATGGAGGCACAAAATGGCTGATGTTTAAGTTAGCTTTTGCTGTGTAATGAACCATGCCAAAAGGTGGCAGTTTAAAACAGTGATTCATTATTTTTCATGATTCTGTGGGTTGGCTGAACAGTCTGAGATGGTCTCATATTTCTGGGACAAGAGCTCTTTGGCTGGGAGAACTAAGTCTTTCTCTCCAGGTCTCTCAGCATTCCGAGAGAGTGAGAGTGGGAGCTGTAATACCTCTGCTGGTTAGGCTTGGGAACTCATTTCCCGTGTATTACACTGGACAAAAAAGTCACAAGGCCAGATCCAGAGATGAGGAAATCTACCCGACCTCTTGATGGGTGGTGTTGTTGCAGATTTGTAGCCATTTTTAATCTACCATAGATGGCCAAGTTAAAAAAACCATTTGTATGGAATTCTTGTAATGGAAGATTGGTCAATCTCCCAGAGTCCTTCCAACTCTGAGACTCCACCAGCCTGAATGGATCTCTTATGTTCTAATAAAGAACAGTTACTAACCCATTGTAATTGGAAACTTTAATTTCCTACATCTGGTAAGATAATTTCAAAGATAATTCATTGAATAATTATTATTATGATCTAGAATTTATAGTCTTCATTTAGCCATTTCAAATACCTACCAGAATGCTCTTGTTAGTGAGAGTGGTATTTACAACTAGTTACACTAATAGGCACTAACTCTACTTTGAATTCTGGTGTACTAGCAACATTGCAGCCATGAAATTAAAAGACGCTTACTCCTTGGAAAGTTATGACCAACCTAGATAGCACATTCAAAAGCAGAGACATTACTTTGCCAACAAAGGTCCATCTAGTCAAGGCTATGGTTTTTCCAGTAGTCATGTATGGATGTGAGAGTTGGACTGTGAAGAAAGCTGAGCGCTGAAGAATTGATGCTTTTGAACTGTGGTGTTGGAGAAGACTCTTGAGAGTCTCTTGGACTGCAAGGAGATCCAACCAGTCCATTCTGAAGGAGATCAGCCCTGGGATTTCTTTGGAGGGAATGATGCTGAAGTTGAAACTCCAGTACTTTGGCAACCTCATGCAAAGAATTGACTCATTGGAAAGACTCTGATGCTAGGAGGGTTTGGGGGCAGGAGGAGAAGGGGACGACAGAGGATGAGATGGCTGGATGGCATCACTGACTCGATGGATGTGAGTCTGAGTGAACTCTGGGAGTTGGTGATGGACAGGGAGGCCTGGCGTGCTGCGATTCATGGGGTCGCAAAGAGTCGGACACGACTGAGCGACTGGACTGAACTGAACTGAGCAACATTCTCCTTTCCTTGTGCTTTGTTGACCATTCTATGAAAACTGGATAAATTCTTTCTTTTTTAATCCATCTAATGCTTAATGTTTTAAAAGTCACTGAGATAATAATATAAAATTCTTATTTTTCTTCTGCATCAGAAGTGAGTGCTTATATTATTGCCTCAGTATTTAACGCTATTAACTCTTAAAGTTGTAGATCTACCACTTTTCTGTAATGATTCTTTTATGACAATTATAATAAACTAAAGATATTCCTTTGTGATTATTTTAGTAATAATCAGATACACAGATATATGAATACATAAATATCACATAAATAACTTACAGTTAATTAATGACAACCCTGTGGAACTTTCCATTAAGGTGTTTCAGAACAATCACAGTAGGAAAAATAGTACTGGGGAGACTGAACTGATGGCTAAATTGTGATTTAATTGAAAACTTCACACCAAAGAATTTTGCCAGTGTATTTTTGTATGTGTATGGACTTAGCTGAAATATCATGTATGTTTTTGACAATTTTTGACAAATATTTGACAAATACTTGAAATATGTTTAGTTATTATTGAGGAATCTGTTTTAAAATTTTTTGGTTTGGCATTAAATCTCCTGCCTCCAAATTCTACACTAATATTTCTCTCTTCCTACTCTTCCCAATTCTTCTAAAAACAAACTCACTCCAATCAACTCACAACAATTTTCTAAAAATAAAGCTAAAGTTCATCTCTGTGGGACTATTGAGCTAGGTCTTGAATGTACTGTTGATAACTAACTAATAACCTGATCAGGTAACAATGCCAGAAAATCTAGTTTTACCTTTGCTTTTTAAAAAATTAAACTTTGTTTCCCATTTACAGAAAAGAGAGTTCTTATACACTCTCATGCCTACCTCCCAACCAGTTTCCCCTATAACTAACATCTTGCATTGGTGTGGTAGGCTTCTTACAACTGATGAACCAATATTGATTGTTACTCACTGAAGCCCACAGTTTACATTAGGATTCCCTCTTCGAACAGGTCTGAGTTTTGCCAAATGTATGTCATGTGTCCATGACAGTGCCATACACAATAGTTTCACTACCCCAAAAAGCTCCTGTGTTCCCCCTCTGTGTCCCTCCTCCCTTCCCCCCAATCCTCGCTTTTCCTTTTTAATTACCCCAATTGAGGGTAGTATTAGTTGAAGCTAAGAATTTGCTTAAGTAATCCATGATTCTCCATGGAAATCAACATTTCTTAATCATCAATTTAGACTAGTACTGTCAAACAGAAATAAAATATAAGCCACATATATATTTAAAAATTTCTAGATGCGGTATTAAAAAGAACAAGTAAAATTAATACATTACACTTATCCCAATATATCCAAAATATTATCAATTCCAATATAACCACTATAAAAATTGAGATACTTAATTTTTTTGGTACTCTCAAAATATAGTATACATTTCAATCTTACAGCACATCTCATTTCAAACGACTCATATTTCAAGCGCTCAGTAGCCAGGAGTAGCCAGTGACTAAGGACTTGAATAGTGCAGGCCTACACTGAGAGCAACTTGAAAGCAAGCTATCCTCCTCTCTCCAGGGCTTCTAGAATAGACAGGAAGGGGATATTTTTGGAAGGTATTCAGTACATCAGAAAGACAAAAAGGACTCTCTAAACCTCTGGATGCTGGTACCTAAAATGTTCTGCAATCACTTTAAACTCTCCAGTTCTGGAAAAAGTCGAATGGGGATTATACTCATTTTGACATATCAAAGAAATGAGTATGTACGTATCCTGACTCCCAGAAAGCCTGAATCATCCAGAATGTTGACTCATGGGCCTAAGGTGACTGAAATACAATGTGAATCAAATTTGCCTTCCAAGGCATCCTTCTCTTTTCGCTTTCCTCTCTCCCCTCCCTCTTTTGGGTGACTCATCCTTCTACCAAGTAAGTCCAGCAGCGGGCAGATCCCAAAGCCCTCTTTGAAGAAGTACAGACTTTCATCAACTGGTCTGTTCCAGTCCGTCCCTATATCGTCTAGCCTAGTTGTTTTGCCTACCTCATCCAGGGTCTGCAGTTAAGACTGGGAGTGACTTTAAACCTGTAAAAAATATTATTTTTTCTTTTAAGGTGGTGATGGTAGTACCTCACCACCTTAAGGTGATGATGGTAGTACCTCACCACCTTAAGGTGATAAGGTGGTTTGGGAATTTACGTTTGAAAGAAAACAAATTTTTATTTCGAAATCTGAAATTTAACGTTTGCTTCAATCCTTAGGGCCTACTCCACAGTACCGTTATTCAGAACCTTTCTGCGCTCTGGGTTTTTTCCTTTCCTGGGAGGAAAGTTTCCACTCCCAGTCTCCAAGATAACGCCCTTCCGGTGGCGTGCCAGGAACGTCTCCGACCCCTCTGGCGTGGGAGGGAGCCGGTTCGTTTCCTCAGTGCTGTAAACACACACACTCCAGCTTCGCCGAGGCCAAGACCAAGACCCCAGCTGGACCCGCAACTACCCTAGGCAGTCGGTGGGGTTCCCAGCTCCAAACCCCGCCCATCGAACCCACCCGGGCCGGTAAGACAGAGGAAGTGCAGTGAGACCCACCCACTTTCGTCTTTTTCCTTTTCTGTTGGGCCGACTGGTTGCCCGTCAACTCTATTTCTTCGCCGATTGGCTCTCTCCCTCCCGCGTTAGTGCCTCCTTCTCCCTGGCTGGAAGGGTGTCACGCCAAACTGGGCGGAGCGTCGGCTGGCCTCTCTCCTTCCCTCATCTGGGCGGCGGCGGTGGCAACTGGGGACGGGGCGGGTGGCGCATCACGGGCGCGGAGGCTGGAGGAGCAGTCTCATTGTTCCGGGAGCTGTCGCCACTGCAGGTCCCTCGGCTCGTTGGGCCCTGCCCCTCTCAGTCCTCCCCACCCCCCACAACCGCCCGCGGCTCTGAGAAGCTTCTCCCGCGGAGGCAGCAGCTGCAGCATCACCTCTGACCTGCCAGCCATGGAAGACATGGACCAGTCGCCTCTGGTCTCCTCGTCCTCGGACAGCCCGCCTCGGCCTCAGCCCGCATTCAAGTACCAGTTCGTGAAGGAGCCCGAGGACGAAGAGGAAGACGAGGAGGAGGAGGAAGACGAGGACGAGGATGAGGACCTGGAGGAGCTGGAGGTGCTAGAGAGGAAGCCCGCCGCCGCGCTGTCGGCGGCCCCGGTGGCCGCCGCCGCCGCCACCGCCGCCACCCCGGCTAGCGCGCCCCTGGTGGACTTCGGCAATGATTTCGTGCCCCCGGCGCCCAGGGGGCCCCTGCCGGCCGCGCCCCTCGCCGCTCCGGAGCGGCAGCCGTCTTGGGACCCGAGCCCCGTGTCGTCGTCGGTGCCCGCGCCCTCCCCACCCTCCATTGCAGCAGACTCGCACTCCAAGCTCTCTGAGGACGAGGAGCCTCCAGCCCGGCCTCCCCCTCCTCCACCGGCCGACGTGAGCCCGCAGGCCGAGCCCTCGTGGACCTCGGTTGTCCCAGCCCCCGCCGCGCCCCCCTCCACGCCGGCCGCGCCCAAACGCAGGGGCTCCTCGGGCTCAGTGGGTGAGTGCCGCGCCCTCCGCCTCGCGCCGCCCCTCGCGCCCCTCCCTCTTTTGTGCGCAGCCCCTCAAGCCTGGACCCTGCCCTTCTCTCCATCCGGAGGGGGCTTTGTCTGCAGATCTTTGGGCGAAGGCGCCCCCGCTGGTGGGAGCCGTGGGGAGCAGGGTGGGGCGGCAGAGGAAGCCCGGGCTTACTCTTTATTGTCCGTCTGGGTATCGGGGAGCACGTGCGCCCCGACCGCTCCCAGGTTGTTCTGTCTGCTCTCCATTCCACCGGGTCGGGGAAGTTAGGAACCCACCCCTTTCAGGAACTGGGTCTGTAAGGAGGGAACTAGGGGTGTGGATTCATCGGACTGCCTTGGTTCCGGGGTGAGGATGGAAGGCCTTGGCGCCCTAATCTTTTGTCTGCCCGACTAGGTTGCTCCTGGGGAAAAGACGCAGTTTCTTGCTAGTCTTTGCCTGCATTCAGCCCTGGCCCCTCTCCTCACCCCTTCCTTGGCTTGGGTGGCCCCATGCTCTTCATCTCCCCCGCCCCGGCCCCGCGCTCGTGGGGAGCCGGTCCAGTGGAAAACGTCCACATTGACCTGACTGCAGTGAAGGGAGAGCGCCTCCAGTGGTGTGACGCTTGGAGAATTGGGGAGCGGAGTTTCGGCGAGGTCCTGCCACCGCCCAGTTTACCCGGATTGTGATGTGGCTATTTACCACCAGCTTAACGGAGCCGGGGAAATGGGACCTGGGCACCATGTTCCAAGGGGGCGCAGTTTTGCCGGGAGCTCTGCCGCAGAAGGAGGGGAATAGCTGTTAGGATGCACAGGTTTAGCCTCTTAATGCATCGTAATTGAATAGTAGAGATAAAAGGAAAAGGCAAAATGGTTGACATTCCCAAAGAAGGGGAAACCTGTGGATTCCCTGGCGGGAAGAGGACAGTTGAAATTGTGGCAGATTTACCATGGGACTTCATGAAATGTTTTGATACAGGCGTTTTCATCTGTTGGTTAGAAATACTGTTTCGTAGAAGTAATATATTTTAGGGCTGCAGAGACAGATTTGCATTGTCCGTAAATAGTTTTCAAATCTTTTCATTTACCAGCACCTGATTGTTTGTTATTACTACTATTAGGAAAAATTGTTTTATTATCCTTTTCATTTTGGGAGATTGTTTATTCTGGAAGAGAAAAAAATTTGTTACAGGTTGAGAATTCATCCTATTAGACACGTTAATTATTAACAAATAGCTTGTTAGTTTGGGGACAGAAAGCGTCCCACTAGTAGTAGGACCTTTATGTGTAAAAAGGCCAGGATCAAGAATCAGGTAGTGTAACAGCCTGGTGAGAAATTGTCATAGCCTTGTAGGATTTAAGAAACGGTTGTTTTTCTAGAAAAAGATACTCAGTGGGAGATCATGGAAGAATTTTTTTTTTCTTCAGCTCACTCTTGCAGCACAAGGAAGAAAATAAGTCAATAGTGATATTGACATACCCCAGAGCATTACTCAAAACATTAATTAGTACACTACAGATAATTAGAATGTGAGAAGTAACTCAAGTTTTCCTTTTTATGAGTAAAAACACATTTTCGAGAAACTAAAGTGAGGTGGAAAAATATCAAGTAATAAGACATTTACAAGTGATAAATTTAATGATTAAGAAAAGCACACTAATTTTTCATATTGTATTCCTGTGTGGAAACAAAAGAGTTCTGTTCTGTGAACCTTGGAGAGTCAGGAGGTGATAGCATTCTTTCTGTATTTTGACTTTAGGAATACTAACTTTGGAAGACAAAGGAGAGAGAATATTGCGTCACTTAGCAATTCTGTCTTTACATGGCTCCCTAATTCTGTATTGATGTTGCCTATCTAGAAATTTTAGTTCCTTTAGGACATAAAGGAACATTGTGATTATGGTCAGATAGTTACCATGTCACCGAGTCTGGCTTTCTTAACAGTTCTTTGCTGCAGCTGGTTATTGATTAGCTACAAAGAGGCACTATTCTAGGCTGGGAAGATAGAGCAATCAGCAAGACAGATGTGTTCCCCATGAGAGGAATGCAGATAATAAACACCTGATTAAGGAACTGAGAATAGTGTTAAGTGTTATGAGCAGCATAGGAAGGATGATGATGTGGAAAATTATTGAGATGTGTGGGAACCTTTTTAGATAGGGTGGCGCTGAGAAAGCCCTTTCTGAGGAGGTGAGATTTAAGCTGCAGATATAAAAAAATTTCCAAGAAGCTCCTGGGAGGCAAAAGCCCTGAGGCAGTAATGTATGTTTGAGAAGGTAGTGAGAAGACTAGTGAGAAAGCTAAGGAGAGAGTGGTGGGTGTTAAGGTGAGGGTGGGTGGTAGACTACACTTAGGTCATTTGAGGTCTCTAATAGGCCATGGTAAAAAATATCGCTTTTTGAAAGATTGTTTATTTAGAAATGTGCTCCTTAATTATATTGGGGTTTTGGAGCAGAAATACAGTTTTGAAGATTGAGAGAAACTAAAAGGATGGATGTGAGTAAAGACAGGTGAGAAATGTGCAGAGCATAGTTAGGAACCTAGATCAGTCTGACTGGAGGACAGTTTATGTTACTGCATATGGTAGATCCCTGACACTTGTGTATTGCATATTGTTGTTTAACCTCTTCTTGAGTAAGTGCTGATTTCCCTTATTTGAGAAATTGTAATTTTGCTGTTTGCTGTTTTATCAGTACTTGGAGCATCCCCATGCTGAAAGACTGAAGTCTTTCCCCTGCTGACTGTTTTTCATGGAGAAACATTGGCTTCAGGTTAAAATGGTGGTTGATTAACCTAGGCTTTGAGAACATGCGAGGGAAACTGGATAGAAATTTGAGTTGAGAGATGCAAACCATTCATTAAGGATGGTGTTGAGCTGATCTCTGGACATGTTTTTTAAGCCAGTAAAATGTGCGGTAGATCTGGATTCTGAAGGGTGTCGAATGCCAAGTTAAGAATTTAGGGTTTTATCATCCTGCTTTTATTCATGTTCTGCCATCCACAGTTGCCCTTGCACTTGGCAATTTAAATTATGAGGCAAAAAATGTTTTCATTGTTGTTTCCAAAATATGATGTTATTTCATTGTCATCCTTTTCCTGAAATACTGCTTTCAGCATTGGGAAACCATCAAAAATTATTGAACTGAGGCATGGAATAATGAAAGCAGTGTTAGAAAAGTGAATTGGTGGCAATTTTCAAGATATGTTGGAAAGAAAAAATGGAAACTATTTAGAAATCTTTCACAGTAGTTCTGAGAGGTGAGTAGAGCCTGAACTAGTTCATTTAGTGGAAATGGAATATAGGGAGGAATATAAAACTTTAGGAAGGATGAATTTTTTGGCTCTGAGTCTCTGTTTTTATAGTTAGGTTAAGAAGAAGTTTTATGAAAGAGAACTGCCATGGATACAAAGAATATAATGTTGGTGATTTTTAAATTTGAGACTATCAAAAGTTTTTGAAATGGAAATTTGTATAGAATTGGATATTGCTCATAAGTATAGTATAATATTGCTCATTATATGGCTTAAGGATTGAAAGTTATTAGTCATTTTTACAGTCATTTATTATTATATCAGTATTGAAGCACATGATAGAAGTGTTAAAAGATTCTGAGTGATATATAGTTTATATAGTTTAAATATTAGTCTTTAACATAAAGTTCAAGTAAACAGTGATGTGACATTCCCAGGAAGCAGTTGTCACCAAAGAAAGAGATGTTATGTCACAATCCATTTCCCATCCTCTCTTCTTCATTTTTATCTAGAAAATGTTAACAAGGAATGAAACTGATGGGTATAGAGGTTCTGAATAATTCTCTTGTTAACCATTTCTAATGTTCTGATGAGGAATAAAAGTTGGGAACAGGCGCTGTGCTTGTTGTTGTTTAGTTGCTAAGTCATGTCTGACTTATGGATAAAGTGAATTACTTTTCAGATTGGTTCCAGGGAAGCTCAGTGTCAAATTTATAGTTCTTTTTAGTAACTAACAAGCTTCCTCAAATCCTTTTTAAAATGAAGTGATGAAGTTATATTGAACCTTTAATAAATATCTAATTATGTGAAATAACATTTAGAAACATGCTATCTTAACACTCTATTTCTGTAAACTTGGAAGATTACTATGTTATGTATGTGTGCTTGCTTCCCAGGTGGTGCTAGTGGTAAAGGACCGCTTGCTATTGCAGGAGACGTAAGAGACTCAGGTTTGATCCCTGGGTTGAAAAGATGCCCTGGAGGAGGGCGTGACAGCCCACTCTAGTATTCTCGCCTGGAGAATCCCATGGACAGAGGAGCCTGGCAGGCTACAATAGGGTGGCAGAGAGTCCGACATGACTCGTGACTTAGCACACACACACCTATTGTCTAATAATTAGCTCTGTATTATGTGTAGTTATTTCATAATATACTTAAAAACAGATTATTTGAAACACTGCTGTTGCAAAGCCCCAATTTAAATGGCACATTTTAAAGGTCCTTTGCTAGCCCAGGATAAAAGTACCAACCAAATGGATGATATTTCTTGATTTTTTCCCTGGGACCTCGAAGTAGAAGCAAATGTTGTTAGACACACTGTTCTTATAGTGTATTCTTTGAGAATTTTTATTCCTGTTTCTAAATATAGACCCTAGAAGATTGCTCTGGGGGTGACAGCCCCAGGGATGGGAGCCTATAAGAGCAGAACCATAATTCATCACCAGTGTTTAAGTGGGTGAGTGTGACCTTTGTGGCTAGCTAATGTAGGACATAGGCATGCACTGTGGGAGGACCCAGCTCTACTGATGCTAGAGTTTTCTCAGACTGAAGGCCTCATCATTCTTTCAGCTCTAAAGGAGGAATTGATAATTTCACATTTAAACTAATGATTTTTTTTTGTTTCTTGGAATGGTGATTTTTAATTTTTAAATCACTTTACTCATGCATTCCCATAACATTCTGTTCTTACCTCAGCATACTATATATATGGGAATGGTATGTTCACTCATTTCTGTTCCCCAGATTATATGCTCCTTGAGGAAAGGGACTGTATTACCTTTTTACCTTGAGGGAAAGGACCACATGCACTATCTCTCCATTGCTGAGCACAATCCCTTAGATGTGGCATAGGCAGTCAGGTATTTGTTGAACTAATATTATAGATGAATCCTGATCTGTATTTTGTGTGGCTTTAGAAGTACTGAAATATTTTCTCTCAAAAGTCCCAAGTCTTGGTAGTTTCCTGGTTGTCCAGTGGTTAAGACTGTGCTTCTACTGCGGGGGCACATGTTCAGTCCCTGGTCAGGGAAGTTCCTCATTGTGGTGTGGCCAGAAAGAAAAAAAATAATCCCGTCCTATGAACTAAAGCATTGATTTATTTAAAAATGCAAGGTATATGGATGTACTCTTTTATTTAACCAGTCTCTTATTGATAGTTAATTAGGTTATTTTTCAGCTTTTTCTGTTATAAGTAACATTGTTGTGAACACCTTTATATATACTTCTTTGCAAATACATGCTGTTATGTGTTGTAGAATAAATTCACATAAGTGGAATTACTGATTCAAAGGGTAAAGCATTGAAAATGTTGGTAGATAATGCCAAACAGTAGTACAGTAGGTGTTACTCCTACTCCTGTAGTAGGAGCTGTAGCTGCTAAAGATTGGATTATCTTTTCAGCAGTCTCTGAATCCTTATGTGGCTCTCTAAAAATTACTTCTTTAATGTCTTGTTCTTATTACGATAGATGAAGAAGGCTTATAAAGTTTTCTTCAAACAGATTTGGCAGTAGGCTGGTCATACTGGTGGTCTCTTGGGAGTTCAATATTAAGGAAAGTTAGCACGCTGCTGCTACGGCTGCTGCTAAGTCGCTTCAGTCATGTCCGACTCTGTGCTACCCCATAGACGGCCTCCCACTAGGCTCTGCCGTCCCCGGGATTCTCCAGGCAAGAACACTGGAGTGGGTTGCCATTTCCTTCTCCAATGAAGTTAGCATACTCCTTTTTAAAACCAGGTTTAGGGCTGAGTGTGGAGACTTAAAGATGAGTAGAGACTGGAGTTATGAGAGGTACATGTGGCAGATAAGGAAAGAATACAAGCCCCTTCCTGTGAAGTATTTTTTGCTGTCTTAAAACCAGAGAACTCCTGTGGTTTTACTGTAGGAACAATCATATATTTACAAACCTGTCAGCTGCTTTTGTGAAAAGAGAAAAAAAAAACTAATTTTATTCCCCTCCTGAACTTTATAGATTGACTTATAAACTTCACTAATTGAAAGGCACCATTATTAAATTTATTTATCTTAGTATACTGACAGCCCTAGGTGAAGCTGACCTAAAGCATGAACGATTTTTTTAAATCTATTGGAGTCTTTGGTCTCAGAGGGAATGTACTTGTTTAAAATTCTGTTCATCTTTGTTCTAAGGGAGTTTATTAAGTACACCTAAACCTATCATGTAAGTCCCTTTCACAGTCTTTAGAACTTCTCAGTCTCAACTAATTAACATCAGTATTAAATTGAGAGTTTTATTCTTCTACCAAGTTCTGAATTCAATTAGCTGATATTTTGCTAATAATTTTGCATGCCTTGTGTAAGGAATATTTTTCTCTTTTTTTTTTAAAATAGCTTTCTTTTTTTTCATTGTGTGTGGTTTTTTTTTTTTTTTTTTTTTTTTTTTTTGACTGATTAGTTGATTCGGCTGAGCTGGGTCTTTGTTGCAGCATGCAGGATCTTTAGTTGCAGCCTGTGGAATCTGATTCCCTGACCAGGGATCAAACCCATGCTCCTGGGAGTTCGTTGGGAGCTTGTAGTCTTAGCCACTGGACCACCGGGGAAGTCCTTATTTTTCGGTATTTTATATTTTCTTGTAATAATTCTGTCTGGTTTTGGTATTAATGCATAAATCTATGAAACATTTTGGGAAGTGCTTCCTCTTAATATACTGAAAAAGTTTGTGTAAGCATCCTTCAGTGTTTATAATTTATTAGTGATGGCGCTTCCTAGGTGGATAAGTGGGTAAAGAATCCACTTACAATACAAGAGATCCCTGGGCTGGGAAGACCCCCAGGAGGAGGAAATGGCAACCCACTCCAGTATTCTTGTCTGGAGAATCCCACAAAGAGAAGCCTGGCAGGCTAAAGTCCATAGGGTGGCAAGAATCACAGCTGAAGCGATTGAGAACTCGCACACAGTGAAGCTGTCTGGCCTTGGAGTTCTCTGTGTGGAGAAGGTTTCAAATTACAGGTATACTATTCTAATGTGATATAGGGCTATTCAGATTTTCTGTTTCAGCTTGTGTCAGTTTTGGAAATGTATGCTTTGCAAGGAACTTGACTATTTCATCTTTATGAGGGAACATCAAGGAATTTGTCCACTCAACCTAAGTTGTCTAATTTATTGGCATAGACTGGTTTGTGTAACCTCTTACCTTTTTAGAAGTTATAGAGCTAGTCCCTCTTTTATTTCCAATATGTATTTTCCTCTCTTTTTCTTAATCATTTTAGGGATTATCAATTCTATTAATCTTTTCAACAAACCAACTTTTGGTTTCATTGACTTTTCTCTTGAGTTTGCATGTTTCCTGTATCATTGGTTTCTGCTGTTATTTTATTTATTTTCTATTGTTTATTTGGATTTACTTGCTCTTTTCCTAGTTTCCTTTGGTGGAAGCTCTAAACTTTAACCCTTTTTTCTAAGAGCATTTAGAGCTATAAACTTTTCTCTAAGCCTTATTTTAGCTGTATTCTACAGATTTCCATTATCATTTGATTTAAATTATTGTTTAATTTTTCCTGTGATAATTCTTTGATCCATCAGCTATTTAGAATTGTGTGTTTAATTTCCAGACATTTGAGGGGTTTTCCAGAATTTTTCTGTTTTATTGATTTCAGCTTAATTCATGTGGTCAGAGAACCTGTACTGCATGATTTCAGTCCTTTTAAATGTATTGAGATTTACTTTGTAGACCAGGAAGTGGTTTATCTTGGTGTATGTTCCATGCATACTTGAGCAGAATGTATATTCTGTTATTGGTTGTAGTGCTCTGTAATGAAGTCAGTTTATTGAGGTGTTGTCTAAACCATCAGTATCCTTGTGTATAGAATGTGTGTATGTGTATGTGTGTCTAGTCTATCAGTTAACTGAGAGTTGAGTTTTTAAATAATGTTTGTAGATTTGTCCTTGTCTCCCTTTAGTTTTTGCTTCATGATTTTCCATTACACCTTTCCTGTGTAACCTTTAGTGTTGTTATATATCTATTTAGCATATGTCTTATTGCTCTTTTATCATTATCAAATGCTCCTGTTTACCTCTGGTAATCTGAAGGTAATGCTTTTTTTGTTTGAATCTATTTCGCTTGACATTAATATCACTATTCTAGATTTTGTAGGTTAAGTACTTGGATTGTATATCCTTTCACAGCCTTTTACTTTTAACCTTCCTGTGTTTTTATATTTAAAGTGTGTGTCCTGTAAATGACATTTAGTAGGGTTTTCATCTGGTCTGAAAATCTCTGCCTTTTAATTGGAGCAGTTTACTACATTCAGTGTAATTATTAGTATAGCTCATTTAAGTCTCTTTTCTCTTAGTTCCATCTGCTTTTTTTTTTTTTTTTGTACTTCTGTATATTCCTTCCATCTTTTGTGCTTTTATTGTCATTGTTATTTTAATTCTCTCTATATTGTAGTTATTTAAGCTTCAAAAATCAGTTATTCTTGAAAGAAATGAGAATACTTTATATTTACTCATATATTTACCTTTTTAAGGAAATTAGGAAGTGAGACTATTTTGTATCTACTCATATATTTACCATTTCTGCCCTTCTTCATTCCTTTATGAAGATTCGGTTTCTATATGGTATCTTTTTATCCTTCTTTCTGAAGACCTTCATTTTACATTCCTTGTTGTTCTGGTTCCTTGGTGATGAAATCTTTCATTTTTTGTTTTCATCTTTTATGTCTATTATCTTAATTCATCTTTATTTTTGAAGGATTTTTTTGAAGAATACAGTTAATTTTATTGTTTGTAATAATTATGGTCTATAAAATCACAGAAGGTACTGAATTAGCAGATATTGACTGAATCATTGTTGCTTGGGGAAATACAGGGTTAGGTTCCTGTGAACCTCATGGTGTTTTTGTTAATGATAAGTATATAACTTTATTTTAGGTGTGTTTCTATTTAAAGAAACACATTATTTAATATATATTGTAGACTCATTAACATTGAACTCATGGCCAAGAGTACTATAACTCATGTCTGAATGAACCTTATCTAAAACATGTGTTTCCTCTGTAAGGTACATCATAATCTTCTTGCTCTTAAGAACACGAGATAGTACTTCAGCACTATGCTTAGGGCCCACATCAGAATCACCAACAAAAAGCATAGAAATGCAAACAGTGGGGCACCGAATAGACTGCTAAAAGAATACTTGTTTACTGTATGGGAGCTGAAACGAGATGGCTTAGGGTTGCTTTGTTTGACCTGACCTGATTGTGTATTCAGTATGTTGGGGGACTGGAATGTTTGGTTCCTCTGCACTTGCCCAGTTCTGTAAGTACTGACTTTCGGTTTATCAATTTAGTGAGTAGACTGGCAAATTAAGGCATTAGTGGTTCAGAATTGGGAAAGGAGTATGTCAAGGCTGTGTATTGTCACTTGCTTATTTAGTTTATGTGCAGAGTACATCATGTGAAATGCCAGGCTGGATGAATCACAGCGTGGAATCAAGATTGCAGGGAGAGATATCAATAATCTCAGATAGGCAGATGATAACCCCTCTATGGCAGAAAGTGAAGAGAAACTAAAGAGCCTCTTGATGAGGGTGAAAGAGGAGAGTGAAAAAGCTGGCTTAAAAACTCATTATTCAGAAAGCTAAGATCATGGCATCTGGTCCCATCACTTAATGGCAAATAAAAGGGGGAAAAGTGGAAACAGTGATAAATTTTATTTTCTTGGGGTCCAAAATCACTGAGGATGGTGACTGCAGCTGCTCCTTGGAAGGAAAGCTATGACAAACCTAGGCAGCATCTTAATAAGCAGAGAGACATAACTTTGCCAACAAGGATCCGTATAGTCCAAGCTGTGGTTTTTCCAGTAGTCATGTGGATCTGAGAGTTGGACCATAAAGAAGACTGAGTGCCCATGATTTGGTGCTTTCAAATTGTGGTGCTGGAGAAGGCTCTTGAGAGTCCTTTGGACTGCAGGGAGATCAAACCAGTCAATCCTAAAGGAAATCAACCCTGAATACTCATTGGAAGGACTGATGCTGAAGCTCCAATACTTTGGCCACCTGATGTGAAAGACTCATTGGAAAAGACCCTGATGCTGGGAAAAGATGGAGCTCAGGAGAAGGGAGTGACAGAGGAAGAGATGGTTTGGATAGCATCACTAAATCAATGGGAGTGAGTTTAAGCAAACTCTGGGAGATGGTGAAGGACAGGGAAGCCTGGCGTGCTCCAGTCCGTGGGGTCACAAAGAGTCTGACATGACTTAGTGACTGAACAACAACAAAGGGTTGACTGCACTCAGTTCACTAGGCTTTCACTTTCTTTTTCTGCATCATTTTAAAGAATGTTCTATTATCGTTTGGGTTACATTGTTTCCAATTGAGAAGTCAGGTCATTCTTAATATTGTTTGCCTGCCCTTTCCCTTTGTTTTTAAGATTTTTTTCTGTTTCTGGTTTTCAGTAATTTAATCTCTACAGTTATCTCTTTGTGGTTTGTGTTTATCCTGCTTGTAGTTCATTGAGCTTTGGTGGCTGGTATTTTCTATCACGATTGTCAAATTTTGGGCCATTAATAATTGTAATTTTCCCCCCTATATTATTGCCTTTTGGGGGGACTCCATTTTACATATACTTAAACTGTGTGGGTCACAAAAAACTGTGGAAAATTCTGAAAGAGATAGGAATACCAGACCACCTGACCTGCCTCTTGAGAAACCTGTATGCAGGTCAGGAAGCAACAGTTAGAACTGGACATGGAACAACAGACTGGTTCCAAATAGGAAAAGGAGTACATCAAGGCTGTATATTGTCACCCTGCTTATTTAACTTATATGCAGAGTACATCATGAGAAATGCTGGGCTGGAAGAAGCACAAGCTGGAATCAAGACTGCTGGGAGAAATATCAATCACCTCAGATATGCAGATGACACCACCCGTGTGGCAGAAAGTGAAGAGGAACTAAAAAGCCTCTTGATGAAAGTGAAAGAGGAAGAGTGAAAAAGTTGCCTTAAAGCTCAACATTCAGAAAACGAAGATCATGGCATCCTGTCCCATCACTTCATGGGAAGTAGATGGGGAAACAGTGGAAACAGTGTCAGACTTTATTTTGGGGGGCTCCAAAATCACTGCAGATGGTGACTGCAGCCATGAAATTAAAAGACGCTTACTCCTTGGAAGGAAAGTTATGACCAACCTAGATAGCATATTCAAAAGCAGAGACATTACTTTGTCAACAAAGGTCTGTCTAGTCAAGGCTGTGGTTTTTCCAGTAGTCATATATGGATGTGAGAGTTGGACTGTGAAGAAGGCTGAGCGCAGAAGAATTGATGCTTTTGAACTGTGGAGAAGACTCTTGAGAGTCCCTTGGACTGCAAGGAGATCCATCCAGTCCATCCTAAAGGAGATCATACCTGCGTGTTCATTGGCAGGACTGATGCTAAAGCTGAAACTCCAATACTTTGGCCACCTCATGTGAAGAATTGACTCGTCGGAAAAGACCCGGATGCTGGGAGGGATTGGGGGCAGGAGGAGAAGGGGATGACAGAGGATGAGATGGCTGGATGGCATCACTGACTCGATGGACATAAGTTTGAGTGAACTCTGGGAGTTGGTGATGGACAGGGAGGCCTGGCGTGCTGTGATTCATGGGGTCACAAAGAGTCAGACACGACTGAGCAACTGAACTGAACTGACTGAACTAACTGCTTGATTATCTCACCAGTTGTTGAGACTGTTCATTTATCCGCCACCGCCCCCCCCAACAGCTTTTTGTTTTTCATACTGTACTTCAGTTTGGATAGTTTCTGTTACTCTTTGTTTAAATTTATTGATCTTATCTTCTCCATTGTCCAATCTGATTTTAAGCTTATCTGGTGAAGTTTTTTTTAGATTAATGTAATTTTCAGTTATAGCATTTCCATTTGGTTCTTTTTCTAGTCTGTGTTTTTCTGTCAAGATTCTGTTCACTCATTATGTTGGTCTTTTACTGTACATATTTAGGAATTTTTGAAGGTTATTTTAATTTCTAATTAATATTCATTAATCCAAGATTTACACTTTCTTTTTGTTTACATTGGCTGTTTTTTCTTATTCTTATATTTTCTTCTTTTCTTGTCCAGTAATTTTTTTATTTTATACTGCTTGTCATGGATATGGTGATAGTTTCATTTTGGCGGACAGTTGGTTGCTGACAAATCCCTTTGATCTTTAATGGTACCCCACTCCAGTACTCTTGCCTGAAAAATCCCATGGACGGAGGAGCCTGGTGGGCTGCAGTCCATGGGGTCGCTAAGAGTCAGACACAGCTGAGCGACTTCACTTTCACTTTTCACCTTCATGCATTGGAGAAGGAAATGGCAACCCACTCCAGTGTTCTTGCCTGGAGAAACCCAGGACAGGGGAGCCTGGTGGGCTGCCGTCTGTGGGGTCGCACAGAGTCGGACACGACTGAAGCGACTTAGCAGCAGCAGCAGCAGAGCAGTGATTTACTTTTTCTTTAAGGGCAGAGTAGTAAATATTTTAGGCTTGCAGGTCATACAGGTTCTATCTAACTACTCCTCTTCGCCCTTACAGTGCAGAAGTAGCCATAGGCAAAACGACACACGAATGGACTTTTTCCAACACAGCTTTGGCCCATGAGCCGTATTTGCTGACTTGACCTAGGGTATCCCTTACTTTAGGGTTACGTAGTCCCACTCTTAAGGTGTACCTTTTCTGGAATCTTATTTTTGTGCTGGGATGTTCAGGAACTCTCTCCACTTTGACTGGCCAACACTTTTAGGTCAGGTCTTACAGCACAGTCTGACCTCCAGAATATCCATTCAGTTCACAGCTTGATCATAGATTAGTCTGCTGGGTCTTGGTAAGTCTCGTGATGTCTATGTGCAGCATTGTATTCAGCCAAAGGTTTAAAGGGAACATCTGTCTAGATTTCTGGAGCTCCTTTTCTTTGAAGCTTTCCTTTGTATGTCACCCTGCTCCACAAATTCCAGACAACTCAACAGCTTCCTCTGCCCAGCAAGAGTGCAGTATCCTGGGGCGGCTCTGCTGTGTGCTGTTGACAGAAAGTGCCTTCGGAAAGCCAGGGCACTCAGCTGGTGTGCTTCCCTCTTCTTAGGAATTACACTCCTGTGCTGCCTGTGGTCCAGTGTCTCAGGACAGTTGCTTCATATATTTTGCCCAGTTTCATAGCTGTTTATGTTCGAAGGGTTAGTGTGATAAAATTACTCTCATAGCCAGAAGCAGAGGTTCTTCTCCATGATTTTAAAATGCAGTTTATTTTCCTTGTTTTATAAGCTAGGTATGATTTTACTGACCAGTTGGTTTTGAAATAAATGTGTCAGGGGAAACAGTCAGCATAAGAATGTGTGGACATTGGTGAGATTGTAATGCGTGCTAAGTTGCTTCAGTCGTGTCCAACTCTTTGCAAACCCATGGACTCCAACCAGGCTCCTCTGTCCTTGGGATTTTCCAGGCAAGAAAGCGATGTCCTTCTCCAGAGATTGATAGTGTATATGTTTTTCCAGTTTACCAGTAACAAATTCAAAATTGATAATGCCATTTTTACTTTTTTGGAGAAGTGATTTACTTAAAAAAAAGAAATCTCTCTAGTAAATTTTAATTTTGAAACTGATTATTGTTTGGTAGAAGTAATTAGCATTCAAAGTTTGTAGTCCTAAGGCAGTTAGTCTAAACTTATGTTCTAGTTTTAGGCTTTGGTAAGGAAAAGAATCTAGCACTAGGGCCTATGTGAGGAATAAGATCATTTGGAAATCTTTCATACTGTTATTATAAGTAATTCAGTGATTCTGTTCCTTTTACTGAGGGTAATAAGGAAATTAATGTATATCTGATTATAGTTTAAATTTCAAATTTCTAGCTTTGTCATTAACTAAGCTTTGAATAAGTTACTTTAAGGTACTCTGAGCTTTGGTAAGTAGAAATGCAGAGGACTAACAAAAATAAGGTAAGGTTGAATATATTTTAGAAAGTTATTGGGGCTGAATATGGTGAATTTGAGCATTACTGGATGTTAATATTCAGATATGCATGAGAGGGAAGCATGGGTTTGAACAGGAAGAAGTTTGTTTGATTGGCGTAGATAATATGTTGAGATAAGTTTGGACAGTTAAATTGGGGGTTCCCTGGTGGCTCACATGGTAAAGAATCTGCCTACAATGCAGGAGACCCAGTTTCAGGAAGATCCTTTGGAGAAGGGAATGGCGCCTCACTCCAGTATTCTTGCCTGGAGAATTCCATTGACAGAGGAGCCTGGCGGGGCTACAGTCTGTGGGGTCGCAAAGAGTTGAACACAACGGAGTGACTAACACTTTCACTTTTTCAGTGCAGGCCTTAATATGTCTAAGAGTTTTTGGTATAATTCAGTGTATAACCAGGAGCTCGTAAATGTCTTTTGAGCAAGAAAATAAACCGAATTGTCCTTTTTGATGGCTGTAGGGGAGAGACTTAATGAGTTCTAGATTCCTTTTGCCTATGTAGTGAAAACTTGTTTTTGTTTTTTCAATATGCCATTATGTTTTTACTTAGTTTGGATATAATTAAGTCCCTAATATTTATTATTTCTCTGGCTGTCTGTTCAAATAGTACAAATGAGATTGGATGACTAAGGTTTTGGTTTCTTTGTTTTTTGTTTCTCATTTTTTAAAAATCTGTCATTCTTTTATTTTTGACTCCTTTTTAAATTTATTTTTTAATCGGAGGAAAATTGTTTTGCAGTATTATCTTGGTTTCTGCCACACAACAATTCAAATCAGCTACAATTACATGTATATCTCCTCCCTGTTGAACCTCCTGTCCCCTCATGCCACCTCTCTAGTTAATCACAGAGCACCAAACTGGGTTCCCTGTGTTACACAGCAACTTCCCACCATAGTTTTACACTTGATAGCGTATATGTGTTGATGCTCCTTTCGCTATTCGTCCCACCCTCTTCTTCCACCTTTCTGTCCACAAGTCTGTTTTCTGCATCTGTGTCTCCATTTCTTCCCTGCAGGTAGGTTCATGAATACCATTTTTCTAGTTTCCATATATATGTGTTAATATATGATATTTGTTATTCTCTTTCTGACTTACTTCCCTCTATATAATAGGCTGTAGCTTCATCCAGCTCACTAAAAACTCAAATTCATTCTTTTTAATGGCTGAGTAATATTCTGTTGTACACATATACTGCATCTGCTTTATCCATCTGTCTGTTGATGGACATCTAGGTTGCTTCCATGTCCTGGCTATTGTCGATAGTGCTGCAATGAACATTAGGGTACGTGTGTCTTTTAGAATTGTGGTTTTCTCAGAGTATATGCTCAAGAGTGGGATTGTTGGGTCATATGATAGATTTATTCCTAGTTTTTTAAGGGCTGTCCCTACTGTTTGCCATATTGGCTGTATCATTTTACATTCCCACCAACAGTGCAGGAGGGTTCTCTTTTCTCCACATCCCCTCCAGCATTTATTGTTTGTAGATTTTTTTTGATGATGGGCATTCTGAGTGATGTGAGGTGATACCTAATTATAGTTTTGATATGCATTTCTCCAATAATGAGTGATGTTAAGCATCTTTTCATGTGTTTATTGGCCATCTGTATATCTTCTATGGAGAAATGTCTGTTTAGGTCTTCTGCCCATTTTTTGATTGGGCTGTTTTTGTTTTTCTGATATTGAGCTTTTATATTGTGATTTTATATTGAGCTTTTATATTGTGCTTTTTTAATTTTGGATTTGTGCCTTTATATTTTGGAGATTAATCCTTTGTCAGTTGCTTCATTCTCACTTATTTTCTCCCATCTTGATAGTTGTCTTTTAATCTTGTTTATTGTTTCCTTTGCTGTGCAGAAGCATTTACGTTTAATTAGGTCCCAACTTATTTATTTTTGTTTTTATGTCTATTACTATAGGAGGTGGGTCTTAGAGGATCTTGCTGTGATTTATGTCAGGGAATATATTGCCTATGTTTTCCTCTTAAGAGCTTTATAGTTTCTGGCCTAACATTTAAGTCTTTAATCCATTTTGAGTGTTTTTTTTGTGTATGGTGTTAGGAAGTATTCTAGTTTTATTCTTTTACAGGTCGTTGTACAGTTTTCCCAGCACCACTTATTAAAGAAGCTATCTTTTCTCCATTTTATATTCGTGCCTCTTTTGTCAAAGATAAGGTACCCATAGGTATGTGGGTTTATCTCTCGGCTTTCTATCTTGTTCCATTGGGCTATATTTCTGTTTTTGTGTCAACAACATACAGTCTTGATGACTGTAGCTTTGTAGTATAGTTTGAAGTCAGGAAGGTTTATTTCTCCAGCTGTGTTTTCCTTTCTCAAGATTGCTTTGGCTTTTCAGAGTCTTTGGTGTTTCCATGCAAACTGTGAAATGTTTTTGTTCTTCTGTGAAAAATGCTATTGGTAGTTTGATAGAGATTACATTGAATCTATAGAATATTTTACATAGTGTACATGTTACATTGTGAGGTAGAAGCAAACAGTCAAATATTTTGGATAATTACAAGGTATTTGCTGGGAGACAATTTTTCTTGTTTCAGGAGCTCAAACTTATGGGGCTGATCAACTAGGAATATGTAATTTATAACAGTTTCATTTGTGCATAAATACATCCCTCAGAAGATAAAGCACTTGAGCTTGAGAGACCTTTTTCAAATCCCGGCTCTCTGGTATCCTAGCAGTGTGACTTAGAGCAAGTTGTTTCTTTTTTCCCCTTCCTTCTCTCACAACTTTTTGAGGTAGTTACTATTACTTTTCTTATTTCATATGAGGAAATCAAGCCCAGAAAGGCTCAGTAATAACTTTCTCAGGGTTGTACATTTATAAGTGATGGATCTGGCATTTGGACCCAGGCAGTTTGATCCCATGATTCATAGTGGGCCTTAGTGAGAGTCTGAGCAGCTCTCTTCTTCAGGGCCAAATGTTAGTGATCTCTTCTGGATTTTGTTCCCTAAGCACTTTTAGAAATGGAATACTTGTTTTGTGACTAATTGTGGATTGAATCTCATTTTACAAATGGGGATTAAAAAAATTTTTTTTTAGTGAATATTTCAACTACCAGTTTGTAAACTTTCTTACTTGACCAAGTGCCAGAAATATAATTTTTACTGTAAGAGTGATTCTGGATAGCAGTAAGGATATCTTTTGAAAAAAAAAAAAAAAAAAAAAACTTTACATTTTTGGCACAATTTTAGATATATTTTGCTTTCCCTATAATTTTAACATAACAGGTTTCTAGTTCACTTTCCAAATAGACTGTCTCTGAATTAGTTGGTTTTTAACTATATTGTCTAGAAGAAAAAAACAACCATTATCTTAGCTGAAAGGAATTTTCAAATTGTTATTTTACAAATGAGAAACTAATTTAACTAAGATTACAGAAGTCATCTTTTAAAAGTGTGTACACTGAAGCAGGAGCATGGATTTTAAATCTAGGCTATTGTGTAATTTAGAGCAAGCTACTAGATGGTCATCTGTAAAAATTCTCATATTTCTCATTGGGTTGATGTGTAGATTAAGTAAGTATGAAAAGTCCTTGGCCTGGCAGTAAGCATGAAATAAATGCTAAGTATTAGTTAAAAAATAAAATGTGTATGCATATGTGTGCGTGTGTGTGTGCTAGGTCGCTTCAGTCGTGTCTGACTCTTTACAACCTTAGGGACTGTAGCCCACCAGGCTCTCTGTCCATGGGATTCTCCAGGCAAGAATACTGGAGTGGGTTGCTATGCCCTCCTCCAGGGGATCCTCCCAACCCAGGGACCAAACTGCGCCTCCTGCATTGCAAGCAGATCCTTTACCATTGAGCCACCGGGGAAGCCCATGCATATGTGTACATTTTACAAAATCTCATAAGGCAAAGAGTCTCAATGGTTTGGGTGAGTGGCCTGTCCAGCCTGTGGTTCTGGGTTATAGGAGACTTCTAAATGCTTGTCATGGATTTCACCTCACCACCAATCTAAGAAGCGTTTATTTCTTTCTAAAATCATTTATTTATTTACTTTGGCTGTGCTGGGTCGTTGTTGCTATGTGAGGTTTTCTTCAGTTTCGGTGAGTGGGGGCTGCTCTCTAGTTGCGGTGCACTGGTTTCTCTGCTGGCTTCCCTTGTGGAGCACGGGTTCAAGGGCGTGTGGGCTTCACTAGTTGCAGCTCTCAGGCTCTGAAGCGCAGGATCAGTCGTTGTGGCACAGAGGCTTAGTTGCTCTGCGGCATGTGGGATCGTCTCAGATCAGGGATTGAACCCATCTGTGTCGCCTGCATTGGCAACCGGATTCTTTACCACTGAATCACTAGGGAAGCCCTGAGAATCCTTTAGGTATCATACCTAGGGTGAATTTGTTTTTAAATTTTATGTGACATTTTGAATTCGTTGAGAGGAATACCCTTGGAAGAAAAGACTTTGTTCATGATAGCCACATCTCTGATTTCTCTTTTTTCCTGTTGATCAGGCTTGTCCAACTTGTCTTTCCCAGTAGAAGTGTCCAAATTTATTATGTCCTCTACGTGAAAGAAATACCTCCTGTCATCTCGCAAACTATTTCAAGTTGTCTTTTGTTAGGGGCCTTTCTCTAGTGTAAACCAAAGATCTTTTGCATAAGATTGCCCGCCAACAGGTATAAAATGACACTGTACAAGGTTAATATACCAATATGTAGTGTATTAGTCTATGGGCTGCCATAACAAAACACCATAGACTAGGTAACTTAAACAAAGGAACTTTAATTCTTACAGTTCTGAAGACTGGGAAGTCTTAAGACCAAAGCATGGGCAAGTTAGGTTTCATTAAAGGCCTGTTTTCTTGGCATATAGGTTGTTGCCTTCTCACTGTGTGCTCACATGACCTCTTCATGTGACCATGGCCCGACCCTCATGACCTCATGTATTCCTCTTTACCTCTGAAAGGCCCCGTTTTCAAACATGACTTACTGGACCTTAGGGCTTCAACATAATGAATTTGGGGGGAAACACAGTTTATAACATACGGCATACATTGGTTAAGAAAGGGAGCTCTGGAGTCTTGCTACTGATGTATCCCTGGAGTCTTTGTTACTTATGTACTGAGTTTCTTAATTTGTCTGTCTCTCAGTTTTTTAATCTGTTAAATGGGATACTAACAACACTGTAACAGTAGAATTATAAGGAGTAAAATGAGTTCTTGCATCATGTAAAGCACTTAGAATAACAAATAGAGAATATGCATGATTTTCTGAAAGTGTTCTTCTAAATTGAACATGCTGCTGCTGCTAAGTCACTTCAGTCTTGTCCGACTCTGCAGCCCACCAGGCTCCCCCATCCCTGGGATTCTCCAGGCAAGAACACTGGAGTGGGTTGCCATTTCCTTCTCCAGTGCATGAAAGTGAAAAGTGAAAGTGAAGTCACTCAGTTGTGTCAGACTCTTAGCGATCCCATGGACTGCAGCCTACCAGGCTCCTCCGTCCATGGGATTTTCCAGGCAAGAGTACTGGAGTGGGGTGCCATTACCTTCTCCAAAATTGAACATAGACCAATAAAAAAGAAAAGATTAGTGTATTAAAGCCATGATGATTCATGAAGTTTCTTTAACATAAACATGTTATTGCCCCTTGAGAAATGATAGGTTCTATGGGTATCATTTAATCAATTTTGTAAATTATAATTTAATCTGGATTAATGGAACTACTAATGGTACTACTTTTTCCTTTCCATCTTGACTTTTTCTCTGTAGATAAAGTTTTTTGTTAACTCATTACAAACTGAACCCCTTGCTTGCTCCTCTTTAGTCTCCTTCCAGCTCTTGTCTTTATTTCTGCTGAGGTTATATTCTATTTGTTTTTCAGATGAGACACTTTTTGCTCTTCCTGCTGCATCTGAGCCTGTGATACACTCCTCTGCAGGCAAGTTCTTTCTGCTAGCCTTTTATCTTCTGTGTATTCTAACTTTAACTTTTTAGTTTTGTTAACTATGCTTAGTAGTTTGAATTTACTAAAAATTAGCATGATTCCAAGAATGTTTGTCTACTGACCAAGTTGAAATTTGCATTTTATATGCTATATCCAAGAGAGAAATGGGCAGAATCCTGATTAATAGTTGGAAATGTGTAAGGAATTCTTGGACCCTTGATTTATGTTTACTTATTGACTAATCATTTCCTCCAAATATAGTTTATTTTCTTATAGCTGACAGGCTTTCACAGAACAGAATGCCAGTCTATGGCATTTAATTATCCATTGCCCCTTGTTTTCTGTACTGTCGGTCAAACTCTCTTCTCAAATTCTCATTTCTTCCTCTAATACTAGTTAATAGTAGTTTTTCTCAATTTTACTTGAGGTTTTCCTCAAAGACTTGATGTCTTTGCATGGCATATAATTGCCTCTGTAGCTGTGCACATGTTTTTTGACCATAGCTTTAATTTCTTCAATAATGATGCAGTCGACTTGATTATTATTTATAAACTAAATGTTATTAGCATTTTAGTTAACAGTAAGTCTTTACTAACACTGTTTTTTGAATCTGTCATAAAACTTGCATTAACTCTGAGCATTAGCATCCGAGCACTGGCATTCTCTAACTTTCCTTTCTGTCCACGGTCACAGAAGAAATTATGGATTTGAAGGAGCAGCCAGGTAACACTGTTTCTGCTGGTCAAGAGGATTTTCCATCTGTCCTGCTTGAAACTGCTGCTTCTCTTCCTTCTTTATCTCCTCTCTCAGCTGCTGCTTTTAAAGAACGTGAATACCTTGGTGATTTACCAGCAGTACTACCCACTGAAGGAACACTTCCAGCAATTTCAAATGAAGCTTCTAAAGCATTCTCAGAGAAGGCAAAAAATCCATTTGTAGAGAGAAATTTAACAGAGTTTTCAGAATTGGAATACTCAGAAATGGAATCATCATTCAGTGGCTCTCAAAAGGCAGAACCTGCCGTAACAGTAGCGAATCCTAGGGACGAAATAGTTGTGAGGAGTAAAGATAAAGAAGAGGACTTAGTTAGTCGTAACATCCTTCATACTCAGCAGGAGTTATCTACAGTCCTTACAAAATCAGTTAAAGAAGAAGATAGAGTTCTGTCTCCAGAAAAAACAAAGGACAGTTTTAATGAAAAGGGAGTTGCAGCAGAAGCTTCTATGAGGGAGGAATATGCAGACTTCAAACCATTTGAGCAAGTATGGGAAGTGAAAGATACTTACAAGCAAGATAGTGATGTTTTGGTTGCTGGAGGTAGTATAGAGAGCAAATTGGAAGGTAAAGTGGATAAGAAACGTTTTTCAGATAGCCTTGAACAAACAAATCGTGAAAAAGATAGTGAAAGCAGTCAGGATGACACTTCATTTCCCAGTACACCAGAAGCTGTAAGAGGTGGTTCTGGAGCGTACATCACGTGTGCTCCCTTTAACCCAACAACTGAGAAGGTTTCAACAAACATTTTTCCCTTGTTGGAAGATCATACTTCGGAAAATAAGACAGATGAAAAAAAGATAGAAGAAAAAAAGGCACAAATTGTAACAGAGAAGAATGCAAGCGTCAAAACATCAAACCCTTTCCTTTTGGCAGCACAGGAGTCTAAGACAGATTACGTTACAACAGATCATGTGTCAAAGGTGACCGAGGAAGTAGTGGCAAACATGCCTGAAGGTCTAACCCCAGATTTGGTTCAGGAAGCATGTGAAAGTGAATTGAATGAAGCTACTGGTACAAAAATTGCCTTTGAAACAAAAATGGACCTGGTTCAAACTTCAGAAGCTGTGCAGGAGTCACTTTACCCCGTAACACAGCTTTGCCCATCTTTTGAAGAATCTGAAGCTACTCCTTCACCGGTTTTGCCTGACATTGTCATGGAAGCACCATTAAATTCTGTAGTTCCTAGTGCTGGTGCTTCTGCAGTGCAGCTCAGTTCATCACCATTAGAAACTCCTCCTTCAGTTAATTATGAAAGCATTAAGTTTGAGCCTGAAAATCCCCCACCATATGAGGAGGCCATGAATGTATCACTAAAAAAAGAATCAGGAATGAATGAAGAAATCACAGAGCCTGAAAGTATTAGTGTAGCTGTTCAGGAAACAGAAGCTCCTTATATATCTATTGCATGTGATTTAATTAAAGAAACAAAGATCTCTACTGAACCAACTCCAGATTTCTCTAGTTATTCAGAGATAGCAGAAGTTGCACAGCCAGTGCCCGAGCATTCTGAGCTAGTTGAAGATTCCTCCCCCGATTCTGAACCAGTTGACTTATTTAGTGATGATTCAATACCTGAAGTTCCACAAAAACAAGATGAAGCTGTAATACTTGTGAAAGAAAATCTCACTGAAATTTCATCTGAGTCAATGACAGGACATGACAATAAGGGAAAACTCAGTGCTTCACCATCACCTGAGGGAGGAAAACCGTATTTGGAGTCTTTTCAGCCCAGTTTAAGCATCACAAAAGATACCTTAGCACCTGATGAAGTTTCAGCATTGACCCAAAAGGAGAAAATCCCTTTGCAGATGGAGGAGCTCAGTACTGCAGTTTATTCAAGTGATAGCTTATTCATTGCTCAGGAAGCAAACCTAAGAGAAAGTGAAACATTTTCAGATTCATCTCCAATTGAGATTATAGATGAGTTCCCGACCTTTGTCAGTTCTAAAGCAGATTCTTCTCCTACATTAGCCAGGGAATACACTGACCTAGAAGTAGCCCACAAAAGTGAAATTGCTGACATCCAGGATGGAGCTGGGTCATTGGCTTGTGCAGGATTGCCCCATGACCTTTCTTTCAAGAGTATACAACCTAAAGAGGAAGAAGTTCATGTCCCAGATGAGTTCTCCAAAGATAGGGGTGATGTTTCAAAGGTGCCCGTACTGCCTCCAGATGTTTCTGCTTTGGATGCTCAAGCAGAGATAGGCAGCATAGAAAAACCCAAAGTTCTTGTGAAAGAAGCCGAGAGAAAACTTCCTTCTGATACAGAAAAAGAGCGAAGATCACCATCTGCTATATTTTCAGCAGAGCTGAGTAAAACTTCAGGTAATCAATCCCTACATTATTTTGTGCTTTCTTGCCACCTTGTGACTTAACGGAAAATTCTACTACCTTTTCTGTAGCATGTTATGTTTATAGGGTCTAAATATATCACATCGGTAAGAATTCTTTTTACTGGCTCAGTTAAAGGTTTTAGTGCCTTTTTTACCCCCCTTGCACTCATCACTCACTCTTGCTCTTAACTTGCCAATAATTATTTGGTGGTAATTTTTATATTGCACCACAGAATTGGAACAAAACTTTATTAGAATTGGCTTTAACATCTATTTCTTTCTTCTCTTTTGCTTTAGTGTTTCCTAATAGTGTAAAGAGCAAGAGGTATTAAAAACGAAGTATTTTCAGATATGTTTACTTTTGTTTTCCCAGAAATATCTTCATTTTAAAATCTTAAGGAAAGAACATTTCTGTTACTTATCTCTACTATTTCAGTATAATGCAGTAATTCCAGTAATAGGTGTAAAGTTAAGCATATTGAGTATTAGACGTTTTGTGAAGTATACATTGAGGTATGCTATTAATTCTCCTGGAAAGTACTAATTCTCATTTTTTTCTTTTGACTCCACATTTCCCATATACCTGATTTGTGTAAAGTAACTTGTGCATTTGTTTTTATAGCATCCTAATTTAGATGTGTTTTCTATAAAAATATGTAGCGATTACTGTGAATTTACTGAATATACTTAGGCATTGGAGATAGACCAGTTTACAGTTTGTTGCTATAATCAAAGAAAGGGGTGATCATGAACATTAAGGCAATGGGATGGGCACAGAGACGTAATAGTGTTTGATTGGAATCGGGTGTGAAGATAAGGGGAGGAGTTAAAGCTTACTCTGGGGAACCCGGGTTCCTTTTATGTGCAGATACATGGATGGCAGTATGAGAAACTGAGTTGGAAACATGGGAAAATAAAGTGGGTTTAATGGGAGAAAATACTCAGTTTTTTTTTTTTTTTTAAGAGTGCTTAGTGTTTATTAGACATAGTAGTATATATTATCTGTAGATTATTCATGTGCAAGGCAGTTGCTTTTTTAAAATGTTTTTTAATTGGAGTTTAATTGCTTTACAGTGTTGTGTTAGTTTCTGCTGTGAATCCGCTGTATGTATAATATATTCCCTCCCTCTTGAACCTCCCTGCCACCCACCCCATCCCACTCCTCTAGGTCATCAGAGCATGGAGCTGAGCTCCTCATGTTATACAGTAGCTTCCCATTAGTTACCTGTTTTACTCATGGTCGTGTATATATGGCAGTGCCACTCTCTCAATTCGTCCCAGCCTCTCCTTCCCATACTGTGTCTGCAAGTGTGTTCTCTGACTGCAACTCTATTCCTGCCCTGCAAATAGGTTCATCAGTACCATTTTTCTAGATACCATATATATGTTTTTCTCTTTCTGACATACTTCACTCTGTGTGTTAGACTCTGGGTTTATCCATGTCACCAGATGACCAATAAAAATTCAGTTCTGAGAATGTTGTAATTAAGGTACCTATGTGACATCCAAGAATGAGAGATACTATACTTAGGAAGCTCTTGAGAGAGACCGTAACTGTATGCATTATTTACTGTGGACTCGAGGCAGTAGTTAAAGCCACAGACATCAACTACGGGGAAGGGTTACAGGTGGAAGATTTGATCAACATTATCAGATTCTGGAGAGGCTTAGTTAAGATAAGGATTGAGGATTTGTCAGAAGGAAGGGAGTTGTAATGGTCATCTCTGTTCTCAGAGGGCTAATGATTTTCTGCATCCTTGTTTGTGATCTAGGTGTTGTTTTTTTAGATTTCTGTGTGTTAATACTGAATATACTTTTAAATGTGAAAACATTAATCAGTGTTAAATAATAAATAAAACTTGCTTAGATAATTTATTATTTCCAATTTGTTATCCTTGTTTTCTTAAAATGACATTTATAGGCAGGATTCAATTTTAATTGAGGGAAAAAAAAGACTGATTTTAATCAGCAAAGGAGATGAGCAAAATGTGATGCAGACTTTGATGCCTTGTTGATATATTTAGATAAAATTAATTCGGAGAAAAATGAATGCTAGTCTTCTTTTCCCTTGATAAAAAGGTATTTTATCACAATGTATTTTTTTTCTTTGTTTTTTATATTTATTGGGATATAGTTGATAAACACTATTGTATTAGTTTCAGGTTGTACAGTAAAGTGAATCTGTTCTGTATATCATATATCCACTCTTTTTTAGGTTCTTTTCCCATATAGGCCATTATAGCATATTGAATAGAGTTCCCTGTGGTATACATTAGGTCCTTATTAGTTATCTATTTTATATATAGTAGTGTGTAAATGTTAATCTCAATCTTCCAATTTATCCTTCCCCTTTCCTAACCGCCCCCCCCCCCACATAACCACAAGTTTATTTTCTACATCTGTGACTGTTTCAGTTTTGTAAATAAGTTTATTTGTACACTTTTTTTTAGATTCAACATAAAAGCGGTATCATATAATATTTGTCTTTCTCTGTCTGACTTCACTTAGTATGACAAAGATTACAGGATGGAAAAGGGAGAAAAAGAGTCATTTATAGTGGAGAAGCCAGGTGACCAGGGTTAACATTCACAGTGATAAGCTATGTTGATAGTCTGTACCCAAATTGAGGGACATCCTACAAAATAATCTGGCTAGTACTTCTCAAAACTGTCAAGGTCATCAGGAACAATGAAGTCTGAGAAACTAAGGAGACATGATGATTAAATGTAATGTGATAGCCTGGATGGATGGCTCAGACCGTGAAGCGTCTGTCTACAACGCGGGAGACCCGGGTTTGATCCCTGAGTCGGGAAGATCCGCTGGAGAAGGAAATGGCAATCCACTCCAGTACTATTGCCTGGAAAATCCCATGGACAGAGAAGCTTGGTAGGCTACAGCCCATGGGTTCGCAAAGAGTTGGACACGATTGAGCGACTTCACCTTCACTTCAGCCTGGATGGAATACTAGGACAGAAAGAGGACATTATGTGAAAACTAAGAAAACCCCCCAAAAATATGGACTTTGGTTAATAAAAATGTATCCCTATTGACTCATTATATATGACAAGTGTACCATAGTAATATAATAAGAAACTGAGTACAGGGTATATGCTAACTTTCTGTAATATTCTTGTTATTTTTCTGTTAATCCAAAACTATTGTAAAATAAGAGAGTTTATTAAGTGTTCTTTTTAAAAAGGCCTAGAAATTACCTGGCATATATAGGCATTCAACAAGTGGTAGCTTTTTTATTTTTTAAATTATTTTTGCCATTTTGAAAAATAAAGGAAACATTTTTTTGTTTTAATTTGAATTTTTTTGATTACTTATGAGTCAGGACCATCTTTTAAAGCTTCTCTTTGCTTTTTATATTCATGCCCTTTATCTGGTTCAGTCAAGCTGTATTCTTTTTACTTTTTTGGCCATACCGCATGACCTGTGGGATCTTAGTTCCCTGACCAGGGATTAAACATGGCCCACTGTGGTGAAAGCACTGAGTCCTAACCGCTGGGCAACCAGGGAATTCCCTCAAAATATATACTCAATAGTAAAATGTAAATACTGGTTTCTCTCAGTTCATAATTAATGAACGTTCATTATGTTATTTTTTGCTTCACTGTAGTTCATTATTTAGAGGCTGAGCATTTCATATATGTTCTTTATTTATTTTATTTTATTTATTTATTTTTGTAATTATTTTTTTTTATTTTTTTAAAATTTTATTTTATTTAACTTTACAATATTGTATTGGTTTTGCCATATATCAAAATGAATCTGCCACAGGTATACATAAATAAATACATATTCATTTTTAAAAAGATTTGTGGCTAAAGATTTATGCTTTTGGTACCTTGATGGTTTTCATTTTTTGCTTAAGATATATTATGATTATCATTGGCATTTTAATTTTTCACTTTCCACTTATTTTAAATATAAATATCTAAGTTAAAATATTTTAATAATTGCTTAAATTTATACTACTAAATTTAGACCCATATAGTGAAACTTCTGAATAGTTAACTGATAGCACTACCAGATGACAATTGAAATGTTTTTCTCAGATGATGAATGGAAGTCTCAGTTTGGCATAGAGTGACAGTTCAGGGATATAAATGTGTAATGATTGGAAGATTATTAACAATTCTAAGGGCACAAAAGAGGCTCTCTCTACCTTGGGATTTTAGGAATGGCTTCACAAAGAGATGCTACTTTAAAAGTTAGAGTTAGCAAATGTGAGTAAACATATAGACTTATTCATTTATGTAAACATGATAAACGTTTTCCAGATCCTGGATATTTTGGGGGCAATGTGTGGGTATTATGGTCAGTATGAAGAAACTTACTCACTCGAAGCTAGGTACAGATGAATTTGCAAACTGACTATGAGGGACTCTGTGAAAAGAAACATCAGGTTTATTCAGAACTAAAATGAAAAACCAATCTGTGTTAAAAGAGGGTTTATTACACATTATATGCTAAATTTCCTGTGACTGTAATTAAGCTGAATTTTTAGAAAATCTATGGTATCACTTGAGTTTTTAAGATAATTGCTTTTTAAAAACAACTTTCATTTGGGAGTAATTTCAAACTTAAAAACAGTTGCAAAAATAAAAGTACAAAGAATGTCTTATACTTTTCATCTAAATTTACCTATTAACATTTCCCCATTTGCTTTATTATTTATGATCTCTTTTTATAAATAACTAGACAATGGATACATAAATACAACCTTTTTTCCAGAGCCCATGAGATAAGTTCTGTACATTCTGTTGCCCCTAAATACTTCAAAAAGGGATATTCTCTTATATAACCTCAGCATAGCTATTAACTTTGTAAATTTACATTGATAACAGTGCTTTTTTCTAATCTACCATTCATATTCCAGTTGCTAGTTGACCTAGTGTCCTCTGACTGTAAGGTCCAGTCTAGAGCCAAGTTTTATATTTAGTTGTTATGTTGCCTTTGGTTCCTTTAATTTGCAGCATATCCAGTTTTTCTCTCTCATGACTAACATTTTTGAAGAACATAGGCCCTTTCCCTTCTCTCTTTTTAGTAGAAAATTCCTTGTTTTTTTTTTTTTTTTTTTTTTTTTTTTGTGCATTTGTGTATTGTTTGTTAGTGATTAGATTGAGGTTATGATTCATGGCCAAAATGAAGATGATGTAGTGCCCCTCTCTTGATGTCAATCTGGAGGTACCTACTATCTGTCAGTCCTTCATTGATGAGGTTAATCTAGGCCATTTCGTCAAGTGGTTCCTGATTTCCTTATATAATTGTTATCCTTCGTGACAGCTGACGGGTGACACTGCAAATATCCTGCCCTTTATTAAAATTCTTTCCCTAGATTTAGTATCTGTTGAAGACTCTTGATTGATTTATTCTTTACCACTAAATTTGCAAAAGATGATTTTCAAAACTTCCTCCACATTTGTCACTCAACACCGGTGTTCTACTCTTAGCAAGAAATCTCTTTTTCCATTAGTTGACTAATTAATTATCAGTATGGATCCATGAATTTCTCTTTTCCCCTAATGGTTTACAAATCATTACCATACTTAAATTATTTTGGTTATAAATTGCCCCAGAGTTGAAGGGCTCCCCTTTGAGTTGGCTCAGTGACATGCAGCTATCCTTTTGAGTGAAGAGCGAAACACTTCCTACTTTCTAACATAACGAAATGTTGTAGGCTCATCTTTTGCCCACTTTGTCCCAGCCACAGTCAGCAGTTTCTCCAAGGGTCCCTGATTCCTTTCAGTGATCAAGAGCAGGATGCAAAGTACGAAGAGTTGTACTTTGCTCCTGTGGGATCTGTGCATTTTAGCCTTTGAATGCACAGAGGAAGGAAATACTTTTATACACACATATGAATAAACATAAGTACATCCATGTATTTATGAAGTCATGAGTTGATACATATTTCAGATCCAAAACATTCCTAGAGTACTGTTTCTTGCTTCCCTCATTTCACATTTGCATTTTCCCTCAGATGGTAGAGAATCTGCTTGTAGTGCAGGAAACACGGGTTCGATCCCTGGGTCGGGAAGATCTCCTGGAGAAGGGGAATGGCTTTCCCACTCCAGTATTCTTGCCTGGAGAATTCCCTGGACAGAGAAGCTTTGGCAAGCTACAGTCCTTGGGGTTGCAGAGAGCTGGACACGACTGAGTGACTTAACGCTTTTCTATAGTGAGAACATGACTCCTCACACTTTGTTTAATCCTTGAATGCATCTGAAATAGTCTTAGAATGTTTTATAATATCATTATAATAAAATAATGAAGAGGATTATTTTTCAAATCCACCTGACAACCTGCCTCAGCCCTGCCCAGTTACTTGGATTGGTTTTATTTTCCCTTTTCCTTCCACTTTCCCCCACTGCAGTGTGGTTATACTACTCATTTGAAATAAAGTTAGACTTGTTTCAGTTCGCTTTCACTTTTAGGTGTTCTTCCTATTTGGGATGTTTTTAAACTAAGTATTTTGAACAGCCAAGAAAAGCCTAATTATTTGCATTTTACCTGGAAAGGAGGGACTGCCATTTATGAGAAATCTTTTAAGCACCAAGAACTTTCACATAAGTCATCTCATTTAGTCTTCATCATAATCTGAAAGAGGGACTCACTTAATGGATGAAAAAACCTAAGTCCAGGAATGTTAAGAAACTTCCCCAAGGTTGCATAGCAAATTAGGTATAGTAAACATAATACCTTTTGAGCTTCTGCTGTGTTTCAGATATTGGGCTAACTTTTTGCAGAATAATTTTTTATTGAAGTACAGTTGATTTGTAATGTTGTGTTAGCTTCAAGTGTACAACAAAGTGAATCAGTTATGCATATACCCACTCTTTTATAGATTCTTTTCCCATATAGGTCTTTATAGAGTATTGAGTAGAGCTCATTGTGCTATACTATAGGTCCTTATTGTATATTTTATATGTAGTAGATTGACATATACATTGTCAATCCCAGTCTCAATTTATCCCTTCCCCCTGGTAACCATGTTTGTTTTCTACATGTCTGACTCTATTTCTGTTTTGTAAATAAGTTCATTCGTACCTTTTTTTTTTTTTTTAATAAGATTCCACATACAATCACTATGGGGCTTCGCATGTGGCACTAGTGGTAAAGAACCTGCCTGCTAGTGCAGGAGATGTAAGAGACGTGGGTTTGATCCCTGGGTTGGGAAGATCCCCTGGAGCGAGGGCATGGTAACCCACTCCAGTATTTTTGCCTGGAGAATCCCATGGACAGAGGAGGCTGGCGGGCTACAGTCCATAGGATCTCACAGAGTTGGACACGACTGAAAGTGACTTAGCACGCAAGCACATAAGCAGTATATGATATTTGTCTTTCTCTGGCTTACTTCAGTCAGTATGATGATCTCTAGATCCATCCATGTTGCTGCAGCTGGCATTATTTCATTCTTTTTTGTGGCTGAGTAATATTCCATTGTATATATGTACCATATCATCTTTATCCACTCTGTTGACGGTCATTTAGGTTGCTTCCATGTATGGCTGCTGTAAGTAGTGCTGCAGTGAACATTGTGCTGCATATATCCTTTTGAATTCTGGTTTTCTCAGGGTATATGCCCAGTAGTGGGATTGCTGGGTCATATGGTAGTTCTATTTTTAGTTTTTTAAGGAACCACCATACTGTTCTCCATAATGGTTGTACCAATTTACATTCCTACTAACACTGTAGGAGGGTTCCCTTTTCTCGACACTCTCTCCAGCATTTATTGTTTGTAGATTTTTTGTTTTTGATGATGGCCATTCTTACTGGTGTGAGGTGATATTGTAGTTTTGACTTGTATCTTTCTAATAATTAGTGATGTTGAACATCTTTTCATGTGTTTGTTGACCATCTTTATGTCTTTGGAGAAATGTCTGTTTAATTCTCCCCATTTTTGGATTGGGATGTTTGGTTTTTTGATATTGAGCTGCGTGAGCTGTTTGTATATTTTGGAGATTAATCCCTTGTCAGGACTTGTACTAATTTTTGCCCTTCTAATAATAAGAAAACCCATTACTCTGTTGATTACCAACAATGAATATTTATTAATATTTTTATTAAAAATTGATAGTTAATGACTTACACATTATACAAAGTTCAAAGAGTGTAATTACAGTAAGTCTTCTCCCTTTCATAACCAGCTGCCTAGTGTACCTTCCTAGAGTCATTTACTAGGACTTGCTTCGTAAGTATCCTTCCAGACATTGTGTACCTGGCTTTTTTTTTTTAAAAAAACCTGTAGTAGTTTGACAGGTTTAAGTAACTATCTTGCTGTTTTGATTTTTAATTATTAGTGAAAGTGAACGTGTTCCACATATTTATTGATTATTTGTATTTCTTGTATGAAGTGCCTGTTCATCCCCTTTGCCCATTTAAAATTTAGAAACACCTCTTTCTGATTTTGAGAGTTCTTTGTATACAGTACAAAGATGCAAATTTTTGTCATTTTATAGTTTTCCCTTAGTTTTCTGAATTTTATTTTACTTTTTAGTGGATATTTTCAGTTTTCACATGGGAATATTTATAACCTTTAGTTTATTTACTAATTTATAGCTTCATTTTTATGTTTGGGCTTCTCTGGTGGCTCAGTTGGTAAAGTGTCTGCCTGCAATGCGGGAGACCCGGGTTCGATCCCTGGTTGGGAAGATCCCCTGGAGAAGGAAATGGCAATCCACTCCAGTACTCTTGCCTGGAAAATTCCATGGACTGAGGAACCTGGTAGGCTACAGTCCATGGGGTTGCAAAGAGTCAGACACAACTGTGCAACTTCACTTTATGTTTAATTCCGATCTGTTCGAAATTGATTTTGAATTCTGGTCAGAGATCGTTTTATTCCACATGTTTTTTGGTGTTGGAGTTATTTTCCTTTTCCCATAGTACTCGGATCTAGTTCCTGACTGCCAATCAATCCTGGGAAAGAGCTGGAAAATTGAGTAATTTTGCCAGATTTCATGTCTTGGGTTGGACAGTCAACTGTACTGTGGGTGTTGGTGCCATCTAGTGTTGGAGACAGGAAAGGGTATCTGTGGAATGCTCTGTAATCCACCATATTCAGTCGGGCAAAGGAGTTTAGTGAGTTGTGCATATTTGCTTCACACTAAGAAATGACTTTGAAAATGACTTTATATATAAGAGGATTTTGAATTCAGGCACAATATATTAAATCAAACAAATGCTTGAATCATGCTATGATAAACATTATGAAGTGACCTTGAAGATTCCCCCAAACATGTATTTAGCGAAAACTTAAAAGTTTTCAAAGATTTGTTCAAAACCTAATGACTATTTAATTCCAAATTTTAAAATGCTTTGGATCTTTTGTAATATCTATTTTGGATTATAATATAAGAAATCAACATTTATTTAGTTCTCACTGAATAGTATCACTTTCAGTTTCTTTATGGTTTGTAGTATTCATTTTTACCAGCTTATATGAAATTGTTTATAGACCTTAGAATGTTCATTATTTTTTGGTTATTTTTAGCTTGTACATTTTCTAGAATACAGTCTTTGTTCATGTCTTAGGTTCAATTCAGTAATTAATGCTGAAGTGCTATAATTTAGTCCATAGAGGGCATTATATTACAGCGTATGGTGTTAAGCATTATAATTTAATCCCTTTCAGTAATGGGACATATGTTCAGTTTCATACTTTTGTATAGCTCAGAATAATTAAATTTTAAAGTAAGTATAAAACTACTCTGTAACTATAACTTTTTTTTATTACAAATTCCTATTGTCCATTGCTGGAAAGTAGAAATAATTTTTTTAGTTATTAAGAATTGCATACTAGCAACTGCCAATTTAGAGAGTAGCACTTCATGCCAGATGATCCCTTCTTTCTCACCTTATTTGCCTTCATCTCTAAACATCACAAAGCAAACAAAGCAAAACAAAAACTTGAGTTTTTTGGGGTTCAGAATTAGAGGAAGGAAAGAAATGGAAAAGGAGGACTATCTTGCAAGAGGTGGCCTGGGAGGTCTTACAGCTTACATATTGCTGCCTACTCCAAAATACAGACTTCTGCTGTCCGAAATCCTAGATTGAACCAAGTCAACTACCAGAAGATGTGAATAATATGAATGGTAAATACCTTTTGTCTCAAGAATTCTTTTTTCCTTCTCACATTAGTGTAGTAATCTCTGACTTGAAAACTGTTTGGGCGATGTTTTTGAGTGCATTATTCTAATGCTAAAGTAGTTACTGGCCTTCAGTCTTAAGGAATTCATTATTAGAAAATACTACTTTGGAAATGTTACATAGTTAGTGAATAGTTTCTGATTTCTAACTACTGCAGGAAGAGGCCAGAGATTTTCAGCTGTGATATGACTTGGTGACAGTGTTCTCAAATACCACATTATCCAAGGGTCCAGTGAGGATAATTTAAAGTTAAATATTAACTTTTTATCTGAGAATACTAGACTCTCTTTAAAAATTGCTTCGCTTTATTTGTGTTTGGAGTTAGAGAGGCAGAGAGGGAAAGAACTGAGTTCTTGATTCAGGCCACTTCTGATATGATCACGGGTTTTTTGCAGCCCCAGTTTTACAGCAAGTTCTTATATATATATAAAACATATATATATGTTATACTATTTCATTGTAGCTAATCTTCTGAAGTATGTAGTTTGCTGCATAGGCTCCATTCTTTATACTTCAGCATATAAAGCATTTAAAAATATATGTTGCCTTTCCTGCTAAAGTCAAATGATAGTGTTAGTTAAACCAGTTATGAAATGTTAGTAAAGATAAAATATTCTGTACTGGAATGAATGTCAGTTTTATAATTTTATAATAAAAATTTTAGAAATTCCTTTGATTTGGTTTTGTATTTATCAGTAAAATTTTATTTTGGTCTTATGTCACTTTCCCAAAGCAAATGATATAATTAGCATGTGAATATTTCTCCTCAAGCAAAGAGTCTATTAATAGTACCTGCAGTGGTGCCTAATAGATATTTATTGAAAGATTGAGTTGGAGCAGGTGGTGATTACAAATAAGTGTATATTTGCAAGTCTCTGGATTTCTGTAATTGCAAAAGAAGAAAAAATAGCATTACATTAGAAATAGAATAAAAACCTTTTTCTATTTAAATAATTTATATTCAAGAAACAGTAATAATTTAACTTTTGAGATTCTCTTGTCATACCCTTATAAGGGTGCAAAATGCTGGTAATTTAGGAGAAAGTAAAAAGAGAATGCATTTGCAAGACTTGAAATTTAAGCTATTACCCTTCTTTGGATCAGTCCATTTTTATCTTTTCAGGTAATCATTAATTTTAAAGTTTTAAATGAGGCTGGAAAGCAGCAGCAGAATTCCCCTATCAAGAAAAAAAACAAAAACTGAATGTGGTCTTCAAGTGTATTACAGATATATTCAGTGATTAACTCTGCCAAAACAACCCTCTTTTCTCTCCTTTCTTTTGGTAGCTTGCCTCCCACCCCACCCCACCCTACAAAAGTAGCTCCATTGGGTGTGAGCAACAAGCAAAAGACTAGAACAATAAGCAGATAGAAGAAGGCGGTAGTGCCTGGGCATTCGTAGCCTAGTTACAGATTGCACTGCGTCAGACTGTTCCACACCCAGAAGGCGTCAGGTGACTTCAGTCCTGCTGCAGTTGTGCAGCAGAGGAGACTGCAGGCTTCGGTTGAGGAAACGGGTATTTCATGTCTCAGGGGGTAGATTTTCGCAGTTGCAGCTTTTCTGCTGGTATGCATAATTGATAATTGCATCTATAGGGCAGATCGTGACAAGAGATGGACGGTCAGAAGAAAAATTGGAAGGACAAGGGTATATCTGCTTTTTAATCTTTTGTTCATTTTTTATGTGACCAGTAATGTATTTCTATGAATAACCTTTGCAATTTAGATATATTTTGGATTGAAAATGAAGTCGAATAAGGGTTTAAAAGTAAAGGATTAAATCAGCTATTTCAAATGTTTTTGCATTTGGCCGTGTATGAGAAAATGTCATGCTGTTCTGTTTCACTGGCATTCGATTTCGTCTTTGCAGTCCTATCGTTGCTTAGGTTCTGTTCTTAAATCTTTCATGTTTTAAACAATGTCCTTTTAACAGGATTTCATTTGGTCACTTGGGTGTGATTAATCTACATAGGCATGTTTGTATTCCATAATGACATATTTTCTGTGACTCAGTATTTTTTTTTTTAAGCTGACTTGGTGTAGTTGAAATTCTATCCAAAGATTTGTAGGTAGCAAGATTCTGTGTTTGCACTAAGCCTGTTTTCTTCTTTGGAAATATTATTGAACCTTTAAAGTTATTACCAGTTACCTTTTAATTAGATTATAATTTTGTATGTCTTAAAATATTTAAAATATATACACAGTAGTTTTAACTGTGTGTCTATATTTAAGTCAGTAACCTTTGTCCTTGTACTAACCAATCAGTGATCTTGATCCCCTTTCCTCCCCCTTGAAAGCCCAGATCCTTTCAAGTCTCAGTGGATCTGGGTTGTGTAAGAATTTAAGCTCGTGAGTGTAATGAATATTTTAAAAATATTTTATTATGTAGATGGTTAAATGTGCCATTTTAAGGAAAAAGGAAAGTGGTAGACTGTATATCTGACCTTATAATAAATTACCTTAAAAATTGTTAGAGCTGTTTTTAAGTAGTCTGATTAGACATTCCATACAAGCAATTTTTTGGCCACATTCAAGTTTTATAATTAAAAAAAGTATTTCTATAGCAGAATTGTTAGCAGGATTGGTGGTAAATGTATACTAAAAGCAGTATATGGAGCTAATTACAATATCTTTAAAAATTTGGTCAGTAAAGTATTGTGGGGAAATGGTGAGCTTAAGATTGAGGTCATATTGAGACATTTATAGTTAACACTTAAAGAACAAAAAACAATATAGCTTGATTTTTTTTACCTTTATGGTTTCCTTACATAGGGATTTAATGAAGAGAAAGATTTTTATTCATCTTTCTGACCATTAGCATTACAAAGTGAAAGTAAATTGCTTTATTAGGTTTTGTTAAGTAAAAACATCAGTAGGGGTAACAATACAATAAATATAGACTTTAAAAATAGGTGAAAAGTCACATCACAGCCTACTCAGCAACCATTAAGGCTCTGTATTAATAATTTGAATGTTAGACCATTTAACAACATCTTAAGTTCTTTATTTGCTGAACTAATTTAGGAATACTTTGATATTGGAGAAATTAAGATCGAGTATAATCCATATTATACCAGAGATTTATTTTGATTATTTTCAGGCACTATATATAAAATCAAATTTATCTGATTCAAAGATATCTGAAATATCTCTGGAGAGCCTCATTTTGTATGTAAGTGGAATGGCCTGATACTTTTTTTAGTGCCTGTCTTTGGCTTTTTTGCGTGGGAAGACTAACTTTACCTATTGTTTGTATTCATTTGTTAAGTTATATTTTAGTGTTTATCAGCAGCTAATTTTAATGTTGCAGATTAGAGGTTATGACTTAAGTGGAAATCAGTGAGAAGCTGAAACTACCATGGAGTGAGTTTTTCTTCATTTTATGAAAAGTGTGACAATAGAGGAAAGAATCTAATCTAAGCTCTCTAGGTATACTAAACAAAAAACAGTCTTAAGCCCGTACATATATTTTTCTATCCCTCACCACCCCTGTTCGTCCAGTTGTCACATCTAATGATGGTAATAGATAAGGGTATAAAGAAATGAGATATTCTGATTTCAGTGTTTAAAATTTGGTTTTGTTTTTATTTTTGCTGATTAACTAGTGTTGAAGACATTTTATCTTTCAGGCTAAGCCCCACGTAATAATTTATATTACTTTATATATTTTTCATATTGGGTTTTCTATTGTTCTTAGTGGAATACTTATAACAAATGAAATCTATGAATTACTTGACCATTGAGGTTAATTTGAAAAGCACTGATTAAGACAGTCAAAAGATTTTTAAAGAGCCCCAAATAGAAGGAATAGATTTGGGGATTTGGGTGGGGTGGGAGAATGATTTAACCACTAAACAAGGTATAATAGAGCTTTCTGGGTAGGACAGAATGTTTATAGGATAGTAGCTGCAAGATAAGATTGGTATGATTAAAGAATGTAGAAGATTTGTAAGATCTAGGTCAGGTTTCCTCAAAGTTCCCTGAAGAGAAGAATTATCTTCTTTTTTGTATGGATTCCTGTGATCCTATTCAGGTCTACCAAATCAGAACTTATAAGGGAAGAGTGTGGCAATATATTAAGCATCTTGACACTAGGGTTATAACACCATTTATGTTATAATCAGACACATTTAGGAAACCCCAATCTATGTTTTCAGGTTTCTTTCTGTGGTTTTTCTTTGTGTGTGATTTTGGCCAGAGTAAGAAACTTAACTTTATTTTTGTCTTCATTTTCCTCTTTTGCATGATTTCTGGTGTACCAGTGTTGATGTTCTCTGGTTTTATGAAAAGATACTCTGGGTCAGATTGCAGAAGACACTGCAATCTTCGGATTTTATCGTAAAAGGAGTGAAGAGCTTTTGGAAGCTTTAAAGACGGTTTTGGGGTGCTATATAAGATAAATTGGAGAAGGACTTAGAGGCAGAAGGGGATGACTGTATTTGTGCCCACATTTAAAGCAAATAGTGCCTAGATTTGGCCTGAAATAAGAATGAAAAGGGGGTGACAGGTTTGAGAAACTTAGAGAAGAGTACTTGACATTTGACATAGATTTGTGGGACTAGGGTGAGTGAGGGAGGGACTCGGAGGACAACATGAAATTTCAGAGTGAAAGTTTGGCAATGCTCGTGCTTTAGTGTCAGTAGAAATAGAGCTAAAGTAGGTAGAAATGATGCCAAGTTCTGTTTTGGAAACTTACTGAAGCTTAGTGAAATGACAGGCTTAATGATGAATGACTAATTGAGAATTGAATGCAGAGTGAGACAGATGAATACTGTGAGGACATTAGCATAAAAAGAACAGAAGATTAAGTAAGGAAAGCCTAAAACCTATTGAAATAGTGGGGATGTGCAGACCAGAAAGGATCAGGAAGTTAGAGTCCAAGGAGGATAGTGCCTGTTCCCTGATCTTAAGGAGGGAGAGATTTTTCAAGAGAAAATAGAATGGGTGGTTAAAACACTACAGAGAAGCCATTTAATGTGAAGATGGAGGAATGACTGTGGACCCTGTTGAATTTTAGAAATGTGCAACACTACCCATTATTACCAGTGCTTTTGGGATTTGGCAGTTAACATGCTATAAGTGAACCTTGAAATAAGTTTGTGTAGAATGGGCACAAAAGTTTTCTAGCATTTAAACCTAGTTTGATTGTAAGGCAAGACAGATTGATTTAGGACCATTTCTGGAGTTTAGGACTCTCTTTACTGTTGCTAAGTCGCTTTCAGTTTCTTTCAAAGCGTAAGGTTACTGAGTATGTGGATATAGGCGTATGCTTATACTGACATTTAGGTAGAAGGAGGAATCTTGCTGCTTGAAACATGCCTTACGTAACCCCTTAAACCCATCCCCCCAAAAAAACCCTGAGAAGGGAACTTGGGTGTTAATCAATTGAGAGACCTATTGATTAGAGGAAGCCTCCCTGCTTTTCAGTTCTAAACTTAGTTGAAATCCAGTGTCGAGTCATTCATTAGCGATTTTTTCTAGTTTTTTACTGCTTTAGTATTGTTACACTGTGTGTGTGTGTGTGTATATGTTGTAGAGAATTTAGAAGGTCTGTGGAAGAAGGAAGCTATCACTTCGCAGAGTGGTTTTGGTGTGTATTTTTAACAGTGGATGTATGTGTTTGGGGGTTATGTATGGTACAATTTGTTCTGTAATCATTTTTCTCCCACTAAATGGGGAAATACTTGGATTTAAAAACATTCTACATTGTTTTAATGGATGTAGTATTCTAAGTATGTCCTGTTAATCCCATATAGTTAAATATTCAAGTTATTCCTAAAGTTTTTGCAAGTATGAGCAGTGCTAGAACAAATATCAGTTCAGTTCAGTTCAGTCGCTCAGTCGTGTCTGACTCTTTGCTACCCCATGGACTGCAGCACGCCAGGCTTCCCTGTCCATCACCAACTCCGGAGCTTACTCAAACTCATGTTCATTGAGTCGGTGATACCATCCAACCATCTCATCCTCTGTGGTCGTCTTCTCCTCCAGCCTTCAATCTTTTCCAGCATCATGGTCTTTTCAAGTGAGTCAGTTCTTCACATCAGGTGGCCAAAGTATTGGAGGTAAATTATTGTTCTTATTCATAATTATTTCCAAATTGCTGGATTATAGTATTTATACTTTTGATTCATGTTGCAAAACTACCCTCCAGAAAGATGCAAATTATTTTGAGCAATGTATAGAAGTACCTGTCCTGAAACCCTGGCTAAAATTAAATACTCCATATGCTTTTTTGATGGTTTTAACTCTTTTCTAAGATAGCTATTTTTGTCTGTTTTAAGTAAATTACTTGATGAGAACCAGTTTAAGTTGAAAAAGAGTAAATTTGCAATTTTTTCCTCCTTTATATGGTTTAATTATCTTGAGTGGATAAGTAGTGGGAGCAATGGAAGTATCTTCTCTGGTTTCTATGTTTACCCAAATCTGGGTTCTCCTCATTCCTCACCAGAACTTCTAACTGGCTTTTCTATTAAATCCTATGTATCAAGCCAAACACTTCCTAAAGTATGGCTCTGATTATAGCACTTAAGGGATTTTCCTTTACTTTTCAAATTAAGTTCACACTTCTGCCCTGGACTTTTGAAAGGCATTCATAGTCTAGTCCTAGCCTCTGTAATCCCATCTCCCTTATTCTGCCTCCAGCCACACTGAAGGACTCATTCCCTCAACATGCCTGTTCTTTGCATTTGCTTATGTTTTTCTCTGTCTAAAATCCAATCCAAATTTTAGGCCCAGTCCTTCCTGAGGTATTCACCTCTCAAGTGGAGATAATCCAGTGTTCCTCAGAACTCCAATCTCTTGGGTTTCATTCTGTGCCTTCTGTTACAGTTTTACCTATATAGTGGTAAAGAACCTGCTTGCCAATGCAGGTTAGGCGTAAGAGATGCCGGTTCGATCCCTGGGTTGGGAAGATCGCCCGGAGAAGGGAATGGCAATCACTCTGGTATCCTCGCCTGGAGAATCCCATGGACAGAGGAGCCTGGTAGGCTACAGTCCTTAGGGTCTCAGCAGAGTCGGACACAAATGAAACAGCTTAGCACAGCACAGCGCACGCATGCGCGCGCACGCGCACACATACACACACACACACACACAGGTATATGTATAAAATATTGGCTTTTTTTTTTTTCCCCTAGTCTGTAAATTCCTTGAAAGCAGAAGAAATAGTGGTGGCCTCATTATTGGGTCTTCTCACTGACTGTGCATAGCTTTGCAACAGAGTGAGGGGATGAGAACTTTGATATTCAGCCAGGTTTACTCCTGTCCTTGAACCGTATACATCCATTCTTTGTGTGTGTGTGTGTGTGTGTGTGTGTGTGTGTGTGTGTGTGTGCACGTGCGCGCGCTCAGTCATTCAGTTGTGTCCGACTCGTGGCAACCCCATAGACTGTAGCCCATCAGTTTCCTCTGTCCATGGGATTCTGCAGGCAAGAATACTGGAATGGGTTGCCATGCCATTTTCCAGGGGATCTTCTGACCCAGGGATCAAATCTGCATCGCCTGCGTTAGCAGGATTCTTTACCACTGCCTCCTGGGACGCCCATACATCCATTCTTGGGAATTTTAAAAAATGTATTTTCAAATGGGAGAAATAAGAGTCTCCCTACCTTACCCCTTCTTAAAGGAGCAGTTAAGTAACTTAAGCAACTTTTGTGAATCCAGGATTTTTATATTTTACCTGTAGATAAGACATCTTAAGAGTCATTTATCCTGTTCTAACTAGTCATGTTTTACAGGTCAGGAAAACAGGAAAACTAAAGGGATTGAATTATTTGTTCAGCACTACATAGCTAGTGGCATAGGGTCATCATCAAGGATAATGCTTGTTTATGTTACTAGATGTGTGTTTCTGTGTATATAATGTATAAATATATCAATATGTCTACTTCAGTCTGCTTCATTGTCCTCAAATTTTTAATCCAGTCACATTTTAAGCATTATGTAAGGTATTGATAGACACTAAAATACTGTTGCATCTGTGCTGCCAGTGCAGACACGGGTTTGATTCCTGTGTTGAGAAGATCCTTTGGAGGAGGGCTTCACTCCAGTATTGTTGTCTAGAGAATCCCACGGACAGAAGAACCTGGCGGGCCACAGTCCATAGGGTCACAAAGAGTTGGGCACGACTGAAGCAACTAACACACACACATACACACACATTGTATGTACTATTAGCCATTTATTCATTGACCATTTATATTGAGTATGCAATAGATATGTAAGGTTATAGAGGTTTACCTACTCGTGAAGTTCATTCTCTTTTTAAACTAGTAATTTGCTCTGACTTTTCCACCTATTTCAGTTTATTAAGCTTTTCAGGTTTCTGGAGTAATGGAACAGTATGTTTCCCACTTATTTTTTATTAGTAGAAAATAGGACTTCTGCAGCAATTTCCTCTTTCTAAGGTTTGGTGCCTATTTCTTGTATTGTGTGGATGCCAGCACATTGCAAGTGAGAAGTTAGAACTATTTTCTGCTGTATTTTTTGGTTCTCTTATAATACTTGGTTCTCTTATAATACAGCTAGAAATGGAATGTGGGATTAAAGGAAGTGTTGAAAACAACATGAACTAATGAATTAAGTAAATTGATTGGCTAGTTAGGGAACCTCAAAGTTCTCTTAACTCATAGAAGTTTGGATTTTCCTTAGAAGGCAGCAACAATAATAGTAGTTTTACCTTCCTGCAGTATACTGAAACATTTTCTCCTTGAGGATACTTAATATAGGAGAAACGACCACTTAAAGTAAGCTCAAATTTCATGGCAAATAACAGGCCAAAAAATTTATTAAAGACTTTATCTTGAAACATAAAACCAACAGTTATGAAACTTAAAATTTAGGTTGTAATCACAGCTGTGCATAAGTTCTTAGAATAAACAGAGATGAATCAAGTTTGGGGGCTTTTTGATGTGTAGTTTTTACTATGAAATTGGTTAACCCAAAATGACATGTTTTCTGGTTGAATTTTCACAGTGGATCATACATAATGTCCTTTTACAAAAAAGGTTCAAGGGTTTTCATGACTTTCCTGTTGGTTATTCTTAATCTTTTGAGGTCACATATTCTATTTTGAAGTGCCTATTGGACTGTCAGTCTCTTTTGGAGCAATTCTCCAACATTGCTTAAGACATTGATCTTACAAAATGCTACATTATTAGGAAGATGTGCAGTTTTGTGGTTAATTTATGTTGCCTCCATCTATCTATATGTATTGCTATTATAGTTTTAATTTATTATTTTCAAAGAGAGGGACAATTTAGATAGGTTCTAGGAATCACAATTTGCAATTTAAACAGAACATGATTCACTCGTATTAATGAATCTTTATTACTGAAATTGCGTCTCCTCAGTTATTTAAACTAGGGTTGAAACACTATATGGAATCCTCAAGAACGATAAAGAGCAAATGAGTACTGATCAGTTCAGTTCAGTTCAGTCGCTCAGTTGTGTCCAACTCTTTGTGACCCCATGAATTGCAGCACTCCAGGCCTCCCTGTCCATCACCAACTCCCAGAGTCTACCCAAACCCATCTCCATTGAGTCGGTGATGCTATCCAACCATCTCATCCTCTTCTTTCTGGAGTTATTTCTCCACTGATCTCCAGTAGCATAGTGGGCACCTACCGACCTGGGGAGTTTATCTTTCAGTGTCCTATCTTTTTGCCTTTTCACACTGTTCATGGGGTTCTCTAGGCAAGAATCCTGAAGTGGTTTGCCATTCCCTTCTCCAGTGGAACACATTTTGTCAGACCTCTCCACCATGACTCATCTGTCTTGGGTAGCCCCGTGCGGCATGGCTTAGTTTCACTGAGTTAGACAAGTCTGTGGTCCATGTGATCAGATTGGCTAGTTGTCTGTGATTGTGGTTTCAGTCTGTCTGATCCCTCTCTCAGCACCTACTGTCTTACTTGGGTTTCTCTTACCTTGGACGTGGGGTATCTCTTCACAACTGCTCCAGCAAAGCGCAGCCGCTGCTCCCTACCTTGGACGTGGGGTAGCTCCCCTCGGCTGCCACCCCTGACCTTGGATGTGGGGTTAGATAAATTCCTTTAAATACAAAATGTGGTATGATGGAAGGAGTGAGACATTCATGGTTGGACCTGAATTTCAGTTGGTAACCCTGCACAATTTAATAATATTAATACTTCTAAGCCTCACTTTCTTTATGTATAAAATGCAGGTAATAAGCACTTTATAGAGGTGTTGTGATCAGTGATAATGTATACAAAAATAGTTGCACAGTTCCTTGCTCAGAATAGGGGATTACTAAATTACTACGGAAAGGGCAAATATAGAATTTATACTAATTTTATGTAAAATGTTTCTTCCTTAGATGGACAACACACTGTAAAGTTGTCAGGAGTAAGACAGGGAAGATTTAGTGATGAAAGACACAAGGACCTGTCTGAAATTAATGTCTTTTAGAAACTCAAGCTGTAGGATGAGGAGAGATGGCCAAGAGGGAGGCTGGTTTGCCAAGTATTTTGTTGAGATACTTTGTAGCAATCCTAAGTACCCTTCAACATGAAACTTCCTAACTGAAACCAAGTTAGCAGTGCTTTCTTTCAAAGAAAGTTGAACTCACCTTTTAAAAAAATCAGAGCTTAGTTGAGCATTAAAGCATTGTATTTAATATTTGATTGAGCTACTTGACTGTATCTCTTCAGACATTACGTTTATTTAGTATTTAGTTCATCAAGCATTTTCACGTGTGAAATCCCATTTCATTTTCAACTAACTTGTTAGGTGGCTATCATTTTTCCAGTTTTATACATGGGGAAACTAGGTTAAGTGATCTAACCAGGGTCATACTGATGGTAAATAGGTGGAAGAAATAGGACTCAAGCTTCTCTTACTGTCTTTGCTCAAAGGTTAAACTACCACTCTGCACAGATCTTTTTGTGTACCTTCACCTGTCGCTTATTAGCCAAATGAATGCTTATTGTGTGTGTGTGTGTGTTAGTCGCTCAGTCATGTCCGACTCTTTGCGACCCCTGGACTGTAGTCCACCAGGCTCCTCTGTCCATAGGATTCTCCAGGCAAGAGTACTGCTTATTATATGGAGATAGAAACTTACTATGTGGTAATAAATGATTAACTCTGAATTCTAGTCATTTTTCCTGGCAATTGGGAAAATTTTATTTAAGGCTTGTGATTTCTAATAAATAACATAAGTATGTAATAGTGTGAAGACTATGATTGTGAAAAATAAACTAAAAATTTAATATCATTCTAATCAGTTCAGTCGCTCAGTCCTGTCTGACTCTTTGCGACCCCATGAATCACAGCACACCAGGCCTCCCTGTCCATCACCAACTCCGGGAGTTCACTCAGACTCACGTCCATCGACTCAGTGATGCCATCCAGCCATCTCATCCTCTGTTGTCCCCTTCTCCTCCTGCCCCTGGTCCCTCCCAGCATCAGGGTCTTTTCCAATGAGTCAACTCTTTGCATGAGATGGCCAAAGTACTGGAGTTTCAGCTTCAGCATCAGTCCTTCCAAAAAACACCCAGGACTGATCTCCTTTAGAATGGACTGGTTGGATCTCCTTGCAGTCCAAGGGACTCTCAAGAGTCTTCTCCAACACCACAATTCAAAAGCATCAATTCTTCAGCATTCAGCTTTCTTCACAGTCCAACTCTCACATTCATATGTGACCACTGGAAAAACCATAGCCTTGACTAGATGGACCTTTGTTGGCAAAGTAATGTCTCTGCTTTTGAATATACTATCTAGGTTGGTCATAACTTTCCTTCCAAGGAGTAAGTGTCTTTTAATTTCATGGCTGCAGTCACCATCTGCAGTGATTTTGGAGCCCCCAAAATAAAGTCGGACACTGTTTCCCCATCTATTTCCCATGAAGTGATGGGACCGCATGCCATGATCTTTGTTTTCTGAATGTTGAGCTTTAAGGCAACTTTTTCACTCTCCTCTTTCACTTTCATCACGAGGCTTTTTAGTTCCTCTTCACTTTCTGCCATGAGGGTGGTGTCATCTGCATATCTGAGGTTATTGATATTTCTCCTGGTAATCTTGATTCCAGCTTGTGCTTCTTCCAGCCCAGCGTTTCTCATGATGTATTCTGCATATAAGTTAAATAAGCAGGGTGATAATATACAGCCTTGACGTACTCCTTTTCCTATTTGGAACCAGTCTGTTGTTCCATGTCCAGTTCTAACTGTTGCTTCCTGACCTGCATATAGGTTTCTCAAGAGGCAGGTCAGGTGGTCTGGTATTCCCATCTCTTTCAGAATTTTCTACAGTTTATTGTGATCCACACAGTCAAAGGCTTTGGCATAGTCAATAAAGCAGAAATAGATGTTTTTTCTGGAACTCTCTTGCTTTCTCGATGATCCAGTGGATGTTGGCAATTTGATCTGTGGTTCCTCTGCCTTTTCTAAAGCCAGCTTGAACATCTAGAAGTTCACAGTTCACATATTCCTGAAGCCTGGCTTGGAGATCATTCTAATAGTTAAACATTTATTTGTTTATATTTATTAATTTCCTTTTTAACTGCCTTTCTTCCTTTCTCATTCTTCACCTTACTTTATTAAAGAGTACTTAATATTTGCTTTTGCTTAGAAAGTAGGCATTTTACCACTAGCTGTTGCTTGTTCTCAGTGTTTTTAGGAGCACCTAGTTAAGTGTTTTTTCCTACCCAGATAAAAGATTTAAGAATTGAAACTTGATTTCAGGCTATTCAAGGAAGAGCTTCAGTAAGAATTTGATTAGGGGCAAAATGTAATTGGATGACTCCTGCTTGTCAGGCTGGCACTATTTTTAGCTATGACAGTCGACAATTTATGGTTACCACATGTACGCAAACTCTTCCTAGTCTTCCTTGGGCCAGAAGTTATTTCATTTGAATAAAAGACTGTAGTGTATGGGGAATTATTTTAAATTAAAATTTTGATTTGATAATGATGCTGTACTACTCTGTGCACTGCACAAAGCACAATCAAAGATTTTTCACAGTTTTATTTGGAAAACAAAAATGGGGAAGCACTGCAGGGAATAAAGCACCTTTTTCTAAATGACAAAAATTTTGTTTAAATTGATCAAAATTATTAATATTTGGTAATCCATAAGCATTCTCCACTGTTACAAAAGGAAAAAGCACTGTTAGATTAATTTCAGATTTTTAAAAGGAATTTCATGAACATTTTATTTAAGAATAAAGTTTAGGTTGCCTTGCATGATTAACACTCCATTCTGCAATACAGAAGGGACTTCAGGAAGCATGAAAGGGTAAACTTTTCCTTGTACAAGCCCTTTGTCTTAATTTTGGTTTCTCAAGAATATAGAGGCCATTAAACTCTTCCTGCATAAACAGCAGTACTGAAGTGATTACAGATGAATCCAAAATTAACATTTTAGAGACCTTGTAGTTCATATTTAAAGATGTCCTTTAGTCTGAAAATATTAAACTCTTTAATTATTCTTAGGAATAGAAACTTGTTAATCTGGCCATTATTCAGACAGTGCAGGAAATATTAATGAAGCAGGTAATATAAAGATTAAAGGCATTTAGCAGTCTTTCAGGTTCTAGTAAGGAGAGAAAAGCCTGTAAGACAGTATTTACTGTTTTATAAGTTACCTGAAAGCATCACTGTTTTTTACTTAAAAGTGTAGATATCTGATAGTTTAAATAAACAAATGTTAAATCCAAAGCATAGAAACATTTTTTCAACAATTAGAATTACCGCATGCTTTAAACTGGCATAAGTATGCTTTCATTCTAATCAATCAGTAATATTTACTGAAGGGTTTTTTGTTTGTTTTTAATTTTTTAATTAAATATACAACATTGATTTTTAGTGTATTTCCAGAATTGTGCAGCCATCACCATTATTTAATTTCAAAACATTTTCATCCCCACCCTCAAAAAAATCTTAAACCCATCATCAGTCATTCCCAGTCTCTACTCCCAGTTCTTGGCAACCACAAATCTGCTTTCTGCTTCTATAGAATTGCCTATTCAAGACACTTGATGTAAACAGAACCGTACAACTGTGTAACCTTTTGTGTTTGGCTTCTTTAGCTTAGCGTAATATTTTCAAGACTCATCCATGTTGTTGCATGTTATCAGTACTTCATTCCTTTTTATGGCTGAATAATATTCTGTCATATGAATATTTTGTTTATCCATTTATCAGTTCAGTTCAGTCGCTCAGTCGTGTCCGACTCGTTGCGACCCCATGAATCGCAGCACTCCAGGCCTCCCTGTCCATCACCAACTCCCAGAGTTCACTCAGACCCATGTCTGTCGAGTCAGTGATGCCATCCAGCCATCTCATCCTCTTTCGTCCCCTTTTCCTCCTGCCCTCAATCCCTCCCAGCATCAGAGTCTTTTCCAGTGAGTCAACTCTTCGCATGAGGTGGCCAAAGTACTGGCCATTCATCAGTTGACGGATATTTGGATTGTTTCCTCTTTGGGTTACTATGAGTAATGCTGCTGTGAACGTTGTATACATAGATTTTTCTAGTCTTTTGAATGGAAATTCCTAGGAGTGGAATTGCTGGGTCATATGGTAACTCTCTGTTCAACTTTTTGAGGGATTGCCAGTTTTTCACCATTGCTGAATTTTATATTCCCATCAGCAATGTAAGAGGATTCCAGTCTTTTACTTCTTGCCAACATTTGTCATCTGCCTTTTTTATTTTAGCCAGCCTAGTGTGTCTGAAGTGATATCTGGTTGTGGTTTTGGTTTGCATTTCTCTAATGATTAATGACACCTTTACATTGCTTACTGGCCATATTCTTTGCAGAAATTTATATTCAAATCCTTTGCCAATTTTCAGCTGATTTGTCTTTCTATTGTTGAGTTGTAAGAGTTTCTTAAATATATTCTGAATTCAAGTCTTGTATCAGATGTTTAATTTGTAAATACTTTCTCCTATTCTGTGGTTGAATATTCACTTTGATAATGTCCTCTAAAGCACAGAAGTTTTTAATTTATTGAGGTCAATTTATTACTTTTTTTAAACTGTTTCTGCTATAAGGAAACATTGCCTAATCCAAAATCATGAAGATTTATACTTATTTTTTTCTTCTAAGTTTTGTACTTTAAACTCTTCAGGTCTTTAATCCGTTTTAAGTTGTATATGGTGTAAGGTATGGGTCCAGCCTCAGTCTCTTTGAAGTTAAATGTCCAGTTGTCCTAGTGCCACTTGTTGAAAAAACTGTTCTTTCCCCCATTGAATGTCTTTGCATCCTTGTCAAAAATCACTTGACCATAATGTAAGGGTTTATTTCTGGACTTTTAATTTTATTCCATAATCTATCTATCTGTCCATCCTTATGCAGCTACCAAACTGATTACTGTAGCTTTGTTGGAAGCTTTGAAAAAGGAAAGCTCCAACTCTCTTGTTTTTCAAAATTATTCTGGCTATTCTGGATCTCTTGCATTTCCATAGGAATTCTATAGTTGGCTTGTCAGTTTTTTCTAAAAGGCAGCTAGGATTTTGCTAGAGATTGCTCTATAGATCAATTGGAGGCATAATACCATTTTTATAATAATGCCTTTTAATCTGTAAACATGGGCTGTCTTTCTATGTTTTTGTCTTTAATTTCTTTCAACACTTGTAGTTTCAGTTTCTAAGTCTTTTGCTCTGTTTAAACTTTTTGATGCTATTGTAAATGGAATTCTTTTCTTAATCCATTTTCAGATCATTCACTGCTAGTATAGAAATACAATTGATTTTTTGTATATTGATCAATATATATATGTGTGTGTATATATATATATCCTACAACCTTTCTGGACTTGTTTATTAGTTTGTTGCTTTTTTGGTGGATTCCTTAGGATTTTCCACCTGTAACATTGTCTTATTTGCAAATAGAGATCGTTGAATTTCTTCCTTTACTGTCTGGATACCTTTTATTTCTTTTTCTTGACTGCCCTACCTCCATATCTCCAGGACAGTGTTGAATATAAGTTGAAAGAGGAATATCCTACCCTAGTTCTTGGCCTTAGGGGAAATGCTTTCAGTCTTTCACCATTAAGTATGATGTTAGTTGTGGGTTTTTTGTAGATAACCTTTATCAGCTTGAGGACATTCCTTCCATTCCTATTGTTAGTTTGTATTTTTCTAATGAAAAGGGTCTTGGATGTTGTCATATGCTTCTTTGTTGTGATCATGTGGGGTTTTGTCCTTAATTCTTTTAATATGATGTATTATTGATGGGTTTTCCTATGTTGAAATCAGCCTTGTATTCCTGTGATAAATACCACTTGGCCATGGTATGTAACCCTTTTAATGTGTTGCTAGATTCAGATTGCTCGTACCTTGTTGAGGATTACTATATCTGTATTCATAAGGAATCTTGGTCTGTAGTTTTCTTGTGATGTGTCTGCCTGATTTTGGTGTCAGGGTTGAACAAACATCTAAATTAACTAATGGATATAGTGCATACATTTCTTGATGGATATTAGAAGCAATAGTATTTGAATATATTTCTCAAGAAGGAAAGGATTTTGAAAAAATTTTATGACTCCCTCCATTGAGAATCACCAATACTGGATAAACTTTATCTTTCAAAGTTTTTTCATTAAAACCAATTTAAGGAATCTGTGAAACTAGAAATATTGGTGAATATCAATTAAAATTGTACCCCTCTTTGCTAGAAACTGTATTTTTTTAATCCTTGCAGCTTCATTAACAATCTGTTAAATTCCTTTACAAAAAAAGATTGAAACCCTTCTATACTTGGCACAATGACCATGATGACCATGCGGATTGCTTCTCAGACCTTCCTGTAGGGTATACTGCTTTTGTCTTATGTTTGCCTATCAGTACCTAGTTGTCGTGTCTCTCTTGACTCTTCTGCCCTTTGTTCCTCCTCATCACCAGGGCATCTCTGGGACTTATTTCCACATGACTCTCATCAAATCTGCTTTGAGAGCTCTTATATAGCTATTTGCATATTTTCACACAGTATATATAGACTTGCAGACAAGATCTTCAGAGCTCTTCCATTTCTTGAAAAGACCTCATTTTTAGGAACCATTTGATAGGTAGAAAGGAAGCAGTAGGTTATAGTTTACTGTACTTGGATGCAGTTAGGTTTACATTAGCAGCAGTCACTGAATATCACTGGATCATATACATGACTTCTCATATCATTAGCTTAGAGGAAATTGGCTTGATTCAGCCCAAAGCACCAGAATTTTAACTATGAGCTGTATGTAAATATTAATATTAAGGTATCAGGGAGGGTATTTTCTTCCCAGTAGGAAAGCCTACTGGGAGAACCACATTTGTTATAAGATTCTCTAGTGGTATCAAACAGGAATAGAAAGGGTGTATTTTTGGTAAATATAGTAGTAATTCATGCTTCCCTCAAAAAGGGACAATTTCAGGTGGCATAAAAGGGAATGAAGCAAATTAAGTTCATAACAGTTCAACCCAGAGATAAAAACTGTTAACTTGATAGCCTTTCAGACTTCATGCTGCTGCTACTGCTGCTAAGTCGCTTCAGTTGTGTCCGACTCTGTGCGACCCCATAGACGGAAGCCCACCAGCCTCCCCCGTCCCTGGGATTCTCCAGGCAAGAACACTGGAGTGGGTTGCCATTTCCTTCTCCAATGCATGAAAGTCAAAAGAGAAAGTGAAGTCGCTCAGTTGTGTCTGACTCTTAGCGACCCCATGGACTGCAGCCCACCAGGCTCCACTGTCCATGGATTTTCCAGGCAAGAGTACTGGAGTGGGGTGCCATTGCCTTCTCCATTCAGACTTCATAGTTAACACATTTTTAATAAAAGTCTGAGCCTTTAATTTGGCATCATGCATGAAGAGGGTGAGTTTTATCCGTGGAAGCCTATGTTAAAAATTCATGTTCACCACTTATTAAATGATCTGGGTCTCGCTTTTCTTGTCTAAAAGCCTGCCTCTTAGAGTTTTAATTGAAAGAGATAATGTCTATAGACAGTATTTGATCTAAGTGCCCAGTAAATGCTGACTCAGGAAATAAAGGGCTATGTGGAGAATGTAGATTGGCAACGTGGGAGACATTTCTTAGGTGTAAAAAGTATGTAGCTTTTCAGTCTTTTTCTTTTTTTAGCTCCTCTCATACTGTTGTCATAATGGCATAGTTTATAATGGCTTGAAAAATTATAGGAATGTGAATTTGTTTTCCTAAATCTTAATAATGTTTGACCAAAAGGAATGTTCATTTCAAAAAACTGATATAAATAAAAATATTTAAGCTTCTCACCCCCTGGTAAATCTAGATCAAAAAAGAAAGCAGATATTTAAAATTTTTATCTCACGCAAACAATAGAACATAAAATCGGACTAATTTGGACACACTGGGAATTTGAATGCAGGATTGATGTGTATCTTTGTACTAACTGTGAATCCTGTTTGTTTCTGTGAGTCTACAGAAAGTAGAGCCTCATCCAGAGTTATACAATGCTGAGGATGTGGGTACCAGGGTGTGGGTTTCTTGAGTCCTTGTTCCTGGTACTTCTTTCCACCACAGCCATCTATACAGCAATCAGAGACTACTAATAAATAATTCTTATCTAGTCATTGAAACTGTTTGGACAGTAACTCTTGTTTAATTATGTAACTTGATTTGACGTTAATATATGTTGTATATACCTCTAAGTCTAATGGTAAGAAATAGGATATCTGCATTTATCTTTTATCAACAATAGTTGATTTGAGGGTTAATAAATGTTCTGGAGCATGTTGAGGATCAGACATTTTTACAAAGGAAGAGGTTTTTTTTTTTTAATATAAAAATAGATTTGGGGTGTTTACTTGCTCATTCATTTAGGTTATCAACTTGTATTTGCCCTGTAATGATGAAAACTTAAGTATGTTTTAAAATCCTTTTCTGGTGATTTATAAAGTGACATGTTTGTGATATAACACAGCAATGTGTGCTAAGTTGCTTTGGTCATGTCCAACTCTTTTCAGTCCTATGGACCATAGCCCACTAGGCTCCTCTGTCCATGGGATTCTCCAGGCAAGAATACTAGAGTGAATTGCTGTGCCCTCCTCCAGGGGATCTCCCAATCCAGGGGTGGAACCCAAGTCTCTTACATCTCCTACATTGGCGGGCGGGTTCTTTACCACTAGTGCCATCTGGAAGGCACTAGGTTGACATTTTCTTTTTCTCTGTGTATTTATTATTTAAAAACCTGAATAAGAAGGTGATAATGATTATGGTGGCATTTATACTAATAACAAAAATAACAGCTTTGACATTTATTAAGAAATACTTATTTTATGCTGTATACTATATTAAATGTATTCTATTCATTATCTTACTAATGAAGAATTTTGTTAATTCATTATCTCACTTAATCCTTACAGCATCTCAGTAAAATCAGTAATGATCTCAGTAAAATCATTCCTATTTGTATATATATTCTATAGAGGAAGAAGGTGAAGTGTAGAGTGATTTAATGACTTACCTGAAGTCACATAACTAGTATGTTATGGAATCAGTGTTTGAGTCTAGGTGGTTCAACTCAGGAGTCTTCAGGGCTTTGTCTGTGTAAGCTCCTGTTGTGTCTGTCTTAGATAAGCTGCTGTTGTGGGGCACAGGGGGCGCCTCCAGGAAAGAATGTTACCAAAGGCCAACTTTGTTACTGCTTTCCCTTCCCTCTTGCTGAAAGAAAGAAAACTGCACTGGTTATTAGGATTGTTGCTAGCAGAGACTTACAGTGAGCCCTGTCCCTGTAGGTTTTCTAGATGCCTACCCATTCTTCAAGACTCAGCTTGATATCTGCCTCTTTCACAAAGTCTTTTAAAATTTCCTCCAGTCTTTTTCCTTTTCTAAATTCTCACAGTGGTATGGTATTTGTTTTAAAATTTACTGATACTGTTTTTATGTGTCTTATCTTTCTAGAATTACAGTGTTTTAGAGTTGGACAGGGCTTAAAGAAAAATCCATGGCCCCATTTTCAGGTCTTTAAATTCATTCTACTAGGTTGAGTTGTTTTTGTTTTTTAACAGTATCAGCTCAGTGAGTGAGTGCTGAATGTCAGAAAGCTATTGGCATTGCTGTTATTTAGTGTTTGTTATTCATGGTGCAGATGCACTATTTCAAGTTCTGATCAAGTCACAGTTGTGCTAGTATATTGGCATAGTAGTAGAAACTAGTTGAATAGAACAAAACTGATATGGGTGTTTTAGGCAGAGTTGAGGAAACTCGAAATAGAGAAACTTTAATAAATAGTTGAAATCAGAGTTTGAAAACAAAGCTGTAAATCATATATAGGATGTTAAATTAATAGCATTCAAATCAGATCATATTTAGGAGGGTGGAATAAATGTTCCTTAAACATAATAAATGTTGAACCCCTGGTATGTGCAGCACACTTATGGGCATTTAAAATATCTTAATCAGTACTCATTTACTAATAGGAATTTAGGGCTTCATAATAATATCTAACATTTTGTAGTTCATATACATAAATTTTCCCACAAAAGTACCCTTAACACTAAAGGAAGTTCAAACACATTAGAGGACCTGGGGATCAAGACTGAAGTAGCCCCTAGATGTGATTTTTCTTTATTGCCTCCTTCATCTTAAAAATTAACTATTTAAAAGTGTACTTGAGTGTATCCATATTTATTTTACTATAAGAATGCTCCCCGATCCCAACTGTCCACATTCCAGAAAGGGATGAACTATGTTTGGCCTGTGAGTTCAAGAGCTCTTGGGCCTCCTGCAGAGGAGGGTTGTACATAATTATGTTCTCCTTGGGTTGTACATAACCTGATCCTGAGACCACAGGCCCCTGGTTATTCGATCCCCACGGTGGCCTGTGACCATGGGCCAAGAGCAGACTTGCTAGGTTAGGCTTTGTCCGACTCCTTACTATTAATAAACATTATATAATAGTGTAACATGTTTTTTTCTTTGACACCTAAAGTTTTATGGCATTGCATTTACCTGCTCCTAGAGGAAAATAGCTTTCTGGGTAGTGTAAAGGCTATTTCCCTCTGTTACTAGCTTTGTAGGAAATGTTTGTTTCAGTGATAGCCAGGTTAGGTCACAGTTTTGTGAAATTTCTCAGAGATCTCTTAAAAGCAGAGACGTGAAACTCACTTGTTTAGTTTTTAGTAAAGTTTTAATTTCTTAGCATGTTTTGAGTTAGTAGTTTTTCTGTGTTAAGATATTTTTTCTATTATTTGAATATATATATATATATACACACACACACACACACACACACTTAAGGCCATTTTACTTTTGTAGGTAAATAAAAATGGGTAAGGTAATGTTCTAATTTCAGATCTCTTCTTTTTACATCTTTAGTTGTTGACCTCCTCTACTGGAGAGACATTAAGAAGACTGGAGTGGTGTTTGGTGCCAGCTTGTTCCTGCTGCTCTCGCTGACAGTATTCAGCATTGTGAGTGTAACGGCCTACATTGCCTTGGCCCTGCTGTCTGTGACTATCAGCTTTAGGATATATAAGGGTGTGATCCAGGCTATCCAGAAATCTGATGAAGGCCACCCATTCAGGTGAGATGTCTGGAAAACAAGGCACACGTTGGCAGCACTACAAACAGTCTCAGTATTGACTCAGACTAATTTCTGCTATTTGTAGAGTTACAGGCGTGCTTTTTTTTTTTTTAACTGCTAAAAGATAATTGCAGATTTTTGCTAAAAAGCTATACCAGAAGCATCTGTTTTTGAGATTTCCTAATGGTCATTTCATAGGCTCCTGATGGAAAAGCCTGGGTTTATGTATCATTAGCTGTAGCCTAACTCCACTACATGTTAGTAATATTTACTTATTAGAAGTAGGTGTTGGTTACCTAATTTTACTTTTAAGGAAGCTATATCTTTTTAACATGTTTGGGATTGGCGAGAGTTATATTTTCTTTATTGATTACTTTTTATGCTGATATTATGCTTTTCCATTGTGCTTCCTCACTATGTCTATGTCTTTTCTTACCATTCTTTCCTACTCTATCTAGTTTCTTCTCCTCCTTTCCTGAGGCATTACTTTGGTATTATCCTTTATTTCACCATTTTCTTGTCTGTAAATTATCATCTCCTTACCTTATTTTGACAAGTACACTAGCATTATATCTCTGGTTGCTAATGGGGTGGACACACCTCAACTTGGATCTTCTGATCTCACTTCATACTCAGCACTTTCCCCACCCTCATCCCCTCCTTTAAAAATTGAGATAATTCACATACCGTAGAATTCAGTGGTTTTTCATATATTCATGGAATTGTACAACCATCACCATCTCATTCCAGATATTTTCGTTATACTCAAAAGATATTTTGTCCCTATAGCAGCTCCCCACCTGGCCCCTGACAGCCACTAAATTTTCATATTTTTCAATGAGCCTTTTATCTCAGACTTACCAGTTTCTATTACTTAGCACCCCTGTTGTCCTAATTTCAGGTTCCCAGTTTTCATGAGACTCTATGAGACTAGACATTACTACATTTTACAGAGGAAACAGTGAATTCAGTAATACAAAATTGCAGTTTCAAAACAGCAGTTATATCATGCCACAAGTCGTAAAGGAGTATGATTTTTAATTAGTTACACTGAAATATATAAAAATATTGTCAGGCCAACAATTCTAAATTATCTATAAATTTTACATATTGTTTGATTTAACGAAGACTTTTAAAAGAAACTAATGAAACATTATCATTAGCTCAAAGGTCTTTGATAGTAATAAATTCAGCTAACATGCCAATTTAACCGCCTTTTGGACAGTTTTCCAAGTTCTCCAGTCACATTAGTAAAGTGAATATCATATATTGATATGTAATACCTGTGGGCTTTGGGAAAGAGGGGCAGCTGTGCTGCCATTGCAGTAATAGCACAGAAATGCCGGGTGAATGAATGTAAATATCTTCCGGTGCATGCCTTTGGGCCTGCTGGGCAGACGTCTTGTCTTCAGCAGGAACAAAAGCAGTGGTACAGAGAAACAGAATACAGCTAAAGTCATATCAGCCACTTTTTTATATTTCTTAAAACTGCATTAATAAATTTTTGCTGGTTTAAGGGTTAGGTGTGAATGTGTGACCATTTTTAACTTGATAATAATAACTTGCTATTTGTTGGCCAATAAATAATGATGGACTGGGAAGCCTGGCGTGCTGCAGTCCATGGGATCACAAAGAGTTGGACACGAATGAGCGACTGAACTGAAATACTAGTTGTCCTGTGCTAGACATTGTACTAATAAAGATAATGTTCTAGTCCTTGACAGTTTATACTGTAGTAGAAAAAAATGTACAAGTATACACACGTCTGTATTTCAGGATGGATATGATAATTACTATAAGAAGAATACAAAAGAAAGCATTATTTGAGTTACATAGTAGGGTGTCGGAGAGGCTTTCATGTATGGGTGGGATTTGAGGTGGTGCTGACTGACTTGGGTGTGCCCTCGCTAGAGGTGAGAGGAGGACGCTGTGGATGGGGAGAGAGCATGAGGAACAAAGCCTCCCGTTAAGGTGAAGAACATTTGATGAATAGCTCAATTTTGAACTACAGAAGAGCAGTGAGAAAGAAGATTGGAAACATTCAGGGTTGGAAAGTCAGAATCATAGAATGTTTTGAGTTTGAATGGATTCAGGAAGTCTGTTTCTCTAATTTTGCAGAGTTGGAACCATGACCCAGAGAAGTTACATGCCCTTGCAAGGTTAAATACCTAGGTGGTATCAGGTCTTCTGATTCCTGAGTTAAGCCTGAATAGCACTATCTAGTATAGCTCAAAAAAAAAAAAAAAAGGAATCCAAATAAATCCACTTAAATTATAGTGATGGTATAGTGAATAAAAACAAGGAGATATATTTGGGCATATTGCAGGAGTAGAGCTAGGAGACAAGGAATTACTAGAGAGGACTGTAATTCCCAGTGTAACTAGTGTCCACAGACATGGGGAGTTTTTGAGAGGGACTGGATAAGGAGCTGCTTCCAACAGATAAGAGAGAAGAGCACTTCTGATTGCTCCAAGATATTTGAAACAATAATGAAACAATTCCTGCTGACTTGACTATTTGTCCCCATTACAGTTGTCTTCTTAAATTTGACAATTCCAGCTATTTCACTATAGATTGGAGCACCTGATTGAACAGTCCGGGGCTTGATTTATTGGTGTTTTCATTCCAGTATTCTTGCCTGGAAAATCCCATGGACGGAGGAACCTGGTAGGCTACACAGTCCATGGGGTCCCAAAGAGTCAGACCCAACTGATCAACTTCACTTTCATTTTCTTTCCCCTAAAGATTAGGCAAAGAGAGTGTAGTTATTTGGAAATGAATAGGATCTTTGTTAGGAAAACTTGATAACATTTTGTCCACCTGAAAAAACCAAATCCACAATAATAACTACATTAATTGAGTGCTTCTTTGTCCTTGATTGTGTTAATAAGCACTTTACTCATTGAAATCTCAAGATAATCTCTGTTGTATAAATGAGGAAACTGATTTAAAGGGATGACTAAATAACTTCTAAAGTTACACAGCCAGGTAAGTGGCAGAGCTTAACATTCAAGCTCAGATAGGTCTGATTTCAAAGCATGCTTGTTTTCTATACCTGCCTTATCAATCAAACACCCCATGCTTGGTGAGTTTTTACATTGTGCTTATTAATTTGGAAGGAGTACACTTCTGTAGTAAAATATTTTATTAATGTGCTCCTTTATGGATATCTACTTGCCAATTGATTGACATTCGCAAAAAACCATTCCAGTCAGTGACAGTTAAGGTGTGTCTTCTTTTCTAGGGCATATTTGGAATCTGAAGTTGCTATATCTGAGGAGTTGGTTCAGAAGTACAGTAATTCTGCTCTTGGTCATGTTAACTGCACAATAAAAGAACTCAGACGCCTCTTCTTAGTTGATGATTTAGTTGATTCTCTGAAGGTAAGTTTATTTGCTTTCCATTTTTTGACATACCCAGAATTTAACATCAGAGTTAAGAGAGTAAAACTCTGTTTTCTATATTAAAGTAAATGATAAAGATGTAATGAAATCATTACTGTAAACTTCTGTTCTGAAATTCAGAATCAAATAAAATATTTAAGATGGAGGAAAGGCAATTGCTTTTTAAAGGAAAATGTTATAAATTCTTAAGTTTTGGAAGTCATAAAGATTAAAAATGAGAATTTTGGCTGTAAGAATAAAGATTATCTAGTAGATTTAATGCCAAATATTATTTCATCTGGTTTGACTTTCAGAGTCTGGCACTTAATTTCTTAGCTTGTGTGTAATTCATATATACATATAAGCTATTTCATATTCCTACACTTTTTTTGAATGTTTTCTTGAAAAGTGTTAATATTCTGAAACACTTCAACTAATCATCAGTTGGTAATCTTTGGAATTTAGTTTTTGGATCTTGCTACATAGCAGCTATTAGTCTCACCTTGTAAGTAAGCTTGCCACAGTTCAGACTGATTCTAAATGAGCACTAAATTGGTCACATAACTGAGCGACTGCACTTTCACTTTTCACTTTCATGCATTGGAGAAGGAAATGGCAACCCACTCCAGTGTTCTTGCCTGGAGAATCCCAGGGATGGGGGAGCCTGGTGGGCTGCCGTCTACGGGGTTGCACAGAGTCGGACACGACTGAAGCGACTTAGCAGCAGCAGTAGCAGCCTGTGATTTAAGACAGACTTGTTGCCTGGGTAGAAATGTACTATGGTAGTAATTACCACAATTTCTCTTTTCCAAGAGATATGTACAAGTTTGCAATTTGTTGTGCGAACCAAGGATGTCATAGCAATAGGACGATTGGGCCTTTAGATTTGGCAAAACAATTTCTGTAGTGGTCAGAATAGGTTTACATGCTCAAAATGCTTTTAACATGTATCTTAGCCTTAATAGGCCAGTAATGGACATTATTTTCAGCTGTATGCTTCTCTATTAAGACTTGGAACCTCAGTTACGAATAACATTAATGGTAAAAAATTGAGTTTCATTTTATTATTTATTATCTCTTTTGTGTAGAGTGCTTGCATTTAGTGACCCATTCTGTAGTAGTGCTTTAAAATAATCTGATGTCAGTCTGTAAATAAAGAGATCATGGTTATATCATTGGGATCTTTGATTAGTATCAAGAGGAAACAAATAATATTTGGGAGCAAATCAAATTCAACCTTGTACTCATGGGTCCTGGAAGAAACCAGTTTCTATTCATTGAAGTGTATTTGCAGTGAACAGGTTGACTGCTGGGGGTAAAACATGTTTGAAAAATTCTTGAGGGGAATGCACTAGTGTAGTTTAAAATGAAGCATTTTGTGGGTAGGAGTTAATTGAGAGGAAACACTAAGTAGTGACACAGAGGTTCAAACAGCATAGGGCCATCTCTGAATTCGGCAGTCAAAAATTGTTGGTGGGGAGCGGAGGGCTTCGAACAAAGGCATCATGAAGCTGGATTGTGAGGAGTCATTTTTTTTTTATATACTTATTAATAAAAACTGCAACAGATATAAACCAAAAGTCCTCATGTTTGCACTGTGTAACAATGAAGGCAGTTACGCACGTCTAACATTTTTCTTGAGAGAAGAGGCATTCTTGAAGAAATCTGTTTAAAACAAAACAAATTGATCTGGGAATGACTCATTCATTGTTTTCTAGAGCTTCAAGTTTCCCCTTGTCTTTAATCAGTTGAAATCTTATTCTTTCAGAGCGTATTGTCCTCCGTACACAGTTCTATGTGTACGTATGTAGTACACAGTACATAGTTCTATATGTACGTACGTATGTACACGGTTATGTAGGTGTGGAAGTATTTGCAAAGGCTAGAGAAGTGAGAAAATATTACAGGAGGACTGATTAAATACTTTAGAAAACCTTTAAAATCTGATTTGCACAGATATTTGAAAGTAGATGAAAAGGAAATTTTATTAATAAATACTTTAATGAGATAATTTCTTTTTGCTGTTAAATCTCATTTTAAAAATTTCCTTTGAAAATTACCTTGGGTTTTTTGGTTTTTTCTTAATGAGGAAGCTAACATAAATGAAAGAATCTGAACTTGGTAAATTCTTGCCTTCAGTGATTTTGCTAATTTGAAGGTAATAATAATTTGAAGTGGCATATAATGAGATAGGTTACTTTTGGAACACTTACATTTTATGAAATTTTCTTTTATTTAAAAAATATTGTTTCTTAATATTGGGGGGAAAAAGCAGTTGAATTAGGAGCCTAGTTTACTACTGCTTCTCCTTAAGGATTAGGAAAGAGAAAACTTCTTTGAATGGTTTTCCAAAGTAGTGTTTTTTGGCAAGCTCAAGGAAAGCTGCTTGGTGATTTCTGCTGAGGCAGATTCACTCAGGGCTCAAAATAACATTTGTATTAATACTCTGAATGATCCTTGCATTTAGGTCTCAAAATCTGTTGAGGCAAGGAATAAGGCAGGGTGTCTGTCTTATTCTTGCAATACAAAGCCCTCTGATAATATACATGGAGGGTCTTCCTTGATAAACTTCGTGGTTCTGCTGTACATGGAGTACTTCAGTTAAACCTTTTCTTACATCATTGTGTATGGGTAGTATAGATTCCACTTGTTTTCACTGAATAAGGGAACTATAGAAACACAGGATACTTGCTTAATATGTCTAACTGAGAAAAGCTGAGGAAAACAAAGCACTGTTGTCTCCCTTTAAAATGACTTAATAGTATTCCTTTTCTAGAGGAAGTTCCTTGAGTGTTTGCCACTCTCACCTCCATAGTTTTTATTCATATAGAGAGCATTTTTAAAAAGATTATTTTCCTTCTGACTCATTTACCCTTTGCCTTTTAGCACAGCAGTTGGTGGGAGAATCATATTCTTCCTCCCTAAAGCGAGCAAAAATGTTTTTTCAGATCTTTTTTTTCTTTCTCTTCTTCAGTTTAAAGGAAAAATCAATTTGCTCTGTTAAATTGATTGTATTTCCTTTTATTCAGGTTTTAAATTTGGAAAGTTTGCTAATAAATAGCCCCAGTCTCTGCAGTTTCCAAATGAATTTATCTTGTTAAATAACAGAGTTTTTAAAAAATTTATAAGAACCAGCTTTTCATTTGGATTACTTTTATTTTATATTGTTCATAACTAGGAAAATGGACACCACATTAATTTTAAGAAAATATAGAATGAATTAGTCTCATTTATAATTTTGTTTTTCATTTAGAAAATAGACATTGTATCAAGCTCTGTGGCTTATTTAAAATAATAGCTTTCTAAAATTTGAAAGAAGTTTCTCTATAAGTCACTATCTTTGTAAATGTTTCATGCCCTCAAATTTATATAATCTACATTTCTAGACTCTGGGTCATAATTACCACTACTTCTATTTGAAACCTTCTTCCTCAGAAATTACAAAATTTAGAGTCATTATTCTTAGCATGTGAAATTTTTCTTCTCCTTTCTTACTATCATATTTTTGGAAGTGTGTGAGGGGGCCTGGCTATTCTATAGGTTATTCTGAAGAAATAACCAAACCCCAGGGTTCATCAGGCCTGTTGGAAAAGACTTGACATGAGACGGTGGTTATCAGTGTGCCTCATCTAGATCTCCCTTTTGGTGGTTGACCTGGACAAATAAAAATAAGACACATGCTGCAGATTTCTCCTTTTAAATCCTTGTGTACAGTTGACCCTTGACCAGTGTGGGGATTGGGAGCACTGACCCCCGCCCCACACACACACAGAGTCGACAGTCTGTGCGCAGTTCATGGCTGGCTCTCCACAGCCCCTTGGATAAGGAGCTTATCCAAGGCCCCTCTGTGTCTGCGGTTCCTCTGGTACCCCTGGCTCCATATTCACAGGTTCAAACAACTGAGGATCCTGTAGTGTTTACTGCTGAAAAAACTGTGCTGACAGGTGGACCTGTGTAGTTCAGACTCCTGTGCTCAGAGGTCAGCTGTAATTGTTGCATTTGTTTTCTTCCCTTGCAGTTAACTGCAGGCTTCTAAATCTTAGAAAAGATTTCAGGTGTCCCTAGATTGAGAAACAGTCCATTTTCCAGAAGACTAATTCTAGTCAAATATTATGGGCAAAATCATTGACAAAATATTTCTAATTCCATAATGCAGCATTTATTTCAAACATTAGTATAAAATTTTACCACAGGCAAATGTTTTGATCAATCCTCAGGATTTGTTGTAAAGTGGGTTTGTTACATTGAATGCCAGACATAAGGTAAGGGGAAGAGAATTAATGGAAAAGGAGGTAAAGGAGGAGGGTTCTAGTAAAAGTAAGCTGTGAAAGCTGTGTATGTGTCCTTTTCTTGGAGAGCCTAGTGTGTATTACCTTATTAGTTTCTGAGAAGTCCAAAAGAGGCTGGATAACTTTCTTTAACCTAGTGAAATTTGTCAACCTTGTTTAAATAACACCCATGACTACCAGAACAGTAGTATAAGATGGTTGAACAAATTTAAACCACCTGGTTATGGTTTAATTCTGTTCTGTGACTGACCTTCTGTGTAAGGGGTCTTTTAGATGGGGGCTCTTATTTTAAAACAATGGTTCTCAGTCTTGGCTGCACATTGCAATCACTGGAAGCTACACAATTTAATGATACTTGGGAGGGGGAAGAGGTGGGAGTCCCATTCCCTGAAATTGTGATTTAATTTTTCTAAGGACACTGCTTGGGGAGTCACTGGTTTTAAAAGTTGTGGTTTAAGCTGTATGTAACCCTGGGCTATAGTTTTCTTCCCACCTTCTTCATTAGAAAAGCATGTGAAGGTCTCTACTGGGCTCAGCTTTACTAGGGGGTTCTGCCTTTTGAAACCTCAAATCCCAAGAAAAAGTCTAGTGCTTTCAATTCAGTTCAGTTGCTCAGTTGTGTCCAACTCGTTGTGACTCCATGGACTGAGCACACCAGGCTTCCCTGTCCATCACCAGCTCCCAGAGCTTGTTCAAACTCATGTCCATTGAGTCAGTGATGCCATCCAACCATCTCATCCCATCATCCCCTTCTCCTCCTGCCTTCAATCTTTCCGAGCATCAGGGTCTTTTCAAATGAGTCAGGTCTTTGCATCATCAGGTGGCTAAAGTATTGGAGCTTTAGCATCAGTCCTTCCAATGAATATTCAGGACTGATTTTCTCTAGGGTTGATTGGTTTGATTTCCTTGCTGTCTAAGGGACTCTCAAGAGTCTTCTCCAACACCACAGTTCAAAAGCATCAATTCTTTGGCACTCAGTTTTCTTTATAGTTCAACTCTCACATCCATACGACTACTGGAAAAGCCATAGCTTTGACTAGATGGACCTTTGTCCGCAAAGTAACATCTCTGCTTTTTAATATGCTGTCTAGGAGAAGGCAGTGGCACCCCACTCCAGTACTCTTGCCTGGAAAAATCCCATGGATGGGAGGAGCCTGGTAGGCTGCAGTCCATGGGGTCGTGAAGAGTCAGATACGACTGAGCGACTTCACTTTCACCTTTCACTTTCATGCATTGGAGAAGGAAATGGCAACCCACTCCAGTGTTCTTGCCTAGAGAATCCCAGGGATGGCGGAGCCTGGTAGGCTGCCGTCTGTGGGGTCGCACAGACTCTGACTGAAGCGACTTAGCCGTAGCAGCAGCAGGTTGATCATAACTTTTCTTCCAAGGAGTAAGCATCTTTTAATTTCATGGCTGCAGTCACCATCTGCAGTGATGTTGGAGCCCAAGAAAATAAAGTCTCTCACTGTTTCCATTGTTTCCCATGTTTTTTGCCATGAAATGTTGGGGCCAGATGCCATGATCTTAGTTATTTGAATGTTGAGTTTTAAGCCAGCTTTTTCACTCTCCTCTTTCACTTTCATCAAGAGGCTTTTTAGTTCTTCACTTTCTGCCATAAGGGTGGTGTCATCTGCATATCTGAGGTTATTGATATTTCTCCTGGCAATCTTGATTCCAACTTGTGCTTCTTCCAGCCCAGCATTTCACATGATGTACTCTGCATATAAGTTAAATAAACAGAGTGACAGTGTACAGCCTTGATGTACTCCTTTCCCAATTTGGAATCAGTCTGTTGTTCCATGTCCATTTCTCATTGTTGCTTCTTGACCTGCATACAGATTTCTCAGGAGGCAGGTCAGGTGGTCTGGTATTCCCATCTTTTCAAGAATTTTCCAGTTTGTTGTGATCCACACAGATCAAGGCTTTAGCCGTAGTTGATGAAGCAGATGTTTTTCTGGAATTCTCTTGCTTTTTCTGTGAGCCAACGGATGTTGGCAATTTGATCTCTGGTTCCTCTGCCCTTTCTAAATCCAGTTTGAACATCTGGAAGTTCTCAGTTCACTTACTGTTGAGGCCTCGCTTGGAGAATTTTGGGCATTACTTTGCTAGCTTGTGAGATGAGTGCAATTGTGCGGTAGTTTGAGCATTCTTTGGTGTTGTCTTTCTTTGGGATTGGAATGAAAACAGACCTTTTCCAGTCCTGTGGCCACTGCTGTTTTCCAAATTTGCTCGCATATTGAATGTAACACTTTCACAGCATCATCTTTCAGGATTTGAAATAGCTCAGCTGGAATTCCATCACCTCCACTAGCTTTGTTTGTAATGATGCTTCCTTAGGCCCACTTGACTTCATATTCCAGGATGTCTGGCTCTAGGTGAGTGATCACACCATCATGGTTATCTGGGTCATTAAGGTCTTTTTTGTATAGTTCTGTGAATTCTTGCCACCTCTTAATACCTTCTGCTTCTGTTAGGTCCATACCATTTCTGTTCTTACCAGATACTAAGACCAGGTGTTTTAGGCAGAGGTTCTTATTTTTCTGTCACATAACTTTGTGGGATAAACACTGGATTCTTTATGAAAGTAGATCTATATGACTTTTGGGGAAAATATATTTTAAAATTGTAGTTAAATGTCTAGCTATATTTGTCTGAACATCAGGTAACCATAATGTTCCAGAATTCCGTCTGAAATCTGAAAGTGAGGAAAAAGGCCTGAATTCCAGAAATAGCTGACCCAAAAGAACATTAAATATAGCCCTCAGGCTCTTAGGCATTTATTAACATACACATTTTGACAGTTTCCTTTCTGGTTCCTTTGGCTTGCAGAAAATTTAGACAGGAAATGAGCTTGTGAAAATGTGATTAGTAATGAATGAGGCTGAAGAGAGCAAAAGTCAAATGATTTTCAGTGTTTAAAACTGCAGAAAAAGTTTGAAAATGTGAATTGCCAAAGTAATTTCTGAAATTGTCATGCATCCTCCCCCCATTTTCCTTAAAAATGCCTCCCCACCCCATAGAGACATCAAATAAAATCTACAGAGCTTTTCAGTGAGGTATACATGTGATACACACTTGAATTGAATTCCTATACCCCCAGACAAAAGACAAGACGTGGCCTTTGCTCTCTTCCAGTATTACTAGACCTTCACTGTGCTGGGCCCCCGCTTTCCTCCTGTCTCATTACTGCCTAAAGAGACATGAGCCTTTGACTTCCTCTGTTAGTATGCATTGGCTGCGGTGTTGCCAAGTGTTTGCCATGGAATAGCATAGAATTTGTAGGTTTAAAGCATTCATTGGACATTCCCCTGCTTCTTTATAACAGCATGTACATTCATAACCATTAATAAATGGAGGAGGGCATGGCAACCCACTCCAGTATTCTTGCCTGGAGAATCCCATGGACAGAGGAGCCTGGCGGGCTACATCCGTAGGGTTGCACCGAGTCCGACATTACTAAAGCAACTTGGCCACATGTCCTCTGTAAGTGGCTTTACTGTATAGCAGAGCGGAGATTCTGGAGTCAGATGAACCTGCAGTTACTGTCACCTCTGGTTTGGCAACTTGCTCTCATCTTTCTGTATCTTGTTTTTTTCTTTTATGGGGATAATAACAGTATTTAACTTTTGGGGTTATGATGAAGTTAACTGAGAAATTTGTTAGTTGCTGTTATTACCTAATAAGCTTCAGTAATTGTGCAGTTGCTTGATGTTAGCTCTTAAGTTCTTTCTCTTCTGATGGAGTCCTCTCTGGAAACCCTTAGCCAGTATTTTTGTTTTGGGCCCTGAAGTGTTAAATTTTCTCCAGACTTAGCTGCAACATTGGCAAATTCTGTGATAGCACATAAAAATGTGAATTTCTGGGTCTCTCTCCTAAAATGAGGAAACCTGCGGCACTGGCCTGGAGCGCAGGTGCTTCTTGAGAGGTAAAAGGCGCATGTCTGCCGTGGTCGCCGAGACTCCCTCGTGCATTTGTGTCACCAGCCTGCCCCCACAGAGGTCTGAAGCCTCCCTCCATTCCTCTCTGCGCCTGGATCATCTGCCTTTTAGAAAGTGTCCTGCAAGAGGCAGATCTAGTGACATCTGAACCCCCTGCATCACCTTGGTGTGAAGACTTGGGCTTCTCTTTTTTCATGGATTTAGAGTGCAGCCTTGTCAGTGACTTTATGACCAAATTAGGACTTATTTTTAGCTTGTGTGTTAGTTTCTGAATTTTGTCATGGTAAGGGTATCTTTATTGCTAAAGCAGTTTCTTCTAAAATGTAGGGCGACCCTTCTCTTTTCGACTTGGTGGATGGTGATGGATGAAAATAACTCTGTTGCTCTATGGTAAACTTGCTCAAGTGCAGAAGTTATATTTAGCTTTTGCAATAGGAGTCTGTAAAACTATGTGAGAGGGAAAGGGCTTGCTAACTGGAGTCAACGCTTCAAACCCTTCTACCAGAGGTTCCATAGAAGTTGCAAAGACCAGGACAGCATTTAATTTTTGATTTGCAATTGGAAGCTGTTAAGAATGCTTGATATTTGCTCACTTGAACATTAAATTCAATTATAGGGGTAACCAAAGTGTTGCTCTTTGTAGGCACAGTGAAATATGACAGTATAGCCTCAGTTCTGGCAAGTTCCTAAACCTCTGTTTTTTCCTTAGCGTCTTCATCCGCTGTGGTAATGACAGCAGCGCCTACCTCATGAAATTGCAGGAGGGGACATGAGCTTGTATTTGTAAAGCACTTAAAACTGTGTGTGGTACTAATACCTCAATAGTAAGAACTGGGTTAGTGTTTGCTAAATAAAGGCGGCAGTGGCTAAAAGAATAATAATGGTCAATTTTTTTATTAGGTTTAAAAGTTTGAGGAGTCCTCATTGGCTGTTAAAACATTTATTACTGGGGAGAAAGTCCTTCTGATCCTTAATAAAATGCTAGAGCTGATATTTTGGGTACTTGAGACATAGTCTCCTTGCACCATTATTGCTTATTCAGATATATGTCTGAGTCATTCAGCTCATGTAAATAAATCTTGAATCACTTGTTGGTACTTTAAAGTCATTTTCAATAGTTAATTCTCACGATAGCTTTCCAGTCTTCCCATTTTAGAAGTTGAATACTGTAGTAGAGCTGGAGGGGCAAGGTGGTGACCTTTGTTATGCTTTCTGATTTTAGGGGAAACAGAATCAACTATTACTGTACTTCAGAGGAAAATGAATCATATCTATTAACTGTTTTAATTAGATTCTGAAATTCCTGAATTGAGCCTGGCAGCTTAGTGAAATATCCATATTGTTTTTACCAAATCTCCAGGGAGTATGCCTATAGTAGTTTGGCATTTACATGGGATGTATTTATTTAAAGGTTTAATTTTAAAACTTGACTTGAATTTTGTCTTTAATTGGCTGTTATTCTCTTACAGTTTGCAGTGTTGATGTGGGTATTTACCTATGTTGGTGCCTTGTTCAATGGTCTGACACTACTAATTTTGGGTAAGTCTACAAAACCAACAGAATGAAACATTTTTAAAAAGATTGGGGACTTCCTGGCAGACTAGTAGTTAAGACTCCATATTTCCACTGCAGAGGCCATGGGTTTGATCCCTGGTGTGGGAACCAAGATCCTGCATACTGCACAGCACAGCCCACCACCACCCACCTCCCCCCCCCTCCCCAAAAACAATGGTGTGCAACGAACTTTAAGATGTTTTAGTGGAAAATATTCTTATATTGTAGGAAAAATAGAGGGATATACATTAGAGGTTGTGATCTTCTTAAATAAATTGCTAATACTTACATTATTTATGGAAATGCCACTTTACTTCCTGAAGACTACTCCAACAGTGATAAACCAGATCAAGAGTGGCCTTATTTGATGTGCAGTCGTATGTCTGACTAACTAGGGATGCTTATATTTTATAAAGTCGGTAATGTGAAGCCAGGAGTGGCTCCTGGCTCCCTTGGTTAATTCATTGCTCTGCCCACCAGCAGCTGTGTCTCCCTGTAGTAGGAACATTCCTGGCTATCTTAAAAGAGTGCTGCCCGTTTGATAACTGTGGTATGATTTAGGGAACAAACACTGCAATCTACTTTAAAGCTTGTGTATTTCCTTTTTCAGCTCTGATTTCACTCTTCAGTGTTCCTGTTATTTATGAACGGCATCAGGTAATTTAACTGCAGATTTCGGAATACAAACCTCATTCTCTTATGTGGAACTTAGAAATGTCAGTGCCAGTTTCCAAAACCTTATGAAAAACGAGAAATGTGGCAGTTTCTTAAGCCTTTAATATGTTGGAACACAGTTCTAAGATTTGTTAGCAATGGTAATTTTCTAATAAATTCTTTATCTCTTTCAGGCGCAAATAGATCATTATCTAGGACTTGCAAATAAGAATGTTAAAGATGCTATGGCTAAGTAAGTATTTAAAATCTGCACTTTGTTTTACACTCAGGCTAGGTGTACTGGACTTGGACAACAGTGCAGTATTTTCATGTCAAGACATAGTAGTCAATTTCAGTCAGACCTAAAGTGTGAGCTGCCAAAAGATTTTTTCCTAACATTTGGATCATTGATTCTGTATCAACTTAACATGTATCTAAGGCTTTCAGTCTATAATTTGTGAGGTCAAGGTGGCAAAATTATAGCTTGTAGTTTGACAGCCTTAGGATTTTATTTTTTGTATAAGCTGAGCAATGGACATGTAAGTCTTGAAGGACAGACATTTTAAGAAGCAGAAAACAAAATATTGTAAATTCACAGTATTTACACTGACCTTTTCCCCCCTCCTTCTCATTTGTAGAATCCAAGCAAAAATCCCTGGATTGAAGCGTAAAGCTGAATAAGAAAGCCTGAAAGAGTTAACAATAGGAGTTTATCTTTAAAGGGGATATTCATTTGATTCCATTGGGGAGGGTCAGGAAGAACAAAGCCTTGACATTGCAGTGCAGTTTCACAGATCTTTACTTTTAGCAACGCAGTGTCTGAGGAAAAATGACCTGTCTTGACTGCCCTGTGTTCATCATCATCTTAAGTATTGTAAGCTGCTATGTATGGATTTAAATCGTAATCATATTTGTTTTTCCTGTATGAGGCACTGGTGAATAAACAAAGATCTGAGAAAGCTGTATATTACACTTTGTCGCAGGTAGTCTTGCTGTATTTGGGGAATTGCAAAGAAAGTGGAGCTGAAAGAAATAAGCCTTTTCACAGTTTGTGCACTGTGTACGGTCTGTGTAGGTTGATGCAGATTTTCTGAAATGAAATGTTTAGACGAGATCATACCACCAAGGCAGGAGTGAAAAAGCTTGCCTTTCCTGGTATGTTCTAGGTGTATTGTGAAATTTACTGTTGTATTAATTGCCAATATAAGTAAATATAGATTATATATATATCTATATATAGTGTTTCACGAAGCTTAGCCCTTTACCTTCCCAGCTGCCCCACAGTGCTCGATACTTCTGTCATTGGTTTTATGTGTGTAGTTCCAAAACACATAAGCTAGGGAAAAAACGTATTTCTAGGCGCACTACCATCTGTTTTCAACACGAACTGATGCCATGCAAACAGAACTCCTCAACATAAACTTCACAGACTTACTGTAGTTAATTTTATCACAAACTCTGGACTGAATCTAATGCTTCCAAAAATGTTTGCAAATATCAAACATTGTTATGTAAGAAATTATAAATGACGATTTATACAATTGTGGTTTAAGGTGTATTGAACTAAATCTGTGGAATGCATTGTGAACTGTAAAAGCAAAGTATCAATAAAGCTTATAGACTTAAAAGATGTTTCGTATTTTGGTTTCCTGAACCTGCTGTAGAATGAACGTATTAGACACAAGGGTGGACTTCGCCCACACGAGGGTGTGCACTGGCTTGCACTTCCAGAAAGACTTTAAGCTCAGGGTAGCCATGTTTCATAATTAAATCTATTTGACACATACCACAATGTTTTTAAATTATGTATTTTTAATACTTTAATTGAAAATAAATTCATGCACCAATATGTTAACATATGGAATACAGTGCAGGATTTATTAACATACATAAAATCATACCATATAAATGTTTACAAATCAGATTTAAGAACTTTTCTTGACACACAGACACTATTGCTCTTTAAATATAGTGTGTACATATATCATCATTGATAAATTTGTTCTTCACATAGTTATTTCAATGCAAGGTTCAATCAGTATGAAAGGTCAGTGTACAATATAGGCAGACATGGTTATCACTCAGCATCACCAGTCACATGGAGACAGAAAACAGAATTAGGGCTGCATAGGGACTCTAACTGTGGGCCCAACAACCTATCAGTGGGTTAATGTAAGGCATTAATAAACTGGCATATAAAAATAGCTTAATGAGTGATCTAATCCATTTAGAATGTTGAAGCACTTCTGTGGTAAATGTTAATCTATTTAATTGAAAATGCTTCGTTTCACCGTTCCTCTAAACTGACAACTGAAAATAGCCAGTAACTCAAGATCCAGAATTTTAGTTCACTGACTAGAAGGTCTAATTGGTATAATGTATGTGCTCAGAGTCCCAGCCTGTCACCAACCTGCCCTCCAGCATGTGCCATCATCAGCCCCTCGTTAGTGGTCAGCAAGTGTCAAGTATGATGGGAGGTGGTCCAGGGTGCCTCTGATTTTGTTGGCCGAGTCACATTCTGTCATCCAGCCAACTCTGAACTAGATTATTTTGCTTTATAATCTTGAGTTATCAAATAATACTGCTTTGGGCTTAGGAATTTGTTCTGCAGAGATTTTTTTTGAATCCAGACTTGACCTGTGTCGTTCACCTGAAGCACACCACTGGAATCAAGTCTACCCTACTCTGGGAGCGGCCCTCCCAGCGCAGCCTCCAGGCACCTCCTCTGTTACCATTTTAGGTTCAGCAGGATAAATCAGCTCATCTTCCTGGACCTACTTGAGCTTTTTTTTCCCCCTTCTTTGTCTATTTTGTAGTAGTTTTGTTTTATTTGAAATGTTTTGGATGTTGTGGGTTTGGCACGCAGTATAATGAAACCCACTCTACCCACCCATCTTCCAACACCTGAACTTAAGTTTCTTTGCTGCTCAACTTCAAATAGCCACTGTTTCCCAAGCACATAACTAATGTCTTTCCTTCGGGAAGCCTTGACCGAAACACATGACATGGGTGACCAGGAATCTGCTAGGATCCTGTAGCCCTCCTCAGTTTTGAAGTTTTAGCACCATATGAGATAATTTGTGGGAGGTGAGATAGCAGCCCACACAACTGGAAGCTTTCAAAGGCACTTAATGGATATAAAACTCTGCAAACGAAACATTAAAAAAATTAAGTTTCTCAACTTGTTTATACATGGCTCATTTGGTTTTGAAAGCTAAATGTGGAGAACAAAGGCTATCAGTATTTCTAGTATTTCAGTGAATCTAACTTAAGCTGTCCTGTTCAACTTCCTTATTTGTAAAAATGAACATTTTTAAAGTATATAGAAACATAATAGCAAAACATCTTTTGTAAAAGTTTTGATGCAAATTAAAAGCTACATATTGGTTAGGGTAACTGAGGCTTTAAATTTTGTCAGTGGGCTACATTATCAGATAGGATTTCTTTGTCAGTGTAGTGAGTACGTGTAGTTTTGAGTCTCAGGAAGAGAGGCAAGCAGTCTTAACACGTCAGCACTGACCTTCCCTCTTGACATCCCGGTTTTGGAAGCTTCAGGTGATGGGAGCAGTCACATTTCACCAGCACTTGGAGCTCATGTAGCTTGTTGGCGGCGTAGACCTTTCCCAGCAGCTGGCAGCCAGGAGGTACCTCGTCATGGCCTCTGTGGTTGCCAGCCGTGGCGGCAGCAGGAAAGCGGATTCTGGCATTTATAGGCATCGCCAAACAAATACACTGAAAAGACAGACCAAACATTTTGCGGGGCTGGACATCATAACTTTTGTCAAGTGACAAAAGTCATTCTTGCCAAGAGCTCCAGAGTCAAGCTCAGGCTGAACATTTTGATTTCAATTTTAGAAGACAAACCAGGGATCTTGCCACCAATTAAAGGTCTATTGGTTTTTTTTTTTTTTTAAGGTCTATGTTATCTGTTTGGTCTGGCTCTTTTAGCATGTCCCTTCTGAACGGGAGGACTGCTGGCAGCTTGACTTCACACTTCTCTCTTGTTACCACTGAAGAGGTTTTATCAGCTCCACTCAAGCAGGAGAGCTCTTTCTAGTGTTCAGCACAGGGCCGGGGTGACAGGAGCTCATGGCTGCCAGGCCGAGGGGGGCCCTGTGTTGGGAATGTGACATCCAAGCCCTTTATAGTGACCGACAGCCCCCTCAGATCTCCAGGTTAGCTTCTGTCTCCTGTGGCTGCTTGTTCACGGTCTGGTTGGTGCTGCTTTGGATGGGGGTCCTCCTGCCCCTCCCCACCCCGGGAGCTGCTGTCGGCCCTCTCTCAACGGCTCTAAGTGCCTGCGGTGGTTGACACAGTGGCCTGGAGATGGATGTTTCCGGGGGGCCAGCAGAAAGCCTCCTTTGGGGCCATTTTCTACAAAATGCTTTTGGGTAGAAAGTGGGTTAAAATTCTCTATAGGTACCTTTTCCACAACCTTACTCAAGATTACTAAAAATGCATGTGTTTCTTCTTGATGCCCCTGTGAGCCCAGTCCTCAATTGAACAGAAACCTGTATTCATGTTTCTGTAAAGCTCTTCATCCACATGAGATGTGGAGAAGCTGAATGACTTCGGATGACCTCGTGCTGGTCCCCCACACTCCAAATGAGAAAGGCCCTTGGTGGAGGGACACGAGAGAGCTCCTTGGATAGCATCTCTGGAGTAGGCTGCTAGGGGCTCCTTCCAAAACCTTGGAAGACCAGTCATGCCTCCCAGAGCATGAGGCCTGTTTCTCCCTGAGCAGTGGTGAACGTTAGGGGCCCACCGGGTTTAGGAGTCCACACGCTGGGGGAGGTTCTCCAGCTACTAACCAGCACTGGTCCTAACGGCTTCACTCCTTGTCTGATCTCACGTGTAAAATTGGGTAATGTGTTCTGCGTGACTGAGGCCCAACGTTACTATTTATAAACCTCTCACAGAGTTGTGGATTAATCATCCATGTAAGAACTCGAGTGATGAACTGGAAGTTCTGAGTTACAAGGCCCGTGGATCAAGGTCCCTCCTGATTATATGCAACAGCCTGCAGCTCCTACTGAAATCACCGCGTGGAGGTTGGGTCCCTCAGCACCTGCCCCTCCAACCAGCAATGCCCAGAGTAGCTCTGACCTGCCCTTGGCTTCTCTCCGATCCCAGGCCAACCTAGTGGGGACAGAGGCCCATCACGGTTAGCGTTTGGGGTCACTGGAGACTAAATACCTTACACTGGGAAGTCCTCACTGCATCTCTTGGTCACTGCCCATACCAGCCCCTCCCGTGCCCCTGGGAGGAGCTGACAATTGAGGTGGGGATGGTAGGGGTGAAGGCCAGGCTTTGGGGCAGAGCCAGATGAATCAGGTTGGTACCTGCAGTCGTCTCCTCCAGTGCTGACTACATACTTGTCGTCATGAGAGAAACGGATGTTCGTCACATGAGCTGAGTGACCGAAGTAACGCTTATGTTTGGCCTGTGAGCAAAAGGGAATTGAGGTGACTAAGAGAGCCTGTCCTTCAGCAATCCTGGACTACTCCCAGGACTCCGCTCCGCCTCCCCAGGCTTCCCTTCACCCACGGGGTGCCTGTTAGGTCTGGACATCTCTGGGAGCCAGCCCTTAACTGGCTTCCTGCCTCACTCTTGCCCTGCTCGGTACCCTCACCCCCATCCTCCTAGCCTCCAAGACTTCCCCTTGTGAAGGAGAGAAAAAGGTTAGGGGTGGCCAAGTCTCCCCAGGGCTGTGACAAGATTCCTCTTGTGCTAGATTGTAGATAGTCGTGTCCATGTGGCCACAATCTCGGGGAGAATGCACAACGTCAAAGAGCCTAGAGGCTGTGTAGGGAATTACTCTAAGGGAAACTCACAAATTTCTCTGTGCATGGAAAATCAAAGAGCTTCACCAGCCCAAAGTCGTCTCCCGTGACGATGTTCAGCCCTGCATGGGTCACACAGGCGCAGTTGACGTCAGCCTTGTCTGCATTTCGCGGCCAGATGCCAATGACTTCGTCTCCCAGAATGCTGTTCCAACAGGAAGAGGTGTGAGGTGTGTGACAAGGCTTCCTGCAGTCAGGCATCCTCTCCCGGGAGGAGACGAAGAGTCAGTGCAGTCACGTGGCTCCTCTGTTCCCCTCCGCGCCCCCTTCTCTGTGTACTTGCCCCAGCTCCTGCTGTTCTCTGCCTCGGGCCCCTTTCACCCCAAAAGACAAGTTCCCTCTATCTTTGGTTCTCTCCCTCTTCCCCATAATGCTTCTGAGTATGTGTGGGTTTGGTTGAAGAGTGGGGGCTCCTTTAAGCTCCCAGGCTGGTGGTCTCCTCTCTTCTGACTTGGCAGGGCCCTGCTGCTTACCCTGCTACCTGGTGACCAGCCCTCCCTCCCGTCCCAGGGGTTGGAGAAAGCCTCACTGTACTGGAGAGGGCTTGGCCAAGAGCTGGGAGATGGTTTCCCTTTGAACTTGTTGGGTGGAGCTGGGGATGGGTGGAACACATCAAGAGGGACTTTGCATTTCAAAAGCCCAGGTCAGATCAAAGCCTGTGGCCCAATCTGGGAGCTAGAAGCTTCCTTCCCCTACGCCCAAGGGAAAGAGCTCTGTCTCTGAGCTGCTTCAGATCCCAGCCCCACACAAACTTGAGGCTGAGGCTGGGACAAGAGTAGTCTCCCTTGGGACCTTTCCTGCAGTCACCTTGTCCAGGAGGCCCAGGTGATCTTCTCAATGACCACGGCTTCCGTGACCTGCTTCCCCAGGGGAACTTCATGTACCTGGCGCTTGTAGGCTCCTGTGGACACCTGCAGACGGGAGGCAGCCACGCCCATCAATGTTCTTTCTTTTCTGCCCAAAGGACTCCCCTTCCCATGTGCTGCTTCCCAGCCTCCACATCCCCAGACCTTTCCACCAAACCCAAGTTCAGCTCCAGCCTGCATAGCCTGTGGTCAGCCTGCAGCCGAGTCTACACAAGCAGGGCATTTGCCATCCATTTTCTTGCTATTTTCCAAAGTTCTAAAGCAGTGGTTCGCCAACTGTGGTTCTCCACCAGCAGAAGCAGCATCTGGAAATTTGTTAGAAATGTGTGCTCTTGGACCCCCACCCCCTACCCCCCATCAGATACCCTGGAGAGGGTGGGGCCCAGCAGTCATTTTAATAAAGCCTCCAGGGGATGCTGGTACTTGCTCAGACTTGGGGATCCCTGTTCTCAGGGAAGCGAGGTCCTTCAGTAAAGAACTGAAGCAAGGTTTCTCATGGACAACAGCCAATGTAGATGATCTCTAAAGTATCTAGGACCTGATCCTGGCTTCTCTGGGAACCTTCTAGAGGAAACCAATCGTTTTCCAGCACATGGCTGCTGCCTCCATCTCCAGCCCCCTGTTCCCCTGCGGTGCTGGCCCAGCCACCCCGATTTCCTTGCTGTTCAGGAACGAGCTGCGATCTTTCCCACATTTGGTTTTTCACGCGGAACGCCTGGAACCACATTCCACTGTCTTGGTTGGCTGACCCCTGCACACCCTGCAGACCTCAGTGTGAACAGCACCTCTGGGAGGGGAAGTCAATCTAAACTCAGTGTGTGTTAAACGCTCCCACAGGGCACTGTGCTTTTCCGTCTCAGCACATAAACAAAATTTATAATTATGGGTACACTGGTGTGATGAGTTTAATGCTCCTCTTGTCCACAAGGCAAGCTCCCGGAGAGCAGGGATCAGGCCCGTTTCCTCCACCTAGAAGTCTAATGTAGCACCTGATTCAGTTCACACTTGACAAATGAATGTGTTCTTTTCTCCTTTCAAAATGACTACCTGATTCCTGGCCAGTTCACAAATGCATAATATTTGTTCAAAGCGCTGGAGACATCATTGTTCTATTCTCAGGGCCACGAGTGGAACCCCTCTTGATCCCTTGCCCAGGGCCTTCACTCCAGGGTCATGGTCTGGAGTTGGTCCCAGGGGTGGAGGGGCCACACTACCCATGAGATTTGGAATTGAGATGAAGAAGTATAAGAGGCAACAGGCTTCGGTGCGGCCCTGAGAACTAGGAATTAGGAAGCTTTGAAGGGGCGGTGGTGAGAAGCTCAAGATGATTAGGGCTTGTTTCCTGCTTTCCTACTAAATAATAACTACTCTTTTTCATTCTATTTGACTTTCTTAAATTCTTAAGCCTTTGTTTGTTCAGGTATAAAATAGGAAAAGCAACGTCCTTAAGGGGTTCCTGTGTACACACTGCCTGGCGAACACTCAGCCCTGGTTTCACCTAAGCTGTTGTGAGTAATACTATTATCAATGGTTACCCCTGTTATACTACATATACTTTATAATATATCAAGGGTTATACTATTCTCAGTAAAGCCGAAGCACACCTGGATGTACTTGCCATCTGCAGAAAAATCCATCTGAATGACGAAGCTGGGGATATCTTTGCAGTAGCCGATGCGGTTCAAACTTGTGCCCTGAGTGAGGTCATAGAAGTCAACTGTGTGTTCAGAAGAACCAACGGCTAAGAATCTGCTGTCTGGGCTGATTCTAGAAAAGGCAATTCAAGAGCACGGTCTGTGAGGAGGGCTGCCTGGGGCCAGTCAGGCATGAGGTCTGCTCTGGGATGGACTTCCCAAGCTCAAGGTCAGGTTGGGTAGCTTCTCCAACAGTCTAAGGAATTTGACCGCTTCTCTGGATCGAACCCCCCGAGGAAGAAAGAAAATGGGTGTGTGCAGCCTTCTGTAGAAGGCTCTTCACAAGAAGTTTTTACCACACTTGTGGGAATCAGCAAAGATGTGTCTGAGAACTAACGTGTGAGAGGATCTCCTACCAGAGCTGGCTTACTGGAAGGGACCCTCTCATATGTGAGTTCTTCCTCCCCGCCTCCTGGAACAGGAACCATGGGGAGCCAGAATGAATGCCTGCCTTTCTCCTCCCTGCCCAGACCACTTGCTATGTACCTGATATCTTGGATAGCAGATTTCCGGTCTCTCTTCTTCCCCCAAACTTTCAGGCTGTTCACCAACAAGACAACAAACTCTCCATTCTTCATGCCAATGGCCACCATCTCCCCGTCTGGGCTGTAGGCTGCACACTGGGCCGCGTGGCCCAGGCTCACCTTGTTTAGCAGCTTCTACATGGACACAACGTAATACCCTGAGCTCTTGGCCACCTCAGCTAGTCTCCAGGGGAAATCCTGCACCCAGGTCACCTCTAGGGAGGCTCCGAGGTGGGCAGTGTGTTTTGACTGAGCAGTTGGGGAGACTGTGGTTTAAGCAGAGGTTGGTGAACTTTCTCTGTGAATGGTCTGATAGTAAACAGTTGGCTCTGCCATTGAAGCACGAAAGCAGCCATGGGCGCTGATATAAACACTAAAGCGCAGCTAACTGCAGAAGCAGGCAGCAGGCAGACTTCATCCTTGGGCTGCAGCTTGCTGACCTCTTGTTCAGGGGAAAGAGTTTGAGCTTCAGCGTGTGTCAGTTCAGATCCCAGATCCTGGCTCTGTCCCTTGCTGGGTGTGTTTTGGGTAAGTTGCTCCTCTGTTTTCGTGTGTGTGTGTGTGTGTGTGGCGTGCTCAGTCATGTCTAACTCTTTGTGATCCATGGACTATAGCCTGCCAGGCTCCTCTGTCCATGGAATTCTCCAGGCAAGAATACTGGAGTGAGTTGCCATTTCCTCCTCCAGGGGATCTTCCTGACCCAGGGATTGAACCTGCATCTCCTGTTGTCTCCTGCATTGGCAGGCAGGTTCTTTACCTGCTGAGCCATCGGGGAAGCCCCATGTGTAGAGAAGTGATACTAATATTGGTCTTGCAAAGTTGTTGTAAGCATTAGTGATGGTATTTATGAAACACTTGGTATGTAGTGGGTGTTAATAAACATAATCAATAATCACAAACTAACTTGAGTATGGGGATTCCCTAATAGCTCAGTTGGTAAAGAATCCACCTGCAATGCAGGAGACCCCAGTTTGATTCCTGGGTCAGGAAGATCCCCTGGAGAAGGGATAGGCTACCCACTCCAGTATTCTTGGGCTTCCCTTGTGGCTCAGCTGGTAAAGAATCCGCCTGCAATGTGGGAGACCTCAGTTCAACCCCTGGGTTGGGAAAATCCCCTGGAGAAGGGAAAGGCTACCCACTCTAATATTCTGGCCTGGAGAATTCCATGGACTGTAAAGTCCATGGGGTCACAAAGAGTTGGACACAACTGAGTGACTTGCACTTTTACTTTCTTTTCACTTTCAACTTGAGTATGACAACCACACTGAGCTTGGGCTTCTCCAAGTCTGTTCCATGATCCTGACACTGAAAATATGACTGAAATATTTACAAGCCATTTTGTAATGAAACCAAGTATTTTAATTATTAGAACATAAGTACTTTTTTACTATCAGCTGAGGCTTGGTAAACATCAGTTTTTCTTCCCCTACTCCTGATTATTCTCTGCTATTTTACATTTTTACTCCAGATGGATCTGTTTTTGGAAATTTTTTGTATTTAAAAATTTTTTTCCAAACTCTAAAAGTAACTTTTTTGGAATTTTGATTGAAATGTTCCACTTGGGAACATCTGACATTTTAAATCATTTTTTTCTCTTCCCCATTAGGGGAAGACATGATTTCTCTCTTTGTGTTTTAGTTTCATGGGTTTTTTTGTGACAAGAGAATAAACCATTCTCAGTGAGATTATTCCTGTACTATAAATATTCATAGAAGCATATAGCTAATAGATATACACAGAATGGGTGAGTGTGAACGGGACTTCTCTTTACTATGAGTCTAACTTAGCTGCTACGCTGTGGCTGAGCTCCTACCCAACCCCGTCCCCCATCTCTGACTGGCCGGACCTGCCCTCCCCCGACTTGGGGCCTCTGAGCCCAGGCAGGGTCTGCCCTTCACGTTGTCAGCCACCTGCACTTGGGGCGTCCGAGCCCAGGCAGGGTCTGCCCTTCACCTTGTCAGCCACCCGCACTTGGGGCGTCCGAGCCCAGGCAGGGCTCTGCCCTTCACCTTGTCAGCCACCCGCACTTGGGGCATCCGAGCCCAGGCAGGGTCTGCGCCTCACCTTGTCAGCCACCCGCACTTGGGGCATCTCTGCCCAGGCAGGGTCTGCGCCTCACCTTGTCAGCCAGGTCCCAGATGCGGGCTGTGCCATCATTGCTGGCCGAGATGAAGATGTCCTTGGAGGGGTGTGTGGCCAGGCCCCAGATCTCCCCTTCCATGTGTCCATCAATCAAGATGTTGGAAGCAGCATTTTTTTCACCAACTTCAATGATTTCTCCATCCTTGGTTCCCACTAAAATTTTTCCCTGTTGTAATCAAAACACTATTAGAAGAAAAACACTGTAGGATCCCACTCATACGAAATTCCTAGATGAGTCAAATGCATGGAGACAGGAGGTCGAATGATGGTTGCCAGGGGCTGGGTAGGGCAGTCATTATTTCATAGATGCGGAGCTTCTGGTGTACAGGATGAGAAATGTCCCGAGGAGGGATGGTGCTGCTGGCTGCGTAACAGTGTGACTGTATCTGATACCAATGAACTGTATGCAGGGATGGTGCTGCTGGCTGCGTAACAGTGTGACTGTATCTGATACCAATGAACTGTATGCAGGGATGGTGCTGCTGGCTGCGTAACAGTGTGACTGTATCTGATACCAATGAACTGTATGCAGGGATGGTGCTGCTGGCTGCGTAACAGTGTGACTGTATCTGATACCAATGAACTGTATGCTGCAAAACGGCTAAATGGTAAATTTTATGTTCTCTAGATTTTGTCACAATATAAAATAATAATAATAAAAAAACACTATCAGAGCAACTTGGGAAAGTGCATTCGCTGGCACTGGTACTAAAACAGCAAGAGCCAGGAAGTGCCTTGTTTCTAACAACAAATTCGCCATCCTTAAGTGACACGCCCCCCCGACCCCCAACCAGGCCTTTTCTCCCTCCAGCCCCTTGGGAAGAAGTCCCCCAAAGCCCCCCATCCTCTCGTCTCTGCTGGAATGTTCCAGTGCCTTTGAGCTCACTGCAGAGCAGGGCAGCCAATTTCTGCCCTAGCACAGCCCAAACTCTTCCTCAGCTCTTCCTCAAACTGAACAAAATCCATCTCCTGATGACTTCTAGGTTCTAGACGTCATTCTGCCTTCATCTAATTACCCTTCCGTTCCGGATGACTATCGTGTATCTATTTAAACCCCAAATTCCCAGTTTACAATTACGTAGACTCAGGTTTGCCTTTTTAATGGAGAGCGTCTAGAAAGCAAGTTTGTAGACTGATACCAAATCCAACATATAAATACAAGGTATTAAACAGAGGTCAGGAGACTTCAAGTGCTTTAGAATCTCCTAGGGAATTAAAAAAAAAAAAGAAGAAGGAAAGGAAAAAAGAACACACATATCAAAGCCAAGGCCCTATCCCTGAGATTCTGATTTGGCACACTGGGCAAGAGCCTGGATATCCATATTTAAAAAAACAAAACCCAAACTCCACAGCTGTGTGTGATATTTAGCGAAGCATCTGACCAAATGCCTTAGTGTGGTGGTCCTTGGCTTTCCCCATCCTGGCTGTGCACCCCTGGGCCTGGGCAAACTACCTAATATCCCTGTGTCTATAACAATAGCAGCTGACATCTACTGACTGTGACCATGTGCCAGGCATAATGAAAAGTCCTGGGCACTGATGATTCATGCAATCCTCACAACCACCATGAGCTGGACACAGAAAGTCTAAGTAACAGAGCAAAGGTCACACAGCCACTTCTCCTGGGTGAGCCACACTCTGCATCCCTGTCTGTCCCACTCTGCTAAGCTGCCTCCCTCCGCAGTCTAAGTCACACCCGGGAGCCTTGTTCTCAGGACTCGACCACCCCCCAGTACAGGGCAAATGTGTGGCTGGGGAAAGGCTGGCTTGCCCGCTCACTTTGCCACGGCACACGGAGCGCACACACTCCACCAGCTGCCCCGTCTCCAGCTGGAAGGCCCGGCAGCGCTTCATCTCCTGGTCCCACAGTTTCACAGCACCTCCTTCTTTGGTCCTGAGAAAGATCAAGAACTTGGCAGGTCAGCCCTCGTCTGAAGACCACTCAGGACCCTCCACTCCCCCTCCCCACCGCCATCTCCTCAAGGTCCTGGCCCCACATCCCAGGGCCCAGCAGGACAACCCCTTGGGGTGGCCCCTTTCATAGGCCCTGCTGATGAGCCATCAGAACCCCTTGAGCTTGCAGATTTCCTAGACTGCTGTCAAATGCTACCATCGTAAGAGGAAAGAGAATCCCAATCTAAAAAAATCAAACTGTGCTTTCATTAGATTGGACAATGAAGAGGAGTACTTGGCCTTCACGGGTCGCAGTCCCCACTGGACATCTGTCCCCTCATCTCACCACTCCTGCCCCCTCCAGAAGAGCTACCAGCAGTAACACTTGATGGACAGCAGAGTCACCGGGGCTATTCAAAAGCATCTGTTCATTGTTAAGCTATAGGACTCCGCCTCTCTGAGCCTCACTTCTGAAGGTTCTGACCCAGGGCCCTCTTGGAGAGATGGCAGACTCATCTCCATGATGCAGAAGAAACAAGAGAGTGAAACTCTGCATTTTCTCCAAGTTGGAGATGCTTCTATCCGTTTCTCCCAAGACAATCACAAAAGACCAGCTGTTCCCAGAGGAGCTCCGGCTTACGGCCGCTCTTTCCCGCCAGTCACGATGAGCCCGTCCCGAAGGGTCGTGTACATGGTGAAGACGGGGCCTGTGTGAGCCTTGGCCACCAGCCGGACGAGGAAGTGGTCCTTCCACACATAGACGTCACCATTGATGGCACCCGTGAAAGTGAGGTTGTTCTGTCAACAGAGGGACACCCTCCACACCAGGACACTGGCCGCGGTTCTCAAGAGGGCCCCCTCCCAGCCACCTGCTCCAGTGCCAAGAAACAGGAGCCAGAGAAGTGTGTGCACAGCTTAGATCAACCTTCTGTATCAGGGGAAGGAAAGAGAATCCTACAAAGAGCACATGGTAAGGAAATCACCCAGCTCTGCAATTCACTCTCATGAGTTGGCTCTGGGGACGGTTGATTCCCCATTAAGCACAGCTCTGCTTTTAAATGCACTTCCACTCTGGGAGCAGCCCCCAGTGACTGCAGGGCCAGGCGGGACCCCAGCCTCCCAGCAGACTCTCCTGGGCTCATCTCCCTGGCCAGGTAAACCCACACTGGGAGGACCAAGAGTTGGCTGTGTTCCAGAACATCCCTGGGCAGCTCCTGTTGCCCGAGAGCCACCCACAGCCTGTGCAAGGGGGTCATTAGGGGACTTGTGGCATGAGAGGGCAGGGGGCAGGGATGCAGTCTGGTGATGGAAATGTCCCTCAGCCTCTGCATCTATCGAGCTCAACACAATGGGCTTGCAAGTCAGTGTGTCTCTGGAATAATGAACCTCCAGCCCTGGGTGGGGGTTCTGCTTTTTTCTAATTAACATTTTGAGGAGAATGATATAGTCAACTTATGCTAAGGAAACAAAACAGTGCTTGCAAATAGTCCAATGAAGGAGAGCCCGTGGAAATGGCTTTCCTGTTGTTCATAGCTTTTAGCATATACCCGCCCACCCCATGCCCGTGCCCAGGGGTCCAGGCTTCCCTCTCAGGAAGCTTCTGCCGGAACTCACAGCACCGAAGGCCACGGACAGCATCGTCTGCATCTTGGCGGCCTCCATAGACCCAATGACCCCTTTCTTGTAAAGCAGGGCGCTGCCTGCCAGGGTCCAGAACTTCATGTGTTTGACCCCAACCGACACAAACTGCGTGTCTGAGTCAGGGCGAAATTCCACCACGAATATGCGCTCCAGGTGGCCCCCTCGGCTGGCAACCTTGGCACCTGTGAGGGTGAGAGAGTCAGGTGAGGCTGGGCTATGCTCAGCTCAGAAGCCTTGGTGGTTGGTGTCAGCTGTTAGATCCTATCACTGGCTCAGAACCCTTCTATACAGATCTTGTACTGCTTCCAACAAAGACAATGGGAGAAAACTACCAGAGAGAAGTCTTCTCTTTATCCTGGGAACTTGTTTAAAAGTCCTGGCTCTTGGAGGGCAGAAGGGGCCCTAGGAGACCATGAGGAAGGCTAAGAACTACACCGTGGCAGGGCCAGAGCAGGTACTGCCCAGAAGAACAGACAGGACGTTGGGAGAGTGAGCCTGAGCCAAAAAGGATGATACTGTGTACAGGGTTGATATGACCTTCTTCTAATGAATGAGGATCAGACGTGTTCTTGGCTACTGCAGAGAACACAGTTAGTGCCATAGCAGAAAGGCTTTATGAAGCAAGTTACACCCTCGCCTAAGAAAGGGCTTTCAACAGTTGGTGGGCTGTCTGAGGAGGTGATGCTGGCTGTATATGTGACAGCATTTGAGCAGAAAATGGAAAGAAGCCTGCGAGGAATGCGTTGGAGGATCTGTCCACGGGGTGGATCCTGACCCGGCAGGAAGGCTTCTCTAAGTCCTTCCAGCTCTAAGGCACTAAAAGTCTATCAGTGAAGACGCCGTGTTTCTCCTCTGTGGGGCTGAGTCTGCTTAATCAGCTGATCATGTGTCATCACAGGCAATGACCTGCATCCCAGGGATACAGACTATGGGGCCATTTGGACACAAGACACTGATGAACAAGAACATGAGAAATGGAGGGAACATGACAAGTCTCATCATAAATATCTGCAGATCCCCAGCCTCTTTTCTTCAGATGGAGGGGAGTGGAACTTCCCTCCTGCTGGGCTCATTTACTGTCCCCTCTCATGGCCCTGCCATGGGAAGATGCTGAGATCATGGGACTCTTGCAGTCCTGGCTGGAGAAGTGCCACCTCTGTGCGTGCCTGGCTGAGCATGCCCCAGATACAGGCGGCCGGGCTGGAGATGGACCTCATTAATATCTTAACTAATTGGATCTGCTTTTGCCAACTGAGAGAATATACCCAAAAGATTGCCTAATTTTGATTCAAAGAAGACTGTAAATTTAGTAGCAGCCTGTGTGTGCACGTGTATTGGGGGAGGACAAGAAAGAAATCTTGTTCCATTAAATATAAACCTCAATTATAAGGTGAATCCCCATTTCAAAAATGTTTAAAAAAAAGTGTTTCTGAGACGATGGTGGTAAAACCCCATCCCATTTCCTGTAATAAGACAACGAGGGTACCAAAGCCGCAGCAGGATCCAAGGGTCACCAGACAGACTGGGAAGCTTGTATAGGAAGGTGATTAGGACAGAAGTAGTGGAGGGTGCTGGCTGTTGCCTGAGGAGGAAGGCAGTCAGCCCTGGGCCACTTTCCCAAAGACCCTTCACTGCCCAGCCCAGGACTCCGGGGGCCACAGGGTTCAGGATACAGCAGCAACTGACCAGCAGCCTCTCCAGGACTCCACAGGCTGGTGTGGAGCAGTGCTGACGGCGGGCTGTGGAGTGAGGCAGATCTAGGCTGGAGCCCAGCCCACGCCACGAGCGAACCCCACAGGGGGACAGAAAGCCCGCTCCCCTTACCCTCCTGCCAGCGCCAGACGGTGATGGTGTGCTCGGGGTCCACACCCACTGACACCAGCAGCTTCCCGGTGGCGCTGAAGTTGATGTAGTTCACGCCCTTCGAGTGGAAGCACCGCAGCATGGACACGGTGTGCTTGGTCATGGCGTCCCACACGTGGATGGAAGGTGTCGTCCCTGAGTGTGGGAGGCAGGACGAAGAGCTGAGGTTGGAGATCGGCAGAGCGCGGGCGGCACCGACGCCCACCTAAAAGCTTCTATGACAAGTGCTCAGGGGTGTCACAGAGACTAAGAGGCTAAGAGACCCAGGGCTTGGCCTGGTCGGAGGTGAGAGATAAGGGGAAACACTTGCCTGCTGTGCTTTCAGAGGCAGAGACCTAAGGGTGTTTACGTCCACATCCAACACACACACTCGAGGTGGAGTTGATACAAAGGAAATCGGTGAGGTCAATGATTGTATCTGCGACTCAGCCAGATACAATCAGCAAACATGGTAAATTGACATGATTTTGCTGTGCAGATTTAAACTACTCACGGAGGAAACTGCCTTACCTGGGGTCTCCGCAATATCACCTGCATGGGGTGAGCAATGGCAATGAGGAAGCGTCAAGGGAAAACAATAGCTGAAATAAGTCATGTTTCTAAGAGTGAAGCACTTAACACCAGCATCAAAGTTCCAAATTAAATTAAAAAAATGGGCATGGGTTCAATGAAAACAAGCAGCAAGATATGTTTGTAAAAACTGCCCTTGAAATGACAAAGTTAAAAACAAAAGCAGCAACAACCACTCATCACAAATGTGCATCAGTTCACATTTGTCACTGGCAGTTTCCTAGGGTAAGGAGAGTCAGGCACACACATCGGAATCCACCCTCGCCAAGCACAACCTCCAGGGCCCGTCATTTGAACCTGGGCTCTGAAAAACTATTCTCGCAGCCCCAGGGCTGGGGGTCGTTTATTTGGATACTGAGTCTCTGGTCTGACTTAACTGTCCCTTGGAGTCAGCAGCACTGGATGTGTCAACTCAGACAACACAATCAGGGCTCAAAAACTCAACACCGACATCAAGAAAGGGTGGATATCAGTGACCCCTTCCCTGCCCCCACTGCCGCCCCAGTAGCTGCCGATAAATCAATAAAGCAATGTCTCCGCTCAGAGGAGCGCGACTCGGCACCGGCAGGCCCCTCCTACCTATCTGGCTGGTGGCCACCACGTTCCTGTACTTGGGGTGCTGGTTCACCGTCAGGCAGAGGATGTCGTCCGTGTGCTCCAGGTAGAAGCTCTGGCTCCCTAGGGGAGACAGGGCAGGGTGGGCAGGGGCACGGGCGAGCGCTCAGGGTAGACCCAAAGCTCAGTGAGGAGTCTTGGCAAACGCCCTGTGGAAGTGAGCGCTAACAGCGCCCAGTTCTCACTTACAGAATTGTCCCTGGGGAGTGGGAGATGCTTTGTCACCTGGACACATTCTGTCCCAAGATTAGGAGAGCTAGTGCCTGTGATCTAATCCAGATCTAACACACAAGCTCCCTTCAATCCTCCCGCATCCTGGGTGCAGCCAGAGTGCAGTCCAAGTGCAGAGGTTTCCAGGGTCCAGAAAGTTTCCTCCTCCCATGGCCCAGGACCCACAGCTTCTCACTGTCTTCCTCTGAGCAGGGTGGTGGGGTGCTGGAGACAGTGCTTTACTGACCAAAACGGCACCACTTACTCATCAGAAAGGGAAAACTACACTAGGAAAATGCTTGGGAAATCCCTTTTAATTATCTTTATCTATCAAAGTGCCAACCTACTGGGTACTTGGATGGCAAGGGTGATGGTTTTATCCCTTAAAGCCCTAAGTCAACATATGTTCCAAGTGGAAGAAAGGATAAGAAAGGCTTTATCATCCATTGCAGCAAACGGTTTGCTGACTTGACTGCCCAAGTGGCCACTGTAAACGCACAGGAACTGAGAGGTGAGTGATGGCATTGAATACAAGGAAACAGCACTTTGCTACTAACCTGGTAACATGTGGCTAGAAGACTGAGAAAAACAAGAAATTCCAAGGTCCTCCCCTCAAAAGACAAATCTTTATGTGCCCAGTGATTTTACTATCTTTAAAAAAAAAATCTATGCATAAACTACACAGAATTATGAAGGAGCGTAAAAATTTGAGAGGGGAAAAAAGTTTAAGATATAAAGCAAATAAAGGCAACATATTCCCATATTTAAATCTTGTGGTAAAGATAAGGGTCTCTTAATTTCTGAGTGATTCTTTTTGCTTCAGTTGTTTCTTTTAAAAATGAGTTTTAAATTTATAGTTAAATTCTATAATTAAGGGAAATTTAAGGAATTTTTGTTAATTATTTCATAGTTCTCATTCTCCTTGTAAATCTGGTTAAATATTTGAAACAGGCAAAACTTGAAAATCTGAGCTGCTAAAAAATTTGGTGACTTAGAAATCAATGGGAGAAGGCAATGGCACCCCACTCCAGTACTGTTGCCTGGAAAATCCCATGGATGGAGGAGCCTGGTAGGCTGCAGTCCATGGGGTCGCTAGGAGTCAGACACGACTGAGCGACTTCACTTTCACTTTCCACTTTCATGCATTGGAGAAGGAAATGGCACCCCACTCCAGTGTTCTTGCCTGGAGAATCCCATGGACGGAGAAGCCTGGTGGGCTGCAGTCCATGGGGTCGCACAGAGTCGGACACGACTGAAGTGACTTAGCAGCAGCAGAAATCAATGAGAAAACCACCCCTCTCCCCCTTGCTTGGTTGTGGGTTACTGTCTATAAAGCCTTCTCTGCTCTCCACACCCTCTTTTTGGCTTCCCTCCATCACTCTCAGCCTCCGTGGAGCTGAAGGAAGCACCACCTCCCTGCCAGGGGCTGAGATGAGATGCAGCTGGGTGAGAGGCAGGGAGAAATCGGGTCTGACTGTGAACATGAGCATCTTCCAGGACTGAAGGGCACCAGTCTGGAATGGAGTGGAATGGCTCTGAAGGGTAGAGCAAGTTTAAGCTACGGGGCATATAACCAGTGGGAAAGTGCACAAAGGGCTAAGATAAACATCTGTTCAGACAGTGGTTTCTCCCGACCCGCTTACCTGTGGAGAGGTTCTGAACGACGCCGGCCGCGGCCGTATGGAAGATGATGTCGGCACCGTCATTCAGGTAATGCAGGTTGTTGCGACAGTCAAAGCCTCTGTAGCCAAACACGTGGTCGAGAGCCAGCTCCTGCTCCCACACAGGATGAGAGGGCCCTTAGGGGAAGCACGAGCAGAGGAACAAACCCGCGCCGTGGGGACAGCCACTCAGCACAGGAACCACTCACTCCTCGGCCAGCTGGGGACACAGGGCAGCCCTTTCTTTAGCTCCCCAAGATGCTGGGGGGCAGCCTCACACATAGAATTACAATGAGTTTTCTAAATAAGGCTTCCCTAGTGGCTCAGATAGGATCTTCCCTATAGCTCAGACGGTAAAGAATCTGCCTGCAATGAAGACCCGGGTTTGATCCCTGAGTCAGCAAGATCCTCCGGAGAAGGGAATGGCAATCCACTCCAGCATTCTTGCCTTAAGAGAATCCCATGGACAGAGGAGCCTGGTGGGCCACGGTCCATGGGGTCGCAAAGGGTCGGACATGACTGAGTGACTAACACTACGACTAATGGCTCAGATGGAAAGCGATCTGCCTGCAATGCAGGAGGCCTGGGTTTGATCCCTGGGTCAGGAAGATCCTCTGGAGAAGGGAATGGCAATCCACTCCAGCATTCTTGCCTTAAGAGAATCCCATGGACAGAGGAGCCTGGCGGGCCACAGTCCATGGGGTTGCAAAGAGTCAGACACGACTGAACAACTAACTTCCTAAACAAACCTGGATTTGCTTCCCTGCTTCTCAGGTGAGGCAAAGCCTATCGAAGGGATGCCCAGTTAAGGTTGCCCCGAAGTTGCACATCTGTGACTTGGTGGGCACTCTCGGAGGTGAGCTGAGGGGTGGCTCAGGGCTCTTTGCTCTGATCCCCTGGATGCAGTGGGGACTGCAAAGCGGAACACTGAGGCGAATGCCATGCTCATTCTGTTGCTGGGTGCTTGCCCTACACAGTTTCTATACCATTTGCCTTCTTTTTCCCCCTACAGTCTTTCTCTTCTTCCTGTCTCGTCTTCTAGGACAAAGAGCAGTGACTGGTTCAGATCAGACCTGTTCTTAATTCAACTTGATGGCTTGGCTGTCATTGCTGGCAGCTCTCCTGTCCTGGGCACTGTGCTGGTTGGAGTGGGATGTGGGGACTGATTCAAGATTAACAAGATGTGGGTCCCTTTCCTCTAGGTTCCCTGAGTCTAGCCTTTTCTCTCTCCAAAGCTTGCCAGTTACAAACATCAGATTAATTTTAAAATACCACAACACGTCCCTACTCAAAAACATGCACTGAGTTTCACTACCTATGGCATAAAGTCCAAACTCCTTAAGTTGGCACAATTAAGCCCTGCTCTCACAATCTCCCATGACCTTTCGTCAAGCTGATACATCCATTTAGCCCATGTATCAGGAGCTTTCCTATTTATATGACTCTCTCTTTTTTTTTTTAAGTCTCTCACCTGGAAAGTTCTTTTCCTCCTTAGCAGCTCCCCACCCCAAGTCTCTCCCCTCACCATGTGCTTCCCAGAAACCATGTGTGTAATATGTGATCCCCAGTCCCGTGGGCAACTGTCTCAAGCTGGGCCAATCAGATAGTTTCCCCCAGGAATTTAGAGCTGGGGATGCTGGTAGGCTCGGCTGCCTAATTAACTGAGGAGATGTAAATGCCCGCATCGGACAGCACCAGTCTACTAAAGTGGCTCAAGAAGTCTGCAGGAGAAGAGAAGGACGCATCAGGCACACAAGGCCCTGCTGGGCAGAAAGAGGTACTATCTTGGCTGATGACAGTTTTTAAGTTTCCGAACCCCGTCTTTCCTGAAGTTCAGCTGCATTTCCTGACCTGTGCTGTTTCCATGATAATCACCCCCACCCCCCACCCCCCGCCAATATATTTTCCCCTTCTAATAAAAAAAATTTAACTTAGATTTTTCTGGCCTCAAGGAGTTCAGAGTGTAGTAGGGGACAGATGAGTGTGAAGTAATGGCAGTAGAGCGTGGGACAGGGCTGCGGAGGAGGGGGTGTGGGGCGGGTAGAGGGCAGGAGGGTTTAGGGTGGGGAGCACCAGAGAAGGCTGCACAGAGAGGGTGGGAAAGGGCGGGCTGTGGGGAGGGAAGAGGAGGAGGCTTCTGAGCCCAGGGACCCGAAAGTCCCAGGCAGCTTCAGAGAACACCGATGGCTTCGGGGTTAGAGACCTGAGTTGCTGTGGAGAATCTCAGGTGACGAGCTAGGACAGGGGCTCCTGGGTAAGGTTCTGAAACCATGATCGTGGATCCCATCAGGAGAGTGGGGCTCTCCTGGGTCTCAAAGCCGGGGTGGAGAGAGAAGAGTTATATTGTCAAGAGCTGACTCTGTGGGCAGCAGGGCATGTGTCAGAGAGGAAAGGGACAGGTCTGGAGGCAGAGAGAACAGTTAGAAGGGCTCTCTCAGAAATCAGCAGGTACCCCAGAGCTCTCATCCTCAAGTCCTGACAGCAGAGTTCAAACCCCTCTCCACTCACTGGCTTAGTGATCTGGGGCTGGGACCTAACACATCACTAGACTTCTCTGAGCTACAGCACCCTCATCTGTAAGATGGAACAATAATGTTACCTGCCCTGTAGACTCGAGGAATGTGTGAAATACTCAGTGGGAAGTATCAATATATAGCAAAGTACCCAGCACCCGACAAGTGCTCAAGTGATGTTAGAGACGGTGAGTAAGCTCCCCTGGGTGGCACTAGGAACAGGGAAAAGGGACCAGGTCTGAAGGACGCAGGATATTTTGGGGTTAGTAACCAAAGGGCTTGGTGGTGGGGCTGAAGGAACAGACCCAGGAGATGTGACTCTGGTCATTGCTGGGGAACACAGTGCTGTGTGGAAGGGACAGGAGAAGCGAGAGCCAGCCAGTCCAGCTGGGGTAACCTGAAGGCATCCATGGGACTTGCAGATGGTGATGTCCACCAGGCAGATCTTAGAACATCGATGGCAGATGGAAGAACAAAATGGTGTAACCTCCTCACCTCAACCAGTTTCTTTTTTTTGGTGATGTTGTTCTTCTGGAGCTTCTCGGGCTGGGGAGCCGCTCTGCTAACGGGTGGTCTGGAACAGAGAGTGTCCAAAAGAAGCAAAGTGTTGAATAAAAGGCAGCAAGGTTGCCTGTCCAGTGTGGCCAGCTAAGACCAGTGCTAGGCTCCCTCTGTCCTCCCCTACTTGGAGGACCCCACACCCCTGGGTTTGTCCTGTCCAGGCCCCTCCCTAGTCCCTCTTCCGCCTCCAGGAAAAGCAGCTTCTGATACTTTGGGCCCTGGATTCACAGGCACGGAATTGGGCTTCCCTACACGTAAGGCATAGAAGTCAGAGTCAGCCCCCCTCTCCTGGGAGCCAGGAAGAACGCATGAGCCAGAGCGGTTGGTTTTAAAACTAAAGAGGGATCTAAGCCTGAGAAGGAAGGGGCTGCACTTCCTGAATCCACAGGGCATTTTCAGATGGGGATGCACTATTCAGAATTAGGTGCTCAGAGATCCTGGCGTGGTGTGAAGTAGGACTTACAAGCCAGGCTGGGGAACTGGCTCTGAAGGTCAAGTGCCCAGGTCATTCTTGCCACACAAAGGGCAGATAGGAAGCAAAGGGATGAAGGCCTCGGCACCTAGCCCTCAGGGCAAGCTCATGATCTGCATTCTACTGCCACCACCACACCAAAGCTTGTTTTCCCCTGCTCAGCTCTGCAGATTTGGGCCTCCAATTTTAATTAAGAAATTTCTCTAACGGGGAAGCCTTCAAGGACACCTATAAGAGGAGGGCAATTTTGGGGTACCACGATCTTCCCTCAAATGGGACTTCGCTGCATTTAGAGACCCTGGGAGGGGCAGGGGAGGGGCCCAGCTCTTGCCACATGTTCCAATTCATTAGCTCTGGCTTTTGGGGCTACATAAAGAGAAAGGATTACCTGGATCCCCTTGTAAGCAGCAAACAAAGCCAAGTGAGAAACTTAGTACAGTTTAGGGCTGCACTAGCAACCACCTCATTCATGCACAAGCATCGTCCAAGTGAACAGACATTCCTGTGTGGCACACACCATGCTTCCCGAACATGCCAGCAAAGAACTAAAACAGAAATGAAAGAGTGCACCGCTCTACCAAATTCAGAAAGCTCATACCCTGGCATCTCTGGGCAAACTCTGCACTAAAGCGCCTACAGGATAGGGAGAAAAAAGGAGGCCTTGTCACTGCTTCCGCGCACTCTCTGGGCTGTGCCAATGCGCCAGGGGGCCTCTGCTTAGTTTAGAGTGCGCTGGAGAGGGACTTGTGGTCAGAAAAACAATCACATCCTCCTGGATGTCGGTGGGAGTCAGACACAATGGCCACTTTGTTTCCGAATCAAGTTCAACTCATAATTTAGCCTAATACTTCGCAACGTTTCTCGGAAGGGCAGCGTGCCTGCTGGAACGGCTTGCATTTTTGTGCTCGGGAGAAACAAGGTAGCTTTATTTTCTCAGAAGCTCTTCAATCAAAACATGTTATGTAATCATAAGTGATAATTGGACCAAATGGCTTCACCGTCAGCACCAAAGAATAGGGAGAGAGCACATCTCTGCAAACGACACCCCCGGCTGACATCACCGCTGCCAAATTGGGCAAGAGCGGGAGGCTGGGGGCAGGCGGTTCTCACAATTAGACTGCATGCCTGGTAATTATCGCTTCCTGGGACATCTGCTCTTTCTTCTGTTTTAGTGGAACTTTTAAATGACATCCGTGGGTTTCTTCTTCCACCTAAGGGTGTCTGCGTGTACGATAAAAGCAAGCCAAGGTCTGAGATGGGAGCCAGGGGCCACGGGAACTAGAGCACGGTTCATACGGCAGAATCTGAGATAACACGCAGGGCTCGTTTTCAGGGCATACACAGGCTGTATAATATGTCGCATATTATACAGTGTATACAGAGTATGCATACAAGCACAAACACTGTGTACTTATATATACAGTGGATTGTATATATATACACGTGGAGGCAATCTGATGCTTTTTTCACCTTGATTTTCAGTAAAAAACTGAAAGGTAAAGCAATCTCAGAATGTTTTCTTTCTTATTTCACAAGCGTGTTTACAGCTGTATTGCTTCAAAACTGAAGATGAGGGGGCAAAGGGCAGAAACCTGCATTGTGGCAAATTCAGCAGAGTGTTAAGTATAGACCCTCCACGGCTGTGAATTCTGCATGAACGCTTAGTTCTAGATGCTCATCCAACACCTGGGCTTTTGCAGAGAGCTGCGCATACTTACTTGACAATTCCCTGCCTCCAAAGGAAAGCAAGTTAAAACACAATACAAGCATTAAAGGCTTCTTTCCAGGCATCTATAAACAGGCTTCGTAACATCAGACGTGAGAGGGACTGCCAACAATTTCAACCACAGCCAAACCCTGGAGGTTTAGTATTTTTCAGTGGATCTAAATCCTTCCAGATTCAGATTCCTTTGGAAATGTGACTCTGAAAAGCTTTGCTGAGGTGGGAAAGAGCAGAGCGTGTGAGAACATTCACTCACTTTTCAGTCCAATAAACTCTTTATAGTTGGTTGTTCGCAGCTGGCACACCGGATGGAGAGCGAGGAAGGCTGTGAGCATGGCTGGGAATCTGCAGGGAGGTGTAGGGCTGGGAAGGCGATGGGGCGGGGTCGAAGGTGGGAGGAGCAGAGACAAGAAGGGGTCTCACAGGGCAAGTGGGGCTGTGAAGAGTCTCTGGGAAACAAAGCAGAAAGTTTCCATTGGGAAAAAATTTAAGGAGGGAACCTGGCCAAGAGAGCAAGCAAACTGGATAATCAGGAGAGAGGAGGAAGATCAGGCCTGTGCTTGGAGAGGGTACAAGGAAAAGAAGGTTGAGGTGGGAACCTCAATGAGGGGCCTGCAAGCTCAAGCTTGTGATTCGGTGTTAAGTAATGAGGCAGCCCCCTTCCTGCCCAGTGCTAGGGGGGCGGCTGCTGGAGACCCACCCCACACCCATGAGTCACCACTCCAGGCCCTGTGTTCCCTGTAGACACAGAAGGACTATGACAGCTCAGTCCTACCTGTAATCCCAGAGCCCAGAAGCTCAGCTGTGGAAGAGAAAGCTTAGACTTACTTGAAGATGTGTGGAGTGTTACCATGACACGGGCTGTCATCCTACGACAGGCCCCAAGGGTGGCCTGTGCTCAGGCATTCACCTCCCTGCCCACTGCCCCACACTGGGGTGCTGGGCTGGCAGAGTGAGGGGTAGAACAGAGCACGTGATGACCTGAGATGTACGGGTGAGCGTTCAATGCCAAGGCTCTTAGGGCAGCTTCTGAAATGACTGAGGAGGTTATGGAAGTCAGTCACAACCCAAGAGGAGTGAAATGTGAGAGCCGACTTGGGGGAAGGCTCAGAGAACCGGTAAGAAACAATCATTCCAAGCAGCTTCTATAAAGAGAGGTGTGGGTGTGGAGAAACTCAGCTACGTTTAGCCAAGAAATGCACATTTGGAAATGTTTTTAGCGCTGTTAGTCCGACGATGTTCAAAGTGTCCTTGGAGGAAGCGTGGCTTTCTTCAGATTCCAAGATGTGTTATTAAAATGCTCTTAAGAGTTTTCAAAATGTCTTGGGAAACCCAGTGACCCTGGATCCTGGTTTCAGGTGGAAACAGGATGATTTGAGCACTGGTTTAGGACTGTCCTCTAGAAAGATCTGTCTCCCCTATGAATGGGCTTCAGGGATTCAGTGACACCCCTGGCATTCATGTCAAATTGTGTGTGCATGTGTACATTTTTCTAGGGAAAAGAGGTATGCTTTAATCATATCATATTTTCAAAGATGTCTGTAGTATGAGAGAGACAGGTTGAGACTGAGAGAGGGATTAATTAAGAACCACTGCTCTAGGATAGGTCCAGGTTTAGGAAAAGTCTCCAAAGCCATGAGAACTATTTTCAAAACAAAAGGAACTGGATTCTGTCAAATGTAGATCTTTCCATAAGATCACATGGAAAACTCAAATGACCTTTTTGGCCAATCCAATATTTATTTGTCTTCCAGAACAGTCTGTAGAGCTGCTCAGTGAAGAAGTGGAGCTGAAAGAAGGGGATCAGGCAGAACTATGGGCAACCCTGAGAGGAGCGTTCCATCTTGAAAATGCTCTTAACTGAGGCCTACAACACGGTCCCTTTTAACAAAATAGAGGTACAGTTCCGGACTCAGCTGTTTTAGGTGAGCAGTCTACTATATGGGTGAAAAGTTGAGGGCATAAAGAAACGGAGCAGAGGGAAGCACAAGTAAAGGCGAACAGACTATCACAGAGGCCAGAGCAACAACTCGAGAGAGGGATGGTGAAGGCGCAGACTAAAGCAGTGGTTGTAGAGAAGGAAACAAATGAATAGTTAAATACAGATGACGCAGACTTCAAGGACATTGCAATTGACGAGCTCTAGGGGATGAAGGAGGAAGGGCAGTTCAGGTGGAACAACAGTTTTCTGCGTCGGCGTCTATGTGGATGGTGGCACCACCGCCTGAGACAGGAGGAGATTTTTGAGGGAAGATGGGGAGTTCCGTTTCGGCTTGTCAAACTCTGGATGTCTGTGGGTGGGCTATTCTAGCTGGAGGTTCAACTGAGAGGTGGGACTCAGACATACAACACTAGGAATCATAGCCAATAGGTGGGATATATGAATCAGGGAGAGGGTGTAAGGTGAAAAAAGAGAAAGGCCAAAGGTGAAATCCTAGGCACCAATAGCATATGAGGGGCTGGAAGAGGAAGCAGACATGGGGCCCCGAGAAGGAACGGTTGGAGTGGTAGGAGGAGGGCCAGAAGAGATCGTTTCCAAAGGCTAAGTGTAGAAGAATATCTAAACCTGCACTGTCCAACATGGTCACCACTGGCCACACACGGCTGCTGAGTACTTGAATTGTGCCTTGTCCACATTGCAATGTACTGTAACTGCAAAATACAGACCAGGTTTTGAAGACCTAGTAAAAATAATAGTTAAAATACATATAAAATAATGAATTACTTCTATATTGATGACATGTTAAAATGGTATATTTTTTGTATTGGGTTAAAAATACATTATTAAAATTAAATTTCACCATTTCTTTTACTTTTTGTAACGTGGCTGCTAGAAAAATCACCTCTGTAGCTTATACTATATTTCTATTGAACAATGCCACTACAGAAGAAACAAGTTTGTCCTTTAAACATGACGAAGAGAGTAGATTGGAATTGGGAACTAGAGTGACCATGTCAGCAGGGACAGAAGACAGATGGGATGGCCAGATGAGGCATGGATGAGAAGGGGGAAGGGAGGGAAGGTGAGGGGGTGGGATACGTGTGTAAACTCTGTCAAAGGATTGTTTTTCTCATGAGCAGAGTTGAGTGGAATGGGAAAGACTGGAATGTGTTTCTTGGCTGAGGACATGAATCCAGTTTTGGGCAGGTGGCATAGGAGGCAGAGAGAAGACAAGAAATGATGAGAGAGCTTGGATAGTAGGAAGGTCAGGGCCCAAGCACCACCATGAATAGGAGGGACTCACTTCCTCTGAGACGAAGGAAGGAAGTGAATGGTTTTGTGGGGGGAGCATGGGAAGGACTCTGGTGAGGGCAACCAGCACCAATGTGATCTTCTAGTCAGAGGAGTGGAGGGGTAGGAGAAATACAGGGATGAAGAGCCCAGAGGACTGGAGGGGTGGCATTTAAGGAGGCAAGAGGGAAGCTGGGAGGGAGCTGAGAGAAAAATGGAGGTGTCTAGGCATTGGGTATCTTGATGAGGATGAAGGTCAGGTGTTCTGGGAATGAGAAATCTAGAGGAGAGAAGGTTAAGTCAGCGAGAGGAGCTATGGGTGATGACATAAGCCACAGTGCGGCAGGAGCTGGTGTCAGCCAGCTGACCACCAGCCGAACAGAGACAGGAAACTGATAAATGACAGGAACTGGGAGGGGGAAAGATGGCCCGGCATGATGTGAGCTTCAAAGGAGTCGATGGGGCTGTTTAGAGCACGACAGTGGCACGCTAGCACACCAATATGCTTTCCACACACCCACAAGCAGCCCAATCCTCCACGTCATACACCCATGGACATCATGTCAAGGGGCACAGATTGTGCATCCTAACAACTGCTTCTGCAAAGACCTCAGTTATCACATCTTGACCACACAATAGTAAAAAGTGGGAGGGTAAATGATCCTAGTGGCATGCATTCCCTCTAAATGGAGATCCGAGAGACATTTAAACACTTGACTAAAAGAGTTAAGACCCAACTTTGCCACTATCTTCTGAAAGAGACTCCCTCTGGGTAGAAAAGTGCTTACCCATTTGCGATGTGTTCTTTAGCTCCATATGTGAGTGGGTTTGAGTCAACAGATCCCACTGTAGGAGTATGATTTCCTAGGTGTGTTAATCTATTAAAAAATCATTTTACAGCACTTCATAGCATTCTATAACACCTCTGCATTTTTACACCCTGGTCCATTCTTTGTGATAAAAAGTGAGCAAGCTATTTTCTAATGAATGGGAGGCTCAATTCCTAAAATTACCCATTACATAGTCATTACTTTGCTTCAAGCAACACAGAAAGTCAAGAGATCTGAAAAGGGAAAACCATTTATGAAGGTAGCATTTAATTCCCTTAAGAATCACTAACAAACTTTCAGAAGAGTTACATGACTAAGAAATGGGCCTTTGAAGTGATTAATACACTCTGTACCTCCAGTTCTCTCCACCTTGTTAGAGAACAGGAAACTCGCCACCTTCCACCTGCTCAGGGCAGCTCTGCGTATAGAACTCTCACAGGATTAAGGGGTGCAGGGAAGAAGAATAATTTAGCTTGGAGAGAAATGCTCTGGAGTAGCATGGACTTTCCACCCTACACAGACACAAACACCCTCCCAGCGTGAGGTCTGAGCTTAGCTCCCAGGCAACCTGTTCGCAACTGCAGGGCTCTGTACCAAAGTTTATGCTCTTCATGGTCCCTCCACCATGGGATCAAGTGCTTTTGACAGATCTCAGTGATGTTAAGTTCAGCAGCACCTGCCAGCACGACTGTCAGTTCTTAGCAACTATTCGATACAAGCTCACAAAGCAGCTATTGGTCAGTGATGACAAAGGGCTTCTGTCAGGCCAGTGGAGCTGAGGAAAGCGCCAGGAGAGCTGGGCTGTTTATTCGTTAATATCACCATGGATGGGAGCACTGTCTCGCTTCATCATGTTCATCAGGGAAAGGGAAGTCGCTCAGTCGTTGCGACCCTCAGCGACCTCATGGACTGCAGCCTTCCAGGCTCCTCCCTCCATGGGATTTTCCAGGCAAGAGTACTGGAGTGGGGTGCCATTGCCTTCTCCGACCCATTAGTAGTCACTCTCAGTTACTCCCTTTCACCAGCGCCTGCAGTCTCTTGCTGTATTTTTTTTTTTTTTTAAGTGAAGTGGGACCACTTTCCTGGGCACTGTATTTTCAGTAGCATGTGGCTTTATATTTTTCGTTAGAATTTTTAGCAGTGAATTCAAACCATGGTCTTTATAAGTATTCTGAGATTATAAAACACCCTCTTTAATATACAAACTATTTTTGTCCCCCAAATATTTTCTTTATATATAAGACAATAGATTTTTCTATCTCCACTGGAGCATAAAACATTACCATTTTTTTCTCAATTAAATTCTGTTCTTGTACAAGAAGTGAGAAAAACTGATACTTAAATATTTAAAAAGATGAACAACCAGAGTCCTGATAAACCGTGGGCCATCACACTCTCCTTCTCACTCCTTAAAGAGCTTCAGAGCTGAGAGAGCCGAGGCCTCAAAGGCCAAGCTGCTTGTTTACAGATGAGGAAATGGACCTAATGTGGGTTGGTGACAGGTTGAAGACCAGAAGGCTAGTTTACAGCAAAGGTAGGAAGGTAACCCCCTTTTACTAGTTTTCTATTGGGCTGACCAAAAAGTTTGTTTGGGGTTTCCTGTAAAATGGAGAAAAACCTGAATGAACTTTGTGGCCAACCCAATAGTACTGAATATTGGAAGTAAATGTCATCTACCACATGAATCTAATTATGTCAGTGAATTTCTTTTACAGCTTTGATCTGAGCATAAAAATACTTTCTAAAGATAAGGCAGGCATATTTAACCAGGGGGCCCAAATCACTCATCGAAAGAGCAAAAAAGAGCTGAGGTTCTGGAGGGACCCGAGAACACAGTTCAGATTCCGCACACTGTAACTCTCCATGCAAGTGTCTGTAGGATGTACCACTTCACGTAAGAAGCAAATAAGTCATGTACATTCAGTACTTTGGGAATGAAGGCTTCGTGGGCCGAGGATGTTTTGGAGTTAACCATTGCAGCAAGCCTCAAGCAAACTTGAAATGTGGATTAACTGATTCAATAAAGCATTTTTTTTTTTTAATTGGGGCAGTTTCTCCCAGTGGACTTCTGTCCCCAAATATAGCACAAAAGGTAAGAAGAAAAACTGGGATTACCTATAGATGGGGATTTGCTTCAACTCAGGGAAATCTAAACCTTTCCATATTTTTAGACTTTGCTACTTGTGAGCATATTCTTTATTTCACTATAAATCTGCTAAGAAGCTTTGTCTGTAAAATAGGTGTGGTGGCTATAATAATATAGACTTTTATTTCAGCTCTTTTTGCCTTGGGTTATTTAAATAGATTTAAACCAAATAAAATTTAATCCCTAATGAACAAGGGATATTAAGATAGGAAATCATTTAACCAAGAGCAGTTCCATGGCCAGATGGGGCATCATTCAATTCTACATGGGTCACACCTTCCCCACAATAGTAAGACCACCCATCGGTGCTAGCAAAATGAAGGTAAAAGTGGTTTCCTGGCAAAGAACAGATTTGTAGGCCATTTGAGAACAGATTAATTTACTTAAATAAGCAGAGGAGCGGGTTAAATAAATGTGCCCATTTGTCTACTCACTGAGGACATATTTGCTCACTATGTACCATGTGCAAGGCATGGTGTGAGGCACACGTGGCCACCGTGACAGACACGGGGCTGACTCCTGAGAAACTGAGAGTCAGACAGACAACACTTACAAGTTAGTGGAACTTTTAACAATCTTGACACCATGGACTCATATACTAAGGAACTATGCATCAAAGGCAGCTATTAATTTGGGAAACAAAAAAACACAAAAACAAAACAAACCAACCCCCCTTAACATTTCTTTATATAGCCATGATGTACACTTCTCTTCATAGGATTTTCTTCTTCAGTTCATAAATCTGTTCAAATTGATTCAGAGATGATGTGAGACAGTAGAGGTAGATAAGCTTTAGGGCCTTTCTCATTCAGCCGTAAGCACAGTTTAAGAAAAAGTTTGGAAAACTCTAGTGCCAGAGTAGAATTTTGAGGTCATTTGGTGCTAGGACTTGTCAGTTCCAAGAGGAGGGGACCACCATTCAGAGAAGGCTCAGAATCTGCTTCTATAATCTTGGTTTATAAAAGCTTCTTGGTTTCCTAAGGAACATATGGCCTAGATTGGGAGTGAATATGCACCAGAGGGACTAAAAGATTAATGTAAGAGTATTCGCAGATTCCTCCTTTATAATCCCCTGCTAAGAATAGCTCTGGCACTGCCACTCAGTGTTTCCTCATGCTGAGTAGCTGAGACGGATGGGCGGCGAGGTTGCCTGGTGGGGGAAGGCAGTCTGTGGAGTGGAAAATACTCTTCTCCCTGCCCTTCACTCTGGGTGATCAGGAGAAGGATTCCACCCAGCATACAATGCCCTCCCCCTGACCCAGTAATGTATAGGGGGTGCTCACACCATCCTCTCCAGAGTGAGGTTCTAGAGGGAGGGGGAGGACAAAGACCACCCTTCAGGATCCTGATCTGTCTGTAGGTCCACAAGTGGGGGTTACTGAAAGCTAATGAGATGCTGGCAGCCAAATGTGGGTGAACATTGCAATGGGCCAGTGGTGCCCAGGGATGAGTTCCTCCCTGTCCATGGGAACTGTTGGAGGCACTACTCATTCAACCACATGAAGGGAAGCTTGTAGCATATGTGCCTGAGCACGGAAATTGCCTGACCCTCTAGATCCCTCCTAAACACTCACTGTCACACTCTCCCTGCCAAAGGGGACAACGACCCTCAGTGCCACAGAGATGGAGCTTAGGAGTAAGGGTCTCTCCACCTAATGCTGGTGTTTGCAATTGCCTAAAGGCAGAATCCTTTAACCTGAGGGCTGGAAGGGACCAGGGGTACCAACTGCTTAGAGACAGATTATGGATATAAAGACAAGATGCTGACAAAATCATAGACTGATATTTAATCCATGGGTGTCAGTGACTGGAAATCAACCTAAATCTTGTTTAGAAGTTTATCCATTTATTCAACAAATATTTATGGAGTGCTGGTACTGTTACCAATTTGGAGATCAAGCAGTATATCAGAAATTTGGTTTTCAGAGTTGACATCCTAGTTGGATGAGGGGACTTAGGAGAATCGAATTTGGCAAATAACAAAGGCTTGTGATTGTTCAACTCTTAGGGCAATCCTCAGACCTCCAACAAACATGAGTAGGATGAAAAAGCAGTGGCATTAATCCCACTTCTGACACCAATCCCAGTTCTGATTGTCTGAAGCCCTTGCCAGAAAACAGTCAGCCGCTTTCCTGGATTATTTACTGTGGTTTTAGATGCACGAGAAAAATCCAAGGGCAGCTAAATGTTGTACTGACTCTCACCAAGCCAACTCTTTTTGTAAAAGTTAGAGAGATTCCAGAACCAAAAGACAAGGAAAATGGAAACATGTGGAAGGTTTCAAATGTTGGAGAGGTAATGGTAGTGATAATAAAGTTGATAACAAACTCTGCCATCAACTAACTTTTGCTTTAAGAAATAGCCAAGATAGAGACTGATTTCAAAGTAAAAAATTTTAACTGTGAGGATTTCTACTTTAAAATATGGTTACCATCCCACTAAAGAAAAAGTCCAGAATTAGATGCCTTCACTGGGTGAATTCTACCAAACACTTAAAGAAGAATTAACACCAATCCTTCTCAGACTCCTCCAAAAAACTGAAGAGGAAAGAACACTCCCAAACTCATTTTATGAGACCAGCATTAACCTGATACCATAAACAGAAAAGGACATTACCAGAAAAGTAGAGGCCAAAATCTCTGATGAATACAGGTGTAAACATTCTCAATAAAATACTAGCAAACTGAATTCAGCAGCACATTGCTAGAATCATTCACCATGAATAATGGGATTTATCCTGGGGATGCAAGGATGGTTCAACATATGCAAGTCAAGCAATGTGTTACATCATGTTAATATAATGAAAGGAAAGAAATAAATGATCATCTCAATAGGCATGGAAAAAGCATTTTACAAAATTCAACATCCACGCATAATAAAAACTTTTAACAAATTAGGAATAGAAGGAACATATCTCAACAAAATAAAGCCCACATAAGACAGGCCCATAGCGAATATTATACTTAATGGTGAAAGGTTAAAACCTTTTCCTCTAAGATCAGGAATAAGACATGGGTGCCACTTGCACCATTCCTATTCAACATAGCTGGAAGTCTTAGCTAGAGTAATCAGGTAAGAAAAAGAAATATAAGTATCAGAACTGGATAAACTATCTCTATTTTTAGATAACATGATTTTATATATCCTGTTGCTGCTGCTGCTAAGTCGCTTCAGTCGTGTCCGACTCTGTGCAACTCCATAGACGGCAGCCCACCAGGCTTCTCCGTCCATGGGACTCTCCAGGCAAGGACACCGGAGTGGGTTGCCATTTCCTTCTCCAATGCATGAAAGTGAAAAGTGAAAGGGAAGTCGCTCAGTCGTGCCCAACTCTTAGTGACCCCATGGACTGCAGCCTACCAGGCTCCTCTGTCCATGGGATTTTCCAGGCAAGAGTACTGGAGTGGGGTGCCATTGCCTTCTCCGGATTTTATATATAGAAAATCCTAAAGATAATCATAAACCTGTTAAATCTAATCAATGATTTCAGTAAAGTTACATGATACAAATTACCAGAGAAAAATCAGTAGTGTTTCTATACACTAACGACAAACTTTCAGAGAAAGAAAAGAAATCAAGCACATTTACAAGAGCATCAAAAACAAAATACTTAGGAATAAATTTAACTATGCAGGTGAAAATCTCTACTCTGAAAACTATGAGAGACTGATAAAAGCAATTAAAGAAGAAGCAAATCAATGGAAGGTACGTCATGTTCATGCATTAGAAGAATGTTGTTAAACTGTCATTGCTACAAAAGTCATCTATAGATTTAATGCATCCCTATCAAGATTCCAGTGGCATTTCTTTTTACAAGAGGTAGAAGATACACTCCTAAAATTTGTACAAAACCACAAAAGACCCAGATTAGTGAAAGAAATCTTGAGAAAGAAAAGTAAAGTAGGAGGCATCACACTTCCTGACTTCAAAATATACTATAAATCTATAGTCATCAGAAAAAATATAGTAGCAACATAAAAGCAGACAAATAGACCAATGGAACAGAATCAAGAGACCAGATACAAACCTAACCATATACAATAAGCTAATATTTGACAAGGGAGTCAAGAGTACTTAATGGAGAAAAGACAGTTTCTTCAATAAATGGTTCTGGGATAACTGGACATTCACATGTAAAAGAATGAAACCAGACCCATAGCTTACACCACTCACAAAAATTAACTCAAAATGGATTAAAGACATTTAAAAGTAAGACCTGAATCCATGAAACTCTTAGAAGAAAACACAGAAACAAAACTCTTTGATACAAGTCTTGGTAATGATTTTTTGGATATGACATCTAAAGAACAAGCAACAAAATAAAAAATAAACAAGCAGAACTACAGTAAACTAAAAAGCTTCTGCACAATAGAAGAAATCATCAACAAAGTGAAGAGACAGTCTGTGGAATGGGAAAAATATTTGCAAACCATATATTGATAAGGAGTTAATATCCAAAATATGTTATAAAACTCACACAACTCAAAAGCAAAAAAACCCAAATAATCTAATTTAAAAATGGGCACAGGACCTGAATAGACATTTCTCCAAAGAAGATCCATGGAAGGACAATAAGTACATGAAAAGATGCTCAACACCACTAGTTGTTAGAGAAATACAAGCTAAAACCACAATGAGGTACCACCTCATGACCATTAGAATATCCATCAGCAAAAAGAGATAAATGCTGGCATGGGTGTGAAGAAAACGGAGTCCTTGTGCACTGGGAATGAAAACTGGCATAGCCACTATGGAAAAAAGTATGGAGAAGACTCAAAAAATTAAAAATAGGAATTACCAAATGATCTGGCAATTACACTTCTGGAATATTTAAAGGAAATGAAAAATACTAAACTGAAAATATAACTGTACCCCTATATTCACAGCAGCATTATTTACAGTAGCCAAGACATGGAAACAACCTAAGTGCCCATCAACGAAGGAAATGGACAAAGAAGTTATGGTACACACACACACACACACACACACACACAGTTTCTAGTTATCCATAATTTATAAATAAACTACATCAAACTGGTGCTAAGACAATTTAAGTGTTAAAAACTAACTTTTCTAATTCAGATTTTTTTTTTTTTAAGAAAAATGACCTTGCTAGTCTAAGATAAATGGACATGCTAGAAGGAAGCCCAAGGCCTTTCTGATAGAAGAAAAAATATGCTTTAGTATGGTATTTTGATTTGTAATTTGTGACTATAAGTCATACAGCGTCTGAGGTGAGGAAACAAGACTGGAGGGTTTGAGTCTCTCCTTTTAGTAAAAGGTAGAAAATGCTATAATAGGCAAGATGATGCTATAAAGATGGTGCAGAAACAGAAAGGGTTAAGTCCCACATTCTTTCATTCGTCCCTGGACAGAGCCCCAGAAGCTGCAAGCCTCAGCGCTCGTTAATAAAGGACCCTGAAAAAATACAGACTGCTGACTCAGGTGCATTGAGAAAACAATCCCTAAGCTAACTATTACATCCACTTAGAAAAATAAAAGTTAGTAAATACTTTAATGCCAATTTCCATAAGAATAATTCAATTTGTATTTATTTTTTCTTTCATCATAAATTTGGGGTTTTGTCTGAATGCAGGTTCCAACTGAATATATTAAATAAGAACCTCCATTATTACTATTCCCCATGCAGATGGTTAATTTAAGCAGTGAAGTGAGGAAAAGGTGGGGACATGGCCTCACTGAGTACCACTGGGAAGACGAATGTGTGGTCAGCATATTTGGATTTTAAAAAAAGACAGTATCCCACACATCTGGAGATACTGTTAGATCCTATCTAGAAAGTAACAAAATGCCTTTTGTGATTCACCTCTGTGGTGATCACCCAGTTACCATGGGAAGCAAAACAGGTTGCATGATAATTTTGATCTGTACTAAACACTGGATATTGATACCAAACAATTCTATAGTTTTAAGTTTCTAATTTCTTGATTTTGTCTTAATGTGAAAATAAAAATCTCTGGAGATGGGCCAAAGATGTTGAAATGTTATTGATTTTAAAAAGCTGTAATTCTCATCTCTAATGAGTCGATTCTTGTGGTAACCCTAGACAGTGATGTAAAAACTATGGCTCATCAAAACTGTTCCACTTAAATTAGGTAAAGTTTTAAGTGTCTCTAATAATTCTTGATATTGATTTGGATGTATTTACTGACTTCTTTGATTATATATATATATATACAGTTATAATATTAGGTAATAAATACCCGTACATATCCAGAAGCATTTATAAAGGGCGGTAATTGCTGTTCAATATTAAAGTGGCCTGAATTTCTCTTCGGTGATAATGATACTAGTTTCCATAAGAAAAATATTCAAGGAGAATGGGCGGGTATTTTCCGTGTGTCCTTCCGTATCTCCCGTCTACCCTTCTGTTCTGCTCTCTGCCCTCCATGGCTGCCTGCCATAGACTGCATCAAGGCACGGCCTTGCCCTTCAGGCACAGACTGCATTCAGCTAAAGAGAGGCAGCAGGAGGCCAGCAGGCGAGGAGAGAACGCTGCTGAGGCATCCATTCCCTCAACACCTCCTTTCTGGGACTCAGATTAATTACCTTCAACCCTCCCTTCAGGTCTCAGCTCCTGGAAGGTGGTCTGCTCCTGTAGCCACCTTCTCCACACCAGGGCAACAGCTTCCTGCCCTTGCCCTTCTAGTCATTATTACTGCCGAGGTGCCACACCACCTTCTTAAATCCTGCCCACATGGTTGTCCTTTCATTAAGCTCTCCCCGAATGACTTCCTTTTCAGAGTATCTCTCACTCTTGCTGAGGCCACAGATGACACAGGGAGTTCAGACCAAGTGTGAAAGATTTAGGTTATTTTTGTCACTGCCTACCAATCTTATGAAATTCTATCTAAGATACCAGAAGTCCTATATTTTTATGGTCTTTGAAGCCAACTTCAGGGAGCTTGAGCCAAGAATCAAAACCAGAAAAGAAAGATTTCTGATGTTTTAGACAAGACTATCCAACATATAACACATCAAAGACAGGGGGGAAAAAAACTTCTATTAAAGCAGAAAAAGACTTACATTTAAAATATCAATATAACTTCATGCCTTAAAAAGAGTCAGTTTTTTTTCATTTTAGGTCTACAATTTAGGTCTACAATTTAAGCAATATCCAGTCATTTGGGGGAACAAATTGATGTGCCCTTAATAGAGACCAGAGTCCCTGCTTGGGACAGGAAAACCAAAGATGAGTGTGCATTCTGAGTGCTAGATGAGACTTCTAGACTTCCCTCAGCCACGTGCCACATGTGACTGCTGAGTGGAAGGCTGACCCAACAGCTTACCAAGACTGGGGGCTGGCTAGACAGGTGTGGCGGGGCCAAGGAGGCCAGGCACCCAGTGTACCAGAGCAAAGCTGAAGTAAGGGGCCAGGATGCTCAGGGAATACCTGGAAGGGACTACGTATCAATAGGGGTAGCCTAGTATTTCTTTTGAAAGCATTTACCATTTCTCTCAGCTTTCCCACCTCTCAAAAGACTGAAACCGAAGATCATATGGCTTTTGAAAAATAGGAACTCACAAGGTTATAGAATTATACTGAAACACATAACCCAAAGCCTCCCAGCTACTTAATCTATGACTATCATAAATTTTAGGAATTAGGGATTCAGTTGCTTAAAAACTGATGGATGCATAATGTGTAGCTGCCTTCAAGGCATTGTTCTCAACATGACAGATGCTGCACTCATCTCACAGGTTCTAAGGTGGAAAGGGATGTAAACTGAATGTAGAACTGCCTGAAACACTGATAGGAGGCAAGGTAAATCCCTTGCCCTGAGTGGGTGTTCTGAGCCTAGGTCTCTTGTGATCCTTGAGTATTTATCTCCCATTAGTCTTACTCGAGTCGGACATGACTGAAGAGACTTAGCAGCAGCAGCAGTAATCTTACTGGTGCACGTTTTGGCACAGGTGTTAGAACAGGCACAGGAGGGTATTTGCAGGTACACACAGGAGGGAATGGTGAAGGGAAGGTCAAGGCCACTCCTGCCTCTTGAGTCAGAAGGGCTTGAAGTAGTCAAAGGGAGTGGTGTCAGGGCTGACAGTCCTGCATATCCCCAGGGAGAACCTGGGTGCCGCCTGGTCCCCTGGGCCCGACATCCGAGGCCCAGAGCATTTGCCTCTCTCTCATGCCAGGTGCTGGAGTCCATGGAGCCCATTTTACCCCAGGTGAGCTGTCTGCCTGATACTGTGAGGAGCTCCCCCAACCCCACGTGCCCGGTGCTACCCCCCTTCCCTGTCTCATCCTGCTTTCTCACAAATTCTCTGAATGCCTGTCTTGCCTGGCACCTCTTTCTTCTGCAGTTCAGAAACTGTCTACAGTCCTGTCTCTGAGATTCAAGCTCCCCTAAATTACTGACCAGGATTGGGGGGGACTGCTGTTCTCAGTTCTGATTAGGAGCTGATTTGTCCCCATGAAGGCTGCTAATTCAGACACTACTTACTGCTCCTTCTCCCTTGGCCCCTTCCTGGTGTGGGCCTGCTTAACTCCCAGCATGCTGTGCAGCTGGAACCCTAGAGTGGTTACAACCCCCTCTGGGAACTGATGCTGTCAAGGCTTTTTTAAGTTATCAAAGACGCTGCTATCTATAGAAAAGTCTTGACTACGCCTCTGGACCCTCTTTATACCTTAAAATTGTATTCTTCACTACATGTTTTCTTCATCACATCCTGCTATGAATCATTTGTTTTTGAAGGCGAAAGTGAAAGTTACTCAGTCGTGTCTGACTCTTTGTGACCTCATAGACTATATGGTCCATGGAATTCTCCAGGCCAGAATACTGGAGTGGGTAGCCATTCCCTTCTCCAGTGGATCTTCTGGACCTAAGAATCGAACCAGGTCTCCTGCATTGCAGGTGGATTCTTTACCAGCTGAGCTACTAGGGAAGCCCATTTGCTTTTATATGCCAGTCAGAGAAGGCAATGACAACCCACTCCAGTCCTCTTGCCTGGAAAATCCCATGGATGTAGGGGCATGGTAGGCTGCAGTCCATGGGGTCGCTAGGAGTCGGATACGACTGAGCGACTTCACTTTCACTTTTCACTTTCCTGCATTGGAGAAGGAAATGGCAACCCACCCCAGTGTTCTTGCCTGGAGAATCCCAGGGACAAAGGAGCCTGGTGGGCTGCCATCTATGGGGTCACACAGAGTCGGATACCACTGAAGTGACTTAGCAGCAGCAGCAAAGTACTAAAATGGGCTTCCCTGGTGGCTCAAACAGTAAAGAATCTGCCTGCAATACGGAAGACCTGGGTTCAATCCCTGGGTTGGGAAGATCCTCCAGAGTAGGGCATGGCAACCCACTCCAGTATTCTGGCCTGAGAATCCCACAGACAGAGGAGCCTGGCGGGCTGCAGTCCAGGGGGTCGCAAAGAGTTGGATACGACTGAGCGACTAAGCACAGCACAGCATTAAGTACTAAACTGCCTACCCCTGTATCTCACAACACCATGAAGCATTTTTTATCGTTGGTATTAAAAAAAAAGTTAATTCTATGTATGCTAATCTACGACAATCTTATGTGATGAAGAAAATAAGGCAGCTTCAAAATTCTGGATTTTAAGACTCAAAATTTTTAGGGTCCTCTCTACCTTTACCTGGAGAAGGCAATGGCATCCCACTCCAGTTCTCTTGCCTAGAGAATCCCATGGACGGAGGAGCCTGGTAGGCTACAGTCCATGGGGTCGCTAAGAGTCAGACATGACTGAGCGACTTCACTTTCACTTTTCACTTTCATGCATTGGATAAAGAAATGGCAACCCACTCCAGTATTCTTGCCTGGAGAATCCCAGGGACAAAGGAGCCTGGTGGGCTGCCGTCTATGGGGTTGCACAGAGTCGGACACAACTGATGCAACTTAGCAGCAGCAGCAGCTACCTTTACCTTTCTTGCCATGCTTAGTCACTCAGTCATGTCCAACTCTTTGCCACCCTTTGGACTGTAGCCTGCCAGACTCCTCTTTCCATGGGATTTTTCAGGCAAGAATACTGGAGTGGGCTGCCGTTTCCTTCTCCAGGGGATCTTCCCGACCCAGGGGTCGAACCTGCATCTCCTGTGTCTCCTGCACTGCAGGTGGATTCTTTACCCACTGAGCCAACTTTCTTATGGCTTCCTAAACTGGGCAGGTATGAGATTTTTATAGACCTGCCCAAAGAGACAGCAAGACCAAAAGAGGTTCAGGTGAACCTCACTATAGGTTAGAAACTAGCTAGAGTGTTTGGATTTAGGAATGTGATTAGATTTCTATGTCTTAGTGGCCAGTCCAAATCTCAGCATGATGAATCACTAGGCTGTAGCAATCAGCCAGAAGCAACTTTGAAATAATAGCCAAGTCAACTCATTTCATAATGTTATATGTGAAACTGGAGAAGTTGGGTAATGCTTATTTTTTTTTAAGCATGCATAATTTAGGCCAAATGTTTTTTAGAGTGGATTATTTAGATGTCGGGGGAAGGGCTTCCCTGGCGGCTCAGATGGTAAAGAATCTGCCTGAAGTGCAGGAGACCAGGGTTCATCCCTGGGTTGGGAAGATCCCCTGGAAGAGGGTATGGCAACCCATTCCAGTATTCTTGCCTGGAGAATCCCCAGGTCAAGGAGCCTGGTGGGCTATAGTCCATGGGGTTGCAAAGAACTGGACATGACTGTAGGTGGGAGGCTTATTCATGTAGTATGTGCTTATGAACTTTAAAATTTTTTCTTTATTCTTAGAATTAGGTCCTTTAAAAACATTTCCTCTTTGTGGCCACTAAAAAACCATGTTGCAAGCAAAATAAATGATAATTTACAGATTATTGCAGAAAAATCTCTAAAGTTTTTAATCAAAAGAGAACTCTGACCCCCCCTAGTAACATTTAACAAAGATGCTAGGGAAGAATTAGGAATTTTTTGCATCAGTTCAATCTTCTTGCCTGTAGCACACCCACCATTTATCAGGCTTATTTTAACATCTGGCACTGGACTGAAGCAGGAGGGGAAATGCTATTTTATTTCTTTGTATTTAAATTTCCACCTAATAGTAAAAGGTAATAGAACAGGTTTATTAAATATCTATTACTATTCAGAAAGCCATGAAAGTGAAAGTGTTATTTGCTCAGTTGTGCCCAACTTTTTGTGATCCCATGGACTGCAGCCCACCAGGCTCCTCTGTTCATGGGATTTTACAGGCAAGGATACTGGAGTGATTTGCCATTTCCTTCTCTAGGGGATCTTCCCGACTCAGGGATCAAGCCCGGGTCTCCTGCAATGCAGGCAGATTCTTTACTGACTGAGCTACCAGGGAAGCCATACTAAATGCAAAACAATTTGAATCCTATTAATAATACATCATGGGACCAGGGTACTTGTGAACACTGAACCTATGTCAATGGAAAGAGCCCACACAGAATTCTTAAACATCTTTGAGATCCATGAAATTCTGTTTACATGCTAGAGTTTTTATTCACTCTTTATCCTCCTTAGTATGAATATGGCAGATTAAGTAACTGTAGTTATTATGAACTTTTTAAAAAAAGAAATGCTAAAGTGTTTTACCAAGACTTACATCAGAAAGGCCCAAAATAAAAACAGAAACTCTCATTCTACACAGAGGATCCATAGCAACCAAATCACTTTGGCTAGGCCTGGAATGATCAAACAAGCCTGAACAAATCTGGGCGGGTGAAGACACAGTAAGAGAAGGCACACCAAGTAGAATGGTGTAGTGCAGAGACTCTGGCAGAATGGAAGATTATTTTTCACAGCCCACAAGTATTCCTCCAGGACTTTAGAAGCCTGCTTTCCCTTCTACCTCTCAAGTCAGTATGCTGCCCGCCATCAGCCATCACAGTCGCATTCAAGGTAAGTTTGGGCTGTCCTGACAACCTCTCTAGGCAAAGGGAAGCCTGGTAGTCTCATCAAATCTCACGTCTCATCAAGTCATTTCCCATAAACAGCTTCTGCAAACTGTAACCCACCCTCCCCGCATATTGAAGGCTGTGGGAAACTTCCCTCAGCTCAAGCCTGTGTACAGGTGAAGACTGTGCATACACATAAATAAAGACGGGCTTAAGTAGCAACTTTGGGGGCAAAGAAAAAACACTCTGGTTTCAATGAGTTTCTTGTCATCAGGCGTCGTAAGTGCAAGCGGACCTGGAGACAGCATACCTTTCCTCCACGGAAACTTCTTTCATTTGCTGGTGCGGTTTGGTGCCTTCCATTTCCCTGATGCTCACAGCATAGACCTTGGTGGTATAATCAATAGCCTTTTCTCTAGCGACGTCACTGTCATAGCCTCAAACGACAGAAAGACACGGGAGGAGAGTTGGCTTGCGATGGTGCAGGAGGGGGTGGAGGAAGGCAGGGTAGGCACGCGGCACTGAGCTCACCTCCGTCCTCCTCCGCATCGGTGTCCGACTCCTCACTGTCCACCAACTTGCTCTCCTGGGTCCCCACAAACTCCCGCGTCCAGATCATCAGGGCCGTGTCAGCGCCGCCCACGGTGAGCAGCACTGAGTCGTTGTGCAGCCATCTCACGTTGGTGACGTGGGCGCTGTGCCCCACGTACTTCTTAAATCTCGCATGCTGGCCCTGCGGTGTCAGAAAACAGCCATGACCCCACTCGGACTCGGAGTCTCATTATTCTAGTTTCTGGACTATTTCATCCATGTTATTGTCTAGAGAGGCTTCTACAGGATACAAAGGAAACAGTTCACATGAGGAGTAATTTCCCTACATTTTTCCAGAGTGTAAACTCCATGAGGGCAGGGACTAGCTCTCTTTCTTCCCTAAAACATTTCCTGCCTCACTGTAAGTTCTCAACAAATAGTCTGTGAGGAAATGAATGAAATGTAAACTATAGAACCTATTTCTAGACACCTGACAAAGTAGCCTAAGAAAGGATAAAGAGCTTGTTTCTGCCTCTCTCAGTTGTCAGACGTCTGTTCTCCACAGGTATCTAGTGTAAACCCCTGATGGTGAGTCTGGCTGACATTTGAGATCAAGTGTCTCCCGGGTCATCCCCCTCAGCGCCTTTTTTACCACAGTCCAGGTTGTGACAGACGAGCAAGGGCCTTCTTATGATCCTGGGGCAGCAAGGAAGATTTAAAAGCAAAGCAACAGTTTCTGTCATGGACACCGGAAACAATTTCTAACACTAGAAACACTCAAGTAAATTGATGTTAAAATAAAGTGAGCTCAAAGAGAAAGGAAAAAACAAACAACAAAACTCCCAAAAATAAAGAACACAAACTGAAAAAATACAATAAACAGGTTGACAAGTCACCTTAAAAAAAAAACCACACACACAAAAAACCAAAGTAAGCTCCTTTTAAACAAATATAACCTCCCAAAAAAGTTCCACAACTAAACAACCTTCAGCTTATATCTGAAAAAGTAGAATAAAATTAAATCCATATATATTGAACTTATTACAATAGGTCAAACTTTTAAAAAGCCAAACATAACCAAATAAATAGAACCCAATTTATTAGTCTCTATTGAAAGCTCTTCAGAGTGGCAACCAAGCCACACCACCCTGAGAGTGAGGTGGGGAAGGCTGAGAGTGCAGTGAGAGCAGCTGTTCACGTCCGGGGAGTCCTGACAAGCAGTGAGAAGCCCAGGCTGGCACCAGAGACCAGCTTCCATTTTCAGGGCATGAGCCACAGCCTGGCAAAAATAGCTTCTGTGGGAGCACCGAGAGAGGGAGAGACTTTCCATCCTCTCAGCGACTCGCAGGGAATACCTTATGCGACGTGGGAAGCTGCATGAACTTTTTGAGGTCATGCAAGGGGCATCGGCGTCTCGGATGAAAACTTTATTCAGTCGTCGACAAGAGGCTTCCAGAGAGTTTTGGACGGACGTGCTGGGAAACCTGAAACCAGCGCAGACGCATGGCAGGAAGACACGGGCAGGGCAGGACAGTACGTGACTTTGAAATACTCATGGTCAAGGTCACTGTGTATTTGGCTGACCCCTACCTGGCAGCTGAGTGGAAGTGCCCACCCCTCAGCAGAGTACGGAGTCTAGACAGACTAGGAAGCAAGCAGGCAGGCAGCATTTCTAGGAAGCTCTCCAGAGCTACTATTTGCTAGAGAACAGGCAGAGCAAAGAAAGGGTTTCTAAGGAAACCACTGTGTGACCGTGTGAAATCCAGAAGGCATGGGAACAGAGAGGACGGTCAGAGTGGGACAGCCACTTGTCCTGCTGGTCTTCCTGCTGGAAGCGGGAAGTGACCCATTTTGATCCACTACAAATGCAAGTTGGTCTCTTGAGGAGCAGAGAAAGTGAAAGAGCTTGAGAAATCCCTCTCTCTACTCCTGCATCTAGATAGAGGAATTCAAACGGAAAGATATAATGGAAAAAAACACTCTAAAATGATCAGAATTAGGCTGCAGGGGAAAAGAAAGTGACACAGAGCAGAAAGAGAAAAAGGAAAAAGTTCTAAGTCATTGAAGTTGTTTAACAAAGCTGAGATTATTCCAGTAGAGATGATTCAAGGTTCTCAGAATAGGAAACCAGGTCCCTGCTCCACAGAACAATGGAAATTTGCAGTTACCAGAAGGTTCCAGGAAGCCAGCTGCTCCCCCAGGAGCAGGGTGTTTGGCGGTTCCCTGAGGCCCTATGGGTGGAGTCTCCTGGAGGTCTGGCACAGCTGGGTCAGATGAGCTGTCCTTTTGGGTCATCATGCCAAACTATGCACTTTTGTAACACCCATCAGGACTCAAAACCACAATCTTCCTCTTCCAGTGAGTCATGAAAGAATAAAGAATCTGAAATATGTCTCCAGAGTGCTTGTTGTTAACAGCTTTTAAGAGGAAATTCATGAGAATCTGATGAAAGCTATGTACCCTTTCCCCATATTTACAACATTTTACATATAGTTTCTCTGTCTGTAAAATTCTACATACAAGATTCCTCTTCGATGAATCTTTCTCTAGAGTCTTTGACATTATGAGAAGGACACTTAACAACTTGATGGTGGATTTTTTAAAAAAGTAAAAATTTCATTTTAAAAATGTAAGCAATGTGGTGGTATTTTAGCCTGTTTGATAGAATGAAGGGGAACAGCTTTGGAAAGGAAAGGAGGTTATGGGAAGCAAATGGATGGTGCTAAAGGACAGCATCAGTTTTTCTGGGATGTGGTTTAAGGTACTGGACAAATGGGTGGGCTCTGACAAAGCAGAGTCTATTTTATGCACTCTACTTTGGAAACAAATGTGGAAACAATATGATTGTCAGGGGACTAGTGCCCACATCAAGATTTTAAATTGTCAAAGTGCCTATGTAAGACATGGATAGAAAAAATGCCTAGAAGAGAGACCTAGTAACTCAAAGGAAAGGATAATAAGGAAAAGGGTTAAGAAGAAGACATGATATTAGAGTCTAACAAGTGGAACTTGAATTTTGGACAGAGAGCTGTGTGATGATAATATGGTCTTGTAGGCATCACCAAGACTTGATGATGTAGAACTCAGTACGAGAACACTGCAACAGCATGGTGTCTTAGTTTGGTAGTTCAGTTCAGTTCAGTTCAGTTCAGTCGCTTGTCGTGTCCGACTCTTTGAGACTCCATGAACCGCAGCACGCCAGGCCTCCCTGTCCATCACCAACTCCTGGAGTTTACTCAGACTCATGTCCATTGAGTCGGTGATGCCGTCAAGCCATCTCATCCTCTGTTGTCCCCTTCTCCTCCTGCCCTCAATCTTTCCGAGCATCAGGGTCTCTTCAAATGAGTCAGCTCTTCGCATCAGGTGGCCAAAGTACTGATGTTTCAGCTTCAACATCATTCCTTCCAACGAACACCCACGACTGATCTCCTTTAGGATGGACTGGTTGGATCTCCTTGCAGTCCAGGGGACTCCAGAGAGTCTTCTCCAACACCACAGTTCAAAAGCATCAATTCTTTGGTGCTCAGCTTTCTTTATAGTCCAACTCTCACATTTATACATGACCACTGGAAAAACCATAGCCTTGAACTAGACAGACCTTTGTTGGCAAAGTAATGTCTCTGCTTTTTAATATGCTGTCTAGGTTGGTCATAATTTTCTTTCCAAGGAGTAAGTGTCTTTTAATTTCATGGTTGCAATCACCATCTGCAGTGATTTTGGAGTCCAGAAAATAAAGTCAGCCACTGTTTCCACAGTTTCCCCATCTATCTGCCATGAAGTGATGGGACTGGATGCAATGATCTTAGTTTGGTAGGGTTGCCATAAAAAATGCCACATGTTGGGTGGCTAACACAGCAGAATTTTATTCCACACAGTTCTGCAGGCAGGGAAGTTTAAGACCAATGTGCCAGCCAATTTGACTCCTGGTGTGGGCTCTCACCCTGGCTTGTGGACCCCTTATATGAGTCAGGTAACTTTCTATCTAGCCTTTCCTCCTCAGAGTGTGTGTGCATGGGGAAAGTGAGTGAGCTCATTGATGTCTCTTCTTATAAGGACACTAATTTTATCAGATCAGAGACCCACATTTATGACTTCATTTAACCTTAATTATTTCTGTAAATGCCCTCTCTACATATCCAGTCACATTGGATGTTAGGGATTTAACATAGGAAGTTTAGTGGGGACAAAAACATTCAGTCTGTAACAGATGAAGTGTGGCCAACACACCCAGAGCATTGGAGGAGTGTGACTATACATCTAGAAATGTTCTCCAGCTTGGGTCCATGAATTTGGGAAGGAAAGAGTACCAGGAAAATCAGATGAAAAAAAGAAAAAAAAAAAGAGAGAAGTGATACTATCAAAGTGGTTTATATTTGACTGGTTTTCAAATGCTTTTAAATTATGAAACTTCTTCAATCAAATCTTACACAGTAGAACTCAAGAATAAAAAGATAAATAATTCAATTTAAAATAGTGGACAGAAGATTTATACAAACACTTCACAAATGGCCAATAAGCAAATGAAAAATGCTTAGCATGATTAGTCACCAGGGAAACATAAGTTACAAACACAGTAAGATCACACTATCTGCTCCTCAAGACAGCTAACCTTTATAAGTCTGACAACGTCAAATTGGCAACTAGAAACCTAACATTTTTGGTGAGAACATAAAATGATACAATCGTTTTGGAAAAAGATCTGGCAGTTTCTTAAAAAGATAAATACACATTTTCCCCAATAACACAGAAATCCCACTCCCACACATTTACTTAAGAAAAAAAAATATGTCCACATAGATTTGTCCAAAAATGTTCACTGCAACTTCATTATAACCAAACACAGGAGAAGCATGTGTCTACTGATGGCTGGGTGGATAAACAAACTTTGCTATATCACACAATGGAATTCTACTCAGCTATAAAGAGGAAAGGACAGGATTATTGAGAGTCGGACATGACTTAGCGACTAAAACAACAACATTGTTACACACAACATGAAGAAATCTCAGAAACATTACCTGAGTGAAAGACCCCAGAAATAAAACGGTTCCTAACTGATCATTTAATTTATATGAAGTTCTGAAACAGGGAAAGCTAATCTATGGTAACAAAAACAAAAACAACACTGGAATAGTTTTTTCATCTGAGAGTGGAGTGGGGGTGGAGAATGCCCCAGAAGTTAGCATGGGGGGACTTCCTGGGATAATGATACTGTTCTATATTTTGATAGGTGTTTGGATTAAAAGATGCTTGCTCCTTGGAAGAAAAGTTATGGCCAACCTAAACAGCATATTGAAAAGCAGAGACATTACTTTGCCAACAAAGGTCCATCTAGTCAAAGATATGGTTTTTCCAGTAGTCATGTATGGATGCGAGAGTTGGACTATAAAGAAAGCTGAGAGCCGAAGAATTGATGCTTTTGAACTGTGGTATTGGAGAAGACTCTTGAGAGTCCCTTGGACTGCAAGGGGCTCCAACCAGTCCATCCTAAAGGAAATCAGTCCTGAATATTCATTGGAAGGACTGATGTTGCAGCTGAAACTCCAATACTTTGGCCACCTGATGCGAAGAACTGACTCATCTGAAAAGACCCTGATGCTGGGAAAGACTTAAGGTGGGAGGAGAAGGGGACAACAGAGGATGAGATGGTTGGATGGCATCACCGACTCAATGGACATGAGTTTGAGTAAACTCCGGGAGTTGGTGATGGACAGGGAGGCCAGGCGTGCTGCAGTCCATGGGGTCACAAAGAGTAGGACACAACTGAGCGAATGAACTGACTGACTGACTTGGATAATTCAGGTGTAAGTGTTTGTCAAAGTTCATCAAAAGGAACCTTAAAATTGGTGCATCTCAACTATACATAAAATTTACTTAAAAAAAAAATGAACTCTAGGTAATGACATGTAAATTGAAACAATTAGGGGTAAGTATCCTGATGTCAACAATTTACTTCAAATCACAAAATCTAAGTGGTGGGTTTCTAGGAGTTCACTCTATTATTCTTTCAGCTTTCCTGTATGCTTGAAAATTTTCACAACAATATCTTGGGGAAAATCTTACATAGAAGCTCAGTGTACAAAAGGCAAAAACAGAGTGTCTCTGGAGAAGGAGGGGAACCCCAGCGCCCCTCCAGTTGCCCCCCTACCCTTGTTTCCTGGGGTTGTCCCTAAGGAGCCTTCTGGAACTCCAGGAGTTGGAGGAACACACCTCAAAATTACTGCAGGAGACAGCCTTCCTGGTCACACTAGGGATGTGGGTGATGAGCTCCCAAGATGAACAATAAATCTGGCTCAGGAGCACGATGCAATAGTATCGTGAGGATTTCAGGTATCTAAACACCTGCCCAGACCTCAGTCCACTAAAACCAGGGCAGCACTAACTTGACTTGTCCTGCTGGCAGTCTCATTTCAAAAAATGTAGAAGTAGCAAGGAAAACTGCTACACAGAACTGGACTCTTATCAAATAGAAAGGGCTGGTAGGTGGTAGTAACATAAATCACTGGGAGAAGGCTACCAAGTGGCTTCTCGATGGTCAATGAAAGGAGCACAGGGTATAATCAAAAGTGTATATTAGAAAAGGCTCCCCAAAATGATAATCTGAGGAGACATTAACAAATGAAGAAGGAAAGAAGGCATCTAAAGAAACCAAAGTGGCTGAAGAGGGAGTTGATGTATTCAGGTTTTAAATGTACAAGTAACAGAAGCAGGAGCAAATAACCAGGGATGAACACAAAAATATTCTACAGACAACTTTAGTACAGTTTCAAGAATGAAAAAATGAAAAGCTAAGATATCTGGAAAGGATTTTAAAGATATATTTAGGGCTAGAAGAAAAAGAGAAAAGTTAGGAACACTGCTTACATCAGATGGCTTAATATGAACAGGGAGCAGATTTAATGATCACCTCTATTAAAGGGGATGCTTCCCAAACCAGAGAGGTCCAAACAGAGCTCATGTCCTTGAGCACAGACACCTTCAAATGTAATTACAGAAATAAGGTCAGTAATGGTTGAGAGTTTGGAAGCCAGGAGAAGTGGCATCCAAAAAAAAAGTTCCCAGATCCAAAAGGGAAAACACGTAGACTCTGGCACATACTGACTCATGAGTTGATGCAATCCCTGGAAGATTCTAGGGTGAATTATTACACAGAAGGTTGATAAGCACTTGGAAAAGTAATGATGACTAGGCAACAACAGGGGTTCACAGTGAACTAACTGCATATCTTTTATTGGTTGGTTTGTTTAGGAGCGATTAAAAATACCAATAATCTGGCTTTCAGCAAGATATTTGCTAAGTTTTAATGATATCTTATCAGACTAGAGATAGAAATATGAGCTCCATGATGGCATGGTCAGTTCAGTTCAGTTCAGTTGCTCAGTCGTGTCCGACTCTTTGCGACCCCATGAATCTCAGCACGCCAGGCCTCCCTGTCCATCACCAACTCCATGGTCAGACAGATTTAAATGCCTGTTACTAGGCATCACTGACTCGATGGACATGAGTTTGAGTGAACTCTGGGAGTTGGTGATGCATGGGGAGGCCTGGCGTGCTGCAGTCCATGGGGTCGCAAAGAGTCGGACATGACTGAGCAACTGAACTGAACTGAATATGTGTGTATTAAGTAACAGAATGCCAAATTGAATGGGGGCTCTTGGTGGTGCTATTTGGTTGTTCTAGTCTTTTTTTTTTCTTCTATGATTTGTAACTCACACTCATGAAATCAGAGAATAGTGTGATGCTGAAAGGGAAAGTAAATACTTTGGAACGGTATTTCAAAGATGTTGATAGGTTGAAACATAAACAAGATATGTTTGGGTGGGAAAATAAACAAAATAAATCTTATTTGGTACAAATACAAAGCTGTGTACTCAGATTTTAGAAGATCAGTTGTGTAAGTCTAAGAGGGGGATAACCTTACCATTTTGAGGAATAATATCTATGATTCAATTGTTTGGTATGGCAGCCAAAAGAGCTGATGCCATCTTTGTTTGATTAAATACAGAAATAAAATCAAAACAAGAAGAGTCCTACTGAGATGAACCCTGAGCTGATCAGTCTGTATCTGAAGCACTTTTTTTTTTTTTAATTTTTATTTTATATTGGAGTTCAGTTGATAACAATGTTGTGTTAGTTTTAGGTTAGTACAGCCACTATGGAGAACAATATGGAGGTTCCTTAAGGAACTAAAAATAGAGCTACCATATGATTCAACAACCTCACTCCTTGGCATATATCCGAAGAAAAATATGGCTTGAAAGGATGCGTGCACCCCAGTGTTCATTGAAGCACCATTTCCAATAGCAAAGACATGGAAACAACTTAAGCGTCCATCAACAGACAATGGACAAAGAAGATGTGGCTCATATATGCAATGGCATTTTACTCAGCCATTGCAGAGAATGAAATAATGCCATTTGCAGCAACCTGGATGGACCTGAATTTGGTCCTAGAGGAGTTGCTTTGAAATGGAATTGAAATGGATGAGTCATGAGGATGAAATGAACAGAGTGGGAATACAGTCAATAATAACATAATATCTGAACCAACACAGCATAGTAAGTCAACTATACTTCAAAACAAACAAGTAAATAAACCCTTGGAAAAAGAGACCAATTTGTAGTTATCAGAAGGGAGGGGTGTGGGGGGACTAGATAAAGGCAGTCAAAAGGTACAAACTTCCAGTTAGAAGATAAATAAACATCAGGGATGCAGTATTATGCTAATTCTGCTGTATATTATAATGAAAGTTGTCAATAGAATAAATCCCAAGACTTCTCATCACAAGAAAAAACATTTCTTTTTCTGTTGTTTTGTTGCTGTTTAGATGACAGATGTTCACTAAACTTATGGTGATAATCATTTCATAAGGTATGTAAGTCAAATCATTAAGTACACCTTAAACTTATAGAGTGCTACATGTCCGTTATATCTCAATAAAACTAAAAGAAGAAACAACACAGAATTTAATGGAATTGATAAAACAGAGGAGGAGACAGCTAGACACCTTGTTACTGAAGGAACTGGATGTTTAGACCGGAGAAAATGAGACTTCAGGGGGTCAAAAACGATCTTCCCACACATGAAGGCTGTCAGAAGACTGGACTTACTCAACAACAATTCAGAAAGTAGAACTTTGGCTAAAGGAAAACAAAAATCCACTCTACCTAGCGCAAAGCATTTTAACAATGGAGTGATTTAAAAATAAATTGCACTACCTTGTGCAGTAGTAAATTCTTCATCTCTAGAAGTAGGCTAGTGAAAGTGCCAGTCCAAGCTGTAAAGAAAATTCTTACTTTGCAGTTCGTGAGATGTTGGATTTGATGTCCACTGACAGACTTTCAGGGAAGAATTCTACACCATGAGACTCTGACCCAAACTAGTATACATAAGGTCACCAAGGTTTCTATGGGCATATACAACCATGATGTAGATAACTGTGCAAATGTAAATAACTGCAGATAACAATGTTGGTTACTTATTCCTTTGACATTTAAAAATCCACTTAATACAATAGATTTGGGGTTATTATTTGAAACTAAGCAAATACATATAGTAAACATGCAATATTACCTTGACAGGATATGAGAAAAGTTTAATGAAACCAAAATCATCTCCCGTGGCTAAGAGGGAACAGTCTTTGGTGAGGCTGGCAGCATTTACATCAGTCACATCGCTGTGCACTGGCCAGATGCCCTCACAGGTGGGCCCCAGCACACAGGTCCACGTGTCCCACTCTATCTTCTCAATCTTGAAAAGAAGGAAAATTAATATATTTCGTACAACCCAGAGATCTTTTTGTTTTATTTAAAAGAAACAATTGAGGTTGAATAGTTCTAAATGATGACTTTGCGAACACCGGGTATTTTGTATGCTGCAGTGGCTAAAATTCTCAGCTGCATTTTTAAAGTGGCATATATATCGTCTCGATAAATCAACACTGCAGTCAAACTTCCATATACGCTCCCCTAGATAAAATGAACATGTCTGAATTGTGGACACCTGACAATAACAAAGGTTTTTAATTCTCACCTAGATATTTATCATTGTATGTGCCATAAGCTGGGGCTTCCCTGGTGGCTCAGACAGTAAAGAATCTGCCTGCAATGTGGGAGACCCAGGGTTGATCCCTGGGCTGGGAAGATTCCCTGCAGAAAGGAATGGCTACCCACTGCAGTATTCTTGCCTACAGAATTCCATGGACAAAGGAGCCTGGCAGGCTACAGCCCATGGGGTCGCAAAGAGTCATGAAATTAAAAGACACAAAATTGTGAAATTAAAAGTCATGACATTAAAAGAGCCATGAAATTAAAAGACCCTTGCACCTTGAAAGGAAAGCCATGACAAACCTAGACAGAACATTAAAAAGCAAAGACATCACTTTGCTGACAAGGCCCATATAGTCAAAGATATAGTTTTTCCAGTAGTCACATATGGAAGTGAGAGTTGGACCATAACAAAGGCTGAGTGTGGAAGAATTGGTGATTTTGAACTGTGGTGCTGGAGAAGACTCTTGAGATTCCCTTGGACAGTAAGGATATCAAACCAGTCAATCCTAAAGGAAATCAGTCCTGAATATTCATGTGAAGGACTGATGCTGACGCTCCAATACACTGACCACCTGACGCGAAGAACTGACTCATTAGAAAAGACCCTGATGCTGGCAAAGACTGACGGCCAAAAGAGAAGAGGGTGACAGAGGATGAGATGGTTGGATGGCATCACTGACTCAATGGACATGAGTTTGAGCTCTGGGAGATAGTGAAGGACAGGGAAGCCTGGTGTGCTGGAGTCCATGGGGTCACAAAGAGTCAGACATGACTTAGCAACTGAACAAACATCAAAATGCCATCAGGGTTTCTCAGCATCAGCTCTATTGACATTCCAGGCTAGATAATTGTGTGCGTTCAGGGGCTGTCCTGCCCGTTCAGCAGCATCCCTGTCCTTGACCCACTGGATGCCAGTAGCACCACCTCCCCAGGCTGTCCCCAGACATTGTCAAATATCCCTGGGAGAGAGGGCAAACTGACTTCAACTGAGAACCACTGAGCTATATGGATCAATGGGGCTGATCATTTAGCAAAGTATTTTAAAAAGGCACAGGACAGAACTTTTTAAAGGACTGCTTCCTTGGAGGAAAGAGCAATAAGATTCTGCAGCTAGCTTAGTATTCTTTATGCTCTAGAGAGACCATCTTAAAAACTGGAAGAGATGTTCATACTCTATTGTGTGAATATACGTTTTATCCTTTAAAACGGTTTTATCTGAAATTCATGGACAGGAAGATTCGCAATTCAAATATTTTAATTCTGACAAAATCAAGGCTTTTCTTTCCTTTTTTTAAAAAAGAAAACAATAACAGTACCACCACCACTGTGGATTAGACTTTCCCAGGGGAATATGATTTTATTTACTTTCATTCAAGACCTCTTAGTGTACCTTATCAGTACAGTTTCTATGCACAAGCACTTTGAAGCACTGTTTAAAAAGCTATAAAAACTCATTAGAGAGCTGTAGCTAAAATGAAAGACCAGATTGCTCTCTGTGGATCTGGAAGCTGCTTCGCACGTTATTAATGTACCTCACCTTCCATTTCTGTAGTTTTCTGCTTGGCACCACTGCCTGGGAGGGAAATGACAAGATGTAGCTAGGATTTGAGTCACAATGTGAGGAGGTGCTATACATATTTCAGTCACTCAAATTTCTCATTTAATATTCTGTGTTTCTTCCGGACACATGCAGGATTGGAACCAAAAAACGGCGGTTCACCCAGTGAGTTTGGGTGCTCAAGGAAGGCTGCAGACCGAGGTGACGTGACATGGTTCCCCCATAACTACCTCAGTCTTCTGAGCTGCAAGTGGAGTCTCCCCAACTCCTTAGGACATCCCCAACTGACCTTCACAGGAAGAGAAGCAGGGAACCCCCCACTCAGGTTTCAGAAATGGGCTTCTGGTCACCGACTTCCTTATAGACACGAGATTTCATTTCTGACACCCTCCTTGGGTGGCACCTTTCCTGGACTCATTATACAGGGAGGAATGGGGGTGAGCTGGTCTTGCTCACTCTATAGTCACCCCAACACAACACCCTTGGCCAGATCTGAACACCATGCTATCTGGGGGAAGCATATGTCTAACTTGTCAGAAGCTATAGAAACTGCATTTAAAATGGAGCATTAAAGAATGTGTATATATATGTGTAACGTTGAGTTATATAATATGAGTCACTTTGCTGTACAGCAGAAACTAACACAACACTGTGAATCAATTATACTTCAATAAAATAAATTTAAAAAAGAATGATCCCTGTAACCAACAAAACCCAAAACGGGTAAATAAACTTGACAGACACAAGGGTGTCTCCCATAGCACCTTGCCCCAGGCAGGTATGTCATTACCATCACTGCTTTGCAGAGGAGGTAACTGGAGCCCAATGAGAAGTGAGTCATTTAAATCCCGGCCAGTTTAGCAAGCAGAGGGTAAATCGAGCTCTAAGGAGTTGGGCTCCTGGGATACAGCTGCCTTAACTGCACCATGCTGTATTGGATGTATATAAATGGACATTTTAATAGCTGTCATAGTTAAAACTTTGCTGGGTAAGCTTTGTGTTAGTTTCACCATGACTATTTCTTTCTTTTTTGCAAAGGAAAATTTCAAAATCCTTCATACTTAATTGAGGGGCCTGACAATACTGCTAAGTAAAAGGATGAGCTACCTCTGGAGGTATTTTTTAGTCTAAAATTGCTCATCTGTCCCAAGTTGACCTCATCCTTCCTCCACCACGTGGTTCTACCGAATCTTATTTTAGTAAACTTATTTGGGGGACTAGCACTGGAAGGGAAAATACAGGTAAAGTGATGCAAAATGACGCTGCGTGGTCTAGGCTGTGGAGTGGCACTCAGACCCCTCTAGGCTGGGACCAAAGCTCCGTGGTCCTTTGACTTTCTTAGAGCCTTAATTTCCCTGTCTGTAAAATGAGACTGACAACTATCACACACCAGCCTGATTCATAGTAGGTAAACCACTCTCTGAGGGTTGGAATACAGGTATACAAAGTGCCTGGAACAGTGCACAGATATTCAGTGAAGGAATGGCATACTTCAAAATATCCCTTACTCAAGGCTATTAAAGTTTCCCCATATAAAAAAGTTAAAATAAAAGTTCATCAAAGGTAAATAAACTGGAGTTTGGGAGTGAGATTAATCGATCCATTAACAATTTCCATTAATACAGTGCCATCGTCTGTAACCACTTGGGTGTCTCCTGTACTGCACATATATTTCCTTTAGAAACAATTAAAATATTAGGAATGAACGGAAGTCCAGAAGTACATTAGAATACTGGGATAGTTCTACTGCTAGGCAACGGAAGCTAGAGCGTGGAAGCTGCCCGCCCCTCAGTGGCATACCCTCGACTCTTTCTCCTCTAAAGAAGCAATATTTCCTTTTCCTTCATCAAAGGTTACATAGTGAATAAATGAGTTAGAGTGTCTCCTGGGACTAAAAGGAGGTTCTTAGTGCTCCATCAGGCAATGACCTTTTTGGCCAACAGGGTTTACCACGTGGAAGCACTGTACAGATTGAAAGACTAAAGCAGCCAAGCCTTTAGGAAGAGATTTCAGGAGGGTGTTAGTTCATGGATTCAAAATTTTGTCTAGGATTTGATTTCAGCAATTAAAAAATGATGTATGTGGATAGAAGCATGAGGAAAATATGGGAAAAGGTAACAGCTTGCTACATTAGGATGGTCACTTGGGGACGGTTTTGTTTTGAAAAATAATTTCTCTTATTGTTGCAAAAGATATTGTTTACTATTGCAAACAGTAACCACTGAGAAAGCATGTTTCAGAATTTTAAGTTCCTAAAAAGCTTTGCACAAAATGACAGAACATGTGGAATAGGAAAAGTAATATGTAGCATTCAAATTGTTAGCTCAGTCATTGTCTTCTGGCAGAGAAAAATTAAGTAGAACACCAATTAGAGATTGCTAAGTCAGTGGCACAGTAAATCCATACCTCCTCAGAAAGTAGGAAACCAGGGTAAGCAGTCAGATTTAAGAAATGGGCAAGCCTGAAAGACACACAACTATAACTCATTTTAGTGAACAGTAATGATAGGTTTTACTTAAATGCACATAGTAAATCATGAACTATTTTTTAAAAGCTTTGTGTGTGATTGTTACCTCGGAAGGTCTTATTATATGCCGTTTGCCTCTTGGAGCTTCAAAGAAGAGTTGTTCTTTGGCACCTGAATTGACTTGCAGTAATTTTCCTGTTATGATAGAATAAAGCAGGAGACAATTAACCTCTGCATTTATCTTTTAGTGATAAAATGAACATGATTGCAACCATTTGATATTTTCTATTTTCATTCATTTTAATCAAAGTCTCATAATTTGAGTAAATATATGCTGAGTGATCCAGGATGTATGTAAAGACAATTACATGGTAGGGTAGAAACTCCAAAGCTATGATTTTTAAACATATGAACCTCATAAAACCTTACCTTGAACATCCTTCAAAAAGAGAAAAATCGAGTTGCTACTTTACTCGGCTGCACTGGCTATTTTTCCAAAGCCAGACAAAACCTAACTTATGCTCTTTTCCCCTGTTGCTTCCTAGCACAGAAATCTAGTAAAAGCAAACTACATTGGCAAGAATTATAACACCAGAAGCAAAGACCCTGTAAGAGTTCGTGTTTCAGTTCAGTTCAGTTCAGTCACTCAGTCGTGTCCGACTCTTTGCGACCACGTGAATCGCAGCACGCCAGACCTCCCTGTCCATCACCAACTCCCGGAGTTCACCCAGACTCACGTCCATCGAGTCAGTGATGCCATCCAGCCATCTCATCCTCTGTCGTCCCCTTCTCCTCCTGCCCCCAATCCCTCCCAGCGTCAGAGTCTTTTCCAATGAGTCAACTCTTGTTTACTAAGATACAAATTCCAGATTTGCCATTTAACATTTAGAAACAGGAAGACAAGGACATATAAAACAAACTGTAAATGCTCATTCCATTCTCCCCTTCCCTTTTTACTTGAAAATTTGTGAAGAAATCCAAGACTTTTCCCAAAACAAAATGTTGAGCAAAAATAGTCTTTAGGTCTGATGTAAAATCTTGGATTCATTTTGATTAATGTTGAAAACGATTAGATTTCTTAATTCTCTTCCTACCACATCAATGATTCTTTATGGCCTGAAAATTTAAATGACCCAAAAGATATACTTTTGAATATTTTTTTCAGCATTTTTTTAAACGATGGAAAATCTTAAACACATATGGAAGTAATGGTATAAAAAAACCCCTAGAGAGCCAATGTCCAGCCTCAATGGTTATTACCACATGGCTGGCCCTGTTTCAGGATCTCCACTCATTCTCTCACCCCAGATTACTTCGAAGCAAATGTCAGATATCCTAACATTTTATCTGCAAGTAATTTAGTGTGTATATATATATATATACACACACACACACACTAGCATGTCCTCCCCCCTCTTTCTTCCATAACTCTTTTATATCTGCTGCTAAGTCACTTCAATCGTGTCCGACTCTGTGCGACCCCATAGACGGCAGCCCACCAGGCTCCCCCGTCCCTGGGATTCTCCAGGCAAGAACACTGGAGTGGGTTGCCATTTCCTTCTCCAATGCATGAAAGTGAAAAGTGAAAGTGAAGTCGCTTAGTCGTGTCCAACTCTTCGTGACCCCATGGACTGCAGCCCACCAGGCTCCTCTGTCCATGGGATTTTCCAGGCAAGAGTGCTGGAGTGGGATGCCATTGCCTTCTCCATCTTTTATATCTAGTAGTCTTGAAATGTCCTTCCTGGAAAAATGCATACCAAACTAAGAACTCTGATTTATACCATGTTCTTTAATGTTTAAGTGGGTAGCACTTAGATCTGAAATCTAGCTTGGCTATCCTTCAGGAGTTGCAGGTCTGTTTCTAAGTGACTAATTAAAAACAAGGTTCTCTCATTTCATAACTGAAACCTGAATCATTTCCAGTTTGCTGGGTTATAACATGGTGACGTGGGGGATTTGCCTTTGCTGTGGGGAGCAAGTAAATTTGAAAGAGTTTTCTCTGAAATGGGCCCATTTTCCTGACTTACTAGCTGAACATACACAAAGTGAGAAAAGAAAACGAGAGTTAAATCAGCTTTGGCTATTTAGCATTTTAAGAAAATGAGTAATCGATATTTTCCCAATGAACTAGATATATCTGCAAAGTGACTTTTAGAATTCTTAAGAGTGACTGCAGATAACAAAGGATGTGGGAAAAGGAGTAAAAGACTCAATGGAAACATTCTTAGAATATACATAATTTCCTGACAATTCACTTTACACTATTGTTTCAAAGATCATACTTTCTAAAACAGACCAAAAACTATTAAAACAGCTCAGTGAAGTACCTTCTGACTGCAGGAATGTTTTTAAAAGCCACTTTGGCAAGCACCATACACCTGTGGCTACCTCCCAAGCCCACACCCCTTCCCTGAGAACTTCCCTGCACCCTGGACTGGGCCCCTGTGGTCACATCTGCACTCTGGAGGTAGACATTGACCCAGGAGTGACCACACTGGGCAATCAAATTCTCTCTCCTGGGAAACTGGAACCTTAGGCTGAATCAGCGGATGCCTTGCTGGGAGGAGGTGGATGTGGCCTTTGGGACTAGGGGTGACATTTGGGGGCGACAGAGAGTGGGCCCTGTGCAAACAAATGAGGGAAAGCCTGCCTGTGCAAAGAGGGGCCACACACAGGCACCAGACCCAGGGGAGCAGTGGAGATGGCCCCTCAGAGCAGGAGAGTAGGGGAGAGGGGCACTCCCTGGTTAGGTTCCAGGCATTTTCTGATTCATTCCTAATGCCAGTTTCTCAGGAGATGTTGCTTCCTATTCTTAGATTCTATGAAATATCCCTATCTTTCCAATAAAGTCATTCCTTATTCTCATTTTTTAATTTAAGCCAGCTTGAGTGGGTTTCTGAAACCAAGGATATGAAGAAATTTAAAAAAAAATCAATTATTGTGTTAGGAAGGTAGCATTATGGGTGTGTTTTTCTCCTCAAATTTTTGTTACTGCCGTTATTAAACTGTCTTTTTTTTTTTTAAGCATAGAGGAACTATTTAGGTCACCACTCTTTTTTTCCACTGCCTTCTACTCTGTAATATATAACCATGGAAACATTCTGAGGACGGGAGCAGAAGCAAAGGGCAAAAATTCTGTATAATCCAGGTATAATTTGCCCCTGAATAACAGTAACCCTATTCTTTTAGAATCCTCACCTTTTTTTTTTTATTCACTAGAAATGTCGACACAAACAGAATAAGAGAATTGAAAAAGACAGCTGTCCTCATCATGATGCAGCTACAGTACATCACATACTGCTGGGGCCTAGAGCTTTATAACCCACAGAGCGATTCATACACGCCACCCCACCATCTATATAACCTACAACTTACAACAATTCCACTGCTCAGGCTCATTCTCCAAAGAAGACATACAGATGGCTAACAAACACATGAAAAGATGCTCAACATCCCTCTTTATCAGAGAAATTCAAATCAAAACCACAATGAGGTACCATTTCACCCTAGTCAGAATGGCTGCTATCCAAAAGTCTACAAGCAATAAATGCTGGAGAGGGTGTGGAGAAAAGGGAATCCTCTTACACTGTTTTGGGAATGCAAACTAGTACAGCCACTATGGAGAACAGTGTGGAGATTCCTTAAAAAACTGGAAATAGAACTGCCTCATTAAGACCAGCAATCCCACTGCTGGGCATACACACTGAGGAAACCAGAATTGAAAGAGACACGTGTACCCCAGTGTTCATCGCAGCACTGTTTATAACAGCCAGGACATGGAAGCAACCTAGATATCCATCGGCAGACAAATGGATAAGAGAGCTGTGGTACATATACACAATGGAATATTACTCAGCCATTAAAAAGAATACATTTGAATCAGTTCTAATGAGGTGGATGAAACTGGAGCCTATTATACAGAGTGAAGTAAGTCAGAAAGAAAAACACCAATACAGTATACTAACGCATATATATGGAATTTAGAAAGATGGTAATGATAACCCTGTATGCGAGAGAGCAAAAGAGACACAGATATATAGAACAGTCTTTTGGACTCTGTGGGAGAGGGCGAGGGTGGGATGGTTTGGGAGAATGGCATTGAAACATGTAAATTATCACATGTGAAACAAATCGCCAGTCCAGGTTCGATGCATGATACAGGGTGCTTGGGGCTGGTGCACTGGGATGACCCAGAGGGATGGAATGGGGAGGGAGGTGGGAGGGGGTTCAGGATGGGGAACACATGTACACCCATGATGGATTCATGTCAATGTATGGCAAAAACCACTGCTGCTGCTGCTGCTAAGTCGCTTCAGTCGTGTCCGACTCTGTGCGACCCCACAGACGGAAGCCCACCAGGCTCCCCTGTTCCTGGAATTCTCCAGGCAAGAATACTGGAGGGGGTTGCCATTTCCTTCAATGCAGGAAAGTGAAAAGTGAAAGTGAAGTTGCTCAGTCGTGTCTGACTCCTAGTGACCCCATGGACTGTAGCCTACCAGGCTCCTCCATCCATGGGATTTTCCAGGCAAGAGTACTGGAGTGGGGTGCCACTGCCTTCTCAAAGTAATTAGCCTCCAATTAAAATAAATAAATTTATATTAAAAAAAGAACAATTCCAAAATTGGTGCCTAATATACCAAACATATTAGGCCATTTGCAATGAAAATGGGAATCAGATGTCCTTTTACAGCTTAAACTGTAAACGATCTCACAGTCCTGGTGTTTCTGGAAATGAACTAACATCCTCTAGAAAATACTCTTCCATGTTTTCTCTCTCTCCATATATATTTTTTCTTTCTTAGGCATTCTGTGCAGAGGTAGCTGATGTTCCTGCAAAACCCCGATGTGCTTTTTGGTTTTCCTGGGACCTGTGGTTGCCATGGACACGGAAGGCTGCGGAGGCTGACGGCTGAGCTGTTCCGCCCCTGACGAGCCAGCTGGCTCCAGCAAATGCGTTCACTATTTTTGACAAGATCAAAGGAACAAAACAGACCCCTGCTCCTAAATTCTGCTCTCTACCCTCTGCAGACCCTCCAGGCCCTGCATGAAGAGCCAGGCTGATCCTGAGGCAGCCTGGCACAGGTTGAAGGCACTGGGATATCAGGAGTAGAAGAATATTGATATGACACATGTCTCATGGCAACAAAACTGGAGTTAAACCAGGGAAGCTTCATGGGCACACTTGCTCTTGTTCTCCAGATGGTATAACTCCTCCCTAAAAATCAAAAATATTCTATTCTCCTCTCAGGCCACAGAAACCATTTGGTCTGATCCTCTTAACTGACTGAAGGGGCCACTTAGGATGAGAGGCAAAGTGGCTTTTTAAAGGCCTTGGCCTCCTTTCTCTCACTGTCCTTTCGATCACCCTGGGTGTTGGTTGGATCGCAGACCCTAGCTTTGGGCAGAATTACAGAAATAGTGAGGTTTGCCTCTCTCCCTGTGAAGTGATGGCTCTACATCCAGGGCCTTTGTGCAGACCTCCGCCTGGCCTCTCTGTGGTGGCAGCTCGTGCTTCCCGGGCACGGTCTTGTTCCTTCCACCTAGGCTTTATTCCTCTTTATATCCCTACATCTGACACAGGGCCTACAACACCTTTGAAGGATAAAAAAATAAAAACCTTGCCAGTGTCAATACAGCTGCAATGTCCCATATCATAGCCATTTAAGATAGCTACTGTCAAAAACAAACAAAACCCAGAAAATAACAACCATTGGTGAGGATGAGGAGCAGCTGAAACTCTTGTGCACTGTTGACGGGAATGTAAAATGGTATAGCTGCTGTGGAAGATAGTATGCAGGTTTCCCAAAAAATTAAAAATGGAATTTTATCCAGAAATTCCGCTTCTGGGTATATATTCAAAAGAACTGTATACCCCGATCATAGCCATATTATTCACAGTAACCAAAAACTGTAAGCAACTCAAATATCCACTGATCAATGAATGGATAAACAAAATGTGGTATGTACACATGATGGAATATTCAGCAGTTCAGTTGCTCAGTCGTGTCTGACTCTTTGTAACCCCATGCACCAGAGCACTCCAGGCTTCCTTGTCCATCACCAACTCCCGGAGCTTGCTCAAATCCATGTCCATGAGTCCATGAGTTGGTGATGCCATCCAATCTCTCATCTTCTGTCGTCCCCTTCTCCTCCTGCCCTCAATCATTCCCAGCATCAATGGAATGTTATTCAAATTAAAGAGGAAAGTAATTCTGACACACGTTACAACATGGAGGAATCTTCAGGACATTATGCTAAGTGAAATAAGCCAGTTATAAAAAGACATATACTGTATGACTCCACTTGTATGAAGTACCTAGAATAGTCAAATTAATAGAGACATGAAGTGGAATGGTGCTTGCCAGGGGCTGGGGGAAGGAGTAAGGGGAATTACTATTAAATGGGTACAGGGTTTCAATTTTATCAGATGAAAAGATGGATGAGAGGTGAGATGGCTGGTGGTGATATCTGCACAATAATGTGAATGTATTTAACACCACTGAACTAACTGTACACCCAAAATGGTTAAGACAGCAAATTTTATGTTATGTGTATTTTATCACAAGTAAAAATAATTTTAATCTCCTCAATCAAAACATATTCTTCCTATGTCCCATTTCCTCTTGGTTCTTCACTCCATAAATGTAAATAATAATTGGCTTTAACTCCCTAATGGTCATTGTAGTGGTGGGATTCACATACTGTGTCAGGTGGGGTGTGTGTGTGTGTTGGGTTCTAAATATAACTCATCACACTCTGCTCTTCATATGCATAAAGATGGCCCTCAGTGTTCTATATCTTTCTCACAACAGGGCATAGCCAGAGATGTTAGCCAGAAATCCAACAGGATGAAATCCTTGTTTTAATTTTTTTTAAAAGCAAACAATAAAGCAGAGACTATCAAAGGAGGGGTTGAGAAGCGGCTGCTGACACTCACCCCTCACCTTCTGGGCCTCACTGGTTCCTAGATGCCTCCCAGGCCTGCATACTGCCTATTTCCACACACCAGCCCAAGCCCCCAGCACTGTGTCTGCCTGGCCCCGATGTGAAAGTGAGCAGGACTTATCTGATCCCCTTTGCCCTTGATGGGACTTGGCCCTCACAATGAATGGCATGCATGCCTTCCTTGCTCTGTGTAAAACGCCTGTGGGTTGTAAATGATTAAGTCCAAATTCCAGCGCAGTACATATAGCTACAAGGAAATTCCTGCTCGGCAGAAGGGTCAGTCTACAGCCACTACTTCAACAAATGCATGAAATACACTGGCATCTCTAAAATAAGCTGTTTTTGGTTGAGACCCTCGTCATCTCTTTGTCTTGGTTTATTTCACTTGCTTTCCATCTCCAGGCTCTCTCCCCCTTCCCAAGATGGTAGGGAAAGCCCCACTCTAATCTGTCAGAGTTACCTAATGCTTACAGGATAAAGTTCAGGGTTAAACGTCCTAGCATGACCTAATAGTTTCTTTCCTTGCTGTCTTGGCCTCGCAGCATCCCCTGCCTTTCACGCCCTCAGCCACTTAGCATTACTGTTTCTTAATCCCCCTGTTCTTCCCGCCTCCACATGGTAGCACAACCTGTTCCTTCCCAGCCTGGAACGCCGATCTCAGACATCGCCATCTGTTGAGCTTCTACTCATCTTTCAAGATCCATCTCAAAGGTCACTCCTTCTATGAAGGCTCCAGGGATTCCCCTGGGAGCTCTTTCCTCAGAGATGCTGCTTTCCACTACACGGACTAAACTTCGCTGAAAGCTGGGAACCTGCCCATTATAAAATGCCTGCCCTGGACTCTTAACATCAGCCAAGTCCCTGGGGTGGGTTTTCAAAGTGATCCACCCTAGAACGCCCCAGGTGCTTACTGCTGGCTTGGCCACTCTGAGCCCCTGCTCACCACTTCCCTTGTGACCCTCTGGTCTGTGCTCTGGTGTAGTTCAGGTACCGGCCTGTTCCCGCACTCAGTGATAAACACTGCAGAGAGTAGGAATCACGTCTCACTCCCTTCTGGACCTTCCACATTTCCTGGCTTCAGACTTTGCACATGACAAGAGCTAGATCTGTGTATAAGTAAACAGATAAATCTCCATGGCATCTGTGGGCATGACCTGGAGGAGGGAGAGGATAGGTTGGGAGTTTTGAGAGAAATCAGAGAAACTCTAGGTGAGCTGAATATAGCTTCCTACCTCCATTGGAGGATGAAAATGACTTGAAATTCTTGGGCAGTTCTCTGGTAGACAGAAAATTGGTAGGAAAAGGGAAAGCATTAAGGAGGAGATGCAAGGCAAGGACATTTTATGCCAGACCCAGAGGTGAAGGTGGCTTGCTATGGTAACAGAAGGCATCATGTATCTTCAACAGTCTTAAAACTCAATGGCCAAGTTAATAATTATAGTAGTGGTAGTGATAGTAGTAATAATAATAAAAAGATGGAAAAATACTCAAAATTTTAACAACTTATTGGCCAGAGATATAGTAATACATCTTTTGTTACCCGAACATCATTGACCAGAGATGTTTCAATATTCACCTACAGGACAAACTGCCGGCCACAGGCAGTAACTTCTGCAAAAATCCCCCAGTTAATAATGTGTTAACAGCAGCTACTTCTGGGTTGTAAAATTACAGTCATTTATGTTGTAAGTTTCTCTTTAAACTGCCATTTGCTCTTAGAAACAATATATGAATGGACATGACTTTTAAAAACTGAAATTATATTTTAAAAGCCACAGCATACTTTACCTCTAGAGTCCCAGTCAATGTGTGTAATATAACTAGAAGCACCTTTACAGATGCCAACCCTTTTGCTTGTCAGGACGTTGTAAATATCCACAAAGTTATCATGGGATGCCACGGCAAGGTATTTTCCTGTATCTATGAAGAAATATGAGCGGTTAACAGCAAAGCATTTCATGTGGGAATTTACTTCCAGGAACTTAGCATTTTAAAATGGGTTAGAGGCTAAGGAAATAGTTAAAAAGAATCCACTCTTGCAACTTTTTGTCCCAACACATTTTTACAAGTTTTTGCTGTCACCTTTTGAAAATTTAATATCAGAGATCATTTCTTTTCTGTGATGGAAGGAGACCATGTCTTCGACAGTGTCAGCATTTACAACCAGGAAACTCCCATCATTCAAGCCAACTGCTAAGGCTTTCCCATCTGGGGAGAAGGCACAGCATCTTCCACCTACAAAAGAATCCACAAACAGCACTGTTACGATCCATGACTTTGCTACCAAACAAATGAAGAGGGGGGAAATGTACATATAGTCACGGACCTGTGACTGTGTCTTTAACGCTGCTGGTGCAAACTAAAACCTCATAATTTAAAACATTTCTTACCACCAAACCCAAAGACAATAATCATTAATATTAAAAATAAGTTTTCTATTTCTCTGAGGTTTATCCATTCATTTTTTCATATATGAAGACCTGGAGTTTTCAAATGACAAGTGGATTGAAGAGGGAAAAGGAATAAGGATTAATATAATTAGCATTTCTTCTCCCAAGATGTGATACTTAAGAATGAGACAAAATTTCTGGAAACTATTTTTTTATACCATGCTTTACGCACAAAATTTGCTTTGGAGCACCTTGTTGTTCTACTTTTAGTCTCTCTAATCTCTGAGCCGTGGATTGTAATGCATAATTCTAGAGGTGGAAGATTTTATTCCTGTCTCTTCTGTCATGGGAAGAATGAAGTACGGACATTCTCTCCAAAGGTGTCTGCAAAACTAACCAACACTGGGCTGAGGGGACTACATGACAAATGCTTTCTAATGCTTTGCAGGGTCATGGGAGGCACTTCTGAATGCAGAATATGGAGTATGTTAAATAGGAATCCTACTTAAGGATATGCCCCCTCCTTGGCCATGCTTTTATTGTCAAGATATTGGTGAGCACAGCCCCAGGATGGGACAGTCATGCAGCCTTGTGCTAAGACATTCCAAACAGAGTTTCCACCCCTCCCTCCCCATCCACTGTTTCCAACAGGCTGAAAAGCCACATTCACACCAGTAACTTTAAATGGGCTCATCTAAAGTCTATCTCCTTCTTTTCTTCATCCATTCACTTTGCAGTTATTTACCTACTATGAATCAGGCATTGTGCTAGTGCTGAAAGAACAGAAAGACCAGCCTGCCCTTGAGGAGAGTCACCAAGCTTAGGTCAAGCATAAAGATTTATTGCACAAACCAGGATACCCGAGAGCGAAAGGGACAGCTATTAATAATTACACCAGGACACCAGCTATAAACTGAGTTGAATGGCCATCCTATCTCAGAGGTGTTGGTAGTTGTTCTTTTGAACTCATTTTTAACCCAGTGAATAAAGTCCATTGGCTGATATTCAAGGTACTCACAGTGAGTCCTTGGTCTGTTATTTTCCCCAATGTAAATGAGTAGCCTGATCATTCACCTCTGTAGTAGATAAGAGAATGAGCTTTGGAGTCAGACTTGGGTTTGAATCCTGGCTCCACCACTTATGAAGACCCAGAAGTCGAGTGTAAAGTGCGTCCATATGGTGGAAGGAGACAGCGTCATGCAGTGGCCACAGGTGTGCCCTCTGAAGCCACACTGCTGGATCTGAATTCAGATCCATCACTTACTAGCTGTGCAACTTTGGGCAAACGACTTAAGTGCTCTGCGCCTCAGTTTCCTAATTCCTAAGGGGAAAGAATAGAGGCCTTCCTCGCCAGGTTCTCGTGAAGCCCACAGGCGAAGCGCTAGCGCAGCTGCTGGCTCAGTGGTGCCAGCCAGTGTCATCACCATCACCGTCTTGACACCTTTTCTCACTTTATCCCCCTAGACTTGTCTCCCCACGTCTATCTATAAAAATACCCAGCACAAACAGTCTAGGGGCCAGGCCCCAATCTTATCCTTTCCTGTCTTAACTTTCACAAATCCTTTGAGCCTCGGCTCTTGTTTTCCCCAGTGGGGCTGTCCCTGGCAGTGGGCCTTACCCTGAGCCTCTGTGACGCCTTGTTTGTGCCCGAGATCTTCCGTTTGTCTGTCCTCACACACTCTCCACCCTGCTCTGTGCCTGGAGCTGGCCTGCATGGACTCTACCAACAGGCTCCCTCGCCCCCTGGCTTCTGATTCGTTTGGTCGGGGGGAGCATGAGGGAGGGTACTCAGCAGGAGGCTGCAGGGAGGGTATTAGAGAAGAACGGATAGAGGGTAGGGAGGCTGGGGCATGTTCTCCCCTGGCTGCCTCCCTGCGGGGCCACAGCTTGCTGGCTGAGCCTCTGGGCTGGACGGTTACCGCCTCCTGCCAGGCTGCCATCTCACACAGCTCTCACTCTCATCTGTCCTCCTCTTGTCCTTTCAGGCCCAGGGCTGGCAGTGGTTACCAGCTACTACCAGTTGCATCGTCCTGCGCTAGCCCTGGTCATTTCCCTACACCCTGCCCGCCCCTTCATAGAGAGTCCAGTTTCGAGACTCTTCAAATTACCCAATTTAAATGGACCAGCTGTTGCTGGGACTCTGTTCAAGTCTTGTCCATCTCTGACACTAGAGATGTGACTGTTCATCCTGGGATCCCCAGTGTCTGATACAAAGAAGCTGCTCAATAAACGTTTGCTGAATTTCTACTTCTTGGTATACCTCTTGGTTCTCGTGCATATACGTATTTAATACATAGTTATCTGTTTCTTGCGGTTAACTATTATTTTTAAACCAAGTTTTCTTTTTCAGTAATAAAATCAGTTCCGCAGACTGTTAGACATAAAGATAAACACCATTCTTTACAAGCTAATGAGTTTCAACTGACTCCTACAATTCAGATGAGAAGAGGAAGGACATATTGCCCCCAGGTGGCAAATGTCTATGCAGTGCAAGGAAATAAAGAATAGAGCTGGGCACGGATGCATCAGGCCAGCCTTCTGGAACCATCCTCCACGTGATTAGTTATATCTGGAGCAACAAACACTAAATCCCCGTTGCCCAGCATATCTGGGAGCATATAATAGGCACACACAGTAAATATTAGCTGAATGAATGGGTGAATGAACCCAATACTTGTGGGTGTAAACACTTTCACAGGTGTGTAAGGTGACATACGCACCTTTTTTGAGTTTCCTCACTGCCAGCATACGGTGCTGGGAGGATAATTCCCAGATCCGGAGGGTTTTATCATCGCTCACTGTTGCACAGATGGGCAGGAGGGGGTGAGCTGCCAGGCCCCACACTTCTCCTTCCATGTGCCCCTGTGAGGAAGGAAATGGGGCAACAAAAATCAGTTCAATGCTTCTCATTGAGCCCTTCCCAAGAGAATCCCAAACAGGTTCAAATAGGAACACACACAGTTTGAGCTTCCTTGAGCCAAAATGATTGTACTGAATAAATTTTTCACTTGAACTTGAATCTAAAGCTGGGCCTACATGATACTAAAGCATTCATCTGAAAAGCAAAAGATGGATTCATGTTGCTAAGTTTTGTTTATATGATGCCAAACATCTTCTCATGTAGAAGCGTCGCAGTGAATAATGAACTGTCCTCATTTTATCCTGTGATTTGACACTGAATAAACACAGTATGTATGTATCTCCTAGGAACACAGCTTGGTCACAAAGACACAAATTACTTTCTTCCATAAAACCATATTCTAAAAGATGTAGGTACCGCTTATCTATATCAGAGGAATTGGACAGTAATATTCTTGCTAATTAATTCCATTTCAGTTCTGTGCACAGCATTAGGCAGAGCAGAACTAGAGAGATCTAAAATTTTATTTCCAGTATCCTGGGTATAACTCAGGGTCAGCATTTGTTCACAAATTTTTCTATCCAGTGATCATAGAAAACTGAAAGGGGCTTGACAAGCATTGGACCAATTCCACATGCTAATGTCTTATCACAAACACACTTAGCTGGCTTAGAATAATAACTGAGATGAAATATATTTAATGAATGAAAAATTAGGGAGAAAATGAATCTAATTCTTCTAACTTATCACTCACTAAAGCAGTGTAAAGAATAGATTAGACAAGGAACAATAAAACAGACCAGACTGTTTACTGAATTTCTGCTTTTAGTGGCTAATTATAAAAAGGCTTTGCTTAGTAAAGCAAAAAAAAGAAGACCATACACAGACTTTTGAAAGGTGTTTGTAGTTGGAATGCTTTGGGGGAACAGGTGGCTCTTCAAAGAGAAATTGGATGATCCCAGTTTGACTGGGAAGCTGTTTGAGCAAAACAGTAATTTGGCAGAAGATACAAAGTTCTCAATACTGCTGACATCCAAATATCTGAGAAGGGCGTAGATACTGTTTTTGAGTTTATTAGATTTGGAGCACCTTACATCCCCAGTTTTCCAGTTTTCTTCCCTTGGGAAGCCTCCCACACTGAAGGCTATGGTCTGAGGATGGGTCAGGTGTGAGCCCTCTCTTGTTCCCCCTAGACTGCATCTGCCTGAAGCTCTTTTACAGACCAAGTCCTTTTGTACACAGAGGACAGGGCTGTGGGGCTCTGAGACCCTTTCAAATCACTGCCTCATATATTGATTTAAAAGTTGTATTTCCTTAATCTAATGTGACTGTGTACTCTGATTCCTATATAACATAGGGATGGACAGCGAGTGAGGTGGGCAGGGAGTCTCTTGAGTGGCACCAGGAAATGAACTTGGGACCTTCCTTTCCTCCTGACCACCCTAAAGCTGATAATAACCAGCTGCAAAATTGAAAGTTGATTATATTCGAAGTATATACAATGGGGATTTTCAGAACTCACCTCCTGTCACTTCTCTCTTCCCCTAAACTAGTCTCTTAAAAAAAAAAAAAAAAAGCAATCTATTCCAAGCAATGTTGACTTGCTGAGCTACTGACACTGTAAAAGTGGTTCTGAAGTCTTCCCCCAGCAGGATGGCTGATGGTCTTAACCATATCGTCTCTACTGTTCCTTAAGTTTCCCTCAGGTCCACCTCTCAGCACAGGCCTGTCAGCCCCTTCAGCAGTCCTACTCTGTCCTGGGCAGCACACAGCACAGGGCTGGTCTTGGCAGGAGCACAACAATGATTGAACTGAACTGCTGAGTTCTACCCAGGAGGAAAAGGCAAATGATTGACTGACCAGAAGATGAAAGAGAGACGCTGAGATAAAAGGGAAAGCATGGCACATGTGTAAAGAGAGAAGAGGGTTCTCCCAGCTCCATTGCCTGCTCAGGGCCCAGGGGGCCCGGCTGAGCACTGTTTCATGCAGTCTCCACGCTGAGATGTGTGGAGAGACAAAGAAAAGGCTCTGGTACCCGACAAAGCTTGGTACGAAGCCCAGCTCTCCAGTTCTTAAGATGTGGCCGTGGGAAGTTCACTGGGCTTTAGGCCCTTCATCTATAAAACAATTACAACTGAGCAAATCTGTTGTGGAGATGAGAGAGGAATTTTGCACAATGGTATTGCCTGACACGCAGTCAAGTGCTCAATAAATGACACCCTTGGATAATTGTATTAATAGAATGATAGAAACAAATACAGGAAAGAATTGAAGAGAATGAAAAGGTGAAAAGACTTTGTTATTGAGTTTAAAACATATTTAGACAAAATTAGTTCAACTATATTACTTTTGAACATGAGAAAATGTTAGAGTTTGAATCTTAAAATGCTGTTTAAATCCATGGAATAGCACAAATCTTACACACATATTTAGCAGTATGCTGCTGCTGCTGCTACTAAGTCACTTCAGTTGTGTCCGACTCTGTGTGACCCCATAGACGGCAGCCCACAGGCTCCTCTGTCCCTGGGATTCTCCAGGCAAGAACACTGGAGTGGGGTGCCATTTCCTTCTCCAATGCATGAAAGTGAAAAGTGAAAGTGAAGTCGCTCAGTTGTGTCCGACCGTCAGCAATCCCATGGACTGCAGCCTACCAGGCTCCTCCATCCATGGGATTTTCCAGGCAAGAGTACTGGAGTGGGTTGCCATTGCCTTCTCCTATTTAGCAGTATAGCATGTAGTAAATAATTTAAAGTCTCAAACATTTGGGGATTGAAAAGAAACACTTCATTTTCAATAAAATTAAATAAATAGTCATGGCCAGAAAGGGAAAGAAAGGTAAGAGCAGCTGGAGGACAAAGATGTCACCCCTTCTCAAGGTCGCACCTCAGTTCTCAACTTGGGCTGCCTGGCACCATCAGCTACAGAGCTTCTGAGGTTTGTTTCTAACACAGAAAAAATTGTAAAACACGGATTCTTATTCAAGATAGCCAGGGTGGGGCCTGGGCACAGGCATTTTTAAAACCTGATGTGTGTGCAGACCTGCTCTCAGGTGTAGCAAGTCAGAGGGCCCCTTTCAGTGGGATTTTGGGGGTCAGCCCTAACACAGCAAGCCTGCAGGCAGGCATCAGGTGAGGGAAGGAGGCAGTTCTCCTCCATTGGACCCACAGAAGTCCCAGAGCTTAGATAAGCAGTGCAGATTCTTTCCACTCCACCTTCTGAACCCACCCCCTCGTCCCTGCCCAGGTCTCTTCCACCTCTAACTATGATCTATTCATCACCTCCAAAGACACATGTCACTCATCAGGTGACATGTGATCACTTCTTGGATCTTTAAGATACTGCTGATGCTGCGCGGGCGCAGGAGGGCCTAGAGGAGCTATCCCACGTTGAAGGTCAGGAAGGGTGGCGGTGAGGAGATACCCCTCGTCCAAGGTAAGGAGCAATGGCTGCGCTTTGCTGGAGCAGCCGTGAAGAGATACCCCACGCGCAAGGTAAGAGAAACCCAAGTAAGACGGTAGGTGTTGCAAGAGGGCATCAGAGGGCAAACACACTGAAACCATACTCACAGAAAACTAGTCAATCTAATCACACTAGGACCACAGCCTTGTCTAACTCAATGAAACTAAGCCATGCCTGTGGGGCAACCCAAGATGGGCGGGTCATGGTGGAGAGATCTGACAGAATGTGGTCCACTGGAGAAGGGAACGGCAAACCACTTCAGTATTCTTGCCTTGAGAACCCCATGAACAGTATGAAAAGGCAAAATGATAGGATACTGAAAGAGAAACTACCCAGGTGAGTAGAGGCCCAATATGCTACTGGAGATCAGTGGAGAAATAACTCCAGAAAGAATGAAGGGATGGAGCCAAAGCAAAAACAATACCCAGCTGTGGATGTGACTGGTGAGAGAAGCAAGGTCCGATGCTGTAAAGAGCAATATTGCATAGGAACCTGGAATGTCAGGTCCATGAATCAAGGCAAATTGGAAGTGCTCAAACAAGAGATGGCAAGAGTGAATGTCAACATTCTAGGAATCAGTGAACTCAAATGGACTGGAATGGGTGAATTTAACTCAGATGACCATTATATCTACTACTGCAGGCAGGAATCCCTCAGAAGAAATGGAGTAGCCATCATGGTCAACAGAAGAGTCCGAAATGCAGTACTTGGGTGCAATCTCAAAAACAACAGAATGATCTCTGTTCGTTTCCAAGGCAAACCATTCAATATCACAGTAATCCAAGTCTATGCCCCAACCAGTAATGCTGAAGAAGCTGAAGTTGAAGGGTTCTATGAAGACCTACAAGACCTTTTAGAACTAACACCCAAAAAATATGTCCTTTTCGTTATAGGAGACTGGAATGCAAAAGTAGGAAGTCAAGAAACACCTGGAGTAACAGGCAAATTTGGCCTTGGAATACAGAATGAAGCAGGGCAAAGACTAATAGAGTTTTGCCAAGAAAATGCACTGGTCATAACAAACACCCTCTTCCAACAACACAAGAGAAGACTCTATACATGGACATCACCAGATGGTCAACACTGAAATCAGATTGATTATATTCTTTGCAGCCAAAGATGGAGAAGCTCTATACAGTCAGCAAAAATAATTCTAGGAGCTGACTGTGGCTCAGACCATGAACTTCTTATTGCCAAATTCAGACTTAAATTGAAGAAAGTAGGGAAAACCACTAGACCATTCAGGTATGACCTAAATCAAATCCCTTATGATTATACAGTGGAAGTGAGAAATAGATTTAAGGGCCTAGATCTGATAGACAGAGTGCCTGATGAACTATGGAATGAGGTTCATAACATTGTACAGGAGACAGGAATCAAGACAATCCCCATGGAAAAGAAATGCAAAAGAGCAAAATGGCTGTCTGGGAGGCCTTACAAATAGCTGTGAAAAGAAGAGAAGTGAAAAGCAAAGGAGAAAAGGAAAGATATAAACATCTGAATACAGAGTTCCAAAGAATGGCAAGAAGGGATAAGAAAGTCTTCTTCAGCAATCAATGCAAAGAAATAGAGGAAAACAACAGAATGGGAAAGACTAGAGATCTCTTCAAGAAAATCAGAGATACCAAGGGAACATTTCATACAAAGATGGGCGCGTTAAAGGACAGAAATGGTATGGACCTAACAGAAGCAGAAGATATTAAGAAGAGATGGGAAGACAGAAGAACTGTACAAAAAAGATCTTCACGACCCAGATAATCACGATGGTGTGATCACTCATCTAGAGCCAGACATCCTGGAATGTGAAGTCAAGTGGACCTTAGAAAGCATCACTACAAACAAAGCTAGTGGAGGTGATGGAATTCCAGTGGAGCTATTCCAAATCCTGAAAGATGATGCTGTGAAAGTGCTGCACTCAATATGCCAGCAAATTTGGAAAACTCAGCAGTGGCCACAGGACTGGAAAAGGTCAGTTTTCATTCCAATCCCAAAGAAAGGCAATGCCAAAGAATGCTCAAACTACCACACAATTGCACTCATCTCACATGCTAGTAAAGTAATGCTCAAAATTCTCCAAGCCAGGCTTCAGCAATACGTGAACCTCCAGATGTTCAAGCTTGTTTTAGAAAAGGCAGAGGAACCAGAGATCAAATTGCCAACATCTGCTGGATCATGGAAAAAGCAAGAGAGTTCCAGAAAAACATCTATTTCTGCTTTATTGACTATGCCAAAGCCTTTGACTGTGTGGATCACAATAAACTGTGGAAAATTCTGAAAGAGATGGGAATACCAGACCACCTGACCTGCCTCTTGAGAAATTTGTATGCAGGTCAGGAAGCAACAGTTAGAGCTGCACATGGAACAACAGACTGGTTCCAAATAGGAAATGGAGTACGTCAAGGCTGTATATTGTCACCATGCTTATATAACTTGTATGCAGAGTACATCATGAGAAACGCTGGACTGGAAGAAACACAAGCTAGAATCAAGATTGCCGGGAGAAATCTCAATAACCTCAGATATGCAGATGACACCACTCTTATGGCAGAAAGTGAAGAGGAACTCAAAAGCCTCTTGATGAAAGTGAAAGTGGGGAGTGAAAAAGTTGGCTTAAAGCTCAATATTCAGAAAACGAAGATCATGGCATCTGGTCCCATCACTTCATGGCAAATAGATGGGGAAACAGTGGAAACAGTGTCAGACTTTCTTTTCTGGGCTCCAAAATCACTGCAGATGGTGACTGCAACCATGAAATTAAAAGACGCTTACTCCTTGGAAGGAAAGTTATGACCAACCTAGATAGCATATTCAAAAGCAGAGACATTACTTTGCCAACAAAGGTTCGTCTAGTCAAGGCTATGGTTTTTCCAGTGGTCATGTATGGATGTGAGAGTTGGACTGTGAAGAAGGCTGAGCACTGAAGAATTGATGCTTTTGAACTGTGGTGTTGAAGAAGACTCTTGGGAGTCCCTTGGACTGCAAGGAGATCCAACCAGTCCATTCTGAAGGAGATCAGCCCTGGGATTTCTTTGGAAGGAATGATGCTGAAGCTGAAACTCCAGTACGTTGGCCACCTCATAGGAAGAGTTGACTCATTGGAAAAGACTCTGATGCTGGGAGGGATTGGTGGCAGGAGGAGAAGGGGACAACAGAGGATGAGATGGCTGGATGGCATCACTGACTCGATGTACGTGAGTCTCAGTGAACTCCGGGAGTTGGTGATGGACAGGAAGGCCTGGCGTGCTGCGATTCATGGGGTCGCAAAGAGTCGGACACGACTAAGCGACTGATCTGATCTGATCTGATGCTTATTTTAATCTGGTATTATCTGAATCAAATTTTTGAGGGGAGAGGAAGGGTAAGGAGTATGTTATATATTTATGTGAATTGAGGCTGAGACTAGAATGATGCACAAAACCTAAAGAGACACATATATTTGGTGTGTGCCGAGCAAATACTTTTTTTTAGTTTGACAAATTTTTGACAGACTTAGAGGAAATATACCCAAGAAACCCCATCCACATCTGAACCTGATTCAGACAATGAAATTATGAACTCTGAATAGATGCTCTAATGGGATAAGGCTCTTGGGGATCCTGGGAGTGGGAATGTATTCTGCATGTGGTAGAGACATGATAATTGGTAGCCAGAGGGCAGACTGTGCTGGACAGCTGACCCTTAGGCTCCTCCTGGTTTTCACATTCAGTGTAATCACCTCTTTTGAATGTCCTATAACCTCGTGGGTGTGTGCCTGCTGAGTCGCTTCAGTCTCCATGGACTGTAGCCCACCAGGCTCCTCTGTCCACGAAATTCTCCAGGCAAGAATGCTGGAGTGGGTTGTCATGCCCTTCTCCAGGAGATCTTGCTGACCCAGGGATTGAACCTGTGTCTCCTGTAGCGCCTGCATTGCAGGCAGATTCTTTACTGCTGAGCCACCGGGGAAGCCCCTCCTATAGCCTTATTACCAACCAATAACATATGCAAAGGGGATGGATGTATTACATGTATGTGATGATACGATTATGTTATTTCAAATTATTTAAAAGCATTGTTTTTCTTTTTCCCTTGCTCGCTTTGAGGAAGCAAGCAGCCATGTTGGGGAACCCCACGTGATGAGGAACTTCAGGCAGCCTCTGAGAGCTGAGGGTGGCCTCTGGCCAACAGCCAGTAAGAAACAGAAGCCCTCAGTCCTGTACTCACAGGAACAAAACTCTGCCAACAACCCAAGTGATCTTAGAGGCAGATCCTTCCATAGTGAAGCCTTAGATGAGACCAAAGCCCTGGTCTTTACTGCAGCCTTACAAAACCTTAACCAGAAGACCCAGTTAAACTGTTCAGACTCCTGACCCACAAAGAAACCATAAGATGATGAATGTTTTTGCTTCAAGCTAAGTTTGTGTCAGTTTGTTATACAGAAATAGATAATACAGCGTTTGCCTGATCTTTGGAGAGAATGTCTCCTTTAATTTGGCGTCCTAAGTGTCCCTGTTGCCTCACCCTGGCTCCAGCTCTGATGTGAATTGTGGTTTAGAATATGTGCAAACACAGTACCTGAACAAGCAGTGTCATTGGGCCGCTTTTATCAATTTCCAGGATCTCTCCATTTTTTGTTCCCACCAGGATATGTCCATGTCCCAAAGTGATGGCACGAATTGAAGGATTATCTTCCAAAAGCAAGCCTGAGGAGGGGAAATACTGCATTTAATATGGTAAATGCTGTATTTAATATAACAAAAGTAAAATGATTATAGTGATTCTATAAATTCTGTTTTTATAGTTCCAAAGTACTAAGTACTAGGCAATCCTCTGTGATATTTCTACCAACGGCCACAAGCTCTGAATGTGGAAGAAAAAGGGAGAGTTGATTTGGTCATGGTTTTCTAAGAACTTTATTTCTATCTTTTTCATTTCTATGAACAGAAAGACTTCCATTGCATACTCGGGAGTGGCACCTTTTGAGCTAGTTGACAAGGCTGCTCTTTTAATGGCGTAAGTCTTCAGGCATCTTTCAAACATATCATCCCAGAGCTCCACAATTCCATCCTTTCCACCTGTTACAAAACCCTGTGAAGGCACACATCAGAAGGATTATATACACATCAAAGTGACAAGGACCCACCCAGTCTCAAAAGGATCCCCCCTTGGGTAAAGAAGCTTAGTCTATCTTTTCTTCCTAAGTATGGAGACTGAAAAACCTGATGATAACATCATATTTTCTGGACACACCTCTCATTCCTCTAGCGCTATTAAACACTTTCTCACTGGGTGTCCATTTCACTTTCTTCAGACCACTGATTCGAGTTTAGTACCCTGGATTACGGATGGCTGTTTCCGTGCCCAGTTCCCTGACTGGGATGTGGACTGCTAGAGAACAGGACCAGCCTCAAAGTTTGCAGAGTTTCTGATATCTCATGCTCCTGCTGAATGAACTGGAATTAATGTCACAATCAAAAATGATTGCTAACTATTTTTAAATATTTACTTCCAGGAAAAACATCATTATTTCTCTATTAAGAATAACAAGTATTTCATGTAACAAGAATATCTTGCTCTTCTGTTCATGAGATATCAATTTCTACCATAATTAAGATCCAGATTAATTTTTATAAAACCTGGAAAGTATAAAGCCCAACATATTGGATATTTTTTTGCTAGACAATGATCTTTATTCTTATTCTAAGTTTATGATTTCTTGGCCTTATTAGTTTTCCTTTCTGGCAACTACCAACTGTTCTGAGAAATTTTTTAAAAAGAAAATTACTGAGTAATTCATTCTGTTTTTTCAAAAACTTTTAATTTACTTCATTTCAATGATGTTGAAAAGGAAATAATATTTTGAAGTTATTACATTAAATATCTTAAATATCCTTATTTATCCTCATTATAGATTGTGAACCTATAGACATTTACTTCCAAAATTAAGTCTAAATGCAGTATATTATAATATGATATTCCTGCCTTTTCCCATGATCTTTAAGCTTAAAGTACTAAGCAATAAAAGAGTTTAAACATGCTATATCACATCAACTTCTGGGCCTGCAAAAATTTTCTTTCTGCTTTAATCTTTTCTAAAATTTTCAGTTTAAACAAAACAAATTTGCTAGTGAAAAACAGCTTTACCACTAAAACAATCATTGTAATTACACATCTAACCAGAACCTACTTCTATAGCAGAATCAGCATATTTACCTGGGAATAAGCAAATGCAAAATGAATCTTCTCTTAATATGCTGTATTGGGTGGCTTAGGCTATTTGGAGGTCAGAGAACATACATAAACTGGTACCATCAGCAAACTAGCAGTGAATAAAACACTTCTATTTTCTGGCAAATTGATTGAAGGAAGTGTTTCAAGAGCGCTGAAGGTAAGTATGATCTTTTTAAATTAAACAGAATTTTTTTTTGGCCATACGTTGAACATATGGGATCTTAGTGCCCTGACTAGAGATGGTACCTGTGCCCTCTGCAGTGGAGCCATGGTGTCCTAAACACCGTACTGCCAGGGAAGTCCCCAGTGTGGCCTTTATTTAGAAAGAACAAGAACAACAACACCGAAAGGCAGGAGGTTAGCGGGACAGGTCAGGACAAAGATGAGCCCGAGTAGAAATACAGCTGGTGTGATGGTTAACCTTGTGTGCCAACTGACTGGCTGCAGGGTACTCAGATTAAACATGACTCCTGTGTGTGTCTGTGATGGTGTTTCTGGATAAGATCAGTATTTGAACTGGCAGACTCATTAAGCTGCCCTGCCCAATGTGGGTGGACATCATCTAATCCTTTGAGAGCCTGAATAAAACAAAAGGTAGAGGAAGGACAAAACTGCCCTCCTTTTATTCTGATTGATTGAGCAGGGACATCTTATCTTTTCCCAGCAGACTAGGATTTACAACATTGGCTTCTCTGGTCCTCAGGACCTTGGACTTGAACTCAATTACACCATTAGCTTTTCTGGGTCTCCAGTTTGCAGATGGCTTAGTGAGACTTCTCAGCCTCCAAAACCACATGAACCAATTCCTTTAATAAGTCTCCTTTTTGTACATGTATATCTCTGTCTATATCTACATCCTACTGGTTCTGTTTCTCTGGAGGAACCTGACTAACACAGCCAGGACTCTGACATGCTTATTAAAGCTGAGCCTGTCTACACAGGGACAAGCTGGTTATCAACATAACTTCAGGTCAAATTGATGGAAGGGACAATAATTCAGCTACTAGACACTTCCAGGTCTCTGCTCATTATGCCACTGAGGAGGAAGACTGTGTAGAAATATTTCTCGGACTCTTGCTACTGTGTGCCTACATTTATCTCAGCACTTCTTAAGGCGTTCTTAGGAGAGACAGCCAGGAAGAATAAGCATGAAAAAAAGAGGAGACAAACTGTACATAAAGAAATAATTATAAGCAAAAGAGAAATTAAAAGACCACCTGTGCTTCGCCTCCATCCATGACAACTACATCCTAATTCAGAGAGCACTGTTTTTACACACAGGCATCCTCTTGGTGTGGACCATGCTAGGCCTAATTTAAAGTTCTAGAAAGCTAATGAGAAAAATAGACCATACCTTATCCAATGCATACATAGCAAACACAGGCCCGTCATGAGCTTTCACTGTCTTCAGTAGGAAAATATCTTTCCAAATAAAAATATCTCCAGTAGCTGCTCCTGAGAACACCAGATCTTCCATTCTCCCATAAGAAACACACATCATTGTTTCCAATTTTCCAACACTTCCAAAAATTCCTCTCTTAGAGGTGAAGCCCCCACCTGGAGTGGACCAAGAATACTTAATACTTTTTGAAAAACTGACACCTTCTATGAGCATTTAGAATGACTATCTTCAGTGAAAAATCCACTGTGTCTACATTGCTTTGTTTAGTCGCTAAGTCATGTCTGACTTTTTTGCGACCCTATGGACTATAGCCCATCAGGCTCCACTGTCCATGGGATTTCTCAGGCAAGAATACTGGCAGGGGTTGTCATTTCCTTCTCCAGGGTATCATCCTGACTCGGATCAAACCTGTGTCTCCTGCATCCCAGGTGGATTCTTTACCACTGAGCCACCTGGGAAGTCCCATGTGTCTACATAAAGGTGTATAAAAATGGCAGAAAACATCAGAACAAAAACATTATAAAAGGTTTTCTCCTTCACGCATTAATTCAGTGCTTATTGAATCCCTACTTTGTGGCAGGCATAGTGGTTGACATTGGGCTATATAGGTGAAAAGAAACAGTTTCGGCCTTCAAGGAACTCAAGATCTGGCTGGGGAGAGAATGTGACATAATCCTCTAAGCAAGGCTCAGCGCAAGGTCTGTGCCAGCCAGAGTGAGGAGTGACTAAGTGCCCCAGCAAGCCAGACAAGTCTTCTTGAATGCTGACCAAAGGATGAAAACAGCAGCAGCTGTAATGTAAAATGTAAATGTGTTTTGTGTATCTTTTGCCTTGATTTTTATTATGGCCACTTCAAGGTGAGAAAACTGAATCACTGTGTAGGAGAAGAACATCAGGTTTGTTCCTCATATATTCACATCTCCCTGAACTTTCTGACCAGCACTGAGAAACCTAAACTCATTCCAGACAGCTGTGTGCAGGCTGACTCTCCAGACATGGTGGGCGCCGTGACCTTTTCTTCAAAAGCAGAAAGCACTGAAGCAGCAGCTTATTTATGTTTTGTCCAGTAAAAGACTGGGCTTGATACCAAAGCCAAAACTAAAAATTCAGAAACAATCCTAATAAAAAGGTCTGACTTATTAGAAGAATAAGATATTCTTCCATGTTTTGTCCTATTATTTACTCATCCTTATTATCAGCATTATAAACCACAAGTATTTACTTTGACCACTTACTGTGCATAGTGTACAGTGTAGTGTGTGTGTCAGGGGTTAATTCATGTGCTAAATGTAGTGATAAAATTATAAGAGAACCCTCAAAATACTAAAAATTTTGTCCACCCAACTAAAGTGATTATTTCCTGCTCAGTAGTCCAACATAATCGCTGCTTTCAGAACAATGATGGAACATAAAAATAACTATTTTCAGAGCACAACATTTCTAAAACTCTCTAGACACTGATGAATATGCATAGCATCACACAGAGTGTTCTAAGCTTCACAGCTCAGACGTTGTTTGGGAGCAAACATCTTTTAGGCATATTTTAATTTTAGATTGCAGAGAGAGGCTAGGTAGTGCTGGTGGGTTTTTTTTTTCCCAGCTACAGTAAAACTTTCAACCACATAAGTGATAAACCCAAACAATACCTGCTTGTTGCCAGAATCTGATGTGCTTGATCCCAACTGTTACCAATCTGTCAACATGGTGTGGATTACACTTTACCACAAATATCTTATCTTTATGTCCTCTGTAAGACACAAACAGGGGGAAAACCCTAGTCTTGATGAAAGCATTTCTAGAGAGTTTTATTTAGAGCATGCATTTGGTTTCACTTTAAGTAAGCACATCTAATAGGACAAGTAAATTACTGCTAGAAGATTATTTAAGATACACATGGTGGGGTGTGAATTAAAATAACGAGCTTTGGCTTTTCTTTGCATATTTGAGCCCTTTTTACCCTAACATTGCTACTAGAGTCTACTAATTATGCTTCAAACAAATTAATGAAACATTTAAAATGGATCAGAATGTCTCCATAATATAAAATTAATGCTGCCACTATAGAATTTAATCCTTAGCACACAGAGATCTTGTAGAATATATTGTAAAAGGGTATTAATGAGAAACTTCAAATGAAATATTCTTGCTGTGGAAGGCATAACTTTGGGTTAAACAGAGTTTCAGCTAGAAATGTATTCATGAGAAACTGAAGACCCTGGCTTACATTCATGGAGAGACAACGGATGTCATATTAATTTAAGGCCCTCAAGGGTGCTATGCATTCAGAAATCTAAGTTTATAACCCAAGAGGCAGAAGGACAAATATAGAAATGAGGACTGACTGTAGGCTGCAGCTGTAAACTGGCATTACACCGTGCCTGGGAAATTTCTGTTTCAGAGTATAAAGTAATCACATTAAATTTAAGGATTTACTGATCTTAATGGACTATGTGATGGTCTTCTCCGATATATTAGGACCTAACTTTTACTATTAAAGGAAAAGCTATTGATAAAAATGAACATGACTAATTGCCCTTATGAATACAGATTAAAAAATCTTAAAATATTAGCAAAGAGACTCCAACAACACATTAACAAAATAGTACACTATGACCAAATTCAAGGGTGCTTCATTATTAAGGAATCAAACAGTACAATTCATCATATTAATATGTGAGAAAAATTATGTTATCATTTTCAATGATGCCAAAAAGGTATTTCACAAAAAATCTAATGGTCACTTATGACTTTAAAAAGTACTCAACTAACACTCAATAAAGTAGGAATTAATGGATGCTTTAGAATTTCTCTTGGACTTTTATAATTCCATGCAGCTCCTAACTCTCACTGAGAAACACAGATTCATTCGAGACCAACTATACACAGACTGTCTCTTCAATGTTATGTGCCACTATCTTTTCTTTTAAAACAGAATGTGCTCGAACAGTAGCTTCTCCTTGGTGTGCTTGTACATGTGTGAACTTGAAAGTCAGATTCTTACTTAATGCGATTCCTGATGAAAGTCAGACTCTTACTTCATGTTATTCCCAATAAAGTCAGGAACAAGACTGTCACCCCTACAATTAACATCACACTGAACATATTATCTAATGCAATTAGACAAGGTCTAAAAAATTAAAGACACAGGAGCTAGAATGTAAGAGGTAAAACTATTTCTATCTGCAAATGATATAATTCCATGTCTAAAGCAAAAACAACTACAAATAAGATAATTTAGGATTTTTACAGTACATAAAATTAAATACAGAGTCAATAACCTTAATATATATTTACATTATCCAGTTGAAAAATACATTGGAAGAAAGGACTATATTTAAAACAACAAAAATATCAAGGCATACGTTTAACAGGAACTGTGCACTAACATAAATGAGTATAACAACAAGGGAAAAAACACCCCATATAGGTAATATACATACAAAAACATTCCATGTTCTTCAGCTGGAAAACTCAATCATAAAGATGTTAATTCTAGATTTGTTTATGAATTCAACCTGATTCCAAAAGATAAGAGCATTTGCTATTCCTCTTTTCATATTCTATTGCTCTTTTCAGATAAGAATGTCTGGTCTTTAATTTGGAGCTAGACATCCTGATTTTAGAGTTCTTATGGAAGAATAAAACAACAGTATGGCCAAGAAAACTCTGAAAAAGAAAAGCTAAATGGGAAGAGTAGCTCTCCTAGGTATTAAAATAACTTATAAAACCTCCATGATTAAAACTGTGTGGTATTGGTGCACAAGTGACTGACAAGCTAATGGTAAAACAGAAAATCTAGAAAGAGACCCAAATGAATATTAAAATGTAGCACATACTACAGACAGGTCTCAAATCAATGTGGGGGGCGGGGTGAAATGCATACTTAAAATAAATGGTGTATGCTACTAAATGCGGGCAAGGATGCGGAGTAACAGGAATTCTCAATCATTGTTGGTGGGAATGCAAAATGGTACAGTTACTTTGGAAGACATTTTGGTAGTTTCTTACAAGATGAAACATATTCTTACCATAAGATCCAGCAATCATGTTCCTTAGTATTTATCCAAAGGAGTTGGAAACTTATGTCCACACAAAAACCTGCACATGGATGCTTATGGCAGCTTTAAACATAACTGCCAAAACTTGGAAGCAACCAAGACGTTCTTCAGGTGAATGGATAAAACAAACTGTGGCATATTCAGAGAACGGAGTATTATTCGGTGCTAAAAAGAAATGCTGGGCATACACACCGAGGAAACCAGAATTGAAAGAGACACGTGTACCCCAGTGTTCATCGCAGGACTCTTTATAATAGCCAGGACATGGAAGCAACCTAGATGTCCGTCAGCAGACGAATGGATAAGAAGGCTGCGGTACATATACACAATGGAGTATTACTCAGCCATTAAAAAGAATACATTTGAATCAGTTCTAATGAGGTGGATGAAACTGGAGCCTATTATACAGAGTGAAGTAAGCCAGAAAGAAAAACACCAATACGGTATACTAACACATATATATGGAATTTAGAAAGATGGTAATGATAACCCTGTATGTGAGACAGCAAAAGAGACACAGATGTACAGAACAGTCTTTTGGACTCTGTGGGAGAGGGAGAGGGTGGGATGATTTGGGAGAATGGCATTGAAATGTGTATAATATCATATAAGAAACTAATCGCCAGTCCAGGTTTGATGCAGGATACAGGATGCTTGGGGCTGGTGCACTGGGATGACCCAGAGGGATGGTATGGGGAGGGAGGAGGGAGGGGGGTTCAGGATGGGGAACACATGTGGCACATTCATGTTGATGTATGTAGGCGAAACCAATACAATATTGTAAAGTAATTAGCCTTCAATTAAAATAAATAAATTTAAATTACAAAAAATAAAATAAAATAAAAAACGAGCTATCAAACCATGAAGAGACATAGGGGAACTTTAAATGGATACAACTAAGTGAAAGAAGCCGATCTGAAAAGGCTATATATTATATGATTCCAACTAACTGATTTTCCGGAAAAGGTAAAACTAGGGAGACAGTTAAAAAAATGAATGGTTTCCAGGATAGAGAGGAGCAGAGCACAGAGGATTTCTAGGGAAGTGAAACTATTCTGCATGATACTATAATGGCAGACACAAGTCATCACACATGTGTCAAGACTCACAGAATGTGAACACCAAGAGTGAACCCTAATGTGGACTGTGGACTTTGGGTGACAATGATGTGTCAATGTAGCTTCATCTGTTATAACAAATGTACCACTCTGGTGCCAGGTGTGGATTTGAAGGAGGCTGGAATAGTGGACATATGGGAACTCTATTATCTGTACAATTTTTCTATTAGCTTAAACCTGATTTAAGGCAATGGCACCCCACTCCAGTACTCTTGCCTGGAAACTCCCACAGGCAGAGGATCCTGGTAGGCTGCAGTCCATGGGGTCGCTAAGAGTTGGACACGACTGAGCGACTTCACTTTCACTTTCCACTTTCATGCACTGGAGAAGGAAATGGCAATCCACTCCAGTGTTCTTGCCTGGAGAATCCCAGGGATGGTGGAGCCTGGTGGGCTGCCGTCTATGGGGTCGCACAGAGTCGGACACGACTGAAGCGACTTAGCAGCAGCAGCAGCAGCAGCTTTAAAAAATAAAGTCTATATAAAAGGGAAAAGAAAAATAGTATTTGGAATACCTTGATAGCTCTAAGGAGAAAGGATAAAATTGAATCTGTGTCTTGAAATAGACAGACACTGGGATAAATTCCAAATGATTTAGAGATCTAAATGTAACAATGGAGTGATGGCAGATTAGAAGAAATCATGAGTGATTTCCTTTGAACCTGAGGACAGGGAACACTTTTCTTAGTCTCAAAATCTTGAAGCAGTCAATATTGCTAAATTTGACCACATAAAAATAAAAGCCTTTGCATGATGAAAAACATCATAGCAAACTCAAAAGACAAATGACAAACTAGGTGAAATGCCTGTAAGCTAGAGACAACAGACAAATAACCCTAATATTTACAGGACTACTTCCTGCATGAAGTGTATTTCAGAGAAACCAAGTGGTTCATGGGGGGAAACTCTTCTTTATAGAAGAATTCTAGCTAGTATGAAGAATGAATAATAGAATTAGAAAATTATCATCTTTAACCCTTAATTAAATAATCAATTTAGCCCAGAGTTGTAAATGGAGGTCCAACCATTAGATAACACATTGATAGGAAGCTTTCTAATGGGAGGATGAGGCTGATACTGCTAGAAACCACAATAGAGCTGAATATTACTAAGAGTTGGAGAACCAGACATATGGGGGCAGTGGCGTACCATGGGGTAGACTGGAATGGTGATCTGCCCTGAGAAAGAGGAATTCCATCCCTGTCACTGTTTAGAATTGCTGGCTCAGGGGAATAATAAAACAGACTTACTTTTAGTTGGTTTTATTATTCTTAAAAAAATTCCTACAGATATCACAAGCACTACTGCTTGTACCTGGCAGGTACTGCTCCCACTGCCCCTACCCTCTGGCATGGCACTGATTATGCTGCTTCTGATAGAGTCAAACATGAAGTATGGATTAGATGTGCTCATGCTCTTGACTGAAAAACTGAACTTAGGAGAAAATATCTGCAAATCATATATTTGATAAGGGACTGATATCCTTTGGAGGGAATGATGCTAAAGCTGAAACTCCAGTACTTTGGCCACCTCATGGGAAGAGTTGACTCATTGGAAAAGACTCTGATGCTGGGAGGGATTGGGGGCAGGAGGAGAAGGGGACAACAGAGGATGAGATGGCTGGATGGCATCACTGACTCGATGGACGTGAGTCTGAGTGAACTCCGGGAGTTGGTGATGGACAGGGAGGCCTGGCGTGCTGCGATTCATGGGGTCGCAAAGAGTCAGACACGACTGAGCGACTGATCTGATCTGATCTGATATGATATCCAGGATATATTTTTAGAAAAAATTACAACTCAATAATTAAAACGCAAATAACCCAATTAAAAATGGACAAAACATCTAAATAGACATTGATACAAAGAATGTATAAATTATTAACATAAACTTTAGAGAGAAGATGCTAGAGAAAACTGAAATGAAAAGTGAGATATCACAGATATCACAAATTATATCCCCTACATATAAAAGAGCATTGCTTTGCTTGCTCATGTCTATACAATGGCAAACAATTAAACAGTTGGAAAAATCTTTTTGGAGAGCACATTTTCAGTTCAGTTCAATTGCTCAGTCATATTCAACTCTGTGACCCCATGCACTGCAGCACGCCAGGCTTCCCTGTCCATCACCAACTCCCAGAGCTTGCTCAAACTCAAGTCCATCGAGTCAGTGATGCCATCCAACCATCTCATCCTCTGTTATCCCCTTCTCCTCCTGCCTTCAATCTTTCCCAGCATCAGGGTCTTTTCCAACGAGTCAGCTCTTTGTATCAGGTGGCCAAGTACTGGAGTTTCAGCTTCAACATCAGTCCTTCCAATGAATATTCAGGACTGATTTCCTTTAGGATGGACTGGTTTGATCTCCTTGCAGTCCAAGGGACTCTCAAGAGTCTCCTCCAACACCACAGTTCAAAAGCATCAATTCTTTGGCACTCAGCTTTCTTTATAGTCCAGTTCTCACATCCATATATGACTACTGGAAAAACCTTAGCTTTGACTAGATAGACCTTTGTCGGCAAAGTAATATCTCTGGTTTTCAATATGCTGTCTAGGTTGGTTATAGCTTTTCTTCCAAGGAGCAAGCGTCTTTTAATTTCATGGCTACAGTCACCATCTGCAGTGATTTTGGAGCCCAAGAAAATAAAGTCTGTCACTGTTTCCATTGTTTCCCCATCTATTTGCCATGAAGTGATGAGACTGGATGCCATGCTCTTCGTTTTTTGAATGTTGAGTTTTTAGCCAGCTTTTTCACTCTCTGCTTTCACTTTCATCAAAAGGCTCTTCAGTTCCTCTTCACTTTCTGCCATAAAGGTGGTGTCATCTGCATATCTGCACATTTTAGTCTTCATCTAATTTCTTGATGTCATAAAAACCCCAGTGTTGTTTCTCTTGTGGCTAAAATTCTAAACTGACTGATGATGGCATGTCAATGTCAACACCTAAATAAAGAACACTCACTGAATTACCTCTGTCATTTTTTTCCTTTAGACATGTGTTAAATTTGTATGGAAGTTGCCTACAATTCTGTGTGTGTGTGTGTGTGTATAAGAAAAACAAAACGGAAAGAGTTTCGTGTCCTACAACTGATGGAATAAGAATGTGGGAGAGTCAGTACTGCTGCCCTAATACAGGGCAAGTCCCTATGCCTGTGTCAAAGGTAATTTACCAGGGAGGGCCATATGCAAAGGTAACCCACAACTGGAAGGCTGACTATTTGATTTATGTCTCAGCCCAAGATTGAAAATAGTTTATAATACAGAATAACAAAGAATAAGCCAGGGAACAATGAGAAGAAGAAAGGGAGATGATATATTGGTGAGTGGGGAAAAAAAAGCAAGTTACAGAGCAATATGTATAATATTCCATATATGAATAAAACAGATAAAAATACCCACAGAATATATATCAAAGAATACAGGCTAAAAATGTTAGCCATAGCTATGTCTGGGTAGTAGAATTATGAATCATTTTCTTCTTGGAGATTTTCTGTGCTAACTTTTCTATAATCATGTATTATTTTGAAAACAGAAGACAATTAATAAATGTTATTTTAAAAAGAGATCCATATTTTAAAAAAAAGAAAGGTGTCACTTTCATATTCAGGAGACTTGATCACATTCACTAAATGTATGTAAGGGTAGGGACTTACACTAGATCAAGCAGCAGAGCTAAAACAGAAGTGCATATTCTGAAAGTACATTTACATGCTCCACATGGCCCTGTGTTTTGTCCCTAAAAGTAAAAACACAAGTACTTTTCAATGTTGAAGTATTCTTGTTATGCACACCATGATAACTTGTACCTTTTGCCTAAGGTCCCCACTGTTCAAACTTCTGAGATGAAGTTTGTTAATAAAAGTCATTGTCCCTGGTCTTGTCACTGGTGTGATAGAAATCCAAAAAAAGGGATATGGAAGTGCCTGATCAATTGCCTTTTTGTTCTGTCCCGAGTGACACTGGTATCAGGCTATTTCATTACTGCCCATAAGAGACTGCTCTTGGTTGTTAAATGGGTTACTTGTATACCAACCTTGAAAAAGAAAAAGAGACTATAAACAATTCATTTGTAATGGAGGTGACTGAAGTCATTCATGAAAATTAGCAAAGATCAACAAAAAAGTGTGCAAAGAGATTGGTTCAAGTCTCATCAAAATCTGTAATAAGATCTTTATGGGCTATATCTGAACCTGTCTGATTTCTATGAGCGGATGAAAACGTAGGTTCACTTAAACACGATCACAACTACGGGTGGCTATTTGGAGGGGGGCAGACGTGAGCCTCAGGCAGCAGCAGCACCACAGGTGATACCGTCTCAGCCATGAACTATGCCCCTCCTCTCATGGGGAATCTCATACCCTGGGTCATGGGCACTACTGTGGAATATTGCCTGCCAGAACCCACAACCTGCGGGATGCAGGTCTGCTGTTGAGCCTGGCTAGGTGATGGTGGCAATGACCGAGACACAGAAGAGCAGAGTGAAGGATATCACTGAGTTAGCCATCCTCTGAGAGTAAATGAGACTCTTGGAGGAGCTACGATGGCTCCCGGGAGTCAGTAAGGTCCCGTGAGTGAAGTATTATTCCTTTTTCTTTGTCACTTCTTTCATGGTCCTGTGTTTAACGTTTGTATCTTTAAGCAGTCCAATCCTCAGGCCATAAGTAGAATTTTAATTTTTTTTGTTTGGTTACTTATTTACATAAATATCTATGATTGTTTTAACATTGTATAAATATTATTTATTGCTTAAAAATCTAGTATTCAACCAAAGAACTTTAACAATCTTTGACACACCTTCCTGGAAAGAGCACTGGATGAATGTTACATCTGTGAAATTGTTCTCTGTGGGTAATTCTGCAGGTGTCCTCTTCAGGCAATGTGACATGTGGCTTGGGAGCAATTCCAAAAATAAATGGCATTATTAACATAATGATAAGTTGCTTTGTGGTAATTAAATAGTAGTAACACTACCAAACATATCAAATATATACTTCTAAAATATTAATATTTCTTTCTTCCACTTTTATTACTGTTTCTGGAGTACAAGTAAGCCAATCAGATTTGCAGAGGGTGTTCTAGTAGGGAAATTGAGTTCCTGGGGCTTTTGAAATGTAGACATGTGCTTTACCTGAAATGAACTATGATACAAATGGTAGTTAGCAGAAATATTAAAGTAAAATATAGTATATTAATCTAGGAGGAAAGCAGAGTTCTGATTAGAAGCTAAATATGAGTATCAGCAGGGAGTGATAAAACCATGAGGAATACTAGAGAGACAAAAAGAAAAACCGCTTGGGTAGGCAGATTTATGAGCTGCCATTTGCTGCCAAGAATTCCATCTCAATAGCAGTCATCAGAAAAGCTCCCTTTTTTATCCTAAGATGGTCAGCTGGAGTCCTCAAGACTCCATCTGCTCCTCCTCTGACTCTCCAGCGATTTATAGATCTTCATTCATTAAATCAAATTGTGAAAACCCCTCTTTCCCCCTATTTAATATTGTAGAGGGAAACATCAATTTAAAAAGTGAATACTGGAGTTCAAAGCCACCAACTTAAAATGATTTTATGGTGCAAGGTAAAAAGGAAGTTGGTTTATACAGGGAAGAACCAATAGAGAGATATACTGATAATATGTCTTGGACAACAAATCGTCCTTAGTTGCCAACTATTTTGACCTCTGACCATGGCCAGGCAAACAGCTAAGCCCAAAGCAAGCAGGAATGGAAAGCAATGTTCAGACTTAGGGCTGATTCAGCAGGGAGGGAGGCTGGGGTGTGGGAGGACAGGTGGTCTATAAACGGCAGTAGGTCTTGGAAAGTCTATTTATAAGACAGGGAGATTAGTGAAACAATCTGCCTGCTTTGAAAGCGAGTGGCAGATGTACACGATGGGCCTCCTTTCCCGCATGCCACAGCTTCATGACAAATGCTGCTGACTTCAGTGACATTGACGGTCCTTCACCAGATGCTAAGACAGTTGAAAAACAAGGGGCAAGGCACAGGCTGAGAAAAGTGGCTTTTCTACTGCTGGTAAAAAGCTCTGATACAGACAATGCGTAGACTACTAAAAGCAAAGTGGTGGATAACTCTCTGGAAAGGATTTCAGAATTCTTCAATTCCCTGAAACAAACATCAATTCCTCTAAGTCAGGTTTGTCACCACGAAATATTACAATATGTTTTCATTTAGGTGTTAAGATGTGAACTTCATCTGAGTTTGAAGATGAAATCTTACCAGAGAAGGCAAACTATTAACATTTACTGAAGTGTGATCATCGGCAGGATGTTATAAGACCCGGGCAGCTTCTTACCTGGTGGTAGCTATCTTTTCTCCCTTTTTCCAGTCCCAAAACACAATACTGTGAAAATCGTCTAAACCAACCGACACCAGACATTTTCCATCAGCTGTATGAAAACAACATAAATGTCAAATGACTCATTTCTTCAATGAAAAACCAAAACATTTTATATACTGTAAAGAGGAACAAGAAATTGACCTTAGAAGAAGAATACACTAAAGGAATCTCACTAAATGAAATGCGTAAGTGCTAATAGCGGAGCTTCTCAATGTATAATAAGTAGATGCTGAACTGAATTGCTGATCCAACACTCCACTCTCAGACACAGGGCTAGGGGGAGCTTCTCAAGTAAGTCCCCCAAACCTTGTCTATTTTGTGTCAGATAAAGCTCATGACATTTACTGGAAGAGTCATTTAACTTTGTGACTCTCAGTCTATTCTGAGCTCTAAAAAACTGGTTCTATTTAACCCTCCAAGATAAGAGCATTATAGAAACTAAATTTAACTTGGAAAATTCCTTCAAAAAAATGACTTTATAATTTAAAAAGTCTTAACTTCTTACTTTCCCTATTTCAAATGTAATATGTTTGCTGTAGGACATTGAGAAAATACAGAGGAGATTTAAGAATTTTCCAAATTTTTAGGCCTACATTTGATGCATATCTTATCAATAAGTTTCCCTACATAAATGTGCTTTGAAAAAACAAAACCAGGATTATAGTGAACATACTATTTTTTTCCACTTGTATATGATGAGCATTTTCTCTTAGTATTAAATATTATTTATAATACTATCAATGATTTGGACAGGCTGTTTGTCAAATAAAAAATATATATGAGACATAATTGAATTTGAAATCAAAATAGTTAATTCGCTTTTTCATTTCAAGACCAAAGAAAAGGTACAGTCAATAAATCTTTCCTTTGCTGCCACCTCACAGAGCTAGATTTACAGGAGAAGCGTCTTGGGTCAGCAGCTCCTCCCCAGCTTGGAGTAGGCTGGAGATGGTGGCCAAGTTTATCAAGCCTCAGTTTAGCGGGGTGTCTTCTCTGACAACAGGGAACCATTATTAACAGGGTAAAGAAATGAGTATGTGAGTGGGCTTCTCACACAGCCCACTCAGGATTTCAACTGGTATTTTCAAAGATAGCCCTGGGGTAGATGTCAAATTAGGGTAGCCAGGAAATATAAAGGAGCCCTAGTCAAACTGGGATTTCATATAAGCAATGGATAATTTCTTAGTACAAGTATGTCCCTTGCAATATTATATTGCATGAATATTACATTGCATGAGACATACTTATATGAAGAAATTATGCATTGCTTGTCTAAAATTCAAATTTAACTGGGTCTTCTGTATCCATATTTGCTATAGCTAGTAACCCTCCCCGAATGCTGGTTAACTCATGTCCAACCCCTGAGTCACCTTACTTGATCCAGAGACCATCCCTCAACCAACTAGGAACAGTAGTCTGCTCCTTTTCTGGAGGAAAAAGGAAAGTAAGAAAAAGGAAGAGCCTGGCTTAACAAACCAAATCCCCCCCAATCCTCTACTGATTCCAAGTATGAGGCAAGGATTTGGAAGTTACATGAACTCTTTCAAGCTCCTAGACTATAGTATTAGGTGAAGACATTAACACTTTGCTAAAGGCCTAAATGACCACGAAGTGACTACTATAAACACATGTGTCTTCTAAATCATAATGAATATGTCCTCATGCTTAAATGTTACCAGGATTTAAATTGTGCCGGGTCTCTTTTCATGCATTTGGAAGAAGGGACTGGCGATGACTTCTTGTTCAGAACTACCAGCATGACTTTTCCTAGTACCTCTTGGTGTGGCCTGGCTATGTTTCTATTTTAGCATGTCTCTGTATTTGGTGATTTTGATTGAAGAGTTCTCGTTCCCTTTTTAGATTGTAAGCTCTTAAGACGTACTTATAGTACTTGCATCACATTTCCAACATGATCCTCATACTGAGATGTTTTTCAGTGAATTTTGATGATACTGGTGACATTAGGAGGATGAGGGAGATAAAAATGGAATGTCTCCATGGATGGTATGGAGGGAATGTTCTGTTACATGAAATTTTAAATCAAAAACACTGCACAGATATTCAGTGTCTCCCCCTCCTTTTTTTTTGCATTTGTAAATCCTATATTTTGTTTTCTTTTGTAACCTGGGTAGCTATATTAGATGTCCTTCTTAATGCAAATGTTCACACGTTTTAAGTGATAGTCTTTTATTTATTTTTTTACATCTTTTGAAAAAGGCCTTAGAGTAAGGTTTTTTTTTTTTTTTTTTTGCTTTTTGTTTATTTTTATTAGACCTTCTATTAGGCCCCATCAGCTTGTCTTCATAGTTATACCATCTTTCTACCCCAATTTGTGACCTAGTAGCAATGAAGCCCCAGAACAAATCCAGAGATGCCTCAACAAACATACATTTTCTTTTAGGATGGTGACTTTTTCTTGAATTCTGCAAGTGTGGGGGATTTCTACATATCACACAGTTTTGAAATATAACTGTGCTGTGCTTAGTTGCTCAGTCATGTCCGACTCTTTGCGACCCCATTGAGGAGCCTGACAGGCTCCTTTGCGACCCCATTGATGGTAGCCTGACAGGCTCCTCTGTCCATGGGGATTCTCCTAGCAAGAATACTGGAGTGGGTTGCCATGCCCTCCTCCAGGGAATTTTCCCAATCCAGGGACAGAACCCAGGTCTCCCACATTGCAGGTAGATTCTTTACTGTCTGAGTCACCAGGGAAGTGGATGTCTTCCCAGTTTTTATTTCCCCTCACAGAGGCTTGACTTTAGCTTTGAAAAATCCATTGTTCCTTGACCATTTAGCTGGAGTTTCTGACTTTCAAACATATGGAAATGTCCTTTCTAGTCACAGTATGTATTAATTATGGATATTTTGTGACATAGTCCAGAAATAATTCTGAGGCACTTAATGTCAACAGTAAAGGGCAAATTAGAAAGAGAAATATTTTATTCAGGCAATTACAAGTTGGTCCTATATTCAGGACTCATAAAAAATGCATAGGTTTTTGGAACTGAAGCACAATGAAATCAAGCAATCTCAGATGTGCCCTTGTGGATATTACTATTATGCAATGAAGGTTTTTAAAAATATGAGGATGATATTTAGCGTAGAAAATATGTATGTGGCTAAACTTTTTCTTTCTAATCGGTTTTCCATTCATGTGGAAGCACTTTCCTGACTGCAAGCACAGAAACAAAAACCTCCATTTTCCCTGCTGCTGCTGCTGCTAAGTCGATTCAGTCGTGTCTGACTCTGTGCGACCCCATAGACGGCAGCCCACCAGGCTCCCCCGTCCCTGGGATTCTCCAGGCAAGAACACTGGAGTGGAGTGCCATTGCCTTCTCCAATGCATGAAAGTGAGAAGTGAAAGTCCGACTCAGCAACCCCATGGACTGCAGCCCACCAGGCTCCTCCATCCATGGGATTTTCCAGGCAAGAGTACTGGAGTGGGGTGCCATTGCCTTCTCTGCCATTTTCCCTAGACAGTGATAATAAATCCACAAGGTTAAAGAGTTGCTCAATTAAGTGACACAATATAAATTCATTCCTTCTTGTTGACACAATTTACAGGTATGGGTTATGTTGTTGGAAATGTTTTTGATTAAAAATGTCTTCTTTTTGTTTGCTTCGGAAGAGGGGCAAGAATAGATTAATCCAAATTCCTAGTGATAACTGCTTATCTGTTGTCTAGTTGTCATACAATGTGCCTGCTTTGTATTTCCATGAGAATTTCTTTCTATCATCAGTAGGTCTCCACAACATCCCCCAAGATGAGCCGACTTATAAGAGATAGGTGGGTGTGGGGGTACACTGAGGCACACAGATAGGCCCCTGGCTAGTTAATATCCAATGTGGGTACCCTGTTTACATGGTTAAACCGGGAACTGTAAAACTTCTCTCTCATCATGTTGATTTAAACTCCTCAGTTTCCTTTAAGTACCCAAAAGGAAAGGTATAGTTGTTCCTGCTGCAGTTCACGAAAGTGTTTGGTTCGAGGCGATTCTAACATAGGGGTCTCTTTCACCAGAGGTGAGGGGTCGTCCCATGTGGCAGCCTCTATGCACTACTGTGCCCATGACACATTTACACTGGAGAATGGGGGTGCGGGGGGCTGGAACCCTGACCATTGGTTAGAGGCAGTGAGGAAGAAAGGGATCACGCTGAGTGACTCTCCTGCTAAAAGTTCACTCCAGCCCTGGTGGGGGGCAGGGGCAGGAAGGGGCAGGAGGATGAGCAGGGAGAGTGATGGCACAGCTCCTGCCACCCAATGGCCCCAGGCCTGGCGACTTTTTTACAGGACTGAGAGCCAGGAGCCCTGGGTCCCTGCTCTGGACCTCAGCCATACCATCAGACTCTCTGGATCTTCATTACATGTAAGCTGTGCAGGTGTCTGTTTAAGACTAAAGCTGTATCATAACACAAGGTACGACTATGAATATAAATTAAACTGAAGAGGCTCAGCTCACACCTTCAGAAGGGCCACAGAAACCACCAAGATCAACCAACCACAGTTCATCTTCATGGAACCACACAAGGTGATGGATCAAACACAATAGACACTTTCCCACTTCCTCAATAGTCCTTACTTGTAGTGCTTTCTCAAACTATCACCTAGCTTTTTGGGCACCATTTATAAAATTAACATGGTATTTAAATTCTGAGACCAAAAATGTGATTTTTCACAATCAAAAATAACACATTTGCTGCATAAATGGGCTCTTCCCTAGTGACTGTTATCTGGTGAATAGAGAGTGTATTGTTAAAACAGAAATATCTTTTTATGCAGAAAATATTTATCTGAGCATTTCTTAATTTGCCTAAAATAGAATTAGAAGCAGGGACAGAATCCGCTTCTCAGCCTCTTCTTAGAGTATCTGGTTTCTCTATCCTAGGCAACAATCTGAGGGGCCTGGGATAAACTACGTGTATAGCAGTTTAGGGCATATGGGAAGGTTCATATGACATCCCCACAAACCTGTACTGTGTGACTGGTCAGAGAATAAAGGTAATTTTCATCCAAAGATGGTTTACATGTAAAGTTCTAGTAGCAGTAGTGAAAGGCAAGACAGAGCTCATTAAGCAAAACTTCATTCATTCGCATTTTTGGAGTAGCCCCTGTGTACACAGCACTCTAACATGCTCAGTGGGGAACAGAGAGATGGGCTAGATGGGTAGTTTACATTCTGAGAGGGCCATAGGAGATGCTAACACAAATAACTACAGTACCCCATGGACTCTAACAGGTACCCTAAGAGCAATAACAACAAATGGGTTAAGCAGTGCAGAGGGACAGGGCATTTCTCCCTGGAAGGCTGGAGTATAAAACTTTCAGCTTGGTCTTAAGGGATGGTTAAACTTAAACAAGACACATGAAAATGGAACACAGGCAAAAAGAAGGGCATGAGTACATTTAGGATCTCCAGATAGGTAGACGTAAAGGAGCATGATTGGCGTGGTGGATGAAAACACTGCAAGTGAAGACCAAGGCCAGATCATGGGAGGCCATGAAAGTTCAATAAGGGCTCAGCCTTGAGTCAGTCAGCCTGAGTCCATGGAGCGACATGTTACTGCACTTCCACAGGATTCCAGAAGGGGGCAGGATGGGCTGGAGGAAGTGGGGATGGGAAGAGACCAGCATAACCACCATGGCACAGATGAGAGGAAGTTCAGCTTGAGGGAGGAAAGTAGAGAGGGAGGCATATAAGAGAGAGATTGGAGTTGTAAAATGGAATTTAACAACCAATATTATACATATTGTACACATTTGAGTGGAATTTATAAAAAAAGAAATTACAGAATCAGTTTTCTGTAGAAAGTTAGAAATTTTTCCTACAGATCTAATATTTACAATTCGGACTACTAAAAATTTCTAGGTAAAATTTACACCTTTTGTGTTTTAACCCTCATTTTTCAATTCCAGCATAAAGAAATGGCCTTACTCTGAAGAAAATTTTATTCATCGGTTAGTATATTAACATCACTGTGTTCAAATTTTAAGTTAAACAGATGGAAACATCAGTTCTATGTTTTCAATATGAAATTTGACTTTCAAAACACCAGTGTTGTAAAGTGGCCTTTTGCAGAGAATTTGCAGCCCTCCCTCTAGTCCTTTATATTTTAAATCACAAGTGCTGTCTTTCCATTTATTTAAAGAGATGAAATTGATGCTCTGAGTCACTGCCAGACATTTGCAACGACAGCTTTCAGTGGCAACAGCTGCTCTGGATTTCAAATCTCTCAAGCAAATGCAGAACACAGGGTGAGCTCTGGGTAATGACTCAGGAGAGAAGAAATGAAGAGGAGGAAAGGAGGCGTGGTCTACAGGCCACGTTTTTAGTGAGATATTCACATACCCGATTTCCAGTCTAAGACTGGGCAGCTGCCACACAAAGGGCTCACTCCTTACAAGCAGGACTAAACCAAATAAAAGGATTCAAAAAACCCAAAGTAAATGTGGTACTGGCATACTGGTCTGCTTCCCACCAATCTGTCAGTGACTCTGGCGGCAAACGGGTGCTTACCTGAGAAATCGAGGGCACACACCCCTCTCTGATGTTGTCCTTTCAACAGTGACAAACATTTTAGAGTCTGCGTGTCCCAGACATGAATAGCTGCATCTCTTCCAACCTTAAAAGGATGAGTGTTATTAACAACTTATAAATTATAATAAAAGTGATTTTGTTCCTTAGAGTCAAGGGCTGCTCAGAAATAAAACCCCACATATGTGGAGAGCAGGAAGACCCTGGGAAATATTCTGGTCCGACTCCACTGCTTCTCAGAAGAGGAAGCTGAGGAACCAAGAGTCTAAATGTCTTGATGGGTCCTAGAAGAGCCTGACCTGGTGTATGGCTCCCAGTTAAGGGACATTTAAGACTCTAGTTCGAATGTCTTCTGGGCTTTGTTCTGTCAGTTCTATCCTTCCCTTCCCTCCTTCTCAACTCTACACGATTCCACTCCTTAATCAAAAAACACAGCTGTTCGTTTTCATGACACTGTCTATCCTAAGAGCTCTTTTACTTGCCCCAATTATCCACCCATCTCAAGGAGGCCTGGCCCTACTTTTACCCCTGGGAAGTGAAAGTTTCAAGGCTTAACTCTGTCATTAAGTGGCTACTCCTCAAGGGGACACAAGCTTCTATCACACCAATTCCCAATAACAGATAAAACTGTACCACTAAATTGGTTTTCCTCACTTATAATGGTGGTGGTGGTTTAGTCGCTAAGTTGTGTCCGATTCTTGTGACCCCATGGACTATAGCCCTCCAGGTTCCTCTGTCCATGGGATTCTCCAGGCAAGAATACTGGAGTGGGTTGCCATTTCCTTCTCCAGGGGATCTTCCCAACCAAGGAATCGAACCTGGGTCCCCTGCATTGCAGGCAGATTCTTTACCGACTGAGCTACAAGGGAAGCCGCCACACTTATAATACACAGGGGGGAAAAAAATCCTTGTTGGGTATGATGACTCTAAAAGGAAAAATGGGACATGAAGTCATGCATGTAACTCAGCAGAGTCCACCCAACTCTCACACTGGCCTGTGGAGGCCCAATTACCCCAGGAGAGGGTACTGGCATACTGGTCTGCTTCCCACCATTTACAGTGTAAAGTGTGGTGGATTCTCAGGGGTTTAGGTAAAGAACCAATCTCTGGTTTTTCTTTCAAAGGAAGGATGTTAAATACCCATGAATCAGGCACCATCTGTTTCTAAGAAAGACAAAAAAGGGGCAGGGGGCAGGAAAGAGTGAAAAGGCAAAGCAGTGATCAATTACTTATAAAATGTAATGTCAGCTAAGACAGAATAGATGATCTAATTTACAGTTGGAAGAGGAGCAAATCATGTTTAACTTAATGGCTCTTTCCTTCTGGGGGATTGTAATCCTTTTACAAATAATATAAGAGCTATGAACTCTTTCCCCACCAAATGCACATTTCTGGGGGCTGACTCTCTACATACCTCAGTTTCATCCATGGCTATGAACATCAGGCTATAAACCCTGTTCAAAGACTTCTACCTCCTGTCAAGTCTCAGAAATAGTTTGTTGTCTCATGTTAATCTTTGACCCTCATGAAAGTGAAAGGGAAAGGGAAAGTCACTCAGTTGTCTCTGACTCTTTGCGACTCCATGGACTATATAGTCCATGGAATTCTCCAGGTCAGAATACTGGAGTGGGTAGCCGTCCTTCTCCAGGAGATCTTCCCAACCCAGGAATCAAACCCAGGTCTCTTCATACCAGTAGTTTTTCTTGGAATTCGCCACTCTGATGTTGAGGATCAGGTGAAGTATTTCCTACAGTTAAAAGCTCATGATAAAACCAAATAAAAATGCAACTTAAACACTGGTAGAAAAGAGCACAATACTGAAAATACTGTTGACAATACTACTGCTTTACCAGCAAGATCTGAGTTTAACAGATTCTTTGTTTGCTGAATTGAACACAGAGCTCTGTTTTGAGCAGCTTTTCACTTATAGACTCAATCCAAGGTTTAGGCATTCCAAGATGGTTCAGATAAAATTTAGTTTTTTGAAGGCTAAAATATAAAATAATGAATGAGCCCAAATTAATACAACTTTAAGTTCTATGACAATAACTATACACTAGATGTTACACTGGTATTAAAATATGGTTTATTCAGTAAACAGTTTTGAGTACCTAGGATATACTGAGTTCTGAGTACGGAGGTAAATACAGTAAGACTTCATGGAACTTACATTATTTTAGTTTCACCTAATCCTGTTCACAGATTTCATCATGTCAGAATAAGAATCCCTCAAAGGCTTCCCAAAAGTTCTGGTATGTATTGGTTGATTTTCCCATCATCATGAAATGATCCTGTATTCACTGCACCTTCAACTTCCTGTGCTGTGCTAAGTCGCTTCAGTCATGTCCGACTCTTTGCAACCCTATGGACAATAGCCTGCCAGGCTCCTCTGTCCATGGGACTCTCTAGGCAAGAAGACTAGCGTGGGTTGCCACGTCCTTCTCCAGGGGACCTTCCCAACTCAGGGATGGAACCCCGGTATGTACTGGTTGATTTTTCCCACCATTATGAAATGATCCAGCATTCACTGCACCTTCAACTTCCTACCTCAGGTTTATTTCTACCAAGTGTTTCTTGAGTTTCTTATGTGTAAACTGAGTTCAAAACTAAATCCTCTCTCTTCAGCTAAATCCGCATCTTACGGGGGAGATATATACCTGCCCAGTGGCCACGTAGTCCTTCACTGGATGAATGGTCAGGCTGAGAATGTCATCGTCGTGTCCCAGGTACAGCCTCTGCGAGTGCTGCTGCCTATTATACACGACAGCAACTGCAGCAATGTGATAGACCACTTCTCCAGCTTGTGTGTAGAACAGATTGTTTCTACAATCGTAGCCTCTGTAACTGAAGCAGAGGTCCAAGAAACGCACAGTAGTTGAATAAGCAGTGAATGTACAGAGCAGAAGTTGTGAGAAGATCAAGTTAACATGCTAGCAAGCACACGGACAAGTAGAACCCCGGTGTCTCCACAGTTGCCTGTGACAGCGATCTTCAATGAGGGAATGAAGATCTCTGAAGGCAAGCGATGACTTTCAAAGGGGCAAATGGACACTGGTAATTTTAACAGAATTTACTTCCAGATCCTCAGCTACTATATGTGCTTTCTCTTAAAACTGACCAGTCTGAGAACACACCTGTGATGAGGGGTGGGTTTTCCCTTCCCACTTCCCATTTCCTAACTGCCTTCCTCCCAGTTTAGGAAGTCAGTCCTCTCACTCATCTGGAATCTCACTATGGTGTGCTACCTTCAAATGTCGAACCTTCCAGGGACACCAAAACAATTTTTTGCTTTTAACAAAATTGAAAAGTGATTTAACTGAATTGTCAGCTGATGGACCATTAAATTACATTTTTGCATGATAGATCAAAATCACAATCTATATTTTTGGCCTGTAACTCAAGAGGAATTTAAAGAATTGATTACCATTGCTGTGATAAAACTGCTTCTATTCTCATTTACTTCAATAAGTAGATATGAGTAAGTTTTCTTAGTGCTTACATTAAAAAGTACAAAATTGGAATAGATAAAATGCTAAACTGTATTACCATTTAGCAATAAGAAATATATATGCACATATGTCTGAACTCATTGAAAAAATTCTATCTTAATATTCTTTCCAATAAAATTTTTTATGTTTAATAACTGTTTATCAGAATTTATACTATCTTTATGTTGATTTGGCCAGCTATTTATTATTAATATTAATAGTTATAATGATAATTAAATCCAGAAAAAAATGTGTTAATGCTAAGAGCAGCACTGTCCAATAGAAATATTATGTAAATCACATAGGTAATTTAAAAAGTTATAATTGTCACATTAGAAAATGAAAAGGAACAGATGAAATTTATCTTAAGAATATTTAACCCAATGTGTCTAAAATATTATCATGTCCACCTGTAATCAATATAAAACATTTTAATGATGTGTATACTTTTTTTACATTAAGTCTTCAAAATCTGGTGTCCATTTTCTATATACAGCACATCTTAATTCAGAGCAGTCACATTTCATGTGTTCACTGGCTACAAGTAGATACTATATTGGAGAGCATAGAGTTAGAGAGTTATGGTCACAGGAAATTAAATTTAATTTGAACTGATAGGTATGTTTTTTCCTTGTTGAAGTTAAGACAGGGTGATCAATAAAAGACTTACCAGCATAAAAATAATACATTAGGGTAAAATTCTGTGGGAGAAGTAGAACAGAAATACGGGTTCATGTATTTTTTAAACTGATAATGATGGAAATCAAATGTCTATGGCATTTAGGTTCCACTGGAGCCATTTATAATGTGAGCCATAAATACTGTGAGTATTTATAAAACACTAGATATCATACTCTTTTTACAAGCATTTAAGCTTAGGTTGAAATAATCTTCGATGTCAACTTAAAGTGTGGAAAGTTGCACATGATTTTCAAAATTCAAAATTATTACATAATTTAGAATCAAAAGTGTTTCAGAGAAAGGTTGTCCTGGGAAAGCCAGCTGAATGAAGGAAGCAGGAGTTATGGAATGAAGGAAGCAGAGATGGAGAGAACAAAATGAAATAACAAGGAGTGACAGTAACACATGTATCACGAAAGGCCTTGAAGCATGAAAAATCTAGACACGCACACTGAGATGGACACAGAGCACCGAGAAAACTGGACGGAGAGTCATGGTTAAAATATTAAGAACAAGTAAGCGCAAGGCGGAGGGGAGAGCCGGCCGCAAGAGGGGCAGCACCGACAAGGAGGACAAGCTGATAGGATGCTGACACGTCACCTACCCGTGTATGAACTGCAGTTTCAGGCTGTCCTCAGGAGCCTTTTCTCGTTTGAGGAAGGGCACTGCGTGGTTTTTCTCTTTACTTTGTTGCTTTAGCTGAGGTAGATCTTCTTTGTAAACCTTCATGGGTAACAGAAGCACTTAGTGAGAGACTCTTCAGGTTTCAAATACATAAATATCTTGGCATTCTCAGGAAATCTTTAATTGCAGGAAATCAAGTTTTTGAAAACATTAGAAATTAAAAGTGGTCACAAGAGAAAAAGAAGGGCATTATATAATGGTAAAGGGGCCAACTTATCGAGAAGACTTAACAATGGTAAATATTTATGCAACTGACACCATCTAAATCTGCAAAGCATATATTAACAACCAAAAGAAGAAATAAATATCAATACAATAATAGTTGGGAACCGTAAAATCCCACTCTCAACAACCGGATTGAACATCCAGAGAATCAATAATGAAACAGATTTGAACAATACCACAGGCCAAAGAAGAGATGCTTTCAAACTCTGGTGCTGGAGAAGACTCTTGAGAGTCCCTCGGACAGCAAGGAGATCAAACGAGTCAATCTTAAAGGAAATCAACCCTGAATATTCATTGGAAGGACTGATGCTGAAGCTGAAGCATCAAAACTTTGGCCACTTGATGTGAATAGATGACTCACTGGAAAAGACCCTGATGCTGAGAAAGACTGAAGGCAGAAGGAGAAGAGGATGACAGAAGATGAGATGGTTGAATGGCATCACTGATGCAATGTACATGAACTTAGGCAAACTCTGGGAGATGGTGGGGGACAGGGAGGCTTGGCGCGCTGCAGTCTGTGGGGTTTCAAAGAGTCAGACATGACTTGGCAACTAAACAACAACAACAACAGACCAAATAGTCTAACAAACAAATATGAAACATCTCATTTATCAGCAGCAAAATACACATTCTTCTCAAGTGCACAAGGAACATTTTCTAGGACAGATAATGTTAGACCACAAAACAAGGCTCAATAAATTTAAAAAGACTAAAATTATATAAAGTATCTTTTTCTGACCACTATTGTATGAAACCAGAAATAAGTATGGACCTAAAAGAAGCAGAAGATATTAAGAAGAGGTGGAAAGAATACAAAGAAGAACTATATAAAAAAGATCTTAATGAGCCAGATAACCACAATGGTGTGATCACTCACCTAGAGCTAGACATCCTGGAGTGTGAAGTCAAGTGAGCCTTAGGAAGCATCACTATGAACAAAGCTAGTGGAGGTGATGGAATTCCAGCTGAGCTACAGTAAATCCTAAAAGATGATGCTGTGAAAGTGCCGCACTCAATATACCAGCAAATTTGTAAATCTCAGCAGTGAACTGGATAAGGTCCGTTTTCATTCCAACCCCAAAGAAAGGCAATGCAAAGAATGTTAAAACTATTTCACAATTGCACTCATTTCACACACTAGCAAATTAATGCTCAAAATTCTCCAAGCTAGGCTTCAACAGTACATGAACTGAGAATTTCCAGATGCTCAAGCTGTATTTAGAAAAGGCAGAGAAACCAGAGATCAAATTGCCAACATCCGTTGGATCATAGAAAAAGCAAGAGAATTCCAGAAAAACACATACTTCTGCTTTATTGACTATGCTAAAGCCTTTGACTGTGTGGATCATAACAAACTGTAGAAAATTCTTCAAGAGATGGGAATACCAGACCACCTGACCTGCCTCTTAGAGAAATCTGTATGTGGGTCAAGAAGCAACAGTTAGAACTGAATGTGGAACAACAGACTGGTTCTAAATTGGGAAAGGAGTATGTGAAGGCTATATATTGTCACCCTGCTTATTTAACTTATATGCAGAGTACATTATGTGAAATGCTGGGCTGGTTAAAGCACAAGCTGGAATCAAGATTGCTGGGAGAAATATCAATAACCTCAGATAGGCAGATGACACCACCCTTATGGCAGAAAGTGAAGAGGAACTAAAGAACCTCTTGATCAAAGTGAAAGAGGAGAGTGAAAAAGCTAGCTTAAGACTCAACATTCAAAAAACTAAGATCACGGCATCCGGTCCCATCACTTCATGGCAAGTAGATGGTGAAACAATGGAAACAGTGACGACTTTATTTTTTGGGCTCCAAAATCACTGTAGATGGTGACTGCAGCCATGAAAATAAAAGACGCTTGCTCCTTGGAAGAAAAGCTATGACCAACCTAGACAGCATATTAAACAAGCAGAGACATTACTCTATTGACAGAAGTCCATCTAGTCAGAGCTACGGTTTTTGCAGTAGTCCATGTATGGACGTGAGAGTTGAACCATAAAGAAAGCTGAGCACAGAAGAATTGATACTTTTGAACTGTGGTGTTGGAGAAGACTCTTGAGAGTCCTTTGGGTTGCAAGGAAATCAAACCAGTCAATCCTAAAGGAAATCAATCCTGAACATTCACTGGAAGGACTTATGCTGAAGTTGGAGCTCCAATACTTTGGCCACCTGATGTGAAGAACTGACTTATCAGAAAAGACCCTGATGCTGGGAAAGACTGAAGGCAGGAGGAGAAGGGGAAGACAGAGGATGAGATGGCTGGATGGTATCACTGACTCGATGGACATGAGTTTGAGTAAGCTCTGGGAGTAGGTGATGGACAGGGAAGTCTGGTGTGCTGCAGTCCATGGGGTCGCAAAGAGTCAGGCACAACTAAACTACTGAACTGAACTGAGAAATAAGTAACAGGAAGCTGAAAAAGTCACAAATAAGTAGGAATTAACACACTTCTGAACAACTAATGGATCAAAGAAGAAATTAAAAAGGAAATTTTTAAAAATCTGACAGAAATGAAAATGGAAACACAACATATCAGAACTTATAGGATACAGCAAAAGCATATTTAAGGGGAACATTTGTAGCTAATAAACATATCCATTAAGAAAAAAGATACATTTCGGATAAAGAACTTAGTATTATACATCAAGGAGCTAGAAAAAAGTTTGGACACTAAGTCCAATGTTAGAAGAAAGGAAATAAAAGAGATTAGCACAGAAATAAATGAAATAGAGAATAGGAAAACTGTAGAAAAGATTAATAAAACTAAGAGTAGGTTCTTTGAAAAGACAAATGAAATTGAGAACATAAGACTGAATTTTACTTCTTCTAGTTATAACTGGACATGGAACAACAGACTGATTCCAAATAGGAAAAGGAGTACATCAAGGCTGTATATTGTCACTCTGCTTATTTAAGTTATATGCAGAGTACATCATGAGAAATGCTGGGCTGGATGAAGCACAAGCTGGAATCAAGATTGCCAGGAAAAATATCAATAACCTCAGATATGCAAATGACACCACCCTTATGGCAGAAAGTGAAGAGGAACTAAAGAGCCTCTCGATGAAAGTGAAAGAGGAGAGTGAAAAAGTTGGCTTAAAGCTCAACATTCAGAAAACGAAGATCATGGCATCTGGTCCCACCACTTCATGGCAAATAGATGGGGAAACAGTGGAAACAGTGGATGATTTTATTTTTGGGGGCTCCAAAATCACTGCAGATGGTGATTGCAGCCATGAAATTAAAAGACTTGCTTGCTCCTTGGAAGGAAAGTTATGACCAACCTGCTACTGCTACTGCTGCTAAGTCACTTCAGTCGTGTCTGACTCTGGGCAACCCCATAGACAGCAGCCCACCAGGCCCCGCCGTCCCTGGGATTCTCTAGGCAAGAACACTGGAGTGGGTTGCCATTTCCTCCTCCAATGCATGAAAGTGAAAGTGAAGTCACTCAGTCGTGTCCGACTCTTAGCAACCCCATGGACTGCAGCCTACCGGGCTTCTCCATCCATGGGATTTTCCAGGCAAGAGTACTGGAGTGGGGTGCCATTGCCTTCTCCCTATGACCAACCTAGACAGCATATTAGAAAGCAGAGACATTATTTTATCAACAAAGGTCCGTCTAGTCAAGGCTATGGTTTTTTCCAGTAGTCATGTATGGATGTGAGAGTTGGACTTTAAAGAAAACTGAGCACAGAAGAACTGATGCTTTTGAACTATGGTGCTGAAGAAGAATCTTGAGAGTCCCTTGAACTACAAGGAGATCCAACCAGTCCATCCTAAAGGAGATCAGTCCTGGGTGTTCATTGGAAGGACTGATGTTGAAACTGAAACTCCAATACTTTGGCTACCTGATGCAAAGAGCTGACTCAGTTGAAAAGAAAGGGCAGGAGGAGAAGGGGAAGACAGAGGATGAGATGGCTGGATGGCATCACTGACTCGATGGACAAGAGTTTCGGTAAACTCTGGGAGTTGATGATGGACAGGGAAGCCTGGCGTGCTGCAGTTCATGGGGTCGCAAAGAGTCGGACATGACTGAGCTACTGAACTGAACTAAATGAACAAAGCTAACTTGAAGTATCTTTTAAATCACTGGGATTTAAAAGAATTTTTTTGAAAAATTCTGCTATTATGTTTCTTAATCAATTTATATCCAGATAATATAGTTACTTCAGATAAATATGAAAGGAAATTATTAAATAAAATTATCAATAAAATATAATTTAAATATTTTGTTATAATTTCTTCTAGGCAGGAAATCTCTTGATTATTCAGACATGTAAAATGTGGCCTTGTGAATCATGGTGATCACTCTTGGGAATTATCCTTCTTTCATGACCCCATGAACCTTCCAGATCAGACTTGGATATAGAGCCAAGCTCTTGGCCTAATCTAGGACCTAAAATATGCTGTTGACTGGGATAACATTCCCTATAATTTAAATGTGGATAAAATCCATCTTTTGTCTACAATGTACTTATGCCCTGCTATCAAGAGATAAAAATTTAATATATTTAAATGAAATTTAATTCAATCAAACTACAGTACAAAAAAATTATGAAAATATTATAATAAAGCTCTTATTTAGGGTTTGACCAAAAATTGTTCTGAAAAAAAGGAAGTCAAGAGATATCTCACTTCTGCCTTGTCTATTACAGATGCAATGAACTAAGCTTTTAAAGTCTAATGATAATTATTCATTTGAATTCAGATGCTTTCATCAGCTTATCAACTACTTTAGAGAACTGAATTCTAGTCTCGGCGTTGCTACTGCTTATTTGAACAAGTCTCATAACTTCTGTGGGCCTCAAAGTCCCATCTGTAGAACAGACTTCCAGCTCAGGAATAACTCAGGAATCAAATTCAGACAACATGAATCAAATAACACAGGGGAAAACTTTAGAAAGTAAGATGTCAGGGAGAATATATAAATCTTAGGCATGAATTTCAATTAAGTCATTAATTTTCATTCTTTTACGAGTACCATTTTATTAAATATAAACATCTCAACTAAAAAAATTGCTTTTCTAATTCTTTTTTCTTTAAATTGTATGTTCATTTTGCTTTCCCCTTTCATCGTTCATTCCATTTCACCTTGATATTAGGGTATAATATTGTTTAATATTTTCATATTTCCATATTAATAATTTCCTTTCAAATCTTTATCTATAGCATAATATATTACATCAATACACAGTCAAACTGATTTAGTCTTGAAGTTGACCCAAGACATCAGTTGGACTATTTTTGTGCTAATCTAATTTTTCAAACATTGAAAGCAGTGAGTGACAATTACGGGCTGGAAAAAAAGGCATCATCTGAAATACATTCAGAGCTTACGTAGAGGCAAAGCTAAGTAGCACATAGAATGTGCATCTACAGAGAAGACCAGATCCACTTTTTTATTCTAACACTACAGGCAATATTGATGCGGGCAAAGTACTTAACCTTTCAGGGGTTACTGTGGGGTTGGATTTGGTGTATGTAAAGCACAGGACGTGGCCCCACAGAGATACTTGATACATGGCAGCTGTCATAGGCCTACGGTAAGTTTCCATGGGCAACACTGACAGTTGTTATGTCTGAAATTTGAAATCTTATTCACTCTATGTTCATTTATGGAATCTGCTTCACATAGCTCTGTTAAATGACAAGGAAGAAAATAGAACCTCTAGAGTTATTACCATTAAGAAGGCGATATGTGTCCAGATTCCAGTGAAGGATTGTGCATTTTAAAACACAGTTTAGTGCTAAAATTAAATATCTATTTAAAAAAAAATAGTACTCAATTAGTTGTAATTGTCCAACTTTTTTACCAAAGATGATTTCTGACTGGACAGATAATACACATCGTATTTGGGCTTTTACTTTAATTAAATGGATAATGGTCTCCATAAGTTAAGAGAGACACCATCACTCATTTGCAAACTACCATGCCTCCAGGGTCTCCTGTTCTATAAAGAAAATGCATGCTTTAATGATCTGCTGAGAAAAATGAAAAATCATGTAACTTACTTGCACATTTTTCTGTAATAGATATTTAAAATTTTTTAGCTGCTAGGAAAGAAGAAACCCAAATTGTCATGGGTTCTGGTTTAAAATTTGCTACTACCTTCTCCTTAAAATTTTTTTGCTGACATGATCAGTAAAAGCCTTATTTCAAATCTGTATTTAAAGATAAGCAGCAGGCAATTTTACTAATTCTTTTATTTTCTTTTGCTGAAGGACTAACCAATCTTAGTACAGTGTCTGATTTGAATGATATCGAGATTTGGGGTTATAAGGTATTTGTCATAAGGCTTCCTGTTTACTGACCTGGCGATCATAATTGATTTGAGTTTCTTGCTCAATATCAGAGTCCAACTCTGGCACGTCAGATAAATCCGAATCAGATTCTTCACTGTAGGAATCAGTGCCACCGTCTGCAGAAATACCCCCACAAGAAACAAGCAGAAATTCTGAGACTCTTAATGGCTAAAAAGTTTAAAAATATTTTCTTTCTTCTATCCTACTGAGTCAATAAAAATACACCATACACCATAATTTTCATTTGCTGTAGATTCTTAAAACATCTTTTTTCTTTCATCTTTTGGTTAAGTTCGGCATACCTCTCATCCTCTTTTTAGGAGTATTAACAGACTAGCATAACTCCCCCCACCATTTCCACACTTGTATTAGATAATGGATCTTTGGGTTTTAAATCTTGCTTTGAAAGAGAGAAAAGGGGAGACGGGAAGGTTTTACCACAGAGGAAGATGGGTCAGAAGGAAATTCAACCACTTATTCAGTAAAAATCCTCTTTAGCCTATTAACATGACCACCAGGTGCTAGTAACTGTCATGGTCAAAACTGCTGCAGAATCCCTCCCAATAAAAACCACTCCCTCACATAGCACATGGTCATTACTACTGAAAGTACAATAAATTAAAGGACCAACATATCCATTGACCTGGAACACAGCTGATCCTGACTGTGGATCATTCTTTGATCCCTATTAGGAAGGCAACTCCTATTCCAAATGTTACTTTGTCACCTGACCCAGCAGCCCCACCATCCATCAGAATTGTCCTAAGGAGACTGAAATGTATGTGTAGTATTATTTTCAAAAGTTAATTCTTCATGTAAACTTTAAACCTTCAGCTTTCATTTAGTATAAGCAAAATTCTTTGAAGGAAATTATCCAATTGACCCATATTCGATTGACCCATATCTCAAAACGTTTTTCTGTTTGTTTGTTTTTTAAATTTTTAAATTTATGGTAGGAATGAATTTTTCAAAATGGTTTAACTCTTTATCTTCAGAAGAGATGTCAGGCCATTACATGAAATTTTTATTGAAAAAAAAAACAGATGTTGAAAAATTATTTCTGGTTTTACCCTGGGGTGCGGTTTCCAGCAGGCCATTGCTGACACCTTCTGGAATAAATCTCCACTGGAAAACTGAGTGGTCAGCCCCTCCTGTGCTTAATACCCACTGAAAGTCATGAGACCAGCGGACGTTTGTAACATGTGCAGAATGGCCCACATACTTTCTAAATTTGGCTCCTGAAAGACATTATTGAGAAGATTAGTTATGGAAAAAAAAGAACTTGTTGGTTAAAAAATTACATTCCTATTTAAATACACTAGAAAATATAATCTTCAGTCTTATATATAATAAATAAGTGAATGTTTCAAAAGATATGTCAATCATTCCAGCATGGATTAAGCTAAAACTAGGTCTTAAAATCTGAGCTCTGTTTCTAAAGACACATCTGAACCTGTTCCAAATAACACCTACTGCTTCACTGATTCTGCAAATAAAAGCTAAAGAATAAATATCTTATACATTCTTACTTAAGTATGAGATACAACAGGCAATCCTTTACAACTGGGAAACAGAAAATAATTCTGAAGGGGAAATGTTGAGTTATTGTTTGGGGTCATATGATGTAGAGTTGGGAAAATGAAACTTTTTTCTCTTAAATTGATTACTTTTACTCAGTGAACACCATCCCTGGGTAGTAAATGCACTAGAAAAGCTTTGTGAACTTATATTTGGCACTGAATTACTGAAGAAAAGTCTCCAGTGTATGGTCCATACACAGCAGTATAAAGGCACTGATGGAAATATGCAAGGTCCATCTTATCATGTGGGGGCCTAGAACCCCAAAGACTGTGGGATATTTCCAGGGCCCACAAGCACCCCATCCCTTCTTCAGAAACACTTCTAGCTATCACAGTCCCTCTAAGTGGCATCTCTTTAATGGGGGAAAGGCCACCTGTTTAACTATCACGTGCTTAAAATTTAAATACACACTGGGGAGATAATGATTTAAATTTATAGGAAGCCAAAAATGGCTGCTACATGTTATTTTCCTGAGAGCATGTTCTGACCAGGTGAGGTTTTAAAAGACAAAACGGGGATGCTGCCACAGAAGGGGAAAGGAAGGACTTGAGTCTCAAAAGCAACCTTGCCCATTACAAGGAGTTTCCTAAATCAGTTTAAAGAGATTAGACTGTTAATAAAGTCAAACAGATTCCAACTCTGATCTGGAGATACCGGTTGATGATAATTCAATAATTATAAAGTAAACACTTTCTTTCCACATCTCAGTAGACCTTGCTGGGCTATCCCTTGCTGCCCTGACCTTTACATCCTCCTTAGACAGGATTTAACCCATCTCTTTGGAGTTGTTTTAAAAATGCCCACAATTCTAAAAACATCAAACTCATAGAAAAACATGGTAGAATTGTAGTTATGAGGAGATAGGGGGTTGGGGAGATGGTGAGATGTTGGCCAAAGATATACTTTCAGTATAAGATGAATAACTTCTGGGGAACTATTATACAGCATGGTGACTGTATTTAATAATACTGTCTTATATATTTGACAGTGGCTAAGACAGTAGACCTTAAATGTTCTCAGCATGTGTGTGTAAATAACTGAGGTCATGGATATGTTAACTCACCTTAAAGTAGTGATCATTTCACAACATTTACATACATGAAATCACCATGTTGTACACTCTAAACATATACAATGTTATTTGTCAATTTTATCTGAATAAAGCTGGAAAAATATGTCCACAAATTATTTGATACAAATCAAAACAAATAGACTGTCAAAAGTAAAGGTGTGTGACATCCAAGAGGAGGTTATAAAAGACACTGCGGATACATCCTTGCTCTTTCCTGGATCTCTAGATACCGTGTGATGAGGACAGCCAAGCAGCTCAGGGAGAGGCTCACATGGCAAGGAACTGAGGCCTTCTGCCAAGAGCCAGGTGAGGGGACATCTTGGAAGAGGATCTTTGGCCTCAGTCTAGTCTTCAGATGACTGTAGCCTCATGAGAGACCTGGAACTAGAATCATCCAGCTAAGCTGCTCTTGAATCCCTGACTCCCCAAAACTGTGAGATAATAAATGATTATTGATTTAAGCTGCTAAATTTGGGAGGGGGAGAATTTGTTATACAGCCATAGCTAGCTCATACACCCTTGGTAGGCTGGAACTAGAACTTTCAAACATCAGTGTCATCCAATTTGTTGTTTAGTTGCTAAATTGTGTCTGACTCTTTTGTGACCCCATGGACTGTAGCCTGAGGGGCTCCTCTGTCCATGGAATTTCCCAGGCAAGAATACTGCAGTGGCTTGCCATTTCCTACTCCAGGGTATCTTCCTGACCCAAGTATCAAACCCCTGTCTCCTGTACTGGCAGCCAGGCTCTTTACCACTGAGCCACCAGGGAAGGCACCAGCGTCATCAGTAGTCAGGCCTTATTTCTCTGATCTTCCTTCCTGTCCTCTTTCTCCCTCGCTTACTCGGCTCTAGTCTCACTAGCCTCTCTGCATGCCAGGCCCTCTTCTGCCTCTGTCTTTTGCGCTTGTGTTCAGTCTGGAATGCTCTTTCCCTGCATTTCTGAATGGCTGGCTCCCTCCCCTCTTTCAGGTTTCTAGTCATATGAACCTGTATCAGTGAGCCCTGCTTTGGCCACTCCTGTTTAAAATAGAAACACCCTACTGCCCCCCGTGAGCACTACTCCCACTGGGTGCCTTATTTTTCATCACAGCACTTCTCACCAACAGATGTGTTTTTATTGTTTTGTTTATTGACTATGTCTCCTCAGTAGGAAAAGAGCTCCAGGGATTTCTGCTGGACCTATCTCCAGCCTCTAGAATAGCATTTAAATATTTATTGTATACATGAAGGTCACATCCATCTGTTCCAAGGTTTTCCTTAAGACACTGAGTGGCTGTACAAAACCTCCTGGACCCTAAGGAAGGCTCAGCCCTCAGCTCTCATCTCCTCTCTATTGATTCTTTCTCTTTGGCTTTAAACATGGTTGATAATCCCTTGACTGCCAAACATTCAGCTCCAGCCCTGACTGAACTCTCCCCAGAGTGTTGATGGCCTGCGTGCAATGCCCACTTGGATGTCTAATAGTTGCTTCAAACTTATCATGGACAAACCAGGACTTACCCTTCCCTTCCTACTCTGTTACTACCATAACACATGTACACATACACACACACACCATTTTACTCTCTCATTTTCCCGTCTCTGTAGATGGCACTAGCATTCAGCCCATTGATCAAACCTAAAATTTAGGAGTCATCCTCAATCCCTCTCTTTCCTTCTATTCCCACTCCCAATCCACAAGTGTGGTCTTCAGGTCTAACTTTACATTGTTTTCTAGGCTCAACCACCTCTCTTCACATCTGTTCCTGACATCTTTGTCCAAGTTACATCCTCTATCACTCAGGCTCTTGTGATAATCTCTACTTGAAGCCTCCTCTTCACTATTACACTCCACACAATATCAAAGTGGTATTTTAAAAACATAAATTGGTCATGTCACTCTTCCACTTAAAATCTCAATAGTTTTCCATTGCACTTAGAATAAGACCCACATTTCTGGCGGTTGCTTTAAGGCCCTTCATGCCTGGCCCCACTGCCCTTCCAGCCTTGCACTGCACAACTCTCCCATCGTTGGTCAAGCTCTAGTCACGCTGATCTTTCTGTTCTTGCATCAAGCTCATCTAAGCTCTACTGAAGGTCAGCACTTCTCCTTCCAAGGTCTTCTGTTTCTGCAACTCAAGTCTTACAGTATCCAGGAGACCTGGCATAGGAGGTGGTTGTTCCAGGACTCTGGTGTGTGTGTGTATCTGTGTTTTGTGTCTGAAGGATTAACAGAAGGGTAGCACACAAATGAAACATGGAGATCCTCAGCCTTGAGCCTCCCCTTGCAGGGGTAGATGCCAAGGGTGTTAAGATATGACAAATGTCAATAAGCAAGGCTTTGGATTTTATCTCATGTCAGTGTCTGGGGGTTGATGGTCAAACAGGATGTTGTCTACATCAGGGGTCCCCAACCCCCAGGCCACTGGGCTCATACCAGTTCACGGCCTGTTAGGAACCAGGCTGCACAGCAGGAGGTAAGCAGCGGGCAAAACTGAAACTACTTCCCCCCTACCACAGTCCTTGGAAAAATGGTCTTCCACAAAACCAGTCCCTGGTGCCAAAAAGGTTGGGGACTGCTGGTCTAAATGACATCACGGAAAATTATCAGTAACAACCCTAATTATATTAAGATTTAATAGCTGTCAAAATGAGGAAAACAAATTGGTTCTGCCATATAACAATAATACAGTGAAAGTGTGAAAGTGAAAGTCGCTCAGTCGTGTCCCACTCTTTGCAACCCCATGGACAATACAGTCCATGGAATTCTGGAATACTGGAGTGAGTAGCTTTCCCTTCTCCAGATCTTCCCAACCCAGGGATTCAACCCAGGTTTCCTGCATTGCAAGTGGATTCTTTACCAGCTGAGCCACCAGGGAAATCCAAGAATACTGGAGTGGGTAGCCTGCCCCTTCTTCAGCAGAGACCCAGGAATCGAACTGGGGTTTCCTGCATCGCAGGTGGATTCTTTTTTTTTTTTTTTTTTGTTTGTTTGTTTGTTTTTTATTTTATTTTATTTTAAATTTTATTTTATTTTTAAACTTAACATAACTGTATTAGATTTGCCAAATATCAAAATGAATCCGCCACAGGTATACATGTGTTCCCCATCCTGAACCCTCCTCCCTCCTCCCTCCCCATTCCATCCCTCTGGGTCGTCCCAGTGCACCAGCCCCAAGCATCCAGTATCGTGCATCGAACCTGGACTGGCAACTCATTTCATACATGATATTTTACATGTTTCAATGCCATTCTCCCAAATCTTCCCACCCTCTCCCTCTCCCACAGAGTCCATAAGACTGTTCTATACATCGGTGTCTCTTTTGCTGTCTTGTACACAGGGTTATTGTTACCATCTTTCTAAATTCCATATATATGTGTTAGTATACTGTATTGGTGTTTTTCTTTCTGGCTTACTTCACTCTGGATAATAGGCTCCAGTTTCATCCACCTCATTAGAACTGATTCAAATGTATTCTTTTTAATGGCTGAATAATACTCCATTGTGTATATGTACCACAGCTTTCTTATCCATTCATCTGCTGATGGACATCTAGGTTGCTTCCATGTCCTGGCTATTATAAACAGTGCTGCGATGAACATTGGGGTACTCGTGTCTCTTTCCCTTCTGGTTTTCTCAGTGTGTATGCCCAGCAGTGGGATTGCTGGATCATAAGGCATGTCTATTTCCAGTTTTTTAAGGAATCTCCACGCCTTCAGAATGGGAGAAGATAATAGCAAATGAAGCAACTGACAAACAACTAATCTCGAGAATATACAAGCAACTCCTCCAGCTCAACTCCAGAAAAATAAATGACCCAATCAAAAAATGGGCCAAAGAACTAAATAGACATTTCTCCAAAGAAGACATACAGATGGCTAACAAACGCAGGTGGATTCTTTACCAACTAAGTTATCAGCAAAGCCAACAATAATACAAATTGTAGTCATTTTCATTAGCCATAGAACATTTATGTCTAATTATTATGTGAGAGAATACTATGCTCATATAATTGTAAATGTCAATTAACTTGATTGTGAGTTTTATTTAATCACAGTGGAAAATTATAATGTTTGCTCAGTCTCCATACTCTCTCACAGTCATCAGCCCCCACTCTTATTTGCCTGTTCACAGGTTCAAAAGTTGGGGGAATACTTGTCACTGGTACCTTGGTTAAAGGAAGACAAGTTGTACCAACTATTACCATTCTCATCAGAAACACTGTTATAAACTACTTGGTTGGAAGTTTTGGCACAAGAAGTCCATGAGAGGCCTAAATGACTTGAGGCAAAATTACAAGATGTATAAACTCTGTATCAGGAAAAGTAGAACAAGTCAATTTGCCATGAGGACACGGATACTTCTGCAGATTGTGGGTGGGTTTTATTACTCTCACCTACTGTCACTCTGGCTGTCAACCTCTCCTTGTTCATTCAGATGTCTTCTGGCCCCCTTCATCCTCAGGGTGGTTTTATAATAAGAATATCTCATTTTGACAAGTAGCACTACTCACCATACCTCCAACCTCACCCCTCCCCTTCCTAATAAGCAAACCCAAAGTCTACATTTCCATTGCTTTTTGCTAAACCCAATCCACCCTACAAGGCTCAGTGATACATAAAAAATATCAACCCTCACTGGATTGTCAAGTCCTGATACTTGAGGCCAACAGTATTGTTTCTGACCCTCAGGAGGTTTCTTCTGAATGCTGGTTTTCCAGATACCTTCTGGTTAGTTAACTTCTGCAAGTACATTACTCAATCTAACAAGACATGCCCTATTACTCAAAAGACCCGTTAGGGTGAGAGAGAACAGTTTGAATTAGGCATGTTGAGGTAATGCTGTGCCTTGAGCATTTAATTAAAAAAATTTTTTTGTATCAAACAGACCTAAATTCTACTTTCTTCATTTCTTTAAAAAAATTTGTTTTTAATTGAAGGATAATTGATTTACAGAATTTTGTTGTTTTCTACCAAACCTCAACATGAATCAGCCATCAGTTCAGTTCAGTTCAGTTCAGTCGCTCAGTCGTGTCCGACTCTTTGCGACCCCATGAATCGCAGCATGCCAGGCCTCTCTGTCCATCACAAACTCCCGGAGTTTACTCAGACTCACGTCCATCGAGTCAGTGATGCCACCCAGCCATCTCATCTCTGTCGTCCCCTTCTCCTCCTGCCACCAATCCCTCCCAGCATCAGAGTCTTTTCCAAAGAGTCAACTCTTCACATGAGGTGGCCAAAGTACTGGAGTTTCAGCTTTAGCATCATTCCCTCCAAAGAAATCCCAGGGCTAATCTCCTTCAGAATGGACTGGTTGGATCTCCTTGCAGTCCAAGGGACTCCCAAGAGTCTTCTCCAACACCACAGTTCAAAAGCATCAATTCTTCGGCGCTCAGCCTTCTTCACAGACCAACTCTCACATCCATACATGACCACAGGAAAAACCATAGCCTTGACTAGACGGACCTTTGTTGGCAAAGTAATGTCTCTGCTTTTGAATATGCTATCTAGGTTGGTCATAACTTTCCTTCCAAGGAGTAAGTGTCTTTTAATTTCATGGCCGCAGTCACCATCTGCAGTGATTTTGGAGCCCAAAAAAATAAAGCCTGACACTGTTTTCACTGTTTCTCCATCTATTTCCCATGAAGTGACGGGATCGGATGCCATGATCTTCGTTTTCTGAATGTTGAGCTTTAAGCCAACTTTTTCACTCTCCACTTTCACTTTCTTCAAAAGGCTTTTTAGTTCCTCTTCACTTTCTGCCATAGGTATACATATATCCCCTCACTTTTGAACCTCTCTCCCATCCCCCCTCCTCTACCACCCATCTAGGTTGATACAGAGCCCCTGTTTGAGTTTCCTGAGCCATTCAGCACATTCCCGTTGGCTATCTATTTTACATATGGTAATGTAAGTTTCCATGTTACTCTTTCCATACATTTCACCCTCTCCTCCCCTTTCCCCATGTCCATAAGTCTATTCTCCATGTCTGTTTCTCCACTGCTGCCCTGTGAATGAATTCTTCAGAACCATTTTTCTAGATTCCATGTATGTGCGTTAGAATACGATATTTACCTTTCTCTTTCTGACTCACTTCACTCTGTGTAATAGGTTCTAGGTTCATCCACCTCATCAGAACTGACTCGAATGTGTCCTTTTATGGCTGAGTAATATTCCATTGTGCATATGTACCAGAACTTCTTTATCCATTCATCTGTCGATGGACATCTAGGTTGCTTCCATGTTCTAGCTATTGTAAATAGTGCTGCAATGAACAATGGGATACATGTGTCTTTTTCAACCCTGGTTTTCTCAGGGTATATGCCTAGGAGTGGGATTGCTGGGTCATATGGTGGTTTTATTCCTAGTTTTTTAAGGAATCTCCATACTGTCTTCCATAGTGGCTGTATCAATTTACATTCCCACCAACAGTGCAAGAGCATTCCCTTTTCTCCACACCCTCTCTAGCATTTAGTTTATAAACTTTTTGATGATGGACATTCTGACTGGTGTGAGGTGATATCTCATTGTGGTTTTGATTTGCATTTCTCTAATAATGAGTGATATTGAGCATCTTTTCATGTGTTTGTTAGCCATCTTTATGCCGTCTTCGGAGAACTGTCTGTTTAGGTCTTTTTCCACTTTTTGATTGGGTTGTTGGTTTTTCTGGTATTGAGTTGTATAAACTGCTTGTATATTTTGGAAATTAATCCTTTGTCAGTTGTTTCATTTCCTATTATTTTCTCCCATTCCAAGGGTTGTCTTTTCACCTTGCTTATAGTTTCATTTGCTGTGCAAAAGCTTTTAAGTTTAATCAGGGCCCACTTGTTTACTTTTGTTTTTATTTTCATTACTCTAGGAGATGGGTCATAGAGGATCTTGCTTTGATTTATGTCATCAAGTGTTCTGCCTATGTTTTCCTCTAAGAGTTTTATAGTTTCTGGTCTTATATTTAAGTCTTTAATCCATTTTATCTTTGTGTATGGTGTTAGGAAGTGTTCTAATTTCATTCTTTTACATGCAGCTGTCCAGTTTTCCCAACACCATTCACTGAAGAGGCTGTCTTTGCCCCATTGTATATTCCTGCCTCCTTTGTCAAAATTAAGGTACACATAGGTGCATGGGTTTATTTCTGGGCTTTCTATCTTGTTCCATTGGTCTGTACTTCTGTTTTTGTGCCAGTACCATACTGTCTTGATGACTGTAGTTTTGTAGTATAATCTGAAGTCAGGAAGGTTGATTCCTCCAGCTCCATTCATTCTTCCTTCTCAAGACTGCTTTGGCTATTCAGGGTCTTTTGTGTTTCCATATGAATTGTGAAATTTTTTGTTCTAGTTCTGTGAAAAATGCCATTGGTAATTTGATAGGGATTGCATTGAATCTGTAGATTGCATTTGATAGTATAATCATTTTCATAATATTGATTCTTCCTACCCAGGAACATGGAATATCTCTCCATATGTTTATGTCATCTTTGATTTCTTTTGTTAGTGTCTTATAATCTTCTCTGTACAGTTCTTTTGTCTCCTTAGGTAAGTTTATTCTTAGATATTTAATTCTTTTTGTTGCAATGGTGAATGGGATTGATTCCTTAATTTCTCTTTCTGATTTTTCATTGTTAGTATATAGAAATGCAAGTGATTTCTGTGTATTGATTTTGTATCCTGCAACTTTTCTAAATTCACTGATTAGCTCTAGTAATTTTCTGATACTATCTTTAGTGTTTTCTATGTACAGTATCATGTCATCTGCAAACAGTGAGAGATTTACTTCTTCTTTTCCGATTTGGATTCCCTTTCTTTTTCTTCTCTGATTGCTAGGACTTCCAGAATTATGTTGAATAACAGTGGTGAAATTGGACACCCTTGTCTTGTTCCTGATCTTAGGGAAGATGTTTTCAGTTTCTCACCACTGAGGACGTTTGTATATTGCCCTTACTTTGTTGACGTAGGTTCCTTCTATGCCCATTTTTTGAAGAGTTTTAATCATAAATGGCTGCTGAATTTTGTCAAAGGCTTTTTCTGCATCTATTGAGATGGTGATATGGTTTTTATCTTTCAGTTTGTTAATATGGTATATCACATTGACTGATTTGCGTATATTGAAGAATCCTTGCATTCCTGGGATAAACCCAACTTGATCATGGTGTATGAGCTTTTTGATGTGTTGCTGAATTCTGTTTGCTAAAATTTTGTTGAGAATTTTTGCATCTATGTTCATCAGTGATATTGGCCTGTAGTTCTGTTTTTTTGTGTGTTGTCTTTGTCTGATTTTGGTATCAGGGTGATGGTGACCTTGTAGAATGAGTTTGGAAGTGATCCTTCCTCTGCAATTTTTTGAGAGTTTTAGAAGGATGGGCATTTGCTCTTCTCTAAATGTTTGATAGAATTCTCCTGTGAAGCCATCTGGTCCTGGGCTTTTGCTTTTTGGGAGATTTTTGATCCCAGCTTCGGTTTCAGTGCTTGTAATTGGGTTGTTCATAATTTCTATTTCTTCCTGGTTCAGTCTTGGCAGATTGAACTTTTTTAAGAATCTGTCCATTTCTTCCAGGTTATCCATTTTATTGACATATAGTTGTTCATAATAGTCTCTTATAATCTTTTGTATTTCTGCATTGTCTGTTGTAACCTCTCCTTTTTCATTTCTAATTTTGTTGGTTTGATTCTTCTTTTTTTCTTGATGAGTCTGGCTAAAGGTTTGTCAATTTTGTTTATCTTCTCAAAGAACCAGCTTTTAGTTTTATTAATCTTTACTATTGTTTCTTTATTTTTCATTTATTTCTGCTCAGATCTTTATTATTTTTTTCCTTCTACTAATTCTGGGGTTTTTTTGTTCTTCTTTTTCCAGTTATTTTAGATATAAAGTTAGGCTATTTGGTGCTTTTCTTGTTTCTTGAGGTAGGATTGTATTGCTATAAACTTCTCTCTTAGGACTGCTTTTGCTGCATCCAATAGGTTGTGAGTTTCTGTGTTTTCATTGTCATTTGTTTCTAGAAATTTTTTAATTTCCCTTTTGATTTCTTCAGGAACCTGTTGGTTATTCAGAAACATGTTGTTTAATCTCCATGTGTTTTTGTTTCTTACAGTTTTTTTCTTGTAATTGATATCTAGTCTCATAGCATTGTGGTTGCAGAAGATGCTTGATACCATTTCAATTTTCTTAAATTTACAGAGGTTTTATTTGTGACCCAAGATATGGTCTATCCTGGAGAATGTTCCATGTTCACTTGAGATGAAGGTGTATTCTTCTGCATTTGGATGGAATGTCCTGAAGATACCAATGAGATCCATCTCACCTAATGTATCATTTAAGACTTGTGTTTTCTTATTAATTTTCTGTTTTGATGATCTGTCCATTGGTGTGAATGGGGTGTTAAAGTCTCCTACTATTATTGTGTTACTGTCAATTTCTCCTTTTATGTCTGTTAGTGTTTACCTTATGTATTGAGGTGCTCCTATGTTGGGTGCATAGATATTTACAATTGTTGTGTCTTCCTCTTGGATTGATCCCTTGATCATTATGTAGTGTCCTTTCTTATTTCTTATAATCTTCTTTAAGGTCTATTTTGTCTGATATGAGGATTGCTACTCCAGCTTTCTTTTGCTTTCCATTTGCATGGAATATATTTTTCCATCCTCTCACTTTCAGTCTATATTTGTCTTTAGGTCTGAAGTGGGTTTCTTGTTACACAGCATATATATGGATCTTGTTTTTGTATCCATTCAGCCAGTCTGTGTCTTTTGGGTGGAGCATTTAATCCATTTACATTTAAAGTAATTATTGATATATATGTTCCTATTGCCATTTTCTTGATTGTTTGGGGTTGATTTTGTAGATCTTTTTTCTTCTCTTATATTTCTTGACTATATAAGTCCATTTAATATTTGTTGTAAAGCTGATTTGGTGGTACTGAATTCTCTTAACTTTGCTTATCTGAAAAGCTTTTGATTTCTCCATCAATTTTGAATGAGATCCTTGCCAGGGACAGTAATCTTGGTTGTAGATTTTTCCCTTTGAGTACTTTAAATATATCCTGCCATTCCCTTCTGGCCTGCAGAGTTTCTGCTGAAAGATCAGCTGTTAATCATATGGGGTTTCCCTTGCAAGTTTCTTGTTGCTTCTCCCTTGCTGCTTTTGATATTCTTTCTTTTGTTTAGACTTTGTTATTTTGATTAGTATGTGTCTTGGTGTGTTTCTCCTTGGGTTTATCCTGTATGGGGCTCTTTGTGCCTCTTGGACTTGATTATTTCCCTTTTCTGTGTTGAGGAAATTTTCAACTATAATCTCTTCAAAAATTTTCTCATACCCTTTCTTCTTCTCTTCTTCTTCTGGGACCCCTATAATTTGAATGTTGGTGCATTTGATCTTGTCCCAGAGGTCTTTGAGACTATCCTCAGTTCTTTTCAGTCTTTTTACTTTATTCTGCTCTTCAGAAGTTGTTTCCACCATTTTATCTTCCAGCTCACTGATTCTTTCTTCTGCTTCAGATATTCTGCTATTGATTCCTTCTTAAATTTCAGGAATTGTGTTGTCTCTGTGTGTTTATTCTTTAATTCTTCTAGGTCTTTGTTAATTGATTCTTGCATTTTCTCCATTTTGCTTTCAAGGTTTTTGATCATCTTTGCTATCATTATTCTGAATTCTTTTTCAGGTAGTTTGCCTATTTCCTCTTCATTTATTTGGACTTCTGTGTTTCTAGTTTGTTCCTTCATTTGTGTAGTATTTCTCTGTTTTTTCATTATTTTCTTTTTAACTTATTGAGTTTGAGGTCTCCTTTTCCCAGCCTTCAAGGCTGAATTCTTTTTTCCTTTTGGTTTCTGCCCTCTAAGGTTGGTCCAGTGGTTTGTCTAAGCTTCTTATAGGGTGGGATTTGTGCTGAGTTTTTGTTTGTTTGTTTTTCCTCTGATGGGCAAGGCTGAGTGAGGTGGTAATCCTGTCTGCTGATGATTGGGTTTGTATTTTTGTTTTGTTTGGACTTCCCTGGTGGTTCAGACAGTAAAGCATCTGTCTACAGTGCGGGAGACCTGGGTTTGATCCCTGGGTCAGGAAGCTCCCCTGGAGAAGGAAATGGCAATCCACCCCAGTACTATTGCCTGGAAAATCCCATTGACAGAGGAGCCTCGTAGGCTACAGTCCATGGGGTTGCAAAGAGTCGGACACGACTGAGCGACTTCACTTTCTTTTCCTTTTTTCCTTTTGTTTAGATGAGGGGTCCTGCATAGGGTGTTATTGGTGGTTGGGTGATGCTGGGTCTTGTATTACAGTGGTTTCCTTTGTGTGAGTTCTCACTATTTGATACTCCTTAGTGTTAGTTCTCTGGTAGTCTAGGGTCTTGGAGTCAGTGCTCCCACTCCAAAGGCTCAGAGCTTGACCTCTGGTCAGGAACAAAGATTCCACAAGTGGCTTGTTATGGCATTAAGTGAGATTAAAACAAAAATCCAAAAACAAGAAACCAAAGATGAACCCCAGACAAATGGCAGTTACAAAATCAGGCAAATAATAATTAAAATAATAGATATACACATATACATATACACCTATGAGCAAAGTCAAAACAGTCCAACAAAAATAAAGTAGATTGACCTGGCAAACAAAGGAAATCAAAAATTATATTTACCAGTTAAGAATAAAACTAACTAAAGCACAAACTGGAAAATAAAATTAAAGCAAGGTGCCAAGTGAGGAATAAAGTAATGAAAACAAAACTAACATATATGTTGAGAGGAAAGGAAAGAAAGAAAAGAAAGAAAGAAAGAAAAGATATGCAAAGTTAAACAGAGGTAGATGAAGAAGATTTACATACATTGAAGATTAACTTCAAGGGGCAAAGGAACAGTAGGAAAGGCAAACAAAGGAATAAATGTAGAAAAAATATAATAGGTTTAAGAACAATAAAAATTAAAATTATAAAATAGAGAAAAGAAAAAAAAAGGAAAACTCCACAGAACTGCAAAGGTCCAATGTAGAGGCAAAGGTTTATAACAACAATAAAAAGTGTGACTGAATATACACATATACATATACACCCATAAGCAAAATCAAAACAGTCCAACAAAAATAAAGTACAATAGATTGACCTGGCAAATTATATCTATCAGAACAAAACTAAGCAGGAGCGGCAGCTGCTCAGCGCAGGAATGGCCGAGAGGAGGTACCCCATGCCCGAGGACAGGTGCTGTAGCCGAGAGGAGATGCCTCACCTTCAAGGTTAGGAGTGGGGGCTGAAAGGAGATACCCAACTTCCAAGGTAAGGAGCAATGGCTGTGCTTTGCTGGATCAGCCGTGAAGAGATACCCCACATCCAAGGTAAGAGAAACCCAAGTAAGATGGTAGGCGGTGAGAGATGGCATCAGAGGGCAGACTGAAATGTGAAACCACAATCAGAAAACTAACCAATCTGATCACATGGTCCACAGCCTTGTCTAACTCAGTGAAATTAAGCCATGCCATGTGGGGCCACTCAAGATGGATGGGTCATGGTGGAGAGGTCTCACAGAATGTGGTCCGCTGGAGAAAGGAATGGCAAACCACTTCAGTATTCTTGCTTGAGAACCCCATGAACAGTATGAAAAGGCAAAAAGATAGGACAGAGAAAGGGGAACTCCCCGGGTTGGTAGGTGCCCAATATGATAGTGGAGATTAGTGGAGAAATAACTCCAGAAAGAATGAAGGGATGGAGCCAAAGCAAAAACAACACCCACTTGTGGATGTAACTGGTGATACAAGCAAGGTCCGATGCTGTAAAGAGCAATATTGCATAGGAACCTGGCATGTTAGGTCCATGAATCAAGGCAAATTGGAAGTGGTCAAACAGGAGATGGCAAAAGTAAATGTCAACATTCTAGGAATTAGCAAACTAAAATGGACTGGAATGGGTGAATTTAACTCAGATGACCATTATATCTACTACTGTGGGTAAGAATCCCTTAGAAGAAATGGAGTAGCCATTATAGTCAACAGTAGCCATTATAGTCAACAGAAGAGTCTGAAATGCAGTACTTGGATGCAATCTCAAAAACAACAGAATGATCTCTCATTTCCAAGGCAAACCATTCAATATCATGGTAATCCAAGTCTATGCCGTGACCAGTCATACTGAAGAAGCTGAAGTGGAATGGTTCTATGAAGACCTACAAGACCTTTTAGAACTAACACCCCAAAAAGATGTCCTTTTCATTATAGGAGACTGGAATGCAAAAGTAGGAAGCCAAGAAACACCTGGAGTAACAGGCAAATTTGGCCTTGGAATACAGAATGAAGCAGGGCAAAGCCTAATAGAGTTTTGCCAAGAGAACACATTGATCATAGCAAACACCCTCTTCCAACAACACAAGAGAAGACTCTACACATGGACATCACCAGATGGCCAACACTGAAATCATACTGATTATATTCTTTGCAGCCAAAGATGGAGAAGCTCTATACAGTCAGCAAAAACAAGACCAGGAGCTGACTGTGGCTCAGACCATGAACTCCTTATTGCCAAATTCAGACTTAAATTGAAGAAAGTGGGGAAAACCACTAGACCATTCAGGTATGACCTAAATCAAATCCCTTATGATTATACAGTAGAAATGAGAAATAGATATAAGGGCCTAGATCTGATAGAGTGTCTGATGAACTATGGAAGAGGTTCGTTTCATTGTACAGGAGACAGGAATCAAGACCATCCCCAAGAAAAAGAAATGCATAAAAGCAAAATGGCTGTCTGAGGAGGCCTTACAAATAGCTGTGAAAAGAAGAGAAATGAAAAGCAAAAGAGAAAAGAAAAGATACACCCATCTGAATGCAGAGTTCCAAAGAATAGCAAGGAGAGATAAGAAAGCCTTCCTCAGTGATCAATGCAAAGAAATAGAGGAAAATAACAGAATGGGAAAGACTAGAGATCTCTTCAAGAAAATTAGAGATACCAAGGGGACATTTCATGCAAAGATGGGCTCAATAAAGGACAGAAATCGTATGGACCTAACAGAAGCAGAAGATATTAAGAAGAGGTGGCTAGAATACACAGAAGAACTGTACAAAAAAGATCTTCATGACCCAGATAATCACGATGGTGTGATCACTGACCTAGAGCCAGACATCCTGGAATGTGAAGTCAAGTGGGTCTTAGTAAGTATCACTATGAGCAAAGTTAGTGGAGGTGATGGAATTCCAGTTGAGCTATTCCAAATCCTGAAAGATGATGCTGTGAAAGTGCCACACTCAATACGCCAACAAATTTGGAAAACTCAGGAGTGGCCACAGGACTGGAAAAGGTCAGTTTTCATTCCAATCCCAAAGAAAGGCAATGCCAAAGAATGCTCAAACTACCGCACAATTGCACTCATCTCACATGCTAGTCAAGTGATGCTTAAAATTCTTCAAGCCAGACTTCAGCAATACGTGAACTTCCAGATGTTCAAGCTTGTTTTAGAAAAGGCAGAGGAACGAGAGATCAAATTGCCAACATCCACTGGATCATTGAAAAAGCAAAGAGAGTTCCAGAAAAACATCTATTTCTGCTTTATTGACTATGCTAAAGCCTTTGACTGTGTGGATCACAATAAACTGTGGAAAATTTTGAAAGAGATGGGAATACCAGACCACCTGACCTGCCTCTGGAGAAAGCTGTATGCAAGTCAGGAAGCAACAGTGAGAAATGGACATGGAACAACAGACTGGTTCCAAATAGGAAAAGGAGTACGTCAAAGCTGTATATTGTCACCCTGCTTATTTAACTTATATGCAGAGTACCTCATGAGAAACTCTGGGCTGGAAGAAGCAGAAGCTGGAATCAAGACTGCCAGGGGAAATATCAATAACCTCAGATATGCATATGACACCACCCTTATGGCAGAAAGTGAAGAGGAACTCAAAAGCCTCTTGATGAAAGTGAAAGAGGAGAGTGAAAAAGTTGGCTTAGAGCTCGACATTCAGAAAACTAAGATCATGGCATCTGGTCCCATTACTTCATGGCAAATAGATAAGGAAACAGTGGAAACAGTGGCTGACTTTATTTTGGGGGGCTCCAAAATCACTGCAGATGGTGATTGCAACCATGAAATTAAAAGACTTGCTTGCTCCTTGGAAGGAAAGTTATGACCAACCTAGACAGCATATTAAAAAGCAGAGACATTACTTTGTCAACAAAAGTCCATCTAGTTAAGGTTATGGTTTTTCCAGTAGTCATGTATGGATGTGAGAGTTGCACTAAAAAGAAAGGTGAGTGCCGAGAATTGTTGCTTTTGAACTGTGGTGTTGGAGAAGACTCTTGAGAGTCCCTTGGACTGCAAGGAGATCCACCAGTCCATTGTAGAGATCAGTCCTGGGTGTTCATTGGAAGGACTGACGTGAAGCTGAAACTCCAACACTTTGGCCACCTGATGCAAAGAGCTGACTCAACTGAAATGACCCTGATGCTGGGAAAGATTGAGGGCAGGAGGAAAAGGGGAAGACAGAGGATGAGATGGTTAGATGGCATCACCGACTCAATGGACATGAGTCTGGATAAACTCTGGGAGTTTGTGATGGACAGGGAGGCCTGGCGTGCTGCGGCTCATGGGGTCGCAAAGAGTCAGACACAACTAAGCGACTAAACTGAACTGAACAAAACTAAAGTACAAAGTGGAAAACAAGATTAAAGCAAGGTGCCAACTGGGGTATAAAGCGATGAAAATAAAACTATCAAACGTGTTGAGACTAAAGGAAAGGAAGAAAACAAAGAAAGAATTGATGTGCAAAGCTAAATAGAGGTAGAAAAAGAAGATTTATATATATATTAAAGATTAACTGCAAGGAGAAAAGAACACTAAGAAAAGCAAACTAAGGAATAAATGCAGAAAAATAATAATAGGTTTAAAAAACTAAAATTAAAAAAAGAGAAGAGAAACAAAGAAAACAACTCCCCAGAACTGCAAAAGCCCAATATAGAGCTAGAGGTTTATAACAACAATAAAAAAATGTGACTGAGGAAAAAAAAACAACCTTAAAAGCTAGTTAGATTTCATAGTGCCAATAAAATCAACAACTACAACAGAAGCGGGGAAAAAAAGAAAAAAAAAAATCCAAAAGAATCTACAGAACAAGTCAAAACATAAGAAAATAAATGTTTTTCTTGAGTCGCTGCTGTCAGAGTCCTTTCCCTTGCTGGGAGTCACAGGCCACTTCACCTCCCTAGGAAGCCCTCTAACACTGTGCTGATCTCTGGACCTGCTGTGGGGGCAGCTCAGATTCTAATCTGCTCCTATTCTGTGTTCTGCCTCCAATGTCCACAGCTATCAGAACTAGTGCATTTTGTTTTGCGGGGGCTCTCAATGACCTTTTATATATTCCACAGACACAGTGTCTGCCTAGTTGATCGTGTGGATTTAATCTGCAGTTTGTACAGCTGGTGGGAGGGTTTTGGGTCTTCTTCCTTAGTCACACTGCCCCTGGGTTACAATTGTGGTTTTATTTCCACTTCTGGATATGAGTCATCCACTGGAGTTTGCTCCTGAGGCTGCCCTGAAGGACTTGTGTTTGCCCCTGTGAGGGCCAGGTGTGGAGGTAGTACGGCTGCTTGAGTCGCAGGGGTTCTGGCTGGGGAGAGGCTATGGTGATGGGGGCAGAGAGGCTATGGTGATGGGGGGAGAGAAGCTATGGTGATGGGGGGAGAGAGGCTATGGTGATGGCTCCCCCCACTACTCATGACTCAGCAGCATCAACCTGCTTCCATGGCTGCTGGCTTTCCTCCACGGGCACTTCCCACCACAATCTCCTTCCTCACATTCCCTCGATCTGTCTCTCCACAGTCAACAGCAGCCCTTGCCCTGGGATTGCTCCACAATCCCTAAACTCCAGCTTCCAGCCACTATGCCATCTAGGGTATGTATGGCTGTGGCAAGGACTGTCTGATTCTCATTCCATTTAGGCTGTTTCCCTCTGAGCCTTAAATGTTTCTCCTCTGACTCAGACAACTGTCCGGATGTGGGGATCAGACCCCTGCTTCAGTTCCCCCACCGGCCGAGGGCAGGTCCAGTCCTACTAACGCTCCCGTTTTCCCCCTAGTTCCTTTGTCCTACCGAGTTTCAGGTGGGTCTATATATTCTTTTCTGCTGATCAGGTACTCCTGTCCACTCTCAGCTGGTGTTCTACATGCAGTTCTGTGTCTGAAGGTGTATTCCTGACACATCCGTGGGGAGAGATGTACTCCATGTCCACCTACCCCTCCGCCATCTTGTTCCTCAAGCATTTTAAACTGATGGTCATCTTGTCAAGTGGAAGTGATGGTTGTTTCTCCTATACACTTTATGTTCAATTTTGTACCAAAATTCACTGCTTCGAAACTGCCAGTTAGCTGAAAAAAACTTTCTGATTACATTTTCAGTCTCTTTCCATGCTTAATCTAAAAATCTTTCAAGTGACATCATTTTAGGCAACAGCATACGCCTACGGATTACTTTCCCAAAATCAGATTTTCAGGGTACAGGTGGGGAGTCTCAGAAAAACCTGTGTATAGGATTTGCCAAAACTTTTGAAGGGAGAAGAGGACAGGATTATTACATAATTAACTCAGCCACATTCTACAAAGCCTGAAGTGCCAGAAAAATTGAAGTGACAACAATAAAACAAAAGAACAAGATGCAACGGCAGAAAGGGTTTTGAGTCAAATTTCTCTCTCAAAAATGTCACCAGTTATCAGTCTCTCCAAAGCAAAAATAAACAAATGGGACCTAACCAAACTTACAAGTTTTGCACAACAAAGAAAACCATAAACAAGATGAAGAGACAAATTTGCAGACTGGGAGAAAATATTTACAAATGATGCAACCAACAAGGGCTTACATTCCAAAATACATAAACAGGTCATAAAACTCAACAATGACAAAACAAACAATGAAAAAGGGTGGAAGATGTAAATAAACATTTTTCGAAGGAAGACATACAGGTGGCCACCAGGCACACGAAGAGATGTTCAATTCTGCTAATTACTGCTACTGCTAAGTCGCTTCAGTCGTGTCCGACTCTGTGCAACCCCATAGATGGCAGCCCACCAGGCTCCCCCGTCCCTGGGATTCTCCAGGCAAGAACACTGGAGTGGGTTGCCATTTCCTTCTCCAGTGCATGAAAGTGAAAAGTGAAAGTGAAGTTGCTCAGTCATGTCCGACTCCAGCAACCCCATGGACTGCAGCCCACCAGACTCCTCCGTCCATGGGATTTTCCAGGCAAAAGTACTGGAGTGGGCAAACTAAAACTTCAGTGAGGTACCACTTCACACTAAATGGCCATCACTAAAAAGTCTACAGACAACAAATGCTGGAGAGTGTGTGGAGAAAATGAAACCCTTCTACACTGTTGGTGGTAAGTAAGTTGGTACAACTACAATGGGAAACAGTTATGAAGGTTCCTCCAAAAACTAAAGACAGAACTACCGTATGATCCTGCAATCCCACTCCTGGACATATATTCAGACAAAACTACAATTCAAAAAGATACATGCACCCCAATGTTCATAGTAACACTATTCACAAAAACCAAGACATGGAAACAATCTAAATGCCCATCAACAGATGAATGGATACAGAAGATGGGTAATGTACACAATGGAATACTACTCAGCCATAAAAAGAATGAAATAATGCCATTTGCAGCAACATGGATGGATCTAGAGATGACCAAACTAAGTGGGGTTAAGTCAGAAACAGAAAAAGACCATGTGATATCACTTATATACAGAATCTAAAATATGACACAAATGAACTTATCTACCAAACAGAAGTAGACTCCTAGACATAAAGAACAGACTTGTGGTTGCCAAGTGGGAGGGGAGTTGGGGAAGGAACATATTGGGAGTTTGGGATTAGCAGATGTAAACTATAATAGATAGATAGAATGGATAAACAACAAGGTCCTACTGTATAGGACAGGGAACTATATTCAATATTCCACTGATAAACCATAACGGGAAACAATTTTAAAAAGAATGTATATTTACCTATATGTATATATAGATATACGTGTCTATATATATAAAACAGAATCACTTTTCTGTACAGTATAAATTAATACACTGTAAATCAGCTATAATTCTATAAAAATTTCACCAGTTATGTTAGTCTGGTGTGCAAAATTAGTGCTATGAGAAGCAGTCCACAAAGTGTATTATCACCAGAACAATCACTTTCAGATTTTATTTTAAATATGTCTATAAGGAGTAGCTTTGCTTCCTATGTATAAGCATAATTAGGTATAATGCATAAATGAATTTTAATTACAATATTTTAATGTAACATATAATTTAAATTATTATATGTACATAGATAAAAATAAAATAGAATATAACTTGTTTAAAATGTGAAACGTGAGGTTTATGGATCACAAAATGTTGAGTAGTATCTCTGTTAACAAATGCTGACTTAAATTTGCAAAACCACATATATTTCAGAATGTCAAAAGCAGAAGATATCAAACTTTACTAAAAAGTATTAAAGAGTAAATATATATATATAAAGATAAAATGAATAGTCTGCACTAATGGACATCAAGAAAATAAGCCTTAATTACACTATATATATATATATATATATCCTAGATTAAATCTTCATTCAATGAAGCATTTCTTTTGGCCTTACCTTTTTTGAGACAAGGAAATTTAAACAATTTAACCAGTCCAAAATCATCTCCAGACACCAACACTGAACTGTTGTAATTTGCATCCACTGAGTTGATGTCAGTGACATCAGTGTATTTTGGCCAAATTCCACTCACTTCTGGGCCTTTCACACATGTCCAGGAGGCCCAGGGAATCCCTTTGATTTCTTCTTTACTCGTTAAAGACTTCCCAGCTGAAAATAATCAATATACTTCAATATAATGCTACATGTAAATAAAAATCATGTTGAATTTACTTATTCATTTTTCTCAAAGAAGTCTAAAACCTTTGTTTTAAAATGTTTATAAACTAAGGAAACTATAAATTATAATCTCTTTCCCCAACTGGTGATTTTTTCCCCCAGGAGGGTTTAAAGAAAGCACATGCTCAAAACTCAAGATATGAGAAACGAAATGATCATTGTACTTAAATCTAATGTCTCAAACTACCAAAGAAAGGCAATGCCAAAGAATGCTCAAACTACCGCACAATTGCACTCATCTCACATGCTAGCAAAGTAATGCTCAAAATTCTCCAAGCCAGGCTTCAGCAATACGTGAACTGTGAACTTTCAGATGTTCAAGCTAGATTTAGAAAAGGCAGAGGAACCAGAGTTCAAATTGTCAACATCCGTTGGATCATGGAAAAAGCAAGAGAGTTCCAGAAAAACATCTACTTCTGCTTTATTGACTATGCTAGAACTTTGAACTGTGTGGATCACAACAAACTAAATTCTTAAACAGATGGGAATACCAGACCACCTGACCCGCTTCCTGATAAATCTGTATGCAGATCAAGAAGCAACAGTTAGAAATGGACATGGAACAACAGACTGGTTCCAAATAGGAAAAGGAGTACGTCAAGGTTGTATACTGTCACCCGGCTTATTTAACTTATATGCAGAGTACGTCATTAGAAATGCTGGACTGGATGAAGCACAAACTGAAATCAAGATTGCCAGGAAAAATATCAATAATCTCAGATATGCAGATGATACTATACTTATGGCAGAAAGTGAAGAAGAACTAAAGAGCCTCTTGATGAAACTGAAAGAGGAAAGTGAAAAACTTGGCTTAAAGCTCAACATTCAGAAAACTAAGATCATGGCATCCAGTCCCATCACTTCATGGCAAATAGATGGGGAAACAATGGAAACAGTGACGGACTTTATTTTGGGGGGCTCCAAAATCATAGCAGATGATGACTGCAGCCATGAAATTAAAAGACTTGCTTGCTCCTTGGAAGAAAAGCTATGACCAACCTAGACAGCATATTAAAAAGCAGAGACGTCACTTTGCCAACAAATGTCTGTCTAGTCAAAGCTATGGTTTTTCCAGTAGTCATGTATGGATATGAGATTTGGACTATAAGGAAAGCTGAGCACAGAAGAATTGATGCTTTTGAACTGTGGTGTTGGAGAAGACTCTTGAGAGTCCCTTGGACAGCAAGGTGATCCAATAAGTCCATTCTAAAGGAAATCAGTCCTGAATGTTCATTGGAAGGACTGATGCTGAAACTCCAATACTTTGGCCACCTGATGCAAAGAACTGACTCATTGGGAAAGACCCTGATGCTGGGAAAGATTGAAGGCAGGAAGAGAAGGGGATAACAGAGGATGAGATGGTTGGATGGCATTACTGACTCAATGGACATGAGTTTGAGTAAGCTCCAGGAGTTGGTGATGGACAGGGAAGCCTGGTGTGCTGTAGTCCATGGGGTCACAAAGAGTCAGACACAACTGAGCAACTGAATTGAACTGATATTTACTCGACCTTAATTATTTGGATACAGATGATATTATGCTTTGTGTTACTGAAGAAATGACTATTATTAAATTATATATTATCACAGTTACCAACTTTTTCTGGTTTTTAAAAAGTTTATTCTGAACTCCTACTTTTCATAATTCCAGGAGCCAGAGAAGTCATTTTTTTAAAAAATCAGCTTCAATTATTTAATGAACAGACTTTGCTGTTTAAAGTGCTACATGATAAAAATCTACCAAATTTTGATGAAGTACAATTGGTTGGGGAAAAGACTCCTGACAATTTTGCTTGCTATATTTTTAAGTACAGGGCACAATACCCAGTTTCCACCAGCAGCTAGCAAGGGATGTCCTCTGGGAGCACACAAAGGAGGACGTCCACAGAAAAGGAATGCTGGGAAAAATGCTTAGTGATACACTATTTAAAAATTCAAAATCAAGACAATTAAGTGTATTAACTCATACTTTCCCCTCAACAGTAACAAACATTTTCAATGAAACAATCTATGGGAATAAATGCTCTTGCACATTACTGGTGCATTGTCAGACTGGCAATTCTGGACTCTAGCATAGTATTATATCCATTTTTAAGACCATAGAATCAGAGCTGATAGTTTGAATATATTCTTGATCCAGTGTCCCTGCTTAAAGAACACAATCCAAGGAAGTAACATGGAAGAGAAAATCCCACCTCTACAAAGATATTTGGAGTTTTACTGTGGGTATCAGCAAAGAAACTAGAAATACGCCCAAACACTCAATAGGAGGATGAGAAAGAAAATTATGATATTTTCACTGAGCAGGGTTTATTTGTTTATTGCAAATGACAAATGTGTGTTCCGTCTTTTTTCACATAGGAAAATATATATTAAATACAGACAAGCAAAGAAAGCAAACACAAAGAAATATGCACCCAGTAATGGTAAACTGATGAATTTCCAATTAAAATAAATAAATTTAAATGAAAAAAGTTGGCATTTTATTATATTACACCTTGCATGATGCATGTGTGTGCTTCAGTCATGTCTGATTCTTTGCGACCCGCTGGATTGTAGGCCGCCAGGCTTCTCTGTCCATGGGATTCTCCAGGCAAGTATACTGGAGTGGGTTGCCAGGCTCTTCTCCAAGGGATCTTCTCAACCAATACCTCTCACATTTCATGCATTGGCAGGTGGGTTCTTTACCACTAGTGCCACCTGGGAAGCCCATGTTATACCTTATTTCATGGTAAAATTGATTTTTCAATAAAAATTTATGAAAAAATTATGTTAAACATTAAATTTTTAATCTTACATTACAAAAAATCATTATTCAAAAATTGAAGAGGTGGCAAGAATACACAGAAGAACTGTACAAAAAAGATCTTCAGGACCCAGATAATCACGATGGTGTGCTCACTCACCTAGAGCCAGACATCCTGGAATGTGAAGTCAAGTGGGCCTTAGGAAGCATCACTACGAACAAAACTAGTGGAGGTGATGGAATTCCAGTTGAGCTATTTCAAATCCTGAAAGATGATGCTGTGAAAGTGCTGCACTCAATATGCCAGCAAATTTGGAAAACTCAGCATGGCCACAGGACTGGAAAAGGTCAGTTTTCATTCCAATCCCAAAGAAAGGCAATGCCAAAGAATGCTCAAACTACCACACAATTGCACTCATATCACACGCTAGTAAATTGATGCTCAAAATTCTCCAAGCCAGGCTTCAGCAATACGTGAACCGAGAACTTCCAAATGTTCAAGCTGGTTTTAGAAAAGGCAGAGGAACCAGAGATCAAATTGCCGACATCCGCTGGATCATCGAGAAGGCAAGAGAGTTCCAGAAAAAACATCTATTTCTGCTTTATTGACTATGCCAAAGCCTTTGACTGTGTGGATCACAATAAACTATGGAAAATTCTGAAAGAAATGGGAATACCAGACCACCTGACCTGCCTCTTGAGAAACCTGTATGCAGGTCAGGAAGCAAAGTTAGAACTGGACATGGAACAACGACTGGTTGCAAATAGGAAAAGGAGTATGTCAAGGCTGTATATTGTCACCTTGCTTATTTAACTTATATGCAGAGTACATCATGAGAAACGCTGGGCTGGAGGAAGCACAGGCTGGAATCAAGATTGCCGGAAGAAATATCAATAACCTCAGATATGCAGATGACACCACCCTTACGGCAGAAAGTGAAGAGGAACTAAAAAGCCTCTTGATGAAAGTGAAAGAGGAGAGTGAAAAACCTGGCTTATTAAGCTCAACATTCAGAAAACGAAGATCATGGCATGAGGTCCCATCACTTCATGGGAAATAGATGGGGAAACAGTGGAAACAGTGGCTGATTTTATTTTTCTGGGCTCCAAAATCACTGCAGATGGTGATTGCAGCCATGAAGTTAAAAGACGCTTATTCCTTGGAAGGAAAGTTATGACCAACCTAGATAGCATATTCAAAAGCAGAGATATTACTTTGTCAACAAAGGTCCATCTAGTCAAAGCTATGGTTTTTCCAGTGGTCATGTATGGATGTGAGAGTTGGACTGTGAAGACAGCTGAGCGCTGAAGAATTGATGCTTTTGAACTGTCGTGTTGAAGAAGACTCTTGAGAGTCCCTTGGACTGCAAGGAGATCCAACCAGTCCATTCTAAAGGAGATCAGTCCTGGGTGTCCATTGGAAGGACTGATGTTGAAGCTGAAACTCCAATACTTTGGCCACCTGATGTGAAGTGCTGACTCATTTGAAAAGACCCTGATGCTGGGAAAGATTGAGGGCAGGAGGAGAAGGGGACGACACAGGATGAGATGGTTGGATGGCATCACCAACTCAATGGACATGGGTTTGGGTGGACTCTGGGAGTTTGTGATGGACAGGGAGGCCTGGCGTGCTGCAGTTCATGGGGTCACAAAGAGTCGGACACGACTGAGCAACTGAACTGAAATACATAAATTTGTATTTATGATGTTTTATTATTATAAACTGTTACTAAATGAGTATTATGTAAATAAGATGAATTTCTTATAGAAGTTATAGTGGGGGTTACAAATAAAATATGTGTTTTTTGAATCCCAATTAGCACTTTTCACCAAGTAGTCACATAATAAAGGCTTCCAATTATTAAGGACACAAAGACAGACTAAAGTAATCACAGTAGTTTAGGATTGTGTTCCTCAAATTTTCAGGGTTTTTTTTGTATTTTCCTAGCAATTTTTCTTTTTCCTTATCTGTAGGCATTCTTTACATATTCTAGGTATACAGTTGACTCTTGAACAACTCTGGGGAGTCAAAAATCCATGTACAACTCAGACCATCTGCATTCCTGGTTCCACATCTGCACTGACCATCTGCATTCCTGGTTCCACATCTATGGATTCAACCAACCTCTTAGTATGTAGTACTCTAGTATTTACTACTAAAAAAAATCTACAGAAGTAGACCCACGCAGTTCAAACCCATATTATTCAAAGGTCAACTGAATAGCCTTTGTCCATTATAAGTCCAAGTCTTTATGCCCAACCTATGCACTGTCTTTTCATTTTATTCATGGTCTCTTTTGTTGTGGAATAATTTTTTTACTTTAATGTGCTTCAGTTTATGAATCTTTTCTTTGAGAGTTTGTGATCTGAGGGTCTTGTTTGAGAAAATACTCCTTGCCCTCAGGTCCTAAGAATATCCTCACACACTTTCTGCCATGGTTCAGAGCTATGTTTCGCATATACATTTAATGCCCTTGTGACTTACATGGCATTTTGTAGAATAGCCGTTCTCCAGCACCATCATTAGTTTGCAAGTATTTACTATCCAAAGACCAGTCAATGTGTGTGATGAAACTGAGAGACTTGTTGCATTCTCCAATTTTCTTATACCTCTGGGCAACAGCGTAGATGTCTACCGGGCCATCATTGGATCCCACTGCCAGATAAGAACCATCTGGAGAAAATTTCATTTCATGAATGACTTCTTTTCGATCTTTGATATGAACCACTTCTGTCATATCTCTGAAAGAAAAAAAAAAGCTAAGTGATAAATAGCAAATCTAGGGATAGGAACCTCAAGTCATGCTTTAAAGTTTGTGTGTCACTGAAAATTTGGTAATTAGCCATCTTCTCATACATCACTAAGCAAAGAAAGAAAAGGCTACTCACCCATTTGGTAATGAGTTATGTGTAGCTGGTAATGAGAATTTAGTGTAATAAACCATGTCAACAGCATTTTTAAAGCTATGTAGAATTTGTTATGTGAGATACAGTATCTAATTTATAGCTTTGTTTCCTTTCTATAATCACAAAGTGTGTAATCCCAAAGAATAACCAAGGTTATTTGAAGGAAATACAAGAGTGGGTCATAATTTTTGTATAGTATAAATAATATCAGATGTTAATAAATAGGAAATGTTCCATTTTATTAGTGATTATGGGGGGAAAAATCTTTTATTCCAGCTCACCTCTAAAACTCTGGTGCTATTAGAGGCGGCTTTCCTTTTTCTTCCTTTTTCTCGTCTCATTAAAAGCCCATAATCTCTTACCTAAAACCCTTAGGACCAGACGAGTTTGGGAGTTGATCACTCACTGCATTTTGCAAAGGTTCACATATATTATGCAATAGCCCCGTAGGAGCTAGGGCAGCAACCCCTTTTGAACACATTAATATTCTTGCAGCAAATCACATGATACGTGATTATTCCTACTAAGAGATTAATAGATATGTGTATAACTGAATCACCTTGCTGTGCACCTGAGACACTGTAAGTCAACTATACTTCAACAAAATATATATATTGAGAAAAAAATTACACTTAAAAAAAAAAAGGAGACTGACAGACTGTAAACAATTTCACATCAGTTCACTGGGTCAGGCTGTGCTGCCAAATAAGTTACCAAATAAGTTAAGATTGTCAGTGTTTGGATCTGGCAATTACAGATAGGGGATTGCGAATCTACCTATTCAAAGCAGCAAACGCATTTTTTCCTAAAGTCCTGGCAAACGTTCTGACCTGGAGAATTAATTTTAACAGAAGCATATCTCTAATGTCATTTTCAATACCAGTAGTACGTGCCTGACTCGGAGAACAATGAAAGATCCGTCCTTCATGCCCAGGGCCAACTGAGATCCATCAGGGCTGAAAGCAACGCTGCGAACTGCTTCCTCCATGTTACAGCGGGCAATCAAGGCATGGTCAGCCAGGCTCCACAGCCTAAGTGCAGTTCAAAGTCAAAACAAAACACTTTCTCATAGTCATCAGCCAGCCCAAGGCCAAAGGCCTGTTCATCACGGTGATAGTAACAAAAAAGGATGCAGTAACATCACACCAGTCTCCTCCCTCTCGGCATGTCTGGGAAGTTGCAAAGGTGTTTGGTCTATCTTTGGGTGATTTTCTCCATTTGAGATATCCAGCAAGAAATAAAACATGAGATATTTTCAAAGATTTTGAGGTTGAAAAATAAGGAAATTTTACATACTACTTCATACAAAATTATACTTTTCTCTTTGGAGATTAAAAACTGTTCCTGAATTATACCAATGGGTGTTAATAACACTTACAGGATAAGAGGTACTACTAGATGCTGTTATTATTAGTTGCTTTTTAAATACGGGTTTTCTTCTAGAAACTGTGTTATGTAAATATAGACTAAAACGCATATTATGTTTGTTGGTCTCCTGAGCAAGAAAAAGTATCTGAGATGGAGAAGAATAAATGGTACCCCTGCCTAGGAGGATTCCAAGTTGGCTGTACACAGTCATATGCCGAAACTCCTCAAAAATCCCTGGCGCCCCACTACTGACAGGGCCCCTCTTGGTCAGGGGAGGGGGAATACTTCACCGGGCCCCCTGGCTGATGAGCGGACGACTGCTGGAGAAACAGAAGTCATTTGTAAGGGCAGCTCTTAGAACACCTAAGCCAAGCACTTCAGAATGAAAGACCATGAACTAAATATCTGAGGATTTGAATAAGAGTTTCTACATGACTTGCAGTTGTGGTATGTGACCTTTTCCTGTTACCACTTTAAAGACAGTCTTCTCTTATTATGCAAACAACAATATCTGTGGCGGGGGCGGGGGTGGCTAGAATCTAAGCTCTTGTGATAAAGAGACAGGAGTAAGTCAAATGTGGTGTAGTTTTCCTAAGTGCATCCTGCCATCAGGAGGGACGGGGCACCTGTCTTGCCATATAGGGCTGCCCAGTGGAGTCTGCCTATCCCTGAGGCAGCCTGAGCTATTCAGCTTAAAACTCAGGGTATGCTTTCAATACCTTTTCCATTATTCATAGTTTCATGCTGTTTTTAGCCGTGTACTATTTTAAGCAATGTAAGCTTTGCTCTATTCGCATGAAGAAACCACCACACCTCAGTAAACTGCACTATCCTTCTAAAGTCACTAAGCTAACCTTTCTCAAAGAGTTATGACTTATACTCTTGCTAAATTTCAATACTCGGAGTGTCAAATTCCATTTAATATCTTAGCCAAATTAATGGTTAAACTGAGTAATACAAATTCTGGCAGTAAGGGCTCTTTGCAATTCTAAGATTCAACATAGTTGTTAAAATACAAAAGCTAAAAACTTTCTTGAAATCCTTTCTATCTGGATGGGTATGAATTGAGTTTCTTGGATGTTTGAATAACTTGGTGGCATTGGTTTGGCTCAGAGTAACAGAAGGGAAAGGAAGAGAGGAAGGCAGTAAGTAAAGACAAGTAAGAAGCCAAATAAACATTTATAGCACTTGGAGAAGGAAATGGCAACCCACTCCAGTGTTCTTGCCTGGAGAATCCCAGAGACGGCGGGCCCTGGTGGGCTTCCGTCTATGGGGTCGCACAGAGTCAGACACGACTGAAGCGACTTAGCAGCAGCAGCAGCACATGTAGAGATAGCTGTAATTGTTTTCACTGATTTTTAGATTGATGAGACTTTAGTGTTGGGTGTAAACTAAAAAATGGATTTATTTTTGGATTTATGCTAATGAGTATACTGACTGCATCTTGACTGGATTCACAAAAATACAGAATAAGGGTGGGGAGGGAGAGTAATGACCTTAGGTCTCGTGTCCAGTCCTCCTGTTTAGCTATTCAAACTTAGAAGCAGTAATCCATCGATGAATTGATCAATCGTCTCTTCCTCTCACTGTCACGGACTCTTTCTGGCCTGCTTATTGTTGAGCACATTTAAAGTTCAGTAGTAAATACAAAAACGCTGGATTCAGTGTAACAGCTTTCATCTCACACTTTCAAATCATATGTTCAGTCTCTCAACAGTCACAAGAACAGTGGAAGCATAGTCATTCTGCTCATTTTATTACTGTCGAGCTCTCAAACAACAAGTGATCCATAGTAAGAACCCCTGAGACCCTAATAAAATGGGCACATTTTCTTAGGAACCAGCACTTTCCCTTGATTTGAGGACATCGCTCAAAATTCCACATGAGAATTTACAAAGAAAGAATTAATGACTCTCATACTAAAGACGACTTTGGAAAATCAGAACTTCAGTTCTATTTGAGATTTCTAATCTCCAACTAAACTGATAAAAAGTGAGTAAGCTGTGAAACTGCTAAGCTGCCCCCAGCAGGACAGAAGATATGAGGGGGAAATATGACTTTATACAGGTGAGTGAACTCAGCTCACATCTTCAACTGAAAGAGACCTGGAGGCCAATCTAACCAGCGGGAGTGCATTTTCACTTCTAAGAACATTTTCTTGATTTTATATGGGGCCCAAGAAAGATAGCAACAAAAAGAGATCAAGAAGCCAACTGTTGTTAAGCAAAATGTCTCAGCATTCTGTTTGGAAACTGTGAGGTTCTACACTGGGGGTTATCCTTCTCTTAAAATCAATCTGTCATCCCAGGGAGGTGTGTGAGGTTACCGCAACCCTGCTGGGGCCTCACCTGACAGAGCGGTCGTCACTGCCTGTCACGGCCAGTGGCTTCTTGGGGTGCAGGGCCAGAGCCCAGAGCTCCCCCTCACAGTGACCCTGCAGGATCAGCATCGGTTTGTCCCGTTCTCGCACGATTACTTCAAATATCTCGCTGTCCTGGGTCCCTGCTAGGAGGCGGTCTGCTTTCCAGCACACACTCCGGATAGAGAGGCCTGACAAAGAAAATACATGAGTAAAGTAAAAGCATCCTTCCACACCATTCACAAATAAAACACCTGAAGTTAAAACCTCGTCAGCAGGAGAGCCTCTAAGGTAACATAGCCAAACAATGCCTGGGGGTGGACAACCAACCCACACAGCACTCATTACTCATTACCACACACTGCATTACTGACCATTGCCTTCCATGTGCTGGCCTCCCACCACACCCCTTGTAATCTGTTTTGTAAAGGAAAGATTGCTCTTTCCTGTCTGACTTAGGCTGACTATGTGGTTTTACAGCACAAGTGAAGTGAGTGAGTCAAAGTGCTCAGTCATGTCTGACTCTCTGCGGCCCCATGGACTACACAGTCCACGGAATTCTCCAGGCCAGAATACTGGAGTGGGTAGCCTTTCCCTTCTCCAGGGGATCTTCCCAACCCAGAGACCAAACCCAGGTCTGCCGCATTGCAAGAGGATTCTTTACCAGCTGAGCCACAAGGGAAGCCCAAGAACACTGGAGTGGATAGCCTATCCCTTCGCCAGTGGATCTTCCCAACCAGACTATCCCTTCTCCAGCAGATCTGGAGAACTGGGTCGGGAAGATCCGCTAGAGAAGGAATAGGCTACCCACTCCAGTATTCTTGGGCTTCCCTTGTGGCTCAGTTGGTAAAGAATCCGCTGTAATACGGGATACCTGGGTTTGATCCCTGGGTTGGGAAGATACAGCAAAGTCTATATTAAATATGACATTAAAGTGAATATAAGAGCAGGAATTGGTCTTAATGAAAACTTAACCTCCTTTAAAATAATTTCCTTCTGACTTGCTATGGAAAAGTTAATAAGCACTTCAATCTTTAGGATGCTAGTATTGTAAGATAATTATACGTGGGTGATACTACAGAACAGTTAATTATCATATTAGGCAAGTATAGTATGTATTTGATCAGAACCTAGTCTCATTCTGCTGGATAAACAGATGCACCGTGTCCCAGAAATATGCAAATGAAACTCCAATTTCAGTCTCAGAATACCATCAAACATTTGAAGATGTTATTCTTCACTGACTTAACAATTTATGGGAACTTCTCTAAAAGTGCAGTACTCCTTTTAAATCCAACCTTCCCCCTCATATCATTCCATCCTCTCTAAGTAGAATCTCAACTTGCCTGCCTGAGTTTTGATTGCGTGGATTTCTTGTGGTCTGTTCTGTTCCTTACAAGGTACATTATTTATTTACTTACACAGTGAATTTTCTCACGTCTGAATTAGAAGTACATAAGCCATCCCACTTTCACAACTACTTCAAACTACTTAAGGATGTGATAACCTTTAAGATCTGAGCTGCCTCTCCAGTAGGCTGTCTTTGTTGCAAAAACTAACAGAAGTCAGAATACCTGGACTTCAGTCCTGCTCTATACTGATTGGCCAGACATCCCAGGGAGACTCCCCTTCCCTCTGAGGACCATAAATGTAGACTATAATTATGGAGACCATGTAATTTATCATCCAAATCAGGACCATTCTGGAAGTAAAGTAGGCTCTAAAAATAATTAAATTTACATTTTTTGAAATATTTATTAACCAAGAAAGCAGCTTTCGTATGTTGAAAGACCTATTAAATTATTCTATCAAAAATTTTTATTCAATAAAATTATAATTACTTTATTACAGAATGAAAAGGTCTAAGACAGGGGAATGAATAGGCAGACACACAGAGGATTCTTAGGGTTGTGAAAGTCTGTAGGATCTATAATGGTACATGTTATACATGTCCAAACTCAAAGAATATATTAATACAACACCAAGAGTGAACCCTAACGTGAACTATACGCTTTGGGCGATGATATATCAATGTAGGTCCATCCACTGCAACCAATGCACCATTCTGGTGGGCCATGTTGGTGGGGAGGCTGCGTGTGTAGGAGAGCAGAAGTATATGAGAAGTATCTGTACCTTCCACTCAATTTCGCTGTGAACCTAAAATTGCTCCAAAAAGTACAATCTGTTAAAAAAAATTTCAAGACAAATGCTGGGACGATAGAAGAGTTAGTTAGTTGGTGGTGTCTGGACACCCTAACTGAAATCCTCATCTTAACTCATCATGATCTTAAAAGGATCTAATGAGATAATGAATTTATCTACAAAATAGAACTTTTTTTTAATTTTATTTTTAAACTTTACATAATTGTATTAGTTTTGCCAAATATCAAAATGAATCCGCCACAGGTATACAAGGGATAAGGTTATCCTTACATGAGATAACTCTCTTTACCCCCTGCTCTGAATTCATTGCTATGTATCTTGAAATGGAAGGAGACAGCACGCAGGCAGATTTATTATTCCTGCTGTGAGTAGTAAGTAGCGATACCTTGGCAACGGCTAGTTTCAGGGTCAATCACTCAAAATCCTCCACTGCAAACACCACGCAGGCTTTCAAGGTTGGAAAGGACAGATGTGTAGGGAAAACAGTCAGGATAAGATGGCAGGCTGATAGGCAGGAGGCTCAGCTGAGAAAAAAATCCTTTTGCTCCTGTCCCTTTCTTGTCTGTATCGCCTCCCCATGCTTTTATTAATATATTCCTATTGCCTCCAGGAGGAGGGGGTGAATTTGTCATCTCCCTAGCAGGCTTTGCATCATCTATAATTTTATTACAGGAGAGGTATAAGACTTCGTCCTTGAGAAACAGGAAGAGAGATATTAATTACATTCTAACATCAGCAAAAAAATCAGATAGTTTACTTATTATATTTATTGCCCCCCCTTACTAATATCTGTGAAGACAAGAGTTTTCTCAGTTTTATATACCTTTGTGTCCTCCACACCTAGTATAGTGGTAGATACTCAGTAAGAATTGTTAAAGGAATAAGATATTAAAATCATAAACATTTCTTGAGTCTTTGGAGATACCAAGAAATAAAAGACAACCTTCCCATCCTCAATGAGAACATTTCAGAGGAGGGATATAGTCATTAGTTTACATACAAAAATATTTATTGAGCACCTATTACATGCCCAAGACTAAAGCTTGAACAGTGAACAAGCCAGGCTCATGCCCTTATGGAGTTTGCATTCTAAGGAGGAGCCAGACATTTGTAAGCAGGTATCTACACGCCAAAATCAATTAAAATAATATAGACAAGAATACACAACAGGGAAAGGACAATCTCTTCCACAAATGGTGTTGGAAAAACTAGACAGCCACGTGTAAAAAAAACATACAAAAATAAACTCTAAATGGATTAAAGACTTGAACCTAAGACCTGAAACCCTAAAACTCCTAGAAGAAAACATAGGCAGTAAGCTCCTTGACATCAGTCTTGGTGATGACTTTGTGGCTCTGACACCAAAAGGAAAGGCAACAAAAGTAAAAATAAACAAGTGGGAACACATCAACTAAGAAAGCTTGCTCACAGCAAAGGAAACAATCAACAAAATGGCCAGGCAACCTACCCAATGGGAGAAAATACTTGCAAATCATACATCTGATAAGGAGCTAATATTCAAAATATATAAAGAACTCATACAACTCAATAGCAAAAACCCCAATCTGATTAAAAAATGGACCTGAATAGACAGTTTTCCAAAGAAGATATGCAGATAACAGGTACTCGAAAAGGTATTCCACATCCCTAGTCAGAGAAATGCAACTCAAAACCACAATGAGATATCATCTAACACTTATTATGATGGCTGTTTTTTTTCCTAAAGATGAGAAATAACAAATGCTGGCAAGAGTGGGGAAAAAAGGTGGCCCTTGTGTACTATGGGAATGTAAACTGGCACAGCCACTGTGGGTAACAGCATGGAGATGCCTCAAAAATTAAAAATAGAACTACCAGAGGATCCAGCAATTTCACTTCTGAATGTTATCTGAAGGGAACAAAACCACTAACTGTAAAACGTATCTGTACACGCATGTTCATTGCAACATGACTCACCACAGCCACAGCATGGAAACAACCTAATTCTTCACCAGCCGACCGATAAAATGTAATATACACACAGAAAATAGAGTATTATTCAGCCACACACACAAAATTCTTGCCATTTGGGACAACCTGGGTGACTTCCGAGGGCATAATGATATGTGAAATACGTCAGATAGAGAAAGATAAATATTATGGGAATATATGTGGAACCTAAAAAAGAAATAACAAAACCCCCAAATCTCACAGATACACAGAACAGATTGGTGATTGCCAGAGACTGAAGTGGACAGTAGGCAAAATGAGTGAAGGTAATCAAAAGGATCAATGCAAAGAAATAGAGGAAAACAACAAAATGGGAAAGACTAGAGATCTCTTCAAGAAAATTAGAGATACCAAGGGAACATTTCATGCAAAGATGGGCTCAATAAAGGACAGAAATGGTATGGACCTAACAGAAGCAGAAGATATTAAGAAGAGGTGGCAAGAATACACAAGAGAACTATACAAAAAAGATTTTCATGACCCAGATAATCACGATGCTGTGATCCCTCACCTAGAGCCAGATATCCTGGAATACGAAGTCAAGTGGGCCTTAGAAAGCATCACTACGAACAAAGCTAGTGGAGGTGATGGAATTCCAGTTGAGCTATTTCAAATCCTGAAAGATGATGCTGTGAAAGTGCTGCACTCAATATGCCAGCAAATTTGGAAAACTCAGCATGGCCACAGGACTAGAAAAGGTCAGTTTTCATTCCAATCCCAAAGAAAGGCAATGCCAAAGAATGCTCAAACTACCACACAATTGCACTCCTCTCACACGCTAGTAAAGTAATGCTCAAAATTCTCCAAGCCAGGCTTCAGTAATACGTGAACTGTGAACTTCCTGATGTTCAAGCTGGTTTTAGAAAAGGCAGAGGAACCAGAGATTAAATTGCCAACATCCGCTGGATCATGGAAAAAGCAAGAGAGTTCCAGAAAAACATCTATTTCTGCTTTATTGACTATGCCAAAGCCTTTGACTGTGTGGATCACAATAAATTGTGGAAAATTCTGAAAGAGATGGGAATACCAGACCACCTGACCTGCCTCTTGAGAAATCTGTATGCAGGTCAGGAAGCAACAGTTAGAACTGGACATGGAACAACAGACTGGTTCCAAATAGGAAAAGGAGTACGTCAAGGCTGTATATTGTCACCCTGCTTATTTAACTTATATGCAGAGTACATCATGAGAAACGCTGGGCTGTAGGAAGCACAAGCTGGAATCAAGATTGCCAGGAGAAATATCAATAACCTCAGATATGCATATGACACCACCCTTATGGCAGAAAGTGAAGAAGAACTAAAAAGCCTCTTGATGAAGGTGAAAGAGTAGAGTGAAAAAGTTGGCTTAAAACTCAACATTCAGAAAACGAAGATCAGGGCATCTGGTCCCCTCACTTCATGGGAAATAGATGGGCAAACAGTGGAAACAGTGTCAGACTTTATTTTTGGGGGCTCTAAAATCACTGCAGACGGTGACTGCAGCCATGAAATTAAAAGACACTTACTCCTTGGAAGGAAAGTTATGACCAACCTAGATAGCATATTCAAAAGCAGAGACATTACTTTGCCAACAAAGGTCCGTCTAGTCAAGGCTATGGTTTTTCCTGTGGTCATGTATGGATGTGAGAGTTGGACTGTGAAGAAAGCTGAGCGCCGAAGAATTGATGCTTTTGAACTGTGGTGTTGGAGAAGACTCTTGAGAGTCCCCTTGGACTGCAAGGAGATCCAACCATTCCATTCTGAAGGAGATCAGCCCTGGGATTTCTTTGGAAGGAATGATGCTAAAGCTGAAACTCCAGTACTTTGGCTACCTCATGCGAAGAGTTGACTCATTGGAAAAGACTCTGATGCTGGGAGGGATTGGTGGCAGGAGGATGAGATGGCTGGATAGCATCACTGACTAAATGGACGTGAGTCTCAGTGAACTCCGGGAGTTGGTGATGGACAGGGAGGCCTGGCGTGCTGCGATTCATGGGGTCGCAAAGAGTCGGACACAACTGAGCAACTGAACTGAACTGAACTGAACTGAATCAAAAGGCACAGACTTCCAGTTATAAAGTAGGTAAGTCCTGGGGGTGTGATGTACAGCATTACGTACATGTACATTTAGTAATACTGTAATGTGTATTTAAAAGTAGCTAAGAGAATAGATTTTAAACATTTTCATCACAAGAAAAAAATTTATAAATATGTGTAGTGATGTTAACTAAACTTGAGGTTTATGTGACCTTTATCTCACATAAACCTCAATGTTTATATATAAACATTTTATATACCTGAAACTAAGGTTATAATTCAATTGTATCTCAATAAAAATGTTACATACACACACACACACATTATATATATATACACATATATATCTCAGCAATAGGTTATGTATTTTAACTGTTACAGAAATATTCAAACCAGAATCCCTTTATGATTCCACTGACTGTCCTAAAGACTTACCTTTCCAAGCGGACATGGCGCCCACAGCTCCACCACAAGCATGAACAGGTGAGTTCTCCCCATGGCCTTGAACTAAATGGTTTGAACACAAAATTTCTCCCAAAGAACCATCAGTGTACAAACATTTTTCTGCCACCACCCCCACTATTTTTTAACTTCCTGTTTGGGGAACACATTCAGAATGTTCAAGAATACTATAACAAATAACCTATCACATGGAATTGATACGTTAACATTTAAAAAATATTTGCTTTGTCTTTAAGAGGTTTAGAACAAAGAAGAACCTTCCACCCCAGACTAGACTGACGAGGCAGTCAAGCTATGCAGCACCCAGCTGTATATTCAGACTCTGCCCAGGGAGCTCTTGGATCCTTAGAAGAGCCTCAAGGGACCTGGCAAGGAAACCACAGGGAAATGAGAGACGAGAGGTAGAGTCTAAGGATCCCACCCCTGCTTTTCCCTTAGTAACTCACAGGCTGTGTTTTATAGCAGATTTCATTTGACAAAAGGCTTCCACTGAACCAACTAGCATAAGGAAGGAGCTTTCACATGCAGCAAAAGCAATGAAGTTAAACTGATATGGATTGTTCCGGACTATAAGTAGGGGCAGGGGAGAAGCAGAGAGAACCAGGGGAGGAGTCATTTCATTTTCATTGTTTACAACATGAATCTAGTGAGCTGTGAACATTTTCTCTAGAGACCAACTCAGGCTCTCCACAAAAACTCAGTTCTTCAAACCGACAAACTCAATTCTGTCACATCAGACAAGTCGATCCCAGGGGTCTACATACAGAGACAGACAAGATGCTAAGCCGCTCTCACTTCCAAGGGAACTATTTAAAATGGGAGTTGCTTCCTAAGGACACCTCAGTGGGTAGAGAGCTGTCTTCAAGTTTCCTAATAGCGCCCTGTTTTCTTCATTTCTGAACCTAACTGCTGTTGTGCAGGTCAGACTGGCTTTAATGGGCACACTGTGGAGAGGCAGGTTCCTAACAAGGTTCTGATATGTAGGTCCCTTCTCCCATCCATCCAGGCTTAGTTTTAGCTTCTCTGACACAAATGCAGAGAACAATAACCTAAGCACAATTTCCAAGCTAGGCTGGCCGAGGTGACCACTGCCCTGGGAAGGAATTAAGCTGTCTTTCCCTATCTTCTGCTCTGGGAGTCAGACAAATATTAGGCATTATTTGGAATACGGTCAGAAATTCACCAAGATTGAAAAGAGAGCCAGGGAAAACCATCCTAATTATTTTAAACCATAGAAATTCTCTTTTCTTATGAAAAAGTGTATGTTTCAGAGGAAGGCGTTTTGGTGAGGGGTGCACATTTTGAAATCAGTGACCTCCTCTGCCACTAGCTCCACTATGAGAAATACGGGGCTCTGGCCTGTACTTGGTTCAGACAGCCAGCAGATGGCAGTATAGAGCAACCACCCACTTCAACAGAAAAACTCTAAGGAGAAGATCGAATTCACACCAGCTCTTTGCCCAGATTTTATATTCAGACCAGGAAGCGGAAAACAGTCCACTTTCAATCCTCTCTGTGACGGTCCTGAAACCCGGGCATGGGGAGATGTAATCCATGAGTATCATGAATATCAACACAGACCTAAAGGACATGGCTTATTTTTCACTAGTTCATTGAACAGTTAAGTACACGGACTGGATTTATAGCCCAGATCTGTGACAAGGCAAGTGTTTAATCTTTCAAATCTTTGGTTGCCCCACCTGTAAACTGGAGATAATATTAGCACTCACACATCACAGCACTGTTATGAAGATTCAGGGCAAGCATATAGTCAAACACTTGACCCAATGTCTGGCACTCAGTATCAATAAGTATGTTATTGTTGTTGTGATTTCAACCAGCAGGTTTTTATTAGATTCACATGGAGAACAGCTTCCTATGCGTGTGGTCAGATTCTGTCCCCAGGCCGGGGTCAGCACCAGGAGCTGTGAAGTTGCTGCTGTGTCCTTCCTGAGTCTGTTAGTTACAACCCTGTGTTATAACATATTTGTTATGTTGTTTGTTATCATTTTGATATGTTAGCCCTGCTGACTCTCAGAAGGAATGGCTGTATCTGACACACAAAGAAAACTATTTGGGGAATAAAGTGCTTTTCCCCTCAATTATTTGGCCCAAGAAGGGAAGACTGGCAGTGGGGAGAGGAAAGGAGTTGGTCCTTATTGTTGTTGTTCAGTCACTAAGTTGTGTCCGACCCTTTGTGACCCCATGGACTGCAGCACGCCAGGCTCCTCTGTCCTCCACTATCTCCTGGAGTTTGCTCAAATTCATGTCCACGGATTCGATGATGCTATCTAACCATCTCATCCCAGTAGCATATTGGACACCTTCCTACCTAGAGGGTTCATCTTCTGGTATCATATCGTTTTGCCTTTTCATGCTGTTCATTCTCGTGGCAAGAATACTGAAATGGGTTGCCGTTTCCTCCTCCAATGGACCATGGTGTGTCAGAACTCTTTACTAAGACCTGTCCATCTTTGGTGGCCATGCATGGAATGGTTACTAGCTCCACTGAGTTATGCAAGCCTCTTCACCATGAGAAGGCTGCAATCCATGAAGGGGTGGTACTTATCAGTGCTCTTAAACCTGGTGCATTGAGGCCTGATATATGGTAAAAACCAAGAACAGTTGCTCCAAACCTTGCTGTTCATCAGAACCTACATGGAAAATGTTTTAAACATGGATGCCTCTATCCTACCCAGAAATTTCTCTCATTTGGTCTGGAGTGGATCAGGGCATACTTATTTTTAGCTCCCCAGGGCTGAGAACCACTTGTTAAGAACCAGTCACTACCAAGCTGTTCCCAGCTAGTGTGTGTTCTCAGCCTTTAGCCAGACTGTTGAAAATTCAGATTTCTGGGCCAATTCTAATACAGTGGTTCTTCAGCCAGATATTGGAAAACTACCGTAGTAGATTAGAAAGCAGAAGGCCTGATGAGAAGTTGGCCAAAAATAAGTGCAACTTTGAGAAATCTTTTCTGAGTCAAACAAGCCAGTCTTATAAATGGGCAGGAATGGTTCTCCCAGACACTCCCAGCCCTGCACCCAGAGCTTTGCACATGTGCCTGAAAAGGCTTACGGCAATTCAAGAGGCGGCTCTTGGACAGCACTGGGCCCTAGGTGGGGACAGTAAATATCTGTTGAATACACGAGGAAACCATAGCACAGAAAGTTTGCAATATTTGCCCCAAGTTCCAGAATGAGCAGGTGATGGAGAGAAGATGAGGCTGCAGGCCATGCAAATCTGGGGTAAACTCCCTTCTCCTAAAGGGTATTTCCCTTCTCGGTAGATGCACCCTCAGGACATGGTACCAAAGGTCAAACAAGACAGGGTGATGGCCTTCTACTTGTAAAAGGTGCAATACTAAGGAGTGCCCCAGGTAAAAGGCAATATAAGGGTGAGCAGGAGACAGATTATTATACTCAAGGGAAGATGGAGCTTGATTATTGGTGTGTGGGTTTATTGCTGGGCTTTCTGTCCTTTTCCATTGAGGTATGTTTCTGTTTTTGTGCCAATACCATGCTGTTTTGATTACTGTAGCTTTGTAGTAGAGTCTAAAGTCAGAGAGCCTGATTCCTCCAGCTCTTTCTTTCTTAAAATTACTTTGGCTGTTTCAGGTTTTTTCCATACACATTCCCAGGTGGCACTAGTGGTAAAGAGCCTGCCTGCCAATGCAGGAGGCAGGAGAGATGTGGGTTTGATCCCCAGGGAAGATCCCCTGGAGAAGGGAATGGCTACCCACTTCAGTATTCTTGCCTGGAATAGCCCATGGACAGAGGAGCCTGGTGAGCTACAGTCCCTGGGGTCGCAAAAGAGTCAGACATGAATGAGTGACTAACACTTAAATTCTTAAATATAACGAAGAATTTCAAGATGGTGACAGCAACCACTAAACCGAGTGTAGGACTTTTCAGAGCATGGAGCCCTGTGCAACGAGGCAGATCTCATGCTCCAGGAGCCAGCCCTGCCAGGAGACCCCTCCAGGGCTATTGGAGGAAAAATGGGATGCTACATGCAGTGTGTTTAAAACAAAGCACCATGCAGAATACCAACGTAAATCGCAGCAATGTCTTTTTTGATCCATCTCCCAGAATAATGGAAATAAAAACAAAAACACAGAAATGGGACCTATTTAAATTCAGCTTTTAAATAACAAAGGAAACAATAAAACAAAAAGACAAACCATAGACTGGGAGAAAATATTTGCAAATGATGTGACTGACAAGGGATAAGTCTCCAAAGTTTACAAACAGCTCATAACACTTAAAAGCATCAAAATAAACAAATTGACAAACAGGCAGAAGACCAAAACAGACATTTCTCCAAAAAGACATACAGATTGCCAAGAGGCACATGAAAAGATGTTCAACCTCACTAGTTATGAAAAAACTACAAATCAAAACTACGAGATATCACCTCACACAATCCAGATTGGTTATCAAAAAATCCACAAACAATAAATACAGGAGAGGGTGTGGAGAGAAGGGAACCCTCCTACACTGTTTGTGGGAATGTAAATTGGTATGGTCACTATGGAGAACAGTATGGAAATTCCTTAAAAAGCTAAAAATATAGCTACCATATTACCCTGCAATCCCACCCCTGGGCATATATCTGGAGAAAAACATGATCTGAAAGGATACATGCACTCTAATGTTCATTGTAGCACTGTTTACAATAATCAAGACACGGAAGCAACATAACTGTCCATCGACAGAAGAATAGATAAAGAAGAAAGATGTGGTACATTTATACAATGGAATATTACTCAGCCATTAAAAAGAATGAAATAAATCCATTTGCAGCAACATATAGACCTAGAGATTGTCATACTGAGTGAAGTGAGTCAGATGGAGAAGGATAAATATAGTATGACATATATGTGGAATCTCAAAAGAAAATGATACAAATGAAGTTACTTACAAAACAGAAAGAGGCTCACAGACGTAGAGAACAAACTTATGCTTGCTGAGAGGAAGGGACAGTTAGGGAGTTTGATATAGACATGTACACACTGCTATATTTTAAATGGATAACCAACAAGGACCTACAGTATAGCACATGGAACTCTGCTCAATGTTAAGTGGCAGCCTGGATGGGAGGAGGGATGGGGGAGAATGGATACATGGATATGAATGACTGAGTTCCTTCACTGTTCACCTGAAACTATCAAAACATTGTTAATCAGCTGTACCTCAATACAAAATAAAAAGTTAAAAAAACCCACAAAGCACCATGAGTCTGTGACATGAAGTGTCCACAGCCTGCTGCTCCTGTTTACAAGGGCTCTCTGTCTGAGAACTTCCAGCAGATATTCTTTACCAAATCCTTGGCTATTTCAAAATCCACTTCACAGGATCCCAAATCCCACAGCCTCAGGAATTCTGAAGGATCACACAGCCTAATGGAACCCCAGAAGACAGAAACACTTGTTAAGCTGCCTCCACTCCAGGGAAGGAATACCCAGGCTGGTTTTTCAAGGAGCCTGGCTCACTTGGAGTGTTTAGAGGGGAATTACTACCAGAACGAACCAGACAGTCAGCCTTTGTTTGTCTGACACCTCATTCCATCTGGAGTCTGAACAAACAACAGCATATGTGCCCGTGGTGGCACACCTAACCACCCTCAGCTCTCACACGCTCTTCTCCAGGGCCTCCGCTTCCTCAGAACAACAGTGACGTAACAGGCACACCCCAAAGAATAAAGGCGAGCAGGCAGGAGAGAGGTGATGGAGTTGATGGCAGTGGAAGTGTGCAATCAAGCACCCAAGGGATCAGGAGAATCCCAGAAGATACCTGCTTTGTCTCTAACATCAACAAGGCTGTTCTCAGATCTGAGAATCGGTCCTTTGAACCTTCTATACCAGGGTTTCTCAGTCATGCCACTGTTAACATCTGGGGCCGAAAAATTCTTAGTCGAGGCGTCTATCATCACTAGTGGTCATTGTAGGATGTTTACCAGTGTCCTGTATTCGGGAATGCCAGTAGCACCCTCCCAGGTGACAACCAAAAATGTCTCCAGACAAGCCAAATGTCTTCCGGGAGATAAAAACACCATGGTTGAGAACCACTGGACTGAATGATTCTCAAAGTACTCTGAAGAAGAAGAATGGTATTGAGAATAGGTCGTGTGGAAGAGTTACCTAGGCTCCCACCTCTAATCCTGCCCCACCTCCTGCTCCAGAGCAGGTGTAGCCCTGACCATGACACTCACTCCCTTAAGCCTTTCTATGACCTCCTACTGCTGGTCTGTGGGGGCCAAGCTTGAACACAGCAGTTATCTGTTCCTCCCTCTGCAGCCTCGTCACCTGTCATTCTGTGCTCCAGGCCCATAACATACTCTTCATTTATTTGTCTGTTTTCAGGGTACCGGCCTGGGCCAGGCACTGTTCTCAGAGCTTGGGAGGCATCAGTGAACAAAGAGGCTCCTGCCCTTGTAGAAACAAACAGCCATACACATAACAAATAGGTAAGTTATATGGCTTGTTACAAGGTGAAAAGAAGATGTAGGAGGACAGGATCAGGAGTGCCGGGGTCCTGGAGGTAGAGTGGCTTGTGATTTTATTTTATTTTTATTTATTTTTTTTAGTTGGTTTTGGTTTTATTTCTTTAATATAAATTAATTTATTTTAATTGGAGGTTAATTACTTTACAATATTGTATTGGTTTTGCCATACATCAACATGAATCTGCCACGGGTGTACACGTGTTCTCCATCCTGAACCCCTCTCCCACCTCCCTCCCCATACCATCCCTCTGGGTCGTCCCAGTGCACCAGCCCCAAGCATCCAGTATCATGCATCGAACCTGGACTGGTGATTCATTTCATGGATTATACATGTTTCAATGCCATTCTCCCAAATCATCCCACCCTCGCCCTCTCCCACAGAGTCCAAAAGACTGTTCTATACATCTGTGTCTCTTTTGCTGTCTCGCATACAGGGTTATCTTTACCATCTTTCTAAATTCCACATATATGCGTTAGTATACTGTATTGGTGTTTTTCTTTCTGGCTTACTTCACTCTGTATAATAGGCTCCAGTTTCATCCACCTAATTAGAACCGATTCAACTGTATTCTTTTTAATGCCTGAGTAATACTCCATTGTGTATATGTACCACAGCTTTCTTATCCATTCATCTGCGGATAGACATCTAGGTTGCTTCCATGTCCTATTATAAACAGTGCTGCGATGAACATTGGGGTACACGTGTCTCTTTCAATTCTGGTTTCCTCAGTGTGTATGCCCAGCAGTGGGATTGCTGGGTCATAAGGCAGTTCTATTTCCAGTTTTTTAAGGAATCTCCACACTGTTCTCCATAGTGGCTGTACTAGTGATTTTAAATAAGGGCATCAGGGCAGCTTCAGTTGAGTGAGGCTTTAAGAAGGGTGGTGATCATGCAGATTCCTAGGGAGAGTGCCACAGGCAGAGGGAGCAGCCTGGGAGCATAGAGACGGGGTTAGTAACAGGAGCAGCCTGAGAAGAAGGCAGAGCAGAGGGAGAGGAATGGGAGGGGGATGGGTTGGTAGGCCATCCTAGGGATGTGGATTCTTTTTCTGAGGAAAATGGGAATTGCGGCAGGGTTTTGAGGAAATGTGATCTGGCTCATGTAAATGTTGAACAATTCCCTCCAGCTGCTGTTCTAAGAATAATGGCTGAAGCAGGAACACAAGTTACAAAGCAACTGCAATAGCCTGCGTGCAAGATGGCGTGAGCAGCAGAGACAATGAGAAGGGAAGGGGCGTCTCGGATCCTCGAGACTTCAGGCTCCTTCTCTTGCTCAAGGCTGAGGGAATGCTGCTTGACCTAACGCAAGACATCGCCAGACTCGGAGTTCATTAGACACAGCAACAATTCAATTAATATGTGTTGAGAGTTAAAATAAACACACCAAAAACTCCAATAAAATGCCCAAGGCAGACTTTTTAGAAGAGCCTAACCAGTTCTAGGCATGTATCTGACACTTAGTAGATGTCTAATAAATGCTTAATGACTGGATAAATGAATGATGCATCTTATACTGTGTGAATAATTACTGTACTCCTTTAGACATACTCATTTATAACCATTAACTCCAAGTATTTTATTACCATAGATGTGATTCATTTTGATTGCCATGCATTAATACTTATTTTTGGTTTTTCTTGCTACCACTATAAGTCACTTAAGCTTCATTATGTTACCCAGATCACAAATTTGTTTTAAAAATGATCAGACTCAAAGTGAACTTTTGTTGAGTTTGGTGTGAGACTTGAGTTACAGCCCTACTGCTGCTGCTGCTAAGCCTGTGATTAGCCTGATACCAGTGGGCTTGAGCCTCATCCTACTCAACATAAGGTGAGAGTTTCACATGCTGACATTGTGTGGCACTGTCTCTCCCAGCATGAAAACTCCAGAACTTGATAATCACTGAAAACTATATTGGAGGTCCACCATCCCACACATTTGAAATTTTTGGAGACAGGCACATTTTGGAAATCTGAAAATTCTGGATTTTGCTCATGTAATAGACCCACTGGAGTCTGGGGCAGCATCTTGAAATCAAATATTTCTGTAGTAAAGCACATGAATATTTACACATATGAAGACAACAAACAGCTTCATCTAAGTGTGAGTCAAGTTTTGCTGCCAAATTAGTTATAAAAAATATTTTGGAAAAAGAAAGGATATTGGACCCTTACTTTATACTATATGCAAAAATTACCTCAAAAATGGATCAAAGACCTAAATATAAGAGCCAATACCCTAAAACATTTATAAGAAATCTTCATAAAATTGAATTTGGCAATACACCAAAAGCACAGATATATTGGGTTACATCAAAATAAAAAGTTTTTGTGTATCACAGGACATAATCAACGGAGTGAGAAGGCAACATATGAAATGGGAGATATTATTTACAAGTCATATATCTGATAAGGGATTAATATCTAAGATATATAAAGAACTCTTATAGCTTGGCAACAAAATAAACAACTTGATTTTAAAATGGTCAAAGGACTTGAATAGAAATTTCTTCAAAGATAACACACAATGGCCAACAAGCTTATGAAAGATGCTCAGCATTAGAAGTCATTAGGGAAATGCAAATAAAAACCACAAGGAGACACCACTTCATACATATGAGAATGGCTATTATCCAAAACCATAAAGAAAGTATTGGTGAGGGTGTGGAGACATTGAAATCCTTATGCACTGCTGGTAGGAATGTAAAACTGGCACAGCTATTATGAAAAGCCATATAAAAATTTTTCACAAAAAGATAAAAAATAGAAATACTATATGATCCAATAGTTCACTTCTGGATATATATCCCAAAGGCCATAGGACTGGAAAAGGTCAATCCTCATCCCAATTCCCAAGAAGGGCAGTAGAAAAGAATGTTCAAACCATCAGGCAATTGCACTCATCTCCCATGCTAGCAATGTCATGCTCAAAATACTGCATCCTAGGCTTCAGCATGGAGAGGGCAATGGCACCCCACTCCAGTACTCTTGCCTGGAAAATCCAATGGATGGAGGAGCCTGGTGGACTGCAGTCCATGGGGTCGCTAGGAGTTGGACACGACTGTGTAACTTTCAAGTAGACAACCTGAGCGACTTCACTTTCACTTTTCACTTTCATGCATTGGAGAAGGAAATGGCAACCCACTCCAGTGTTCTTGCCTGGAGAATCCCAGGGATGAGGGAGCCTGGTGGGCTGCTGTCTCTGGGATCGCACAGAGTCAGACACGACTGAAGCGACTTAGCAGCAGTAGCAGCGCAGGCTTCAGCATTATGCGAACCAAGAACTTCCAGACATCCAGTCTGAGTTTAGAAAAGGCAGAGGAACCAGAGGTCAAATTGCCAACATTCACTGCATCATAGAGAAAGCAAGGAGATTCCAGAAAAACATCTACCTCCGTTTCATTGACTACACTAAAGCCATTGTGTGGATCATGACAAAGTGTGGAAAGCTCTTAAAGAGATAGAAATACCAGACCACCTTACTTGTTTCCTGAGAAACCTGTATGTGGGTCAAGAAGCAAGTCAAACTTTGTATGAACAACTGGGGCTTCCCTAGCAGCTCAGAGGGTAAAGAATCCACCTGCAATGGGGTAGACCTGGGTTCGATCCCTGGGTTGGGAAGATCCCCTGGAGGAGGGCATGGCAACCCATTCCAGTATTCTTGCCTGCAGAATCCCCATGGATAGAGGAGCCTGGTGGGCTGCAGTCCATGGGGTCACAAAAAGTCGGACATGACTCAGCAACTAAGCACAGCACAGCACAGCATGGAACAACTGACTGGTTTAGGATTGAGAAAGCAGTACGACAGGGCTGTCTGTTGTCACCCCGTTTGTTTAACTTATACTATGAGCACATCATGAGAAATGCTAGGCTGGATGAGTTATAAGCTAGAATTGAGATAAGCAGAAGAAACATCAACAACTTCAGATATGTGGATGATATCACGCCAATGGCAGAAAGCAAAAAACCTCTTGATGAGAGTGAAGGAGGAAAGTGAAAAAACCAGCTTAAAATTAAATATTAAAAATAACTAAGATAATGGCATCAAGCCCCATTACTTCATGGCAAATAGAAGGGGAAAAGGTGGAAGTAGTGACAGATTTCCTCTTCTTGGGCTCTAAATTCACTACGGATGGTGAGTGTGGACATAATATCAGCAGACGACTGCCTCTTGGCAGGAAAGCTATAACAAACCTATGTGCTGAAAAGCAGAAACATCACTTTGCTGACAAAGGTCTGTATAGTCAAGGCTATGGTCTTCCCAGTGGTCACATATGGTTGTGTGAGCTGGACCATAAAGAAGGCAGAACACCAAAGAATTGATGCCTTCGAACTATGGTGTTGGAGAAGACTCTTGAGAGTCCCTTGGACTGTGGATCAAACCAGTCAATCCTAAAGGAAATCAGTCCTGAATATTCATTGGAAGGATCGATGCCGAAGCTGAAACTCCAATATTTTGGCCACATGATGCGAAGAGCCAACTCACTGGAAAAGACCCTGATGCTGGCAAAGATTGAGGGCAAGAGGAGAAGGGGGTGACAGAGGATGAGATGGTTGGATGGCATCATCGATTCAATGGACATGGAGTTTGAGCAAACTGCGGGAAATTGTGAAGGAAGGGAAGCCTGGCATGCTGATTAAACAAGAAACACTGCTCTACTAGAATTCACTGCTTTCAAATGGCTCTTTGTTTCCATTTTGAAGCCGAGCCTGAAGGTGGAGGAAAAGTCAAGACCTCTTATGAGGGTAATTGCTGAGGGGCATAGGGCAGGAAAGTGTGAGACAAAGTACCTCCAAAGTTCTGTCCATTCTTTCTCCCTCTTATTTCCCTCTCCCCACCCTCTTTTCTTCACTCCCCTTTCACCCACACTGTCCGCAAATGCTCAGAGCGCCAAGGGCATGTATTATATTGACTGGTTGAAACTGGACCAGAAAACTGTATACATTCAACTACTTTTAATCCTCACCTCAAATCCTCCATATTTTAATCCTTACTCTTGTGCTGGGTCTCCCATCTCACTCTGGCCTCACTCAAACCTTCAGATGCCTTAGAGTGTGCCCCAGTACAGGGTGGCCCTGGCAACCGCCTCAGGGAACAGCATGGAGGGCCTGTTCTGAGACTCTTCTTGTTCTGAGATATGCAAAGCAGTTTCTGAACTCGACAGCCCCCTGCCCTGCTTCAGTGTGATGATGGCACCAAGGCCCACCTGAAGGCAAGAGGGGGTCCCTAAGGTGATTCAGGGTCATGGCAGGTTTCCCCTGCAAGGGCCTGTCCACACAGGCTCAAGAACTAGATGCGCTGAGAGTGAAGAGTGAGCCAGATTTGGGGTTGTTACCAACACTTCAACCAGGAGCCTCTCATTAGTTTGACTCTAGACACTTATTCTGCTTTATGCTAAGGGCAGGAATAAATGCCAGCAATTCTTAGGGAGTTTGAAAGCACATAATGCGCTCCTGTTAGAGTGCTGCCAAACGTGCGACAGGCAAAGGCATCACTGATAGTGAGGATGCTACATGGACAAAATTGGGTATTTCAATGTCTAGGACTTAAACAAGTAAAAATATATATATAAATAAAATATATTAAAACCATAATTTCATGGATTTTAACTGCCTATGGGGAGAAGTAAAATAAAGGAAAAGAAATGCATTAACATTCATTTAAAGTAAAACATGAAGTAAATTAGAGTATCAGTAATGAGCTACAATTAGAAAAATTAAGGTGGCAGGAAAATGGCACCCATTCTCATGGCTCCCTTGGGCCCAAACTGCAGTGTGGTCTATACAATCCTTTAAAAACACAGTCCATTGCTTTTCCTGAAATACAGGCTATTGTCCCTCTGGTTATCCACCTAAAAACACATGCTGGTCCCCACCCCCACCCCCCGCCCCGATCAGCTGTAAGTCCAGGCCCCACAGGCCCCACCTGTGAGGTGCAGGCCTGCTGAAGGGCCTTCTGTGCCCTGTGCACCACCTGCATCAGCTTTGATCTTGGCCAAGCGAGTATGTATGGAAATCAGCTGAGACTGAAAGAAAGTAGCAAGTGTCCCTGACCCATCTTCCTTTGACTCTGGGGACAGGAGCTGACCACGGGGTTGGCAGTCAATACAAACCCCCAGCTATACAGATGCTTGTGCTGAACCAGCTCCTGAAATCTCCTTTGGGAGCCCGAAGTCAGGGACTGGGTATCAGGTAGAAAAGCATAGCAGGGTAAATATGGCTTCTGCCCTGATCCCCACACTAAAATTTACACTTTAATTATGTGATAAAACTTCTGGATGAGCTGGCTAAAGTGATTGCCAAAAAGGAATCATTATTTCTGGCTTCCCTTGTGGCTCAGGTGGTAAAGAATCCGCCTGCAATGCAGGAGACCTGGGTTTGATCCCTGGGTTGGGAAGATCCCCTGGAGAAGGGAAAGGCTACCCACTCCAGTATTCTGGCCTGGAGAATTCCATGGACTGTACAGTCCATGGGGTCACAAAGAGTCAGACACGACTGAGTGACCTCTCTTTCTTTCTTACTAGCATTGTTAACATTGCTCTTATGGGCACTTACTTGCTTATGTCTGCCGGAAGTACTTTTTGGGATAAAGTTTCCTTGGCCTATGCTCTCCAGCAGAGAACTCAAGGGCCTTGACTGTCTCCTCATCCATGCAATAAAGTGGCCACTAAATTCTACAACCTCCTGTATTGACCCCAGGATCTTGTACTCAGGAAAGTATCCACATCAGGATCCTGAGCAAGAGAATAGCAATCCAATCTCCAGGTGAGCTGACTGCAAACACATTTTTGTGTGTGTGTTTGTATTTCATAGATATTTAAAGAATCTGGACTCTGGGCACATATAGGAAGTACAATGACTAGCTCACTTCCCTGTTGCTCAGTTTTTAAGAAAGTTTGGTTGAAAACAACATTATTTAAGGATGATGGCTGAAGCATAGCGACCCATGCATTCTTCTCTCAGTCCTCTGGAATCTACCCCAGGCCAGCAGAGAGCTCTGAGAATGGCCACACCATTTGGCCTATGGAAGAACCTCTGTGGCTACACAGCCATCAGCCAACATAAGATGGGCTTCATGAAAAACAACCAGGTGAGTATTAGTTCACTTCAGGCTTTTTGAGGATGTTGGGTCTCATGTCACAGAGCCCCCTCTAGGAAGATTCTCAGGACTTTCTCCCCCATCTCAGCACTGGGAGTAATTCCCCTTCATCTGGGCAATGAGTAAGTTTCCATCTTGCTGATGCCACAACTCACAATACTAATCACCCCTCCCTGAGTGCTGGCCACAGGGGCCACAAGCCATCTGAGGCCCACCTGGAGAACAGAGTGGGCCAGTTCACACCTGGCCCACCATGTGAACAGAGCTCCCACATGAGTTCAGTGGATTAACATCATTTGTGACTTCATCTTACCTTTCATATTTATATTTTTTACTTTAATCTCTCAGTCCCAAATTCTTTCTATGAAAAATGAGATAATGAGTCTATCATGAGAATTTTAAAAGATGTATATAAACTGCTTTGCATTTTCTGGTATACATACTTAACATACTTCCCTGGTGGCACAGAGGTTAAAGCATCTGCCTGCAATGTGGGAGACCTGGGTTCGATCCCTGGGTTGGGAAGATTCCCTGGAGAAGGAAATGGCAACCCACACTCCAGTATTCTTGCCTGGAAAATCCCATGGACAGAGGAGCCTGGTGGGCTACAGTCCACGGGGTAGCGAAGAGTCGGACACAACTGAGCGACTTCATATACTTAACATACTGTAACAATAGCCAACATTTACTGAGTGCTGACTATGCACAATGACTTACTCTAAGCACTTTGCAAGTGTGTTTGATCCTCATAACTCTATGAAGTTGGTGCTGGTATTATGCTCATTTTGCAGATAAAGAAACTGAGGCCCAATGATGTTAAGAAATTTGACCAAGGTCTCAAATCTATCATGGGTAAAACTTGGATTTGAACCTAAGCCCCCTGACTCTGAGCTCATGCCCACGCTCCTACTACTATGGTAGCTATTCCACTAAAGCTATTTTTAAAAAATAATTTCTCTTGTTTTTCCTTTTTATTTATTTCTCAGAGGCTGCATGTAGTTACATTTAGGGTCACTAACTTGTTCACAAATTCCCAGTTTTATAACTTAAAGTCCCAACTCCCGGGACACCACTTGGTATTTTTTACCATTACACTGTTTTATCTTTTTGCAGCAGGACCACGGGTAGTACCTACAGATACCTTTGTGAAAATTAGGAAAAGAGGTATCCATTTACTTTCAACATATTTTCTATCTTGTATTCATTACATTTATGTAAACTGTCTTAAATCCTTAATGGAATAACATGGGATAAGAGAAATATAAATACATATTTCCACACTGTATTTAACACTTTAATAAGAGCCATCAGTAAGTATCAATGCATGCATTACCTTTATATCCTTGTTCTGTCTCCCTGAGATCAATTTTGGTTATTGGTTTGAAATCAGTATCCCATAATCGTATACATCCATCTCGTCCACCAGTAGCAAAGCCTTCTTCACAAGCATACATGCTGAAGATTCCAGCCTGTTGATTAAGGCACATAATGCTGCAATCATTCTAAATAGTCATTATAGTTGGATCTTGATAATTAAAATATAAGACAAAAACAAAACAAAAATGAAGACAAATTCCCTGTTCTCTATTGAAATCCTGGTAATAGAACAAGTAGCCATTTGTAACATCCATTTTAGCTAGATTAAAAATTCATAATAACCAGCAAAGCAAACTAGTTCAAGTGCTCCTTTGCCATGATTAAACAAATGATGGATTGTAAAAAAGTTTTCAAGAATTCCTTGGCTGAAGCAGATACAGAAATAATAAATTTCTTTCTGTGACAACTGATCATTATAAAGACAGTGGTGGAGGTGTTTCATATAAGTCAAAGTTGCTCAGTCGTGTCTGACTCTTTGCAACCCCATGGACTATACAGTTCATGGAATTCTCCAGGCCAGAATACTGGAGTGAGTAGCCTTTCCCTTCTCCAGGGGATCTTCCCAACCCAGGGATCGAATACCAGGTCTCCTGTATTGTGGGCAGATTCTTTACCAGCTGAGCCATATGGGAAACCCAAGAACATTGGAGTGGATAGCCTATCCCTTCTCCAGGGGATCTTCCCGACCCAGGAATCAAATCAGGGTCTCCTGCATTGCAGGCAGATTCTTTACCAACTGAGCTATCAAATTCCTTCCCAAAACAAGTAAAGATATGTGGGCTAGGAACACAAACACTTCTATAGGTACAACAGAAGAAGTGCATCCCAATGGGTTCAAGTAGGCACTGCTGCTGCTGCTGCTGCTGCTGCTGCTGCTAAGTCGCTTCAGTTGTGTCCGACTCTGTGCGACCCCATAGACGGCAGCCCACCAGGCCCCACCGTCCCTGGGATTCTCCAGGCAAGAACACTGGAGTGGGTTGCCATTTCCTCCTCCAATGCATGAAAGTGAAAAGTGAAACTGAAGTCTCCCAGTCGTGTCTGACTCTTATCAACCCCATGGACTGTAGCCTACCAGGCTCCTCCATCCATGGGATTTTCCAGGCAAGAGTACTGGAGTGGGTTGCCATTGTCTTCTCCACAAGTAGGCACTACCTGAGCGTAAATGAAAGCATGCTGCTGCTGCTGCTAAGCCACTTCAGTCGTGTCCGACTTTGTGTGACCCCACAGACGGCCTCCCACCAGGCTCCCCCGTCCCTGGGATTCTCCAGGCAAGAACACTGGAGTGGGTTGCCATTTCCTTCTCCAATGCATGAAAGTGAAAAGTGAAACTGAAGTCTCCCAGTCGTGTCTGACTCTTATCAACCCCATGGACTGTAGCCTACCAGGCTCCTCCATCCATGGGATTTTCCAGGCAAGAGTACTGGAGTGGGTTGCCATTGTCTTCTCCACAAGTAGGCACTACCTGAGCGTAAATGAAAGCATGCTGCTGCTGCTGCTAAGCCACTTCAGTCGTGTCCGACTTTGTGTGACCCCACAGACGGCCTCCCACCAGGCTCCCCCGTCCCTGGGATTCTCCAGGCAAGAACACTGGAGTGGGTTGCCATTTCCTTCTCCAATGCATGAAACGGAAAAGTGAAAGTGAAGCCGCTCAGTCATGTCTGACTCTTAGCGACCCCATGGACTGCAGCCTACCAGGCTCCTCCGTCCATGGGATTTTCCAGGCAAGAGTACTGGAGTGGGGTGCCATTGCCTTCTCCGAAATGAAAGCATAAGTTACTCTTATGTTAGCTTGTTAAGCATCAGCTGAAGATGCTTTTCACATCTGATATGGTTTAAGAACTTAAAGCTGCTTTTTTATGGGAAAATGTGCTACAAGAGTATAATGTGGACATAATATCCAGTGTAAAGAGAAACCAGGTTACTAAGGCAGGTTCTTTATGAATGAGGACCAATATTTACCTTTTAATTGTTTCAAGAGCTGTTTCATAATTAGCAAAGCCAAGAAAATTGGTCTTCAACATATGCTGCTGCTGCTGCTAAGTCGCTTCAGTGGTGTCTGACTCTGTGCGACCCCATAGACAGCAGCCCACCAGGCTCCCCCATCCCTGGGATTCTCCAGGCAAGAATACTGGAGTGGGTTGCCATTTCCTTCCCCAATGCATGAAAGTGAAAAGTGAAAGTGAAGTCGCCCAGTTGAGTCCAACTCTTTGCGACCCCATGGACTGCAGCCTACCAGGCTCCTCCATCCATGGGATTCTCCAGGCAAGAGTACTGGAGTGGGGTACCATTGCCTTCTCTGTTCAACATATGAGAAAGGTCTAAAATTTCATAGTTCCTTGCTAAGAGTTCCTTAAACTTGTTTTCATGTTCACAGTAATACAGCATCAATTTGGAGGCAATAAGTTAAAGGTCTGCTGAGTTTCTGACATTATTTTACCAAATTTCCACTTATTACAACAGACTTTACCTTTCACATCATCTCCCCATTTTTCGGGGCATTTCCACACTATCATCTGTAGATACAGCAATGAAACTACTTTTAGTCAGTTCAGTTCAGTTCAGTTGCTCAGTTGTGTCCGACTCTTTGCGACCCCATGAATCACAGCACGCCAGGCCTCCCTGTCTATCACAAACTCCTGGAGTTCACTCAAACTTAAGTCCATCGAGTCAGTGATGCCATTCAGCCATCTCATCCTCTGTCATCCCCTTCGCCTCCTGCCACCAATCCGTCCCAGCATCAGAGTCTTTTCCAATGAGTCAACTCTTCGCATGAGGTGGCCAAAGTACTGGAGTTTCAGCTTCAGCATCATTCCTTCTAAAGAAATCCCAGGGCTGATCTCCTTCAGAATGGACTGGTTGGATCTCCTTGCAGTCCAAGGGACTCTCAAGAGTCTTCTCCAACACCACAGTTCAAAAACATCAATTCTTCGGCACTCAGCTTTCTTCACAGTCCAACTCTCACATCCATACATGACCACTGGAAAAACCATAGCCTTGACTAGACGGACCTTTGTTGGCAAAGTAATGTCTCTGCTTTTGAATATGCTATCTAGGTTGGTCATAACTTTCCTTCCAAGGAGTAAGCATCTTTTAATTTCATGGCTGCAGTCACCATCTGCAGTGATTTTGGAGCGCAAAAAAATAAAGTCTGACACTGTTTCCACTGTTTCCCCATTTATTTCCCATGAAGTGATGGGACCAGATGCCATGATCTTCATTTTCTGAATGTTGAGCTTTAAGCCAACTTTTTCACTCTCCTCTTTCACTTTCATCAAGAGGCTTTTGAGTTCCTCTTCACTTTCTGCCATAAGGGTGGTATCAACTACTTTACTATATGTCAAAATTGAGCGTAGTGTTTCAGTATTAAGTTTGTCCTTGTTCTTACAGAGCAGGCCATCAAAAGAATTTATCAGTGGTTTCTGTTTGCATTTTAAGAACTTGTGGCATGGATGTGGACGTGACAGTCCCTCACTCAGAGTGAGGCAAATCTACCTTTCTAACCAGTATAAAAATAATAGTTGTCTCCAGCATGTTGGCCACAGGCCAGCAGCAGTGACATCATTCCAGATCCACTGAGTCACCGTATGTATTTTAACAAGATCTCCAGGAGATTCGTAAACATGTAAAAGTTTGAGAAGTGCTAGTCTAGAAGATGAAACTGACAATGAAATACTTCTAGTTTCTGTGAAACTGCTGCTGATAAATTACACTAATCAGCCAATTCATAGAGGTAAAGGCTAATTACGTTATCATGCTTTTGAAATATTAAATTCTTCTAAGTGAACAAAAATAATTAGGGAAATCTTTCATGACTACTGCGTATTCAGAATTAGCGAATACTAAAGCAACAGGGGAAAAAAACAGAAATTTGTGACATTAACTTATTTAATAAGTAATCCACAAATTTCCATACAGGAATACTTACACTATGTGCTCCTTGAATGGTGCGGACCAAGTTGAGCCCTTTCCAGACATAGATGTCGCCATTTAAAGCACCAGAGTAGGTGATGTCTTCTTTGGCACATGCAAGGCAAAGGATGGTCTGAAGATCCCCAGTTTTGCCAAATATTCCTCTTTTTGCAGTCAGGGCATTTCCACATAGCGTCCAAAACTAGAACATAAGTGATAAATAATCCAAAAACAGAGTATTCTGATGCTTCTCACTATTGGTATCATTGGGTAATGTTTCAATACATTTTATATAATTTTCTATAGCTGAACTATAATAGATATACAGGCTTCTCAAGTGGTAAAGAACCTGCCTGCCAATGCAGGAGACGTAAGAAACACAGGTTCGATCCCTGGGTTGGGAAGATCCCCTGGAGAAAGTAATGACAACCCACTCCAGTATTCTTGCCTGGAGAATCCCCATGGACAGAGGAGCCTGGTGGGCTATGGTCCATAGGGTCACAAAGAGTCAGACACAACTGAAGTGACTTAGCACACACATAATAGATATACATAATTTAACTTGTTTTGCTACAACAGTAGAAATTGTAGAACATTTTAGCCAACTACTGGCAGTAAAAAAAAATTGCTAACAGTACTTTTTAAACTTTCAAAGTCCCCAAATTCCAAAACGTTGCTAAATGTTTCAGTTCAGTTCAGTTGCTCAGTCCTGTCCCACTCTTTGCGAATGTTTAGTGTTCATTTAATACAAAATGCCAATATTCTCAGAATTGGGATAAAATGGATGAATTATGCTTTTGTTTAATTTCTTGCCAAATTAAAGCACTAGAGTAGGTTTATCATAGAGAAATTTAGAAAGAGAGAAAAGTAAAAGAGGGAAATTGACATTATTCCCAACATCGCAACATGTCAGTGTATCTTCTAGGTATTTTTTGGTATATATATATATATGTGCGTGTGTGTGTTTTTAGAAATAATTTCTAATTAAAATGATATAAATTTTCAAGTAGAAACATGACTCAGAAATATGTTTCTAAATATATTTCATATAGTCAAATAATTGACTAGGTTTTTCAGTTTTAGCTGCATAATTTATTATGTAGACAACCATAAGCACAAAGGCTGAGCTACTTTATAAATGGTAGCAGGAAGACTTCTATGGTCATGCAGAAATTAAATATTTCACTTTGACACAGTTTTTTTTCAGTATGTGACCTGGTGTAACTTTACTGCGATGTACATACTTAGCCTCACAATTTATAAAGCCTCTTTACACATGTTTAGTTATTTTATCTTCATAATAGCCTCACAAATAGGCTAAGACAGATATTATTATTACACTCATTTGGAAGAGAAAGAAAGAAGGCATAAGTGACTTGCCAAAGGTTCAATAGGAGTTATACACGAGAAAATATTGAAATATTTGTCTTGAGAACTTTAAATATAATAAAGAAGATACATACAAAATAAAAAAAAAAGATCATTTTAAAGCAGCATATTCTGACAAGTGGTAAGGAAATTCTAAGACAGAGAACCAGAATTCTCTGGAAAGAGCAAGAATAGGATTTGAATCGGTGGTGAGGAAGACACTGCATGGTGGTTTAGGAGAGGAGGGTTAGTTACATGGAGGTGACAGGAAATGTGTGAGGAAAAATCAGAGGCAACCTTAACATCTGTGCTTGCAGAAGAGGAAAAATAATGGTCCTCTCAGAGTAGACGGGAATTCGGGGAAGCAGTTCTAGATGGCTTCACCACCCAGGAGGGCCAGGACTCAGGCAACTGTGTAGGTGGTGGCTCTTGAGAGGATGAGAGGCAGGTGCGCAATCATTTAAAAAAAAACAAACACAAGATTCTTTTCCATTAAATGTCAACTCTGGGAATTTGTTTCTTTGGCTATTAATATTTTTACCAAAAGGCACTGAAGTATACATGGAAAAACTGCGAACAATCTAGGGACAGATAGGTATATGCTTTGGGAAAGCACATAAGTATTAACCTTGAGCCTGAACAAACTATGAGACATGAACAACTATTGGTTGTACATACATACATGCCAAAGACCCTGCCCTTCCACGGGTGATACTTAAGGCAGACGTTTTTTGTTCTGTGTCCCCATGCACGAAAACTAAAAGGAGAGTAACTATTTGGTAATTATTATCCCTTTGACTTGGGATGTGCACTTTGGTCCAAGTTACTGAAATATTTCTAGATGGACAACCACACACACACAAAGAGACTGGTTTCCTCAGACACAAAGATTTTTCTGATGAAATCACCCAGTCAGATAGTATAATGTCAACATGAAACATTCCAGATGATCAAATAATTCTCTAAAAAGACATACATAACTGTAATACCAAGACAGGTATGAAATTTTCTGCAGAAAATAGCAAGTCTGAGATGCTATCTCTTTTTGAGAAGCACTACATGTTTGGAAAATGTGACAGATTATTAGTGTAGCAACACCCCATTAAATTCACACTAAATGAAAAGACACTGTTTATCTTCTCCAATCTCCACTCACAGATTGTAATGCAAATTCTGTTAGAATTGGCAGGTACCTGGGAGCTCATCTGGCCCTCAGTAATCCCTAAGGTCCCTTCTGCCTGCGACTAGAGAATGGAGCAAAAGCAATAATATCCAACAAACCTGGTAGATTCGTTTCCTGTAAAACCAATGAAGCAGTTGATGCTCAACTGCTACTGTTTTTCAAGCATTTGTTTCAGGTAATTGTAATTTGCCTGTTCGCCAAACACTAGGGATTGCAAAAAGAAAAAGGATTTTATTGAGTTGGCCAAAAAGTTGTTTGCTGAAATAAAGGCACTTTTTTGCTTTAACAAAAATCAGCTCTCTGCACAAGGATTATAAAGTATTTATGAAGCCCTAAGGACATGTGATGGGAGAAGGCAATGGCACCCTACTCCAGTACTGTTGCCTGGAAAATCCCATGGATGGACGAGCCTGGTAGGCTGCAGTTCATGGGGTCGCACAGAGTCAGACACGACTGAAGCGACTTAGCAGCAACAGCAGCAGCAAGGACATGTGATAGCTTTGAATAGTAGGACCTGTACACTCATCTTTTTGTCCCCTGCTTTTTCAATACTTTTTCCTTATATTGGAAGAAATGTATGTTATTGTAAAATAATTTTAAAATACAGGGAAAATTTAAAAACCATCAATTCACTACTCAAAGATAACTGTTTAATATTTTGGGAGAGCCTTTCAATTTATTTCCTACACAAAAAAAATATTTTTTAAGTAAAAATATCAAAGCCACAAATTTATCCCACTCAGAGGTAGACTGTTCATAGATCTTAAATATGTCCTTAAATAACATTAAGCAGTCCTCTAAAACATGACTTATAATGATTGCACAGTATTTCTTCATATGGATATACCAAATTTTATTTAACTGCCTGGAGGCAGAGGGTTTCAAGTCTTTAGTTTTATTCGCTATTGATAAGTTATTTAGTAATGAACCAGTGCTTGGTTCACACTCCTAATTATTTCCTTGGGTTAAATTACAGGATATAAAATTATTTGCAGTCTTTACTTTGGTGGCACACATAGTAAAACTGGGATGAAACTGTTTCGAAGGGTGTCAACATTTCTAAGGCAATTGACAGGCATTGCCAAATTTCTAGACTGAAAGACCATACTCACTTATGCTTCCATCAGCAAGGTTTGAGAGGGTTCATTCCCCAAATCTTTCTCGATACCAGATCATCTTGATTAAAAACACTGCTATTTTAAAGTGTCTATTCCTTAGTTATGGATGAGATTTAATATTTTCAAGTGTCTATTAGCAGACAATCGATAAAAACAAATACTTTTGCCACTCTTTGTCCATTCTGTAGATTTGCTAGAGGTCTTTACATTTCAAGAACAAGTCAACACTCTACGCTTGTTGCTTATACTCTTCTAGCTTGTGATCTGCCTGTTTGTTTCTTGAGGGTAGCAGGAAGGTAAACAAAATGTTTTAATATTTATATAGTTGAACCTATCATATTATTCTCTGATACAAGAGACTTTCACCTATAAGGGTATGGAGAAGCCATTCTGGCTTATCCCTGATTTGGCCTGAACTTTATGTGAACTAGAACAGCTTGACTTGTGGCTTGTCAAACACACATTGGACATCTGCTTTAACCATTAAAGAATGCATCATCCAGAGGTAGAGAATGCCTTTTTGAAGGTAGGAACGAACGCATCCCCTCCATGATGCCCATGCTACTGCTCCTTCGAAGACAAGGTTCCCTCCCAGATGCGAAGGTCATGCTGCCTCTGTGTATGACTGATCTGAAATTATGAACAGTGAAGTGACAGTGTTAGTTGCTCAGTTGTGTCCAGCTCTTTGCATCCCCATGGATTGTAGCCTGCCAGTCTCCTCTGTTCATGGAATTCTCCAGGCAAGAATACTGGTGAGTGGGTAGCCATTCCCTTCTTCAGAGGATCTTCCCCACCCCATAGGGATCAAACACATTCTCCTCCATTGCAGGCGTATTCTTTACCATCTGAGCCACCTAGGAAGCCCACATCTCTGTTGAAACCTTGAAGGAAAATAACTGTCATGTTTGGTGTATGTATGTTCTTTGTTTCAACACAATATAAAGGTGTATTGAAAACTATGTTTCTCCAGAATGCTTTCTTCCTTGGTGGAGACTGCACTCCGGGGCTAGTCCTCAGCTTGACTTGAATAAAACTCCCTTCCATTTCTTACCATGTTGTGTCTGACTCTTAGCGACCCCATGGACTGCAGCCCACCAGGCTCCTCCATCCACGGGATTTTCCAGGCAAGCGTACTGGAGTGAGTTGCCATTGCCTTCTCCATTTATTGGTTATTTTTGTCAAATACCTTTATGGTTTATTTACTTTTATATTTAAAAATACCTTTCTCCAACTGGAAAGAAATTAAATATTTACTTATACATTCCTCTAGTTATTTTATAGTTTTTTAAACATTTAACTCTTTAATTCACAAATAGTTTATTCAAGTATATGCTATGAAGTAATGACATACAACAAGAATAATAAACTGTTCTAGTGCCCATTTGTCAGAGATAGTTATCATACCCTAAACTGTCATTCATATTAAGGTCTATTTCTCAGTTTAGTTTCTTTTTTGTTGGTGTTTATCTATCTTATGGCAGAAAGTGAAGAGGAACTGAAAAGCCTCTTGATGAAAGTGAAAGTGGAGAGTGAAAAAGTTGGCTTAAAGCTCAACATTCAGAAAACGAAGATCATGGCATCCTATCCCACCACTTCATGGGAAATAGATGGGGAAACAGTGGAAACAATGTCAGACTTTATTTTTCTGGGCTCCAAAATCACTGCAGATGGTGACTGCAGCCATGAAATTAAGACACTTACTCCTTGGAAGGAAAGTTATGACCAACCTAGATAGCATATTCAAAAGCAGAGACATTACTTTGCCAACAAAGGTCCGTCTAGTCAAGGCTATGGTTTTTCCTGTGGTCATGTATGGATGTGAGAGTTGGACTGTGAAGAAGGCTGAGCACTGAAGAATTGATGCTTTTGAACTGTGGTGTTGGAGAAGACTCTTGAGAGTCCCTTGGACTGCAAGGAGATCCAACCAGTCCATTCTGAAGGAGATCAGCCCTGGGATTTCTTTGGAAGGAATGATGCTAAAGCTGAAACTCCAGTACTTTGGCTACCTCATGTGAAGAGTTGACTCATTGGAAAAGACTCTGATGCTGGGAGGGATTGGGGGTAGGAGGAGAAGGGGACAACAGAGGATGAGATGGCTGGATGGCATCACTGACTCGATGGACGTGAGTCTCAGTGAACTCCGGGAGTTGGTGATGGACAGGGAGGCCTGGTGTGCTGCGATTCATGGGGTCGCAAAGAGTCGGACACGACTGAGCGACTAATCTGATCTGATCTGATCTATCTTTACCACAGTCTTATTTTAATTTTTGAAACTTCATAGTAGACTTTAGTAAATATTAGTGCATATTCTTTTTTTTAATTTATTTTTTAATTGAAGGATAGTTGCTTTACAGAATTATATTGTTTTCCATCAAGCATCAACATGAATCAGCCATAGGTACACATACGTTCCCCTCCCTCTTGAACCTCCCATGTTACTTTTCATTACTCTTTTTTTATCCCAAAGTTGTGGTTATTCTCACTCTTTATTCTCGTAGACGAACTTATTCATGCTATGTTGCTTCAGTCACGTCTGACTCTTTGTGACCCTATGGACTATATAGGGTCTATAGGGTCTTATAGGTCTGTAGGGTCTATAGGGTCTATAGGGTCTTATAGGTCTATAGGGTCTTATAGGTCTGTAGGGTCTCCCACCAGGCTCCTCTGTCCATGGAATTTTCCAGGCAAGAATACTAGAGTGGGTTGCCATGCCCGTCCCAGGGGATCGTCCCAATCCAGGGATCAAGCTCGGGTCTCTTACCTCTACCTGCACTGGCAGGCAGGTTCTTTGCCACTAGTGCCGCCAATAACTTGAACGGAAATATCAGATAATAATAAAGTTTATAAAGATTTTAATTGAACTTGTATTAAATATATATTAACTTGGAGATAAATAATGCATTTATAATTTTTATACTTCATGTCCAAAATCAAAGTTCTCTCCCCCCATTTGCAGAAGTCTTCTTTTACATCCCTCTGTAAAGTTTTATGCCAGTGCAAGTCACTCAGTTGTGCCCAACTCTTTGTGACCCCATAGACTGTAATAGTCCATAGGGTTCTCCAGGCCAGAATACTGGAGTGGGTAGCCTTTCTCTTCTCCAGGGCATCTTCCCAACCCAGGGATCAAACCCTAGTCTCCTGCATTACAGGCAGATTCTTTACCAGCTGAGCCACAAGGGAAGCCCAAGAACAGTGGAGTGGGTAGCCTATGCCTTCTCCAGCAGATCTTCCTGACCCAGGAATTAAACTAGGGTCTCCTGCATTACAGGCAGATTCTTTACCAACTGAGGGAAGCCTGTAAAGCTTTATAATAGTCTTTAAATTAAATCTTTCATATTTCTTGTTATAGTTACTTCTGAGCATTTTATCATGTCTCTTTCAGCATTAAGTAGGAATAATGGAAAGGATCATGAAAAACTAGATTAAAAGAAGAACAAAAGAACTGGGAAACAGGAGGCGCTGGTTGGAGGAATAATACAGACATCTTCTCTGATTGTACAGAAATGCACAATTTTTATATCAGCAGAGATCAACATATGCTCTACTCAAGCATACAACCTACCTTTATATTCTTTTATTTATGGACTTTATTGTCTATTATCTACAAACTTATGGTCAGAAGATCCCAGGACATATCCCGGGGTCCAGAGAAATTTTTGCTATGTCAGAGCAAAGGATGTGGATGGTGTTAACTGTGCTACCTGAGTAACAAAATAGAGAAGCAAACAGACAGAGGCAGGTCCTGGGCCACTAGCAGCATTACAGGCTGCTGCTGCTGCTGCTGCTAAGTCGCTTCAGTCGTGTCCGACTCTGTGTGACCCCATAGACGGCAGCCCATCAGGCTCCCCTGTCACTGGGATTCTCCAGGCAGGAACACTGGAGTGGGTTGCCATTTAGTCCACAGGAAAACAGAGGCATTTAAAAGTCAGTGGCCCATGGAGGTTTGTGCTATGTATCCTTTTCTTTTTATAGCCAACATAACACGGCACCTTTCTTCTAAGAGAACATAGCAACACGTCAAAAAATTTTGACATGCCATACGTATAAACATTTATAATATAAAAACTTAATTCATGAACTTAAAATCTGAACTGTTTTAAAACATGCAATTCTAAGAGTATTGAGTCTTCTTTATAATATGTAATTGATATAAAGTTTCCTTCTTAGCTACCAGCTGGGCACTTTGCTTGATTGTTGTTACACTGCATTTCTGAAACAGAGGCCCATCAGCTGAAGTAAGCAGGCTTCAGGATCAGAGATGCAGGTAAGAAGCCTCTAAATTTAAGGGGGAAAATGTAAAGTTGAGTAGTTTCTCAATACCAAATTATACACATAGACATCTCAAATTATCTTCATATGAGGTACCCAAATTTCTTTTAAATAACTGCTTTACCTTTATATGTTTCACTCCACAGCTAACCACTCTGTTTGGCTGATATGGATCCCAGGAAATATCAAAAATCTGTTTAAAAAAGATAAAAAGTTTCACATTCATGTGTTTTTGCCTTCTTTAAGATACTGTCCAATTGCCAAGATTCTACCCTCATAATCTGAACACAAGGTCACCCACACAAATGGAGGATTTGGCTCTGGAGATGAGTCAGGAATTGCTAATACACATTTTATCATTTTGTGTCTATTTACCTTGGGCCTGAATGGAGAAGAAATAATTAACCATAATCACTGAGAACAAACTACTGTCACATTTTTAATTCTGTCCAACCAGGGTAAACAAACCAATGATTTTGGATCATTTATCAAGATTTTTGGTTCTCCACAATGTTAATCAAACACTTTTGAGATAGAGTTACAATAAAAACAAAGAGAATGGCAATTGTTTAAAGTGCGTATTACCCCAGGCCCATGTCAGAGATTCTGGTTTAGTGGATTGGAAATTGGGTGGATTTAGTGGGATCACCACATTCCACCAATTTAGTAGAAATTTAGTGGGTCAAACACATGCATTTAAAAACACACCCCAGAAGATGCTGATGTAGGTGGTCCATGGACCACATTCTATGAAGCTCTAATAGAAAGAAGGACCAATCATCAGAGGCAGAGACTAACCAAAGAATGAGGCTGCTATCACATAGGAAGGAGCTATTGCTCCAATAATCAGACAAAGGAGGAGAACCTTTGGTTAGGTAGAGAGGAACACTTATGAACCACAGAAAGAGCACTGAGGCCTAAAGCTATCTGAGCTCAGGCAAGTCTTAGCATCTCTAAACTTAACCTCCTCTTCTCAAAAATGAATGAGTCACCTCAGTTCTGTTGTGAGGTCAATTAAGATAATGTAATGTATGTATGCTCATTTTGAAGACTACAAAGCACTGATTGTATAAATTAGTGCTAGTTATTAAGTATTTTAGCCACTAAAATAATCTTGAAAAAGCATCTGCCTCTAATCAACCAATAATAATTCATACTGACAACAGTAATAAAGAGCAAAATGATGTGATACAAATTATGGAGCCTGGGAGAACAGTGTTCCAAAAATGGTATTTCATTAAAACATTCTGGGTCTTTAAAGAGTTCTCACTAGACAGCACTGTACTTTTTACAATCTACTCCTAACTGGAGAGTGTACAGTACATTAACAAAACAAGAGCAAAATCATTTATTGATGCAGCCCAACTCAACTACTTTATAATATACGATGGGAGACAAGGCGGCAGAGGAGAAGGACTTGAACTCACCTCCTCTCATGAAAACACCAAAATCACAACTAACTGCTGAACAACCACTTACAAAAAAGACTCAAATTACCCACCCCCCAAAATTCTACACCAAAGACAGAGAAGAAGCCACAACAAGATGGTAGAAGGGGCATGTTCACAATATAATCAAGTCACATACCTGCTGGGTGGGAGACCAACAACCTGGAAAACAATTATTGGACTGGCCAAAGAGTTCATTTGGGTTTTCTGTAATACCTAATGGAAAAACTCAAGTAAATTTTTTGACCAATCTAATGTATCAGAGGTTCTCCCACAGGAGTGAGTTCTGAACTCCACGTCAGGCACCCCAGCCTGGGTGGTCTGGCATCAGGAGAAGGAGCCCTGAGAGCACTTGGCCTTGAAGGTCAGTGGGGCTTGAGTGCAGGAGCTCCACAGAGCTGGGAAAAGAGAGACTCCACTCTTGGAGACTGCACACAAGGTTTCATGTGCACAGGGACCCAGGGCAAAGCCATGACTCCACAGGAGCTTGGGTAGATCTAAGGGTTAGGGGTAGGTCAAGGAAGGGTCTCCTCAGGAGGCAGGGGGGTTGGCTGTTGCTCACTGTGGGGGCAGGGACACTGGTGGTGGAGATCCCAGAGAATATTCACTGGCATGAGCTCTCCAGGAAGAGGCTATTTTGGTTGCCATTTTAGCACCAAGACCTGCCCCACCCAACAGCCTGCAGGTTCCAGTCCTAGGATGCCTCAGGCCACACAACCAACAGGGTGGGAAGACAGCCCCACCTATTAGCAGACAGTCTATTTAAATCCATCCTGAGCCAAAAGCTGCCTATAAACACACCCCTCGACATGTTCTGCCCACCAGAGAGACAAGACCCAGCTCTACTCACAAGGGAACAAGCACTAGTCCCTCCTACCAGAAAGCCTGCACAAGCCCCTAGAGTAGCCTTATCCATGAGGGGCAAGACACCAGAATGAAGAGGAACTACAATCCTGCAGCCTGAGAAACAGACACCATAAACAGAGAAAGTTAGACAAAGTGAGATGGCAGAGAAATATGTTCCAGATGAAGAAACAAGATATAACCCCAAAAGAATAGTTAAGTGAAGTGGAGACAATCTACCTGAAAAAGTATGCAGAGTAATGATAGTAAAGATAATCTAAGATCTCAGGGAAAAAAAATGGAAGCACAGGCTAAGAGGATACAAGAAATATTTAATAAAGACTAGCTTTAAAGAACAGAGCTGAACAATACAATAATTGAAATGAAAAATGCCCAGAAAGAATAAATAATAGAATAAATGAGGCAGAAGAATAAATGAGACGAAAGACAGACTGGTGGAAATCAATGCTGCAGAAAAGAATAAAGAAAAAAGAATGAAAAGAAATGAGGACAGTCTCAGAGATTTCTGGGAGAACATTAAATGCACCAAATTCACATTATAGGGGTCCCAGAAGAAAAGAGACAGAACCTGAGAATATATTTGTAGAAAAGTGAAAGTGAAGTCACTCAGTTGTGTCTGACTCTTTGCGACCCATGGACTGTAGCCCACCAAGCTCCTCCATCCATGGGATTCTCCAGGCAAGAATACTGGAGTGGATTGCCATTTCCTTCTCCAGGGGATCTTCCCAACCCAGGGATCAAACCCAGGTCTCCCACATTGCAGGCAGATGCTTTAACCTCTGAGCTACCAGGGAATGTTGCATATTTGTAGAGCTAAGAGCCAAAAACTTCCCTAATAGGAGAAAAGAAACATTCAAGTCCAGGGAGTTCAGAGAGTCCCATACAGGATAAACCCAAGGAGGAACACATTGAGACACACAGTAATCAAATTAACAAAACTTAAAGAAAAAGAGTAAAAGCAACAAGCAACATACATATGAAATCCCCATAAGGTTTACCACCTGATTTTTCAGCAGAAACTGCAGAAGGGAGTGGCACAATATAAAGAGATGAAAAGGAAAAACCTACAACTAAGAATATTCTACCCAGCAAGGCTCTCATTCAGATTCAAAGGAGATATCAAAAGCTTTCCAGAGAAGCAAAGGCTAACAGAATTCAGCACCACGAAACCAGTTCTACAGCAAGTGCTAAAGGAAGTTCTTCAGTTGAAAAAGAAAAGACCACAAGTAGAAACAAGAAGATTATACATGGGAAAGCTCAGTGGTAAAGGTAAACACAAAGTAAAAATAGGAGATTTTCTACACACAAATCTGGTATCAAACCAGCAATCATGAAAAAGAACAAACGTGCAGGATTTGGAAATACATTTCAAATTGAGAGACTACTAACTTAAAACAATCGTGTGTGTGTGTGTTTATATGTATATATATATACAGACTGCTATATTAAAATCTCATGGGAACTGAAAATCAAAAATACACCATAAAAAAAAAATACACCATAGATATACACACAAATAAAAAGCAATCCAAACACAACACTAAAGATAGTCATCAAATCACAAGAGAATAAAAGGTAGGGAAGAAAGACATACAAAAACAAATCCAAAACACTTAAAAAGAGGCTCCAACCAAAAGATATAGACTGGCTGAATGGATACAAAAACAAGATATGTATATATGCTGTCTACAAAAGACCCACTTCAGATCTAGGGACACATACAGACTGAAAGTGAGGGGATGGAGAAAGGTATTTCACACAAATGGAAAGCAAAAGAAAGCTGGAGTAGTAACATTCATATCAGACAAAATAGACTTAAAAATAAAGACTGTTACAAGAGACAAAGAAGGACATTGCATAATGACAAAGGGATCAATCTAAGAACAAGATATAAACATTATAAATATATTAATATATGCACCCAATATAGGAGTACCTCAATATATAAGGCAAACACTAACAGCCATAAAAGGAGAAATTGACAGTAACACAATAATAGTGGAGAACTTTAACACCCAGTTACATCATTATACAGATTATCCAGACAAAATCAATAAGGAAACACAGTTCTTAAATGACACATTAGACCAGATGGACTAATTATAAATCAATCACAAGAAAAAATTTATAAAAAACACAAACACCAAAATGTGGAATGTTTGTGTTAAACTTTGTTACCAAACAACGAAAAGCTCACTGAAGAAATCAAAGAGGAAATTAAAAAAAATACCTGGAGACAAATACCAAAGAAAATACAACAATCCAAAAATTATGGGACACAGCCAAAGCAGTTCTAAGAAGGAAATGTATAACAATGTAGTCTTACCACTGAGCTACCTGGGAAGCCCTCAGTGGTTTAAACAAACAAACAAATAAAAAGCACCTGTGATGCAGAAGACAGGAGTTCAATCCCTGGGTCAGGAAGATCCCCTGGAGAAGGAAATAGCAACCCACTCCATTACTCCTGACTGGGAAATCCCATGGACAGGGAAGCCAGGCAGGCTATAGTCCATGGGGCCACAGAGAGAGTCAGACATGACTTAGTGACTAAACAATAGCAACAACAATCTTACCTCAGGAAACAAGAAAAATTTCAAACAAACAACTTAATCTTATAGCGAAAGCAAATAGAGAAAGAAGCACAAACAAACCCAAAGTTAGTAGAAGAAAAGTAATCATACAGATCAGAGCAAATAATTGAAATACAAAGAAAAAATATAAAAGATCAATGAAACTAAAAGCTGCTTCTTTGAAAACAAAATTCATATTTCTGTAGCCGGACTCCCATCCAATTACTAAACCAGTCCCAACCCTGCTTAGCTTCCAAGACCAAGCGAGATGAGGCAGGTTCAGGATGATATGGCCAAAGACTAGCCAGGCTCATTAAGAAAAAAAGGGAGAAGGCTCAAATCAATAAAATTAGAAATGAAAAAGGAGAAGTTACAACAGACACCACAGAAACACAAGGGATCATAAGAAACTACTATAAGCAACTATGTGCTGATAAAATGGACACTCTAGAAGAAATGGACAAATTCTTAGAAAAGTAAGCCTTCTTGAGACTGAACCAGGAAGAAATAAAAAATATGAACAGACTAATCACAAGCACTGAAATTAAAACTGTGATTTAAGAACTTCCAATAAACAAAGAGGGAGAATGGACATGAGTTTGAGCAAACTGCAGGAGATAGTGAAGGACAGGAAAGGCTGGCATGCTGCAGTCCATGGAGCTGCAAAGAATTGGACATGACTTAGTGATTAAAAAACAACAATAAACAAAAGTCCAGGAACACATGACTTCACAGGTGAATTACAACAAACATTTAAAGAACTATCACCTATCCTTCTGAAATTCTTCCCAAAGAACTGCAGAGGAAGAAATACTCCCAAGCTCATTCTATGAGGCCAGAATCACTTTGATACAAAAACCAGATAAAGATATCACACAAAAAGAAAATTACAGGCCAGTATCACTGATGAATTCCAGAAAAACACCTACTTTTGCTTCATTGACTATGCTAAAGCCTTTGGCTGTGCGGATCACAACAAACTGTGAAAAATTCTTAAAGAGATGGGACTACCAGACCATCTTAACTGTCTCCTGAGAAACCTGTATGCAGGTCAAGGGGCAACACTTAGAATCAGATACAGAACAACACATTGGTCAAAATTGGGAAAGGAGTACGACAAGGCTGTATATTGTCACCTGGCTTATTTAACTTGTATGCAGAGTACATTATGTGAAATGCTAGGCTGGATGAATCACAAGGTGGAATCAAGATTGTAGGGAGAGATATCAACAACTTTAGATATGCAGATGATACCACTTAATGGCAGAAATTGAAGAGGAACTAAACAGACACTTGATGAGGGTGAAAGAGGGGAATGAAAAAGCTGGCTTAAAACTCAACATTCAAAAAATGAAGATCAGGGCATCCGGTCCCATCACTTCATGGCAAAAGGAAGGGGGAAAAGTGGAAGCAGTGACAGATTTTATTTTCTTGGGCTCCAAAAATCACCGTGGATGATGAGCACAGCCATGAAATGAAAAAACGCTTGCTTCTTGAAAAGAAAGCTATGACAAACCTTGACAGCATATTAAAAAGCAGAGACATTACTTTGCTGACAAAGGTCTATATAGTCAAAACTATGGTTTTTCCAGTTGTCATGTATGGATGTGAGAACTGGACCATAAAGAAGGCCGAGCACTAAAGAATTTATGTTTTCAAACTGTGCCGGAGAAAACTCTTAAGAGTTCCTTGGACAGCAAAGAGATCAAACCAATCAATCCTAAAGGAAATCAACCCTGAATATTCATTGGAAGGACTGATGCTGAAGCTGAAGCTCCAATACTTTGGCCACCTGATGTGAAGAGCCAACTCACTGGAAAAACCCTGATGCTGGGAAAGATGGAAGGCAAAAGAGGGGAGCAACAGAGGATGAGATGGTTGGATGGCATCATAGACTCAATGGACATGAGTTTGAGCAAACTCTGGGTGATAGTGAAGGACAAGGAAGCCTGGAGCCCTGCGATCCATGGGGATACAAAGAGTCAGACATGACTGAGTGACTGAACAACAACAAATCACTGAAGAACACAGATCCAAAAATCCTCAACAAAATACTAGCAAATTCAATCCAACAATACATTGAAAGGATCATACACACCACGGTCAAGTGGGATTTATCCCAGTATGCTGCTGCTGCTGCTGCTGCTGCTAAGTCGCTTCAGTCATGTCCGACTCTGTGCGACCCCATAGACGGCAGCCCACCAGGCTCCCTTGTCCCTGGGATTCTCCAGGCAAGAACACTGGAGTGGGTTGCCATTTCCTTCTCCAACGCATGAAAGTGAAAAGTGAAAGTGAAGTCGCTCAGTCGTGTCGACCCTCAGTGACCCCATGGACTGCAGCCTACCAGGCTCCTCCATACACGGGATTTTCCAGGCAAGAGTACTGGAGTGGGGTGCCATTGCCTTCTCCGCCCAGTATGCTAGGATTCTTCAACATTCACAGATCAGTGTGATACACCACATTAACAAACTGAAGATTAAAAACTATACAATCATCTTAATAGATGAAGAAAAATTTTTTTTACAAAATTCAACACCCATTTATGATAAAGAAAAAAAATAAACTCTGTAGAAAGTAAGCACATGAGGGAACCTTCTTCAACATAATAAAGGCCATATATGACAAACCCAATGCTAACATCATTGTCGATGGTTTAAAACTGAGCACATTTCCTCTAACATCAGGAACAAGACAAGAATGTCCACTCTCGCTAGCTTTATTCAACATAATTTTGGAAGTCCTCACCATGGCACTCAAAGAAAAATAAACAAAAGGAATCCAAATTGGAAAACAAAAAGTAAAACCACCAACAAAAAGTAAAACCACCATGTTTGCAGATGACATGATACTGTATACAGAAAACCCTAAAGATGCTACAACCACTAGATCTCATCAATGAATTCGGTAAAGTTGCAGGATACAAAATTAATACATAGAAATATTTTCCTTTCCTATACACTAACAATGAAAGATCAGAAGGAGAAATTAAGGAAACAATCCTATTTACCATCCCATCAAAAAGAACAAAATACCTAGGAATAAACCTAGCTAATGGCAATCCACTCCAGTATTCTTGCCTGGAGAATCCCATGGACAGAGGGGCTGGCGGGTCGCAGTCTGTGGGGTCGCAAAGAGTCAGACATGGCTAAGTGACTAACACTAAGGAGGCAAAAGACCAGTATGCAAAAAACTGTAAGATGCTGATGAAAGAAATCAAAGTTAATACAGACAGATGGAAAGATATAGCACGTTCTTATATTAGAATAATCAATATTGTTAAAATGACTATACTACCCACGGTAATCTACAGATTCAATGCAATTTCTATTAAATTACCAATGGCACTTTTCGCAGAATTGGAACAAAAAGACCCAAGATGGACGGGTCACGGTGGAGAGTTCTGACAAAACGTGGTCCACTGGAGAAGGGAATGGCAAACCACTTCAATATTCTTGCCTTCAGAACCCCATGAACAGTATGAAAAGGCAAAAAGATATGACACTGAAAGATGAACTCCCCAGGTTAGTAGGTGCCCAATATGCTACTGGAGAAGAGCGGAGAAATAGTTCCAGAAAGAATGAAGACGCTGAGCCAAAGTGAAAACAATGCCCAGTTGTGGAAATAAAGTCTGATGCTGTAAAGAACAATATTGCATAGGAACCTGGAATGTTAGGTCCATGAATCAAGGTAAATTGGAAGTGGTCAAACAGGAGATGGCAAGAGTGAACATCAACATTTTAGGAATCAGTGAACTAAAATGGACCAGAATGGGCAAATTTAATTCAGATGACCATTATATCTACTACTGTGGGCAAGAATCCCTTAGAAGAAATGTAGCCTCACAGTCAACAAAAGAGTCCGAAATGCAGTACTTGGGTGCAATCTCAAAATGATTTCTGTGTGCTTTCAAGACAAACCATTCAATATCACAGTAATCCAAGACTATGCCCCAATGACTAATGCCAAAGAAGCTGAAGCTGAATGGTTCTGTGAAGACCTTCTAGGAATAACACCAAAAAAAAGATGTTATTTTTATCATAGGTAACTGGAATGCAAAAGTAGGAAGTTAAGATATACCTGAGTAACAGGCAAGTTTGGCCTTGGAGCACACAATGAAGCAGGGCAAAGGCTAACAGAGTTTTCCCAACAGAACACGCTGGTCATAGCAAACACCCTCCTCCAACAACACAAGACACAACTCTACACATGGACATCACCAGATGGTCAATACTGAAATCAGACTGATTATATTCTTTACAGCTGAAGATGGAGATGCTCTATACAGTCAGCAAAAACAAGACTGGGAGCTGACTGTAGCTCAGATCATGAATTCCTTAGTGCTAAATTCAGACTTAAACTGAAGAAAGTAGGGAAAACCACTAGACCATTCAGGTAGGACCTAAATCAAATCCCTTATGATTATACAGTGGAAGTGACAAATAGATTCAAGGGATTAGATCTGATGACATGCCTAAAGAACTATGGATGGAGGTTTGAAACACTGTACAGGAGGTGGTGATCAAGACCATTCCCAAGAAAAAGAAATGCAAAAAGGCAGAATGGTTGTCTGAGGAGGCCTTACAAATAGTTGAGAAAAGAAAAGAAGGCAAAGGAGAAAAGGAAAGATATACTCACCTAAATGCAGAGTTCCAAAGAATAGTAAGAAAAGATAATACAGCCTTCCTAAATGATCAATGCAAAGAAATAGGGGAAAACAGTAGAATGGGAAAGACTAGAGATCTCTTGAAGAAAATTAGAGATACCAAGGGAACATTTCATGCAAAGATGGGCACAATAAAGCATAAAAATGGCATGGACCTAGCAGAAGCAGAAAACATTAAGAAGAGGTGGCAAGAATACACAGAAGAACTATACAAAAAAGATCTTCATGACCCAGATTAACTCAATGGTGTGGTCACTTGCCAAGAGCCAGACATCCTGGAGGGACTTAGGAAACATTACTATGAACAAAGCTAGTAGAGGTGATGGGATTCAAGCTGAGCTATTAAGGATGATGCTGTTAAAGTGATGCACTCAATATCTCAGAAAATTTGGAAAACTCAGCAGTGGCCACAGGACTGGAAAAGGTCAGTTTTCATTCCAATCCCAAAGAAAGGCCATTCCAAAGAATGTTCAAACTACTGCACAATTGCACTCATCTCACATGCTAGCAAAGTAATGCTCAAAATTCTCCAAGCTAGGCTTCAACAGTACATGAACTGAGAACTTCCAGATGTTTAAGCTGGATTAAAGGCACTGGAACCAGAGATCAAATTGCCAACATACACTGGACCATAGAAAAAGCTAGAGAATTCCAGAAAAACATCTACTTCTGCTTTACTGACTACACTAAAGCCTTTGACTGTGTGGATCACAACAAACTATGGAAAATTCTTAAACAGATGGGAAAACCAGACCACCTTACCTGCCTCCTGAGAAACCTGTATGGAGGTCAAGAAGAAAGAGTTATAACCAGATATGGAAAAACAGACTGGTTCAAAATTGGGAAAGTAGTGTATCAGGGCTGTATACTGTCACCCTGCTTATTTATCTTATATGCAGAGTACATCATGTGATATGTCGGGATGGATGAAGCACAAGCTGGAATCAAGATTGCAGGGAGAAATATCAATAACCTCAGATATGCAGATGACTCCAGCCTTATGGCAGAAAGTGAAGAGGAACTAAAGAGCCTCTTAATGAAAGTGAAAGAGGAGAGTGAAAAAGTTGCTTAGAACTCCACATTCAAAAAACGAAGATCATGGCATCCGGCCCCATCACTTGATGGCAGAAAACATGGGAAACAATGGAAACGGTGAAAGACTTTATTTTCTTGGGTTCTAAAATCACTGCAGGTGGTAAATGCAACCATGAGATTAAAATATGCTTGCTCCTTGGAAGAAAAGCTATGACCAACCTAGACAGCATATTAAAAAGCAGAGACATTACTTGGCCAACAGAAGTCCATCTAGTCAAAGCTATGGTTTTTCCAGTGGTCATGTATGGATGTGAGAGTTGGACCACAAGGAAAGCTGAGTACCAAAGAATTGATGCTTTTGAACTGTTTTGTTGGAGAAAACTCTTGAGAATCCCTTGGACTGCAAGGAGATCAAATCAGTCAATCCTAAAGGAAATCAGTCCTGAATATTAACGATGGCTGATGCTGAAGCTGAAGATCCAATACTTTGGCCACCTGATACAAAGAGCCAACTCATTAGAAAAGACCCTGATGCGGGGAAAGATTGAAGGCAGGAGAAGAGGATGACAGAAGATGAGATAGTTGGATGGCAGTACCGAATTGACGGACATGAGTTTGAGCAAGCTCAAACTTCCCTGGTGATGGACAAGGAATCCTGGCATGCTGCAGTCCCGGGGGTTGCAAAGAGTCTGACAGGACTGAGGGACTGAACTGAGATCAAAAGGAATTTTTAACGTGTGTGTGTTAGTCACTCAGTCATGTCTGACTCTCTGCAACCCTGTGGACTCAAGCCCACCAGACTCCTCTGTCCGTGGGATTCTCCAGGCAAGAATACTGGAGTGGGTTGCCATTCCTTTCTCTCCAGGGGATCTTCCCAAACCAGGGATCGAACCCAGGTCTCCTGCATTGCAGGCAGATTCTTTACCACCTGAGCTATCAGGGAAGCTCATAATTTTGGGGTGCCCTTAAAAGGACAATTCTCCCTAGATGAGTATACCATTCATATAAATAAATTTTTTAGTGTTCATACCAAGCAAGAGGCGGTGAATTTAATAATTAGGGCCTCATTTTGCATGGAATTATATTTTGCAGGGGCTTCGCAGGCGGTCCTAGTGGTAAAGAACCCGCTTGCCAATGCAGGTAGATGTAAGAGATGTGGGTCCAACCCCTGGGTGGGGAAGATCTCTCTGGAGGAGGGCATAGCAACCCACTCCAGTATTCTTGTCTAGAGAATCCCATGGACAGAGGAGCCTGGTGGGCTATGGTCCATAGAGTTGCAAAGAGTTGGACACACTGCAGTGTTTTAGCATGCATGCATATTTTGCAGAAATATAGAACAACTAGGAATCAACATAAGACAGTCATACAGATTCATTTTCTAAAATCAGAAAATCAAGATGATAAAGTAGTGAAATTATTTTAATTATTCTAGACAACTAGAGAAATAGATTTCCGACTAGCTAATGTACATGCCTGCTTCCTATCCCATCTTTCCAGCTATGACTACACAGAATTATCATCTGTGATCACAATGACTTCAACACGAATGGTAAGGAGACCACAGTTAAATTCCAGGTTCCCAGATATAACAGAATCACACAGTTGTCATCACATTCATTTGAAATTCAAACATATATATTGGTAAACTATCTTTGGGAATATTACTTTCTAACAACTATTTCCATTTCTAGATGAATGCATTGAAATGGTACATACAGTTTTAAATTCAATTCTATTTTTATTTTACAAAGCTAAATGTCAGTATCAAAAATTTATTTTACAAAGGAACAGCAGTAACAATTTAAAGTATCTGATCACCAGAAGAGATCATGCCAACATAGCTACTAATCATAAATTACTTTTCTTAATCAGTAAGTTTTTAAGTTGAATATGGAAGGAAAATCTACATGTGGCAAATTTACTTTAAAAACAATTACAACTTTGAGAGCTACATCACAGTTCCCCCACAGTAATGAAACCTGCATGGTTTGATCCAACAAGGTCTTCTTACCCGGTCAGAGTGGCCGGTGGCTGAGGCCAGAAGTTTTCCTTTTCTCCAGTCCCAAATGCAGACTGTGTTTTTGGCATCCAATCCCACAGAGGCTAAACGCTAAGAATAAGAACAAAAATTTAACTCCAGAAAATGATGGGAAGATTTCCTATTATCCATGCTGTCTTTCAATAAATCGTTCTTATTGCCTACTGTGGGCCAGGTATTGAATTTCTTGTGAAAAAAAATGATTTCTCAAAACTAAAGATATCAAAGTAGATACTTTTCTATTAGCATATAATAAAATTTCAGTGACTTAAAACCTGCAACTAATTTAACATAATAACAAACATAACAAACATGCAAAATCTCATGAAGTCTCTGATTCATCAGTGGAAATCATAACTAGTGGAAATCAGAACTAGAAGGAGCAGCTTAAATTTTTTTAATTGGCTTTAAGAGTCTAATATGGTTTTAAGAGAGTCTAGGATTCTTAAGTTGAAAAGCCTCACCAAACAGTTAAAATGAATGGGTTTGACAAACACATGGAGAATAAATCCCATTAATATTATCTTCATTCTTAAGTTTCATAATTTCACAGACATTTGAAGTGACTAGAGAAGGATACATAAGTTTAGTAAAAGTAACCTGATACTTCATCTCCAAAACTAAATTATTTGGATTCAGATCAGAAACTTGTCCCAGAAGGGAAAAGAAATCCAAAACCTGTGTATATACAAAATCAATAGTGTTGAAACATGTATTAGGGACACCAAAACTGGAGCTTCTAGTAGAATAGCACTCGAAAAAAAACAGCACTATGTAACAGAGAGAGGTCTGGGCTGGGAGTAAGCAGATTTGGCTTCTCTTTTGACTTTGTGATTAGCCAGACACAGACATTAGAAAGTTAACTAAACTCCTTAAATTTCTGTTTTTTCAACTGTAAAATGAGTGCAAAGTATTTGTTTCTGTCTACAAAATAGTGTTGCATGGACTGTGAAATAATGTAAATCAAAGGTTTTTAAGACATCACTACCAAATATAAGAGTAGGTGAGCTTATGTATTTCACTGAGTATGTGTGTATGTGCATATTCAAGCAATGATAGACAGCCATATATGGCTAAATGTATACATGTGTTGTTATGCAGAAATTATTCAGGTTTCTTCACTAAAGGCAACTTCCATTAGGAATATTTAGGATTAAAAAATATACAGCTGGAGGGTCTAAAATGGATTCTTAATGAAAGCAGGTCTTTGCTGTAATTTTCAATTGAGAGTTCCAGCAATAGAAATGATTCTAGTACATGGTTGCATTTTTATCTATACATGAAAATTTGGAGTGGGTGGATTCCATTCAGCTTGTTTTTTCTTTTCTCTTTACTTAAATAGAAAATTAGTTAACATAAACATGGGCCCTAACGTAAAACCCACATAAGAAATGTGAAAAAGACTGAGAAAAAGCCAAAAGAAATCTATTCTGTTCATTTGCAGTGACAGGCCCTATTGCTATCGAAAAGCATTTCTATTGCCTTTTGTTGCTTGTAAGGTGGCAGGCCATTTGTCACTTTCTAAACATCACTCAATTTTAGTGAACTCTGTCCAGGGAAAATGGTAGATCTGAAGTCATAGGCATCAACAAGCCATGAAATCCATCACAGCAAACAAATAGGAGGGCATTTTTCTCAACTGACAGTTATGAAAGTACCATGCAGTCCACCCCTACCTGAACCTCCAAAATGGAACCTAAAAAATAACAAGGATTCTAAGACAAAATAACATGAACAAAAAACTAAAAGTTACAGCTGGATCTCCCTTGGCTGCATGACATTTTCCCTGTGTGCTTCAGAACAAATTTTGATAAAGAGTGTTTGTTAGAAAAACAAAATCAGATTAGAGAATGTGCATGTGAGTTCACATCTAAGCATTCATCTCCACTTGCATATGCATTCTGACACATTCAACCTAATCAGGAAGTCAGCAACTGCAAATCTGAATAAATGTCACTATCTAGCTATTTCTCTTAAGACCTGGATATAATGGAACCTATGCATTATCTTGATTCAATTATGAGATTACAGAGTAGTTAAAAACATACACCAAGGGGTCTACATGTGTACTGAACTGAACGAAATGATCACTACCCAAACCAGGTCCAAGTCCTATAAACTACTGAACTGCCTGCAAACTCTCAGTTTGGTCAATTTTCTATGAGTAGTTTCACAGGTCTTTCTACATTATGAGTGCTCAGTCGTGTCTAACTCTTTGCAACCCCACAGACTATAGCCCACCAGGCTCCTCTGTCCATGGAATTTTCCAGGCAAGAATACTGGAGTGGGTTGCCCTTTCCTTCTTCAGGGGATCTTCCTGACCCAGGGATCAAACCCATGTCTCTCACGTCTCCTGCATTGCAGGTGGTTTCTTTACCACCGTGCCACCTGGGAAACCCAATATGAACTTAAGAGAAGTACCTCTGAAATTTACCAAAAAAAAGATTGAAGGAATTAACTGGCATAAATACAAAGGGTGGAAGGGACAGAGGAAGGGTGTCTTAGGAACATGGAGAAGGCTAGAAGAAAAGGCAAGGCTTTAGTGAGGAGGTAAATGCAGGGAGAGCCAGGAATGAGGTCTCTGTATTTCCAGTCCCTTCTCTGTAACATGTTTTTTAAATTGAGATATAATTGTTATCTATTAATACATGAACAAATCTTTTCTATCAAGTGTTGCTGAAGTCCAAGGAAAGAGAGTCACTTTGTTGGAAGGGGAGACTGGGAAGGCTTCATGAAGACCTATGAAGGGTCCTGGAAGTATGAGTCACTATAAAGGGCAAGGAGTGTGAGCAGGCACTGAAGGTGGAGAGGGCAGCATGAGAAAGGGTCTGCAGGTGCCCAAGTGTCTGGTCTCATAGAGGAATCTCACTGACGTGTCCAGCTTGACTGCAGGGGAACAGTGAAGACAAGGACAGAAAAGCTGATTAGCAGCGAATGCCCAGCCACAAGGTATGGACTTCAGTCAGGGGGTACTCCAAACTTTTCTTGTTTTTAAATAATATTCTGACACTTTTTCAGTTGGTGGAATGCATTAGCAAGAAACTGACTGTGTGGAGGAGACTAGTTAAGAGATGACTGGTGGCAGGGAGAATGGGAAGAAGAGAATGAATGTCAGAGTCACTGTAAAGAAACTAATAAATACACATGATCAGTGACTGCTTGAATCAGAGGCAGTGGATAGGGAAGCGGAGTTAGAAGTCACCTCAAGGTTAAAGAGTCAGGGAGAATCTTGTCAGTGAATATCAGGTGGTGATGCTATTTTCTGAAACAAGGGGAACCAAGGAGATGCTCAGGGCTGGAGGTCTGTGAAAAAGGTTTGGTCCAACCCTCGTTCCAAACAGGAAGTTAACAATGGAAGATAAAGTACAATCATTGAGTCACTATCAACCTAATCAACATGAGTTCACTTTCTGGAGGCATTTTTAACCAAATGGTGAGACTGGGGGAACCAAAACTGGATCCTATCCAGAGGTGGGTGTCAGTGGCATGAGCATAGAAAAGAACCAAACAGGTGAGGATTCTAGGAGGCTGACAAGGGAAGACAGGGAGGGCTGATAGACTTTTAGAGCCTATAGGCTATGTTCATTATAATTCTAGGTGACTTGTGCGAGGTCATTATGGAAAAAGAAAATGGAAAAAGATACATACCTGTCCATCCGAGTCGAAAGTCAGGCAGGCAACTCCATGTGTGTGGACATCTTTAAGAATAGACACAGTTTGGACATTATAGGAATCCCATATACATATATATGGCTCCTTCCCAACTTGGCCAGTCGCAACGAGAGTTTTATCTGGATGTAAGGCAAGGCTGAAACAGAAAAAGGCCTCTTTCACATCATCCTGTTGAACAAAGCTAAAAAAAAAATTGATTATCTTTTATCCACATTTCTAATTTTAACCTAACAAGATAATCCCAAAACCCAAAGAAATTATTTAGCTGATTGGTCTAATAGAAATGTTTAACTTTGGTGAAGAGAGGCTTAGCACAGTTTAGCTATCATTTCGTCAGATTTTACCCACTTGGTAAACTTGAAAATCAGACAACTGTTATAATTCTATGATTAGAAAACCACCTATATTCTATAATTGCCTTATGTTATGATATTTACTTACTGGTTTTGAAAATATTATTCAGCTTTCAAGTTCTTTTGACTTTAAATTGAAAAAAAAAATGCTGTTGCCAGGAGAAAGTGTACTTCACAGAATTAATTAAATCTGCTTGCAGAAGCTCTGGGTACCATCCTTATTAGGATTTCAAAGCATGGAGGGGGTATCAGAGTCAAGTGCTGTTTCTGTATCTGCTGCCATAGGTTATGTATTTTAAATGAAAATCTCTATTTTACATAAATCACCGTGACACCAACAGAACCGCAAATTACCCTGCCTATGGTTTGTATAGAATTTTTCTTACTTCTGTAGTCCAATCAAAATAAAACTTTGTCAAATGCCAACTGGAATTTCAAGGACTCTGTAGTAGTCAAGAAGGAGAAATGTGATCATTATTATGCCTGGATGAGAAATCAGTCTAATGTTTCAAATTTGTTGTGCAAAGAGATTGTGCCTTTCTAAAGATATGTGTTGGTAATTTAAAAAGAGAGAGAGACCTATAAAAAAAGCAAGCAGATGACTGTTTACACAATAAGCAAAGGTAGAATTATTTTTCTTTTCAGTTTCAACATCTGTCTACACAACTAACACAACTAGATATTTTTTCCCTGTTCACCTTTCAGCTTGACTTTTATAAGAATATATGCTCTGAAATTGACACCTTGATTTGCACATTGGCTGCCCCTCACTACCTGTAGTTCCTTGGACATACTACTTGATCTCTTTTGTCCTTGGGTTCCTCATCTATAAAATGGAGATAATATATGAAAACTGATGATACAATGAATTTAGCATAGAGTAAACACGCAATACAAGTTTTATTATCATCATTATTTGTGAAACTGGTAAGGGAAAGATACAACCAACATACACGTGGTGCTCCTTTCAGAAAACCATCTACTTCCTGAGTCTTTCTTTGCTCCATGTGTAGCACACCCCCACCCCCACTTCTGTAGCCACCCAGCCCTATAGCCTGTTCGGGGGTCTCTCACCCGACTGTGCTCTTCTTGTGGGTCTCCCTGCACACCTAGCACCAACTTTGGCACAGGACCCTGAGTGCTGGCTCCCCTTCCTCACCGTCGGCCCTCCCAGGCCCTTGGACCCTGGTGCTCGGGTGCAGCTGGTCTTCTCAGGAACTTCCAATGTCCCTATCCACAGGTCTTGGTCCCCCGACTGCCTCCTGAGCTGCCTTCCAATGCTCCATTTGCCCTCTCCTGACAAGGCTGGATGCTTGATGAGTTTTTGTTTTTGTTTTTTCTTGTTAGGCAAAGAGGGTAGAGTTGGAGCTGCTCTGAGGATGAGCTTTGTGGCTTCGGCTGTGGTGTGGGGAGTTAGTGCGGGTCCAGACGGAGGGGCAGGAAGAGGGTGAGCTGGGAGCACTGACCATCAGGGGCATCTCAGAAGAATCAAGCCAAGGCGTTTCTGCAACCACCACCCTTCCCAGAAGCACCCAGCCCCATCTCACGGTCTCACGGAATCTTGGGAGAACTGCAGAGGCAGAGGTGATGGGGATGAGAAAAACCTGGGTGCTCCTAAAGCCAGCAAGGACACTCCAACCAGAAAGAAGTCTGGATCACACTGCCCATCAAGCAAATCTCAATCAGTCTCACCCACCCTCCCCTCCCCCAACCCTGACGCCGAGTCACAGTACAGGGCACTCCCCCCGGGGGCCTGGCCAGGTGTGCATGGCTGTGCATGGCTGATGCTGCTTGAGTTCAGAACCTGGGAGTGAAACGCACACAGGCCAGCTGAAAGTCTATCACCTCTCAGGAGGAAGGAGCCTGAAAGATGGGTCCAATCCCATCTTGGGCTGCAACAACCCTAATGCACCATCTCAGGGCACGTCCTGGGGGCCTGTTGTTCCCCCTAGCAGGAACAAGGTGTCTGGCATTCATCCTGGGAGACTGTGACTGCCTCTTCCTCAAGCCTTTCCCCTGAAACACCCCTCAGGGCACTGCTCTCCTTTCCCACCTGGCCCACCAGCTAGCACCCAGCAGTGGGAGAGTGGGCCACTCCAGGCAGGGCCTTCATCATGAACTGTGCTCCTCTTGTGAACTCTGTCAGGGAGCTCATGGGCCTGAGCTGAGCCTTGTCTGGGTGGGGGAGGGTGGGGTTCCCAGGAAGACAAACAAGCTGCAGGTGGCTTCGGGGCTTTAGCTGTGGTGGGAGTGAACATAGGACCTGATGGAGGGGCAGAGAGAAGAGGATATGCGGGGATGAGAAACACCTGGATGCCCCAAGTCTGAGTTGGCCATCTTAGTGCTTGCTGGAAAATATCTCCAGGGACAGTTATAAGGAGTAACATAAAAATAAAACACATGTTAAAGGGTAGCCTTTTCACAGTCAGTTCAGCCGCTCGGTGTCTGACTCTTCGTGACCCCATGGACTGCAGCATGCCAGGCCTCCCTGTCCATCACCAACTCCCAGAGCTTACTCAAACTCATGTCCATTGAGTCGGTGATGCCATCCAATCATCTCATCCTCTGTCATCCCCTTCTCCTCCTGCCTTCAAACTTTCCCAGCATCAGGGTCTTTTCAAATGAGTCAGCTCTTCACATCAGGTGGCCAAAGTATTGGAATTTCAGCTTCAGCATCAGTCCTTCCAATGAATATTCAGGACTGATTTCCTTTAGAATAGACTGGTTGGATCTCCTTGCAGTCCAAAGGACTCTCAAGAGTGTTCTCCAACACCACAGTTCAAAAGCATCAATTCTTCAGTGCTCAGCTTTCTTTATGGTCCAACTCTCACAGCCATGACTACTGGAAAAACCATAGCTTTGACTAGAGGGACCTTTGTTGGCAAAGTAATATCTCTGCTTTTTAATATGCTGTATAGGTTGGTCATAACTTTTCTTCCAAGAAGCAAGCATCTTTTAATTTCATGGCTGCAATCACCATCTGCAGTGATTCTGGAGGCCCCCCAAAATAAAGTCTGTCACTGTTTCCACTGTCTCCCCATCTATTTGCCATGAAGTGATGGGACCAGATACCATGATCTTAGTCTTCTGAATGTTGAGTTTTAAGCCAACTTTTTCACTCTCTTTCACTTTCATCAAGAGGCTCTTTAGTTCTTCGCTTTCTGCCGTAAGGGTGGTGTCATCTGTATAAGTGACTCTTAGAGGCTTTAAAACATTTTAAGATTGTAGAACACTTTATCATTCATTCATTTATTCAAGAAATCCTTATTTAAAAAACTATGAAATGTCAGGTGGTGCCATAGATAACATAAACAGAAAATACACTGCCTTTCTTTCAAGAAGCCCATCTTAAAAGGAAGGACGGACAAGTAAACAGATAATGGGCTGGCCAGGGCAGTCTTGAAAGCCCTTTTATTGTCAGAGGGCATCACTGACAATTATTAGCAGGAAACAACATCAATAGCTTCATGGTTTAAGAAGGTAACCCTAGTAGCAGTAAGGAAGAGTGGAAAGAACAGATGCGTAAGGTCTATTAGGAGACGAGGCAGACAGGCCTGTTAGACACTAGGTTGAGACTGAGGTGAGACAGGGGTAGATGGAATGGAGAGGATGAGTCAAGAGATGTTTAAAGGAAAGAGAGAGAGAAAGGTTTAGGATGTTTGAGGCCAAGGAAAAGCTTGAACATGTCAAACCTGACAGTTTCTTGCTTAGGCAGTTGGCAGCATTCGAGTTTGAAGCCTGCAAGCCTGGTCCTGGGAAAAGGTGGCCTTAATTCCACTTCGTCTCCAAGAAAGAGACTCTCCAGGTATGAAGAAGAGGATTTGACTAAGCTGTCTTTTTCAGGACAGCAGGGGCCATTTCCAAAACTCTACACAGTTCCAACATCATGGCGGAGTAAATTAGCAAGCTGCTTGCTGAAGAGGAAGTGAATGAGCCAACAGTCATGGCTGCCATGTTGCCTCTCTCCACTGCTACCTGCACAGGTTCTACCCCGGGGACTGGAAAATAAAGAGGAACGAGCGGATTTCCCCTACATGCTCAGGCACTTTCAAGAGACACAAATGAAACTCACTTTTGCTGTGATTACAGCTTCTAATTAAAATGCTTGAGAGACTTGGTAGATTTAAGGGGTTCTAAAAAACCAACAGTAAAAAAAATTGCTATTCCAGGCAGTTGTTCTAACTATAATTTTGTGATTTCCTGACTTTTCTCATTCCTTGAATGAAGGAGGAAATGAAAAAAACAACTTTCAACAAATCTTTAGAGAGGCCCTCAAAATAATTTATCAGTGTATGTTATCCAACTAGCAGTGTGACCCAAAAACATCCCATTATGGACTTCAAATGCTTTTACTCTGGTTTTTATTATTCTTTTCATTCATCTTAAAGCACATAAATTTATCACATTTATTTAAATGTCCGCATTGGATTTTTTTTTTTGCCAGAAGTTTTTTTAACACTGTTCTTTAAACCACCTCTTCCCAGCCCATGATAGCCCATTTATACAAGTTCCTATTTATTGTTTGAATACATTAAGAAAATTACCTACTTCTCCTTTTATAAGCCAAGTCTCTGACCTGATTCTCTGGCTTGCAAGCAACACTGCAATGACTCATAGAATTCCTATTTATCCACATCCATGGCAAGAACAGGGCGAATAGACAACCAACTCTATTCACTTTGCCATTACTCCATTAGCTTCCCAGAAACTTCACTTCTTCCACTTTAGTAACAGAATGACAGCATCCATGTATCTTTTTTGTTGTTGTTGTTGTTTTTTACTTTTTAACTTTACAATATTGTATTGGTTTTGCCATATATCAACATGAATCCGTGTATCTTTTAGAGCAGAGCCAAGTGGCATTTATTTTGTTTTGAATTTGTCATATAATTTCAACAGCACTTTTTAATTCTCCTAAGAGAGTGGGATGGGGAAACCAGCAAACCTTAATCAAAAGATTTGCAAGAGTGTAATACATGTAAGGTATCAGTAATGGTGCAGTTACAGAAGCAATATTTTAATAAGCAGGTTTGAAGCTTACCATCAGGTATCTATTCACTTCTTCTCACATCTCTGTATTTAGGAATTCAAGAATTTCATGAAAAGTCATTTTGAGCAGGATTTGCTTTCATCTAATTCCAAACATGTTTGTAATTTTAGTCCAGAAGCATTTAAATGACATAGATAGATATATTAATAGATATAGATACAGATTCCAAATTGGCCCCCTACTGCCTACTTAAAAATTGCTCTTTGCTTCTTTTACAGAGATGTCCTAAGACTAAGAAGCTATCCTAAGTAATGCCTTTGGATCAACCAACAGATTAAAGAGGGTCAGTCTCCTTATCCTATTAAGGGGCCATGATGAAAATTATCCTGCCTCCTGAATTCCTTTTGACAAGATTTCATCAGAATCAGCTGACTGTTGTGTTATTCCATGAAGAAATTACAAAAGTGGAAAGCACCACCACGACACAAAACATCTGGTTGACTCTGGGCTTCCCAGCACCTTCTTCACCATATCACAGGGTTGCAATTCTTTCTGTGACTAGAAGTACTGATGCCGTTTACTTATATTTTATGTCCATCTTCCATTTGAGGGTCCATAAATCCAAATCTCTGTTTTTCTAAGAAAACTGGCACACTACAAAATTTGTAGATTATTATTGCTACAACAGCAATGTCACAATGTTAAAACTTTCAGAATTGACTCCCTTTCACTGAGGGTCTCAATACAATTGAGGTCTTATTCCATACCTACAGAAAAAGGTTTGGTGTCCTTTCCTTGGTACTCAGTTTATTGTACACATGGCAACAAAAAAGGGATCGAGCTTTTAAAAAACTGCTTTTCTCTGTGTATATATATCAATCTAGTTCCATTGGGAAATCCCATTTTCTGTTGCCATGGCAATAGAAAGCACTGCAGAGGACTTTCATCACCCTGTCTGGGAGAAGGAATTGATTGGTTTCTCCAGCATGCCGAGAGGGCAAAACCATGTCTTTTTGATGTCAGATAAAATGAGGAAGATTTCCCAATATGTTGTGTGGGGAGATGAGAATTAATAGAGTCATGAAAAGAGGTAGCTTTATGAAGTTAAACAAAAAACTCTCATCAACACCAATCAGTCTCAATTCCTAAAGGCAAAAAACTATATTTGAGTACTTATTCCAAGTGCAGAATTTTAAAAAATATTCATGATTCAGACTTGACTTTTTTAAAGCCTTACTTCATTTTTGCCCAGGTTGCTTCAGGGATTTTCTCAGTAATAACTTTATATGTTAGTAGCTTTTTTCCCCCACAGTAGTCTCAGGAAAACATGAAAGCCTTCTCCCTCCTTTCCCTGAAAATAACCCTGAGAGAATTTTCCAGTGTTGATGGTAGAAGTGCATCAGAGTGATTAGGCTGAACTGTCTGAGGGCAGAGGGTGAGGCTACTGCTTTCTGAGCTGCAGAGGAAGTGGCCCAACCTCAGTGGATGTTCACCCGTGAGAATGAAAAGGCAAAGGAAGGCTCTTTTAAAAATAGTGGGCTGGAGGCAGTGGAACCTCAGATGAGGGTGGTTGTGCTCAAGTCCTCATCCCCAGAGATGCACTCGGCACGAGGGTACCACCCCTGGGGCTGTGATCTCACCTGACACCATGGAGATGGCCCTGCCCTCCATGTGGGCCTGGGCTGGACAAATGCAAGTGACAGCAATGTCAACAGACCGGCAGGTCTACTACCATGCCCTGAACTGTGCAAGCCTCAGGGTACCTGCACAATCCATGGCTGAGCAATGCTCTGTCAGATTAGACTTCTCACAACCTTGACGAGTGGCACAGCTAATAAGAATACATGTGATTTGGAAAAATAAAGACACACAATATTATATCTTGCATGCCGAGTGTTGCCATACTTGTATTGGTATGGAACCATATTCTAGCAATACCTTAACGCCACATAAAAGAATGGCTAAGAGATTAGTGGTTTGTCTTTGCCTGAGATCAAAGCATGCAGCAGCATGCTAGTGTCAGCAAGAACTGATTGTTAAATTTCAGCAATCTTGCAAATCAGTTGTTAAACATGGCCACTGTTAATAATTATATAAACTTGCAGCTAAATAAATTATATTAACCACAAAGGTAATACACACAAAAACTCATCACTTCCTAATTAGGTTACTATTACCTATAGTCTTGAGGTTATTAACTGTCAGCCTATCCAGCCCAAACAGAACAATGTGCCTCTCTCTGCACATCTTTTTCCAACTGTTTTCAATGATGTCACCTCGGTGGTTTGAAATCAGCCAGGGTGGGAGTTTTCATATCATGGAAATCAACAAATGCTACACATCAGGGCTTGATTTGTTGTTTTTTCAACTGTCCAGACTTAAGACATAGAAGGATAAAATTTTAATAATGTGGTATATCCCACATTATTAAAAGTGTGTCATGTCTATAGCTGTGACATTATGAATAACATGAACAATTAAGAAAATTGCTTTCCAATATTCAAAAAGTAGTATCAATTAGCAAGGAAGTCGCTCACATCACTGGCCAATGATTAAAGTTCTGACATAGATTTTTGTTGTTTCACTTTTTTCTTAATATAAACAAAATATCAACTCACATTCATGTAAAGAATTATATTCATTTGTCAGTGATGTGAGGGACTTTCTTTCTGAACCAGATAGTAATAAAGTATTTATTCCTCATCTGATTTTGTCAAATCAAGGTTGAATTGCAACCATAGGTTGGCCATAGATACAAGAGTTCATCAAAAATCAAGGAAAGAATTTTATAAGAATTAGCCACATGGGATTTATAGTGTATTACATATTTTATTATTATTTTGTAAATTGTGTACAACACATCATTCATATCAGTACAATTTATAACAAACCTATGAATGTATATGCATACACACATTTTCTCTTGGAGAGCTTGATCTTAAGCAGTTATCAGTATACCACTGAAGCATATCTCCTCTACTTACTGGCATACAAGTTTCTCACAAATCACCTTCAGGAAACTACTCAACCTCTCTGTGCCTCAGTTTCTCATCCATAAAATATGAATAATAACAGTTCTACCTAAAAGAAGGTAAGCACTATTGTGAGGATTTAACAAATCCTAAAGCAATCACATTACTTCAGTGCAAATAGAAGGGGTCAAGGTGGAATTAGTGACAGATTTCCTCTTTTTGGACTCTAAAATCACTGTGAATGGTTTGACTGTAGATACGTAATCAGAAAATGACTGCTTCTCAGCAAGAAAGCAATGACAGACCTAGACAGTATGTTGAAAAGCAGAGACATGACTCTGCCGACAAAAGTCCCTACAGTCAAGGCTATGGTCTTCCCAGCGGTCACATATGGTTGTGAGAGCTGGACCGTAAGAAGGCAGAGCATCAGAGAATTGATGCCTTCAAACTGTAGTGCTGGAGAAGACTCCTGAAAGTCCTGTGGACAGCAAGGAGATCAAACCAGTCAATCTTAAGGGAAATCAACCCTGAATATTCATTGGAAGGACTGATGCTAGCTTAAGTTCCAGTACTTTGATCACCTGATGTGAACAGCCGACTCATTGGAAAAGTCCCTGGGAAAGACTGAGGGCAGAAGGAGAAGAGGGTGTCAGAGGATGAGATGGCTGGATGGCATCACTGATGCAATGGGCATGAACTTGGGCAAACTTCAGGAGATGGTGAGGGACAGGGAGGTCTGGTGTGGTGCAGTCCATGGGGTCGCAAAGAGTTGGACACAACTGGGCAACTGAACAACAACAACAAAGCGAGGACTAAAACAAGAGTGCTTACAACATGGTAAGCAGTGTATAGATGTGTGGCTGTTATTAATCAACTGCCACACTGCTCAAAACAAACACATGTGGGGCCCCTGGGGACTGACATTCTAAGACAGGGAAGATCATGTGCATAGACAGCTATTGTGATGCATCCTCCAAAATTTAAAAGTAAGACCACCTTCTGAGAATTAAACTGGTAAAAACCACATAAATGGATGACTGGTTATCAAAAGAACTGATTCAAAGGAGAAGATACCCTAGGCAAGAAGTTCAAAAATTATATATAGTCATGATTAACAATCAGAGAATCTGGACTCAAATAGTGAAATCAATAAATATGAGTAGGCTATTAATAGAAGGGTAAGTTCTACATAAAGCCTTTATAAAAGGGAGTCAGAAAGTAGAGCATTGGCATAAGGATAGACATATAGACATATAGATTGATGGAACAAAATTGGGTCCATCAATAGACTTCTATTTGTCTGGTCAATTGACTTCCAATGAAAGCATTAAGATAACTTAAAGGGGAAAGATAGTTGTTTTAAACTAAAACAACTGGACATCCACATAGAAAAAAAAATAAACCTCAGCACTTACCTCTCATCACTCACAAATATTATCTTAAATGACCAGAGAGCTAAATGGAAGAACTAAAACCATACAACCGATATAAAAACACATATGAAAACTGGTGTGACCTTTGAAAGACGATCATTTTTTAGAGAAGAAACAGAAGACATTAGCTGTAAAAGAAAACAATTGATAAATTGGACTTCAAAATTAAAGCTTATGCTCTTTAAAGACACCATTAGGAAAATGAAAAATGAAGCCATAAGGTAAAGAAAATTACCAAAGAACTTGTACCTGGTACATAAAAAGAATGCTTACACTTCAATAGTAAGAAGACAACCCAAAGTAAAATACAATATTGTAAAGTAATTAGCTTCCAATTAAAATAAAAAAACTATATATATATATATATATATATATATATAGCCCAAAGACTTTAAATACTGTCAAAGACAACTAAAATGGAGAAGGCTGACAATACCAAGAGGTGCTGAGGACGTAGAATAGCTAGAATGCGCACACAGTGCTGATGGGGATGTAAGATAATAAGTCACTTTGGAAAGTAGTTTGATAGTTTCTTATAAAGTTACACATACAGTTATCATATGACCTAACAATGCCATCCCTAGATATTTACCCAAGAGAAATAAAATATCTCTAAATAAAGACTTATGTACAAATATTCATAGCTGCTTTATTTATAATAGCCAAAAACTGGGAATAACTCAAATATTCATCTACAGTGAATGGATAAACAAATTATTATATATACAGTGGAGCCATTTTCAGCAATAAACAAGGAATGAACTAAGTACTGCTACACACAATAACATGGATGAATCTCAAAAATATTATACTGAGTGAAAGAATCCTGGAGCATTCAATGTCACTAAATATCTTCATCATACAAAGCTAGGAGCCAAAAGACAATGTCTATTGTTGATGACTCCAAAAATAAAAGTGCAAAAATATAAAAGTTACAAAGGTAAATGTTAACAGAATTAAAAATTAAATGTATAGGAATTAAATGTATAGAAAAAATTAAATGTATAGAATTAAAAATTAAATGTATAGGAACCCTTTGAGGAGGACATGAGATGGGACGTAAGAATGGCATATATAAGCTACATCTTCATGTGTCTTGAAAGGAAGTTGATCATGTTTAAAACAGATAAATCAAGAAAAAGCAATTAGGGCTTCCCTGGTGGCTCAGTGGTAAAGAATTCACCTGCCAGTGCAGGAGACACAGGCTCGATCCCTGATCTGAGAAGATCCCACGTGCCACAAAGCAACCTAAGCCCACAAGCCTCAACTATTGAGCCTGTGCTCTAGGGCCCGCGAGCCACAGCTACTGAAGCCCACATGCCCTAGAGCCCTGCTCCACAACGAGAGAAGCCACCACGACAAGAAGCTTGTGCACCGCAACTAGACTAGCCCCACTCACCGCAACTAGAGAAAAGCCTGTGCATCAGTGAAGACCCAGCACAGCCATAAATAATTATTAAAAATAGAAAGAAATAATTAATATTGTTAAGCGATGTATAGGTAATCACCAGAAAGAACAGTCATAAGATTTAAAACTGTCAAGAGGGAGGGGACATATATATACCTATGGCTAATTCATACTGAGGTATGGCAGAAACCAACATAATATTGTAACGCAATTATCCTCCAATTAAAAATAAATTATAATAATAAAAAAGAATTAAAAGTGTTCTTTTGGAAACCGCATTGGGGATGTGGAAGGGTGGAGCAGGAGCAGTTCTTCATTATAAGGCCTTCTGTAATTTCTTATTTATGTGTCAATATTGCTTTGATATAAACATAGAAATTAAAACAGATAAAAACAGGAAAATAGTTATAGAGAAATAAAAATCGATTGACTTATGCAAAAAAGAACACAGCTGGTAGTTGAGAAGTCTTCCACAGGCAGGAAGTAGGAAGGGATGTCTGGTGACTATATCAGATTTATCAACCCCCAGATGTTCTCATCAAGTATAATTGTCACTGATAAAATGAATTTGATCAGCATGGTTAGTCTTACAATTCATTCTCTGAAAAACGAGAAATAATGCTTTAAGATTGTAACACACCAATTTGGTAATGAGAACGCTGACTAATGAAAGGGGTCTGTACGAAACCCAGCTTTCTGGAGCTGTTCATCTCTTTTTTCTTCCGTAAGTAAGGAACATGACTCAAGCATTGAGGCTTATATTTGGCAGAAGTCCTGTTAATTTAGGATAATTAAATATGCCAGTCATGTGTTTTAGTAAGGTCTACTTAAATACTTCAGAGAAGTCATTAGTGAATCCATCTGGTCTAGTGGCTTTGACAGATGGCAAAATGTTACTATACCTCTGTCTTGTTCTTGGAATATTCTACCTCTATTGTATCATCGCATGCAGTTATTTTCTGAGTAGGTCGTAATTTGCTAGTTTACATTATCAAAGAATCTGGAAGGTGGAAAGCAAGCCTGATAGTTGTGTCACATCCTGTCAACTGAGCCACAAGATTTCAAGGCTGCATTAAATGGCCTGTTTGTTCTATTGTTGAATTCAAAATGATTTCATCATTTCTGCTTCCTCAAAGTGGTCTACATTAAACACTTCAGATGGTGCTCCTTTCATGACTAGAGAGTCAGAACTGCTGGGAGAAGTAACCAGCTGTGTTTCAGGAGATTATATAATGCTCCAATATGAGGAGAATCTTGAAAGTATTTCTTCCAGGGGAATAGTCATCTAAATGGAAAAGTGACCAATTTTGATTCTTTAAAATTACAGAATTGTGCAATTTTGTGAGTGCCTTAAAATCATAATCTTAAGTTGATTTGGTTTTTTGACCATGCAGAGGTAACCTTTGACTTACCAATTCCCTAACCAGCTCGGTCAAACCACCTATGTGTGTTTGCTTAGTTGCTACAGTCGTGTCCGACTCTTTGCGACCCTAAGGACCACAGCCCTCCAGTCTCCTCTGTCCATGGGATTCTCTGGGCAAGCATACTGGAGTGAGGAGCCATTTCCTTCTCCAGGGGATCATTCCAACCCAGGGATCCAGCCCAAGTCTCCTGCATTGCAGGCAGACTACTTATCATCTGAGCTACCTGGGAAACCCTACAGAGCCCTATAGTAAAGGGAGAGTCTGTGAACCAAGAGGCCAGGCAGAAGGGGCCAGGATGAGAAACTTTTTCATGTGGATCTAAATTATGGTGCTGAAGAGGTGATTTCCATAAGGAAGTGCTGAACAAGTGCCTAGCACCTCTGCTTTTAGGAGACAAGATTCAGAGCCCTGTGGCTCTGAGGACAAGGACTAGCAGCAAGGTGGACTCCACTGTGCCAGAAGAAAAGAGAGGAAGAGCACCCAGGGATGACGGGGCTCTCACAAGACTGCTATCGCCAGTAAGAGATTAATATCCAAAATATATAAAGACCTCATACAACACAACAACAACAAAAAACAAACTACCGATTTAAAAGTGGACAGAGTTGATATGATGTTTTCCCAAGGAAGACATACAGATAGCCAACAAGCACGTGAAAAGATGTTCAGCATCACTAATTATTAGGGAAAATGCAAGTGAAAACCACAAGCAGATATTATCTCATGCCTGTTAGAATGATTTATCAAAAAGGCAAGAAATAGTAAGTGTTGGCAAGGATGTGGAGAAAAGAGAAACTTATACATTGTCGATGGGAATATAAATTGGTACAGCTGCTATGGAAAACGATATGGAGATTCCTCAAAAAATTAATAATAGGGCTACCATATAATCCAGCTATCCCACTTCTGAGTATTTATGCAAAGAAAATGAAAACACTAATTTGAAAAGATATATACACCCTCTGTTCATTACAGCATTATATACAATAGCCAAGATATGGAAACAACTGAAGTGCCCACCAATAAATGAATGGATTAAAAAGATGTCACACACATACATACACACATACACACACACACACACACACACACACACACACACTCGAATACTACTCAGTCATAAAAAGATGAAATCTTGCTATTTGCAACAACATGGATGGACCTTGAAAGCATGCTAAGTGAAATAATTTAGACTGAGAAAGACATTAGTATATGCTTTCACTCACATGTGGAATATAAAAAACAAACAAAAACAAAATGAATACACAAATCAAACAGAAAAAAAAACAGGTAGATACATGGATGGGGCAGGGGGAAGGGCAAAATGGGTAAGAGGCATCAACTGTATGGTAATGGATGGAAACAGTTTTTGATGGTAGACACACTGTAGGGTATACAGAAGTAGCAATATGTTGCACACATGAATTTTATATAATATTATAAACCAATGTTACCCCAATAATACCTGGGGCTTCCCAAGTGGTGCTAGTGGTAAAGAATCCACATGCAAATGCAGGAGACACAAGAGACATGGGTTCGATCCTTAGGTCAGGAAGATTCCCCTGAAGAAGAAAATAGCAATCCACTCCATTATTCTTGAGTTGGTGATGCAAACCATCTCATCCTCTGTCGCCCCTGTTGCCTCCTGCCTTCAGTCTTTTCCAATGAGTCGGCTCTTTGCAGCAGGTAGCCAAAGTATCAGAGCTTCAGCTTCAGTCCTTCCAGTGAACAGTCTGGGCTGATTTCCTTTAGGACTGACTGGTTTGATCTCCTTGCTATTCAAGGGACTCTCAAGAATACTGCAAAAAAGTTTCATTCCAGGTCACTGATTTTCCTTGTATTTTAGTTCAGCATGAATTGTTTCATGGGGAAAAGAAGCTTTATCTATATTCTGCTATTCCACAAAAAAAGGAGAGTCATGGCATCCATAGGACAGGGATATGGAGTTAGGTCCTCTTCAATCCCCATGTCACACTAGGAAGTCCACCATGAATAAACACCCACTGTAAAAACAAGTATCCTTCCAGTGATGGGAATTCATGTAGGCAGCATTTCAATGCCTGGACTGGCCTTGCCCATTTGCATTACTTCATATTTCCAGACATTGGTTCATCCATCTACCCATCCAAATATCTGCTAGGCCAAGGATGGGTATGAGAGTGGGCTTCCCTGGTTGGTCAGATGGTAAAGAATCTGCCTGCAATGCAGGAGACCTGGGTTTGATCTTTGCATCAGGAAGATCCTCAGAGAAGGTGCGGGCCGTGGAGAGGGCCAACCGACCGATGAGGGACTTTACCATCTTGGAGGGCAGACTTAACACCCTGAGTCATCCTCTAAGTCAATTCATGCTAGTTTTAAGGAAAATGATGAAAGCAACCATGTGTTCAGGGTTTCTGGAGACTATGATTATGAAAATAATGTCTGATGATGAAAATTTTCCATATTTTAAAAATTGGTGGTGGTTTAGTCACTAAGTCATATTCGATTCTTGAAACCCTATGGACTACAGTCCATCAGGCTCTTCCATCCATGGGATTTCCCATGCAAGAATACTGGAGTGGGTTGCCATTTCCTTCTCCAGGGACTCTTCCCCACCAGGGACTGAACCCACATCTCCTGCATTGGAGTGTGGATTCTTCACTACTGATCCACCAGGGAAGTCAACTGATACTTTAAAAAAAGCTGCTAAAGTATACTCCCTAATTCAAGCGTCATTTTAATGGAATAGTGGATTATATATTTAACACCTAAGTTCTAAGCTATCTAGGAAGCCACCTGATCCTTCTTCAAATATGAAAAAAAAAAGTGTACAATCATTAAGCAGGGTGCCCAGAATCTCCCAGTTAGTGGGAGAGCTCTAGATAAGCTTGACTTTTAGCCTCTAGTTCAGCTCTGTTGCTAGCCTTTAAAAGGCTACATTTCCAATGAGCAAAATGTTATCTGGAGAAATGTACTACATAAATAACCAGATGGTAAGCAAGGGATCTTAGCCAGTAACAGTAATGACTATTGTTACTGTTAATCCTCAGCATCATTTTATGGATGGGGAAGCTGAGGCTCAGAATATGAGGTGACTTGTCTAAGCTCAGTCCATAGATGCCAGTTAAACAAGCATAACTAATATGAGTGTGCAAAGAATGAAGAGAAGTCTTGCTTGGACTCTTTGGACTAATATAAGCCAGAATTTTAATATCAAAAGGAGAGAAGGAAGTCTCTAATGTGTGCCAGTTGTTTGCTAGGCATTTTCTCATTCACTATCCTATTAAATAATTTCTACTGAGGATCAGAGAGCTCCATTCAGTAAAGAATTTAATGAAGATTCAAAGGTTTGCCTGACTCTGAATATATAAGAGATAAGAAATTTTACCTCTCAAGATCAGTTTCTTTTATATTATACTTTTCCTGCAAAGGGTCAGATAATAGATATTTTCATCTTTGAAAGCCACAATGTCTCTTGCAACTACTTGACTCTGCCATGGTAGTGTGAAGAGTCATGGAGAATCAGCCATGGAGAATCCACAAGTGAATGAACACATCTGTGTTCCAGTAAAGCTTTATTTATGGACACTGAAATTTGAATATCATGTAATTTTCATGTGTCACAAAATACTAATCTTCTTCGAATTTTTTTCACTTAAAATGAAAATTTTGTTTAAAATGAACTTTAAAATGTAAAGCCATTCTTAGCTCATGGGCCATACAAAAACAGAGTCCACCAGATTTGTCCTGTGGGCTGTTGTTTTCCAACTTCTGAGTTATACCATCCTTCTGTTAGTATCTACTGGATGCCAACAGCCAATTAAGAAGCCAATTAAAAAATCTAGTTTGCCAAAGGGTAATTTTACTTCTCAGAATGAAAATCCATGATTTTGACATTGAACACATGGCTTACAAGAAAAATAACTTTTTTATCTTCTAAGATATTTCAAACATATAAATACACATATACACTCACACATACACCTGAAGGAAAATAAAGTGTACACCGGTGGGTCCACCATCCATTTAAGAGATATATTACCAAACAATGATGCTCCTGCATTCCCCTCTCAGGAACATCCTCCTCTCTCCCCACGAAAATGCCACCATCTTGAATTTTGTCTTCATCAGTCCCCAATCTTTTTAATACATGGTTTTACTCTGCATGTATGCAGGTTTGTGTTTGGACTTTATGAAAATAGTGTATGTATTCTGGAACTTTCCTTCACTCAACATTATGTTGTGAAATTGCATCCACATTTGGTAGAGCTATAAGAAAGAAAGAAATGGGGGAGAGGAAGGGAAGAAGAAAGGAGCCAAGCAAGCACTGTATCTATCCACAGGAGAATGGATAATGACAGCATGGTATATGGAATATTCAGGAGTAAATTTAAACTATATAAAGATAATAGATTCTTAACTAAAATATAAATTAGATTTCTAATAAAGAGACTATTGATATGTTAAAACAAATGCCAAAATCTTTTTAGTCAAAACATGTCTTCTGGAGTGTAACATTCACCAGTAAGATCTGTAAACAGAGGGTTCACTGATGGAGAGAGAGAAGCTGCAGGTGAATTCCTTTGGAGAGTGTAGGCGGGGCAGGAGTTGGCAGGGAGGGCACAGGTTTTCATTCTCTGAAAGTATCTTCTCTTTTGGGAAAAGGGACTTAACAGAGTTGGGCCATGGGAGGCCCAAATCTAGCTGCTCGGAAGGCACATTAGTGAATCATAGACATGACAAAATGAGAAAGTCAAGTGATACAAACCATTAGTCTCCTTTTCAAGCCAGTAAAATGAATGGTTCTGTTAGTGCTATTAAAATTGGTACAATCATCTAATTAGAATGACTCAGGCCCTTTACCTTTCTTTGTAAAAAAATTCTTTCTCTAACAATGTTAAAAACAGATGTCTCACTAATAAATCTAGGAAATAGTAGCAGTACAACAATGCTGCCTTAATTCATATTAATGCCTTTAAGCAGTCTTGGTGCAGTGGTAAAGAATCCACCCTCCAGTGCAGGAGACTCAAGAGATGTGGATTCAATCCCTGGGTCAGGAAGATTCCATGGAGGAGAAAATGGCAACCCACTCCAGCATTCTTGCTTGGGAAATTCCATGGGCAGAGGAGTCTGGTGGGCTACAATCCATGCGGTCGCAAAGAGTTGGACACGACTGAGCACACAGGTACACGATGACTTTAAAATTCACTGCAAATCACTGATTGGAAAGAAGTATTTAGAAATAAAAAGCAGAAGAATAAAATATGACATGTATCTCATAACTTCATGAAAAACTTGTTGGGAGAAAGCTAAGCTTCAAGCATCTTTCTAGAACTTGTTTGCCAATGTTAAAAGCAAAAAGTCAATGTTCCCTAGTGACAACGCCAGTGAGATGGTGTGACTCCATGACAAAGTTAACCCATCACAACTGTCATCCTTAAAGTGTCTTATTAAGTTATAACAAATACTCTCATTCTTACTGTAGGAGACCTAGAGCATTGTTCTTTCAACCCACGCACAGCCACTGTGCACTGAGGCACTCCAGCTCCAAAGCACATTCTTTATCATTAAGCCAGGAAGATTATGATACGCTGTGAAATGACACTGGTATGTTTTTTCCTCAATAATAAACATACATGGAATAATCAATTCCTATCAGTTAACTCAGGATTATTATTATTATGTCAAATGTTACAAGCTGCATTTACAGAAATAGTGGATTTGATAAGACTAGTCTGTTGTGTTAAATTATGCTTGGAGAGAGTACTTTATTATATGTTAATAAAACCTGTATAAAATAAATTTTTATCAAAAGGAATTTGTCATCTATCATAAATCCCCAAGAGAAATTTATGCCTCATATAATAAAGTAAACTAAAACAAACAGTATTTATTGAATGACTTTTTTGGGTACAGGCATCAGATACTTATACATCTGAATATTAAATTCACAGAGATTAAGTTTTAATGTGCATGAAAAGATTAAACAGGATTAGTATAAATAATTTTCAATAGTTGACATATTTAAATTTCACCATCAGAGAATACTATTAGATTTCAAATTTCTAAAGTTGTACAAATAATTTGGACAATTATTTCTCGGAATGTGGCAAAGCTAAACCATTTCCTTGAAATGAAGGAGGCTTTGGGAAGAAAGGTATGAAATAGCTTGAGATTTCACTGGAAGGGCCAGGAACTGTGTAGACAGGGCTACAGGAGCTCACAGGGAGGGACAGACAAGCAGACATATGATAGGAGACTCAGGCTCCCTGGGAGCTGTGGTCTGGCAGATGGGAAGATGGATGAAGACCAGCCAAACATGATGCTCCAGAACCAAGGCAGGCAGACAGGGCTGAGGAAGAAGAATCTGTGTTCAGTAAGGCCCCAGGCACTAGGTGAGACTCAGGAGCAAGGCCCTCGTTGTAAGGAATGAACTAATGAGAGCATTATAAAGCCCCAGTTCTCGAGAGACCCTGGGAGGCCTTAGGGGAATGTAAAAATGGAGCGCACAGTAGCAACTTTAATTTACACGTGTGCAAGTTGGGAACAGTGTACGATCATTGGTAGGGGTTCAAGGAGCCAGGGGAAGGGCCAGAACTACCTTCATCAGAATTGTCTCAGAAGCTAAACCAGAGCAGTCTGCAGGTCAAGGATGCAATGGGCTTAAATGTGGGTGACACGGGTACTGCAGAACCAGGGGGAAAAGAGAGGCTGACAGGAACTCATAGAAGGATGGTTTCTAGATTACTGATCGAAGCTAAATTTAACACAGCTTTGAATTGAGTGAGATATCCTTTAAACTTATATGTAAATATTAATGTTATGGCAAAGATTAATTATTTATTTCACCAATTCATATAGAATTTTCAAGACATAAAGTCTAATATTGGGCCAAGTTTCTTATTCATTGCATTTCTCCAAACGCTGCACTCTCTTTAATGATTCCATCTGCAGAAAAAGAAAAGATGTAAGAGTCCTACATAATTAACAAACATAAAATTTTTTTATTCACTCAGGTTTTATCTGAATTGCTAATTTAAATAGGAAAAAAAGTCAAATTTTTCTTATCTAAGCAGTGTCCAGGGAATAAATAATATCCCTTAAAGCAGGAATGGGTAAACCTATCAGAAAAATCAAAACCTCTCAAAAATGATAAATTTTCAGAACTACCTAAATGTCAAATTATGGTAAGCAAGAAGAATTGAAAATACTGGACTACACTGCCCTTAAAATGGCTTCTTCAAATTATAACAAAAATGAGTAGGAAAGAAGAAACAAAGAACAGAAATCAATCAAATAGAAAACTGAAAAACAATTTCAGAAAATTAACCGGGCCAAAATTGGTTCTTTGAAAAGATTAATAAAAATTATAAACCACCAGAAATTCTGATTTAAGAGAGAGTGAACAGAAATTATTAAGAATTATCAAGAATTAAAGAGGAAACATCATTGCAAATTCATAATCAAAAACTTTCCCACAAAGAAAACTCAGCCTGTATGGTTTCATTGGTGAAATATAACCACATTAACTAATTCAATGCAATATCAATTGGAATTCTAAGAGGCTATTTTTATAGAACTGACAAGCTGATTCAAACTTTTATACGGAAATGTAAAGATCTTAGAATAGCCAAAAGAAACTTGAGATAATGCCAGTCTACATAGACTCTTGAGGAAAATAAAGGAGGAGATATTTTCCAACTTACTCGATGAGGCCAGCAAAACTGACACCAAAATTAGATAAACATAATTTAAGAAAATAAAATTATAAACTAATATCTCTTATGAACAGAGATGCAAAAATTCACTAACAAAAAATTAGCAAAGTAAAACAAAAATGTACAACTAAGTAGGGTTTGTCTCAAAAATGCAAAATTGATTAAACAGTTAAAAATCAGTGTGCATGTGTGCATGCTAAATCACTTCAGTCGTGTCTGACTCTTTGTGGCCCTATGGACTGTAATCTGCCGGACTCTTCTGTCCATGGGGTTATCCAGGCAGGAACACTGGAGTGGGTTGCCATGCCCTCCTCCAGGGGATCTTCCCAATCCAGGGACTGAAACCAGGATTCCTTGGCAGGTGAATTCTTTACCACTAGTGCCACCTGAAAAGCCCATTAATACATAAAGCAAAATACTATATGATCAGCTAAGTAGATGCAGAAAAAGGATTTGACAAAATGTAACACCCATTCCTGATAAAAACTCTCAGCAAGTTAAAGAGTAGAATGGAAATTCCCAACCTGATAAAGAGCAACCACAAAACACCTGTAGCTAAAATATTTAATGTTGAAATACTAAATGCACTCCTTTAAGATAAAGAACAAAGCAAGAATGTTAGTTTGTTAGTTTCACTTGTGTCCATTATTGAAGATCCTAGCAGTAAAATGTGCAAGAATAAATAAAAATAAAGCATAAAATTTGGAAAAGTAAAACTGTCTCCATTCACATATATTTACATAGAAAATCCTAACAAATCTATAAAAATATCCTTTAGAAATAAGTATAGCAACAGCACAAAATATAAGATCATATATAAAAATCAGTTGTATTTCTATGTATTGGCAGAAACAATAATGAAAATTTTAACCATCACTTATAATAGTAATAAAAATATTGAGTCCTTGAGAATATACCTAAGAAAAGATATGCAGTTCTTTTACAATGAAAAAATACAAAATATTACAGAGAGAAACTAAAGAAGATTTAAAAAATGAAGAGATATATCATGTCCACAGCTAGGAAAATTCAATATTGTTAAGATTCCAATTCTCCCCAAATTTGTTGGAATTCTAATCAAAATTCCAACAGATTTTCTGATAGAAACTGACACATTGATTTACCCTTTAAGCAGAAGTACAAAGGTCCTAGAACAACATAATGATCTTTAAAAAACAACAAATTTAGAGGACTATGTTGATTTCATGATTTACTATAAAGATATAACAATTAAGAAAAAGTGGCATTGGCATAAGGATAAGACAAACATACCTATAAAACGGAAGTCCAGAGAAGTTGAGGAAGTTGCCCAAGATCGTGTAGCTAGTAAGTGGTAGAGATGGGATCTGTACTCCAGTCATCAGATTCTAGAGCTTGCACTATATAGATTCCCTCTCCACAACTGTCTCACTGCAAATCAACTGCTTCCCATAGACCCCTTCCTGACAACAACAGTCTAAAAACCGATAATGTTAATAATAATCATAGCCAACATTTGTTAAGCACCTGCTACATATCAGGTACTTAAACAATTTACTTATACTTAACCCTCACAACAGTTAAAAGAATAGCTGTTATTATCCTAATTTTACAGATGAAAAACCTGTGACTTGTCTAAGTCACACAGTGTATCAGTTGCAGAATAGGGATTTGAACCCAACACCTGCTTGATTCCAGAACCAACTGTAATAAGCTGTTTGGTAGATGAACCAAGACATAGGAAATCAAATAATCACTAAAATGTGGAAAGTATTTACAACTTAAAAGTTCTTTATACACATATATAGGCAAGAGTGTGTTTATAGTTGCCTTTATTTTTTATATTCTTATTTTTGATACTTAGGATGTATTACTGTAAAAATCAATGTATGTTTTGCTTTTAAATAACAGATCAATCTTAAAGATTAGCCCCCTGTAGGCATGGATAATATTAATAAACTCAGATATGCAGATGACAACACCCTTATGGCAGAAAGCAAAGAGGAACTAAAGAGCCTCTTGATGAAGGTTAAAAAGGAGAATGAAAAAACTGGTTTAAAAATCAACATTCAAGAAGCTAAGATCATGGCATCTGGTCCCATTACTTCATGGCAAGTAGTCTGGAAAACAACGGAAACAGTGAAAGACTATTTTCTTGGGCTCCAAAAGCACTATGGACAGTGACTGCAGTCATGAAATTAAAAGACCCTTGCTCCTTGGAAGAAAAGCTATGACAAACCTAGACAGAGTATTAAAAAGCAGAGACAGTACTTTGTCTACAAAGGTCCATAGAGTCAAAGCTATTGCTTTTCCAGTGGTCATGTATGGATGTGAGAGTTGGACTATAAAGAAGGCTGAGCACTGAAGAACTGATGCTTTTGAACTGTGGTGTTGGAGAAGACTCTTGAGAGTCCCTTGGACTGCAAGGAGATCAAACCAGTCAATCCTAAAGGAAATCAATCCTGAAAATTGATTGGAAAGATTGATCCTGAACCTGAAGGTCCAATATTTTGGCGACCAGATGTGAAGAGCTGACTCATTAGAAAAGACCCTGACACTGGGAAGGATTGAAGGCAAGAGGAGAAGGGGACGACAGAGGACAAAATGATTGGATGGCATCACCAACTCAATGGACACGAGTTTGAGCAAGCTCTGGGAGGTGGTGAAGGACAGGGAAGCTTGGTGGGCTGCAGTCCATGGGGTCACAAAGAGCCAGACACAACTGAATGAACAACAAAGCATGGATAAACATTTCCTAAAACAAGAATACTGAAGCCCCTATGGTGCTGTACAAGGACCTGGTCAGTCCCGAATAAGTCCAGAGCATCTCACCTGAACTACTCTTGAGTTAAGTAATGCAGTTCCAGTTTCATTTACATTAACTATTTTAAGCCAGTATTGTTCAAATTTTTAAATTGGGACCTTCCATGAAATGCTAGTGGAGACTATTTAAATCGATTTCACTGGCCACTGATGCATCTCAACCAGCAGTTTGAAAAACCAACCCAGATATAGTAAAGAATTTTGTCTTGTTCAAAAAGAAGGTAAGAATGTTGCCCTCTGCTTCTGGGGATAACCTCTGGACCCCTGGAATGTTACATCTGCTAAGAGTGGCTTTCTTTGCCAGGGAGCCTTGGGTGCTGCAGAATCTAACATTATGAGTTAGGGTGGGGGGGTGGCCACAGCAGAGAGACCAACAACATGGCTTTAGGTCACACAGTGTCAGTCCATGTGGAGGATGAGATCAAACACATGGATAACTAATTAATCATGGAGCCCCAGAAAAGACTTCTGAACACCGAAGCCTGAGTGAGCCTCCTTGGTTGGCGACTTTCCGTGTATATTCTTACCCATTGACACTAGGAGAGTAACATGACTTGGCTTCACAGAGAGAGAAAAAAAGTCAATGAAACTCTGCATTTGGAACTCTCCCGGACTCTGTCCTATGTGTCTCTCCCTTTGGTTGATATTAACCTGACCTTTCCTTCTAATAAACCGTAACCGTAAGTGCAACAGCCTTCAGTGAGTCCTATGATTCTTTCCAACCAATATCCAAACTGAGAATGGTATTGGGAAACCCACACTCAGCTGGTGTCAGAGGAAAGGTGGTCTTGCACGGAGACTGTTTCGTCTAGTTGCACGGTTGGGCCTAAACCTGCATGCACTGCTGAAGACAACCATATTCACTGAGATAATCAAATATGAACATGAACCAAAATCCCTAAGATAGGCACTAAGAAACTCCAGAACACTAACAACCAGCCTCTAAAATAACTCTTAAGAAAACTCTAAGTCACTAAGTGATTTCCAGCTGACCTACCTAACTCCCAAGGCCCCACCACCTAATACCATCACTTTGGAGGTTATGATTTCTACATATGAATTTTGGGAGGACACACACAAACATTCAGAGGGTAGCACCCTCATGAATAGGGTTGCTGCTACTGCTGCTAAGTCGCTTCAGTCATGTCCAACTCTGTGCAACCCCATAGATGGTAGCCTACCAGGCTCCCCCGTCCCTGGGATTCTCCAGGCAAGAACACTGGAGTGGGTTGCCATTTCCTTCTCCAATGCATGAAAGTGAGAAGTGAAAGTGAAGTTGCTCTGTCGTGTCCGACTCTTAGCGAGTCCATGGACTGCAGCCCACCAGGCTCCTCCGTCCATGGGATTTTCCAGGCAAGAGTACTGGAGTCGGGTGCCGTTGCCTTCTCCGCATGAATAGGGTTAGCACCCATTATAAAAGAGGGCTGAGAGAGCCCTCATCCCTTCTGCCGCACAAGAACACAACAAGAAGTCAGCAGTCTGCAAGCCCAATGTAGAACCTTACAGGATATTGAATCTGCTGGCTCCTTGTTCTTGGACTTCCCAGCCTCCAGAACTGTGAGAAATAAATTTCCATTGTTTATAAGCCACCCAGTCTATGGAATTTTTGTTATAGCAGCCTGAACAGATTAAAACTGTACATATATAGATTAAGACTATATATTGTCACCCTTATTATTTAACTTATATGCAGAGTACATCATGCGAAATGCCAGGCTAGATGAATCACAAGCTAGAATCAAGATTGCCAGGGGAAATATCAACAACTTCAGATATGCAGATGATACCATTCTAATGGCAGAATGTGAAGAGGAACTAAGGAGCTTCTTGATGAGGGTGAAAAGAGGACAGTGAAAAAGTTAGCTTGAAACTCAACATTTAAAAAACTAAGATCAAGGCATCTGGTCCCATCACTTCATGGCAAATAGAAGGGGAAAAGTGGAAGCAGTAACAGACTATATTTATTTGGACTCTAAAATCACTGTGGATGGTGACTGCAGCCACAAAATTAAAAGACGCTCCTTGGAAGGAAAGTTGTGATGAGCCTAGACAGTATATTAAAAAGCAGAGACACCATTTTGCCAACAAAGGTCCATAGAGTCAAAGCTAAGGTTTTTCCAGCAGTCTTGTATGAATGTGAGAGTTGGACCATAAAGAAGGCCAAGCACCAAAGAATTGATGCTTTGAAATTGTGGTGCTAGAGAAGACTCTTGAGAGTCCCTTGGACAGCAAGGAGATCAAACAAGTCAATCCTAAAGGAAATCAACCCTGAATATTCATTGGAAAGACTGATGCTGAAACTGAAGCTCCACTACTTTGGCTACCTGATGCAAAGAGCTGACTCATTGGAAAAGACCCTGATGCAAGGAAAAAAGGAAGGCAGAAGGAGAATGGGGCAGCAGAGGATGAGAAGATTAGATACTGAGAGCATCACTGACTCAATGGATATGATTTTGAGAAAATCCCAGGAGATAGTAGAGGACAGAGGAGCCTGGTGTGCTATAGTCCATGAGGTCACAAAGAGTAGGACATGACTTCGTGACTGAATAACAGCAACAATATATATACATACACATCAATATACATATTAATATATATAGTAATGATGCCTTAATGTGTCTGCTTAAATGTGTGTTTATGTGTGTATATTCTAAGCAGAGAAATTAAGATGTGACTATTCATATTACTAAAGGTAAAGAGGGTTAGACAGAGGTTACCAGGCTGAATCTTATTCATTCTCCCTGCTTTGAACTCCTGTTGTTGTAACTGTTCTACACTAGCTCTCTGCTACTCAAAGTGTGGTCCTCAGACCAACAGTATTCACAATCACTGAGGCTTATTACACACAAATGCTGCGCCTCAGGCCCCACCTCAGACACTAGATCAGAGTTTATCTTTTAAAAAAGATTCTCCCAGTGACTTGAGCTTCACTGTGAGAAGCATTTCAGGGTGAGAATTGCTGGTCTGAATCACTCCTTCACTTAATCCTACACAGCCTGGTGATGCTCTTAAACAGTTTGTTCTCCACATTCATATCATATCACCACAACAGAACTGAAATACTCTTCTAAGTAGGGCCTGCCTTAATCCCCTCAAACTTTGCTGATATGTTAAGCCTACTATGCTTAAATCTGTTACTTTTAAGTCTTCTGGTGCTGAGTCAGTGACAGCCGGGTAAATGTGTGTATGTATGTGTGTGCACTGGGGATTCCCTGATGGCTCAGACCGTAAACAATCTGCCTGTCATGCAGGAGACCTGGGTTCAAACCCTGGGTCAGGAAGATCCCCTGGAGAAGGGAATGGCTACCCACTCCAGACTGCCAGGAGAAATACCAATAACCTCAGATACGCAGATGACACCACCCTTACGGCAGAAAGCAAAAAGGAACTAAGAGCCTCCTGATGAAGATTAAAGAGAGTGAAAAAGCTGGCTTAAAACTCAATATTCAAAAATGAAGATCATGGCTTCCAGTCCCATCACTTCATGGCAAATAGATGGGGAAATAATGGCAACAGTGACAGACTATTTTCTTGGGCTCCAAAATCACTGCAGATGGTGACTGCAGCCATGAAATTAACAGGCACTTGCTCCTTGGAAGAAGAGCTATGACAAACCTTGACAGAGTATTAAAAGCAGAGACATTACTTTGCCAATAAACGTTCATCGAGTCAAAGCTATGGTTTTTCCAGTAGTCATGTACAGCTGTGAGAGTTGGACCATAAAGAATGTGCCGAAGAATTGATGTTTTTGAACTGTGGTGCTGGAAAAGACACTTGAGAGTCCCCTGGGATGCAAGGAGATTGGACCAGTCAATCCTAAAGGAGATCAACCCTGAATATTCATTGGAAGCACTGATGCGAAAGCTGAAGCTCCAACACTTTGGCCAACTGATGCGAAGAGCCAACTCTTTAGAAAAGACCCTGATGCAGGGAAAGACTGAAGGCAGGAGGAGAAGGGGATGAGATGGTTGGATGGCATCACCAACTCAATGGACATGAGTTTGAGCAAGCTCTGGGAGATGGTGAAGGGCAAGGAAGCCTGGCGGGCTGCAGTCCATGGGGTCACAAAGAGTTGGAAACGACTGAGCGACTGAACAACAACAACAAGTGTGCAGGCACACATGCCGTGTTCAATATATTCAATTTTCATTATAAAAGGATTAGTGAAAGTCGCTCAGTCGTGTCTGACTCTTTGCGACCCCATAGACTATACAGTCCATGGAATTCTCCAGGCCAGAATACTGGAATGTGTAGCCTTTCCCTTCTCCAGGGGATCTTCCCAACCCAGGGGTCAAACTCAGGTCTCCTGAGTTGCAGGTGGATTCGTTACCAGCTGAACCACAAGAGATGTCCATAAAAGGATTAAGCCTTCCTTTAAAATATCTAACTGTCAAAGCATACTTAAAATAGGATTCAATTAAAAAAAAAATTCACTGAAACCATAACAAAACCCTCAATTTACTTCAGTTCAGTTCAGTTCACTTGCTCAGTCATGTCCGACTCTTTGCGACCCCATGAATCCCAGCACGCCAGGCCTCCCTGTCCCTCACTAACTCCCGGAGTTCACTCAGACTCACGTCCATCGAGTCAGTGATGCCATCCAGCCATCTCATCCTCTGGCGTCCCCTTCTCCTCCTGCCCCCAATCCCTCCCAGCATCAGAGTCTTTTCCAATGAGTCAACTCTTCGCATGAGGTGGCCAAAGTACTGGAGTTTCAGCTTTAGCATCATTCCTTCCAAAGAAATCCCAGAGCTGATCTCCTTCAGAATGGACTGGTTGGAATGACCTTCAAAAAAGCACAAATTACAAAAATGTGTATTCTGCCTTGAGTAGGAATATTTCATTTCTCCTCTAAGAAATAGATTCTCTAAAGAAATAGGTCATTTAGCTTCTTTATGCTCCTATTGTGTTATTCTGAGCGTAATAAGTAAAGACTAAATAGAATAGGGAAATTCAGAAGGAGATATTTTATCTCTCATCAGTCATTTTTAGAATCCATTAATCAGACTGATTCCCACGGGGATTTCTTCTGGTTAAAATTAGATAAAGATATATAGAGATAGAGATGCCATATATAGATTGATACTCCAGAGATTTTATTTATACACTAGATGGCTTTTATATCATACTTGCACTTTCTTTTTTAGAACCTTTTGAAATCTTTATCTCCTTAAACTTTCTCATATAGGAAGATTATAGTTTCATTATTTACATAATTTTATCAAGTCCCAATGTTTTTCATAAATTTGAATAATGAGAACATGTCATCTAGACTTTGGAGCTAGCTTTTTAATGCTAACAATTATAACTTGCTGATAAGCCTGTCCATGAAATTAAAATTATGCAAATTTCACAGAAGCAGCTTGTTTCCAAACCAAATGAGTAACATTCGTCTAAAATGCTGGAATTGTTCCTCTCTAACCTGCCCCTCTGTGTGTCGTCACAGGGATCAGGGAATTGGGCTCACTCAGTTACCAAGTTTTGAGTATGAGGGAGGCTCATCCTCTACAAAGCGGATGGACTCTACAATTTGCCTATGGTCAGCCCCTTAGCCCACCATCAGGGACAGCACAGTGCATGCATGTGGTTTGCGTCTATGACTCCGTACAGTACTGAGACCCACAGATAAGGAAACCAGACAGGCCTTCAGGGCACATACTCCTTGCAAGGGCTGGCAAGAGGCCGAGCCATGCTGTTTAAGTAGTTCTCTCTCCCCATCCCTTTCCTTTTTCTCCAGGATACATGAGGAAAATGTGTGTTTAATGAGACTCATTATGCTATACTAACTTTACACCCACAAGAAACTTACAACCTAGTTAGCTGAAGAAGCAAAAACAATCCCGGGGTAAAGGCTATACATAACAAAAGAGTTTAAAGAAGCGTAGGTCAGTGGGAACTGGTGTGATCACAGAGGAGTTAACAAATGAGTCAGCATCTTGAAATGTTTCGTAGCTGTCATAAAGACAGTCCTGGCACCACAACCTACTGACACTGCAAATTCACCTCCAATGACCCTCCTTCAGGCGTTTACTGAACACGATAAATATGACACTAGTCATGTAACAATGTCAGGATCATTTTATTATTAATGTTAATCCCCGAGCTCACTAAACATTTCTAGATGACTGAGACTTTACTCCACTTATAGGAAAAAGAGGCTGTTGGACATGGAGAAGCTTTTGTGATTAGGCAGACTGGATCCTTCGTGAGGCCTCTGGACAGTTTAAGGAACACAGGTGTGTAGTGGGAGGGGCCTGAATTAAAGAGAACTGAGTAGATGCTGCTGTACCATCACCCCCAACTCCAAAACACACTCTCAGATGTTTCTGCCAGAGAGGAGGACTCATATTTTAATAAAGAAATCACATGGTCAGCAAGTGGTCAAATTAAGACTTCGCTGTGAACAATCTGTCTAATTCAGGATAAGAACACTCAGGAACAGAGAAAGAGGTGAATAGGACTCCATAATGCTGACTTCACATCTTTAAGTATTTAAGTGGTCTATCAGATCAGATCAGATCAGATCAGTCGCTCAGTCGTGTCCGACTCTTTGCGACCCCATGAATCCCAGCACGCCAGGCCTCCCTGTCCCTCACTAACTCCCGGAGTTCACTCAGACTCACGTCCATCGAGTCAGTGATGCCATCCAGCCATCTCATCCTCTGGCGTCCCCTTCTCCTCCTGCCCCCAATCCCTCCCAGCATCAGTCTTTTCCAATGAGTCAACTCTTCGCATGAGGTGGCCAAAGTACTGGAGTTTCAGCTTTAGCATCATTCCTTCCAAAGAAATCCCAGGGCTGATCTCCCAATGGCCCAGTCTGAAAGCAAACAAGTTTCAGAGGAAATCCAAGCTCCCCCACTGTGTGACCAAGCTGCAGAGCCCGCCAGGGAATCTAGCCTAGCCATTCAATTTCTTTATCTGTGAAATGTAGGTAATAACAGGATTTACTTCCTAGGGATGTGAACTTTGTATGTGATGATGTATGGAATGTGCTTAGTGCACTGCTGGGAAAGTGAAAAATTCTCAGCTGGGGTCAGCTTTGGTCATGTTTACTGGGCGAGGCCAGTCAAGGGGGCTGACCAAAAAAACCACTTAAGGGAAACTTGGGATGAGCCCTGCTCCATCAACAGTTAAGTAAAGACATTTTCTCTCAGTGCAGAGGGAACTGTGTCCTAGGGGTTTGTTGACAAGGGGCAGGGGAGGCTAGAGAATCAACCTAAGTTGGAGTTACAGCCATCAGATCTGTATTCGAGGCAGCAGGAGTGGGGAGACACAGAGGTCCCAGGACTCTCACCAGCCTAGCTGAGCCATCTCCCACCAGGAGTGCCTTCCTGGAAGTCCACACAACACTTAAGTAGTCACCCAGCCACACCCGACTCCAGTGAAAGCTGGGGAATGTTGTTTTGGGGGGAGGGGACACATTGCTTCTCTGAAAAATTGAGGTTCTGTTGCTAAGGAAGGGGAGAACAGATATTTGTTTGCAGCTGGCAGTCTCTTCCACAGTCCTTGGAATGATAATTACTGTATTGGGTGTGTGTGAGGAAGTTCAACAGGATTTAGTGTTCAGAGTAATCATGTAGTCTTTGAATTGCACAGGAAAAATGAATATACATAGATTTGCTTTCATAATATAAATGTTCTTTGAAATGAAGATTAGCAAAACTAGCTTCTACTAAGTAACAAGTGTTGGTGAGGATGTGGCGCAAAGAGCCCTGGTGCACTGTTGGTGGGGATGTATGCTGATACAGCCACTGTGGGAAACAGGATAGAGGTTCCTCAAAAAACTAAAAACAGAATCACCATACAATCCAGCAATTCTAATTCTAGCTATTTATCCACAGAAAACAAAACATTCATTCAAAAAAATATGTGCACGCCCATGTTCACTGCAACATATAGCCAACATATGGAAGCAATCTAAGTGTCTATAAGCATCTGAAGGAATAAAGAAGATATGGTATATAATATACATAGACACATACACTAGAATATTACTCAACCATAAAAAATGAAATATTGCCATTTGCAACTACATGGATGGACCTTCAGGGCACTATGCTAATAAGTTGAATAAGTCAGACAGACAAAGACAAAGAAAGTATGATTTTACTTGTATGAATCTAAAAAACAAAACAAAGGAACAAATAAAACAAAAGAGAAACAGACTCATAGACATAGAGGGGAAAAAAACTGATATTTGCTGGAGAAGAAATGGTTTGAGGGGTGTATGGGTGAAGGATATTAAGAGGCACAAACTCTCAGTTGTAAAATAAACAAGTCATGGTGACGTAAGGTACAGCAGAGGGAATACAGACAGTAATACTGTGATGACTTTGTAAGGTGACAGATGGTACTTTATCATGATGACCATTGTGAAATGCATATAAGTCACTATGCTGCACCCCGATATTAATATGATATTGTATGTCAATTACACTTTAATTATAAACAGATAAATAAAATAGGTTTTATTATAATCTGGGACCAGAAATCAATTCGTAAGTATTTAACTTGTATCTTTTCAGGAAAACAACGCTAATCTGTGTTTTATTACTTATTTTGTGATTTTTATTCTATTGCCCTCTCCTGTCCCCTAAGAACTGAAAGATTAAGAAATTTGAATCAATATATAAAACAATCCAGATGCCATACTTTAAAACTGTTTATATCTTGAGTGATCTCTTCAGTTGTGTGATAAAAAACACCATTGTGCCCTAATAAACATGTTTTTTAAAAATCCTAAATTTCAATCTCTGTAAATAAAGTATAAAGTCCTTGTGAACAATGTCTTATATTTATATAACATCTTTTATTTCTATTTTATTCCAAAGTTATTAGGTATTAAAAATACTTCAATATATATTTGAAATATTCCTTTCTTTCCAGGTATATTTTTTGAACAGTAATTTTTTCATTTTTAAAAAATTGAGCTATAATTTATGTAAAGGAAAATTCACTCTTTTCAGTGTACAGGTCCATGAGTTCTGATAAATATATGTGGTCGTGTTAACTACCACCACTGCAATCAAGATACATGACAGTTCTGTCAATGCCCAGTTTTACCTGTGCTCCTTTTTAATCAACCCCTCCCCTTGTATTTGGCAATTACAAATGTAGCTGCTATAAACATTTCTATAGGTTTCTGTGTAAATGTAAGTTTTGATTTCACTTGAGTAAATACCTAGGAGGAGTATTGCTGGATCACCAAATACTCATTCAAAGCCCCAAATCAAAAGTTAGCTTAGATATCAAGTTTCTATGAAGCACTTTGACAGTCATCCCCAAAGATCTGCATAATAATAAGTTACTAAAAAGAGAAACTGGCACCAATACTTTAAGATATAGCCCAAGGGACATTAATAAAGTAGGTTACAAGTAAAGGGACAAAATGTATCAGGATCTATTTTACACTGTGAAATAAGAGGAAATATTAGATGTTGAAAAGCAATAAACACATGGTTTTAAGATAAATGTATTCCTATTGGTGCTATAATTTATACTTCCTTCTCTTACTCTTCCTACAAATCACATTTCTGAACTTTAAAAAGACTGTTGAAGAGAATGGAGATGACTTTTGGAGGTCATGGTGCATTCTGATGTTTGCTTATGTGGAAGCTTCTAAAGAGGAACTCACTGTGATAAATGATACAATCAACCTTAAAGAAATGTTGGGATTTTCTGAGCCAAATAAGACATATCACTCCTTCCTAGAATCAGAACTAAAAGGAAACTAAAATATAATCTCATCCTACTCTCTCAGTTCACAAATTAGAAGAAAAGCAAAGTCAGAGAGGAGAAATCACTTGCTCACAAAGTGAAAGTGAAGGTCGCTCAGTTGTGTTCAACTCTTTGTGACCCCATGGACTATACAGTCCATGGAATTCTCCAGGCTAGGATACTGGAGTGGGTAGCCTTTCCCTTCTCCAGAGGATCTTCTCAACCCGGGGATCGAACCCAGGTCTCCCACACTGCAGTCCGATTCTTTACCAGCTGAGCCACAAGGGAAGCCCAAGAATACTGGAGTGGGTAGCCTATCCCTTCTCCAGCGGATCTTCTTGGTTCGATTCCCGACCCAGGAACTGAACCAGGGCCTACTGCACTGCAAGTGGATTCTTTCCCAACTGAGCTATCAGGGAAGCTTGCTTATAAGGGGAAGGCAAATAGAGGGGTGGACGGTATGGGAATTCAAATATAATCCTGTTATATGAAGGCTAACAGAATACATCACTGCATAATATGCCATTTTGGCACACTGATCATTTTAAGTTAAAGTTGCTTAAGAAACAGCCAGAAGAACAGTACTGTGTATATACGCCAATGCTACTCTCCCAATTTACCCTACCTTCTCCTTCCCTCACTGTGTCCATGTGTAAAATAGATAGCTAGTAGGAAACTGCTGTATAGCACAAGGAGCTCAGTCTGACCTAGAGGGGTGGTATGGTGGGGATGGGAGGGAGGCTCACTAGGGAGGGGACACGTGTATACATACAGCTGATTCACACTGTTGTACAGCAGAAACTAACACAACATTGTAAAGCAATTATATTCCAATAAAAAAAAAAGAAACACTCCTGTGACCCTCCTTTGTTCCACTGAAAGCAGCAAATATATTTCCCATGGAAGGGTACTCTCCCTCGATCTGGCAGGGAGGCAACCTTGTTGCCAGGGATAGGGAACTGGGGGCTGAGAAGATTGTTTAAGCAAACCTCGTTACTTCACTAATTAGCTACCCTAAGTCCAAAGCCTTTTGTTTTGTCAGTTCTTCACAAATGTATTATTTCTTTGTCTAAAAGACATAGAAGCTGCCTATTTAGGTCAATTCTTTTGAGTTTTATTTCTATGAAGTCTTGCACATACAAATTTAAATTTGTTTTTCTCCTGGTAACCTATTTTATATCAATTTAATCATTAGACAACTAAAGAATCTAAAAGGGAAGAAAGAATAAGGTTTTTCCTCTACATAATAAATATTAAATTCTCAATGGCTCTAGCACATAGACCAATATCACAGGTATAATGTTTACCAAGGAAAACAGGAACAAAAGGGATAGCTCTGTGGTTTTTTGTTTGTTTAAGGTAAATATTTTATTACACCACCTCAGTAATTCCCTTTTCTAATTATAGGATGTACTGACTGGAACTATAAATGAGGGAAAGTAAATCAACTGCAGGGCTTATATTGATAGAGAATTCAACCAGTGAGTAATAATTTTCTGCTTATACAGAATGGGGTACAGAATGGGGGAATACTGCTGGATTTCTTTTAATTTTTAAGATGCATAGATTGCAGTAAAAATAAAAACTAGAACTCATTCTCATCTTGTGCTTAGTCACTCAGTTGTGTCTGATTCTTTGTGACCCCATGGACTGCAGCCCTCTAGGCTCCTCTGTCCATGGGATTCTCCAGGCAAGAATACTGGAGTGTGTTATCATGCCCTCCTCCAGGGGATCTTCCTGACCCAGGGACCAAACCCAGATCTTCCACATTGCAGGCGAATTCTTTACCATAAGCAGTAGCCATGACAGCCCCACCCTCATGACCTAATCACCTCGCAAAGGTCCCCTCTCCTAAAATCGACCCACTGGGATTAGGTTTCAACATCTGAATTTGCAGAAGACACAACAGTCAGTCTATAGCACTTTCTGATCAGACATTTATTCATCATATCATCCATGTTATACACAACTCAAGAGAAGCAGAAAATAAAGTTGAAAACTTTATGTGCTGTGCTTGGTCACTTAGTCGTGTCTGACTCTTTGCAACCCCATGGATGATAGCCCACCAGGCTCCTCTGTCCATGAGGATACTCCAAGCAAGAAAACTTCATGTCCCACTCTGAACTTATGTCTATACTTACTTTACTTTGTAATGTTTATTCAGAAGAAATGCTGGTGGAAATATAATAATTTGGGCCCGTGGCTAATGTTTACATTTAAAAGTTTAAAAGTGAAAGTGAAGTCACTCAGTCACGTCCGACTCTTCGTGACCCCATGGACTGCAGCCTACCAGGCTCCTCTGTCCATGGGATTTTCCAGGCAAGAGTACTGGAGTGGGTTTAAAAAGCAAATTACAAATATGTTATCACATGTATGGAGTTCTGATACTGGCATGGATATGAGTGATCTCCCATGGGAACCTGGTCATTAAGTACTTTAAAAATATAACCAAATTCAATTTTGCATCCAAGTCTGTTAGGATTTATGTCCTTGGTTCCCAAATGTCATATCTAAATGTCATGATACAAGATAAGAACAGGCCCCCTAGTTTTGAAATGGGTTGTGACAATAAAGAACAGAAATGGTAGTTCATATACATATGAAGAGTGAAAAGCACATAAATGTCATTTATAATTTCTACTATCAGAAATTTATTATTTAGAGCACAACTCACAGTGAAGATGCTTTTTATCTCCAACAGTAATTATGAAATTAATTATTCAAACATTCTCTTGGGCACAATATAAAATTTTAACCTATAACTTAGTAATATTTCAATGAAAATATATACATGTGTGGAAAAACAGTGAGAGAGAAAATATCATCGTAAAATGGATGGATTGCCATTATACACACAGCAAACTATCCCATTTGTTTTTAACTGGCTTGTTAGAAATAATACCCACTATTCAATCTTTACTATGTAAGACCACTAGTAATTAATAAGTTTTAAGATATGTAAGGGCTTCCCAAGTGACTCTATGGTAAAGAAGCCACCTGCCAATGTAGGAGACGCAGGAGACATCAGTTTGATCCTTGGGTTAGGAAGATCCTCTGGAGGAGGAAATCAATCCACTCCAGTATTCTTGCCTGGAGAATCCCAGAGGAGCCTGATGAGCTACATTTCATAGGGTCACAGAGAGTTAGACACAACTGACTGACCGAGTACACACAAGATATGAAAATCACTAATATTAACCTTTCAGTATTCTTGGAAAACATTCTTCAAACAAATAATGTACAGGTTACCTATTTTTCATCATTTAAAAATCATGTAACAAAAATATGCACATAGCTTTGCAAAATGAGGTGAAATACACACACACACCCTGAAGCTTGCTCTAACTTACATGTCCAAGAGCCAGAGAAATCAATCAGTACTTGTAGATATTCTTTATTCTAAAGTTCTCTTTCTACTTACTAACAGATGTATATTTAAAGTGGAAGAGTTATTAAAACTTCAGGAGAATCAAATGTTCGACTTCTGAAATAATAGAGCTTCTGGATTCAATATGGAAGTTCAAGCAACTGGGAGTCATTCTGTTTGCTCTGTTTCTTCACTGACATGTGGACTAAGTGGTGGACTAAACCATTTGCCAGAAACTCCTTAGTATAATAGAGAAGAAGGAGACCCAAGACTCCAACACATGTGTTGTGGGTTTTATCTCGTGTGAACTGTTCACTGACCCTCTGAGAGGGCATAGCTGACTCTTCCTTCACCAGAACACACTGCAGGGCTGGACAGGGGCACAGGACAGCATCTGAACTGGGGAGTCCCCTGTGGCTGGGCGATGTTCTGGGCCGTGTGGTCTCTGGCTCTCCTAGAGCTTCGGTGAACTCCCAACACCCTTTATGTCTCTGTTTATAGCCCCTAGAGGAGATTCTCTCTGTGGCCAAGATCTCTGAGACGTTAGCCCAGGGCATTCTCTGATAAAGTTAGGGAAATTAAGACCCCAAGTTGATTATATCAGAGAAAACAGAAAGTTCTCTCTGATGGATGCTCTCAGTTAACTGTTTCACTGCAGCACTCTGGACAGTCCCTACACCCCCTGGCACCCCCAACCATACCCAGAACTCCCTGCGCTGCTGCCCAGGCCCAGCCAGCTCTTCTCTCCTGCTGATGCTCCTGGTCACAACTGCTCTGTCCTTTTTCAGAAGAAACTGACTTGTGTGGGTCAGTCATTCATAAGACCAAGGCCCCTTGAACACTCACCACTGTTCTTCATCACCTCCTGTAATAAGAGAGGATTTTGTTAACTAGGATTTTTGCTCTATACCTCCTAACAGAAAAGAAGGTAAAGCTGGAAACCAGACTGTACTTCCCAAGGGGCGGCACCCAGCAGGGAGGGTCATGGGTCAGGAGAGAGTTGCATGGAAGAAGTAAAAATAAAGGAGGAGAAGGAAGGTGGGACAGAGGTGAGGAGAGACTGAGAGACAGAGGGAAGATATGATAGGAATAAACAGGAATGCTGAACAAAGAGGGGCAAGCCTGGGGAAACACTTTGGGAAAACAGATGAATGAACTGGAATTTTAGTATATTTTGCTCAATGATATGCAGTAAAGCCTGGAGTAACCTCTTTAAGGGAACCTAGAACTAGGATTGATGTTACTCGGCAAGGTTTCCAGAGCTGGTTTTGGTTGGAACAGTGGAGGTAGAGAGCAGGTTTAGATAGGCCAGGGAGTAGAGGCAGTTTTCAAGTCCAACAGTTATTCTCAGTTGACACCTCCAATGGCTTAAGTTTACAAACAACACAGTCTTGCAATAATCCTATACCATAATGATCTTAATCGTGATGATGCAAAATATATAAATTGAGGTTAAATTGTATAAAATCATAGAACATTCCCTAAAAAGCTTACAGTACTGCATCCCTTAGGACCCTGGTTTTTTAAAACAGAATTGAAATAATACACCATGTGTTATTTATGTTCACTATATGCAAACTGAGGCTTATCTTTGCAAACAAACCAAACTAACTCACCCAGCCCACAGTCTGTATATCACCCCTGGTGCAGTGCCCTCTCAAAGGTCTGTTCTCATCCCTCCCACCACGTTGTGTCATCTTTTCTGGTCCTTATTTAAAATAAGCAAAGACAGTGTGGTAAGGGGTATCCAGGCCACAGATGCCCTGTGGTTCATTTCTATTGAGAAAATCTGCTATCTTTGATGGAAAAGAAATAAGGATTCTAATTCACAATGACTTAGCAAGAAAGTTCCAGAAGCAATGATGAACTGTGCAGTAACTGACACAGTAGTCTACGTGTGCCCAGATCACAACCAGTCACCAGAACAAGAAGTGTGACAAATATAGAGCAAGGAGAAAAGTGGGGAGTTAAGAAATAGCCTAAATAAAGAGACGCGCATAGAAATATACACATATGAACTAATTGTTTATAGGGCTTCCCTGATAGCCCAGTTGGTAAAGAATCCGCCTGCAATGCAGGAGATCCCAGTTTGATTCCTGGGTCAAGATGATCACCTGCAGAAGGGACAGACTACCCACTCCAGTATTCTTGGGCTTCCTTTGTGGCTCAGCTGGTAAAGAATCCGCCTGCAGTGTGAGAGACGAGGATTCGACCCCTAGGTGGGGAAGGTCCCCTGGAGAAGGGAAAGGCTACCCACTCTAGTATTCTGGCCTGGAGAATTCCACAGACTGTATAGTCCATGAAGTCGTAAAGAGTTGGGCATTACTGAGCAAATTTTACTTTCACTTTCAATGGTTTATTAAATTTTTATTTCTAAGACAAAGAATAAGGAAGGAGTATTTAAAATGTTATGTTGGTCAAGGAGTTTAAAAGCACCAAAATAAACTGCCAAAGAATCTAAAATGTTTAAATAAATACAATAATTTAAATCACAGACTAGCAAAAATGCAGCATATCAGATATATAGAAGGATGATAATTTTCTCAGCTTTGAAGCAACAGACACAAATGCCATTTTACACTCTAAGCTGCAAAATAATATAACACCCAAGGTTGGCAAAGCAATTGACTATGATGGTATATTAAACATTATAACACTTTTGGAAATATGGTGAAATGTAGTAGAACTATTATTAGCTTTTACATTCATTTATGTGATAACTACTCAAAAGTATACTAATTCAGTGTAAAAAAGGCATAATAAAGTAATTGCTTGCTAATTGATTTAAAAGTTTATAATTACATAAAGACTAAACATTGAGGAAATGTCTTAATAAATTATGGAACATAAACATGTCACACCAACCAGAATGCAGATATTCAAAATAATGAAAGTGAAAGTCGCTCAGGAATGTCCGACTCTCTGTGACCCCATGGACTGTATAGTCCATGGAATTCTCCAGGCCAGAATACTGGAGTGGGTAGCCTTTCCCTTCTCCAGGGGATCTTCCCCACCCAGGGATTGAACCCAGGTCTCCCACATTGCAGGCAGATTCTTTACCAGCTGAGCCACAAGGGAAGCCCAAGAATACTGGAGTGGGTAGCCTATCCCTTCTCCAGTGGATCTTCCCGACCCAGGAATCAAACCGGGGTCTCCTGCATTGTAGGTGGATTCTTTACCAACTGAGCTATGAGGGAAGCTTTAATAATGCTGCAATTAAACATAGAAGCAACCTAGATGTCCATCGACAGATGAATGGATAAAGAAGCTGTGGCACATATTGGAATATTGGAATATGTACCACATATGGTAATAATGAAATATTACTCAGCCATAAAAGGGATGCATTTGAGTCAGTTCTAATGAACTGAATGAACCCAGAACCTATTACACAGAGTAAAGAAAGTCAGAAAGAGAAAAACAAGTATCATATACTAACACATATGTATATATGCAATCTAGAAAGATGACACTGATGAAATTATTTACAGGGCAGCAGTGGAGACACAGATATAGAGAACAGACTTATGGACACACGGGGTCTGGGAAGTAAGGAAAGGGTGGGATGTATGGATACAGAAACATGGAAACTTATATTACCTTATATAAAATAGATAGCCAGTGGGAATTTGCTGTATGACTCAGGGAACTCAAACCAGGGCTCTATAACAATCTAGAGGGGTAGGATGGGGAGGGAGGTGAGAGGGAGGTTCAAGAGGAAGGGGGACATATGTATACCTATGGCTGATTCATGTTGATGTTTGGCAGAAACCGACACATTTCTCTAAAGCAATTATTCTGCAATTAAAAAATAAATATACTTAAAAAAAATTTAAATACCTCAATTATATTAAGTGAAAAGTTGTTGTTGTTGTTCAGTTGCTCAGTCATGCCTGACTCTTTGCAACCCCATGGACTGAAGCCCGCCAGGCTTCCCTGTCCTTTATCATCTCCCGGAGCTTGCTCAAACTCTTGTCCATTGAGTCAGTGATGTCATCCAACCATCTCGTCCTCTCTCATCTCCTTCTCCTCCTGCCTTCAATCTTTCCCTGCATCAGGATCTTTTCTAATGAGTTGGCTCTTTGCATCAGGTGACCAAAGTATTGGAACTTCAGCTTCAGCATCAGTCTTTCCAATGAATATTCAGAATTGATTTCCTTTAGGACTATTTTTATTTCCTTGCAGTCCAAGGGACTCTCAAGAGTCTTCTCCAACAAAAGTTACAGTTCAAAAGCATCAATTCTTCGGCACTCAGCCTTCTTTATGGTCCAACTCTCACATCCATACATAACTACTGGAAAAACCATAGCTTTGACTATCCAGACCTTTGTAGGCAAAGTGATGTCTCTGCTTATTTTTACAGTAATGAAAAAAAAAATGAGTGATTTTAATTTCATATTTAGAAGTCTTACTAAGATCTTTCTAAAATCTATATTTTAAAAAAACGGAATCCTCAAAATTTTCCAGTATGTATAATTCTGTCTTTGTTGGATCAAGCTAGCTTTAATTCATTATAAACTGCAGCTAACTTTGGGACATTTTTTTTATACAATACCATGCTTAATAACATTTTAAAGTCAGATTCAGGAGATATATATAGCTATTTCACTTCTTTATCTAGTTAAACAAGTTCCTAAAATCAAATATAATTTTGTTCCAGATGTGGAAAAAGATTTTCAAACTGGGTACATACTGCCCATATGGCAATACAGAAAACTATTTGCAATGTTTTGCTAAAGCTGAAACTCTAATACTTTGGTCACCTCATGCGAAGAGTTGACTCATTGGAAAAGACCCGATGCAGGGAGGGATTGGGGGCAGGAGAGAAGGGGACGAAAGAGGATGAGATGGCTGGATGGCATCACTGACTCTATGGACATGAGTTTGAGTAGACTCTGGGAGTTGGTGATGGACAAGGAGGCCTGGCATGCTGCAATCCATGGGGTTGCAAAGAACTGGACAGGACTGAGCGATTGAACTGAACTGAACTGAAGGATTATTTAAAATACTGACTAAAGAGAAGATTTTAAAGTTTAAATAAAAAATATAGACTTAAGCATGATTTTTGCTTGCAATATAATATGGTATCATTACATACTTATATAACATCCATAATAATAAAGAAATATGTATATACATCAATTGCCATGGAATATAAATAATTTCTTGTCTCATAAAACAAGATATGTGGTCAGTGAGTGACATTTTGTAGGCATTGTAATAAAATACTTTCCACGGATGTGACAGAGTTTCATAAGACTTTTACTAGTTATTATTCACTTATTGACATAATATATGCATGCATACATACATATATTAACTTCCCCAACATGTAGAATAATCCACAGGGACAAAGCTAATGGTCACTGACAGCAAATAAAAACATCTATAATTTACTGAACTTTTACTATGAATTGGTCAGAATGCTAAGACCTTTACATGAATTATTTCATTTAATCACCCCAATAGCCCTAAGTTAGGTGCTACGTTCATCAGCTTTTGACTATGAGACACCTGGGGCGTGTTTCTATGAAAATATCTTATTCAGGCCATCATTCCATATTTACTGCAAGGATGCAATTATTCTACTGGAAAATTGTGTAGTTCATTTGAGTTATTTCCCTAAAGAGTTGTAATTATTATACCTCATCTTAGAAAATGACATAATCACTGTTTGTTTTTTAAACTCGAATTCTCCTCCAGGTCTCGAATATGATAGTTTCCTTAATTGCTGGGGAAAATAGAGAATATAGGAAGAAAGAAGAGCTTTTTTAAACCATTGACAGCCCAGGGCATCCCTCTTTGGAGAGCAAACATATGTAAAGACAATCTGTCTCCTGAAAGTCAGTCATTTTCCTAGACAGTCAATCATCTATATGTGCAAGTCTAGAGCTATAAACATCATATTTGCGAATGCATTCTAAATGCTAAGGGATCGTAAATTTCTCTGGGTGTTGAGCTTTTTAAATCACTCTAGCTTTTGAATGACCACTTTCAACAATACAGTCTAGTAAATTATTTATATTTATGTAAAAGTACAGACTGGAATCATTTTTATCATATCTAATTATTCATTTCCAATTACATTTCAACAGATATTACAGTAATTGGGTTAAAAGGCACTTTGTTGTGTACTATTTGTAATAGTGAAAAACTGTAAGCAACTAAATGTGTCTCAGTTGATTAAATGCATATATGCTGGCATCTACCTAGATAAATGCCTATAAACACCCAACTGTAAATAGTAGTGATTTTTGTAAAGCAGGATATGTTTGGGAGGTATGGGGGAGTCCATTCCACATTACATTTCTGCATTATTTGATAGTTTTACAACCATCTTGTTTCACTTTTTCAACTTTTGCAAAGACTTTTTAAAAAAAAACATTCTAAAAGAACAAGTTAGTGCCATACCAGACAGAAAAACATGTCAGTTGAGAAAAACATGTCAAAACTCCTTCATTCTCTTCTGAAGTTCTACAACTGACAAGTTCATGAGACTGTGGCCAAAATGGCTTTCCCCTCCTGTTGACTCTGTCATTTGAAATATCTACTCAAATTTTACTAACACTATCTTAAGTAAAATTCTGAAGGTCTGTCATTTCTCAGGTGAGAGAATCAAGTATTAACTTATTCTTACTATCTCAATTATAAAAAGCATAGAGTAGGATCATTTATATATTTAATATATATTAATTTTACTCTTTACATGGCACTTCCAGTTCTGTTTAAGTCTTCTCTTTCTTACCACAATAAAAAGAAATATGTGGGACCTGACTTATCACATGGCTTCAGCATCTCAAGCAGAGTGATAAAACAGACTGTGATCCAATGATCATACAAGAAAAAGAAAGAAAAGGCATCCAAATTGGAAAGGAAGAAGCAAAACTGTTACTATTTGCAAATGACATGATACTATATATGGAAAATATATTTTTTCTAAAGCTTCCACCCCCAAATTATTAGAACTAATAAATGCATTCAGGAAAGTTTCAGGTTACAAGACTGATATACAGAAATCTGTGGCCTTCCTATACACCAATAATGAACTATCAGAAAGAGAAAGCAAAAATACATATGTATAGATAGATAAATACCAAAACCACATCAAAAAGAATAATACCTAGGAATAAACTTAACCAAGGAGGTGAAAGACTTATTCTCTGAAAAATATAAAACAGTGATGAAGGAAACTGAAGAAGGTACAAAGTTCTGGAAAGTTATTTTGCGCTCTTGGATTGGAAGAATTATATTGTTAAAATGGCCATACTACCCAAAGAAATGAACAGATTCAAGGTAACCCCTATCAAAACAACCACCCATGACATTTATCAGAAAACTACAACAAATAATCGAAAATGTATTTAGAACCAAAAAAGACCCCAAATTGCCAAAGCGATCCTGAGAAAAAAGAATAAAGCTGAAGGTATCATGCTCCCTGACTTCAAATACTACAAAGCTGTGTGCTCAGTCGCTCAGTCTTGTTTGACTCTTTGCAATCCCATAGACTATAGCCCACCAGTCTCCTCCATTCATGGGATTTTTTCTCAGGAAAAATACTAGAGTGGGTTGTTATTTCCTCCTCCAGGGGATCTTCCTGACCCGGGGATGGAACACCCCACCTCCCTACCCTTGTCTCTTGAATCTCCTGCATTGGCAGACAGATTCTTTACCACTAGCACCACCTGGGAAGCCCCTGCTGCTGCTGTGTCGCTTCAGTTGTGTCCGACTCTGTGTGACCCCATAGATGGCAGCCCACCAGGTCCCCCGTCCCTGGGATTCTCCAGGCAAGAATACTGGAGGGGGTTGCCATTTCCTTCTCCAATGCATGAATGTGAAAAGTGAAAGTGAAGTCGCTCAGTCGTGTCCGACTCCTAGTGACCCCATGAACTGCAGCCTACCAGGCTCCTCTGTCCATGGGATTTTCCAGGCAAGAGTACTGGAGTGGGTTGCCATTGCCTTCTCTGTGGGAAGCCCCTACAGGAATCAAAATACCAGAGAACTGGCAAAAAGCAGACCTTGGATCAGTATTGAGAGCCCAGAAATAAAAGCATGCACCTGTGGTCAATTAATCTGCGACAAAGTAGGCGATAACATACAGTGAAGAGAAGATAGGTAGAACATTCTTTGACATAAATCACAGCAATACTTTTTTGGATCTGTCTCCTAAGGCAAAAGAAATAAAAGCAAAAGTAAACAGATGGGACCTGATCAAACTTAAAAGCTTTTGCACAGCAAAGGAAATCATCAACAAAATAAAAAGACAACCTACCAAAGGGGAAAAGATATTTGCAAATGATATGATTGACATGGAGTTAATATTAAAAAATATAAACAGCTCATACAACTTAATACGTTTAAAAAAAAACCCACAAAAGCAAACAACTCAATCTGGGCACAACACCTGAATAGCTGTTTTTTCAGAGAAAACATAAAAAAGAAGATGGCTAAGAAGCACATGAAAAGGTGCTTGACATAGCTAAGTACTAAGAGAAATGGAAATCAAAACTACAATGAGATATCACCTCACACCTGTCAGAATGGCTATCATCAAAAAGTTTACAAATAACAAAAGGATGTGGGAGAAAGAAAAGGGAATCCTTGTACACTGTTGATAAGAATGTGAACTGGTACAGGCACTGTGGAAAACAACATGGATATTTCTCAAAAAACTAAAAATAGAACTACCATATGATTCAGCAATTTCTGGGTATACACTCAGAAAAAAATGAGGACCTCAATTCAAAAAGTTATATGCACACCCATGTTCAAAGCAGCACCATTTAAAATAGCCAAGATACAGAAGCAAGTGTCCATCAACACACTTAAGAAGATGTGATCATATATGAAACAAGTCACCAGTCGAGGTTCGATGCACTATACTGGATGCTTGGGGCTGGTGCACTGGGACGACCCAGAGGGATGGTATGGGGAGGGAGGAGGGAGGAGGGCTCAGGATGGGGAACACATGTATACCTGTGGCAGATTCATTTCGATATATGGCAAAACCAATACAATATTGTAAAGTTAAAAAATAAAATTAAATTAAAAAAAAAAGAAGATGTGCTGTATGTGTGTGTGTGTGTGTGTGTGTGTGTGTGTGTGTATACACACACACATAAGGGCTTCCCAGGTGGTACTAGAGGTAAAGAACATGCCTCCCAATGCAGGAGACATAAGCAACATGGGTTCAATCCTTGGGTCTGGAAGATCCCGTGGAGGAGGGCATGGCAACCCACTTCAGTATTCTTGCCCAGAGAATCTCATGGACAGAGGAGACTGGCAGGCTACAGTCCATGGGGTCACAAAGAGTCAGACATGACTGAAGTGACTTAGCACACATGCATGCATATACACACAATGGAACATTACTCAGTCTGAAAAAAAATGAAATTCTGTCACTTGCAGCAATGTGGATGCAACTAGAGAATATTATGCTTAGTGAAATAAGTCAGACAAATACTGTATGATATCACTTATTTGTGAAATCTAAAAAGTAAAACAAACGTATACAGTAAAACAGGAACAGATTCACAGATATAGAAAACAAATTAGTGGTTAGAAAACAAATTAGTGGTTACCAGTGGGGAGAGAAAAGGGTGAGGGGCAAGATAGGAGCATGGGTTAAGAGGTATAAACTATCATGTACAAAATAAACAATAAAGATACATTGTACAGTACATGGAATTATAGCTGTTATTTTATAATAACTTTAAATTGAGTATAATCTGTAAAAACATTGAATCACTATGCTGTCCACCTGAAACTAATGCAATATTGTAAGTCAACTGTAAAAAAACAACAGACTGTGATCATAGTCACCATTTAGAAACACAGCATCTCTTAAGGGTCAGAACTATAGGTCAGCCCCAATTTAAAAGGGAGTATAGAACTTTTTCATCATCCCAGATAGAAAACTTTTTTCTGTCTCCTCTCCTCATTCTTCTTGTCTCTCCCTCTCTATATATATTTAGCACAAACTTCAGACCCTTCTTTAGTAATAAATTTTAGCACTTAATCAGCTTTACTGAAATCTAATACAAATCCTGAGTGAACTCCAGGAGTTGGTGATGGACAGGGAGGTCTGGCGTGCTGCGATTCATGGGGTCGCAAAGAGTCGGACACAACTAAGCGACTGAACTGAACTGAATACAAATCCTTCACCTGTCATCTTAAACTGATTTCATCTCATTTTCCTTTGAGAATTAACTCTGGATTTGCACACTCTGAAATAATTCCAAAGAAACCAAACATTAAGAGATTCACAGGTACAAAAAAACAGAAAAGAACTCTTACCCTGATGTGTGTGAAACACCCCAAACAGGTGGGGAGAAAACAGAAAGCCTAGTCAAGTTGAAATTTCCAGTCTCTGAACGTTTAGGTGATAAACATCTAGATTATCTTTTATTTATTTCTTTTTGGCTACACTGTATCTTCTTTGCTGTGCATGGGCTTTCTCTTGTTGTAGAGAGGGCTGCTATCTGTTGCAGTGTGAGGGCTTCTCTTGCACAGGCTCTAGGCGCACGGGTTTCAGTGGTGGCAGAACGTGGCTCAGCAGTTGCTGCTCGCAGGCTCTAGAGCGCGGTGCAGCAGTTGTGGCGTGCGGGTTTAGCTGCTCCACAGTATGTGGCATCTTCCGGGTCCAGGGCCCAAACCAGTGTGCCCTGCACTGGCAGGTGGATTCCCATCCACTGCACCACCAGGGAAGTCATAGATTATCTTTTGATTTAAATATTTTTCTTTATCTTCTCTTTACATAAGTTTACATTTAAACGCAAAACCATTAATATTTGTTCATGTGCAAATATTTACCAGTAATGTTTTCAATAATTTTACAAAGTCTGTTTCGAAGGCAGTAGGAATCTGTTGCAAATAAATCAATTATAAAATAATTCACTAATTGAGTTTTAAGATGGTTTATTTACCAAAGAAAATGTGGATACTTTCAAGTAAACTTTTTTGATTCATTTTTTTATCTTCTAGTTTTACTGAAACATAACTGATAGGCAGCATTGTATAAGTTTAAGGTGTACATTGTAAAGATTTGATTTACAAACATCATTAAATGATTGTCATAATACACATAGTGACTATCCATCATCTCATATAGATATAATACAAAAGAAAAAGAAATATTTTTTCTCATGATGAGAACTCTTAGGATTTACTCTCAACCACTTTCATATATAACATATACCAGTATTAATTATATTAATCATGTTGTACATTATATCCCTGCTTCTGCTGGTGCTGGTGCTGCTGCTGCTAAGTCGCTTCAGTCGTGTCCGACTCTGTGTGACCCCATAAACAGCAGCCCACCAGGCTCCTCCATCCCCGGGATTCTCCAGGCAAGAATACTAGTATGTACTTATAACTGAAAGCTTGTACCTTTTGATCACTTTCATCAAATTCCCCCTTCTCCCCACCCTCCCTCACAGCCATAAATCTGATCTCTTTTCTATGAATTTGTTGAAATATAATTGACCTGCAACACGATGTTAGTTTGTAGTGCACAACATTGTGATTCAATATTTCTATAAACTACAAAATGATCACCAAGGTAAGACTAGTTGCTGCTGCTGCTAAGTTGCTTCAGTCGTGTCCGACTCTGTGTGACCCCACAGACGGCAGCCCACCAGGCTTCCCCATCCTTGGGATTCTCCAGGCAAGAAACTGGAGTGGCATATAAGTCAAATCACATAGCATTTGTCTTTCTCTGTCTGACATTTCACTTTAGCATAATAGCCTCAAGGTCTATCCATGTTGTCACAAATGATATGATTTTGTTCTTTTTGGTGGCTGAGTAATATTTCATTTAAGTATTCTTAAAAGAATACCACTTCAGTATTCTTGCCTTGAGAACCCCATGAACAGTATGGAAAGGCAAAATGATAGGATACTGAAAGAGGAACTCTCCAGGTCAGTAGGGGTCCAATATGCTACTGGAGATCAGTGGAGAAATAACTCCAGAAAGAATGAAGGGATGGAGCCAAAGCAAAAACAACACCTAGTTGTGGATGTGACTGGTGATAGAAGCAAGGTCTGATGCTGTAAAGAGCAATATTGCATAGGAACCTGGAATGTCAGGTCCATGAATCAAGGCAAATTGGAAGTGCTCAAACAAGAGATGGCAAGAGTGAATGTCAACATTCTAGGAATCAGCGAACTGAAATGGACTGGAATGAGTGAATTTAACTCAGATGACCATAATATCTACTACTGCGGGCAGGAATCCCTCAGAAGAAATGGAGTAGCCATCATGGTCAACAAAAGAGTCCAAAATGCAGTACTTGGATGCAATCTCAAAAACGACAGAATGATCTCTGTTCGTTTCCAAGGCAAACCATTCAATATCACAGTAATCCAAGTCTATGCCCCAACCAGTAATGCTGAAGAAGCTGAAGTTGAACGGTTCTATGAAGACCTACAAGACCTTTTAGAACTAACACCCAAAAAAGATGTCCTTTTCATTATAGGGGACTGGAATGCAAAAGTAGGAAGTCAAGAAACACCTGGAGTAACAGGCATATGTGGCCTTGGAATATGGAATGAAGCAGGGCAAAGACTAATAGAGTTTTGCCAAGAAAATGCACTGGTCATAGCAAATACCCTCTTCCAACAACACAAGAGAAGACTCTATACATGGACATCACCAGATGGTCAACACCGAAATCAGATTGATTATATTCTTTGCAGCCAAAGATGGAGAAGCTCTACACAGTCAGCAAAAACAAGACCAGGAGCTGACTGTGGCTCAGATCATGAACTCCTTATTGCCAAATTCAGACTTAAATTGAAGAAAGTAGGGAAAACCACTAGACCATTCAGGTATGACCTAAATCAAATCCCTTATGATTGTACAGTGGAAGTGAGATATAGATTTAAGGGCCTAGATCTGATAGATAGAGTGCCTGATGAACTATGGAATGAGGTTCATAACATTGTACAGGAGGCAGGGATCAAGACCATCCCCATGGAAAAGAAATGCAAAAAAGCAAAATGGCAGTCTGGGGAGGCCTTACAAATAGCTGTGAAAAGAAGAGAAGCGAAAAGCACAGGAGAAAAGGAAAGATATAAGCATCTGAATGCAGAGTTCCAAAGAATAGCAAGAAGAGATAAGAAAGCCTTCCTCAGTGATCAATGCAAAGAAATAGAGGAAAACAACAGAATGGGAAGGACTAGAGACCTCTTCAAGAAAATTAGAGATACCAAGGGAACATTTCATGCAAAGATGGGCTCGATAAAGGACAGAAATGGTATGGACCTAACAGAAGCAGAGATATTAAGAGGAGGTGGCAAAAATACACAGAAGAACTGTACAAAAAAGATCTTCAGGACCCAGATAATCACAATGGTGTGATCACTGACCTAGAGCCAGACATCCTTGAATGTGAAGTCAAGTGGGCCTTAGAGAGCATCACTACGAACAAAGCTAGTGGAGGTGATGGAATTCCAGTGGAGCTCTTTCAAATCCTGAAAGATGATGCTGTGAAAGTGCTGCACTCAATATGCCAGCAAATTTGGAAAACTCAGCAGTGGCCACAGGACTGGAAAAGGTCAGTTTTCATTCCAATCCCAAAGAAAGGCAATGCCAAAGAATGCTCAAACTACCACACAATTGCACTCATCTCACACGCTAGTAAAGTAATGCTCAAGATTCTCCAAGCCAGGCTTCAGCAATACACGAACCGTGAACTTCCCGATGTTCAAGCTGGTTTTAGAAAAGGCAGAGGAACCAGAGATCAAATTGCCAACATCCGCTGGATCATGGAAAAAGCAAGACAGTTCCAGAAAAACATCTATTTCTGCTTTATTGACTATGCCAAAGCCTTTGACTGTGTGGATCACAATAAATTGTGGAAAATTCTGAAAGAGATGGGAATACCAGACCACCTGACCTGCCTCTTGAGAAATCTGTATGCAGGTCAGGAAGCAACAGTTAGAGCTGCACATGGAACAACAGACTGGTTCCAAATAGGAAAAGGAGTACGTCAAGGCTGTATATTGTCACCATGCTTATTTAACTTCTATGCAGAGTACATCATGAGAAATGCTGGACTGGAAGAAACACAAGCTGGAATCAAGATTGCTGGGAGAAATATCAATAACCTCAGATATGCAGATGACACCACCCTTATGGCAGAAAGTGAAGAGGAACTCAAAAGCCTCTTGATGAAAGTGAAAGAGGAGAGCGAAAAGGTTAGCTTAAAGCTCAACATTCAGAAAACGAAGATCATGGCATCCGGTCCCACCACTTCATGGGAAATAGATGGGGAAACAGTGGAAACAGTGTCAGACTTTATTTTTTTGGGCTCCAAAATCACTGCAGATGGTGACTGCAGCCATGAAATTAAAAGACGCTTACTCCTTGGAAGGAAAGTTATGACCAACCTAGATAGCATATTCAAAAGCAGAGACATTACTTTGCCAACAAAGGTTCGTCTAGTCAAGGCTATGGTTTTTCCTGTGGTCATGTATGGATGTGAGAGTTGGACTGTGAAGAAGGCTGAGCGCCAAAGAATTGATGCTTTTGAACTGTGGTGTTGGAGAAGACTCTTGAGAGTCCCTTGGACTGCAAGGAGATTCAACCAGTCCATTCTGAAGGAGATCAGCCCTGGGATGAATGATGCTAAATCTGAAACTCCAGTACTTTGGCTACCTCATGCGAAGAGTTGACTCATTGGAAAAGACTCTGATGCTGGGAGGGATTGGGGGCAGAAGAAGAAGGGGGCGACAGAGGATGAGATGGCTGGATGGCATCACTGACCCGATGGACATGAGTCTTAGTGAACTCTGGGAGTTGGTGATGGACAGGGAGGCCTGGCATGCTGCGATTCATGGGGTCGCAAAGAGTCGGACATGACTGAGCGACTGAACTGAACTGAATATTTCATTGTGTGTGTAGTAGGTGTGTGTGTGTGTGTACCACTTCCTCTTTATCCGTTCACCTTTCAGTACACACTTAGGTTGTTCCCATATCTTACTATTGTGAATATTGCTGCAATGAACAGAGTGTGCATATATCTATTCGAAATAGTGTTTTTGTTTTCTTTGGAAAAATACTCAGAGGTGGAATTGCTGGAACTATTTTTAATTTTTTGAGGAACTTCATACCGTCTTCCATATCGGCTGCACCAATTTACAACCCTACCAACAGCATGAGGGTTTCCTTTTCTCCATGTCCTCACCAATATTTGTGATTTGTCGTCATTTTGATAACAGCCATTCTGATAGGTGTGAAGTGATATCCTTTACTAATAAACATTTCATGTCAGTTTGAAATGTCAAAGCATTGAAAGAGCTTCTTCCATCACTGGAACTGCTGAACCAACAGTGGATCATCAATCTCCAGGAGAGGAAAGAATTTCGGTGCTGGGTGCAATTTATGACTCTCTCTCTCTCCCAAATGGCCAATTACAACATACAGAAGTTAAATGAGGCCCCTTAAGGACACAACAAGATAATACTTATGTTTCTGGTTTCCAGGGCTTTTTCTGCCCAAGATCACACTGCAGTCTTGTTTTGCTAAAAATTAAATACTTAGAAAGGGTGTTAATAACAGACAAAAATTTTAATATATCCAGAATATAGAGAGTAAAAAGGTCAAATTTTCATGGAACCCAAAGCAAAAATCCTACAACCTAAAAATTGGCATTAAAGTCCAAGTTCAAACAAACATAAGAAAAAGTGGTCTTAGAGTCACTGAGATAGTCAACTGAATGACTTCCTGTAGAACAGCTGGACCAATTATAGGCTCCCTCCCATAATCAACCATCATAACTCCCCCAAATAACTAGCTGACAGTGAAAAGGCATTTGGCTCTGTGCTAAAACCTCAAGATTTGCACCCAACAAAGCATGTTCAAGGCTGGGAGACTTCCCTTTTCTGAGTGTTCAGGTCAAAGAGAAGTTGGGTAGAGACTGTGGTAGCTCCAGACCTCCACTAGGTGCAGATGGAGGGGACAGAAAAGCCGGGTCTAAGAGTACAGCTGTCCTTACTTTGACAGCCGCAGTAGAATAAACAGAGACCTCAGTGAAATAGAAAATAAAACAACAACAACAGAGTAGAACTGATTAATAAAATCAAAGGTGGGTTTCTGAAATAACAATAAAGTAGACAAAATTTCTTTAAGCTTAAGACCAGTGAAAGAAAACACAAATAAACAATACTGGTAATGACAAAGGGGACACAAATACAGATAAAAGAAGATCTTAGGAGCCTGCTGCTGCTGCTAAGTTGCTTCTGCTGCTGCTGCTGCTGCTGCTGCTAAGTCACTTCAGTCGTGTCCAACTCTGTGCGACCCCATAGACGTCACCCCACCAGGCTCCCCTGTCTCTGGGATTCTCCAGGCAAGAACACTGGAGTGGGTTGCCATTTCCTTCTCCAATGCATGAAAGTGAAAAGTGAAAGTGGAGTCGCTCAGTCATGTCCAACTCTGTACGACCCCATAGACGGCAGCTAACCAGGCTCCGCCATCCCTGGGATTCTCCAGGCAAGAACACTGGAGTGGGTTGCCATTTCCTTCTCCAATGCATGAAAGTGAAAAGCGAAGGTGAAGTCACTCAGTCGTGTCCGACTCTTCACGACCCCATGGACTGCAGCCTACCAGGCTCCTCTGTCCATGGGATTTTCTAGGCAAGAGTACTGGAGTGGGTTGCCACTGCCTTCTCCCTTAGGCACCTACTATCCAATATATTAATATATATGAAGGTCTAGATAAAATGAAAGCTTTCCTAGACAATAAAATTATATAAATTTACTCAAGAAAAGCAGAATAGTTGAACAGACCAAAATTATAAAGATAATAAAACTTCTACCCAGCATGAAATTACCAAGCCCTGGCAGTTTTATAGTTGAGTTCTACCAAACCTAGATTAATCAGGGATTCCAATGTTATTTAAACTGCTCCAGAGAACAGAAAGTGGTATCATCCCAAGGAATACTTGCAGGATTCCTATAACCATTAACACTAATGGTTATGAAAGCCAGATGACAACAGTGGAAAACTACAGAAAACTATTCTTACAGGCCACTATGAAATTAAATACATAAGAGCAAACTGAATCTTAAGAATAGTAAATAGGACTTCCCTGGTGGCTCAGTGGTAAAGAATTTGCCTCCCAATGCAGGAGACATGGGGCCGAGCCCTGATCCAGGAAGATCCCATGTGTCACAGAGCAACTAAATCCATGTACCACAACTACTGAGCCTGTGCTCTAGAACCCAGGAGCCACAACTACTGAAACCCATGTGCTCTAGAGCCCATACCCTGCAACAAAAGAAGCCACCAAAGTGAGAATCCCGCACACCACAACTAGAGAGTAGCCCCCACTTCCCACGACTAGAGAAAAGCCTGTGTGGCAATGAAGACCCAGCACAGCCAAAAATAAATAAACAAAAAAGAACAGTATATTAAAAGAACTGCACATCATGACCAAGTAAGGCTGTCAAAAGAATGCAAGGATAGTTCAACATTAGAGACCATACCTCATTTTATATGGCTGAACTTTACTGCACTTAGTAATTATTGCATTTTTTTTTTCACAAATTGAAGGTTTGTGTGGCAATCTTGTCTTACATGAGTCTATTGGTACCATTTTTCCAACTGCATCTGCTTACTTCATGTCTCTGTATCACATTCTGATAATAAATACTTCAAACTTTTTCAGTATTATTGTATTTGTTATGGTGATCTGCAAGCAGTGATCTTTGATGTTACTACAGCAAAAAGATTACAATTCACTGAAGGCTCAGGTGATGGTTAGTATTTTTTAGCAATAACATTTTTAAATTAAGATGTGTACATTGCTTTCTCTTAGACATAATGCTATTTCAAACTAGTACTGTACTATACTGTTCTCTCTGATAAACATAACTTCAAATGAACTGGGAAACAAAATAATTCCCATAATTCACTTATTGTGATTCGCACTTTATTGTCACGGTCTGGAACTGAACCCACAACATCTCTGAGGTATGTACATATAATTATTTACTACTATACTATATTAAAAGAGAAAATTCTATGATTTATATTGCCTCTTCTATTGGAAAGAGCTTAAGTTGTAGACTATATATTCCCTGAGGGCATGGTCCGTGATGTCCTGTTTATCATTATATTCTGAGAAACTAGCATGCTCCTTCCTTCACAAAAACTTCCTGATACTCTTCTGAGGACACAGGAGTAAACAAAATCCAAGTCCTGGTCTCTCAGATCCTACAGTCTGGTCAGGGAGATAGACAGTGAACAATAAACAAGTTAATATGCAGTTGTAGGTAGTAATAAGAAGAAAAATTCAGTAAGGTGAGAGAGTGAGAAAGAAAGAGAGAGTGACCAGCGTGGTCACTTTAGAGAGAGAAGACAGAGCGGCCCCTCTGATGAGGCAACAGGGGCACAGAGATCTGCATGAAGGGAAGGAGCCAAGCACAAACCTAGGGGAAGAGCATTCTGGGCCCAGGGAGGAACAAGGGCAAAAGTCCTGAGTCAGAAACTTGCCTGGATGTCTCAGAAACAGCAGTGGCCCGTGTGGCTGAAGCAAAACGGTGGGGACAGGAATGAGGTCAGAAGGATGGCTAAGGGCCAGAGCATGCAGGGCCTGGCCAGGACTTTGAATTTCATTGCACGCACACTAGGCAGCATTTGGAAGGTTGAGAGTAAAGTGAGTGATGAGACTGATAAATTTTTAAAGGATCACTCTGGCTGCTGTAATGAAGAGATTGCAGAGGGAGCCAAAATGAAAACAGAAAGATCAGCAAGGAGACTATTAGTGAGGCCCAGGTGGGAAACACTGACTTGGATTGGGTGGGATGCACCCAGTCACAGATGTGTGCTCAATAAGCATTCGTTTAATGAATGATTTTTTTCATTTCTTGATCTTATTTTCAGGACATTTCTAAGTAACAGATTTGTCATAAGAAGTATTGGATATCAATAACACAGAATCTTAAACACTAAGATTAAATAGGAAGCATTTTCTATCGCTTCACTTTGGAAAAAAGCAAAGGCACAAGGAATGTCAACATTATCTTTTCTTATTAGAAGAGACAGTGACTGAACATTGGTTGACATGAAGCAGAAATTTAAAATCTGGCAGTATCACTATGGAGAACAGTGTGGGGATTCCTTAAAAAACTGGAAATAGAACCACCATATGACCCAGCAATCCCACTGCTGGGCATACACACTGAGGAAACCAGAAGGGAAAGAGACACGTGTACCCCAGTGTTCATCGCAGCACTGTTTATAATAGCCAGGACATGGAAGAAACCTAGATGTCCATCAGCAGACGAATGGATAAGAAAGCTGTGGTACATGTACACAATGGAGTATTACTCAGCCATTAAAAAGAATACATTTGAATCAGTTCTAATGAGGTGGATGAAACTGGAGCCTATTATACAGAGTGAAGTAAGCCAGAAAGAGAAACACCAATACAGTATACTAACACATATATATGGAATTTAGAAAGATGGTAATGATAACCCTGTATGCAAGACAGCAAAAGAGACACAGATGTATAGAACAGTCTTTTGGACTCTGTGGGAAAGGGCGAGGGTGGGATGATTTGGGAGAATGGCATTGAAACATGTATATTATCATATATGAAACAAACCGCCAGTCCAGGTTCGATGCATGATACAGGGTGCTCGGGACTGCTGCACTGGGATGACCCAGAGGGATGGGATGGAAAGGGAGGTGGGAGGGGTATTCAGGATGGGAACACATGTACACCCATGGCAGATTCATGCCAATGTATGGCAAAACCAATACAATATTGTAAAGTAAAATAAATAAATAAAACTGGAAAAAAATAAAATAAAATCTGGCAATATAACACTTCCTAAGTCTGATCATTAGATTGGGATAGCCAACTCTTTTAGTCCCCATAGGATGCTTCAGGAGAAAAATATCTTGTTAAAATAACTTTGGCAAGTGCTAAAATCACAGCTAAGACTGACTGGGTGCTAACCATGAGCCAGGTCCTCTGCAAAAGCCCTCTACGTTTTATGTCGTTTGAGCCTCAAACCACTCTAAGCTGTAGTGTGTCAGACAAACTGGTTCTCCCTTTGTCTCTGTTGTGGATGCTGAGTCACCTGGAATCCCTTCCCATGAAGGACTTGTTGGCCCAGTTGGTCCATCCTTCGGTTGTCAATTTCTTCAGGGGTCTCTTCGACTCCCAAGAGTTGCCTTGCCCAAGGTCACACCCATTTCTGGGCTGCTGCTGCTACTGCTAAGTCATTTCAGTCGTGTCCGACTCTGTGCGACCCCACAGACAGCAGCCCACCAGGCTCCCATGTCCCTGGGATTCTCCAGGCAGGAACACTGGAGTGGGTTGCCATTGCCTTCTTCAATGCATGAAAGTGAAAAGTGAAAGTGAAGTCGCTCAGTCATGTCCGACTCTTAGCGACCCCATGGACTGCAGCCCACCAGGCTCCTCTGTCCATGGGATTTTCCAGGCAAGAGTACTGGAGTGGGGTGCCATTGCCTTCTCCATTCCTGGGCTAGCCCATACCTAATGACTGATGAGTACAGGAATATAAAGGCCTGGCCATCGCATCTCAACAGTGACCTCTGGGGCCCAATGAGGCTATCATGGGACCAGCACCATGGCTTGACTTCTCCTTCTGTCCTTCCATCCATTGCTTTTGACACATAGAGCACCCCTTAATAAATATCATGCAAGTTAAACTTTGTCTCAGAGTCTGCCTACTAAGGAACTCACCAAGGATGCTCCTCGTCTTTCTCAGAAATAGAACATTTAAATGTCAGTTGGGCACATGGATAAATGCTGGGTATAAAGGCTGCATTTCCCAGCTTCTCTGGGAACCAGTCACGTGTGACCATGCAACGGAGCTCTAGACAACAGGATGAACATGGAAGCGATGTGTGCAATTTCTAGGAAGTAGGAAGAGAAGGCCCCTCCTCCTGCCCCCCTTTCTCCTTCCTGCCACCTGGAATGCAGACGTGAGGGCTGGAGTGGGAGTAGCCATCTTCTTGAGGATAACAAAGCAACCAGATAAAAAAGATACTCTGTGCCAGTCATCATTTGGGGCATTTTACACTAATTGTGAGGTAGGTAATAATGTCCCACTTCACAAATGAAAAAGCTGACCAAGAGTTAAACACTGGGCCCAAAGGCAAACTGAAAACAAGCAGCAAAGCTAGATCTGAGTCCAAATCTGACTCCAAAGTTTAGACTCCTATATCAGACTGAGCCTCTGGGAGGAAATTTAGTGATAATTTTGCTGAGGAGAAGTGCAAATTATGATTATCCATTTCTTTCATGCACATAATTAAGAGAGATGGATGTTCAAATAAGTACACAGACTTCAAATTAGCTGCAAGAAAGAAGTTCTCCGCTGTAAATTCTGTAGGAGATTAGAGAAGAGAGGACAGAGAGAGAGTTGGCTCCTCCCAGGGAGAGCTGAGAGATTAGGCATTGTAAATGAGAAGTAACTATCTGGTGATGCTTCGCCTAGAAATACAGATATCAGCTCAGAAATCTACTAGGTCTGCAATTTCTTCCTAAACGTCAGCAATGCCTTTTCCTGTCTTGAGTAATGAGGAGTGGAAGAAAGTTCAGCCCTTCGGGAGCGGTATGAGGGAGGAAGGGGATAGTGGTCATCCCAGTTATACTGGCCAGGCCACTGACCCAGGAGAGGAAGACTAGGCTCAGTGAGGAATCTGAGATAAGTGATGTGACAGCTTGGCTGAGAACGCGGACAAGAGAGGTGGGCACACAAGGAGCACCAGGGAAAGGGAAGGTAGTTATGAAGCTTGTCTGAGGTATCTTGTTCTCCCGCCTTTGGGCTACATACTGGGCCTCTGCTGATTGGTATCTTCTGTCCTCTGGTTCCTCTGGAGGGAAAAGATTTCTCTTAGAGGAGCCGGAGACCTGCAGCCTCAGTACGTCAGGGAAGAGCCACAGCCTCTAGCTGGACACTTAGCTCACAAAGGCCACCCACACCCTGTCCCCTACTGAGACGGTGCGTCGGGGATCACTGTGGGGCTGTCTGCTCTCTTAAGCATCTGAGCCTCATCCTCCACGAGTCAGTTACCCTCCGGGCTGGGGACAGTGGAACAGGCCAACACTGTCATGTCCTGGGCCTAAACCATTAGAACCTAAGACACCACAATACTGAAAAATGCCTGGTTCCAAACCTTGTCCAAATGTAATGTTTGGTTAAATTAATCCAGAATAGTACACGAGGACTCTGCCAATGTCATCACATTCACCAATCAGCAGTCATGATTGTAACAGTTGTGTTACGTTACTAAGCAAGTCACCTGAAGCTTGCTTTACAATGCAGGAGACCTGGGTTCGATCCCTGGGTCGGGAAGATCCTCTGGAGAAGGAAATGGCAATCCACTCCAGTACTTTTGCCTGGAAAATCCCATGGATGGAGGAGCGTGGTAGGCTACAGTCCATGGGGTCACAAAGAGTCAGACACAACTGAGTGACTTCACTTGGTCACTTGTACCTCCTATTAGATTTCAAGCCCCTGCATGACAAGAATCATGAGCTAGTCATCCTTAATCTTAAATGCCCAGCACTGCAACTAGCCCAGAGTAGGAACTCCACAAATACTTGGCAAAACTGCACTGAATTTAACAAAAGCTGTGGAGTCTATGGGTTTCATAAGAACTGCCCTAAGTTCCATAATCCTGATAGCAGCTGGAATCCTGGAGCATGAGGCATTTCAGAGACTATTCAGTGCCAGGACATTTCCCTGGAGAAAATATCATTTGAGTGACAGCCTGTCAATTTCATTTGTATAGCCCACAGGGTCCTAGTTAACACTGAGTAAAAGAGATCCCATTTTTCATTTACAAACCTGAAATTAATTCAATTTTCAGCTTTGCTTGCCTAGTCAATTTAATTCTAATCCTCATGTTGAAGAAGTAACACAAATGAAACTATCAGAGTAGAAAAATAGACTGCAGTGTCACTGCCCAGTGTATAGTTATTTATTCATCAAGGGAACTCTGAGGATACTATATCAGTCAACAGAGTACTGGACAACTGTGAAAAATAGCCTAACCAAATACGTCTGTGCCTATGTATGTGTCAACACACACACACACACATATATACACGTATGTGATAGCTAACATTTTATAGAAGGTATTTTGGAGTAGACATTCTGAAAATGGCATTAACGAAATTTCATCTTCACAGAAGGTATCTTGCATACCAAATTATTTGCACTGTATTTATTTATGCAATTAGCAATACAAATGCAGCAGATAAACAGCTGGTGAAGATGAGTTAAGGCAGAGAAGTTATATAACTTAAAGCCTGGCTTTTGAATAACAGTAGACAGGATGGGAGACATCTGCAGTTAACGTATCTGTTCCAGTATGACTAAGAAGTGGTTGCCTGGGGCACTACAGGTGACGTGGTGACTCGGGATGACATGGAATGAGCACGATGGGAGAGAAAGACCTGGATACCACAAACCAAAGCATGCTTAATCTAGTCAGTCCAGATTATGGGCTTTAGGGATAATCTGGTGAGAAGGCGGTAAATGCAAACTGTAATTATAACTGTAAAAGTCTGTAGCATATTATTAAGACTGTTGTTGTTTAGTCACTAAGGCATATCTGACTTTTTTGTGACCCCATGGACTGTAGCCCACCAGGCTCCTCTGCCCATGGGATTTTCCAGGCAAGGATACTGGAGTGGGTTGCCATTTCCTTCTCCAGGGGATCTTCCTGACCCACAGATTGAACCCAAGCCTTCCTGTATTGGCAGGGGGATTCTTTACTTTTCTTTTCCAGGGCTATCTGGAAAGCCCTGTCATTAAGATTAGTGTCAAAGTAAATTACATTGGTCAGATGACAGGGCTCAGTTTCTCCTAATTCTTTTGCCATCTCCACAAAGTACTAGTGAATGGAACCTCCTAAAGGACAGGTAAGGGATTTTGGAAGTGACTACTTGGGTGCTTACATCAGTTTAATCTACCAAACAGCATAAAAGGGTCTCCTAACAAACGGATCCGCCTCCACATTAACATCATGGGAAAGCAATAATTTGGTAACAAGAAAAAGCATGTACAAAGCTTACAAAGGCCTGGAGCAGGAGGACCATGCAGAGTGGAACAGGAAATAGAGGATACAGAGTTAGAGCAATAAATGATGTTTATTTTTAAATGAATATGGGCCACTGATGACATTGAAGAGCTGCCTGGAACACAAGTCATCCTGGCTCACAGTGACTGTTGCTTAGTCATTCAACAAGAATCAAATAACTCACATGTGCAGGGCACCATTCTATGTACCAAGACAAGAAAGAAAACACAGCAGTTACAGTCCCTGCAGGTAAGAAGCTTATATTTCAGTAGATCAAGGAAGAGGGAGATTACAATGAATATCTACTTTTTAAAGAAAGTACATAAAGTAATGGTATAAATGGTGATTTGGAGGGGGACTATTACTATCTAGTCAGGAAAGGTCTCTTGGAGGAGATGAAACAGGCTGAAACCTAAACAAGAAAGAATCAGTCACGCAAAGTCTAGGGCAGAAGGAACAGCAGGTGGGAAGGCTGTGACACAGGGTAAGCTGGGTGGTGCTGAGGACCAATGAGCTGGTGAGTGGTCCAGCAAGTCAGAGGACAGCAAGAGAAGAGGCTAAACCAAAAGCCAGAGGTCATGCAAGGAGATTGGAATTTTTTTTTTCTATCTGCAATATGACGCCATAAACAAATTTGGAGCAGGAAAGCAACCTAAAAACTCTCTGGCCATGATATAGAAAATAGGCTGCAGAAAGGCAGAAGAGGACTCATGGAGATTGGTTAAAAGGTTACTGACCAACTACAGGCCATTCATGATGGTGGTTTGCACTAGATGGGTAGCAGCAGAGTGAACAGAATATTAAAGACAAAGGACTTTCTGGGAAAGAATGGAAGGAGTCAAAGACAATGCCTGGGTCTTAGGCCTGAGCAAGTGGATGAATGGTGATGCCATGTACTAAAACAGAAAGACTGGAAAATGGTTATGTTGAAGGTGGGGTGAGGGTCGGAGGAGATCAAAGGTTCTGATTTGACTATGCCAGGTTTATATTCTGAGATAAAGCTATTAAGAGAGCTCTTAGATCCACGAGTCGTGAGTTCAGTGGAAGGATCAGGACTGAAGATGCCAACATGGGTGTCAGCATGAAGACGATAATTATAGGTATAGAACTGAGACTATGAATAGGGGAGGGCCCAGGGGCATTTCAACACTGGGAAGGTCAAGCAGTGAAGCCTCCAGCCAGAGACACCAAAAAGGCAACACTGGAAAGGGGAGAGAAGCCAGAAGAGTGTGGGGGTCAAGGAAATGACAGGCGGAACATGTTCTAAGAGGGAAGGAATGATCAACTGTATTGTGTAAGGACAGAGATGTGACTACCCTGGATTTGTGAACATAACTGATAATGTTAACAAGGGCAGGTCTGGGGGAGTGATGGCATTGGAGCCCAGCTGGAGCTGACTGAGAAGAGAACAGGAAGTGAGGAGTGGAAAAGAGGGATGCTGGACTATCTCTACACTAAGAATCAAGAAAGTTAACAATCTAAGGTCATAGTGTTATGAGGTACCCCTACGAATTAGTGCAGATTTCCTATTAAAAAAAAAAAACAAAGGGCATGAAAATAATCAGTCATCAATTCATTCAGTCAGTGCCCAGGTACCGCAGAGTTCACAGCTCAGTCACTCAACAGGAACCAGGAGCCATGGAACAAGTGGTCCTCAGTGCATAGATATCAACCTTTAGACTGACCATATGTCTGGACAGTCCCAGTTTATATCTGTTGGCCCAGCATAATTATTAAGGATTTTTGAAGCATCCTGATTTGGACAATAAATTATATACCCTTTCTCTGTTTATAGTTCACTGTCTCCTTACCCAACACTGGACAAGCCCTATCACTTAAGTGAAGTTAAGATCACTGTTTAAGTTAGATAAAAAACTGCCTGGGCTTCCCTGATATCTCGGTTGGTAAAGAATCTGCCTGCAATGCAGGAGACCCTGGTTTGATTCCTGGGTCAGGAAGATATCCTGGAGAAGGGATAGGCTACCCACTCCAGTTTCTTCACCTTCCCTTGTGGTTCAGTTGGTAAAGAATCCACCTGCAATGTGGGAGACCTGGGTTCAATCCCTGGGTTGGGAAGATCCCCTGGAGAAGGGAAAGGCTATCCACTCCAGGATTCTGGCCTAGAGAATTCCATGGACTGTATAGACCATGGGGTCGCAAAGAGCTGGACACAACTGAGCAACTTTCACTTCACTTCAGAAAGGTGCCCAAGACTGGTTCCAGGCAAGAAGCTAAGGGCAAGTATCTGAGTGTATCAGTAGAGTATTAATTTACTTGGGAAATAGTAAAGGCTTCATCATACCAAACATTCTAATGCAAAACTATATTGTCAAGTACTGAACCCTAAATTACTAAAACATAATGTAACAGTTAATATTAAAGCACAGTGAAGTCTCCTGACATCACTACTAATTCATCAAAGCCTCCTGACAACCCATCAGGTACACACTGCAGCCAGACTAGCTCATATAAATCTTTGCCAGTTTATTTACAAAGTCCTCTCAAAGTCTGGTGGCTTAACTAGCTTATCTGTACACTGCATTTCAATATATTAAAATAAGTCATTTACCACCTTCTTGGCTAGCTTGGTTCTTAGCTGCCCAGCTTTCAGCTGCAGACCAAGACCCACACAGCCAAAATCTTATACAGTCTCTGAAGCTCTCACGAACAAACAAGCCTGTCCCAACTTCAGCTCTGTGATGCAGAAGCAAGGAATTCCAGTGCAGCTATGTGAACCCTGTTTACACCAGAAATCATCCTACATTTTTCCAAATCATGCTAAAAGTCTAAGTCATCATTACCCACATGTGTTCGCATTATGTAGATATGAACATGATGTATCTCAATTGGAATCAATAAATCTTATATCTGGATTTACATAATTTTGTGTGATTTTCATCTGTATAGAAGTCAAAATTTCACTAATTTTCCAAGAAAAAGAGATAATTTTAAGTAGAATCAAAGATATGCAAATATATATTGAACTAGAAAAGTTTAGAGATGTAAGAAACCTTAAGAGAGAATCTATCTTTTTAACAGATGGAACAGACTCAGAGGAGATGACAGCTTGCCCAACGTCCAGAGCAGATCTTGAACTGGAATCTGGTCCTCCGACTCAGCATCTCTGTCATGTTGTTTGCCATGAACAAAATGAATTCTCATGGACACTCCATAAAGAGATATTTATGCAAGTTGACTATATAATGTTAACCTGTTGTTGTTGTTCAGTCACTAAGTCGTGTCTGATTCTTTGCAACCCCGTGGCCTGTTGTTCTCCACTATCTCCTTGAGTTTGCTGCTATAATCTATTTAATGCAAACAAACTGCTTACAACTGTTCTTAACATTGTGTTGCTGCCTGATGCTCTGAAAACCTTTTAAGAGAGTCAATTCAGAATGCCTCCACTCATAATCAGAAGAATAGCAATGGGGCAGACTGAGAAAAGACCTTGCATGTACTCCTTGAGATGTATTTCTCAGCAGGTTCTAGAAATAAGAAGCCAAAATACTGCTAAATGGTTTGATTATTTTACAGGAGCTGAATCTTTTTAATTAAAAAATGAGTACCTGAATGTGGTATCTCCAAGATCAGCTAAAGCTAAACTAAAGGCTTTCATTGTTCTTCAAGACCAATGAATCATCAAAACTGTTTTTCAGATCTATTTAAAGACCTATGATGAGATCTGAACCTGGATATCACCAATCAAAATGAGGCCTTCGAATATGATCTCATCCAGGCTACTTTTCAGGAGGTCATCTGAATCAATGTAAAAAATTTACTTGGAAGACAATTCCACAATTTCTGCAAAGCCTAAGAATCTTTATCTAGAACATAACCTCTACAGAGGTTTGTAAGTAGAATTTAAAATTAAATAAAAAAATATTTCTTCCAATATTTTTATGCAAGTTAAAGTTTTCACAATAGTGTGTGTATGTGTGTGTATCATATATACATATAAGTATATACATATTTCACATTACCTAATTAGCACAAGGCCCAATAAATATGTATTACATAGAACTGATCTGAAATAGAAACAGTATACATAATCTGCATATAAACCTTTTTAGATTCCAGACTAAAAGTATAAGCTTGAATGGTTTTTTTATATCAAATGCGCTTTCCAGTCTTGGTAAAAATACCCACAAAGATGTTATTTATTTTTATCTAGTAGATTCTATTTTATCATCATATAATAAAACTACAAAACTATCTCTGTGTTGATCAGTGAGAATTTAGGTTTTTTCCTAGCTGCAGTTTCTTCTTCATTGATATATATCCTAAACAGACTAGGGATTGTCAAACTGTCCTGCTAACACTAAATTAAATTGTGTTTATGCTGTAACAGTTAATACCATGTCACAAAGTGTCAGAAGAGTCCTGCTTCAAAGAAACAGCCACAGCAAATAGATGCTCTACAAAAACCCACTTTGATTACCTCACTCATGGAGAGTAATTTTAACAAAACAATGTGAATCCAGGCTACTCTGCTAGATTTAATATATTAGATGCTACTTTTAGCTGTAATTTTAAACAAAGGGGAACAGATGATGATCCTACTATCATAAGCAGTATCAGTTACAAGTTTTCATTTGTGGTAAACACTGCTGCTGCTGCTGCTGCTGCTGCTAAGTCACTTCAGTCGTGTCCGACTCTTTGCGACCCCATAGATGGTAGCCCACCAGGCTCCACCGTCTGCACAAATAGGATAAGGCATAATGTTAAGAGAACTAGGAGAGAATTCTGAAGTAACTAGGATAGTTACACTGAAAAGTAAAAAAAAAAATCGAATTAGAAAATCACCCTTTGGCAACCAATGGTGATTAAAGCATGAATTGATACTAAAACTCCCAAGCAAAAGTTTGATGAGAAACATACATTTACACAGTCTCAAAGTAATTTATCACAAGATGCTTATTGATCACAAAAGAAAAAATAGTAACTTTACAGTAGAGAAGTCTGACAGACACCACCTACACCAGGTGACCAAAGCTAGCATCATCAGTAATAGTGCACACCAACGTTACGTGTCTCTTGATAATACAGAGAAGAATACAACGCCATTTCTATGATATTTCTTCTCACATGTGTAACCCAAATCATAAGGAAAACTGGACAAATGCAAACTGAGAGGTGTTCTACGAAGTAACAGGCGCATCAGATATATCAAGCTCAGGAAAGATGGAGCAAAGGTTCTAGATTAAACAACACTAAAGAGACTTGGTATCCAAATATAACATGTGACCTGGGATTTTGATAATTGCCAAAATATTAATCAGACTTGTATATCAATAATAGTTTAAATGTTAATTTACTGATTTTGAATACTGTAATCAGGCAAAAGAATGTCCTTGTTTTTAAGAACTACACCTTGGAAGTATTCAAGGAAAAACAGCCATCAATCAGTTCTGCAATTTACTCTAAATGGTTCAAGAAAAAAAAATTGTGTGTATATATATATATATATGTGCATACATATGCATGTTCATAGATATGTATATGCATGCATTGTGTGCATGTGTGAAAGTGTGTATTATGGATGGTTAAATGAATTGATGGATATGTTGTGGGTAGTTATATAAACAGATGAAGAAAGGAAGGAGGAAGGAAGGGATGAAAGGCAGAGGTGAAAAGGAGAGAGCAAGAAAGAATATTAAAGCAAAAATGGCAAAATATTAACATTTTGGGAATCTAGGGAAGGGTATCTGGGTATTCTTTGCATTAGTCTTGGAACTTTCCTATAATTCTATTAATTCAAAATAAAAAGTAAACTAAAAAAGAAAATAGAATGTATGTATAAAAGAATGGTTCAGGTTTTGTTAAAAATTAAAAATAATAATTGACTAGTAAATACTTTTTATGTGATAGAGACAGTGCTCGCTTGGTGCTGCAGGGACTACATTAAGAAGAGTGCATGAAATGTTCTTGCCCTTAAACTTATGGAGGAAGGAGGACTGATATAATAAAATAATCAGAGAACAGTTCAAAAGAATAGCTAAATCCTTTAAGTGATAAAGATTATAGGTGTGCATAACTAATTCATAACAATTTTAAGCTACTGTTAAAGATTTAAAATAATGATAAACCATACCAAAAGTATAAGATCTATCAACATTTCTGTTTTTACCAACACACTTGTAAGTAACTTCTAAAGATATATGTCCATATAACTACACACAAGAATTTAGAGGCTGGATATAATAAAATATTTACTGCTTTTACAACTGATATAACCACTTGGATTTGAAATGCTGGTACTTTTTCCACTCAAAGTAAGATATCCAGAAAACATTATTATAATAAAATGGAAAAGAGAAAAAAATATCCTCATGATGGTGAAAGAAAAACAAATTTAAGAAAGGGAATAAATATATACTGCCAGCACAAACATTAGCTAACTATTCATAGTTAGCTATGGGAGATTAACCATTTCCCACTAATCAAATGTCAACAACCCCAGATGAAGAAAACCCACTAAAAGCTTTAATGGAAGCACTCATGGATAAATTCTAGCATAAGCAATCTGGTAAACAGAAGAGGTTAAACAGGAGAATCTGGCATCACCTACGCTCATACACTAAATGGAAGTAAAGCTGAAAAAGCCATCTTGGCCCTTTGCTGCCCCATTTTCCCAACGTGGGATTCATTTTCACCCCGGGCAGAATATTATTTAACTAGTCACCACACTGCTAAGATAGGTGATGTTCTTAGAAATCAAGTTGACCTTTCAGCTCATCCTTGTATTTACTGATAAGGACAAAGTTTAATTTTCTCTCTCCCAAAGTTAAAGCCAGAGGACATCACTTAAGCCGTTGAGTAACTCAGCATTAATGTAAGCAATGCAAATAAGCCTGCATCAGCAACAAGAGGCAAACAAGAGCAATTTAAGGTTAATGTACTTCAGGTTCTTTATACAAGTGGAGTGCCCCAAGGTTTCATAAGCAGTAGAGATAATGAATTTATTTATGACTACTTTGGGGGAATCAGATGTTGAGTTAATAATTAGTTCAACTTTTTTCCTCTTGGCCTAATATCATTTAATTCCATATTTGCTTTAATTGGATCTCATTTGAAACTTCTGATTTCATAATGTGTGACTAATAATATTTCCACCATGTCCACTTTGTGCCAGTTTGCTTTGTATTAGGAAATTATACAGACTTGATCTTATTTTACATGCAGAGAGACACAGTACACATGGTTGCTCTTTACAACATTTCTCAAATGGCAGAATGAAAAGAATTAGCATGGGGTTTGAATCATGACCTTGGACAGGTTATTTAACTCTTAGTCATTTTTGCCAACCTAAAAAAATAAAATGTTGATTAAAAGGCAAGAAGATATGATCAAAGAGCTGAAGCCCAGGGGCCTGATGATGACCTTATCTCTCAACTACCACTCCACTCCTGGGTCAAAACCTTAAGAGATGTTACAGAACCACCAGGATGGTTTTAGGAGGCCTCCAGGGAGGGGGTCTTGAGCCTCACCTCCCAGCCTCAGCCTGGCAGAGGAGGCGGCCTGAAGGCCTATCTGAGCCAATACGCCCCCTAGTGTGCTACAGAAAAAGCAACACAGCCTTTAGGAGCACCCTGCTCCAAGACTGTGGAGGCTTTTTTTTTCCAGTGAAAGGAATGTTATTCCCAGTATGTACCTTAACCATGTGGAATTACATTCACTCTTTTAGGCTCCTAGTATTTCACATCTAAGTTTTACTTGTGTCTTGGAGAACAGACACCAATATCAGCTACCGCACATTCCCATGGAAAAATAACACAGACACATCCAGCCATATACAATACTTTAAATTTATCACTATTCCTTAATAGCAGACTATCAACTTAAAAATAAAGTTTGTAATACTTCCCTGAGTGTATCTTGTTTTGTAGTCTTGAATTTTAGAATCATGTTAATGTTCCATATAGTCAAATATAAAATTAAATCGACAAGGATGGGGGGAGGATCCTAAAACTGAATGCAAACTAAAATATATGAACCCAGCTATATTTAAAATGAATAACATTACCACACTGAATTTTTAAAAATAGAACTAATTCAAGTAACTTCTGAACACAGAACTTTGACTACTCTCAATGTAAAGAAAAATAATCGCAAAGAATCTTGAATTCTTCTTAGTAGGTTTGTTTTTTTATAGTCCTGGGGTACAGCAATCTTGAAACTATTTTATGTATATTGCAGGACTGATAAAATGAGTAAATGTATTAAACCAGGCTTCTTGCAGTGGAAGAAAGTGGAAGTGTTAGTCACTCAGTCGTGTCTGACTCTTTGGGAGCCTATGGACTGCAGCCCACCAGACTCCTCTGTCCATGGGATTCTCCAGGCAAGAATACTGGAGTGGATGGACATGTCCTAATCCAGGGGATCTTTCCAACCCAGGGATCGAACCCCGGGTCTCCCACATTGCGGGCAGATTCTTTACCGTCTGAGCCAAAAGTGGAAGAAGGAAGATACAAATAAGAATGGGGGAAAGCAAGGAAGGACTTGAGGTGAGATTCTAAGATGTATTGGAAGTATCAGTATAAACTCAGGCTTAACAATATGTCTCCATCTTTTTAGCTGCACCTATGTGGGTGTGGAGGTACATGTATTTCCAAGCTCCGTCTGCTGAAAAGTCAAGGAGCGATGACATAGTGGCACAGCGATGACTGCAGTCCTCAATAAAAGGACCAGGGCTCCCTGGAGAAACACTCGATCCCAGTGCTGGGGCACAGAAAGTACAAGATGGACTTAGAACAGCTAATTATGCCAAAAAGCAAGAAAAGTGATTTTTAAAAATTCTAAGAGCCTATCAAAAGGATATAGGAAAGCAAGGGACTTCCCACTAGCCCTGGGGATAATTTGAGCATCTAAATAACTAAGAGCAGAAGGCACTGTTTTATAGCAGAGCACTGACAAATATGGAACGAATGATGAAGTTTCAAAAAAATCATAAATTCAGACATAAATTAGTAGCAATGGGCTCTAAATATGGGGATGGGAAGCTTGATGAGGAATAAGATGTTTCTATAGTATTAAAGTGCATCCCCACAAATTACTTATTAATAGTAACTCTACAGTGCAGAAAATGGATAGCACGTTAATGATAAAATTTAACATTGCCGATGATAGGCAAATAAAGGCCCTGGAGCTCTGGACAGAAGGCCCCGTGGAGGACTCATATCACTCCTGAGGTACTCCAGGCAAAAATGCATACTCTGTATCTAAGCATGAGGAAACATCGGATAAACCTAACTTGGACTTTATTCTGTAAAATAACTGCCTGGATTCTTCCAAAGTATCAATTTCTTAAAAGAAAAAAAAAAAAAAAAAAAGGCTGAGATGTCGTTCCAGATGAAAGGAGACTAAAGAGACATGACGACTAAGTTCAACACACGATCTGAACTGGGACCTATAGCAGAGGAAAATGCCCTAAAGGAAATTATTGGGACTCCTGACTAAATTAGAATATAGACTGATTTACAGAATTTATAGGTAATAGTATTATGTCAATATTAAACTTTGTAAACTTAATAACTGTACTATGGCTTTGTAAGATAAAGTCTTTATCTTTAAAGTTACACGCTTTAATATTAGGACTAAAGGGAATAATGCTTGAAACCTACTTTCAAGTGGTTCAGAAAAAAGCAGGGTTAATATATGTCTATAAAGAGGAGGATTCATAAGGCAATTGTGTCAAAAATACTAAAGATGAAAGAAATCTGTGAGCTACTCTTGCTATTTTCCTGTAACTTTGAAATTATTCCAAAACTAAAAATTGAGTTTATAGTTTGAATTTAAAGTAGAGGTATCTACAACTAGTTTTTTAAAACCATTTAAAAGGTTTCCATATTATAACTCAAAGTCAAGCCATATCCACAGAGTCTATAGTTTATGGTAGTGAAAGAAACATTTTCAATCAAATTATATCTGATTCATCAGTGCCTACTTTTAAGCCTTTGTGATTTTTTCAAACTGATTAACCAAATATTTAATATTTTAATTTGTTCCAGTCATCTATTAAAGGATACTTTAAATGAAACTGGCAAACTGCTCTGAAAATGGAAAATACCTCACTCAACTGTCTTATTAGTGCTTATAAATGTAGAAATACCAAAATGTTTAAAATTCCAGATACCTCCCCTAAGATTAGTGGAAACAGGCACCTTAATTTATGCTTTGTTTTCAACTGAGCATTTATTAGGGGCTTCAGTAAAGTAATGCTCAAAATTCTCCAAGCCAGGCTTCAGCAATATGTGAACTGAGAACTTCCTGATGTTCAAGCTGGTTTTAGAAAAGGCAGAGGAACCAGAGATCAAATTGCCAACATCCGCTGGATCATGGAAAAAGCAAGAGAGTTCCAGAAAAACATCTATTTCTGCTTTATTGACTATGCCAAAGCCTTTGACTGGGTGGATCACAATAAACTGTGGAAAATTCTGAAAGAGATGGGAATACCAGACCATCTGACCTGCCTCTTGAGAAACCTATATGCAGGTCAGGAAGCAACAGTTAGAACTGGACATGGAACAGCAGACTGGTTCCAAATAGGAAAAGGAGTACGTCAAGGCTGTATATTGTCACCTTGCTTATTTAACTTCTATGCAGAGTACATCATGAGAAACGCTGGACTGGAAGAAACACAAACTGGAATCAAGATTGCCGGGAGAAATATCAATAACCTCAGATATGCAGATGATACCACCCTTATGGCAGAAAGTGAAGAGGAACTCAAAAGCCTCTTGATGAAAGTGAAAGTGGAGAGTGAAAAAGTTGGCTTAAAGCTCAACATTCAGAAAACGAAGATCATGGCATCCGGTCCCACCACTTCATGGGAAATAGATGGGGAAACAGTGGAAACAGTCAGACTTTATTTTTCTGGGCTCCAAAATCACTGCAGATGGTGACTGCAGCCATGAAATTAAAAGACGCTTACTCCTTGGAAGGAAAGTTATGACCAACCTAGATAGCATGTTCAAAAGCAGAGACATTACTTTGCCAACAAAGGTTCGTCTACTCAAGGCTATGGTTTTTCCTGTGGTCATGCATGGATGTGAGAGTTGGACTGTGAAGAAGGCTGAGCACTGAAGAATTGATGCTTTTGAACTGTGGTGTTGGAGAAGACTCTTGAGAGTCCCTTGGACTGCAAGGAGATCCAACCAGTCCATTCTGAAGGAGATCAGCCCTGGGATTTCTTTGGAAGGAATGATGCTGAAGCTGAAACTCCAGTACTTTGGCCACCTCATGTGAAGAGTTGACTCATTGGAAAAGACTCTGATGCTGGGAGGGATTGGTGGCAGGAGGAGAAGGAGACGACAGAGGATGAGATGGCTGGATGGCATCACTGACTCGATGGACGTGAGTCTCAGTGAACTCTGGGAGTTGGTGATGGACAGGGAGGCCTGGTGTGCTGCAATTCATGGGGTCGCAGAGTCGGACACGACTGAGCGACTGATCTGATCTGATCTGATCCCCAGTGGCTCAGTGGTAAAGAATCCACCTCAATGCAGGAGATATGGGTTCAATCCCTGGGTCGGGAAGATCCCCTGGAGAAGGGAAAATGGCAACCCACTCCAGTATTCTTGCCTGGAGAATCCCATGGACAGAGGACCCTGGTAGGCTACAGTCCATGGGGTTGCAAAAAGTCAGACATGACTGAGCAACTAACACACACACACAAATCTAAGAGATCAATTTGATTAGAAAATGATGGAAACCAAGAAAAACAGATAGTTAGACTAAGTTTGAACTACTAACATTTTTAATACATCAAAGCAATGGCCCAGAGTCAAAGTCCGAATTTTGATCTTGCTGCACATCACAAATCCTACCAATTCCTTGTGAGAGTTAACTATCTTATGTTTCATCTGTACTTAATATTTCAAAAAAACCCGTTCTCATGAAGGAAGGAAAAGAAGGAAGGAAGTTTTCCCAAGGGTTAAGACTAATTTTATATGTTTGTCTGACTTCAAATTTCAGTCGTGAAACATGTATAATACTTGAGTGGTGAGGAGAGGAATGTGTTAGTCACTCAGTGTCCGACTCGTTGAGTTCCTCTGTCCAAGCTGTGTGAGGACTACTCTGATTCCAGTTCACCTTCATTCCTAGGGTGCAGCTCAGGGCAGAGGATAAATATAACAGGATTCATAAATTCATACCAGAGTTCAATTTTTGTCACCCTAGACCCTTACAGCCTCCAACAGCCCAGCTCTTCAGTCTCCTACAAGGCACTCCCAGGGGAAAAACAGCTTCTCTCCCCTGAATTCTAAGATTCTCTGAAATCTTAGCCTCAGTAACTATTATTTTACTATCTCTTTATCTTACTAAGCTTTTTAGAAGATTTTACTTTCATATTTCATCTAACATTTTTAGTTGTCTTTGTTGGCCCAAATTAGCTTATCTGGTATTACTAGGTGTTACTGGAAGCTTAACAGTAAGTTTGCTCAAAAACAGTCAAAAAGGGACTTCCCTCATGGTTCAGTGGTTAAGAATCCATCTTGTAATGCATGGGACAGGGGTTTTGGAAATAAAGATCCCAGGTGCCATGGAGCAACTAAGCCTGAGCCGCAAGTACTGAGCCCGTGTACTCTGCAGCCTGTGTGCCACAACTAAGACCTGATGCGGCCAAATAAACAAATAAATATTAAAAAAAAAAGTCAAAGAATTAGAGCAGCAGTATCATCTTAGCACAGTCTAACATTCGGATGTAATTAAAATGTACCCAATTCCAAACAGATTCTAAATGTTCTCTCTCCTAAACATTCACACAGTAGCTTGATGATGAAGATTTACTAATGCAAATCCAACTTTTCTTTGGCTTTAAATGAGCTGGCACATGTAAAGTTTTTAGAAGACTAACTGGCACATAGTAAGCACTCAATAAACATTAGCAAACATTATTATTCTATCTCCAAAAAGACGTTAATCCTTATGAGTTTACAATTCACCATCATTATTCTTCACTCTACTATTATCATAAGAAATCCTCCAGAAAACCAAAGTCATTTATTCATTTAGGTATTTTAAAAATACCCAAAAACTTTAGACAGTATTCCCAAACTCAAATTTTGAGAGTAGCTACCAGAAATAGTCAAAGATACTGTAAACTGTGGGCCTCATTATCAGATATGTGTATCATTATTATTTACCCAATATGAGCTTGTCATTTCTAACTACCTGAAAAGAGGGCACTGTAGATACCACAACAGACTGATCACATAGCTGTTCTGTAGTCACACATTTCACAAATGAAGAAACTGAAAACATTCACTGAATGGAAGCTGCTTCATTGTGTATGAGGGTGAGCCACACAGGAAGCTGTGCCACATGCTGAGTGCCAAGCATTCCATCAGTGTTACGCTGTCCAGCTTGTAATCCACTGACTTATTACATGTGGAAGTGATAACAGGAAGAACCTCTGTAGCGCTAAAAATCAAACTTATGAACCACTCACATGTTATGACTGAAGAGCAGCAATCCTGTATCACCCACATTGCCCCACACGTTAGTCCATCAGATAGCCTGCACCCTCCACTTCAGGAGCACGGTGAAACCAGAACAAAGAACAATGTCCTCAGATCAACCTGTATCGCATCCCTGACGCGCATCTTAAAATATAAGATACAGCATCATACTCATTTAAGAAATATTTACTGACACCTGTTTTCTGCCAGATACTTTGATAGGAACTAGATATTTAATGGTGAACAAGACAACATGATCCTGGCCTCCCAGAAGTTAGCCTAATACAGAAGAAAAAGAGAAAGAAACACGTGACTAAACTACAGAATCCCCTGGAGAAGGGAGTGGCTACCCGCTCCAGTATGCTTGCCTGGAGAATTCCATGGACAGAGGAGCCTGGCGGGCTACAGTCCATGGGGTCATAAAGAGTCGGACATGACTGAACGAGTAACACTTTGGCTTTGATACTACAGAATGGTAAGTACTATGATAGAGAAGTACAGGGCTACTGGAGGAGACTATTGGGAACAGGATGTCAGGAAAAGTGTCCCAGGAAAATCACTCCTAAACTGAGAATTGAGAGATAAGTTAGAGTCAAGCAAAGATGAGAAAATAGAACATTCCAGAAACTACATGTGGAGAGACCTAGAAATTAGAGAAACTATATGGGTGCATTCTGGCCAATTAGATGTAAAGGCTAAGCTTACTCTGTAGGAAGTCTCCATAACGAGAGCCAACAGGACTCCCACCAAAAACAACATTACACACTACAGAGGGAAAGAAACCAGCAGGAGAACGAGTCAGGAGACACAGCCAACAAGAGAATAAGCACACACACACACCCAAAGACCTGGCAATAACAGAACATTTTGAAAGATTCTACATGCATCTAAAGTCAATAAAAAGACGAAAGAAGGTACACACATCACACTGCCAGAATAATACAGAAGAAAATAAAACAAAGAAAACTGGAAATCAAATAGAATTTGTATCAATGAAAAGTATCATCACTGACATTCAAAACCAACGCAAGACTTCAAGTTTTAACATGTTTATCTATGCTTCTTCCTAAAAGGATAGGGAGTTATTTTAAAAGACATAAACTCACAAAGAGAACAGAAAAGGAGAAAATATACAAGAGAATTAAAAAAAAAAAAAAAAAGAACCAGAAAGCAAATAATAAGGTGGTGACTGATTGTAGAGCCCTAGGAGAGCTGAAATCTAAGCCTAGCGGGTGGGCAGGAGTGGGAGGAAGAAGGGGAGGCTGGAAAGAATTGGCAGGTTCGCAGCCAGGAACCTGGAAAGGCTCAGGGCTGGGAGACAGGAGCTGGCTAGGCAGGCAGGAGTGGAGAGTGGGGGAAGGGAGGAGGGCCAAGCTGAGAGGCCGTAGTTTGCAGAGGAATTAGGCCACTAGATCTCCTCCCAATCGGCAGACCTCTGGAGGCTTACTTTCTGGGAAGCTGTCCAGCTGAGGAGAGGACTGAGGCCCATTCAGGAGCTAAAGCAAGTGTCTGCTTAATTCTGGAACCCTCACCATTCTGCTCCTGCAACCCTGGCATTCAGGCTTAGAGCCATCTGTCCTACCTTCAGGCAAGAGATTCAGGGCTATCTTTCTAGGCAGAATGGCCAACACAAGAGAAAGCACCTCTCTCACTTCTGACATTTTCTCATCCTTCTGTGAGAAGCTGGCTCACCAACTTTACACGCCACTCAACAAGCCCTATGCCCCAAGAGCTTCCAACCACTTTACAGAGTCTTGCTCTTACATACAAAAGGAGAGCCAAAAGTTGCCCAACATGTGATGAAAGCCTTGAACCTAAAAAGTAAACTCCAATACAAATGTAAGAAGGCAGGTGAAAGAGAAATGCTGAATTAATAGAGACAATGAAAAGGATAGAAAAAAAATTTTTAAATAACATAATATCCTCAGAGAAATAAGAGAAAGTATTGCAATATACTGAAACAAGAATAAGAAGCTATTAAAAAGAAACATTCAGTACATTTAAAAGAACATTTCAAAAGATAAAATATGGTAATAGAAATAAAAATTCAGTGGAAAGTTTGCAAAATAAAATTGAAAAAGCTACCAGAAAATTAGAAACAGAACAATGATATGGAAAATATGATTCCAATTACAGGTTAACCACGGAGGTCCCAAAACTAGTAAAAGGACTTGGAAAAAGAAAGAGCAGAAATTGGAAAGAAAGACATGATCACAGTAACAATGCAAGAAAATATTCCAGAACTGAGGCTCACAGGTTTGCAGACTGAAAGGTCCCAAAAGAGGCAAGAAAAATGGATAGGAAGAGATTCAAACAAAGGCATATTATTGTTAAATTTCAGAATGCCAAGAATAAAGAGAAGTTCCTTAAAGTTTCAGAGAAAACAACAACAAACAGCAACAGAAATAAACAATTCTACTTAAAAAAAAATTCCAAATCCAGACCAGAGTTTTCATAGACAAGTGCTCATTAGAGCATCATTTCTGAAAAGGAAAGTAAAGGAAACAATCATATGTCCAACTATAGGGGAACTAATTAAGGAAATTTTGTTGCATACAATATAAAATCAGGACCCACACTTGTATAAACAGGACACAGAAAGCATTAAGCACAAAGTATAAGATTGAGAAAGATTGTTAAATTGGACTTCATCAAATTATGAACTTCTAACAAAAGGTACTGTTAGGAGTAAAAAATACAAGCTACAAGAAAATATTTGCTATATAAATTTGACAAAGGATTTATATCCAGAATATATAAATAATTTCTATGTATCAGTAGGAAAAAACAACTCAGTTATTTTAAATGATCAAAAGACCTGAACAGGCACTTTGCAAAAGAAGGTACCCAAATGTGCAAGGAGCCTATGAAAAGGTGCCAAGATCAGTTTCCTACTGCTGCTGTAGTAGGAAATTACCACAAACCTGGTGACTTAAAGCAACACTCACTTATTACCTTATAGTTCTGGAAGCCAGAGGTTCACAATAGGCCTCTAAGGGCAAAAGCTGGGATATACTCACGACTGTGTTCTTTTTGAGGTTCTAGGGGAGAATCTGTTTTTTCCCGAGGTTGCCTTCATTCCTTGGCTAGTGGGCCCCTGCATTTCAAAGTCAGTCTAATCCTTCTCATGCTGCATCATTACTTCCATCACAACACCTTCTCCAATTCTCCTTCTACCCCCTTGCACTTATAAGGACCTTTATGATCACACTGGGCCTGCTGAGATAATTCAGGACAATCTCCCGACTCTAAAACCATATCAGTAATATTCCTTTTGTGACATGTTCAAAGGTTCCAGCGATTAGGACATGGACATGTTCAGAGGGACACTGTTCTAACTACAACGTGCTCAACTTTACTCACCATCAGAGAGAATCAAATTAAAAACACAATGTGCCATACTAACCACGAGGATGGATTAAATAGAAAAAGACACGCAATATTAACTGTTAGCAAGAATGTATAGGAACTAGAACTCTCATACACTGCTGTGCAAAAATTAATATAATCACTGGGGAAACTGTTTAGTAGTATATTTATTAAAAACTAAACATGTATACCCCCTATGATCTAGGTACACACCAAAAGAAAAGCACATTCATCTACCAAAAGACATGTTCAAGAATATTCAAAGAAGCATTACTTCTAGTAGCCTCCAAGTGGAGACAACCCAAATGTCCAGTAGTAAGGAGAGTAAATTGTATTCACACATAGAATACTAGACAGATACAATGAAAAAGAATGAACTACATGTAATAACATGCATGAGTCTCATAGACAGACTTGGTGAGCAGTCAAGCACCACATAAAAGAGCATATATTGTATAATTTAATTTATATAAAGCTCACCACAGGGAAAACTTATCTTTATGAGAGGGGTCAGGAGTGCTTATCTTCCAGAGGAGAAAATGATGAGGAGGTGACAGGTGACACACTCTGGAAAGCAGTAATGTTGTATTTCTTGATCTCTGTGATAGTTGCATGGGTGGACTCACTTTGCTAAGTCTCATCAAGTTGAACACTGATCATCTGTGTGCTTTCTAATCTGTGTGTTCTTGAATTTTAAAGTTTATAAAAATGTAAATATATTTGGTGTCAACTAAAGACAATTTTACCTTTCTGATATTATTTTCAAATTTTTGTTTAATGAGTACATATGGATATAATCGGGGAAAAGAAGCAACTTTTGAAAAATAGCAGAACTGAGATTCTGTGAGGTTCCCACCAAATCTAAGTACCATGTGTAATTTAAACACAGTGTAACTGAAAAACATGGGGCTGCCAGACATGCTGAAAATAATGACCTAGAATGAACTCATTCTTAAGGTGGGGAAGAAGAAATAAAGGTTTGGAAGCCTAAATTACAAGTAGAGGATATTAAAGTTTACCTTCAAAAGAGTTTGTATATGATATACAAACTTTTAAAGCATTTTGGCTATCATTATGAAATCCCAAATTCTACTGCCCTTTTTTCTGCCCTTAATTCTGCCCTTTATAAACTTAATTATAAAATTCACATCCTATTTTTGATGCTCTCTTACTGCCTTAGCCTGCAGAAAGCAAACTGAAGGCACCAACCCAGAAGTCACCTGGCCAAAACCAGATGCCGTGTCCTCCCATCCAAGGAGATTCTTATAAGGTGGTTTTTAATAGCACCATGATTTTTAGTTTATAACTTCAACTAAGGACCATTTAACAATTACGCCCACTGAAAGCACTGGGGCAAACGTGTCTATTAAACGGAAGTAAATTTTCATTGAGTCTTTCTCTGGCACCATATAGTTTTGATAATTTCTTATGTTATCTTACTGTTTATTTCTCCTGAGTTCTCTGTCAAATAGCTGTGATTTCTTTTTGGTGGTCTGCCAAAAATCAATAAGCAATGTTACCCCTTATAATTTCTGTAATAAATTGCACTGAAAGGAAGTGAAACTTTCTTAACCCATAAATTATAAAAAAAAAATAACCAGATGCAAAATTAGGGTAAGTAATAATAGCTCATTTCTGTAATCTACTTATTAATATAAAGTAGCATTCCTAAACAAATTTCTATAATTTAGTTATGAACAAACAACATTAAAACAAGATACTAATAGAAACAGTAACTGTTCAACATTCTTCCACATACACTTCAAGGGTTTTACCTTGCATAAACTCACATATTTCAAGGATAGATAAAACATTATAAAATCAATCATGCCAATTAGTATATTTTTGCTTAGGGCCCAGATAGAATAAAACAAAGAGCCTGAAATAATTTACTAAGTTCTCATTTCCCTTACCATTTCTCTTCTTTATTGCTCTATTAGCCTTAGATGAGAATCAAGGTCATTTCATTATGAGGGTTTCAGACATACATGCTAGTTTCCACCTAGCATAGTGATGAACGAGGTTATAGGAGAAATCCACAGAGGCTTAAACCTTTTCTGTTATTTCACAAATATTTGTTTAGTTCCTATATCAGGATTTTTGGAACCCCTCCAAAAAGGCTAACCTAATTATTTTAAATTTATTTATCTTTAAATTAAAGGATAATTGCTTTACAGAATTTTGTTGGTTTCTGGCAAACATCAACATGAATCAGCCACAGGTAGGCACACATATGTCCTCTCCTTCTTGAACATCTCGTTATTAACTTCCACTGTTCTGAATTTCTGGAAGCTTGCCTTGTTATACTATATTTTCTAGCTATCTATTTTTACTTGCTCCCACTAAAATACCGATCTAGAAGACCTTCATTATCCAGAAAGCACACTTGGTATGAAGAGAAGGGTGTCCCGTGCTAGATGTGCCTCTTTTGTGGCTAAAGAAGGCAAAGTGGCCTGCTTTGAATACGGGAGGACCTTAGACTCTCAAGTCGCTGTACAGGACGGTCTAATTACAAAAACATTTAATCCACAAACATGATGGGATTGGTGAAGCCCTAAAATTATTATCATTTGTATTTTACACATGGTTACTAAAATGCTGCATCTCTCCTTGATTTTTTTTTTTTAATCACTTTTTAAAACCCTATAGTAGTTAAAATTCCTAAGAATGCTTCAGGGAAAAGGTCAAGGACGTGTGTTCACTCTGAATGAGCATAAGCTGAGGAATATACACGGTGCCCACACTGCAGTGTCTCTGAAGTGCATACAGGCTGGGAGACAAGTAACTCAGACCTCCAGCAACTGACAACCGGTAACGACTGTGGGGATGTTTTCCGTCCCAGTGGGACTGGCTCCTTGATATGGCACCTCTGCGTGATTACGCATGGCATGCTACTGCTCAATACTTTCATTGATTTATTTCTGGAAATATGGTTTCCACATTTTTGTGGCACCCAGAAGGAAAAAAACCAAGCTGCCGAATTAGCTTCTGAGATTTGAGAGAGATTTAGAGGAAACTAGGTCACATATGGAATTAAATATACCTATAAAACAGATAATCATTTTCCATCTATTAATATAAAATAACAAAAATATCATCATTTAAAGAGAAAATCTGCTCTAGCTAAAAGAAAACTCCAAAACTCTGAATTATGTGAAATTTGACTCTATAATTTCTGCCGTCTGGCAGAGCATAAGGATTAATAAACAAACCAAAAAAACACCAAACAAACCTGTCTTCCTTTGTTTTGCTAAACCATTTAAAGAGTGTGCTATATAAGTCTTGAAAAGAAATAATGAAACCAGATAAAATCACGAGGCTGTCCTCAGGGAAACAGTAGGTAGATTTTCAACCTCTGATTTGTGGCTCCATGAAATCAGATATGCCTCTTGGTTAAGGATGCTTTGGGGAGGAAGAGACACAGCTGGTGGTCAACTGGCATTTTTGTTCAATATTCCCCACTGAAACAGATGGCACCCTGGGGATGCTTAATCTCCCAGAATAGGTGCCTACGAGCAAGATGACTCTTAAGTCTTCCAGATCTCAGGAAGCATTTGCCCAAGTTCGTGGGAATATAGCCCTAATTAGACTACACTTTCCTGTTGCCCCCATATTTGATTCTTACTCATTGTTTCAGCAATCTGAATTCTGCCCCCACATGACCGGAATGAAAGTGCTCTTCCCGGGACCTCTTTGAGTCCCAATCCAGGCCCCTCGCTTTGCTGGGTTCCACAGTGGAGCCCCTCTAGCAGCCCTCACCACCCGGAACACAGAAAGACAGGCATCTGATGCCCCTTTCTCTTTCGTGGCCCTGCAGTTCTGCAGCTCTTTCTGTAGCTCTGCCCCTTGCCCGCTTTGTGCTCCAGAATGTAAAGGTAAGGATGTATCCCAGGCTTCTATTTTAAGCTCTCATCCTTCTCACTCCTCATGCTGTCCTTAAATCTCACACATATGATGACCATGATGGTCTCTGGCGGACATTCAATCAATATCTGTGAGAAGACTCTCACCTCTTCTGGCAACCACTCATATAAGAGGCCATCTAATCTGGATCTCCATTCAACTATCTTCTCTGACCGCCACACCCGCCCCTCACCCCAATGAATGGCTTAGAGACTACAACTTCCATGAAGGGGTTGGAGTCTGTGACTCTGGCTTAACATTTAATTGTGACTCTGTAATTGTGATTATGACTCTGTTTGTCTCTCCCTTCTGGTTTATAGTCCCACATAACAGAAAGAGCATGACTTTGGAGTCAGATGGGTTCAAATATGGGGTGTGTCAAGTACCACCTATGGAACTACACCTTTGAAATTCTGTAGGATTACAGGGGAAAATGTATACATGTAAAATATTTGTATATATCAATATATATTTTTAAAAACTTACTCAGGGCCTAGTAAGGTCAGTTTCTTTGGGTTTTCCCCTTTATTTCTTTTAAACTCATTTTGTAAAGCTCCTTACATGCTTTATTTAACTGGATTCTCCTAATAACCCATCAATAGATCTAGAGGAAGATGCTGGGTGTGGCTAGATAAAAACTAAGAAGTGGAAGAATCAGATTCAAATGTAGGTCTGCTGGCTCTGGAGTCCTAGTTCTTTGCACCACATAAAGTGCCTCCAGTCTGCTGGGTGGGTGGGGTAAAGAAATACACAAACAGAAAATCACAGCATAACGTGAGAAGTGCTATGCGAGAGAGATGGAGAAAATGCTGCAGGTGTCCTGAAGAAAGAGACCCTAGTTCTTCCTCAAGGAATCAAGAAGGGCTTCACAAGACGGTGTGCTGGAGCTGCCTCTTGGACAGCATGAACCTACCCGACAGACCAGGGAAGGCAGTCTAAGCAGCAGGATCGTGTGCAGTCACAGAGAAATGAAACCATTTGGGTCACTGCAAAGGGTATGGTGTGGTGAGAGGAACAGTAAGGAAAGTGGGGAACAGAGTTGTGCTAGAAGAGGATGGAAGGAAGGTAGGAAGGGGCCAGGCCTGAGCGTCTGAAGCTCTTTCCAAAAGTAACAGAGCTGGCAGGAGTTTTGAAGCAAGGCAGAGGTAGATCAAATCTGTAGTTTCAAAGGTTAATTCCAATGCTAGCCTACTGCAGCAATTCTGGAATCCAGAACCACTTGGGGAAGCTTTTTGTTTCTAATGACTTGGTTTGTTCCACTATTGTGAATGCTTGCTCATTTGGTTAAGGGGGTGTCTGCCAGGTTTGTCCATAGTAGTTACTGCTTGTCCACTGTAATTAATAAGTATCTCGAGGCAAAGTACTATGTAAGTATCATGTTCTTCAACTTGCATCGCTAGTTACATCATCTGTTGATTTTCTAACTCCATCGTTCCATCTGCATTTAATAGTTTATGTTCTACTCAACGCAGAGCCTTCTCTTCCTATTACTTTTTTATATCACTATAGATACAGGGGTTTTTAATTTTATTCAATGGATTATAATTAATGCTCAAATTATCGCAGGTGTGACCTGTGGTGGTCCCTTCAAGCTGGCTCTTATGTCATTTTAACAACTTCCCTTATTTTTTGAGCACTGCTATACTTTCTGTTTCAGACGCATCTTGCATTTTCCCTGCCCCAGGCCTAGAAGCAGCTCTTTTTATAAGGAGTTCTAATTCTTATGCTGTGGCAAATGGTATTTAGAAACAAGTTCTGGGAGCTAGGTGTGCGCCTGCTAGTCATTGTTATTCAGTCCTCTCAATAGACAGAGCAAGGAAAGTGAGGGTGTGTGTGCATTATACACACACACACACACACACACATATCTATATTTCAGTGGAAAATTTCTTTAAAATATAGACTTTGGGGACTCATAGCTGGCCTACCGAAGCAGAATCTTAAGGAACAGGCTCATAAATCTGCATTATTTTTAAGTTTAGGCAGATTTTCAAACAGAGGATTGACTAAAGGAGTGATGGTAAAGGCAGGAAGACTAGTTAAGAAGCTACCAAAACTGTCCTGACATAGCTTGAACCAGGTGTGAAGTAGCAGGGGTGTGAACTAGGGCGGAAGCAGCAAGACAGAGATGAGGTGACCAACTGGACTTGGGGCTGATGGATAATGGAGATGAAAGAGCAGGGAGTAACAGGCACTCCTGCCTGGAGAACTACTATTGCTGTGACCTGTTAACACTGCCATTTACACAGGCAGCGCTGAACACAGGCTTATTTCACTGAACACCTTCCCACTTATCTCCTATAATTTATATAAAAATCCAAGTGACATTCTGGGAAGAAAATAATTATGAAACATTAGAGAATTTATATCTCTACCATCATATTTTATCATATGGACTTAAACTTGAGTACTATCCAAGGCAAGAAGGATGACATGAATTCACTGTCAGCAGGCCAGGTTCCCACATAGATAAACATGGCCTGGCCAAAGTGAGTGCACTCATATCTACTATGCAAAATAATAGACCTGGAAAGGCTTTCCACCAAGAAGCAATGTCTATAATGATATCTCTCATTGTTTTGTTTTGTTTTTTTTTTTAAAAAGAACTAGAGTTTGTTAGAGATAAGTCATTAAGCCGAAATGACTGCTTACTTACTACCAGTGCAGCATAAAAGTCACTGGAGCATGAGTGAAACGTATAAAAGAGATGCAAGGAGAAAAGTAAAGCAAAAGGAAATGGCCCTTGGAATTCTAACTGCTATAACAGAATGTTTGAAACCCAGATGAAAGTACAACCCAGAGGAAAATAATCATTCCCAATGTTTCTGTAGTAAAAGTAACTCATCAACTATCTTCTCACTGCTGAGTCCACAGGGCCCTTTTCTAGACTTACCATGTTGTACTCCAGTGATACTATTGAGGGTCTCCTTGACACTGTGTCTGCTCTTGGCCTCCAGGCACTCCGCTCTCCTCCTGTCCCTGTGACTATTCGCATCATTCACATGCATCTTTATACTGGTCACCTGAAAGCTGATCTTCCCCCAAATCCTAAGCCTGGCCTCTTCTTCCTCCAAGTGCTCTCTGGGTTATCGTATCCACTCCCACATGCTCCCTGAAGCTCATGAGGCTCTCTCCTGAGCAGGAAAGTGAAAGTGTCACTCTTTCAGTCGTGTCCAACTCCTTGTAATCCCATGGACTGTAGCCTGCCAGGCTCCTTGTCCTGAGCGAGAGACCCACACAAACGTAAAATCACCTCTTGGATGTTCCACAAACACTTCTATCTATATGTGTTCAAAGCTGAATTCATCATTCCCTGGCCCTGAACCTGCTCCTCATTCTGCTTCAGCGAATGATAAAGTAAAGTGAAAGTGAAGTCGCTCAGTCGTGTCCGACTCTTTGCGACCCCATGGACTGTAGCCTATCAGGCTCCTCCGTCCATGGGATTTTCCAGGCAAGAGTGCTGGAGTGGATTGCCATTTCCTTCTCCAGGGGATCTTCCCGGCCCAGGAATCGAACCCGGGTCTCCTGCATTGCAGGCAGACGCTTTACCGTCTGAGCCACCATAACCACAATCCAACCAGTTGATTGTTAACCTTACACCTTCCTTCTCCTCTATCACCTATATCCAATCAGTCAGCAGGAATCCAGAGTCTCCAGAACACATTGCTTTCCTTGCATACTAGCATAATATGACCTCATAGATGGATTACTTTAAGTGCCTCCAGACTTTCTCTCCAACAATTCATCACTCACACCGTAGCCAGAGTAATCAAAACAGAGCCTAAATCTAATGATGCTCCTTTCTCCAGAAAACCTTCTCTGACCACCATCCACTCCCACGTATGGGTTAGGTACATGCCGTGGGCTAACTATCATAGATCTGAACACACAAACCCAGCTGCTAACTTACTTATGTATATTGCCTTCATGATTATAAGTTCCTTGAGAAGAGATGTATATTGCTCACTGATGGGCCCCCAGTGTCTGGCACAGTACATGAGAAATTTGCTGTTGTTGTTTAGTCGCTAAGTCGTGTCCAACTCTATTGCAACCCATGGACTGTAGACCATCAGGCTCCTCTGTCCATGGAATTTCCCAGGCAAGAATACTGGAGTGGGTTGCCATTTCCTTCCTTCTTGCCATTTCCGTCTCCTACATTGGCAGGCGGATTCTTTACAACTGAGCCACCAGGGAAGCCCACATGACACATAGTAGACATTTAAGAAATGTTTGTTGTAAATCATTTTTGTTCCTCTAATCAAGAGATTCTTAGCTTAGAGTCCATGCACTCCTTAATAGAATTCAGAAGGGTTCATGTGTTTAGATGGACTAAAAGTTATTAAAAGTCTTTATTTTTCACTAACTTGTAACAGGCTTTAGTATTTCCTATCATTCAAAATGTAAGCAACAAACTATAGTAGTACCTGTGACCTTGAGATCAATAAAATCACAGATATTTTCATATAATATTACAGTTGTTACAGATTTTTCAAACATCATGTATACCCATTACTACTCTGAATTTACAATTATTATTAAAACTGCTAGAACTTTCAATTGCATGAGTTAATAAAGTTAATAAAGAAGCACATATATCATGACATAGTACAATATTTTTCCAACTGTATTATTCCAATTGTATTTCAAAATAATTAATTTTCTTTCCAATCCTATTTATGTATTTTATTTTATGCATTTATGTACTTTATTTTATGCATTAGGAAATTTCATGATAGTGGGAGTATAAATTGATTTATCCACTTTGGAAAAGGGTATGGCAGCACCCAGAAAAACTGATCATGTGTGCATCCCATGCCCCAGAAATACCACTCCCACGTGGGAATGGATATATATGTTCACTTGTACTAGAATGTTAATAGTAGTCAAAAGAAACCAGAAGTCACCCAAATGCCCACCTACAGTAGAATGGATAAACTATATTTCTACACAATGGAAAATATGAAACCGATAGTAAACATGTAGAAGCTGAGACAAATCTTATAATGTTGATTGAAAGTAGCCAGACACACACAAAAATGCATCCTGTACCATTCCTTTTAAAGGTGCAATACCAGGCAACACTAATCTACACTGTTAGAAGTCAGGATAGAGGCTACCTTTGCAGGGGGGGTACTTTGACTGAAAAGAGGTGCTCAGGGGTCTCTGTGGTGCTGTAAGGTTCTATTTCTTGATGTAAGTGAGGGTTACAGGTGTACTGGGGTCGTGAGAATTGATCCAGCTGTACACTATGATACGTACACTTTTCTGTAACTAGATTATACTTTGGTAAAAGGACAAAGAAACAAGAACAAAGAAACCTACTATTCTGAGATGGGATCCATTAACTTCACAGTCTGTCAAAGGCAACCCCTTCAAAAACTCCTGTTCTAAGCAGAAATTCCAAGGAGGTGATCTCAAAACAAACAAAAGTGAACATATACTAGTCATTCATTTATTCATTCAATAAATACTTACTAAGTGTCTTCTACATACCAGACATCATTTTGGGCACTGTAGGCAGGGCAGCAAACAAAAAACTCTGCCCACTTAGAGCTCAAATTCTAGTGAAGAGAGTCAACAAGGTTCAAAACAAAAAAGAACTAAGGGGAAGCATGAAACAGGGATGAGTAATAAGGAGTGTGTTGGGGAGGAGTCTACATTTTAAATAGCATAGTCAAGGAAGGCCTCACTGAGGAGATGACCTTGAGCAGGAACCCAATGGAGGCGAGTGAAGTCATGTGATGTCTAGAAGAAGGAGGAGCTAGACAGAGGGAAAGCGTAAAGGCCCTGGGGCAGTAGGGCACCTGGGCATTCCAACCGGGAGGCCAGTGTGGCTGAAGTGGAGCAAAGGATGGTGAGAAAATAGATTAGATCATAGAGGTAACAGAAGGCCACATCCCCAAAGAGGCTTAGAGGCCATTATAAGGACTTCTACGCTTGCTCTGAGAGTTCTAAGCAAGAATTAACATGACTTGACTTATGTTGCAGCCAGATCAACTGGCTTCTGTGGTGAGAATAAAATGGGAGAGGCAAGGATGGAAGCAGGAAGGAAGCAGTGGTTAAGAGGAGAGAACAGATGCCACGAGAAACACAAACATATGCACACACACAGACACCTTATTACTATTGTCTGCAGCTCCATAACACTTCACTCTTAAACATCCTAGCACATTTCTCCTAAGACAAGAACCTTCCCTTACGTAAGTGCACTGCTACAATCAAATTCAGAATTTTAATGTAAACACAGTGCTATTTCCTAACATATACTTCCATGTTCAAACTTCACACATTGTCCTGATACTGTCACTTATACCAATCCCTAACCACCCCAACCAACCCTGAATATTCACTGGAAGGACCAATGCTGAGATTGAAGCTCCAGTACTTTGGCCACCTGATGTGAAAAGCCGACTCATTGGAAAAGACCCTGATGCTGGGAAAGATTGAGGGCAGGAGGAGAAGGGGACGACAGAGGATGAGATGGTTGGATGGCACCACTGACTAGATGGACACGAGTTTGAGCAAATTCAGGGAGGTGGTGAAGGACAGGGAAGACTGGCGTTCTATAGTCCATGGGGTTGCAAAGAGTCAGAAACGACTTAGCAACTGAACAACTAACCACCCCAATCTAGGATCACATATTGCATTTACTTCTATTCTTTTAGTCTCCTTTAAACTAGAACAGTTCCTTACTTCCTTGTGTCTTTTATGAGAATAAGTTTTGGGTTTTTTTTTTTTTTTTTTTTGCAAAGTACAGGCCAGTTGTAATGTAGAGTGTCCTTCAATTCATATTCACATTTCTTCATGATTAGCTTCAGGTCATGAAGATTCTGAATCCTGCTTCTAAGTGCCAAATGAGAATATATTAGTATTTTCAGAAAGTATGTACAGAACGAGTTCTATAGAAATCTCATCCCCCTTGTCATACCTTTCTCCTTCTAAATAATTTGAGATATGAAGAACTAATAACAACTAACAATACATGAAGCACTCACTATGTCCACAACAGGTACTCGGCAGGGGACACATGGAACTTGTATCAGGTGGGGAAAAGGGGAAGTCAACAAATGCAAAACCATGAGTGCAATGAGTCCAGCGGGGAGGTCCCTGCATGGTGGCCTGGAAGCACAGAGAAGGAATGGCCTAAAAAAAGTCCGGCTGTCAAGGTGCGGCTTCAGGGGGCGATGATACTACACTGAGATTGAAAGAAGAAAAAGAGCGTATGTGTGGACAAGTGAGGGGAATCAATGGCGTGTGCTAGGTTGAGGATACACAAAATAAGGTACTGGGTCCAGGTAACTGCAAGGAGTTTGATGTGGTCTGAGGATGTTAGGAGAGGGAGAGACATCAAGCTGGAGGAAGACCGAGGAACCAGTCATAATAGTCTTAGGAGACTACTCTGAAAGAGCATGGGTAAGCTTGATACTTATCCTGCTGGTAATGGGGAACCTTAGGTAGATTTTAAGTCTGGCTTGAGGAAGATTCTTTTTCAATGTCTGTTAGATGGCCAAGCTCAGTAAATCATTCAGGGTTCACTCATCACCAAGGCTGGTGATCAGCAGGGATGCACCAGTATCTGTGTGAGGTAAAGCATGGAAATAGTTCTTCACCAGCAGGTAAACAGCTGCTGTCCCAAGCCTCACCTGCCTCGGCTGAGGAGCCTGAACTAGCTTCAGGAAGCCTCCTGTGTGTGCCGTCAGGCCATCTTTCTGGTACCTGCTAGCATGGGCCCTTATTCCTATATGCTCCCCTCCACCTCCAGCCCCACCACGGGACCCCAGCAGGAGAGTGAACACTCTTAGCAGGAGCACTGGCACCCCAGTAGACAGATGCCTGATGTACACATAGCCCTCCAAGACTGGTCATCAGCCAATGGCCAGTATTTCCCAGGGACATCCTCCATGGCCCGTTATAAGAACTAAAAATTCCATGATGTGCTCAGAGTCACCACAATTTTGTTTTTAAAACTTAATATCATTTTCCTCACTTCTTCTTGACCTCAGCTCAGTACTTCTCATCATTGTTCTGCTCCAAAAACCCATTTGCTACCTCCTCTTCTAATCCACCTCCTACAGTGGAGATGCCATTCATTCTTTCTCAGTCTATACCTCTCTTGTTAGACAATCTTCCTTAAAAGGACAGCCCTGTGAAACCTAGGCCCACCTTCCAGGCTACAGCTGATTGAACTGGTGGACATCCTGACCCTGTTGACCCAGTGCGGCCAATCAGATTCTCTTTCCTGGAAATCTGGAATTCAGGCTCACAAGACCTAATCAATTGGTTTCATAGGGCCAAGTTGCATAATCTAGTACAGTGAGGTTAAGATGGCTTTTTTGGGGTATGGCTATGTGTAAAACGGATCACTGAGTTAAGGAGCTAGTCTGAAGTCAGAGAAAATCAAAGCATATTTTATCCAGAGAGAAGCAGAGATGTGATTTCCTGTGATGCATGCTTGCAAGAGAAAGAAACAGGAAAAGATTAGCTGCCTGATAACTGTGCAGTGTATGAGAGGCCAGCAATATACTCTATAATTGAGTATCAAAAGATGCTCTTCTCACCTTGTGATCCCCTCCTTAACTCTTCTTTTGAGAAAATTTCAGTCTCTTGCAACTGATGATCTCTTACTTAGAAGGCATCTCATCACTGGTGGATCTTGTTTTACTCGTACCCATAAAATCAACTCATAATGAACACAGAAAAATGTTGTAGTGACATTATTAAACAATATGTAAACTAAACAAGAATTCTCAGTAACCTCAGAACAATTCTCTGACCAGCCTATATATGTACTACCAGTCCAAAGAAAGCATCTTTCCTCTCAGGGAGGCAGAGCTGGCCTGCCACTCCCCTCCTTCACGCTGATGGGAAGGGGAACGACAGAGAATTAGTGGGCAATCCTAGAATCCTTCAATTCCTAGGCTGAGGCCATCCAGGTGTCTGCCTCCCATTGAGAGAAGAAAGGGGTGAACTGGTAAAGAGGTCAAGGTCAAAAGATCTGACCACTCCCTTTGCTTTCCAGACAAACTCCACCCACTCAGCTGCCTCAGTAGGTAGGTCTCAGTAAGTCTATCTCCAACAGCAAGATTGAAGACTATAACTTCATTTTCAAAACTCAGGATCTCTGGAAGTAAACAAAGTCAACATATAGATTGCTGCTGGTCCTTAAACCAGCAGTTGCTAAAAACTGCACCGATTCCTCAATGTATAAACAGTTATACAGTTTAAATATATAAAAAAGCGACACATCTTTCATAGGATATGACAGCATCTCTACAAATGCATAATGGTAACCAAAGCCTCAAATTTCCATCATTTCTAGGTTAAATTTTTTAATGATTGCTTGTTTCTGGGTCCCCAAATATTCAGTATCTTCCGTTTGAGAGGAATGGGCTGCCTGGTAGGGAAGGTCAAAGGCTATAGGCATCCAACACAATTCAATGGAAAAAGAAAAGTCTTCTCAACAAATGGTGTTGCAATCACAGGATATCTGCATGCAAAAGAAAGAAGTTGGACCCTCCATCTCACACCACGTATAAAATTTAACTCAAAATGGATTATCTTTCTAAATGTCAAAGCTATAACTATAAAACTCTTAAGAAGAAAACAGAAATAAATCTTCATGACCTTGGATTAGGTGATAGTTTCTTAGATATAACACTAAAAGTATAAGTGACAAAAGAAAAAGATAAGTTGGATAAATTAGACATCATCAAAGATAAATTGGACATCATCAAAATCTTAAACATTTGTGTTTCAAAGGACATCATCAAAAAAGTGAAAAGACAACTTACTGAATGGGAGAAAATACTTGAAAATAATATATTAGATGAGGGGCTTACATTCAGAATATATAAAGAACTCTTACAACAATAAAAAACAAATAAGCCAATTAAAATGGGCAAAGGATCTGAGTAGACATTTCCTGCAAAGAAGGTATACAAATGGTCAAAAATTTACTGAAAAGGTAATCAGTACAATCAGTTCTTAGGGAATGCAAATTAAAAGCACAACAAGATACCACTTCTCACCTACAGGGTGGCTATAATCAAAAAGACAGCAACAAGTGCTGGCAACGATACGGTGTCACTGAAAATCTCATATGCTGATGATGGGATTGTCTGGAAAACAATTTGGCAGTACTTCAGGAAGTTAAACTTAGAGTTACCATATGATATAGCAACTCCACTCCTAGGTGAAATATACTCAAGAGACGAAAACATGTCTACACAAAGGCTGTGGACACACTCTTCCACTGCCCACAGGGGCACACTAGCCGCCTCCTAACTTGTTCCAAACAATTCTTGCTTGGTTCTTTCTGAGAAGAAAGAACACTAGACTAGGTGACAACTTAATGAAAAATTGATTCTGTTAATTTAAGAATTTAATAAATGAGTCATATATATATATATATATATATATATATTTAAACTTTTATTTCACAAGCTAGCAACATCTTTTAGGTTGGAAAAAAAAAAAACCCCACTGATCTATTGAGCTCCGAAACATATGAATGAGGTCCCGAACATCTTGCTGCATAGTAGACTAGCAGCATCAACATCAACTGATGGGAGCTGGTTAGAAATGCAGGATATCAGGCCTCACACGAGGCTTACTCAGCTACATGTGCCTGGGTGACTCCTATGCACAATGATATTTGCAAAGAGCTGTTTGCTGTCAAGCACTTTAATTACATTTAAGACCAATCCACATATGACAAATCAAGTTAAACCTACAAGAGGAGGCTGACGGCTTGAAGATGTGTAGTCTGCTGGCTAAAGGATGGCTTTCCGTATGGCTCTGCCTCCAGGGGAAGGAGTCAGTCCCAGAAGTAAAGCCAGCAAGGTAAACCCTCCCAGCAGCTTCATTTTTCTTGTTTGGTGGCAAATACATGACCTACATCACAAAGGTGTCCAGAACCACCTCCTTGCAGGTAGGAGAGCCTCTAGGACAGCCCTGCCTAAAGATGCTGCCATGGAATAGGTTTTCACTTACCACAGTATAATCTACATTCTTGTGGACCACTGGTGGTAGGGCCTATATAATTCTTTATAAAAGAGCATACTCCAGGGTCATGTTTTTCAAGCTGTGAGCCATTATATAGTAGCCATATTTTAAAAATAAAACCATGGTCATATATTCTGAATTAAAAGGGATCTATGATATGATATGAGCAAGTCTACTCATAACAATAACTGAATGGAATATTTGTGAGTGTCCTGGGAAATGTAGGACATATGGTGGCAAAACCCATGAGGCATTAATGACCTGGATGAGAATTACTATGACCTTGGTCTTTCTCTGGATATCTAGACCAGAATTTTGGCCATACCAGATTCTTTCCCATCCGTACCTTTGCACATAACCTCTCTTCTCCATCACATCTTCACTTACCTGCCCCTTCTCATCCTCCAGATTTCAGCTTAAACACCATCTCCTTAGAGCACTGCTCTGGACACCTTATTTAAAGTAGCTTCCACACCCTACTTGACCTAGTTCCCCTCTATGGTCATTCCCTCCTTAGTACTTAGCACAATCTGTATTCACCTTGCTGTCTTGTTCATTCATTGTTGGCCTCCTCCATCAGAATGGGGGCAAGAACCTGGTCATGCTCAATGCTGCACCTGGTATATTCTAGATACTAGTTTTTGATTAAAAAATAAATGAAAAAGTAAAATCTACCCAGTTTAGAGAATAAATAAATCTTAATAAAAATCACCAGACTAATAGCTTATTAACAAGAATAACAGTAAAATCATTTATGAACAGACCATAGGTGGTTTAGTCACTAAGTCGTGTCCAACTCTTGCTACCCCATGGACTGTAGCCAGCCAGGCTCCTCTATCCATGGGATTCTCCAGGCAAGTATACTGGAGTGGGTTGCCATTTCCTTCTCCAGGGGATCTTCCCAACCCAGGAATCAAACCTGGGTCTCCTGAACTGCAGGCAGATTCTTTACCAACTGAGCCCTTTCATTACATGATCATGCCAATGAACAAGCAAGTGAGATCCGATGAATAGAGGATGAGTGACTTTGCTTAAATCTCTCCCTCTCTGAGCTGTAACCTGTAAAATAAAGGCTCTCAGAGTTGTGGGTGAAGGGATTTCTGTGTGTGTGTGTGTGTGTGTGTGTGTGCAGTGTCTGGTACAGAGTAGGCACTCAACTCAATACAGGTTTGATTCTTTATAGTTACCCCTAAGTTTCCCTTATTCAAACTGGTCAAGGGACTGAAGTATATGAAATCAGATCTCCAGGCCTTCATGTGAATCTGCTTACCCAACACCCCAAGCCCAATCATGGCTGTTACACCTCTCTCTTCAAATTCAACAAGTGCAATTGTGCGTACTTGCAGTACCAGATAATTTTAGCCATGTCACAATTGAGATTTAAAAAAAAAAAATTTTTTTTTAACATCTCCAGTAGTTCACTGTTTCAGGTCATTGCTTCAAATCTGGTGATGTTCTAAGATGAATCTGAACATGGTTCCATTTCTAGACAGAGTTCTAGTGATCTACTTCAAATAGCCTTGTGTAAAGCACAAAACTGGAAAACAGAGTTACAAGGAGTCATGAACTGACCAAGTTCTGGTTAGAAACAAGGCACAATGGTAGAGACCATAGTGACTAAGAAAAATTAAAGAGTGTGTAAAGCAGTGAAGTGATAGCTCTGGGCTTTGGAATCAGACTGACTTGGGTTCCAGTTCCCATTCTACAGTCTGCTAAAGAGTGACCATGGGCAACGTCTTTAACCTCTCTGTGCCTTGGTTTTCTCATCAATAAACTGAGGCTAACCACAGTACCAACAGTATAGCACTGGGTCTACACTCAGGAAACATTGGTTCTGCTTATTAAATTCATTCTCAGCCTCAAGAATCTTATATACATTTACAAATGAAAATATTCAGAGTGAAGGAATGGCACTAAATGATACATATCAAGTGAGCAGCACTGGTCACAAAAGATGCAAAACTTCAGGAGTGCAAGGCACTTCTTCATCTAAGGGTGGTAAAAGGGCTCATGGGAGACGTGAGATTGAAATGAATGGGGCACTTAAGACAGAGATACAAATAGGCTCCCTGTGGTGGCCACTTCCTATTTGCCAAACACTCTGGGGAACCTTGTATGTTATCCCCATAAGCTACAAGTTAGATAACTTTAAATCTCCACTGCACTGATGAGAAGATATTTTACTGATGACAGTTGAGACTCACAGAGATTTAGAAATTTTCCCAAGTCACCCAGCTGGTGGGAGATCTAGGTTCAAAATCAAATTTGTCCGACCAAAGTACATGCCCCCAACCAGTATGTCACTGGGGAAAGGGATTGGGAAGAGATGGACAAAGCAGGTGAGAAACTATTCCAGCAAGAGGCAGGAAAGAACAGAGTCACGGAAAATAAAGGTATAAAGGTAGGTTAACACCAAAGAGAAAGGAAAACTCAGGAGTTTGGACTTCAGACTGTGGACACTAAAGAATCACTATTTTGTTTTTGGTGTATGTGTGTGTTTTTAATTAAATACTGTACTACTGCTATGGTTACTAAGAGCATTTACTGATCACCAACTAAGGGCAAGGCCCCACACTAAACTATTGGCATTATATTATTTCAATAGTTACCTGTTTGAAATTGAAATTCTGCAATTTAGTTGTTGTTAATTCCCTTCTTACAAATGAGCCCCTGAGAGGTCAAGTCACTCACCTAGAGGCCTCTAGTAAACAGGAGAGTGGATTCAAACCCAAGTGGGTGTGAAATCAAAGTCAGTGCCCTTTCCCCAAATGTGGTACTGCAGAAAAACCTCCCTTGCAACAGAGAGCCAGGAAAGAATAGAAATGAAAATGGAGACAGGGGACTAGTCAGACACAAAATAGGGTCCCAGAATAAGGGAGAAATGTCTCCACTGGAGTCACCATGAAAATGATCGGGAGGAGACAGACAGTAAATGTGTGCTTGACCTTTCCTTTCATTTGCTCCCGTTCTGTGTCATGGTCTGCTACCTGCAGCAGAAACCAAGTTAGTAATTATTCCTGCCTCGATTACTGTCCTTGCCTTCAAGCCCCGATTTGAGTGCTTCTGTTGCTTTAAGCATCTTCCTGTCCCATCACAATGCTACCAGAGCTAAAATATGGCATCATCCGCTAATCTGTTATCTGTATTGAAGGGTAATCATTCAAAAGAATAAAACTAAGCCTCCACATCCAATAAATCACATTATGCTTCACATATCAACATTTTTTTAAATCTGACTTAAACACATAGTCTTTCAAATCAGGAGGACACATATGCTGAGCTCTAATGAGCTCTGCCAAATCCTACATTATTATTAAAGTTCATCGTGATCTCAGAGATGATACGGTTTTCTAAAATGGAGTATGGTATCAATATTTGTTTGGCTGCTTTCTAGTTAGGATTCTAGGGAAAGTAGCACAATAAATAACGCAGTAGAAAATGTATGCGTTATGAATATATCATTTAAACAAATGCAAAATCTATGTGGATGATTACTTATCTTGTTTGATGGAATCAAGGGTTAGAAGTTTTAATATTCACGTCATGATTCCAAAACACCCCAAACATTTTTGCACTAAAATCTTAGCTTTAGTCCTCCTCATTCAATGACAAACATTAATATTTTAAATAGAAAATCAGTAGTATAACTAGCTATGCAGAAATGAGTTGAAATTCATAAAGATAAAAGAATACATATTTCTTCTCCATATGTATAGTTAATACATTAATATTCCTAAAACTTTACAGTATTAATTTCAAACATCTAATATGTTTCTGGGAATAAAATTATGAAGGAAATGGCACTTAAGAGTTCCATATACTAAGGATGAAAACAAATATGGTTTATATACTACCTTCACCGGATAAAGATATTTACGTATATAAGATAAAGCAAAATAACAACATAAATATTCTGTATTCTCTAATTTTACAGTTCCCAATTATATAAAGATCTGTGATTTGTGTTTTTTAATCGATTTGGCTTAATTTTATTCCTATGTGCAAACACATAGATGGATATTAAAGAACTCTGCTCTCCTACACATACTCAGACCCAACCAAATAACATGGAAAATTTAGTCCTTTCTCCACAGGCAGCCTTGCTACTATGTCACTATTCAGCATAAAGATATAACTGGCTTAATAAACAGAAACTAAATTATCAGGTTTTTTTGTTTTCAACAATTGAAGCTCCCTGCAAATCCAGTTAGACAAATAAATTCATTCACGTTTTCTTCAAATCTGTTTCTTCAACTAAGTCAGATATCACAACAACCCCTCTAGGCCAACAGTCTGTCGTAACAGTGGTTCACTGCAGCTCCACCCTTTTCCCACCTTCAGTTTCACAGTACATCTATTTTTTTTTTTTTCTTGTTAGAGGAAAACAATTAAGATTAAGAGTTCAAATCCTCAAAGTAGTTCAGTGAACTGTCACATTACTATTATTTAACCGCAGGGAATTTCCTGTTTAATTGCCACTTTCTCCCTTCCCCAAAGGACTACATCTTATTTTGATGGTGTAATGGAAAGCACTGTGTTAAGAAAGGGCAAAAACATAATAGGTTTTAATTTTTAAACATCTAACCTTTTCATGAGTCACTGTTAATCATTTGCACCTGTGACTTTAATAATCAGCTTGGAATTACAACAGCAAAATCTCCAGGACAGAACTAGGTAAGAATGCCCCAATAACAACCATTATCACAGCAGGGAGAGAAGAAAGCTCTTCTATCAAATGTGACATGAAGAAAGTTTTAAAAGTCAGTTCCACCAAATCTCAAGAACAGCAGAGCTCCTAGTACTTAAAATCTTCATCTTTTAAAAGTCAACATTTTTAATATACATACATTTCACTATATTTTAATATATTAATATAGTTTTTTACTTTCTGTAACGTTTTCTTTCAACTTTAGGGCTTGAGGAGGAAAAGGGCTCCAGAAAAATCACAATAGTACAAAGCGGGGTACTCGGGGAAGCGAGTCTCCTAAAGCATCCTTCCCATGGAGAAATTAAGACCAATAACATTATGCCACTGAACCATTTATTTCATTATGAAATGAGACATAGAGTACAAGTGGCAATATTCTGAAATGTGATGGAGGTTGTTCTACATCAGTGAACACACAAGTCTGGAAGGTATAAATACGGTCTCTGTCAGCTGTAGTCCATCCTCAGCAAGTCATTTTCCCTGTGGGCTGAGGCTCCCATATCGTGGAAACCTTCCCCAACTGCCAAGGGCTGAAAAGGAATTCCCTGTGAACAGCATCTGGACCACACCTTGTATGGTCACAGGAGAAGCTGACAAGGGCTGGAGAAAGATGCGTCTAGTCCAAAGATGAGAGGACAGGGCCAAAAATCAAAATATATCCCTTTACAATTTAATAAGGAGGACCTTCTAAAATGGCTATTCATCCAGTTTTGTCTTCACCAGTCCAAGCCATTCACTACTAGATGTTGGTCATTCTGTGGGCTGGAGGGTAGGGTTTTGTTATACAGAAACTGCCTGTCTTTTGTACCCTCAGTGATGGTGTGGAAGCATTCATTTAGTGTATAAATATGATTCTCGGCACTAAGTCACTACCAAGTGAAATATTAGAGAACGAACTCCCCACCCACTGCAGAAATTTCCTAGTTTCCAAGCATCTGGAAAGAAGATCCCAAATTACCTTTAGCAAAATTTCCTTTCGGTTTTTTTTTTTTTTTTTTTCCAATCCTCTTACTTGCTGAGGAACCTTCTAAAGAGCCTCCCAGAGATGATACCCCCAGTTCAGGTTATTGGTCCTATATTTTCCTAGTAAGGGAGGTAAAGAGAAGTGTTTAATAGCTCCCTAGGATCCTTCCACTTGTAGCAGGAATGAACACCTAAAAAAGCACCAGGACACTTAACTCCTTAGTGATTTAAAAAGCCTTGCTGAGCAACAGAGCAAGGGTAAGGTAAGCAACCCTTACCCTGCTTCTGCCCTAGCCTTAGAATCAGCAGCCCTTCTGTAATTCCCTGAGGTGCCAGAGAGACTCCTTTATTCCATAGGGCGCCCAGATCTGACTCCACGAAATCCCAGTTAGTCATCCTTCTTCTCACCCTTCCAACCTCCACACCCAACCCCTCCACACCGCCCCAGGCCACCTCCTTACCTGATAATGTCGTCGTTGTGTCCCAGGAAGAATTTTTGGCTGTGCTCGCGGGTGTTGTAAACCACCCCGACCCCAGCCACAAAGTAGACCACCTCTTTGCCGGCGGTGTAGTACAGGTTGTTGCGGCACTGGTGACCCCGGTACCCGTACACCCACTCCAGCCGGAGCTGGCAGCTGGGAGCTGTCCGATCCGCCATGATTAGCCGACCCCACTAGCCCCCCGGGCCCCCCGCGCACGGGTCGGCGGCCCCTGCGCGCCGGGTCTGTCCTCTCCAAGTCTCGGGCTGCGGAGGACCTGCAAAGGGCTCAGCGTGCAGCGCCGGGCGCTGATTTCCGCGGCGACGCACTCACACAGACCAGCACGCCGGCCGCCACCATCATCCACCGCCGCCGCCGGAGACGAGCCGCCGGTGCACGGCCGCCAGACCCCGCCGGGCGCCCCGGCTTCCTCTCCCCCGGGCTAGGCGTCTTCACCGGCGCGCGCGCTCCCGCGCGCCTCACTGCACCTGCGGGCTTCGGCCCCCGGGAGAGGTTCTTGGGAGGGTCACCCCGCCTTTTAAATCAAGGATCTGCATATCCAAACACTGATTACCCAGTTCGCTCACTGAAGTTTGCAGTGCGCGGGGCGGGGGCCTCGCAGCAGGCAGCGGGATTTATTCTGTGACAGCTTTAATTTGACAAGGAACTCCGGTAAGCTTTGCCATCGCCATCCTCGGATCCGAAACTGACAGTCTACATCCAGGAGGCGAGAGCCAGGAAGAAAGAAACAGATATTTTGCATAAGTCACCCAGTCCAAGCAAATGATCCCCAAACTAAGCCAAGTTTTTAAAAAATTGTCAACTATTCCTCTTTTCTCTCTCCAGATCCATCTTTTTTTTTTTTTCCTCCCAGATCCATCCTTTTAATGATACGAAATATGCCCTAAATGCTGCCGGGTGGTGATTACTGATACGATTTGAAAGAACATTTGCAGTTTCCCCATTAAGCCAGGGCAAACATGCAATGATCATCTTTTAGACTCTCCAATTAGTTGTGTATATATTCAGAATTCATATCCTCCGTGAACCCTCTCTTGGCCGAGAAAACCAGAACGAACTTAGCAGCTCTCACTAATCAGGAACTCCAATGGCAAGCTTCATAAAGATTTTTTTTTCTGAATCGGAGGAAACTGAGACACTACGGTAGCTGGACGTAGGAAAACAACCTACAAAAGCTCTCAGTCCAGAAGAAATTATAAATAATTAACAAGTGACCAAAATCGTGTACCTTTCCCCAGAAACGTTTGCGCTAGCTATGGGGTCCCGTGGGCTCAAGGGTCTCGTCTCTAAGCCCGGCGTGGGGAGGAGCGCCCACGGAACCACTGGGGACAGCGAGCCTCCCCACACACGCGCACACACGTCCCAGGCATTGGTCGATGCCCACCCGAGGGATGCCAGCCCCCGGGGACACCCCGGCCTGCGCACAGTGCCGCGGCGGCTGCGTCCTGCACTCCTCCCACACCCGATCCAGGCTCGCCTGCGGAGCATCCCAGCTCTCCCGCCTCTAACCTCTGCTCTGAAACGGCGCCGCCAGCACGTCCTGAATCTCACAGGGCAAGCGAAATCCTCTGCTTGCCCGCCCCCCGCCCCTTTCCCCGCCTCCCGCACCGAGGACTGGCTTCGTCACTGGGACGCCACCGGAGAGAGGTTCTTCCTCCAGCCTAGGCTCCGGGGGCGGGGCCACACCGCCGCTTTCTGGAACCTAGGCTGGCGGGTTACTAGGCGAAATCTCGGCGCTAGGAAACGGCGACGCCCCAGAGCGCTGGGTCCGCCCCCTCCTCTACCGCCCACGCCCCCCCCTTTCCCGATGCATTCTGGGAAATGTAGTCCGCTCCACGAGGCCTCAGGCAGGGAGCACGCGGTGCCAAACCACGAATTCCAGGATTCCATGCGCCCAGAGTGGGCCACATAGAGGCCGCTAACCACGTCCCAGGTGCTTGCGATTCTGCAGAGCAGAGGCAGGCACACCAAGCGCAACCTCTGGTTCTCGCCCTGAGTTCCCTAGTGACTGAGCTACTGGGCCGCGTGCGTGTATATCTAAAAAGAAAAGCAGTGAAGTTGGAATAAAGACCAAACCATCTCTATACCGGGAGAAATATCAATAACCTCAGATATGCAAATGACACCACCCTTATGGCAGAAAGTGAAGAAGGGCTAAAGAGCCTCTTGATGAAAGTAAAAGAGGAGAGTGAAAAAGTTGGCTTGAAGCTCAACATTCAGAAAACTAAGATCATGGCATCCGGTCCCATCACTTCATGGCAAATAGATGGGGAAACAGTGGCTGACTTTATTTTTCTGGGCTCCAAAATCAATGCAGATGGTGATTGCAGCCATGAAATTAAAAGACGCTTACTCCTTGGAAGAAAAATTATGACCAACCTAGATAGCATATTCAAAAGCAGAGACGTTACTTTGCCAACAAAGGTCCATTTAGTCAAGGCTATGGTTTTTCCGAGAGTCATGTACGGATGTGAGAGTTGGACTATAAAGAAAGCTGAGCACCGAAGCATTGATGCTTTTGAACTGTGGTGCTGGAGAGGGCTCTTGAGAGTCCCTTGGATTGCAAGGAGATCCAAACAGTCCATCCTAAAGGAGATCAGTCCTGAGTGTTCATTGGAAGGACTGATGTTGAAGCTGAAACTCCAATACTTTGGCTACCTGATGTGAAGAGCTGACTCATTTCAAAAGACCCTGATGCTAGGAAAGATTGAGGGCAGGAGGAAAAAGGGACGACAGAGGATGAGATGGCTGGATGGCATCACCAACTTGATGGACATGAGTTTGGGTGGATTCCGGGAGTTGGTGATGGACAGGGAGGCCTGGCGTGCTGTGATTCATGGGGTCGCAAAGAGTCAGACACGACTGAGCAACTGAACTGAACTGAACTGGCCTCTATACCACCTGGAGAATTTCTTCTGCACCTGTCCCTGAGGGCTACTGTAGCCGACTCAAGCCCAAGTGTGTTTCCCATTTCAGTTTTAGTTTTTATTCAGATGGAGTCTAATCTGTTAAAGTGCAGTGCTGCAGCATTTAAGAAAAAAGTTGGGCTGTCTATTCAGTGAATTAAAGACCTAAATGTTAAGACCAGAAACTATAAAATTCTTGAAGGAAAAGATAGGCAGAACACTCGATCACATAAAGCAAGATCCTCTAGGACCTGCCTCCTAGAGTAATGGAAATAAAATAAAAAATAAACAAGTGGGACCTAATTATTGAAAAGCTTTTGCACAGCAAAGGAAGCTATAAACAAGGTGAAAAAACAACCCTCAGAATGGGAGAAAATAATAGGAAATGAAACAACTGACAAAGGATTAATTTCCAAAATATACAAGCAGTTCATACAACTCAATACCAGAAAAAGAAACAACCCAATCAAAAAGTGGGGGAAAGACCTAAACAGACATTTCTCTGAAGAAGACATACAGATGGCTAATAAACACATGAAAAGATGCTCAACATCCCTCATTATTAGAGAAATGCAAAACAAAACTGCAATGAGATACCACTTCACACCAATCAGAATGGCCAGCATCAAAAAGTCTACAAACATTGCTGGAGAGGGTGTGGAGAAAAAGGGAACCCTCTTGCACTGTTGGTGGGAATGTAAATTAATACAGCTATTATGGAAGACACTATGGAGATTCCTTAAAAAATTAGGAGTAAAACCACCATATGACCTAACAACCCCCCTACTAGGCATATATCCCGAGAAGACCAAAACTGGAAAAGACACGTGTACCCCAATGTTCATTGCAGCACTGTTTACAATGGTTAGAACATGGAAGCAACCTAGATGTCCACTGACAGATGAATGGATAAAGAAGCTGTGGTACATGTATACAATGTAATAGTACTCAGTCATAAAAAGCAATGCATCTGAGTCAGTTCTAATGAGGTGGATGAACCTCAAGCCTATCAAACAGAGGGAAGTCAGAAAGAGAAAGATTAATATCATATATTAATGCATATATATGGAATCTAGGAATATGGTACCGATAAATTTATTTGCAAGGCAGCAGTGGAGAAACAGACATAGAGAACAGACTTATGGACACAGAGTAGAGGGAGGAAGGAGAGGTTGAGATGTATGGAGAGAGTAACATGGAAACTTACATTACCATATGTAAAATACATGGCCCATGGGAATTTGCTGTATGACTCAGGGAACTCAAACAAGGGCTCTGTAACAACCTAGAGGGGTGGGATGGGGAGGGAGATTCAAGAGGGAGGAAGATTGGAAATGCCAGGGCTTGGATGAGCAGCTGCTGCCTGCAGCAATGAAGAGAATATGAATTGGTCTCATCATTCTTTTTAAGGAAACAGGGATCTACAGATCCATGAGGTCGCAAGACAATAAGCGCACTAACAAAAACAAAAAACATGGTCTGAAAAAGAGTTGAGACATAAGCTGAAATATAATGGGCTTCCCAGGTGGCTCAATGGTAAAACATCTGCCTACCAATGCAGGTGATGCAGGTTTGATCCCTGGGTTGGGAAGATCCACTGGAGAAGGAAATGGTAACCCACACCAGTATTCTTGCCTGGGAAATGCCATGGACAGAGGAGCCTGGCAGGCTACAGTCCATGGGGTCACAAGAGTCAGACACAATTTAATGACTAAACAACAACAGTGCCGTGCTGCAAAACAGTGCCACTGAGTTAGAGACAGAAATTCCTTATAAAAATTCATAAGATGAAGAGCTTTTCCAGCTTTAAGTCAGGAAAACTTCATGGAGGAAATAGGAAACAAAGGTATAATTGAGATAAGTAAACGTAAATTGAAAGCAAACGGCATGTATTTATGGAATAAAAGGGTAGATACAGAAAAACAAAGATTTGGAGAATAGAACTGGTGAAAGAGAGAATTCATGAATGATGAGAAGGGGACATAAACGTGAAAGGTTAGATTATGGATGGAGCTGAACCTAGAGGTTTGTGCCATATTCTTAAAAGAATGGAAAGCCATTGGATTTTTTTTTTTTTGAAAGGGAAATACCTATAGAAACAGTAGTAGTCAAAGCATCAGGTAATAGAGGCTTAAAGTAGTGCCTGAGGTTCTACATAGAGGTAGTAGCAATGGTCCAGAAAGGAAGGGACATCTTCCAGAAAAAAATGCAAAATGATGTTAAAAAAAATCTCAACAAATCGAAATGGATATAATATAACATGTTCATCTCTGCAGTTACTTTAAATGTAACTAAGGAGAAAAGGCAAGATACACCCATTTGAATGCAGAGTTCCAAAGAATAGCAAGGAGAGATAAGAAAGCCTTCCTCAGCGATCAATGCAAAGAAATAGAGGAAAACAACAGAATGGGAAAGACTAGAGATCTCATCAAGAAAATTAGAGATACCAAGGGAACATTTCATGCAAAGATGGGCTCGATAAAGGACAGAAATGGTATGGACCTAACAGAAGCAGAAGAGGTGGTAAGAATACACAGAAGAACTGTACAAAAAAGAGCTTCATGACAAAGGTAATCACGATGGTGTAATCACTCACCTAGAGCCAGACATCCTGGAATGTGAAGTAAAGAGGACCTTAGAAAGCATCACTACGAACAAAGCTAGTGGAGGTGATGGAATTCCAGTTGAGCTATTTCAAATCCTGGAAGATGATGCAATGAAAGTGCTGCACTCAATATGCCAGCAAATTTGGAAAACTCAGCAGTGGCCAAAGGACTGGAAAAGGTCAGTTTTCATTTTAATCCCAAAGAAAGGCAATGCCAAAGAATGCTCAAACTACCACACAATTGCACTCATCTCACATGCTAGTAAAGTAATGCTCAAGATTCTCCAAGCCAGGCTTCAGCAATATGTGAACCATGAACTTCCTGATGTTCAAGCTGGTTTTAGAAAAGGCAGAGGAACCAGAGATCAAATTGCCAACATCCGCTGGATCATGGAAAAAGCAAGAGAGTTCCAGAAAAACATCTATTTCTGCTTTATTGACTTTGCCAAAGCCTTTGACTGTGTGGATCACAATAAACTGTGGAAAATTCTGAAAGAGATTGGAGTACCAGACCACCTGACCTGCCTCTTGAGAAACCTATATGCAGGTCAGGAAGCAACAGTTAGAACTGGACATGGAACAGCAGACTGGTTCCGAATAGGAAAAGGAGTATGTCAAGGCTGTATACTGTCACCCTGCTTATTTAACTTACATGCAGAGTACATCATGAGAAACGCTGGGCTGGAAGAAGCACAAGCTGGAATCAAGATTGCCGGGAGAAATATCAATAACCTCAGGTATGCAGATGACACCACCCTTATGGCAGAAAGTGAAGAGGAACTGAAAAGCCTCTTGATGAAAGTGAAAGAGGAGAGTGAAAAAGTTGGCTTAAAGCTCAACATTCAGAAAATGAAGATCATGGCATCTGGTCCCATCACTTCATGGGAAATAGATGGGCAAACAGTGGAAACAGTGTCAGACTTTATTTTTCTGGGCTCCAAAATCACTGCAGATGGTGACTGCAGCCATGAAATTAAAAGACACTTACTCCTTGGAAGAAAAGTTATGACCAACCTAGATAGCATATTCAAAAGCAGAGGCATTACTTTGCCAGCAAAGGTCTGTCTAGTCAAGGCTATGGTTTTTCCAGTAGTCATGTATGGATGTGAGAGTTGGATTGTGAAGAAAGCTGAGCGCCGAAGAATTGATGCTTTTGAAGTGTGGTGTTGGAGAAGACTCTTGAGAGTCCCTTGGACTGCAAGGAGATCCAACCAGTCCATTGTAAAGGAGATCAGTCCTGGGTGTTCTTTGGAAGGAATGATGCTAAAGCTGAAACTCCAGTATTTTGGCCACCTCATGAGAAGAGTTGACTCATTGGAAAAGACTCTAATGCTGGGAGGGATAGTGGGCAGGAGGAGAAGGGGACGACAGAGGATGAGAGGGTTGGATGGCATCACCGACTCGATGGACATGGGTTTGGGTGAACTCCAGGAGTTGGTGATGGACAGGAAGGCCTGGTGTGCTGCGATTCATGGGGTTGCAAAGAGTCGAACACGACTGAGCAACTGAACTGAACTGAACTGAATACAGAAGAATATATTAAAGAACTGAATCTGCAGATTGAAGTGATACATTGTATACCAGAAAAAAAGATTTAGAATAGTCTCCATGAAGGCGTATCCTAGCAAAATTATTCAACTTCAAGAATAAATAGTATTTCAAATCATGTGCCAACTTTAGAGAAGACTGTTATACCATCTCTGCCAATTAGTAATTAAAGAGAAATATTTAAGCATTTACTTTGCCTTCTTGGAGGAATTGAAGTTTATCCTCAGTTGATAAAGGAAAGCTACTTTCATAAGAATGCTAGCTAATAAATGTAGGGAAGATGATAGATTAAGAAAATCAGCCAATGATGTGACTGATATAGGAAAAGTTTGTAAATGTATACCAAAATGATTAGATGAGAGGATATCCCTTCAATTATGTTCAAGAATCACCCTACAAATCATGTAACTTTAAATGGACAGCTCTGGAGGTCACAATCTCAATCAAATGATCAAACTTAGCATCACAAGTACTGGAACAATTGCTCTGTCTGCCTCCTGATGTTATGCAGTATAAAATAATGCCTAAAACACTTTGACCAAATATCTAACCCAAGTCTAATCAAGCTTATTACTTAACTCTAAGTTTACAGAAAATATGGGCTAGATGAACAAGTTAATTTAAACTATAGGTAAAAAATCAGGTAAGGCCAGAAAATAGGGCAGTGTACACACAAGTGGTCTGGCCTCGTCAAAAAATAATAATAATAATAATAATAATTAAACAAAAAGTACATAATAAAAAAGTGGGCAATTATTCTTGGTCAGAAGAGACAAAAGAGATACTACAACCAAATACAGCATGTGAATCCTGATTGGATTTAGGTACTAATTTTTTTTAAGTCCACAAAAGACAATACAGGGGGATTTCCCTGGTGGTCCAGTGGCTAAGGTTCCGTGCTCCCAATGTAGCAGAGTTGGGTTCAATTCCTGGTCAGGGAACTGGATTCCACATGCCACAACTAAAGATCACATGTGCTGCAACTAAGACTCAGCATAGCCAAATAAATAAATATTTTTTTAAAAAAGACAATGTGGGGAGAAGGAACAATTGGGAAGTTTTAAGACAATTTGAATTATTCTAGAGAATATTAGGGAATTATTGTTCTTATTCTTTGTAAAATCCTGTTCTAAGGATATACATCCTGAAGCATTTAGGAATAAAATGTTACACCTACAACTTACCTTCAAGTGATTCAGAAATGTGTTCTCTATGCACACACAAACACACCAATATGCATGCACAGGAGAGAGAAAGTAAATATGGCAAATATTAGCAATTGCTTCATCTGTGTATCTTTTCTGTATGTTTAAAATTTTTTATTTTATAAAATAAAAAATTTATAAATTTTTTCTTATTAAAGACTAGGAAAATGTTTCTCAAGGATCTAGGCAGAAACAAAAGTGAAGGAAAGATGTAGAGATCAGGCTGGCCTGTCATTCTGCACTGTAATCTCCATTGCTGGAGAAAATGGAGCAGTATTTATACGTTCTGATAGAGAAGGATAGTGTACAACATTAGAATTATACCTAGCTAAATTAAGTGTGAAAAAAACAGGCAGACATTCTCAGACTTTAAAGAACTTCAGGGCAGATTTTAGCCCTTGTGACAGTTATCATGAACTTCAACGACGAGTGGCTGAAGAACACACATAAGCCATTTAAAAAGGTAGCAGTTTCTCTATCACATAAAAAACAATTGGAAGTATAGCAGATTAAGAAAATTGTCAGACACCCAGAATCTTCCCGTCTTTTCCCCATCTTGTTGTTATACATTAATACAGATTTCCACCTTGTGGTTTAAGATGACAGATCAAACTTCAGCTTTAACATTCCAGCTAGCAGGAAGGAGAACACAAGATGCCCTTCCTTTATGGATATTAAATTTCATACACTTCTGCTTACATCCCATTGGCCAGATTTAGAGTGCATCTAGCTGCAAGGGAGGCTAGGATTATAAACTATATTGTGGGAATATTTTACTGAGAAAGAAAGAGAAAAGAAATGCTGGTGTTCACCAGAAGTATCTGCTACCATACTTACAAAAAAACTACCTGACTATGATATTCAGCCACTCAAGAAGTGAACAAAAGAATCAGAAATGGAGACGAATGGTAAAAAGATGGGAGATGAACAATAAATCAGTTTAATAGGGAAACAGTTCTCCCCATTCATTCTTCAGTTTCACTTTTGTGATTCACATTAGCTCAAGTAAAATTGGTTGAAACCCTCTATTCAAAAAAATAAGCTGGTATAATTCAATTCTCATGAAATTATTTCTATTCATTTGGCTATCTGTCCATGCATCAAACTATATCTGTATAGAGATATTGTAGTACAGTTCACCAAAACCTAACCTAGTTATTTCTGGAGCAGTGAGATTTAGAATTTAGTGAGGCTTGTACTTTTTTGACTATTCAAAAATACTTGAAAGTCATTATCTGTGCATCTATGGTCAATTAACAAAGGAGACAAAAATATGCTATGGAGAAAAAACAGTCTCTTTAATCAGGGATTCTCAGGAAACTGGATAGCTATGTATAAAAGAGTGAGATTAGTATATTTCCTCACACCATATACAAAAATAAGCTCAAAGTGAATTAAAGACCTAAATATTAGACCCAAAACTATAAAACTCCTAGAAGAGAACATAGGCAGAACATCCTTTGACATAAATCATGGCAATCATCTTTGGATCTGTCTCCAAAGGCAAAAGAAATAAAAACAAAAATAAATAAATGGGATCTAGTTAAATTCTTTTGTAGAGCAAAGGAAACCATCAACAAAATGAAAAGACAGCCTACTGAATTGGAGAAAATATTTGCAAATTATATGACTGACAAGAAGTTGATAGCCAAAATATATTAACAGCTCATATAACTCCATCAAATAACAACACAATTTTAGAACAGCAGAAAACCTGGACAAACATTTTTCCAAAGAAGACATACAGATGGCTGAGAGACATGAAAATATGCTCAATATCACTAATTATTAAATAAATACAAATCAAAGCTACAATGAGACATCACCTCCCACCTGTCAGAATGAGTATCATTAAAAAGTCTACAAATGATAAATGCTGGTGAGAATATGGAAAAAAGGAAACTCTTGTACACTATTGATGTTTTCCACTATGGAAAACAGTATAGAGTATCTTCAAAACCTAAAAATATGATCACCATATGACTGCCATATGATCCAGCAATTCCACTCTTGAGTATACATCTGAAAAAAGCCACAATTTTGGAAATATACATGCACCCCAATATTCAATAGCAGCATTATTTTCAATAGTCAAGATATGAAATCAAGTCAGGTGTTCATTAACAGATAAGTGGATAAAAAAGATGTGATATATATATACACATACATATACATACAATGGAATATTTTTCAGCCATAAAAAAAGAATGAAATTACGCCATTTGCAACAACATGGATGAACCTAGAGAGTTTTATGCTTAGTGAAATAAGTCAGACAGAGAAACACAAATACTCTGTTATCACTTTTTTAGATATGGAACCTAAAAAAAAAAATAATAAGACAAGCAAATGTATGTAACAAACAAACAAAAATGTACAGACTGATACAGAAAACAAACTAGAAGATACCGGTGAGGAGAGGGAAGGAGAGAGGGGCCAGATTGGGGTATGAAGTTAAGAGTTACAAACTGCTGTGTATAAAATAAGTACAAGGGTATATTATACTGAACAATTAAATATAGCCATTATTTTGTAATAACTTTAAAGGAGTACAGTCTATAAAAATATTGAGTCACTATGCTGTCCACCTGAAACTAATAATATTTTAAGTCAATTATACTTTCAAAAAAATAAGTCAATGCTGTTAAAAATATCTGTTGATGATAGATTGTATTTTTATTAAAATGATATTTGTAATCATCAAGACAGACCCTTTGGTTGATCTTTCCAGACCCTGTTAATTGGCAATATCAAGAGCCTGTCAGATCACTATACAGAGTTAAGGCCCATGAGTGTAGCTCTTTAACCACAATTTTCTCTGTAAAAGATAGCCAGTTAGAGCTAGACCTTGTAGCCTTGACCTCATTAGCAGTTTAGATATCACTGAACTACAAAAAACTGATGATGATATTTCACCAGCAATCAACTAATGGGGTTAGAGTTCACATTTTTCACCAAGTAAAAGACTTAAAAATATTAATAGTACATGAAAAGCTTCTCTACATCATTAAGCACCACGAAAATGCAAATCAAAACCGCAATGATATACTACTTCACACCTGCTGTAACAAAAAGACAAGCATCAGAGAGAATGCGGAGGAACGGGAAACTATACATTGCTAAGTGAGGATGTAAAATGACGCAGCTGCTTCCAAAACAATCTGGCAGTTCCTTCGAGAGTTAAACATAGAGTCACCATGTGAGCCAGCAACTGCATTTCTAGGTATATAATCAAGAGAAATACATCCACACAAAATCTTTTATATGAAAGTTCATAGCAGCATTATCCATAATAACCCCAAAATGTAATTCATCTAAGTACCGATCGATCAGTGAATGGATTAGTAAAATATCTACATTCACATAATGGAATATTATTCCTCAATGAAAAGAAATGAACTGATACAAGCTACAACATAGAATCTTAAAAATGTTATTCTAGATGAAAGAAGCCAGTTGCAAAAGCCATGCATTGTGTGATTCTGTTTCCAGACGGAATGTTCAGAAGAGGCAAGTCTGTATAGACATAAAGTAGATTAGTGGTTCCCTAGAGGAGAAGATTGGAGAAGGCAATGGCACCCCACTCCAGTACTCCTGCCTGGAAAATCCCATGGACGGAGGACCCTGGTAGGCTGCAGTCCATGGGGTCGCTAAGAGTCAGATACGACTGAGCAACTTCACTTTCACTTTTCACTTTCATGCATTGGAGAAGGAAATGGCAACCCAATCCAGTGTTCTTGCCTGGAGAATCCCAGGGACAGGGGAGCCTGGTGGGCTTCCATATATGGGGTCACACAGAGTTGGACACGACTGAAGCGACTTAACAGCAGCAGCAGCAGCAGAGGAGAAGATGGGTAAGTGGGGGAAATGTGAATGACCACTAGGATGAGTTGTTTGGGTGGCATCACTGATTCAATGGACATGAGTCTGAAGAAACTTCAGGAGATAGTGAAGTACAGGGAAGCCTGGTGTGCTGCATGCAGTCCATGGGGTTGCAAAGAGTCGGACACGACTGAGTGATTGAACAACCAATGAGTATGGGATTTTAGGGGGAGGGTGATAAAAAGTTCTAAAATTAGATTGAGATGATGATTGCTCAACTCTTAATATACTGAAAACCATTGAATTGTACAATTTAAATTAATGAATTTACAGTGCTATGTTGTGCTTAGTTGCTTGCTGCTGCTGCTGCCAAGTCGCTTCAGTCGTGTCCAACTCTGTGCGACCCCATGGTCTGCAGCCTACCAGGCTTCTCTGTCCATGGGATTCTCCAGGCAAGAACACTGGAGTGGGTTGCCATTTCCTTCTCCAGTTTAGTTGCTTAGTCATGTCCAACTCTTTGTGACCTCATGGACTGTAGCCCATCAGCCTCCTCTGTCCATGGGGATTCTCCAGGCAAGAATACTGGAGTGGGTTTCCATGCCCTTCTCCAGGGGATTTTCCCAACCGAGGGATCAGACACAGGTCTCCCACACTGCAGGAGGATTCTTTAACATCTAAGCCATGAGGGAAGCCTGAGAATACTGGAGTGGATAGCCTATCCCTTCTCCAGGGGATCTTCCCAACTCAGGAATTGAACCAGGGTCTCCTGGCACTGCAGGCGGATTCTTTACCAGCTGAACTACCAGGGAAGCCCAAATTTATAATACATACTTTATATATCAAAGCTATTAAAGGAAAAATAAAAACAAAGTTTGATGCATTTTACTTGGTTGCTGGATGTAGATTTCTTGTATATTGTACATATTAAGAATTTCTTGCTCTTTGATTCCTTAAATACCAGTTACTTTTAGAGCAGAAATTATTTCTTATTCAGAGAGGAAAAGATTTTTAAAGTAAAGTTCATGGCTCTAATCTATCATCCAGAACTTATCCTTTGTTTAATGTTTTATAGGAATATTAAACATTTTAGGTAAACTATACAGATCACAGAATATGTAAATGCTAGGGTTGAAAGGAATGGGCAATTATCAATAATTTATAGAGAAAGGACTTTCAAAGTATTTCCCCCCATTTCTTTTCAAATATTTTTAACAAAGGAAAAAGAGGCTCTGTCTATTGAGCTAGAGGTAGACACTACAATCTAAGAGATCTAGTCGATGAAAAGTTTCCATTTTTTTTTTAAGATAAAATTCCTGTATATACCCTGTTCAATAAAGATAACATAAAAGAATCAGATCAGACAAGTAAGAAAAAGCCTTTTAAATCCAGGCTTGAAAAGGACCCATTCTAAAAAGCATTCCTAAATACCCAGAAAGCCTGTCTTTCAAAGGTAACTAGCTATGACTCTATGTAAAGTCTAGTTTGAGCCTTCCCTGGTGGCTCAGTGGTAAAAGGGAAAAAAAAATCCACCTGCCAATACAGGAGATACAGGTTGGATCCCTGGGTTGGCAAGATCTCCTGGAGAAGAAAATAGCAACCCACTCCAGTATTCTTGCCTGGGAAATCCCATGGACAGAGGAGCCTGGCGTGCTACAGTCCACAGGTTGAAAAGAGTTGGACACAACTGAAGTGACCTACTTTGTTGTTATGGGAAGTGACTCTTCTCACAAATGGTAGCATACTAGAAGCTTTCCTTCCCTCCACTGACCAGAGAGAACACAGCCTGCCCAGAGAATGCTCGTGGGTTAAGCCCTGAGGTTAGAAATTTCTAAAGGTCCAAGCAGAGGCCAAACCACTTTTCAGGTTAGTGAGAGTGAAAAGGAAAGAGGCAAAGCCCTCTGCAAAGATCCACTGACAAAGATTCCCTACTAAGCATGGACTCAGCATCAGCATTTGTAAATATGAAGAAAAAGAACTACCCGGGAACGACTCTGCAACAAAGAAGCCACGCTCACAACATGGGGTGGTGGGGTAAAGTGCCCTTTAGGGCAAGAGAGTGACCAGCAAGGTCGGGGAGAAGAGGCAGCCAGCCATGAGTGAACCAGAGCATGGACTGTTCTAGTAGACTCAGGGCCAGATGTCAGCACCAGCTCTTCAAGGGCAAGAATGAGCTTGGAGGGGTTTCTCTGGTGGCTCCGTGGTAAAGAATCCACCTGCCAATGCAGGAGGCATGAGTTCCATCTCTGGTTCTGGAAGATTCTATGTGCTATGGAGCAACTAAGCCCAAGCGCCACAACTACTGAGCCTGTGCTCTGGAGCCTGGGAGTCGTAGCTACTGAAGCCTAGGCATGCTGGAGCCTGTGCTCTGCAACGTGAGAAGCCTGTGCACCGCAACTAAAGTAGCTCCTGATCACCATAAATGGAGAAAACTCACGCAGTAACGAAAACCCTGAGCGGCCAAAAAGAAATAAAATTATAGTGAAAAAAAAAGAATGAGCTGGAGGTGCAGAGTGGAACTCACTGTGGACTTTGACTTCTCTGCTTGGATTATACCAGAAAATGTGGGGCCTGCCTTCTCAACACATCCCTTTGTTATTTTTATAAGGTCCTGAATTTTAAAATCTGCTCTGAAGACAAAATTTGATTCATTCCTTACACCTGACATGTATAAACTTCAAGTGGGTCAGAAATATAGAGTTGATCTCCGAACAACAACAAGGGTTAGAGGTGTACAAATCTCTGAGGAGTCAAAAGAAACCCACATACAATTTATAGTTGGTCCTCCGTATATGCAGTTCCTCTGTATTCACCGTTCCCCTGGAGTCAAGCAATCAGAAATTGTGTAGTTCTTAATATTTACCATTGAATAAAAAGTCTGCACTTAAGTGGGCTCTGGCAGTTCAAACCCCTGTCTTTCAAGAGTCAACTATAAATATAAAAATAAAATCATCAAGCCCTGATAGAAAGCATGAGTTAATTCACCTACAAGCTGGAAAAGTATTTCTAACTATGGTGCAAAATCCAAAAGTAACAAGGTCAAAAACTGATATATTCAATTACCCTCCAAATCTTTTGCATGGCAGAGAATAGCATAAGAAAGTAAAAAGAAAAATAATTAATTGGGGGGAAATGTGTAATTAATTTCACAGAGAAGGGACAAATATCCCTAATACATGAGTTCCTTTTGATAAAAAACATGTCTCCTAACTCTATGGAAAAATAAGAACAGGCAGTTTACATAAGAAGAAATAAAAATGGTCCTAAATCATATGGAAGAAAAAGAAATGAACAAAATAAGAAAAGTGCACATTAAAATTCCACTGATTTTAAAACACAGATCAACTGTACATTCCTAAGAATGTACTTAAGGACAATATATAAAATAAAATGGCTACATCTCTGAAGATAGATTCTAAAGTTAAAAAAATTAAAATATATTCAGTAATCATATTGGAGCATAGTAAATAATACAACAGAAATGCAATCAGCAAAATCCAGACTTTGGGCAATTCCAAAGAAAACTTGTTTTTTTTTTTTTAATCCAATAAATTACAAGAAATAAAAATGTCAGATCGAGGGGGAAACTATCAATCTCATGGAGTTCATTTGGATTCTGATGTGAACAAACCATTAAAAAAACAAAGAACGACTTTGAGATAACCATGAAAATGTGAATATTCACTTAATATTTGATTATTTTAAGGTGTTAGAATTTTCAAGTGTTATAATGACACTGTGATTCAGCTTTTTTAAAAGAATCCTTATCTTTTAGAATTATATGCTGAAATATTTATGTATGAAAAGTTTTGAGGTCTTAATTTGTTTAAAAATGATTTGGAGAGGATGTGAGATAAAATTAGATTTGCTCGGAGCTGATCATTACTAAAGCTGCATAATGGCTACAAGTAGGTTCCCTATACTATTCTCTCTACTTTTTTATAGTTTGATATTGTTTACTGTTAATTGCTCGACTTGTCCAACTCTTTGTGACCCCATGGACTGTAGCCCGCCAGTCCATGGGATTCCCTAGGCAAGAATACTGGAATGGGTTGCCTTTCCCTTCTCCAGGGGATTTTCCCAACCCAGGGATTGAACCTGGGTTTTCTGCATTGCAGGCAGATTCTTTACCATCTGAGCCACCAGGGAAGACCAGGTCAAGTAAAATCTTGATTTAGTCCTTTCTCCAGTGAGAAGTAGGAAGTGCATGGTGATAGATGGGGATACAGGCTCTGGAGTCAGATGCTTGCAATCACATCCTCCTCTGTCATCTGGATATGTGACCCTGGGCAAATTATTTATCTCCTAACATCCTGGTTTCTTCATCCATAAAATGGAGATAAAAATAATCACCACTTCATAAATATGATGTGGATGAGATAATGTATGTAAAGTTGTAAAGTGTTTAGACTGCCTGAAAAGTGAAGTCACTCAGTCGTGTCTGACTCTTTGGGACCCCATGGACTGTAGCCTATCACGCTCCTCCGTCCATGGGATTCTCCAGGCAAGAGTACTGGAGTGGGTTGCCATTTCCTTCTCCAGAGGATCTTCCCAACCCAGGGATCGAATCTGGGTCTCCTGCTTTGTAGGCAGACATTTTACCGTCTGAGCCACCAGGGAAGTCCTTTAGAATGCCTAGTATATGCCTGCTAAGTAACTTCAGTCATGTCCAACTCTGTGCGATCCCATAGATGGCAGCCCACCAGGCTCCCCCGTCCCTGGGATTCTCCAGGCAAGAACACTAGATTGGGTTGCCATTTCCTTCTCCAATGCATGAAAGTGAAAAGTGAAAGTGAAGTTGCATGCCTAGTACATGGTAAATACTCAAAATATTTATTATTGTTAATAATGTTATATGTCATCACTATTTAAAATTCCTCCCAAGGAAGGCTCCCAAAGAATTTAAAATAAGATTTTGACTTAATTACACATGTGCCTATGTGATTGCCTGAATTACTATTGCTGTGTTTAAATGCTGCCTCTCCATGAAATTGGTGTCTGTTCTCTGAACCAAAGTTTTATGACAAAGATGTAGAAAATATTGGAACTGATGCTGCATCAAACTAATTATTGTCCACAGTCTTAAAAGCATCAACATTACTTAAATGCAATGCTTTTAATGAGCTAAATAATATGCCACAAGTTCATTAAATCACAACCATAATAGACTATGGTAAGTTCAAAATTATACACAGAAGGCACTGTAATGTCATCAAATGAATGGTGACACAAAGCCCTAAGAATCAATTAGTACTCTTGCCTGGAAAACCCCATGGACAGAGGAGCCTGGTGGGCTGCAGTCCATGGGGTCACTAAGAGTTGGACACGACTGAAGCGACTTAGCAGCAGCAGCAGAGTGAGCAAAGTTAGAGAAATATTTATAATATAAATATTCTGACCCCTGAAATTCTGAGTTTCTGAAAACATTTTACTAATGGAAAGGAGACGAAAAAAATGTACTTTTATGAACCCTGTTTCTAATATCACAATACCTAATCTTCCGCATTAGCAAAGGTTTGATTCCATGGAGGAAAGGTGAGCAATCTGAATAGAGGACAGAATTACCAAGCCAGGGCATATGGATTAAAAACAAGACCTGGATTCCAGCCCTGACCACTTCCTGTAGGGCCCTGAACAGGCACTCAGTTTCTTCAGGTCTCGCTTTACTCAACTGTAAGAGGAAGGTGTTCAACTAAACAATCTGCAGGGCCTCTTCCACCTCTAAGACATTAGGGTTAATTAAAAGCACTAGTCTCTTATTGGTAAAACGCATTTCAGGGAAGTAGTACAGCCCAACTACACATCATCTCTTGAGATCCTACTTCAAAAGTGGGGAAAGCTAGAGAGAATCTGTCCTATTAGCTCCCAATCTTTAAAAAGACCAAGCTAACCTCATGATTTGATTTAAATCAATGTTGTCAATTATATCCCAATGAAACTAGGGAAAGGGGGCTAAAACAACAGAATTGTTATTTTAATGTTAAACTTAACATTAATGTTTAATGTTTAACTTAAATGTTAAGTTTTGGACTGCCCTGGTGGTCCAGTGGTTAAGAATCTGCCTGCCGGTACAGGGGACATGGGGATCAATCCCTGGTCCAGGAAGATTCCACATGCTGCAGGGCAACTAAGCCCGTGCTCCATAATTACTGAGCCTGCACCCTAGAGCCCATGCGCTGCAACAAGAGAAGCCACCACAATGAGAAACCTGCACACCACAACTAGAGAGAGTCTGCACACAGCAACAAAGACCTAATGCAACCAATTATTTTTTAATTTTATTTTATTTTTAAACTTTACAATATTGTATTAGTTTTGCCAAATATTGAAATGAATCCACCACAGGTATACATGTGTTCCCCATCCTGAACCCTTCTCCCTCCTCCCTCCCCATACCATCCCTCTGGGTCGTCCCAGTGCACCAGCCCCAAGCATCCAGTATCGTGCATCGAACCTGGACTGGCGACTCGTTTCATACATGATATTATACATGTTTCAATGCCATTCTCCCAAATCTTCCCACCCTCTCCCTCTCCCACAGAGTCCATAAGACTGTTCTATACATCAGTGTCTCTTTTGCTGTCTCATACACAGAGTTATTGTTACCATCTTTCTAAATTCCATATATATGCGTTAGTATACTGTATTGGTGTTTTTCCTTCTGGCTTACTTCACTCTGTATAATAGGCTCCAGTTTCATCCACCTCATTAGAACTGATTCAAATGTATTCTTTTTAATGGCTGAGTAAAACTCCATTGTGTATATGTACCACAGCTTTCTTATCCATTCATCTGCTGATGGACATCTAGGTTGCTTCCATGTCCTGGCTATTATAAACAGTGCTGCGATGAACATTGGGGGTACACGTGTCTCTTTGCCTTCTGGTTTCCTCAGTGTGTATGCCCAGCAGTGGGATTGCTGGATCATAAGCCAATTATTTTTTTAATGTTAAGTTTTATGTTTGTGTCTTATATCTTAAGAAAAATATTTTAAAAAGCAAAAAGACTGCTCATCCCCCAGGGAGTATCCTTGATGACCTAAAGAAGTTTTAAATGGTGATGTGGACTGAAGTAGGAAATTTTATAACTGAACTAAGAAAGCATGGATGGCAAATTTAGCTAGACTGACAGCAAGAATTACCCTTTACTGTACAAAAAGATCTTCATGGCTAAGATAATCACGAAGGTGTGATCACTCACCTAGAGCCAGACATCCTGGAATGTGAAGTCAAGTGGGCCTTAGAAAGCATCACTACGAACAAAGCTAGTGGAGGTGATGGAATGCCAGTTAAGCTATTTCAAATCCTGAAAGATGATGCTCTGAAAGTGCTGCACTCAATATGCCAGCAAATTTGGAAAACTCAGCAGTGGCCACAGGACTGGAAAAGGTCAGTTTTCATTCCAATCCCAAAGAAAGGCAATGCCAAAGAATGCTCAAACTACCGCATAATTGCACTCATCTCACATGCTAGTAAAGTAATGCTCAAAATTCTCCAAGCCAGGCTTCAACAATACATGAACCGTGAACTTCCAGATGTTCAAGGTGGTTTTAGAAAAGACAGAGGAACCAGAGATCAAATTGCCAACATCCGCTGGATCATGGAAAAAGCAAGAGAGTTCCAGAAAAACATCTATTTCTGCTTTATTGACTATGCCAAAGCCTTTGACTGGGTGGATCACAATAAACTGTGGAAAATTCTGAAAAAGATGGGAATACCAGACCATCTGACCTGCCTCTTGAGAAACCTATATGCAGGTCAGGAAGCAACAGTTAGAACTGCACATGGAACAACAGGCTGGTTCCAAATAGGAAAAGGAGTATGTCAAGGCTGTATACTGTCACCCTGCTTATTTAACTTATATGATGAGTACTTCATAAAAATGCTGGGCTGGAAGAAGCACAAGCTGGAATCAAGATTGCCAGGAGAAATATCAATAACCTCAGATATGCAGATGACACCACCCTTATGGCAGAAAGTGAAGAGGAACTAAAAAGCCTCTTAATGAAGGTGAAAGAGTAGAGTGAAAAAGTTGGCTTAAAGCTCAACATTCAGAAAATGAAGATCATAGCATCTTGTCCCATCACTTTATGGGAAATAGATGGGGAAACAGTGGAAACAGTGTCAGACTTTAGTTTTTTGGACTCCAAAATCACTGCAGATGGTGACTGCAGCCATGAAATTAAAAGACGCTTCCTCCTTGGAAGGAAAGTTATGACCAACCTAGATAGCATATTCAAAAGCAGAGACATTACTTTGCCAACAAAGGTCCATCTGGTCAAGGCTATGGTTTTTCCAGTGGTCATGTATGGATGTGAGAGTTGGATTGTGAAGAAAGCTGAGCACTGAAGAATTAATGCTTTTGAAGTGTGGTGTTGGAGAAGACTCTTGAGAGTCTCTTGGACTGCAAGGAGATCCAACCAGTCCATTCTAAAGGAGATCAGCCCTGGGTGTTCTTTGGAAGGAATGATGCTAAAGCTGAAACTCCAGTACTTTGGCCACCTTGTGTGAAGAGTTGACTCATTGGAAAAGACCCTGATGCTGGGAGGGATTGTGGGCAGGAGGAGAAGGGGACGACAGAGGATGAGATGGCTGGATGGCATCACCAACTCGATGGACGTGAGTCTCAGTGAACTCCGGGAGATGGTGATGGACAGGGAGGCCTGGTGTGCTGTGATTCATGGGGTCACAAAGAGTCGGACATGACTGAGTGACTGAACTGAACTGAACTGAACTGAAGATTGGCTAATTTGCATGCTCCAGGGCCAAATGAAAAATGCAACATCCTTATCCAAAAATTGTTAAGATCTTAAGACAGAGACAGCGGAGCATTAAAGCAAACTCAGCCACCTCCTGAGGGGGGCCCATGTGACAGCACAAGTCACATGCCCATGAAGTTGACTGTATTTATCGAACTTAAGATTTTTTGGGCCCAGGGCTGAACACTATACAGACAACTCATTTAATTTCCACCACAATGTTGCAAAAGTAATATTCCGTTCAGTTCAGTCACTCAGTCGTGTCCGACTCTTTGCAACCCCATGAATCGCAGCATGCCAGGCCTCCCTGTCCATCACCAACTCTTGGAGTTCACTCAAACTCACGTCCATCGAGTTGGTGATGCCATCCAGCCATCTCATCCTCTGTCTTCCCCTTTTCCTCCTGCCCCCAATCCCTCCCAGCATCAGAGTCTTTTCCAATGAGTCAACTCTTCGCATGAGGTGGCCAAAGTACTGGAGTTTCAGCTTTAGCATCATTCCTTCCAAAGAACACCCAGGGCTGATCTCCTTTAGGATGGACTGGTTGGATCTCCTTGCAGTCCAAGGGACTCTCAAGAGTCTTCTCCAACACCCTAGTTCAAAAGCATCAATTCTTCGGCGCTCAGCTTTCTTCACAGTCCAACTCTCACATCCATACATGACCACAGGAAAAACCATAGCCTTGACCAGACAGACCTTTGTTGGCAAAGTAATGTCTCTGCTTTTCAATATGCTATCTAGGTTGGTCATAACTTTCCTTCCAAGGAGTAAGTGTCTTTTAATTTCATGGCTGCAATCACCATCTTGCAGTGACTTTGGAGCCCAAAAACTAAAGTCTGACACTGTTTCCACTGTTTCCCCATCTATTTCCCATGAAGTAATATTACTTATTCTCTTTTATGAAAAAGGAAATAAAGATTTTAAGAGGTTAAAAAATTTTTCCAGTTTCCCAATGCCAGTTATGGACAGAGCTGGACTCCTTCCTTGAGCTAGACTCCAAAGTCATGTTTTTACCAGTGGTCTTCAACTTTATTAGGAAAAAAATTCGAATAAATATTCCAATTTTTATGTACATATCCTACTGTATTAATAAATTATGTACCTTATAAACCATGAAAAACAAAGAAAGATGGCATTTTAAAGGTGCCATCAATAGAAATTCTAATATTTTATTCCCGTATCTCAACCAGTCACCTTTTACCAGTCTCTGTTGTGCTGAGGGTTGTCCTTGACGTAGCCAAATTTGTAGAGTTAATAGCACTTAAGATGTTCATTTGCCTATGAAGTGTGAACTTTCAACAGGATAAGCCCCTGAGTTTCTCTTTCTGTAGGTCTGGGGGGGAGGGGGGGTGTGTGCATGTGGTCGGCTGTGTCCGACCCTTTTTGCAACCCCATGGACTGCAGCCCACCAGGTTCCTCTGTCCATGTAATTTTCCAGGCAAGAATATTGGAATGGGTTTCCATTTCCTCCTCCAGGGGATCTTACCAACCCAGGGATCAAACCTGTGTCTCCTTTGCTTCCTGGATTGGCAGGATAATTCTTTATCACGGTACCACCTTGAGAAGCCCTATTGTTAAAGGGTATCACTCAAAAAGGTGAGTAGTTCATTTCAGAATTTTAGGCTCTATGAAAACAAAGGGTGTTTTTTTTTTTTTTTAAGAAAAAAAGTCAGCCTGGAGGCTGACTTACCTTTGAGAAATCTCATTTCACTCACTGTTTGGCCCTTACCAGCTTTTTTGGTTTATTCTAGGTTATCTGTACAGTTATACAGCAACAGTTGAAGAGCTATAGAACACAAGAAGGAAAAGATTCACTTGACAGGTGTTTAGTGACGGCCTACAAATTGGGCCAGAAGCTTCTCTGGTTGCAGGGGAGGGGCAGTGAGTGAGATCCACTGGGACCTGCCAGCAAAAAGCTCAGGTATGTTCTAAATTTGTGTTGGTGCCACGCCAACAGAACTACCTTAGAAAGAGATGCAGTTTGTCTTCTTCATCTTTAATATAAACCTTTATAAAGAGAGGACCATGCTCACAGGTATATTTTATGAAAAAAAAAATAGTTCACTGTATTAGAACTTGATGAAAACCCCAGTTTTCCTTAAAAAATCCAAGAATCGAGTTTCCGTAATATGCTTTCTCTCTAAAACCATAGTCCGGTTTGTAGATAATCTTGAAATATTTCTGCAGTCAAATTTTTGTTTTTTAAATTCTGCTTTTATATCTGTACATAATAAATAATCTTTGAATCATGAAACCACTAAAAATTGTCAGCCCAAGACAAAGAAGATTTTTATATTTCTTCCTCTAGATGGCGACATAGGACTGTGTCTTTAAAGCAGAGCGCTTTCTTGTGTTCGGACAGACCAACCGGGGCTGTTTGAATTAAATGGAAAATACAGAATTTGTTTCCTTACTGACCTACAAGGGGGAAAAAACAAGTGCAAATAAATGATATCTACAGGACTAGATTTTTGTAGTCTCCTGTCAGTTTAAAGGGTAGACTGTTTGGATAGCTTGTTTGCTTTATCAAAGTAGCAATAGAAAAATAAAGGGATGTGAGTAGAAAGAAGACTCGAGTAGCAGATTATTTATTGAGTTTATGTCAACAACTCTTTAGCTTCCTTTCTTTGGTTGCTATGGCAACTCTCGGGTTTATTCATCCCGGCCCTCGTTTTGATACAGCTCAGAAGTCAGTGGGATGTTGGAGCTGCCCACAGAGTGCCTGCTTCAAATCCCATCTCTGCCTTTGACTAAACGTGTGACTCTGAACAAGTGATTTAAACATGCATCTTTGTGCCTCAGTTTCCTCATCTGTAGAGTAGGGGTGATGATTACTGAGAGTAAGCATGTGAGGCACTTAATACAGTGCCTGCCACACACTGCACATTCAATAAATTAGCAATCATCACCAAACTGCTATCCTCGTCATGTCTGTGCTATCTAGGAAGACTCATCAAAGTCTTTCTTTCACCATATTTTAGGATGAAGCATCGGTCTTGGTATTGGCCAATCCCAGACAAGGAGAAAATTAGGTGCAAAAGAATATAAGTTTAATATCTTTGACTCATTACATAAAATGTCAAGTTGTTCAATTTTTCATTTTAATGCAATTGAATGAATGGATGAATCAAATCACTCTAGTCTGTTTGTAGTTTCAAATCTTCATAATATTTGCTTTAACTAGAAATTACATAAAGCAAATTTATGCAGAAAGCCACACTTTACCAGCTATTTCTTCTTTTAAATAGACTTCTACATACTCCAATCCATGTTTCTATTTCAGCATTTACTCTAATTATTAGAAAAAAAAAAGAATAAAAATAAGCACCATCTTCCAAATTATATAACCTTAACGAGAAAGTTCAATCAACTCATATTTGCCAGAGATGTTTGGTTTAAATTTATACTATCTTTTAGCCTTTCCTTCTTGATATTGTTAATTATATTAGGATTTAAGCAGTTCTTTCAACATTCACTCTCTCCACTGTCACTGATTTTTTAGAATTGTCAAAATAATTTTTCATATTAACAGCCAAAATGCCTGCTCCCAGCTGATCCAGATTTAGTCAGTCTGTTGATTTGGTTGGTCTGTTCTATCTTTCTTTTAAGCAGATTCAATTTATGTATAAAGCCCCAATTTTTTGGCTAGCATCCCTTAGCTAATTCATCATTTATCCTCTACACAGGGTTGTCTGTTGAATTTGAACGCTGTACTTCAAATGGAATCATTCCTCATTTTGGTCTAGTCACCATCAGTGAGGCTTAAGCCTTCTGGTGGCAGTGATGACTGGCCATCCACACTCACGCTTCACTCTGATGGCAGGAGTGGCAGGGAAACATGAGGCCGTAGAGATCTTCCTAAGAACCAGGGCAAAGAGAGTCAAGAGGACCCATCTACGTAGTAAAGCTTGGTACTTCCTAACACTCTGCTGCATTTTACACATTTCACCTTTATAATCAATATGACTCAGCTGCACTCTTAATATTTTTGAGCAATTTTTACATTACTTATTTATTTTTGACTGTGCTGGGTCCTTTGTTGCTGCGCAGGCTTTTCTCTAGTTGTGGAGAGGTGGGGCTGCACTCTGGTTGCAGCGCTCAGGCTTCTCCTTTCCGTGGCTCCCCTTGTTGCAGGGCACAAGCTCCAGGCACAAGGGCTTCAGGAGTTGCGGAACGTGGGTTCAGTAGCTGCGGTGCGTGGGGGCTTAGTTGCTTCCCAGCATGTGGGATCTTCCTGGATTGGGGATTGAACCTGTGACTCCTGTGTTGGCAGGCGGATTCTTTACCATTGAGCCACCAGGCAAGTCCTGAGGGATGATTTTTAAAGTCAGAGCAACTTCACCTCCGTGATCTCTGGTCCTAGTTCAGTGTTTTACTTGCTTCCTACCTTAGCAGAGGGAGGTAAGTCCATCCTTTCAAACAAAAGACCAGAGAGAAACATGGTGTGGCAATATGATACTCTGGTGTCTCCAGTGAAAATCACTCTGTTGTATTCATGCCTTTGTGTATTCAAGTCCTTGACTCTGGCCTTGACCATGTTTTTTGCTTTGGCCAAAGGAACATTAGCAAATGTGGTGCTAACAGAGGCTTAATAAGCACTTGCACACAGGGGCTTGTCCTCTTGGAATGCTTCATCTTGGAGCTAGTCCCTGAAGAGTGAAAGACCAAGTGGTGGGGTGGGGGGACACTGGCAGCCATTAGGACATTCCAGTTCCAACCAAGCTGCCAAAAGAATGCAACAGTGTGAGTGTCCTCAGCCACACAACATGGAGCAACACTTGCTTTCAATGGAGCTGAGTCAACCCTCAGAACTGCAAGAAATAATAACTGTTTAGTGTTTACATTTTGGGATGTCTTGTTAACAATGATAGAGAGCTAAACACGTGCTGAAAGTTATCTTCTTAATTACACATAGTGCTTACCCTAGGTTTTCTCTTAGGAAGGCATTCACATACACACATTTCATTTTGATAAAGATTCAACTCTAAGCTCATAACCAAGTGAAATGTCAGAAGGATGCCTGATGCCCTGCAGCGTGCTTTGGCCTCTGAGCTATTTAAGAGCATGTCACCCAGGCCAGCCCTGTCCTCACTGACAGCTCTTCCAGGGAGCCAAGCTAGCTGGCCCTCCAGGCACTGCACAGCTTATTTCTGAAAATGCTGACAGATTGTTTCACAGAATATTGTCATAATATGTGTCACTGAATCTTGAACTGCCTTTGTGGTGGCAGATTTCTGGAGGGACTGGTTCTATCTTCTTACCTATTTACGACTCTGTTGAACCCTTGAATTGTAATTAATGTCTGAAAATTTTGATGAAATTTTAATAGCCTAATCAATAGTTTTAAAAATACAGTTTCCATTTTCATTAAAATGTACATTTATTAAAGGTAATCATGAAACTATAGAAACCTATAAAGAGAAATTTTACTTAGAGACTCTGTTGAACCCTTGAAATTGGAAAGTTAGTATCTCTGAATTGTAATTAATGTCTGAAAATTTTGATGAAATTTTAATAGCCTAATCAATAGTTTTAAAAATACAGTTTCCATTTTCATTAAAATGTACATTTATTAAAGGTAATCATGAAACTTCTCACCATATACCTTTTTATACTTCCTGGTTTTTAAACCGTGAGAATGTGCTATCTATTCAAAAGTTGTTGAAGTTTGGGCAGACAATAACTAAAATATTAACAGTGATTGCCTCTGGAATCACTGTTAATTGATTGCCTATAGAAAGTCACAATTCTTTTTCTTTTGCCTATTTGTATTTATTTTTTCTGCAAAAACAAATCTTGTAATTTAAAAAGTAGTATTTAAAACCTATTGAATAAAAAAAAAATCCACTGATAGTTCCATCATTCAATCCAACCACAATTATTATTTTTCCATGCATAAGCTTTGTAATCTCAAATATATACAGTCTAGTATCTCTTATCTTAATATAGCAAGGTTTATTTAACCATTTTCCTACAGCTAAACACTTTTTTTGTTGTTGTATCCTTTCATAAATAATGATGCAATAAATCTGTTTATACAAAAAGTTTTTTTAGCTATAGCATAAATCCTCAACAGTAAAATTATCTTTCAAAGGGTATAAACATTCTCAGAAGCCTGAAAAATTTTCCAAACAAATTGTTGTCAGTAGAAATTTATGAGAACTCCAGGTTCACTGACTCGATGGACATGAGTTTGAGCCAGCTCTGGGACTTGGTGACGACAGGGAAGCCTGGCGCACTGCAGTCCATGGGGTTGCAAAGAGTCGGACGTGACTGAGCGACTGAACTGAACTGAACAGGTTCATTTAATTGTCACTAGCATTGATTAACATTTTGAAAGTCTTTGTTAATAGGCCAAATCAATCTCTTTATAATTGTTTTTACATTTCTTTTGCCACTAATGAAGATGCACATTTTAAAATTTGTGTTGACCTATTTAATTCCTCCCTAAAAATCTTTTTTGCCGAGTTCTTTGCCCATACTGAGATCTCAGAGGTTTTGCTTTGTTTATGGGTTCTTTAAGCGTATTTTAGTTATTAGCAATTGTCAGGTCTTGTCTGTCTTTTTCACTGGAACTGTTTTCCCTCTGCCATCTGCATTTTATTTTTTTGATTTTAGAATGTTGAGTTTTTATGAATTCATATCTAACTTGTGTGCTTTGACATGGATCCTTTTAATCAGAGGTTTAATCAAGATTCCATTTTATTTTCTTCTATTTGATATATTTACATCTTTTAGAACTTCTTTAATTTATTTAGAATTAATTTCTGTGCAATGTTAGAAGAGGATTGAATAGGTATTTTAAATTCCTTAATCCAAATTCCTTAATCGTGTTTATTGGATAATCTTTCCTTTTCCCATTGACCACATGGCCTTCCTTATATTTTTGTTTCTTATGCATAGTATTGCCCGTTTCCTATTTCTGTACTAGGTACTGTGTTGCATGGATTTGTATCAGTATTATATGCTTTACATAGTTTGAGAATATCTTTTCGTAAATGGCAGCCTTGGTACCCATTAGGATGATCACAGGTATTTTCTTTGATATTTATTATCTATTCCAAGTAAATGATTTTATCTTTCAAAAATGTTCCATGGTTTTCACTGGAAATTTGGATAAATCTATAGTTTAAGTTGAAATTGGTTCTTTATTATGTTCTTGCCTCCAAAAGGAGCACAGTTCTTGGATCCATTCAATCAGGCCTTCTTGTAGCTCACCATCATTTCTGCTTGTTTATTCATTTAGTTGGTTGGTTTTCTTTTCATGCTAAGTTGCTTCAGTCGTGTCCAACTCTGTGACCCTATGGACTGGATCTCACCAGGCTTCTCTGTCCATGGGATTTTCCAGGCAAGAATATTGGCCTGGGAGTCATTCCCTCCTCCAGGGGATATTCCCAACCCAGGGATCAAACCCAGGTCTCTTATGTCTCCTGTATTGGCAGGTGGGTTCTTTACTACTAGCGCCACCTGGGAAGCCCTTTCTTCTCATAGGTCATATATATTTCACATTAAAAGTATTTCTTGGTACTTTATGGGGTCTTATTTCTATTGTGAATAGGGTCTCTTGTTCCCTACATGTTGCTGCTGCTGCTAAGTTGTTTCAGTCATGTCCGACTCTGTGCGACCCCATAGACAGCAGCCCACCAGGCTCCCCTGTTCCTGGGATTCTCCAGGCAAGAACACTGGAGTGGGTTGCCATTTCCTTCTCCAATGCATGAAGTGGAAAGTGAAAGTGAAGTCGCTCAGTCGTGTCTGATTCTTAGCGACCCCATGGACTGCAGCCCACCCGGCTCCCCTGTCCCTGGGATTCTCCAGGCAAGAGTACCGGAGTGGGGTGCCCTCGCCTTCTCCCTGTTTTGTACATAGAGGAATGTAATTGATTGTATATTTACCTCAAATCTGGCGCTTTTGGTGGCTCTATTCTCACACTGGGAAATGATTTCTAGTTTAGGTTTTCTGGAAATACAAGTTGTTTTGACTCTTAACTGGGCCTGGAACTCTGTTAATTCATGGAGAAAACAAAAATCATTATGGTTTTAAGAGGGCCAATCAACTGGTTGATTTGAATAGTTCCTTTCTATCAACTTCACTGTTTTGAGGATATAGCCTATGTTTTAGGGATGTTACCATGCAATCATGTAAAACTAGAAATGTGTGTGTATGCTGATACTTATAAGTACAATAACAGTTCTTGATTCAGATATGAGCAGGGTACCCAGCTAACTCTCACTGTATTGACAATCTCAGGTGAGGAGAAGTGAGAATTCTAAAACAGAAAGGAAACTGAAGAACTCAGCAGAATGACGAATCAGTGGTGGGTTCAATCGGCCTGGATGTCAGAGTCCATTCCACACTGGGTCTACCTTTATACAGATAGGTTTGATACCACCCTTGTGTAAATAGTTTCCTAAAAGAATCAGAAAGGCATTGGCTTCATGGATGTTTATCACTTAATGCTGCTATGGAGATACTCATTATTGCCTTCATTTTAGCCAGGAAACAAGGTTCCTCTTTGTCCTCTTCATCACAAGTCTCCTATAGAAACACATGGAAGTGGGCTCTCGCTCCCTTTGTTTTCTCCCAGGAGCCAACATGGCCAACGGTGCTGCCTTTCCCAGGAGAAGTGGCCTTGCCCAAGCCCCTGAAGACTAAGATGAAGACAGATGGAAGCAGGGCATTCTACCCCAAAGATAAGCTGCAGGAGGGCAGGGGACAAAAACAGTGAGAGGCTAATTAGGAGGGTAGAAGGAAGTTGAGAAAGGCCTGGTGTGGACTGATAGATGCCTTAAGGGTTAAAAAAAAGAGTTGGGGGGCTGTTATAATCCATCCTCTGCATTCTGTGTAACATCTAAAAACCAGAGTTTCCTTCTGACAATGGCTATAACTTCCTACCTTCCAACTGTTAAAGGACTGCTTGAGGGGTCACCTAATCTCCTCTGGAGAAAGGTCAAGAGAAAGGGTCCTAACATGTGAGCCACCACATTTATTCAAAGTTTCTGTCAAAAAGGTGAGTAAAAAGTCCAGCTGGAGTAGCAATTCGGCAGAGTTTGAAAGTTCAAGAGGTGCAGGTGTATCGGTAGGAAACTTTCCACTGAGCAATGTCAACCAAATGCTAGAAATGTCAAAGTAATACAGTTAGTAAAGAGCTAAGAGAACTGACTTGTGCCCTGAGAAGCAGCTGAAAGATGATAGAAAAAGGTTTTTTTTTTGGTTTGGTTTTTTTTTTTTTTTTTTTTTTTTTTTACAATCGGGAAGTAAAAGTAAAGCTGGCAATCTCTGTGATAAGATCTATGACCAGGGACCCCTGCCCAGAAACTCAGAGTCAGGAAGCACAGTGGCACACCACTGGAGGAGAAGTCCCCTCAGGCTGCGCCTGAAAGGTCAGAGGAAACAAGCATTCAGCTGTTTTTCTTCTTTTCATGTGGCTCCCTCCTTCCTCCTCTTAGATGGCTGCTCTCAGTGTGGCTCGCTCTTGTATAAAATCAGGAAGAACTGTCATTCCTAGTTACCTGGGGAGAAATGAGTTCAAAGTAACCTCCTGTGCTGGCAAACCCATTCTTCCTCCAAGCTCTTGACAAACCGACTGCCTGCGCTTGGGGGTGCCCACGCCTCATCCTTTTGGGGAAGGGCCTTGGAAGACTCTTGCTGCTTGGAAGGAAAGCTCTGACAAACCTAGACAGTGTATTAAAAAGCAGAGACATCACTTTGCCAACAAAGGTCTGTCTAGTCAAACCTATGGTTTTTTCAGTAATTATGTATGAATGTGAGAGTTGGACCATAAAGAAGGCTGAGTGTTGAAGAATTGATGCTTTTCACCTGTGGTGTTGGAAGACTGTTGAGAGTCCCTTGGACTGCAAGGAGATCCAACCAGTCAACCCTAAAGGAAATCAATCCTCAATACTCACTGGAAGGACTGATGCTGAAACTCCAATACTTTGGCTACCTGATGAGAAGAGCTGATCCATTGGAAAAGACCCTGATGCTGGGAAAGACTGAAGGCAGAAGGAGAAGGGGTGGCAGAGGGTGAGATGGTTAGATAGCATCACTGACTCAATGGTCATGAATTTGAGCAAACTCTGGGAAATAGTGAAAGACAGAGGAGTCTGGCATGCTGCAGTCCATGGGGTTGCCAGGAGTTAGAAACTACTTAGTGACTGAACACCTTACTAGCCTTGCTCACCACTGCCCCCAGAGTATGACACAGTGCACGACACCATTGGACACACAATCACAGAATGAAGTTTTAAATCAAACTGTATTTTCAACCAATGGCACCCCACTCCAGTACTGTTGCCAGGAAAATCCCATGGATGGAGGAGCCTAGTGGACTGCAGTCCATGGGGTCGCTAAGAGTCAGACACGACTGAGCGACTTCACTTTCACATTTCACTTTCAAGCATTGGAGAAGGAAATGGCAACCCACTCCAGTGTTCTTGCCTGGAGAATCCCATGGACGGAGAAGCCTGGTAGGCTGCAGTCCATGGGGTCGCACAAAGTTGGACACAACTAAAGCGACTTAGCAGCAGCAGTATTTTCAACCTGTCTCTGCTTATTCCTGAGGCTCCACAGGACTTCCTTCAGAACATTGTTTCAGACCCGGGGTTTGAAACAGAGGGAGAAGGGACTTTTATTCTATCCTCTTGTCCTCAGATACTATGGAGTCTCTGCTGAGATCTATAGCCACACCAAAAACAGGCTTTTTCCTGAGAAAATTGATCCAGGACTGGAGAGTCACTCATTTTCTTAATTTGGTGGAAAGCAAGGCTGGGTCTTAAGAAACCACCTGTTTTCCCTGAAGAGCTGGTCCTGCTAGAGCTGCCAGAAGGCTGGCAGTGCTGCCCAGACCGTGAGACACCTCTAGCCAAGACGGGGTTGTTAGCAATTGGGTTTGAAGTGGGGAGATGGATTTTTATCAATTTTAGACTTTCATTTATCTGAACTTCAGCTCACAAGGGGAAGATAATTTTATTTTGAAATTTGATTTCTTCAAAACATCATTGTCTTTGGATTTTTAACGTTCAAGTAGGTCTGGTCTTTAAACTTTCATTTCTCCCTGAGAAATTTATAATGTAAGAGGGATTTATATTCACACTGGGGACCTCTTTATGATGTGTGCACTTTATTTGTGGAGTATCTTAATGTGATCATTTAAGGCTCTCATCAAAGAACCTCTAATGATAGACAATATGACTGATTTAAATGGGAATCACAAACAGAATGGGGAGTGAAATGTCCAGTTTTGTGAGCTCACTGTATGGTTCTGACCCATCTCAGAGCCTTCTGCAGCAAAACTTAAAATGCCCAGCAGATTTTTTGGAGGCTGAAGCTTATACAATTTGCAGGAAGGGAGCAGTTTAAGGATAAAAGAATGTAAGTTGATGAATACAAAATTAGCTTTAGGGCCTTGGAAGGGGCCTGAGCATGTGCGGGGTCATGAAGTGTGAGCATCATCAACTTTGTGATAAATCCATCTCTGTTGCCCACCAGTGGTGTGGAGGGGACCCCCCAAAACAGTGGCTAGTCTATGAAGACAGGAGCCAGACCCTCCCGATGAGTTACTGGTAGCTCCCAAGATAGCCATACTCCTGGCTGAGCACAGGCTTAATGGTTGCAAACTCACTTCAAATGATTGTTTATTCACAACAGATTCCTTTGATGAATATCTATGGCCTTCATTGTAACCCCCTTACCAAGCTACAATGAAGGTAATTCTTAGATTGAATTCTGCTACCCATGCAAATACTGACGAGCAGGCAGACGCCAAACAGTACTGCGACCTATTCTGGGACCTCTGTGAAGGCCCAGTTCTGTTCCGGGAGATTAACTAGAAGGTTAAACTTCTAGTTTAGCTTCTAGTTTAAGGTTAACTAGATGCAAATGTGACAACATTCTGTTGACAGGATATAGATAGACTGGGGCACAAGAATCCTCCACTAAATATTTCAGTGTTGGTTTTTTGTTTCTTAAGAATAAGGGAATTTTCCTACCTAAGAACTGTACCAATATTAAAATCAGGAGATTTAACTTTGATATAAACCTATTATCTAATCTTCAGTCCATATTCAGATTTTGTCATTGTCTCAGTAATGCCCTTTATAGCTTCTTTTCCCCCTTGGTCTGGGATCCATTCCAGGATCACACACTGCAGTCAGTCACCAACACATTGCCTCCTTTAACTTGCAATAGTTCCTCAGTCATTTTTTGCCTTTCGTGCCCTTGACATTTTGAAGCATAAAGACCAATTTATTTGTAGAATGTTCCTCCTTCTGGCTTTGTCTGATGTTTCATGATTAGATTAGGGTTCCGTATTTTTGGCAGGGATGCTGCAGAAGTGATGCTGTGTCCTCAGCGCCTCGTTTCAGGAGGCACATGGTCACGGCTTGCTCCGTTATTGGGTGATGTTAAATCTGGCGTCTTGGTTGAGATGGGACACTCCCAGATTCCTCACTATGAAGCCACTGCTTCCCCCTTGGTAACTAAACAATAGCCAGGAAGGCACTGTAAGCCTATGTAAATATATGGTTCATCATGCAACCCATCTACTATTTTGGGCAACATGGATGAGTTTCTAATTCTGTCATTTCAATGTTTTTATTGTTGAATTCCTATTATAGGAAAGAATATTTATTTACTTCATTATGAACTCACAGGATGTTATTCAATAGGTGGTTATCCATTATTACTAAAATTTCAAATCCTGTTTAGGTAAGAGTGAGAGTGTCTGTAATTTCCAACACCCACTTTCTATACCTCTCATTTTACTGTCGTCACCCATTTGTCTAATTAACAGAGTCTCTATTGTTAGTCCAAGATAAAGATAGCTGAAGCATTTTTCAGTGTATATTCCTGAATTAGGAAAACTGAATATAGAGTGTAGATTCAAGCAAACGTGCATATTTACATCACACTGCCTATGCCGAAGAATTTAAAGTAAATTATAGAGTATATAACAGTGATTAAACCTGAAAAGTCAACAGAATGAAAAGCTGGGTAATGCTAAGAGGAAATGTACCTCTTTGGAGCCCTCAGCCTTCCAAGGTCCACCCTTTCCATTTCTGCCTCAAGGCAGTTAAGCAGCCTACCATTGCTGATGACTTTCTCTCAGCCTTCAACAGACAGAAAGGTCATCAGACGAAGATGAACACCCGAAAGCCTGACTCATCCTCCACACTAGATGCTAGTGCTCCCCGGGATCCCTGTTGGTGCCTCATTTCTCATTCTCACCTCCTCCCAAGTTGACTTTCCACTCAGCAGCCTGAATTATGCTATGAAACGAAACCACACCTCTTCTCTGCTCGGAACCCTCCATGATGCCCTTCGCTCTCAGAGTAAAAGCCAAAGTCTTTCCCATGGCCTACAGAAATACAAGCATGGGTTGGGTTACAAAATGAGAGGGTTAGACTCACCATATCTTGCCTGTGGTCCAGTCCCTCACTACCTCTCTAAATTCTTCCTCCTACCCTTCCCTTGCTCTCTCTTCTCTGCAGCCACCCTAGGCTTGTCTTGTTGCTCTAACATCCTGGGCATATTTTGTCCTCAAGACCTCTGCCCTGGATTTTCTGGAACAATTTCCCCTCATTTAGCTGCATGACTCATTTCTTACCTTCTTTGATATTTTCCCAAATGTCATCTTCTCAGTGAGACCATTGCTGGACACACCCCTACCTCAATTGCAACTCACTACCCACTCCTGCCAAATTACATCTCTTTAATCTCTCTCCAGCACTTATTAGCACCTACTATTATTATGTATTTTACTGTTAATTGTCTGTGTCTCACCAGTAAAATGTAAGATCTCTCAGGACAGGGTATACAACAGAAGAAAGAATCTGAAAGCTGGAATACAGAGCGATTCTGCAGAATGCCTCTGTTATGGATGGAATGCTCCCCCTCAAGGCGTGCTCCTCCCTCTCCACTCCCTTGTTGCAGTCCTAGCCCCCAGTGTGGCTATATTTGGAGATGAGGCCTTTAAGTAAGTAGTTAAGGGTGGGGTCCTGATCCAATGGGATTAGTGTCCTTACAAGAAGAGACCTTCCAGCTGCTTCTCTCTGTGTGCCCAGAGAGGTCATGTAAACACACAGTGAGTTGGTGGCTATCTATAAGCCAGGAAGTGGCTTCCCTGATGGCTTAGTGGGTAAATAATACACCTGGAATGAAGGAGACATGGGAGATGTGGGTTCAATTGCTAGGTTGGGAAGATTCTCTGCAGAAGGAAAATCGAAGCCCACTCCAGTATTCTTGCCTGAAAAATCCCATGGACAGAGGAGCCTGGTGAGCTATAGTCCAAAGGCTCACAAGCAGTGGGACACGAATGAGTGACTACGCATGCAGACACACACAGGCCAGGAACAGCGCTCTCACTAGAAACTGAATCTGTCAGCATGTTGATCTGATGTCTAGCTTCTGAAACTATGAGGAGAATAATTTCTGTTGTTTACTCCAACAAATCTTATGGCAGCCTGAGCAGACTAATATAGCCATATAGAGAAATTTTGTTTTAAAGACACACAATAATATGGTAGAAATAAATCTAATATGTGAGTAGTTGCGTAAACATAAAGCGATTATAAAACAGAGATTTCCAGGCTAAATTTTTAAGAATAAAAATGTAAATGTTAGTAGATAAATGTTAGTTACAGAAGATATACCTAAAACAATATAATAGAAAGACTAGGTTGGGAGGGGGGACAAAAAAATGGAAAAATATGCATTAACCAAATGATATTTGTTTACTAACCAAATGAAATAATGTAAGAGAAAATAAAGTTTAAGGCAAAATCATTACTAGACAGAAAGATGGTAACTACATAAAACTGTAAAACTTCAATTTATCAGGAAAATAATAAAAATTCTAAATGTGTATAGACTTAGCAATAAAACTTGAAGCAACATAAAGCAAAATTGATAGAATAATCCCCAGCTCAGTATAGGAAGCTCTCATAACCCTAACACCACAAACATAAAGGGACAGTATAAGAAAGGAAAATGATGCCTTTTCTCACTCACGAACATGGCTGCAAAAGTCCTAAAAAATGCAGAAATAATAAACCAAACTAATACATCATGGGGGCTTCCCTGGTAGCTCAGCTGGTAAAGAATCTGCCTGTAATGCAGGGGACCCCGGTTCAATTCCTGGGTTGGGAAGGTCCCTAGAGAAGGGATAGGCTACCCACTCCAGTGTTCTTGGGCTTCACTGGTGGCTCAGATGGTGAAGAATCTGCCTGCAATGTGGGAGACTTGGGTTCGATCCCTGGGTTGGGAAGATCCCCTGGAGGAGAGCATGGCAACCCACTCCAGTATTCTTGCCTGGAGAATCCCCATGGACAGAGGAGCCTGGTGAACTATAGTCCATGGGTCACAAAGACTTGGACACGACTGAGTGACTAAGCACAGCACAGTACATCATCACCAGTTTATATCAGGAATGTGAGCTGGGCTAAATAATATTGTCACTGTTATAATTCATTTTCCAACAAATCAAAGGAGAAAAAATACATGATTATATCAATAGACAGACAGTATTGCCACTAACGCCTGCAGGACTTGGGGCATGAGTACAGATGGAAGCCACACATCATTAAAATGATTTTTAAAAGTTATAAATCAGTCTAGAAAATTGATAGATAAAATATGCTTTATCCTCCTACCTTGATAAATATACCTCCATAAGGACAAAATTTTTAAATACACACAAAGCCTTGGTATTTTAATAATACTAAGAGCATGCAAAAACATCCAAGATGACTAAATTTAAGAATTATTCTGTATATCTGGGTAGTCTTTTAATGGACTGGCTATGTTTACATGAATAATAAAGTGAAAATACATTTAACTCATAAGGTATACTTTTGTTCCATAAAATATATTTTCCTCACTTCTGTTTTAGTAAAATTACTAATTTTGATGTTATAATCAAGATGTTCATGTTGATGGTAATGATCAAAATGAAAATATTTTATAAAATATAATTTTATAAAAGGAGACAAAATTTAAACATTTTCATAAAAAATGTAAACGAAGATAAATGTAAAAATTGAAAAAGTAAAATTATGCTTTATTATATTCTAAGTAAAATTATTTTCTATGTTTATATTTTCTATTTTATAAAATTATATTTATCATACTTATACCCAGGACCAGAGTGTAATATATGGTTATGAAGAGAAATCTGCAAATAAATTCAGCAGGCCCAAATTCTACCCCCAAATTTCCATCATACTGTAAACCATCTGTGGGTTAGATGGTATTGATTATAAACATGAAATTAAAAACTAATCAAACAGTCTGTGAGGTTCCACATACGGTGACCTAGGAGTCACACTTTTTGACTGTTTTACAGAATAATGCCCCACCTAGAAAGATACCCACATCCTAATTCCAGAACCCAGGAATATGTTACATTCATTACACAGCAAAGAGGAATTAAGGTTGCCAATCAACTGATCTTAAAATAGGGAGATTATCCTGTATTATGCAGCTGGATGCAATGTAACCACAGGGACCCTTGAAAGTGGAAGAGAGATTCAGATGGTCAGAATGATGTGTTGTGAAAAGGATTTGCATCCACTATTGCTGGCTTTGAAGGTGAAGGAAGGGGCCACAAGCCAAGGAATTTGGCGTTTCTAGAAGCTGGAGAAAGCAAGGGAACGAATTCTTTCCTACCTCCGGAAAGGCAGCCCTGCTGACACCTCAGGCACAGCCCACTGACGCTGGTGTGAACTTCGGACTTGCAGAACTCTGAGAGAATAAGACTGTGTTGTTTTCAGTCTCAAGTTTATGGTAACTTGTTAAGGCAGCAAAGGGAAATTCATATAGCCACTCAGTCTTTTAACTCCATTCCTGTGTTGTTGGAATCCACACCCTCTTGAAGCAGAAACCCCCTGTAGGAAATTAGGATACCTCTTCCTGGCTTCTCTTGCCGTTAAAGAGGGCAAGGGGCCCTGGACCCTGTGTCTACCAATTATATGCACCTGCTGTAAAAAAAACCATGAGCCTTGTGCCCTGGCCCTCCTGGAGATGCTGGGAGCTCAATAAGTTCCTTTTCTGCTAAATTAGCCAGAGTTGGTTTTTGTGAATTGTAACTCAGAAGCCTCAGTAAACCAGGTATGAACAGATAATTTATTCAAAAGGAGAAAGAAACTCTCAAGCTCAGGAGAGGAAGTTTACCTTAGCTGGTCGTAAAAGAAACTCAAAGCAGGGTTGAGATGCTATATTATAATTACTAAAATTAAAAGCAATTGTTTTTGTGGCAAGACGGTTACTTTGTTTATAGCTAATAACTATGTGGATGCATTGTATGGAAAGTGGTAATAGGAAAATGAAAAAAAAAAATCTGTAAACATGTTCTTAGCTCTTGACCTACCAAATCCCTGGAAAACATGGCAAAGTGTGTATGGTAAGATGAAACTTCATTATTTGTGTATTTGTGAGAGAGATTACTGATGCAGGCTTGAAATGTGTTGGGTCAAGGATGATAAAATTTGCATTAGGATTCCAGGAGATTTCAGGGAACCAAGGAATAAAGACCCAACTCAGTTTCCTGAAATGTAAAGTTCCTGGAGATGTCAAGGTGGCTGAGGTCAAGACCTAGCCCTGGAAAGGGCAATGAATCGCCAGAGAGAATATTTGCATGAAGGTGGAGCTGACCAAGCTCTGACCTGGTTCTTTCCAATGGCAGTTCTCTGAGGGCATAAACTCCCTCCAGGCAGGGCCATTTTGCAGGCCACACTCCCCTTTAATCACATGCCTGGCTACAGGGTACACACCTCGCAAGCCTGTCTCTAGACCTTGCCTAGCTGTCATCACTGAGGGAGCAAGGTGCCCAGGACTCAGCAGGTCCTCAGGTTCTTTTCATCTAAACTGGAGAGAATAAAATAATTTGAATAGGATCAGTAGGAATACTTGTAGCAAATAGTAGTCAGGTGGATTCCCAGCTCACAACAGTCACCCCTCTTAGAGCACTGCCCCAACCACAGGGGAACCTGAAGTAATGACACGCCATGTCCTTGCCACTTAACCCTGACCTCTGGCCACCTCTTAGGGGTATACAACTGATCTAAGCTGGACCTGGTTTTGAAATTTGAACGGCGAGACGGAAGCTGGTTGAAGCATACCTTAATGCCAGTGTCCACATACTCCAGTTGCTGAGGCCTCCGTGGACAGCAACCCAAGCAGACTACAGGCACTGCCATTGGGTCTCGGAGGCGGGGATGGGGAGAGGTTCGCTGCTGCTTCAAGGCCTGGGCCCCGCCGGCAGGCGGCCGTGGCGAGGGGTCTGTGTCTCTGCGGGACATAGCCCTCAGCCTGTCCCCGGTCCCCCAGCTCACCAGCCACTCAAAAGGTGGGAGGACCTGGAGGGCCCGGGGTGAGAAGGCCGCCATCCACCCATGCTCACAGCTCACCCGGGAGGACCATTGCGAACTGTCCAGCTGACCGTAGGTGGCCGCGACCTCTGACCCCGTGGCTCAAGTCTCTCGCTAACAGCTGCATGCCAGCCCTGCCCCTTCTACACAACCAGTTGTTCTGGCACATTTATCTATTTATTATTTGGAAGTAAAATGTAAATGTTTACTGACTTTCTTCTACTGCAGTTTTTTAAACTTATTTTTTAAAATTAGACTATAATTGCTTTGAGATTCCCAGGTGGCACAGTGGTAAAGAATCTGCCTGCTGATGCAGGAGATGCACAGAGATGAGGATTCTAACCCTGTGTTGGGGAAGACCCATAGAGGAGGAAATGGCAACTCCAGTATTCTTGCCTGGAAAACTCCATGGACAGAGGAGCCTGGCAGGCTATAGTCCACGAGGTCACAAAGAGTTGGACACAACTGAGTGAGCACAAACACAATAATTGTTTGACAATGTTGTGTTCGTTTCTGCTGTACAACAACTCGAATCAGATGTATATATGTCTCCTCCCTCTTGAGCCTCACACCCCACTCCCCACCCCACCCCTCTAGGTCATCACAGAGCACCAGGCTGAGCTCCCTGTGCCAAGAGCAGCTTCCCACTAGCTACCTATGTATATGTCAGTGCTACTCTCTCCATTTGTCCCAGCCTCTCCTTCCCACCCTCGCACATTTAGATCCAGCTTGTGCTCCTCATTTCTCAGCAGAGACCTTCTCCCTTTCCTCTGGAGTATGTTCACGTTCACACACCCACATCCACAGAGCCCAGGCAGGATGTCAGTGAGATCTGGGCAGACGCCCTTTATAGGAGCTGAAGGTAACATGGCTGAATGGTCACCCCCATTCAGGGGGATGGGTTGGTAGTGGCATCAGCCAGACCTTGTCAAAGCTTCAGGACACTCTGAGACCCTGTGGGCTTGCTGCTCCCAGCTCAGGCAGGGCTCACTGTCTTACATTCCCTGTGGGGACAGCTCTGGTCTCAGCCAAAACAAACCCCAGTAGCAAGGGTCTACTTCACGGGGTGAACAGCTGAGGGCAGCACCTGATACATAGAGTCAGAGCTCAGCAAGCAGCCACCAGTCACAGCCAGGAGAGATACGACTCTCCTCTTAGCTAGGAGGACAGCCCTGGAGTAGAAGACGAGCCCTCCACTGCTCCCAGCTCACACCCCAAAGATCTGAGACACAAGGGGAACCACGTGGTAATGTTCCCACAGCCAGGCAGCTCCCCTGAGTGGCAGTTATGATAAGAGAAATGACAGAAATGCCAAGTGTCACAGAAAGATAACGTACAGACAGGTTCAGCTTTGCAAACTGTTCTGCTCTGGAATCTAAATCCTGTCTCTTCCTCACTGAGGAATGCCAAGCATTCTTCCTCCCCTTCTCTTCCAAAGACCAATGGCCACCTCTCCTGCCGAAACCTCTGACCCAAGCAAATGCCTCAGCACCCCAGCCCAGTCACATGGGACACCCTTGGCCTTTTGAGTCATGCATATTCTGGGTACATCTACCTCCTGTTCAATGACAAGAGATTTTGTAAGAAATATAGTGTTGAGTGGTGAAGGAGCAGCTCCCTCATGGGGTGGGGCTCCCAGGGACAATGTGCACCCACACGGATTGTCTTTTGGCCAGGTGAGGCTCCAACCACTAACTCAGGCACTCAGCACTCCCCAAAGAAACAGATAATTAGCACCTTTTGGAGGGCTTTACTTGAAAAGAAAAAAGAACCCAATTCTTTAGCCAAGCATTTGGTTAATTCATAAACTCACAGCATCCCAACATCAGCTCCTTTCCCTGCTGAGCTGAACCAATGTGGGAAGTAACCCCCAACTGGTTGCTGGAGAAGGGAGCCTTGAGGATGGGAGCGAGCAGGACTAGACCTTTAGGGGCCCTTCTGATTCATTAACCCACGTCTGTTCTCTGAAGCCAGGTGTGCCCTGAACAAGCACTTTGGAGGGCAAGCCCAGGGGTGGTATGGACACCGTGCAGTCAGGAGGCAAGCTTGAACACATTAGCAGATGTGTTTTAAATGTAGAGAGCTTCAGGCCTCATCAAAGAAAGTTTCTTCTAGAACCATTGTTTCTACTTTTTAAAAGAAAATATGACTTTCAGAGAAGCTTCCCTTTTCTGTAACAAAGGCCTGTCTAGTCAAAGCTACGGTTTTCCCAGTAGTCATCTATGGATGTGAGAGTTGGACCGTAAAGAAGGCTGAGCACCGAAGAATTGATGCTTTTGGAGAAGACTCTTGAGAGTAACTTGGACTGCAAGATCAAACCAGTCAATCCTAAAAGAAATCAGTCCTGAATATTCATTGGAAGGACTGATGCTGAAGCTGAAGCTCCAAAACTTTGACCACCTGATGAGAAGAGCTAATGCTGGGAAAGATTGAAGGCAGGATAAGAAGGGCATCTCCAACTCAATGGGCATGAGTTTGAGCAAACTCCCAGAGATGGTGAAGGACAGGGAAGCCTGGTGTGCTGCAGTCCATGGGGTCGCAGAGTCAGCACGACTGAACAACTGAACAATACCCCTCTTTGGAGGCTGGCACTCTCATGCTGATATGCAACATTTGGGGGATCAGGAAGAAAGTAGGGGTTTTAGCACTCCCATACTTACACATATCTCCATCAACTTCCCCCACCCTCCTCACCCAAGCCACCCCCTTGAGGTTGTTATTCACTGATGTGTTTTTCTCAATCTTTTGTTGTAATGGATGCTGGGGGCCCATCCCCCTCATCTTCACTGTAATGGCCTGTGGTTTGGATAGACTCAGAGGGCACCCTGGTTGCCTGAGGGGATGTCTCTTGCAGTCAGTGTGGTTCAGGGATGGTGCAAAACCTAAATTAATCCATTCAGAGTGAAACCCAGGGTTTCATTCAATGTTTGGGGGAGAGAGAAGCCCTCTCTCTCCTCCTAATTGGGAAGGAAGACATGGCCTCAGAGGTGCTGGCAGCCACCATCTGGGGAGGGAGGCCAGGCTGAGGCTAAAACTGACCCATGGAGGAGGGTGGGGTTGACAGAACACAGAGATATCACCTGCAGTCCTGAGAAGACAGAGAATCTCTAGAGCAAAGCAACCCATGGACTGGCTCTACCCCGGGATGTTTTAGTTGTATGAGCTGACAGAGTCTGTCATTTACACCACTGGGATGTGGAATTTTTGTTATTGAATTGATAAGTACTCTAATAAAATCATCTTTGGGAAAAAAAATACAGAGAGCCTCCTTCTAGCAGTGGGAGCAGAGGAACTGATTTATGCAACGCTGTGTTCATCATCTCATTTCTTCAACCCTCTTGTAAAGAGATGATCCAGACTCTGAGGAAGCCTGGCATGGAGTGGTATAAAGTAGAGTATTGTAAGCTCCACTAGAGCTGGCACTTAGTAGGCCTCTGCCAAGGCGACAAGGGAATATTCATCTCTTGGCTGAACAAAAACCAGCCCAGGCTCAGAGCCCACACTCTTGCCCCAGAAGAGCAAAGGCTGGGCGAGCCAGATGCAGTACTCAGATCAGGCCCCCAGGAAAGCCCAGGGGAGAGACGTGACAGACGCGTGGAACAGATGGCAGCAGGAAGGGGCCGCCAGCACACCAGCAAACACGGGGGAGACGTCTACACACTGTTGAAGGCCTTTTTACCTGCAGCCCTGGGACCTGTCCCTGAGATGGAGGCCTTGGTGGGAAACTAATACCTTGAGAGATTTTCTCCCTCACAAAACCAGAGCTCCAAGAACAGTTAACACTGGCAGTCATTCCCTGCGACAGGGAAACTAAAATGGTGACTGAACAGAGCAAATTCTCCAGGGAGAGGCCGTGAGCCAAGGCTTGCCTCAGCTCAGAGGAGGAAGGCCCATCCCACCCAAGGCCCAGACTCCAGAAGGCAGGATGCCCCCCTACTGGAGAAAGTCCCTGTGGGCTTAGGGAAGAGAAAACCCCCTTTCCCTTTAAGGCAGCAGTTCCAGGAAACTCCATGAATGTTCTGCCTCCTTCATTTCCACTTGCAGACACAGTGGGTCCCCAGAGTATGATAAGCAATGGAAGGGATGAGTGGAAACTCACACTGGGGCCTGGATATGGAGCCCTGCAGGACAGCTGTGTGTGGGGAGCAGGGCAGGGGGCAAGGGGGAACCCTGCTGTGACCCCAGTCCTTCAGAGCTTACGTGAATTTGAAGTGAACTCTGACAATCAAGGCAGCTCAGACAACGAACCCCATGTTTAGGGCTTAGAAACTGGGATGTTTCTTAGGACTCTGGTCTTCCAAGCTCCTCTGCAGAAAGGGGGAGCATTAGTCACTCAGTCGTGTCTGACTCCTTGCGAGTCCATGCACTGAAGCTCCCCAGGCTCCTCTGTCCATGGAGATTCTTCAGGCAAGAATACTGGAGTGGGTATCCATTTCCTTCTGCAGGGGATCTTCCCAACCTGGAGATCGAACCTGGGTCTCCTGAATTGCAGGCAGATTCTTTACTGACTGAGCAACCTGGGATGTTTCTGAGGACTCTGGTCTTCCAAGCTCCTCTGCAGAGCAAACAGGCAAATGAGGTGCCCCCTCAGAAAAATCTGAATTCTACAAAATAATTCTACCCACTGTCACCAACCTCCCCCCCTCCCAAATCACCCCAGGTCATTTGAGTCTAGGGTTGGTGGCACTGTCTCAACTTGAGTGAAAATTTCCTGAACAGCTTGGGAGAGAAGCATCAGTTTCTCACACATCCTGACCCCTCATTTAAAGGCAGAGAATAGGTCCCGCCAATTCCACTTCCTGAATCCCTCCTTTTGAAAGAAGGCTGGCCTTTTATAAAAACATAAGAGCTCCAAACAGGATGTAACATTCTTTCTCAAAGCTGGGCCAGATGGGATTTTTTTTTTTAAACAAGTTGAAAAATTCATTTTTCTAGGACAGCCTGCATTCTTTAACCTTTGAAATACTTTGAAGTTCACATTTAATTCTCCCTTGGAAAATCTTTACTCAGTTCTCAAAGTATTAATAACAGAAGAGCACTTTACTGCTTGACCCAGCAAAGTGGCCAAAAATAAGAAAGGTTGTGGGGTGGGGAGAGGTGGAAAGAAAGAGAAAGTAATTAAAACACACAGAAACCACACCAAGGGAACAAGCTTTAGGCAACCCAAACGACTAGGAAACACCCACATATGGAGTGAGCATTAAATATACAATTATTTGTAAAACTAAGACTACAGAAGAGTTTAGAGGAAGAGAGAACTACTTAGACATTTCAGATACAATAAAACAACCTACATGTGGGGATAAAGGGGAGAATGGAGAGACCACATATAAAACGTTTTTTAAAAAATTGCTCTCAGCACGTCTGGGCACTTTCCCACAGACAAATAAAGGTGTATGTTCACCAAAAAAATCCACACATAAATGTTTACGGCAGCTCTATCCGTAACAGCCAAAAATGTAGAAATTATCCAAATGTCCTTCGGTAAGTGAATGATTAAGCAAACGGTAGTATATCCACTCCACTGAGTAGTACTCAGCAGTAGGGACACACACAATGTGCAGAACAAGTACACAGTAAGTGCAAGTCACTCAGTTGTGTCCGACTCTTTGCGACCCCATGGAATTCTGTAGGCCAGCATATTAGAGTGGGTAGCCTTTCCCTGGATCAATCTCTAGAGAATTATGCCAAGTGAAAAAAGCCCAGTGAAAAAGACTATACAAAGGTCTGTCTAGTCAAGGCTATGGTTTTTCCTGTGGTCATGTATGGATGTGAGAGTTGGACTGTGAAGAAAGCTGAGCGCCGAAGAATTGATGCTTTTGAACTGTGGTGCTGGAGAAGACTCTTGAGAGTCCCTTGGACTGCAAGGAGATGCAACCAGTCCATTCTGAAGGAGATCGGTCCTGGGTGTTCACTGGAAGGACTGATGTTGAAGCTGAAACTCCAATACTTTGGCCACCTGATGTGAAGAGCTGACTCATTTGAAAAGACCCTGATGCTGGGAAAGATTGAGGGCAGGAGGAGAAGGGGACGACAGGGGATGAGATGGTTGGATGCCATCACCAACTCAATGGACATGGGTTTGGGTGGACTCCGGGAGTTGGTGATGGACAGGGAGGGCTGGCATGCTGTGATTCATGGGGTCACAAAGAGTTGGACACGACTGAGCATCTGAACTGAACTGAAAATATTATACCCTCTGTGATTCCATTTATACAACATTCTTCAGACGACAAGTTTATAGCAATGGAAAACTGACTGGAGGTTGCCAGAGGTAAAAGGGGCGGGGGCTGGACAGCAGGTGTGGCTGTGTAACTCACAGCAGGAAGGAGTGTGGGGAGATGGAAACATCCTGTATCTTGACTGTATCAAACACCCCGGAGGTGATACCCTGCTAGCCTTGCAAGATGACACCACTGAGGGGAACTGGGTAAAGGGTACACACATGAATCTACGATAATCACAGAATTTTAAAGTTTAATTAACAAATAAAAACTATTCTCAGTAATTTTATTGGTGGTGGTGCTAGTGGTACTGAGTTTCTATGCATGCAATTTGGGATAAAGCACATGAATAACTGTATCATATTCCATTCTATGCCTCTTGTATCCTTGAAAGCCGTGATTCTGAGTGAAAATGACCGGGATGTAAGGCAGGAAAGACCCCTGCAAACCTGTAATCAAGTTTTGGTTTTTTTCTTGTCTCTTGATATGCCTAGAAAACAAGGACCAACCAGTAGCAACAGAATTGCAAGCACACAAATAATGGTTATGAAATACCATTTTACACTAAAAGAAACCAGGTTTTCTTAGAGGAATCTGATTGCAGGTCTGGGGGTAAGAAATGAGTGATTGTGTCAAGCCAGATAAGGAGAAAGATGATATCAAAAAGGCTCAGCAGCCAACCTGAAGGGGCCTCCACCAGCCAAAGATGGAACATTTTTAAATTTCCAAAAGGGTAATTTCATGGATGGTTGGTCTTGGGAAATGGATAGTGAATGATTTCCCTATGACTTTCAATGGTGAGAAGTCCTGAGCTTTGGTGGACAGAAGTTTTGTTTTTTTTTTCTTTAATTTAGGCTTTTGGGGTTATGAATCATGCTTGAAAAGACCAGCTCAAATCATAGTAGAAACTCAGGCATATATCCCACCTTTCCTTTATGAATTCTACCACTTGATGAAATACTCAAGTATTCCAACTAATAAATGCAAAGATGTATGCATAAGGAAGTATTATAGCCACCCTTCCCTGAAAAGTGCCCAAAACTTTGTGAGAAGGTAACCATGTGTCCACTGCTCTGATATACTCTATTGCATTCAGTGAAGAACTGTAGGTGGTACAAACACCAGCACTCTAAGTACTGCCAAGGAAACAACACTGAGGCTTGTGAATTGAAGGTGCATTCCAACTGTAGAGATGTTCAAATGTGACAAGAGTGACCTTTAATCGAGAATGCCTCCTTCGTGTCCTGAAAGGCTTACTTTCTGCTTCTTACTTCTCAGATGTGAGACCAGTTGTATTACCTGTCCCGTATCACTAAAAATTCAAGTAAAATAGCATACTATAGCAACAAAAATAAATGTGCACAAGTCTCAAAACGTTAAGTGTTGCATGATTTTTACAAAAACCTGTTATTTACCCTGACAGGATTGAAGATTGTGATCCATTGTGACCTCTAACTTCAGCCTGAGACGACACCTTCATTCTGGTTTTCTGTTGCCACCGGCTCCTGATGACTCACAGCCTGTCTTCTGTGGCTGCTTCTTCGCCTGCTGCCCATCACCTTCCACTTTCAGGCCGCAGGCATCCTCAGCATTGGGAGGGAGGCAATCACGAACCACCAAAACCAGGCATCGGGGGTCTGCAAGCCTCTAGAATTATGTGCGAAATGTTCCAACCAAACCTACTTTTTATAGGAATCTGGGATTGCTGCTTAGTTTCCTTCCGAGGGTGGCCCGCCTGCCACCTGCCTGGCTTTGTCAGGCACGTGGTAGTCAATCACGATTATTTTCCAAGATGCCTTTTCTAAACTAAACGTTTTGGTCAGAGGTCTACCTGTTGAGAATTGAACAACATGATTCCAATCCTGAGTAAGGCAAGGGTAAGGGAGCATCATGGTGAGATAAACAACCCTGGGTACACAGGGGCATGGGGATTGAGGAGGTGGGGGGATGGAGTGGGTAGTAAAACAGTGAGATCTCAGTTCACCTAAGGGTGACACCCCTGATGTCAGTCAGCCGTGATGGCAGGTTAAGCATATGCTCTGGGGAATACACCACTGACAGTCTGTAATGCTAACCTTCATTGCTACTGCACATCAGGAAATACGCAAGCGCTACAGAACCAGTAAACTAGGACAAGTGTAACACAAGTATCTAAGCCATGACCCCTACCGCTGGCATCAGCGAACTGGTCTATGGGCCACACATGACCTGTGATCTGGTTTTGCACAATCTGTGTAAAATAAATTTTACATTTTAAATGTTTTTTAAAGATCAGAAAATAATATTGTATGGCATATGAAAATGATATAAAATTAAACTGTGTCCACACACATGGTTTTGCTGGAACACAGCCGTGCCCATGGGTTCACGTATCATTGACGGCTGCCTCTGTAATACACAGTGGCGGAGTTTCAACAGAGTGTGGCCTATAAAGCCTAAAATACCTCCTTATCTCTATTTACTGAAAACGTTTTTGAACCCTTGTCTCAGAGCTCAGGTTTGGCGAGCTTTCTGATAACATTTTCATAAATAAAAGATAAAATCTGGATGTATGGCTACAAAACATTCCCTATTTATTGCTCTGTTTCTTGTGATTTTTCAAAGCTGACACACCAGACATACACAAGAATGTGCAACAGGAGCCCAGATGGACAGTCTCCTGTTTCCCGTTTGCTATTGTGCACTGTGCAAATTCCCTACATGGCATGCACGCAAGGAGAGGAAAAACAACAGTCACCCACCGTGCTAGATTTAAAAGCATTTAATGACATCGCATATATTTAACAGATAGGGCAAAAGTTGAGAGGTACAGGTCATACGACTGAGCACCGGGCCTGAGTGACCAACCTCCCTGTCAGGCCCAGCCTCTGGAGTTCATTCCTATCAATGCCATTTTGATTGTGCAGTAAGATGAAAATTTGTCATTATAATCGTTACAGTGACAGAGAAATGCACACTATGTATCAAAGAGCAAGGTAATGAAGCAAATTATAACACAGTGTGGTAACGCACAAGCAAGTAACCATTACGGTAAAATGACTTTGTCCAGTAAATGCCTCGGTTCCACTTGTACACTTACCAATGATTTAAAGGGTTTATTATACATCTAGTTTTATTATACTTTGTACTAGAATTATCTCAAACATACAATATAATGTATTTCAGCAAAAAAAAAAAAAAAATTGAAATTACAGATTATTTAAAACAGTATCGGTTTTCTATTCCTTCTTGTATCCCGACATTCTTAACTGCTGTCCAGGTTGATGCAGAAAAGCTGCATGTCGTGTGTTAGTAAGTGATGCCAGGTACAAGTGGCTTGGTCTGTAGAGTTAACAGTGGGGCTGCACTGTGGCTGCAGCGAGATCATCACACACAATCTGTTTAATCCAGGTTAGACCCATCATGGGCGCTTCTAATAGTCAAACCACTGGGAGTAAATGGGAGAGAATGGTGTCGGGACATTGGTACGTCTCATCTGTGGTGAGCACAGGAAATATGTTTAAGCACCGCTGCCTTGCATACCAACAGCACTAGAGGCGGGTTATTTCCAACACAGCCTCACAAAATTGAGGAACAGTTTAAATACTGAGATCTAATCTATATAATTTCGTTTAAAAAAAAAAAAATCTGGTCTTCCCTCTGCACCTCAAACTTTTGTTAACTTGGAGATAAAGTGTTTAGGTTGTATTTTTCCCCACCCTCCCCGAGAAATGCTCTATAAATTAAAAGAAAAAAAATCAACCACATGGAGGAACATTTAGGCACAGAGAGTAATGTGTTGGTTCTGAGCTTGCATGCTGGAATTTCACTGAAAAGGTAAGAGAAGGGCAGGAAGTGACAGAAAGGAGTTCACTTCTTTTTGCCAAAAAGGCTGAACCTCTTTTCTTTGTCTTTCTCTTTGTCCTTCTCCCGTTTGCCGGGACTGGACTCGCTGGTGATGGTGACGACGCTGGTGGGCAGGGTCTGAGCCCGGCTGGATGCTGGCGTGCTCTGGGTGCTGGCGGACACCTCGTGTTTATCAGAGGAGATGGCAGAGGAGATGGCCTGGATCCATGTGTTCATTTCCTCCTGAATGAAGGAGGGGGGACACAGGTGAGACTCATCTAAGTTGGATGGACATGAGACACTCTCACTCCACCTGGGTGACCGTCTGAGCTGCTGTGGGTTGGAAAGCTTGGGGATAGCACGTCTGCCTGAGAAGGGACAGTGGCTGTCTAACAAATGCCTGCTTCATCAGGACAGCTGTGACCATGGTTCGATGCTCACCAGAATTCAGTTTACAATACCTGAAGGTCCCCACTGTAGTATATGGTCCTACAAATGTGACGAGCTGGAAGACTGGCCTATAGCATGGGGGTCAGGTCCTACCCTAGAAAGTGCTTTTTCTTTTTTGAAATTGAAATCTATTTGATATACCACATTGTGTAAACTTAACAGAAGTTGCTTTTTTTGAATTTAATGCCCTATACATGTTGTTTTCTCATCGGCTGACCATACAGCCAAGCGATGGTTGGTTGAAAGCAGTGGAGTGCAGTGGGCGCAGAGGGGAGGCTCCTGGCTGGGTTGTGGGCTCCACACCAGTTTGGAGACCACCTCCCTGTGCGTCACCCACAGTTCTCCTCCATGAACTTCAAGAGACCCTGCGCTAGCTTTCCTGCCAGGGTAGGAGAACAATGAGATGACATTTACTGCCTCTGACAGACACAGGAGAGCAGAAAACCTTCCAGCATCTGTGACTGTGGAGACCAGAGGACAGATGCCACCGCTGATCATCACTTATGTGAAGAGCATCATATATAATGCTCATCAGGCCACAAACACTTGTAAACTTATATTCGAAAAAAAAAAAATCTTAAAAACTTACATCATCTTTGGCTTGGAAGAGGTACTCATTGCCATCATTTAGTCTGTAATTTGAAAGAAGAAAGTCAGTCATAGTATAACGTAAGAAAAAAAAACCCTTAACTCTCATATCCTCTGTGGGACAGAAGCAGGCCACAGGAATCACACTAGAAATGCCCGTAGGAACCCTGCACACATCACTCAATGGGTTCGGGCCTGCACGGGATCAGCAGCCACCCCCCGGACATCAAAAGGCCATATAATTGGGCCAATATACGCAAGTGACTTGTGTGTTTCAATCACTGCATGTGTGCTAAGTTGCTTCAGCCGTGTGTGACTCTTTGTGACCCCATGGACTGTAGCCCAACTAGGCTCCTCTGTTCATGGGATTCTCCAAGCAAGAATAGTGGAGTGAGTTGCCGTTTCTTTCTCCAGAGGATCTTCCTGACCCAGGGATTGAACCCACGTCTTTTAGGTCTCCTGACAGGCGGGTTCTTTACCACTAATGCCACCTGGGAAGCCCCGTTTCACTCACTGGAAGGATCAAAAATGTTCCAAATGTATCTATACCTGGATTTGTTGTGGCAAAGACCACTTGGATGACTGATCACTGCTCTAAACTGAATGCAAGAGAAAGCTCTTTGAAAATCATAAGCCCTTTTGAAATCTTGCCACTGAGCTTATATGTCCCACATTAACAAATACCAGACTTTCTGAACTGACAGAAAGTCACCGAAAAGGTCTCCTAGATTTCTCTTCTTATCTCAGAACCGAAGAAACTGCCCTGGTGAGGCCGCTGCTGTGACGTGGAGGGGACAGGCTGGGAGGGCTGCGTCAAGAGGAAGGGGGCATTACTGGTGCAGGAGTCAGGTGCTCTCTGCCAACATCCCAACCCTCTGACCCTGTGTCAGGGAAGCACAGAGGGAGGCAGCCAGGGAGCCTGGCTGTCTGTGCCAGATGTTACGGTACGTAAAGCGTGCCATGTCCGGCCCTGCCTTCTGTGTGCACCAAGAGCTCAAGAAATCACACCGCCTGAATCGCTCTCATTTGTGGTCCTTGGCCTCGTCCAGCTGGCGTGAGACACACCCATAACCAAGGACCGAGGCTTTCCAGATCCCAGAGCAGCAGATCAGATTAGCATTAGTATCATCCTAACTACTAACATTTTCACTTTTTATTTAAAAAACCTGATTTTTCTGCCCATTTCCAAGGATAAGCAGAACTTCTGAGCTTGGATCCACTCCTGGGGGAGTCGAATGTGTTCTGTAGGGTAGAGACATGTGGACTGGATGGTTCCAGAGGCGTCTGGAACATCCACTGGGTGAGTCAGGGGAGCATGGGGCCCCCTCCTTCTGGTTTGTCTCCATCCAGCTCCTGAATGACTCAGTTGACCTGTCTCCAGAAAAGTCATGAGCAAAGAACAGCATGTCCTAGGACTGGATTAGCTGCACGATGCGGACACTTTTTCTAAGTGTCCCTTAAACTGTGAGATGTGACAAGCTCACCTTGTCTTAGAAATACTAAGTTCCAGCTGATAAAAAATGAAAGCTCCTTTTCTGCAATGTTCAGCTGTGCCGTTCACCACAGAGACGCTGGGGACCCTAACTGAGATGTGCGCCTATCCCGTCTATCACTCTGTTGGTAACTTTTTAAACGGTAGAGGAGAGGAACCAACTGATCACAGCATCTAAGAAAACCAATGCCTGGCGTGAACACATACCCACTCTCTGGCAACTCTCACCTGAGCTTGAACACGTGCTTCTTCTTCTTGTAATCAAGGGCCACTTCACAGATGGCTTCTTTCAAACTCACAGGGACCTCGCTGTGGTAGGGAATTCCTGAAGCAGCTGTCTTTGCGTCTTTGTAGAAACCCATTTCTTGGTTATTTATGACACAATAAACATTGTGCCAGGACCTGAGCCATAAAGAAAGGCACGACAAGGTTTTGCTCCATGCCACACCCCCTTAAAGAACTGACAGTCCATTTAATACGAAGATGGACCCCACACAACATGGCACGATTCCCTGTTATAATAAAAGCCCTTCCTAACTTTTGTTAAACATAAACAGTGAACAAAATTCCTCTGCAGACTCCCAAGACAAAATCATATGTTGCTACAATGGCAGGTTTTGAAGGATACTTTTTGCTCTGACTTTGAAGAAAAACACAGTGCCCTCTTCTATTAAATAAAGAGACTCTTGGCTCTGACCGGAAAAGCTTTTTGTGGGTGTTTGATACCCTCTCGTGGTAATGGGGTACAGGCCAGGCTCCTTATTGGAAACATGCCTGTCCTTAAGTGGCTCTTCAACCTCAGCTTCATTCTGTAATGTGGCCTGGCAACTTGATAGGAAAGCAGATTCAGGGCCATGAACACGTATGGTGCACTGCCTGAGTTAGAAACAGGCAGCTTTCCTCCTCCCAGGACGTGGCAAACTACCCTAAGACACTGCTTTTATCAGAAGACACTTTACTGCCGCCTTCCTGTATTAACAAATAAATTATAGCGTTCTCAATGTGGATGGCAGCTCTTAGATGGGATTCCCTTGTACAGTGTACAACCTGTACAACTGTACGTGGTGGGTCCCAGGCAGTTTAGTTTACTGGTTAAGCACACAGGCTGTGGAGTCAGGTAAGTTTTACTAGGGTGTGCCAGCTGTGCCGTTTACTAGGGTATTACGCAGGCTGAGCTTTCTTAACCTCCCAGAGCCTCAGTTATGAACATAATAAAAGTAGGGCTATTGGGAGATAATCAATATAAAGACTGCTAGGAGAAAACGTGACTTAAACACCCCACATTAAGCAACCCACTTAAACAACCCACAAGGAGGAAAAATAACAGTGAAATCACTTCACTCTAGGGAAGACTCCTCCCTCTCAGTCTAGTGGCATTCCTTCTCAGGCCTACTAAGGCCTCTTCTTGCTGTTCTCTCACACACTTAACTCTTCCTTGTCTTGGTGAATAAAAAGCACTCTACTCCCACTTCCCCAGAAGGATGTGATGCCCAAGAAGCTACAGAACCAACCAGACACACGCACACACACTCCCCTCTTAACTGAGAGCCATCCACCTCCACCTCTAACGGGCTGACTTCCCCTAGGACCGCCGGCCTCTGTGCTGTTACCTGCTCGAGGCCTTCTTATTGTGGGCCTCCCACTCGTGCTTCCGGTTCAGGAAGCCTTCCATCTGGGCCGAAGGTGTCTCCTGGGTCCTGGCTGGCAAGGTGGCGGCACTCTGGGCTGGGAGAGCAGTCTTGGCTTTGCGATCAGAGGTGGGGGAGGGGATAGGGCTGGACTCTTTCGAGCTCGTCCTCTGTTCTGCAGCGCCGTTGACCATTTCGCTGGTGTCCACTGTTTCTGCCATCTAGGGACAGCGGAGAGACCATTCAGCTAACCCCGTGAGCCCTGGGGGGGACCACATACGCTCTGACTCGCACACGTGGCTGTGTATAAATGCCTGGCACAGATCGAGGCAGTACAGTAAAACCATTGCACATCCCACAAAGCCAGCTGGACACCAAGGACATTAGAAGGTGGGGGTGGATTAATACCCGCCCGTTTATGGGGAGATGAGAAAAGCGAAATGCCAGGATGAGTTTTACTGCACTCTGCTCCTCTGATCAATCCATTTTCTCTAATAGAACTCAGATCATTTCCTCTTATGGTTACGTTAAAACAAAAGGACAACAGTAACAATCACACGTATTAAATATGAAAGAGCGGACGTTATACAGCAGCCACCTTACAACCAAGGACGCCACCAGAAGGGCTGGAAGTTGAAGCGAAAGGGCATTCACAAACAGATGGATAGACAACTCTATCAGAGCTACACGGCATTCCCCCAGAGTCAGACAAAAAAGACCTTCAGTTTCTGAAAATGCTCTCCAGCTCCCCTCCCCGCCCACCCCCTGACACGTGGTCATAAACACATGCAGAAATTAAGACAGCAATCATGCACTTCATGTCTACCATCCCCGTTAGACTTTGGAACTTAAGAGCTGGAAGGAAATGAGGCAAGTCAACGAACATCAATGTAACCACGTCTGCCGAAGTTGTATCGTGAGTGGGTTGTAGTTTGTGTTAAAGGAGCTGGAAAAGCCAATCACAGTCACTCAACACCACACGGCTATTTACCCCCAAACAAAGACAGAACCAGGGCCTTCCCCATCACGTGCTGGTTGATCACGGTGCCTTGCTGCACTGAGACGAGGAAGCCCAGCCAGCCAGGCTTCCTGCAGCTCTGACCCTTCAGGCTGGAGTCGTCTTCGGGAGTTGTTCCTTCCCAAGCTCATTGCTATGGTAACCCTCACGGCTTTTCGGCTTGGGAAATGCGGTAGGGTCTCCATTCATTATCGCTTTCAGCCTGTGTGCCATCAACTGTGTACCATGAACTGTAGCAGGCCCCTGGCTGATACACCCAGGGTGTGGGATTAGCGAGTTACTAAAGCTGGGTGTGGCTGACGCTTTAGTGGATTACAGACAACCTGCACCCCTTGTACACGGACAAACATGGAGGTGTCAATGGCACGCTCATTAGATAACGTCCCCCACCACTGCTGCCCAGAACCAAGTGACACCAAATTAGCAGCAACAACCTCAACAGGATCAATGGGGGACTGGCCACCACTGCTTGAACATCAGATATGTCAACTCTCGGAAACTGAATGTCTCTGCTGGTTCTTACCTCAGTGACAGGGCAGGAGTCAAGTTTATATTCTGTCTAAACAAACTATCACTGTCAGCATCAGAGTTTAGGGTGGGACCAGAGGCGAGGCACTTGAAGGGTGTTTGTGATTAGACCTCTTTATCCACACAGCAATGTGGAAACAGGATCGTGAGGGCAGAGAGGCATGGGCGAGGAGATGCATGGTGATTATCCTGGCCTTGCCAGTGACAGCCTGCAGACATGTGCTTATAAGCAATGGGCTATTTAAATATCTCTCTTGCCTTTCACTTTTAAAGGAGAGACAGAGGGGAAATAATGACCAAACAATAAAACACCCCTGAGTCGAAAGAGAGTGAGTGGACTTTAAGGCTGACTAGTCTGTTTTGGTGTGAGATTTCAAGAGACTTCTAGTGGGGAGGAAGTAGGAGATTGGTCTGGAAGGCCTGTGTCAGGCGTGAGTCCAAGGAGACATGGGGTTAGTGTGGACAGAAACCAGGTTAAAAAAAAATTAGTGCTGCAGGTGTGACTCAAAAACTGCAAGTGACAGCAACGGCCCGGACAGCGGAATGTTTACTGGGAAAAGGCTAAAATTTCTCATACTTGGTCAGACTCCACGGCAGGTGAAGGCCAGGGGAAGCCTCAGCTGGGGGAAATTCTGCAGCAAAAATTTTTTTCTTTAGAGTTAGAAGGAAAGAGAAAACCCCAAACCAGTATGCAGAGATAATTAATGTTTATGCAAATGAATCACTAATCAAGAAAACAAGAAAAATAAAAGGAACAAAATGAATTTTAATGGACATGTGCTTAAGCATGCCAACAGACAACACGCAACTAGAGACAAACATCAAAAGCAAATCATGGTGCTGTGACCAAACAGTGGGTACTTGTGGATCCCCCCGCCCCCACCCGACATTGCTTCTCTTTAGCAATTAGTCCAGAGTGCTTTAGTGGCTGGATACACCTGAGTTGGTTCAATCAGAAGGTGAACATAAATGCAACGTGACAACTAGTAGCACATGGAACGCCTGATTGGTTTTCTAAGTGCACGAAGCAACACTATTGTCAAAAGTTCATTAACTTGAGTCTCTGCACTGTAACTCAGAAGAATGAAAAGAGCTTTTCTTCTTCTGATACAATCCAATTACAACTAAAAATTTGTTCTGGCAAGCTACAATTTAAAAATCTAGATTAAAAATAGGCATGAGAACAAATGCCAAAAACATCATAGCACTCCTTCTCTCTAGGCTTATGTGGCTTCTGTTTTTTTTTTTTGGTCTTCTGAATACAAAAGGCATAAAATTGGGTATTAGTCCTACTGATACAAAATTTAAACATATATATATGGACACATCACATATATACATAGAGATCAATGACACATACTATTTGGAGCCAGGAACTGGGCTCCCTAATGACCAAAGATGAAGCAGTATTTTTTTCTAAAATGAATTTTGGTATGTTTTAAGGCAGAGACCCAACAATGGTGCATACTACTCCCAGAACATAAGAAGCTTGGCATCTATCTATATACCCATCTACAGCCGCAAGTAGATAGATATGTACATAGAAATAAGGAAAAAACAAACAAGATGCTATATGATGTTATCCTGACAAAAGAAAAAAAAGACATGCATCATGAAATGAAAAGACAAATTGGACTTAACTCATGGAGAACACGTATCAAAACAGGTCTTCTGATTCCACTAACATCTAAATATGGCAAATGAGTAAGTGAATGTCTCACACAGCTTTCATGTAATGTGGACCTGGTTTGGTTTTGTCTTTATCGGTACCAGGAAATCATCTCTTTCTTTAGCTTTTATTCCTAAGGAATAGAATTTCTGATAAAACATTTCAATCCCTAAACAATATCCTAAAAGACTCCTTATTAGAGAGTGCCACAAAAAGTTGTTAAGAAAATGAAAAATGAACTGGAAGGTCCATACGAGACACACAACGGAATTTATGTCTAAAGAGACACTGAAAGAACTTCTGGAGCCTGAAGGCAGGCAATGGCTCCTGGGGTGGTCTCTCAAGTGCATCGTTCAAGTAATCAGGGTGAAACAGCATGGCTTTTGTTCCACTGGTTGGAAAAATTTAAACAGTTTGACACCCTGAAGTCATCAACTGGAGGGAAAGGCATGGAAGTCTGGCTGGGCAGGCTTCCCTAAGATGCCGAGAAGTGCTGCCTTGTGCGCCAGGATCACGCCCCAGCAGCGCTGACGGTGACCCGGTGGAGGCGGAGGCACCTGACTCCTGAGGCAGCTGCATTAACTGCTGTGAGCGGGCCCACCACTCGCAGCTGCATTAACTGCTGTAAGCGGGCCTACCACTCGCAGCTCGGGACTTGGCAGAAAAAAAGAGAGGAACTGGTTTGTAAAAAGGTAATAAATGATCTGAGGGTCTCAAAACTGTTCAGATTCTGCACCTAAAGCAGCTTCAACTCTTTTCTACTGTTTCTCAATAAATGACTGCATCCTTCATGGAATGTTACACAGCTGACCTTAGGTTTAATCTTAGTACGGGAGGTTTCCCTCCTCATCCACCAGTCTTCCTAGTTCCTGGTGAACTGCCGCAGGTTAATATCTGTGACGGGAGCTACGTATGGTGCAGGACTGCACCCTGTTAGTACAACTGGATGTGCCATACCTGTCGATTCTAGTTTTCTTCTTCATTTTGCTGTAATCTCATTTAATTTCAATTACTCACGTAAGGCTTTTGCTGCAACATCTTAATAAAGTAAAAAGCTCACGATAAATAAACAAAAATTATGTAGGTTGCTTTCAGGCAATGGAGCATCCATCAGTTAAAAGACTCAAATAAACATGAATTAAATGCAAACAAATATGAAACCAAGGAAGACTACGAATTCAGTAAAATTTTTAACACTGTGGGTGAAGTGGACGCCAAAAGGTCAAACCAATGGGATTTGGAAAGAGTGGTTCTTGACAAACAGTAGCGAACTTCACAGTCCAGACCACGGCTGGTCACTGGCTGTCCGTCTGCTATTAAAGTTTTTGTAGTTTTGGTAGGTTTGAGAGCGGTAACTAACCCGTGGAGATCCCTGTTCAGCCGGCAAACCATTTTGGGAAACTTGCTCTCCTTTTGAAGTATCCCTGTTGGGAAAAAAGGGAAGAGAAGATGGAGGAGAGGAGGAAATGGGGAAGGATAGAAGGTAGGGAAGAAGAAAAGAGGAGAAAGAGAAGAGTAAGGCAGGATGGGGGAGAACACAGATCAACTTTATTAGAGCCTCTCTCTCAGAAAAACATAAACATCCCTCTTTCACATAATGGGATTTCTTTCTAAAAATTTTCAAGTGTTTCAAATGGACTCTAGATAGAGAGTGAGACCTCAGGCATCAGTGCCCATAGAGGTGGCATTAGTTGTCACAGAGCTTTAACCACAGCAAAATACTCAGCCTTTCAGAAACACAGAGTAGTTTCTGCCCTTTGTTTGAAATCACCCAGAACTTTCAGAAAGCATCACCATGCCGTCACTGGCCTGAAATCCAGGTGGTTCACTCTATCCATTTACTCCTGGGGAAGTTGTGTGTGTGTATACACACGTGTGCACAGCAGAGAGAGTGCTGTCTACATTCCACTTTCTCTGCCAACACAGCAATGTTACTATGGACAAGTCAGTGTCCTCAAATGTGACTGTGTGGGGTCTACGTTGCCTGCAGAATGACTGACAGGAAGGGCACAGCGCAGCACAGGCTCAGAAACGTGCTCCCTAAACCCCACTTGTCACTGAAGCTGGGTGTGGGCAGGCGGGCTGCCTGTGACTCACCACTGCTGCTGGGACTCAGTCTCCTCGGAAACTTTCGTGCTCGGCTCGGGGGAGGGCGGCCGCCTCTTCCTCTCCTCTTCCTCTTGCTGTCTGCGCACTTCCAGTAGCTCCAACTGAGGGAGAACACCATGATGTCTGGCAGAGCCCCAAACTCTGCCTCTTTTAAGGAAATGGTTCCAGGTGAGCCCTATTTGAGTGTTCTACACTGGATCACACAGGATGATCTGGAGCTCTGACATCCTAAGCAAAAGCTCATTAAGGTCATAGGAACTGAGGCTACAACCCCAAGCCACAGGAAACCAAGGTCTGCATGATGAAGCAGATCCACTGTACGTGCTGGTTGAATCCCTGCGAGTTGTGTGTGGCACTGGGACACTGAGTTTAATTGCAACATGAACTCTGCAGCCTTTGAATTCACTGAGGAAGAAAGCAGCTGAGTGGGAAGGTCCGTGCCGGACTTCCCATCGGAGCTCAACCACCACCAAGTCAGCACTGCAGTAACTCCCAACGAGGCTTCTTATGCTGCGGTGGGGATTGGGTTTAGCTAAACCCCAATAACACATTTTAAAAAGCCACAAACTAGTCCAACTGAAACTAACCCATTTCACGAGCAGTATGTGAGTACCACAGCATTCCATTTTAGCACAGAAGTATACATGTATAGCTGAGAAGCCCAGAATCGTAAGAAGAACACCATTTCTGTACAGCATAAAGAATCAGCTTTCCACCGGCTGTGCAAGTGTCTTGGGAGAGAGATCACCAGTGAGCAAGTCCTATTCTAAAGCCTTTATTTTGGCAGAAGAGATCATCAGGACTGGGGAGAGCCTGGTGGTCTAGGATAAGCTACTCCTGCCTGATGGGAATTCCAATTCTGAAATCTGAAGATAACTGTATGGCTACAATCCCTAGGAACCACAGCTTCTATGAGATATAGGAAAGAAAATCAGATCAAAAGAGGAAAGCAAACCCCAATCAATCAATGCCCAGACAGCAAGTGATCACGGATCTCCATGCCCAGGAAGTGACTAAGAGGGCAGTCACCCTGGGCCGTCTCCCCAGGTCCTGTACCAAGAGAAACACCAATTCCAGGAAGACACTTCATGCTTTTAGGAACAGAGCAATGACATGAGCTCCCAGGTCTAGGTGAGTGGGAAGCAGAGCTGCCCACGGGAACCGCCACAGAGCACCCCGGCTCCCAGGGGTCACTCACCGTCGTCAGTCTTTCCAGGGCAGAGAACCTCTCGTCCCAGGTCGCTGCAGACTTTTCAAAAGCCTCATGGCGCTTGATGAGCTTCTCAACCTCGTCCACGCTCTGGCCTATCTCTCGGCTGGACAGGTAGGGCTCCTGTCCGAGCAGCCAGGCCTCGGCCACACTGGCATCCCTTGAGAACTGATGGACCTCTAAGACTGCACACGAGAGCCAAGAGTGAGAATGTGGGCAGGTGACTGGGCAGCCGGGGGTGGTGCTGCCCTCTAGTGGCAGCTGCCTGCACAAGCCGTCTAGTCTAGTCCAGACCTGCTCTGTCCACATAAACATCAGGGGAGCTATACATGCAACTTCTACTAGCCACATTAAAAACAGGTGAAATTAATTTTAGAAGCACATTTTAGACAACCTGATATATCAAAGTGCTTTTTCAACATATAATCAGTAAAAAAAAAGAAAAAGTACTGAGCTGTGTTACATCTTTCTTCTGTATTTGAAATTTTATACTTGGAGCACATCTGAATTTGGACCAGCACAGTACAGGTTCTAAAGAGCCCCATGAGAACAGTGGCTGCCACAAGACCATGAAGGACCAGAATATACGCTCGGCTCACTCAGCCCTACTACAGTGAAGTAAGCTTTGGAGCCCTGCAGGAATTCACAACCTATGTTCAACCAGACGACCCTGATGGAGCAGCCATTCACCGATCACACTTTCTGGGTTGGAAGTGCTATGTTTTACTTCGGGGGTTGAAAGGGAGGGAAGGGTCTGGGAGCCCTACACAAAATGGAGATGGTACGGGCTACAGGGCTTCTGCTTTATTCATTCTGTCCTCCACTCGAGACAATACAGCGTGACCTCCACCTCCTGCACTGTGAGAAGGCAGGTCAGATCCTGCTCTGTCTGTGCTAGGGCTGGCTGGCACTTTCATTACATACCAAGCAGCACTGCCTGGGGCCACTCAGGTAAGAAAAACACTGCGGGCAGCATCGGCGTCACACTGGTGTCCCCCAACACTGCACCACACGAGGGACCCCTCACCTCATCAGGACTGCTCAGCACACAACTTGGTGCCCAGCTCACAGTGTGGGGTGTACCCTGGGCTTTGCTGAACCGAAATGAACCTGCCCAGGGAGTGGGCGAGATTAACAGACCAAATTCTCACCCAGAGAATGGTCAAGAGTGGCACTTCTTGAGCGGAGGTGCTCAAGAAATAAGGCCTAACTTTTTTAGAAAAGGACCCTCGGATTCTGCTTCTAGAAAGCACTTCTGGTACCTGAGAATAAGGCTGAAGCCTGGAGCCCCAAGCACAGAATGGCAGAATACGGTAAATACGGTAAGTGATGCTTCAGTTGGACTACCTTTGGTGTTCATAAATATTACTCCCAATACTGTATGTTATAAATTCTGTTAGCTCACACATTCTCCTATAAAATGAAACTAAAAATAGAACCTACCTCAGAAGATTATTGTGGAAAGTAAATAAAGAAAAAACATATAGAATACTTAGAACAATGCCTGCTTCACTGAGAATTCTTTGTCATTGTTAGCTTTCATTAAGACCTAACCAAGCCAACTTTCTACCTTCTTGACTCTGCCGTAACGGTTCTTCCTGAAGATAACTGGGGGTGGGGGTCTCTTTACTGCACTCCCCCAGAGGGATGCACATCCTGTGGTCCCCGTGCTGCTCCTGCACACCTGACACCACTCACAGCACTGAGGCCAATCAAGAGAATGAAAGACAACGAAGGTGACACAGGGAACCACTGAAAAATACTTACTAGCATGAAAGAGTTAAATAAGATATTAAAAAACAAACATTCAGAGAGGCTCCAAAAATCAGTAAGAGATAACACTGTAACAAACCAGTTAAAGCAGGTAAATAAACTTGCTTGCTTTCAGTGGGGACCCAGAAAGAACAGAGAAATTCGGTATATCCTTACTCAGTCTTAACCACTCCCATCGGTCTTCCCACTTGTCAATCATTTCTTTTCTTTTTTCTGTCAACTGCAGTAACTTCTCCTTGATCTGTGAGAAAAGAAGGACCCCAAGGACATCTTAATAGGCTTGACCACATCCTCCTAGTCTGCCCCTTGATGGGCCACTTTATGTATGAAAAACACATTTTACATAGAGATCACCACTAACGGAGGAAAGATCTGAGGACCACTCAGTCCATCTGAGTGCCAGGAGAGGAGAGAAAAGCATGGTGATGTTCCTTCCGGAGGGGCTGGGAGGAAGGCCAAGCTCCACCCAAAGTTGCTCTGTTGTGAGGTGGCCAACAAAGTTTCAAGCCCTCTCCAGACTCCAGGGCTCCCGGGTTGCACACATGCAGAAGAGAATGGCAGTGAGAGGGCCAAGCCCCAAGCTCTCTGAGGGCACGTCTGAGCCCTAGAAGGGGGCCTCACACTGATAGCCACTTACCTCTGTATCACCAGCATCCTAACTTGACTTAGCGATTATGCACTAAAGAGCAAACTGATATAGGGCATAGGGGACAGAGAAGGGGTGTTACCCATGCGGAGGACCGATGGAGGAGGTGAGAGTGGACGAACCCTCAGCCATAGTCCTTGAAAATTGTCTTCTGGGCCACAAATTGATTGGTTTTAGACCTACAGTCTTGCCTAAACGCCTTATTCTAACACATAAGAAAGAAGCAAGCAGTTTTGAAATACATGTAAGCATGGTTATATATGTATGAACGCAAACACAGATTTCTCTGTGTGTGTAAATATATATGCATACACATACATACGTACAACACATACATACATGCCCAAGAGAGGCATTCTACACCTGAACACCAGCTGCGCTCACCCCTGGGCCCCGGAGCAAAGCAGCACATACCTCCTCAGATGCGTAGTGCTTCCTTGCCAGCAGGGATTTCCCCAGTTCAATGCAGGTCGTAAAACTGTCATTACGAGCATCAATTTCAGCTTTGATACCTTGATGATTATTCATCAATAGTTCAACAGATGACACATCCCTAAAATTATACAAATAATACTTTCTTTATGAGACCGAGCTTTTCAAATGCTCGTGCAGGTTTCTAAACACATAATTACTCTGATGGGAACTGACAGCACGGTGTCTGATTCAGTCTGAGCCCAGGTTGGGTCACAGAGCTGCAGCAGAGAGGAGGAGTATTTCAGGGCCAGCTTTGCGGCCTGCCCACTTTTCTCTGCATGTGTCTGTGCTATAGTCATTCTTCTCAAATGAGACCAGAAAAACCACTGGATCTCTGTTCAAACTTCTAGTTTAAAATCCAGTTCATCCTCTTCATGAAGGTTCAGAGGAGTAACAGGCATCCCCGATCATGCCCTACTGAGCTCCCAAAGGTTCAGGACGTGTTTCTTTCATTTTTTTTTTTTTTTTTTCAGGACGTGTTTCAAAGAGCAGTAAATACTGTCTCCTTATTTAGACATGAAGACAGAGCAGAAACCAGCTAAGAAATCAATGACGCCATGAAGACTTCTCATCCATCAAAACCTACTGACTGGGAAGTCATGACCAAGGGAAACGTAACTGCTTCATACATGTAATAACCATATTTCTCCTCTTGGGGCACAGTCCCTTTCTCAATTATGGTGGGGGCTAGAGCCAGCAGGAGTGAACGGGAGGTTGTGGATGTGCCTGCCTGTTCACCTACAAGCTTCTTTTCACTGCTCTGCATGAAACACGGCCAAAGAGAAGATATAGGACAAATACTAAATACAAATCCCAGGACCCCATTAGAGCAGACGTGGAGGGTCAGAGGTACCTTTAGTAATGTGCATAAGAAAGGACAGAGTATTCTTTTAACCTAACAGACACAGAAAAGCCATCTTGTTCCAGGGGTAACATTCACTAATCAGACCCGAGATCCATGGCTGCTGTGAGGCATGAGGCCCACAGATGAGGGTAGGAGGGCCTGAGTGAGCGTGGACCCTGGGGACAGGGTGGGGGAGAACCAGGGAGGGCTCCTGATGACACTGGATGCCTCCTTCCCTGACAACTGTGTGCAGAGTGAAACAGCGGCGCCCCACTCGCCCCCAGGGCCCCTTCCCGCCCCTCCTCTGGACAGGAAGCTCTGGGGCAAGGTCCTGGTCAGGGAGGCAGGCAGCGTTACCGGGGCTTCTCCTGGGCTTCGATCTGCCGGATGACATCCTCCATCCACAGCATGAGGTCGCGCACCATGCTGAAGAAGCGGAACTTGTCTCCCGTGTCCACCAGCCGCACCCTGCGGCCTTCGCAGGCGTCTAGCAGGGCCTTCCAGGCTTCCAGCACCTCGTTCTCCCGTTTTTGGATGTCGTCGGCCTTGTCGCCCGCGTAGGCTGCCTGGAGGCGGGCCGCATCTTCCTGCAGCTGCCGCACCTGTGGAGCCGCCAGAAGGTGAGCCGGGCCAGAGCTGGGCCTCTGTGCTACCACCCCCCACTGCCCGTTCCCTCTGCACGCTGTCCCTGGCCAGTGACGGAGCCCTGGTCAGGAAAGGTCCTTGGAGGTGGCCCGGCGGGTGAAGCTGGTACAGAAACACATGGTACGCCTTCACACACCAAAAATAAATACCTAATTTGCTCCTGCATGGTATAGAAGGTGTTCCTTATCACAAATGAGAAACTGCCAAGAACAACTCGTTTTGAAAACGCCTTTTCCATTGCTACGTGATGTTGCTGCTGGAAACAGTACATACATATCACCTGTAAGAGCTCCCACAACAGATTATTCCAACTTGAAAAACAAAAATGCCACATTCAACATAGTTGGAAAAAATAAAAACTGATGCCAAACAAGATAAAATCTTAACAGCCAAATTTCAACAAAAAGCTTTGGGGAACAAGAATGAAAATGAGTCTTATGAGAAGATGCTACATGGAGATACTGTAATTTGTCATCTCTCATTTGGCAAAAATGGAAGCTTCACGATGTCTATGCCAGTGAGCTGACTCACCGCTGCTGGCACGAACAGCTTACAGCTCCCACAGAAGGCACAGGCAGTACCCACTGGAACCACAAACGTGTGTGCCTTTTGATTTTATGAGTCCACTTGGCGGAGTTTATCCTACATATACTTTTACACTTTTAGGAAATTATATACATGTAAGGTTATTTATCATCACAGTGCCTGTAATTATGTCAACAGTAATTATATAATTCAAATTCTTATTGAGAAGGTCCTTAACTTGTAAATGTGTATGAGTGCATCTGGTTTATTTATTTTGATCATCGAGGATGGTCATCCAACAGTGTCTGCAAATGTGGCAAACAGGTTCCCAGGCAGGCATGATAAAGAAAGGGGACAGGCTCTAGGAAAAGTGCTCCAAGATGACGAGGCTATGCAGAAAAAGCAAAGCATAGAGAGTGTACAGAATATCAACTTGCTGTGCAAAAAGGGGAAAAAACAAGAGGCTTTCATGTTTTTGTCGGGGGTGGTAGGGATGGGTGGAGGGAAGATACATCATTACAAGAGAAACTCATAACCACAGCTTATCTGATATCCAAAAATTACCCTCTCTTATATTTTACATAAAGTACCTAATAGTAATGCCATATATGTGATTTGATTTCCATATCCTAAGAGACTTCTGTAAATATTCTGCAATTATGGCTCAGGTATACACTCAAATGACAATAAGCAAGTTTCTAGGAAACTATTTGAATAGTGTCCTGTGTGTGTGTGCATGTGTGTGTTCGTGTTCAGTTGTGTCCAACTCTTTGTGACCCCATGGACCGTAGCCTGCCAGGCTCCTCTGTCTATAGGATTCTCCTGATAAGAATACTGGAGTGGGTCCTTTTCCAAGGGATCTTTCCAACTTAGGACTGAAGCCCTATCTTGCATCTCCTATACTGGCAGACAAATTCTTTAGTGCCACCTGGGAAGCCCAGTCTCCTGTGTGGCTAACCTGTCTTTCCAAATAAGTAAAGAAAAAACCAAAAAACAACCTTTTCCTATGCCTCTACTTGTTTTTAATTTGTTCTCACAACAAGAAAACAAGATGGACGAGGACAGCAACAGTAGGATGTGCACGAGAACGAACTACTGTCAGAAGTCCCTGCAGAGCATCACTGAGCTCCCTCAGTCCTCTGCTCCCTGCAGAATGGAGGATGGGGGCGGTCAGCTGGCCCCAAACTCTGCCGGCTTCTGGAGTCCGCCCACAAGCCCTCCCTTCTGCTCTGGTTCTGCTGTTAGTGCACGAGGGGTGGGGCACACACACTTCTGTGGCTGAAATGGCCTGGTTCATCGGGTATGGAGAGGTGTACACCATAAGGCTTGACGGGGTAGATTCCTGCCCTGGGTGTTCCTGGACTCGCAGTGGGCTCCCTCATCTCTCTGAGCCTCACATGGTGAAGGAATTTAATGAAACAATGAGAAAGCAACTCCCCATTTCTGGAGTCTCTTGAAGTTCTAAAAGTAAATGATTTTATAGGTGCAGAGGAAAGACCTGCTGCTAGTAAGCCTTCTAGGTATTGTGGAAGTTCTCTGAAGCTTTTTAGAAATGGTAACAATAATTAAAAGAACATTCATTCCGGGAGTTAGTGAAGGACAGGGAAGCCTGGCATGCTGTTGTCCACGGGGTCACAAAGAGTCGGATATAACTGAGTGACTAAACAACAACAAATAGAGTTCTTGCTATGGTGTATGCTCTGTACACACTGTAATAGTTAAAAGCATTAGGGAACTCAAGGTTAGGGAGGAAAATTAAACTCCCAGCGATAGTGAGATAAGCTCAACTCAGGCCTGGGTCTCACCTTCTCTAGTGGCCTTGCTCCAAGTGCACAGCAGGGCAGACTGCATTCAGGACCCTGCCACGCTCACGTGGTACTCCAGGACCTTTCATGGGAAGCTGACGAACTTTTAACAGGGAGACTGTCAGCTCTGAAGGAAAGACTGGCAACCCTCACACTGCATGGTGGGCTCTTTTAAATTCTGCCTGATGCAGATCCTCAGCCACTCCACATATTTCTTTTAAATATTCCCTTCACATTTTCCACCTCTTTGATGGACATGGTGAAGCCACCTAATCTGAGTGGAGCTGTGCCTGTGACCTACCTTTCCTTCTATAAGGAGCAGATTAAGGGGAAGAGAACGGCAGTAAAGGCGGGCCCTCCATAGAGCAACCCCCAGAGCACACCAAAGGAGGCGGACACACTAGGTTTCAGGGGCTGGCAGAACCCGGGCTGCCTGTTTATGCCAAGATTTGTTGGCACACAGACACGCCCTTCATGTTCAGATTGTCCATGGCTGCTTTATGCTAGAATGGCAGAGCAGAGTAGTTGTAATGGACTGTATCTCCTACAAAGGCCAAAAATATGGACCATCTGGGTTTCTACAGAAGTCTGCTGTCCCCTGTACTAGATCGCTGATGTGCTTCTGAAAGACAAAAACAAATCCTCTGATGTCCTCAGGGCTGATATCTTTAATAAAACAGACTTCTCTAAGATCATGAAATTTAAGGGAAAAAAACAGATAGAATTTATTTTTCATCTAACAGATATAAGACTGAGCAGGAAACTGCAGAAATGAGTATATGAACTAGAAAGTGACTACACTACAGATCCTTGCTGTTATATTGTTACCACTTTATCAGAAATCTTTTAAACAAAACCTGAGTGTTAACCACTCTATGAGTGGGGAAAGGGCCAGGCACACTAAAATGTTAGAATCTTGTTTTTTTCTATTCTCCAATACATAACTCAGACTCTGGTTGATGCAAAATAATAAGGTATCATTTTGGAAATTATTCTGAATGGATGTGCTCAGTCGTGTCCGACTCTTTGCGACCCTATGGACTGTAGCCTGCCAGGCTCCTTGGTTCGTGGAATTTTCCAGGCAAGAACACTGGAGGGGGTTGCCATGCCCTTCTCCAGGGAATCTTCCGACCCAGGGATTGAACCCATGTCTCCTATGTCTCCTGCACTGGCAGATGGGTTCTTTACCACTAGCACCACCTGGGAAGCTGACTCTGGGTGGATATGCCAACAGAATTCAAATTTTTGTTGAGAAGGTCCATGTGGGTGCACAGCTGGTTTACTATCTTAATCATGGAGGATGGACATCCGACAGTGTCTGCAAATGGGACAGAGAGCACTATGGACTGGTAAGTTCTCCTAAATGGAGCGTTACAATAATGTCTAACGTGTGTGTGTGTGTGTGCACACGCGTGTGCATTTAATTTGGGCCGTTCTCTGAGGCATGCTTGAGGCGCCAAGGAGGGAGAGAGATGTTGAGAGGGGCACAAAGACACTGTATGGAGAGAGAACCTCCCCCCGGCCCAGGGTGGCGCCCCGCCTACCTGGGTGCCCAGGGCCTGGATGTCGTGCTCAAAGGTGGTGTGCATTCTCTGTAACGTCTCCACTGTGTTCTGATCTCTCCCAAGCTCCTCGGGGAGTTTCTTGTGTTTGTCCTGGATGCGCCCAAAGATCTCCTTGGCGTCGTGGTAAAACTTGTGCAATTCATAGGAGGCAGCGAGGATCTGTGTTCTGGTGTCAATGAGCTCCAGGAGGTCGGCCCAGGCCTCGTTGAGCCCATCCTTCCACTCGGCGATAGTAGCGGCATCTGAATGTCCGGAGTTGATGAGCTCGTCTGCCATGTGGTTGACTGTGTCCACGCGTTCCTGCCCAATGTTCCCCGTGTCCCGGGCGAACTCTCGGAATCGCTCTTGGAGCATCTGAAATGGGGATGGGCATAAAGAAACCAGTGAGACCACCATGAACACATCATTTACTGATCACTCAAACACCTTTGGAGAAAAACACCTGACTTAACAGATGTCAGATCCAAAGCCTCATGTCAATCAGGCTTCCTTCTCACTCATGGCAGCAGAGAAAGGCACGGCTCCACCTCCTCTGACCAGAGGAGCAGGCACAGAGATTCAAACACAACAACTTCCAAATTGCTTGATGATAAAAGTGCCCAGCTGAAATGAAACCCCATGACCTCTGACTCGAGTCTGGGGTGTTTCCTCTGCTCACAGACAGGGAACGCAAAGGGCCTTCCACAGCCCGCCGGGTGCTGCATGCCCACCCGAGTTCTGCTTGTGTTACTTGCCGTGACGTGCTCATAGTCCTGGCCCAGCTCGTGAGACCCCGCGACCACCTCCCTCTCCGCGATCCACTGCTCCAGGTCGTCCACCTCGCGGTTGAGCTGGAACAGCCGGTGTCTCTCGTCCAGCTTGCCCCGCCTCTCTTCGGCCAGGTCCTTGAGGCCTGCATACAGCTTGTCCACCTTGGACTGCCGCATACTGATACGTTCACTGAGGGGAGTGAGACGGGGTGAGATGGGGGGGATCTTAAATGCCACATTTTCTTCAGGGAGACAGCAAATGAGGGCAAATGCCAGGAGGTCACATTATACAAAATTTCTCAAAGGAATCCGAAGGTTAACTCAGTTAGCCCAAAAAATAAAAGTCAACTTTGACCTCAACTTCAGGTAATAGAACACCAACATGTAACAAAACACAGTCATTAAGGACAAAGGCCACCCTGACTGTGATGATGGAGGGCGGGGAGAGAAATCGAAATGCTCTGCACTGATGGCTCTGAATGTCAGGATTTCCTTTGACGTTAAAACATTATTAGCCTAGGATGCAGGAGCCATCCTCTGTTCTCAGGGGCTACATTGCCAAAGGGACAGAAGACATCCCCGTTTGCATGCATTTGACCTTCTCTGGGCTGTATGCTCTTCCCTGCCAGGAAGGCGGGCCCTGCTGCTCCCATTTCCTGGGTCCTGGGGGAGCAGCATCCACCCCACCACCCTGCTTCTAACTTCTCTCAAGGACAGCCTTCCAGCAGGTAAGTGGTCAGACAAGGACTCATTGATGCCCAGCCTTGGAGATGAGGAAGGCCACCTTCCTTAAAGAGCCTCATCCCAAGACAGCAAAGGACCTCACCTCCAACTTGCCTTGGTTAATGCCCAAAGCCGATCCCTGTCTGTCTGAGACACAAAAGGCAGTTCCAGAGAAAGCCTAAAATGACTACCACTGCAGTGAGCGTGTCAGTCTGGTATGTAACAGGGCAGGGTGCCACACACTTTTTTCTTATTCCTGAGGCATTATCAAGACTCAAAGTATAAGAGTTAAGAGTGGGAAGCTCTTTTATTTCACAAGTCCACATATTCTTATCCATCGCTCTACTATGCAATTCCTGGTGGCTTACATGGTAAAGAATCTGCCTGTAATGCAGGAGACCTGGGTTCAATCCCTGGGTCAGGAAGATCCCCTGGAGAAGGGAATGTCAACCCACTCCAGTATTCTTGCCTGGAGAATCCCATGGAGCCTGGCTGGCTATAGTCCATGAGGTTGCAAAGAGTCAAACACGACTGAGCGACTAAGAGCATACACATACCTCTCTACTACAACACTTCCCTAAAATGGATGACTTTCTAAACCCAAGCGTAGGTGCTCCTATCACCCTGTATACCCATGCAAATCCATCTGCACTCCTGACTCACGACACCAATAATCTCTCAATAGGGCTTGGCCAGCAGGAGAGAGTTAACCCATGAGAGCAAGCACCTATCACATAACAGCCCACCCTTCCTGTTCAGCACAGGTCTATTGGGTCTGTTTTAAAAATCTTCCCAAAGACTCAAGCAGGAGGCCCTGACCAGGAGGAACTGCCAGGCCAGTCTCACGTTCATGAAGTGGCACGCACCTTTCAGGATGGCTGTCGGCCACCAGGGCCCGGCTGGTCTTGGAGAGCTGGTGCACCGTCTCCGCGTAGTCCTCCACAGCTTGTTCCAGAATCTGGTGCTTCTTCAACATGGAGACGGCGCTCTGCTCATCCTGTACAGACAGGGGACGGTCACACCCACAGCTGCCCCCCACCCCCAAATCCAAGCTACCTGAAAGCGAGACCGGCTGACTGCACAGCACAGGGGAGCAGGAGGAGGACTTGGTAGAGAGAAAAAAAGCCCCAAGTGCGATATGGGCAGCGGAGTCCGGAGCATCTCAGGAGTGGCAAGGCGGACTGGGCCGCAGGAGCCTCTGAAAGATGGCCATGAGGGTGGTGCAGTGACGAGGACCCTGAGACATACGAGGCGAAGCCCAGGCAAGCCACGTGTGTCTTGGCTGGAAAAACTCGCCACATCTAACAGATGTGGATGATAGCATTCTGGTTGGAGTACTTTCAAATACTTTTAAACTGTCTCAAAAGCATCTACTATATTGTAAAAGACAATCTTTGGCAAATTTCTGTTTAAAAGAGGGGAGAGCAGATAAATACCATGATTCAGAAAAGAAAATTCTGTACCAAGGGGCAAATAGCCAGGTTCCAGCCACTTACGTGCACCGCGCTGCCCCCGTAAACAAGGCAACAAGCAGACGTGGCACAAGGATGCCACCCCCAGCAGCACAAGCTTCAGGTCTGAGTCAGAGGCTCCCGGGCGCAGGGATGGGGTGCAGGGGTGGGCTCAGCATCTTTCCTCACCTTGGCCTTCTCCTCGGACATCATGTACAGCTCCTGCTCGCTCATCCATGCCTCAGCCTCGGCCGCGTCGAAGTAGTACTGCTGGGCCCTGTGCGCCTCCTCCAGCCGCCGGTGCCGCTTCTCAGTCTCCTCGATGAGGAGGCCCCACAGCTGCTTCAGGTCGGCCAGTCTCTGCCGGATGGCCTCGGCGTTGAGGCTGCTGTCGGTGATGATGTTCTGGCTCCTCTCAAAGATGTCGTCGATGCGAGGCTGGTGCCCCTGGATCTCCTTCTGGAGGGTCTGTGTGATTGGGGAACACACACCCAAAGCTCACTGAGTCTCAGCAGCACGCTGCTTGTGCCAGGCCTTGAGGCCGAGGAGAACCTGCCTGTCCTCTGAGCTCCCCCTTCTCTGCCTCCTACCGTGGAGCTCGCCCCAGCAGACACGCTTACCTGATTTTTCTTTATTAACAGCTGCACAGTCTGGAGGTTGTGGCCGTGATCTGTGGAGGTCGCCAAAGGCATCCTCTCTCCAACCCACAACTGGAAGGAATTGTAAACAGGTGGTCAGGGCCACTCAAAAGGAACAAATATTTGATGCAGACAAGGGCAGGAGGGGACAGCAAGGAGGCCAGTATGGGAGAGGAAACATGTTCAACCCTAGTGGGAGATGAACAACAAGACCCTACAGTGCAGCCCAGGGAACTACATTCAATGTCCTGTGACAAACCATAAAGGGAAAGAATATATAATCTGTAAGTCAGTCACTTTGCTGTACAGCAGAAATACAACACTGTAAATCAATTATACTTTAATACGAATTCTTTAAAAAAGAAGAAATAAACAATTACCCCACTGGGAGGGGCGGCCCAGGGAGCCTGCCCTTCTTATCCAATGAAGGGTACAGGCTAGTCTTCCAGACCTTACTTTTATCCACAATGCCAGACTCTCCAGGAATCCCTATTATTTGTTGTTAAAACGATTGTTCTGGGGCATTAAAGCCCTCAATTTATCCTTAGGAAACTAGACAGAAATCTGGAGGTGTATTTTGTGTGGACACACAGGGCAGCACTGTGACAACTCAGCCCACCCAGGGACCGAGGCAGGTCAGGTACAGCAGTGGGAACCCGGGCTGCAGGTCGGCCACGCGAGGAGGCACTCACAATCTCGTCCTCCACGTCCCGGTTGAACTGATGGATCTCCTTGGAGGCCAGCAGGTTCTGCTTCCTCTCGTTGAGGGGCTCCAGCAGCTCCATGAACTTGGTCTGCACAGTGAGGCGCTTGCTGTCCACCTCGTCCGTGCTCTTCCCCTCCTGGCTCAGGGCCTGCGCCTGGCTCTGGAGCTCTTCTATCTCCTTCTTCCGCACCTCCATCTGATTCTCAAGCATCTGAAGATGGAAGACACACCCATCTTCACACCCGAGACGAAGAAAACACAGACAGTGATTTTACATGCTCCCCTTTGGCACTGACCAAAACAGAAGATTTGGGAATATTAACTGATACTATGGAGAGCCCAAGAAATGGTTCTGCATGGCTAGCAAGCCAGCAACTAGTGCTCCACTTTGTCAGCTGATTTTTCCAAAAAACAAAACAAAAACCTCCCTTTCTAAGGATTTTTAAACTTGGGAGCAATAGTCAAGTTTATCTAGGAACTTCAGAGGCATATGACAGGGGAAATAATTAATTACGGGGAAAGGATGGTCTCCATCTGCCTGTTCAGAAGTTACAAAGACACTGAAAACCAGCTTAATCACCAGGAAGGAGTCAGGTCTTCAGTTTCCAGTTCTTTTAGGCCAGAAGGATAGCTAACGTTAACCATCTCCTCTCAATTGCTTTAATCAGAAAGCTGATTCTTCTTTTTAAAAATACTTGATAATCAGCTGAAGACAGCCTAACTGTATATTTACGTGAGGGGAAAGGGTGAAAGCACAGCAGAGGTGTCTTGCCCAGGAAACACAACCCTGGGAAGGCCACACTGCTCTCCCCAGAGACGAGGGGCTGGCAAATACACTGACTGCTCTCTTAGCTGGGGGAGCACTTGGCCACACACTGCAAACTCAGCCTGGGGAGCTCCTGAAAGCTACTACCACCAACCTGCTTGCTCAATCTCATCACAGCTATTTCCTCTCATCAATGTAAATTCATTTGCTCTTAGAAGGACTCTGCTGCTGCTGCTAAGTCACTTCAGTCGTGTCCGACTCTGTGCAACCCCAGAGACGGCAGCCCACCAGGCTCTGCCATCCCTGGGATTCTCCAGGCAAGAACACTGGAGTGGGTTGCCATTTCCTTCTCCAGTGCATGAAAGTGAAAAGTGAAAGTGAAGTCACTCAGTCATGTCTGACTCTTAGCGACCCCATGGACTGCCTACCAGGCTCCTCCATCCATGGGATTTTCCAGGCAAGAGTACTGGAGTCGGGTGCCATTGCCTTCTCTGAGAAGGCCTCTATTGTTATCCAAAAACCCCAAATTTCGCTTATTATCTAAAAGTGCCCTGAACCACTCAGATAACTATCACATATTTAGACATTATACAATGAGGTATGCAAACATGGTAACTTTTCTTCAAGTAAACTGTGGAACTAGATGAAATGAACATTTACCATACTGCTAAGTGGTGATACCATCTATCAACTAAGATGATAATGAAAATATACTCCCATGCATGGACCCCAGTACTCCTATGGTGTCTTTCCAAATTGATTCTGGAAATGTCCCCTGATGCCACCAGAGCCCACTGTGCTGGGTGTGTTAAATCCCTTCACACTCCAAGCAAATGTCTGAGGACACGGTGGGCGAGTTGAGACCAGCAGGACCACAGCAGGGAAACAGCCTGTGGTGCGCCAGCCCAGGCACTTGCCTGCTGCTTTTTCAGAAGGATGTTGACGCTGGTGAGGTCTTTGCCATAGTCGTCAGACTGAATCTGACTCTCCAGGCCATGCAGCCATTTGTCCAGATCTGCACAGCTCTGGGTGAAGAGTTCGGCTTTGTTCGCATCGAAGAGCCGCTGGGCCTTGGTCTGTGTGGTGGATTCAAGGACTTCCCACATTTTATGTAAACCTGTGAGTTTTTCCTTCACCACAGCTTCTGTCTCTGGCTTTTCTGAAATGAGCTGCATTCCCTCCTGGAAAACACACATAAATACAGTTTGCAGAACAGGTGTCACTGTGAAAAACAAGCCTGACATATTTAAATTAGGAGTTACCTATTCACTCAACACACACATTTGTGAACACAAATACACACATGCACACATGCAGTCTTTCTATATGGAATTACTGCTCGACAAAATCAGTGATGGCCTGACTGGTTTTCACAGGCACGGAGCACCAAGTGACGGCTGGAGCTCTGGGATACTTTTTGCCAGTAACCTAAAACTTCACCCCTTCCACATCACCCCAAGAGACCTTAACACTTAAGGTCTGTTAAGATTTTGAAACAATATAGTGTATGAAGGAAGAGAAGGGAGGGTGGGGAATGTCACATTCATGTTCGGTTACACAGCAGAGAATCTTGCTGTGCCAAAACAATACAGTTTAAATTATTAAAATGAGAAATTTAAAATACATAATATTTCTAAGTTCTGTGGATCCACTCAATGTCTGCCACAGTCCAGCACACATAATAGGATCAACAGAGTGAGGATGCTGCCCCGGGGGCTGGAAGTCTATCAAGTGCAACAGAGGAGACACACAACAGAACCTCAACTCCTAGGATTCTTTACAAGATAAGGCAGGCATTTTGTGCCACCTGGTTGTGTTTCTGCTTGTCTCCTTTCTTGCTGGCTTGAAGGTAGGAGTTGGGAGGTGAAAAGTGGGACTGTTCCTGGCTGTGTAACTCCCATATGTGGTCATATAGGACTCAAATATGCTAGAAAACATGCTAAATACAAAGGAGCTCATTTCCACCCAGTTAGTTTTCTCACCACAGCCACACTGATGGAGCACCATCAACCCCTAGACTCACCTTCTCAATTTTGTCAAGCCATTCTTTGTTGGAAGCGAGTTCTGCCATAAAGGCTTGATGCTTCAACCATTTACTGTGCAGATTTCTGGCTTCATCGTAAGACATGTCCTGGGCTGTAAGCATCTTTTCATTGATCCAGAGAGACAACTAGGAAAGAAAAAAATCTGGTTCAGAGACTGTGATCACAGACATCAGCCTTTTCTCTGCCTGAAAACAGCTGTCACGTTGTCACACGCAGCACCAGGTTTCCATGTCAACAGACAACCAAACGTTCGCTTTACAACTCTGACCCGCCTCAACAGCTACCTCCACTGTATTGGATGCTGTACTTGAGACCTGCTCCAAACTATGCATCTAACATCAAATCCAGAAGTGTAAAAAGCACGTTGAGCCAGCTTGCAAACTGTTTGGCACTCTTAACCAGCTTTCCCTCCAGACACTTGTGTTTAAAATTCTGTGCTAAGCAAGCTAAGTCACAACCTTCTTTCTTTTTCAAATGCCCATGGCTAGCTATACCATGCTAAACAAGATTAACTGTTTCTACTACATTTGGTAATCTTTCTACTCTTTTACTTCTACTATAAAAGAAACCAAAGTGCCTACTCTTCCATCCCTCCCTCTTCTTCGCGGACATTATCTACGGGGATGACAAACAGCATGAGGAACTTGCTTGCTATAGGGGTGAGGCAACCACGATGCCCTCTTAGCTCCCTTCATGTTTCAGTCACCTTCATCTTTTCTTCTACAGCCTCTGTTTGTAGAAGACCAAGAACACTTCACAGGACTGACTAAGATCAAGAACACTTCACAGGACTGGGACCCAGCGTGTTTGCTTGGATCTGAACTCTGGGAAGCCTCTTCACAGATGCTGCCGGCCACTGACAGATTTGAGCCTAGCCCAGGCCACGGACACGTTTTGCTTGTTGGCTCTCATCCCAACTTGCCTGGCTCCTCACTACCTGCCCGCAGTTGGCCACACCAGGGTCCTAATTCCTACCAGGAAGAGAGAGCTTTGGTTTGCCCAGTCGGAAGATACGCAAACGAACGCAGGGTCAGCCTGGAACCAGAAGCCAGTAAGTCTTCAGGGGCAGTGCCCTTCTTCCATGTGACCATAAGAAGCCACTCTTGCACCAGCTGCTGCCATAACAAATCTGCACCCAAACTGTGTCATGGGCCCACCACCAAGGGTTTAGAAATGGTGTATAAACCCCTACACAACCAACCATTCTGAAGCCATTCCCTTGCACTTTGGGCAGCTGCTGGGAGAGGCTTCCCCATAAGAGAGCTCTCATAACACAAAGTCTGTTCTCTGGGAACCACGTCAAAGAGGAGGATGCAGGTCCCGGGAGGACCCCAGCTCTGCTTGTGGCTGAACCCCCAGGCGCCCTCCCCTACCCTTTTCAGGAGACCAACCACCATGTATGGGAGGGAGGGGGGTCAAAAGCAAAAGTAGTGAGATTTTTTATGTCACTCTTTATTAAGGAAAAAACGGCAAGTCCCATAAAGCCCTTGGTAAGCAAGGACCATAGATCTGTTACACACCAACCAAGGCACTGAATTTCCTACTTTAAAAGAATCACCTACTTCCCTTCCAGTTATCTGAGTAGTTAAGGCCTGAAAGGCTAAGGCTATTCAATCTAAGGAGAAAAGACGTTAAGAGGAAAGCAAATGGAAAAACTTTACCCTGTATTCTGCACGTGCACACTAAACATAATAAATGGCAATGATCCAAAGTGCAAAGGACATCCACATATTTGCTCTATTCATAACCACCTACCCAAGACAGATTAAAAGAAAAAGGAGCCACATAAAAATCAGAGGCTTATAAACAAATCTGCTCTTTGCTGAACACATCATCCTACAGATAAAGCAGCATGTGACACAGCACAATGAGACAGAGCTGTGGAACTTGCTAGTTCATCAGACCTCTATCAGCATTCTGGAATCAGACCCATAGTTATTATCCGTGGGCACTGACAAAGGTCATTTAAGAATATGCTCATTCTCTGCAGAATACAACACTGTGCAGATTGGAAAAGGATAGGAACAAATGCTTTGATCACTGGATTAAGCTCAAAGCAAAGCGCTGAACCCGCTATGCCGGTGCCACCGTGTTTAGTTATGCTGCCCTCCAGGGGAGGAAGAAATCAGTTTCAGAAAACAGGAGGTACGGAGACAGGGAATAGAATAGAAAAGCAGGACTTTTTAAATCACTCATTTTTCAGGGTATCATATTAAAATAACAACACAAAAAACATGATGCTCTTTGCATCGCCATCTATAACTGTGATTAGCTGGGCCCTGCTCATCCTCCCTGCACTGCGGCAGTGAATTTCCCCCTCCGGGAAGGTATTCGTGGTGGGTGGCAACAATGGCAGAGCTTACAACCCAGCCTCCTCTAGCCTCCAATCAACCAGGAAGGGGGTGTGGCAAGGGGACCACCTGGATTTCCTAGACCTTGAACAGTACCAACAGCAAGCAGCAGCATTAAATCTGACTTCTGGGTGCTCTGTAAGTATCCACCAACACAGTAAGAAGTAGGTTTTCATATATAGGGCTAGTCCACCCACAGACTCCTTCTCAGAGATTCTGGTTTAAAACGGGCGTATTTTAATGAGGCTAAATAATGGAAAATTAATAAAGAAGAATATTCCTTAATAATAATAGCACCCTTTGCTGGTACTTCTACACCGAGGGTTTTGAAGCCCCCAAACCTGACCTAAATTCCATCACTTTGTAGAAACTACTGGGCTTCCCAGGTGGCTCAGACAGTAAGGAATCTGCATGTAATCCAGGAGACCCGGGTTTGACCCTTGGGTCAGGAAGACCCCTAGAGAAGGGAATGGCTACCTACTTCAGTAGTTTTGCTTGAAGAATTGAACGGACAGAGGAGCTGGGCGGGCTACAGTCCATAGGGTCACAAAGAGTCAGACACGACTGAGTGACTAACACTTTGACACATTTTGACAAACCTGACCTAAATTCAGTCTTTATTTGTAAACTATATTTGCTGAGGCGGTACCCCCAGCAGATCCTATGGTTGTACTAACTTTTAACAAGGTTCAAGGAAAGAAAAAATAGATAAGCCAGGGAGACCTGACACAGCAGTCACAAAGAGACCTGCAAATCATCTCCAGGACAAAGAAGCCCGGCCAAAACCTCTGGGCACTCTTGGAGGGGAAATCACACAGGGCTGAGCGCTCTGGGTGTGCCTATAGGTCACTGGTGTGTGTTAGGGAGTAAATTCCTTGTAACCAAGGACACTCATCTGGAACAAGAATTAACAAAGATCTAAAGATCTACTGAAACTATTTCCTGTGATTCTACTTGGAAGGACTACATCTTATCTACTTACTTTTCCCACATGTTTCTATTTATGAATCCACACGGATGTGAATGGAAAATCAGGGGCTGGAAATTTCAGCTGAGCCTCTCTCAAAGGTTCCTCTGTCCCCTCACTTCCTGCTTATTTCCTGGCATTCTTTTCCCTAAATTCAGTCCAGATTTCACCATGCTCAGGTCAATGGATTTCATCTCAGTAATCTGTTCTTTAAGCAAAGGGATGGGGGTCCCACTGGTTTCCCCAGCAAACCCCCTTCCCATCTGATGTGAGGTTAAAACAAGTCACTGGTGGGGCTTCAAGGGCAACGTTAAGGTACTTCAGGGACTCCCAATCTGGGGAGGGCACAGCCCAGGCTGCAAACGTCTCTTGACAACTTTTCACTCCCTCCAGGGCTGAAGGACCACTTGGTATTCACTGCAGCACATCATGCGACTCTACACAGCTAACCCTGAATCCATTACTCTTCCCTGGGTCTTGTCTGGAGACATGAATGCCTCTTTAAACAAGCATCCTATTCAAATGGGTTATTCATGCTCGGGAGTGACTTAAAGAGGCACTCCTGGCCTCGCCTGTCTGGCTTCAGGCAAACCCCTCCAGTGACCCAGATTCATCAGCATGGCCCTGAACGTCAACAGACCCTAAGCCACACAGTTGAGAGGCTTTGCTTCCTTCGTAAGGTTTAGCTGCTGGAGCACCCATTTTAAGATTCACAGTAAGAGAGCAGTTTAATGGACATGAAGGATTGCTTCTGTCTCTGGCTCTGATTCAACTGTTATGAGAGCCATATTTAACACACAGCTACAAGTCTGCATGCAAAGGATTCGTGAAGTGTCTGGTCATATTCTTAGCATATGACCTTGATCCTCCCCTCTCCATCTCCAGTTCCCCTTCCCCAAGATCCCTACAGCTTCCCTTGGATATTTTTCATCCCACTTCTGCCTCTGATGAGATTTAGTCTAATAAACTAGAGACGACCGAGTCTCACCATGGTTCTCTGGTGGATAGTGAAATACGATGTGCTTGTGATCTCACGCATGTTAAGTCAGCTAGATGCTTCCTTCCAACCAGCTTGCAGAGAGGTTGCGTTTTACTGGCTAACTTTAGTTTTCCCAGTTTGTTTATGCACGTATCAGGGGAGTATGAAATAGTTTAAGAATCATCAGATGAATACCACATGTTAAAACTCAAGAGTTTGAGATCAGGATTACTGCTCTTGGCAGGAGACTGAAGGATGGATATTTCAAGATCTTCAATGAGTAAGAAAACTGTGTGTATTTTTGAAATCCTTCTTCTTACCTCGGTAGCCAACTGCAGTTCCTTTCATTTCTTTCCTTCCCTACTAGTAACTCTGCCTTATTTTAAATAATAGATGCTTGTAGGCTATAGAATATTTGAGAATATCAGTGTCTTTGACCATGGTGATGTTCTACATCTGCACTGTCTATACAATATGGCAGCCATGAATCACAGTTGGCTGCTGAGCACTTAAAGTACAGCCAGCGTGATGGAACAACTACAGTCTTAACTCCATTTAAAATGAGGCCGCCACATGTGGTTATTATCTGCTGTGTTGAACAGCACAGTTCTAGACTGTAATAATCTGTTTACTCTAAGTGGTAGCTTGTAGGCTGGAGAACTGACACTGCCCCACCTGCAAATTATATAAGTGATGTGAATTTCTGGCCTCAGTTCATTTTACAATCCCAAGGGCTCTTCTGCCAAATGCTTGGTGGCTCTTGTTAGAAAAGAGGAAAGGAGGCGTTAAAGGGCGATGTACCTCCTGACAGTCTTGCAGGAATTTCTGAAGATCCCTGTTGTCCTTCAGTCTCATCAGAAGCTCACTGGCTGCCTCGCGATTCTTCCTGTGTCTGTTATAACGATAATAAAAATGATTTTTAAAAAAGGAATTCTTAAAATACAGAATTTACAATTCAGTTTCTTTTCTGGGTTTCTCCACGCGTTGAAAACAATCTGCTGACAGTTCTTGATTATGTCAAGGAGACAAAATAAACAAGGGAGTCAAGCATTCAAATGAGTAAGCCATGGTACAAGAAGCCAGAACACCCGTCCCAGCCACACAGCCAGTCAGGATGCAAGCAACAGAGCTTCGTGAGTCTGGTGCTAGGGAAAGACACCATGGGCAGGCACTCAGCACATCTTTCCATTTTAGAAACTGGGAAAATATAAAATTGATCTTTAGGAAGCTCATACCTGGGTGACAGACCATGTACACGGCTAAGAAAATACAGAAAACCATGTAACTGGCTTCAAAGAACATTTCCTGATGATAAGATTCTCATCATGAGAAAAACTTGTCCCAAACAACAATAAGCCAAGAATGAAAATTTTTAGACCTGTGAGATTGTCTACCTAGTCAATCCCCATCTTTATCAATACATAAGGGTAACCAAGGCTTCCAAAAGTTAAAGCACAAAACCTTAACCAAGAAACTTAGAAGAATTAGAAGGAGCTGCTGAACTTGGTGAAACGACAAGCGACACCAGGCGCTCACTCCACAGCTCGGATGCAGCCACAGGGCTTCTTGGCACACACCATGGAGGTACAGGAAGCCCCCTGCAAGACTTCTTTCCACTCCCAGGGGCTTTTCCACTGGACTGTGAAGAAGAGCCACGTGAATGCTGTGAGTGCCATGGACACTACTGCCTTCATGGGGTTCTATTACCTCGAGAAGAGCCATACTACACTGAGAATCGAGAAGCATCACCATAACACAGCTCCTCACACTCCCAAGGAACCCAAGTGCCAGCTGGCCTAAGTGCAGGGTATGAAGAATGGTGAAAAGTGAAAGTGAAAATCACTCAGTCGTGTCTCTCTTTGTGACCCCATGGACTATAGAGTTCATGGAAATTTCCAGGCCAGAATATTGGAGTGGGCAGCCTTTTCCTTCTCCAGGGGATCTTCCCAACCCAGGGATGAACCCAGGTCTCCCGAAGGGAGAGTGCAAATGGGAAAGTTTGGGTTTTCCTGCCAAGTCCCAAGGCAAGTTCTTGCTGCAGTGTCTGGGCAAGATCTCTTGACCAACCCCAACAACCCCCATGGCCAGGAGGAGGAAGAACATGACCTCTGATTCTCCATGAAGCCAAGAAAGGGCAGCTCAGGGAGCACCTGCTACAGGCCGGCTTTTAAAATTCCTTCCTCAAGTGCAAGAAGACCGTAATGGTGCAGGCGTCACACAGGTTCGCGGTAAGCACGGCAGGGGACACTGGCAGCACTGGTGCCGCCATCTGCCTGCGGCCAAGGGAGCCACGCACCGCCCTTCAGGCCCCAGATCACAGGGACGGCCTGAGTGGAAGTAACACTGTCAGGCACCTGCTCAACACATAAGATAACATTTTACTTTTTTGTTTTTAGTTGAAAGAGATTCTGTAGCTTCAGGAAAAGGGGTCTTAATGCGTTTATACCACTTAAGCAAAATGCAACAATAGAAAAGTACTTCTTATATAATGCTAAATTAAAACAAAAAGTTAATGCATAATCAATGATCAAAAAAAAATTCCAAGGCACAGATTAGAAAGCAAAAACCAAAGTGGCATGTGCTAAGGGTGAGATTAAAAGGTAGTAGTTTCCACCCTCTACCCCCACATTTTTAACACTGTGACTTTTATAATAATCATTTTAAAAGGCCTAAATCCCTTTACTTCAGTGCGATCCTTTCTCAAAGATGAAAACTTAAAAAAATTTTTTTTTCAAGATTGTGATTTCGGATTAAAGGAATTAGTCTTCTAAAAACGTGGGTGGGGAAGGAATGTCAAGCAAAGTCCTTCAAGTTCCCAACCCTCAAGTTCCAGTCACTGTTTGTACGGGGGTTTAAGAAAAATAGAGCAAGTTTTCCAGAGGAAGGTAATCTGAGTTGGAGTTAAGTCACAAATGCAAGAGTTCTGCTTTGAGTCAAAGGCCTTGAAGAAAAGATCTCATTTCTTTCCCGAGCATCACACAAAAATGCTGTCATGGCAAGGAGTAATCAGAGACACGGGCGGTTAAAACAGGTCATGCAACCTTGAAGCTCACTGAAGTAACAGCTAAAAATAACCTCAGACACTAAGAAAATTCAACATAGAGAGAAATACCACCAGAAGGAATCTTGACTGTATCTCTTATAAAATAAAGATTCACACATGCCCAACAGATTTCTACCTGGACAATTTTTCTCCACCCTGGTGTTCATGGGAAGTGAAACTCAGGGAGGTCCTTCAAGGTTGGATCATGGATTTAATTAAAGAGAAGGACCTTCCAAAACTTGGCCATAGTTTCTTTTACTCTTTAGAGTGCTGTTTGGGATAAGGTTAAATTTCTTGCTTTCTTTCCATTCCGCACCTCCTAGCCCTATAATGAGACTCAAAAGCTCCTCAACACAAGAGGCAGATACTAGGTTCAACTCTGGTTCTTATGAAAAGTGAAGAACCACAGGTAAATGAGTAAAGCATGCTGGTAATTTTTAAGTTTTGTTCCCATGTGAGATAGGGTCTGGCTTGATGAAACTGGACAGATTTACTTTTCTCCCAGGACTGCACTGTGGCTAGAATTTCCCTCTGAGCCAGGAAGCTCACACGTTCCTACTCCCCTTGAGCAGGCTTGGACTGCAGGCTCCTTCCCACCACGTCAAAGGCACTATAAAGGCCACTCAAACCCTACCCACATCTGATAAGTCAGTGTCTTTGTTCTAGCACTTTTTCATTTCAACAAACTCAGCGGTAATCGATAAGATTTCTGGAATGTAAGTACGTTATAATGATTTTGCATTCTACAAAAATAGCTTCATGGGAGCGTCAGAATGTTTCTGGATGGGGATCAGATCCCGAAGGTTCAGATATTTACTTAGCTCATGCTCCGACAGCACCTGGAACTCAGATTTGTATATTTTTATAACAGACCAGTATCCTCTGGGGTCAAGTTTCAGATTTTGAGGTCTCTGGGGATATTAAAGTGAAACCAGAATTCGGGGAACATATGCTGAGGAAAGTTAGAAAATGTAATCCTTCTGAGGGTAAATCACCAGAAAGCCCCGCCCCCTTCTCTCTCCGTTAAGCTTAAGGACAGCAGAGGATCCTCTTCCCACTGCTTTTAACAACAGAAATCCCCAGGAGGCCTTGGAACCCCAGGCACCCAGGCTCTGAGTCAAGGACAAAAGGAAGCTTAAGCTGCAACAAAGAGCTGCTAAAATGTTCTCTCTTATCCAGGAGTCTCCAGTCTTGACAACATCACCTGCTTCCAACAAGCCCTTGCAGCTGTGGCATGGGGGTGGGGTGGGGGGAGATCAACACACTGAGGAAGCGGCCAGGCAGCTGCAGGCCCGCCTAAACACAAGTGTCCCCAGTGGCCCAGCCCATCTTCAGGAAACCAGCTGTGTGCACCTAACGTGGAGGAACGTGGGATATCATGTTTACAAAATAGTGAGATTTAACACCAGGAGAAAATGAAATTCTTTTCTCCTTGTTAAAACTGTCTTACTCAATCCTTGTTTCTCATACTCATTTGAAGGTGGAGAGATTTTTTTTTTGTAGCTGTTTTAAAAGCAACAGATGCAAAATTATAATCTGCCTTATATCCTATTCCCACAGTACCATCCTTAGAGCATATGGTTTAGGATCTGAATCAGTGCACAGGACTGGCTAAAGCCAGGAGCACAATCTTTATGGGTAACGAGTTGGTCCCCTCTCCACTGCAGATCATGGCACGTTTGTGTGGCCCAGGGTCCCAGGACACCCTCTCGGACACGGTAAGTAAGGAACTGTTCCCCACTGGCAGGTCTTCCTCCTCATTGCACTGGAAGGTCAGAGGAGCCTTGAGGAAGAGCTTGTTTCTTGATGACATCATCTCACAATGAGCCTGTAAATCTGGCCCAAACTGGGACTAGAGGAGATCAGCTGTAACAGAAACTGGTGACTGACTCAGACAGGCCATTCCTGGAGAGAGATGGCCAGAACAGGCCAGAACCAGGCCAGGCTGTGTGTCCAAACCAGATCCACTAGACCTCCCGCTTTAGAAATAACCAAGGCAGAGTGAGTGTAGGAGAGAGGGTCTGACACAGAATGTGGCCAGGAAGAAAAATCTCTTGGAACTGAAAATAAAAACAAAACAACAACATCTAATGGTGGAGAGAGCTTGGCTGAAGAGGAAAAGGTCTTTTCTCATAAACAAGATGCCAATACAGCATTATCCTTAGGCCTTCTAGTAAAAGCCTAAATGATGCTCCCTTTTTGGCTCTGCCAGGTACTCAGGACAAGCAAACCTTGCCCCTCTTCCCTACCCTTCCTGAGACCTCAGAGGAGTCTTGCTTGGATGAAGGTGAACGTGGGTTTGGCTGGATGGGGAAGCGTCTGGCTCTCAGGGTCCCACTGGGTGATGTGCTGTGTGTCACCTCTTACAGGGTAGGCTTATACGCCACTGCTACTCAGCACTCCAGCTCTATAAATCTTTGATTAGGGATTAGCTTGGCTTTTCAGGCTTTCTTTTGTAGATTCAGTTTTACTAGAAGCCCATATCCTGCCCACTTTGGAATTTAAACCCACAGCCCCCAAGATGTTGGCCAATGGTACAGATGCTTGAGAGCCCCAGGGTGCAAGACTCCCTTAAGAGCCCCAGGACTCCGCACCTGTCATCGATGGAGTCCACCTTCTCCTGGATGCGATCCGAGTTGATGTTCCCATCGCTCACCAGCCTCCGGCCCGTTTCCACAACCGCGTTGATTTTCTCCTCATTGGCATCCATGGTAGTCATGAAATCCTCTTGTTTTTTAATAGCTGCTTCAGCTCCTTCCAAGGTGGTGGGCATTTCAGTATGGGCCAAAACATACTCCTTAATTAAAAAGGGAAAATCACAGCAGGATGAAAAATCATGAGATACAACTTGCCTTCAGAATATTAAAAAAAACACCAGTCTTCCCCATTTCCTTGCAACACACTTTGCAACAACTGCTTTGTCACACTTAGCTAAAATTATCTATGGAGTCAGATAATACAAAAAGTTGGGAGGTGGGGAAAAATTCCAATGAGATGCCAAAAGTGACTATATTCCCATAAGTGGTTAAATGCTCTCATTTTTCCTCCAAAGCAAGTGAGGGAAGTAAATGAAGGTTTGTGCATCAGCCACAAGGATCCGCTCATGTGCCCATAAGGTGATAGCAACAGACACTTCAAACCTAATCTTTCAAGAGACATTATCAACCCTGCTGCTGGTGACCATCCTTAGCTCTTTCTCTAATTTCTGCATTGTGTCACTTGATCAAGACCCTGACCTTTCTAAGAGCAAGGAAGACAGAACCATTCAGAAAAAAAAAAGTTCCCCCCAAATACTTTTAGATTGGATTAATACATCTCAGAATGTTGCCAATGTAATGAACTATATCACAGTATGATGACATACTATGAGACATTAAGAGGTCCTAGACCGTTATTGTGGTGGAACTGTACTTTGCAAGGCAAGGCAGCCTCCATGGGAATCTTCAGTTCTATACCCTTCATTGTGATGGGCTTCAGTGCCTTAGAAGTCAGGGAAAACAAATGTCTGCCCATTGCTCTTCTAACTTCACACAAGTAGGTGTAAACCAGCAGCCCACAGGCAGCCGAGGCCCAGCCTGATGGGGAGGACGCCAAGCGGTGAGGGACGTTACCTGGTTGTTCAGGAAGGCTTCGGCCTGCTTGGTGTCCCGCAGGAACTGCTGGTGAGCATGGGACTGGGAGAGGAGGCTCTGCCTGTTCTCCCACATCTTGTGGAGCTCGTTCCAGCCTGTGTCCAGGGCCTGCAGCCGCTGCCGCAGGAACATGTACTGGGCGTCTGTCTGGCCCTGGGTAACCATCTCGCCCATGTCCCTCATCTTCTGGTAGTCCTCCTCGTAGTTGTCGATCTCGTTTTTGATGTTCTCGTGCTGTGTGAGGAGCTTCTCGGCCTCGGTCAGGGTGTTAGGCATGTCCTCCGAGGCAATGGCCGTCTGTGTCCTGGAGAGCCAGGACTGGAAGTCGTCCAGGTCCCGCAGGAACTGCTGCAGCTTGCTGGCCTCTCCCAGGGAGGCCTCACGGTTCTTCAGTGTGGTCTTCATCTCCTCCCACACGTCACTGATCTCGGCCAGCCGAGACAGGATAGCCTGGGCCTGGTCGGGGTGCTCGGACTCCAGCTTCTCGGCCTCCTTCTGCAGGTCACTCAGTTTTGCCTCGATGGCCACGAGGTCCCGCTCCATGCCAGTCAGCTTGCGCTGCAGGGCCATGACACCCGCCAGGTCGTTGCCCAGGTCCTGGGTGGATTCGATGACTTTGGTCTTCTCCCGGATCCATGACTTGGTTTCGTTGCACTCAAGGTGGTAGTTCTGGATGCTCAGGGCGGAGAGGAGAGCGTCCTTCTTCCGGTCCACCAGCTCCCTGAACTGGCTCCACCTGTGGGTGCCAGGGTGGCAGAGAAGGCAGTGTGAGAGACAGGACAAAAAGCGGTGGCTAGACAATGAAATTCATAGTGATGGTCAGAGATGCCATTCTCCTGCCACCTCTGCTCTGACTATGTGCTGTTTGGAAAACCACCTCCCTCAGTATGTGGACACCAAGTATCACCATCGCAAAAGCTCAAGGACACACTCTAATCTGTAAGCAGCCTGACAAGGAGAGGGCCTTAAAAAGAGGAAAGGTGAGCAATGACAAGACATCTGTCCCCCAAGGTCACTTAACTCCTGACTGCAATGCACCTCTTACCTCCAAGCTGCACCTACTAAACATGTCCCATACCCCAAGGCTTCAGCTGCCACCACGACCCACTCAAACATATTATTCAATAGAAAGATAAGACCAGGACAAATCTCAAATGTGCTAAAACCCTGTTCCAGAAATCACTTTAAAAGGGATAGCAGAAATGCCACCTTGATGCCATGACCCACTATACTGGGCATGGGTCTCACGCAGGCTCTCACTTCCCACATGGGGGAGGGATGCCCTGAACCACGTTGCCCCCAGGGACACTTCTCAGAAAACCAGGGTATGTCGAAGGACAAATGCTGATGCCATGACAATGGCGCCACAGTGTCAGTGACCCCATGCAGGCAATTCCTGACCATGAGGCTCAGGGGCCAACCCCGACCCTCCTGGCTGGGCATAGGGAGCCAGCCTGCTGCCACTGGCCTCACGCTCACCTCGTGTTGAGCTTGTCCTGCTGGGCTTTGATCTCCTTCTCACTTGGGTGGCCGCTATGCATCAGCTGCCGAGCAATCTGGTTCACCACTGCCACCCGGGAAGCCTGGTTGTTCATCTCTGGTTCGAGGCTCTCGAATCTGCAAAGGCAATTCGACAGAGTGGTCACCTGCTTGGTCACTGAAGCTGTGCAGAGTGGGAGGGTGGGTGGGCGAACCCACGGCAGCCGCTCACCTGTGCTGGATGACCTCCAGGTCTTCCAGCTTCTCTGGGATCTGCATGTTGTTGAGCCACTGCTCCTTCTCGTCAATCCAGAGCTCACAGGCATCGGCCTCGCTGAACATCTTGTACAGGGCCAGAGTGTCCTGCAGCGCCTGCTTCCGCAGCCGCGTCAGCTCGGCCACCTCCTTGTAGCGCTCCTCAATGCCCGCCAGCCGGCCCTGCACGTCGGGGGACTCGGCGTGCTCCTGGGGCAGGGCGCTGGCTTGCTCGTGCAGCGAGTCGATGGTGGGCCGGTAGTTGGCGATCTCCTCCGCCACGTCCTTGTGCTTCTTGACCAGGGACTGGGTGGAGTACTCGTCGTGGCCCACGTCGTTGCTGGAGACGATCTTGAGGATGTCCAGCATCCAGGCGTCGATGTCGTCGGCATCCGCCTGGAACTGGTGCAGCAGCGAGGCCTCCTCCAGGCGCTTCTTGCGGATGGCCGAGAGCTGCTCCAGGTGGGCCCACTGCTCGCGGATGTAGGCAATCCGCTCCCGGATCTTCTCTGACCCGAAGTGCTCCTCGGCGATCATGTCTTCGCCCTCCTTGATGGCTTGCTCGAAGTGGCCACTGCGGCCGCTCATCTCATCTTCGAATGCCCGGTGCTTGCTGAGCAGGCGCATGACGCTTGTGAGGTCCTTGCCATAGTCATCAGAGGACAGGATCTTCTCCTTCTCCCGGATCCAGCCCTCCTCCTCTGCCATCTCCCAGAAGAACTTCCAGAGGCGACGGGACTCTTCCAGGCGGGCCCGGCGCTCAGCTGCCAGCTGGCAAAGTTCTTGGTAACAGAACTCCATGTGGGCCACTCTGTCTCGGATTACCTGGGGGTCGCAGGGCTTGTAACCTGTGTAACATCAAGGCGGGCACATGGGTGTGACAGTAGTAGCATGGGCTCCCGTGCACAGACAGGCAGTCGGCTACACCCCTGTTCTCGTTCCTAGGTCCCCCATTCATGCAAAGTGCAGGGCCACCTTCTAGAATCTTGATTGGTAGAGGAGAGAGGAGCAATGTTATTTTTTTCCCCCCAAGTATTATTTTCTTTTGGGTCACTTAGGAACCAAAAAATGAGGCAAACTATAAGCAAGAAGGCAGCTGCATTTAAATGTTTCTGAACGTGCACAAAACCAATCCTTTCCAAACAAACTTAGAACAAATATCTGCATGGCCAGGTGTGAAAGCCAAGAGAGCCATGCCAGGCAGTGGGTGTGCAGAGTGTGGTCTGGCAAAGTTCGCTGCCCAACGTAAGCAAGTAGCACTTGGGTACTGAAGGGAAAGATAGGTCCATTTCAGACAAGAAAGAAGGAGTTATAAGTGTTCAGAAGGCCACCCTACAGCATCATGTTATATCCCCAACACGGCCCACTGGGAACCCACAAATGGCTGGTACCTTTCAAGGCTGCACTACCACACATAGCTCATCCAAGTCTCTAGAGACGGGCCTCTGGTGATGAGGAGGTACCGTTGGGGTTGGTCCATCCTTACCTTCCCCGTCGGTTGCGAACTTCTGGGCAGAAGCGTTGACACCTCTCACCCGCTCTGCCTGGATGCCAATGTCTGCTTCAACCAGGGCATGCTTCTGTAACAGGTCTTCCACGCCGAGCAAGTGTTTGCCATAGTCTTGAGACAATAACAGCACCTGTACACAAGAGGCACAGAGAAGACAACCGTGAGCACAGCCTGGATTTCAGTGTCTCATAATCTGTGGACAGGATGTGAGCCAGCAGCCAAGCTGTACCGTCCCTCCAGCCACCCTCCCCGTATCTTTAAAGGAAGATGATGGCAAGAAAATCAGAGCAAAACAAATCCAAGAGCAGCAGGAGAGACGTAACAAACTAATGATCATTTATGTTGAATAAGAAGTCAAACCTACACTAAAAAGTATAGAATAGGGGAAAAAAAAAATGGAAGGGAGGGGGCATCAGTATGAAATAAACTGGGCCTTCAAGAAGAAACTGGTATAGTAACAACTATTCAAGAAAAGACAATAAAGGTGACAGCTGCTTCATATCACAGTTTAAAGACATCTCCTCAAAGCTGCTGACCCCTTAACTGGATGCTCTCCTTGTCTGGTATACCTCTGTACTTACACAGCCAATGGGAAAAGGCATGAGGTGGAAAAGCTTACAGACCCCATGGACTGTAGCCTACCAGGCTCCTCCATCCATGGAATTTTCCAGGCAAGAGTACTGGAGTGGGTTGCCATTTCCTTCTCCAGGGGATCTTCCTGACCCAGGAATCAAACCCGGGTTTCCCACATTGCAGCCAGACGCTTTACCATCTGAGCCACCAGGGAAGCTCCTTACAGACCACATCTTTAATCAAGTAAGGAGAACAGGGTCAGCTCAGGTGACTATCATCCTTAGGACAATGCCCTAAGCAATGTCTCAGGTTTAAGTTTGAACAGGCTAACATTTTCTTGCATTTCTTCCATCACCCCAATTTGGGGAGAAGGGTGGTCTCATCAGACATCCTCTCCAGATGGAATTTCTACTTCACTCTTACTTATGAGATCATCTCTGGCCCAATCTGAGTTACAAAGTGGAGGATGAATTCTAAAGTGCAAAGCACCTCTCTGCTAGATTTTATGAACATTTCTATTTTAGGTGGTTAAGATTAATGAGAACATATATGAGAACATCACAAATCTGGGACCATAAAAGGGAAAAACTATTGGTATAAAGTGACCTTGCTCCCCCTGCCAGGAACAGTTCAAGAGGTAAGCACAAGACAAGGGCTTACATCCCAGGAAGGAAATCTCACAGGAGGTCAAGCTTGGAAACGAACACAGTGTGCGAGATAAAGGAGGCTTCATGGTCCTGCCTGAAAACTGCCCTACTCTGCCCTGGCTACAGGGCTGAACGCTGGAGGAGAATGGCTGGGCATGAGTGAGCTCTCATCAGGGGCGTGCATCAGAGGACAGGACAGGCAGGGCTCCTCCTGGGTCAGGGGGGAGCTGGGAACTCCATACTCAGAGCTGTCAGTAACGGAAGGGGAGCACTGGCAGACCCTCCAACCCCCGTCCTATGATACCTACACGTGTCCTACACTTAATTCTCTCTGTAACCGCAAGAGGGAGACAGTAAGCACATCCTCCACTTGCAGAGGAAGGCAGGAAAGCTGTGGCACTCACGATCTGGACTCTGGCTGCCTGGTGGCAGGGCTGCACTCTGTCCACGCTGCCTCCTGCTCTTCTATACCACCTGCCTGGGCCCTTCCCCAAAGCAGAGCCACTCATACATAGACCAATGAGACAGAGATCTGGCTCAATGCTAAAGAATTAAAACCACAGAAAATCACAATTACTGATCACCTACTATGGAATCTATCTAAATTAGATCTGAGTCACAGCAGCAGACCTTCAGCTATGGAACTGGTCCTGTTACAACTTCTCACTTCACAGCTCATTTAACAAACAAGCCTTCCCATGAGTGACATGGCCCTTTGCTGGCTGTATGTGGGCGACTAGACCAGGGGCATTACTGTGTGTTGGGGGTTAGTAGGCGGGGCCCAGAAGAGAGAGAGGCCTGACTAATGAGCTCCAGCCTGTAGGCAGGCATATCTTTTACCTTCATTTCATCCATCCAGTCCATGATGTACAGCATTTCCTGGAATATCTTCTGCAGCCCCAGGTTCATCTCGAGGCGCTGTCTCCGGGCCCTGAGCAGTTCCAGCAGGTACTCCCAGAGCCGGATGACATTGTCCTTCCGTGCTGTGATGCGCTTGATGTCATGGTAGTTCTCTGCCTCCAGTTCCCTGGCCACAGCCACCACAGCCTGCACGCGCTCCTCGTACGCAGCGATGTCAGTCTCAATGGCCTCATGCTTTTTCGTGGCGGCCTCAACAGCAGGAAGGTCAAATCCAAAGTTGTCCTAAGAGATAAGGGAACAGAAAGAACAAACACAAAATTCAAAAGCCATCAGTGGGCAACCAAGAAACAGAAAATGGAAGTGGAGTCCTGAGCACACCTGTTAATTTTGGGGGATGGGGGATCTCCAAAGTCAAACACTGACTCCAGAGTCCTGACCCCACTGGCCTCTGCCTTCCCCGAGGCCCGCAGAACTGCTCATGGGCCCAGAGCAAACCAGTGACACCTCACTTTACAGAGGTGAGAGGCATGTATGCAGCACCTGACCTACGAGACTGGAGCAGGTGATGGCTTATGCTGAGCCAAGAAGAAAAGGAGCCACTGATTTATTTCAAGGCCAGTCTAGCTGCCTTGAAGGCCAAAGGCTGGAAGAAAGGGAAAATTTTAAAAACTATACAAATATGAATGGTCACACACACCCACTAGCTCTCAACAAACTTTGTTTGAGTTATTTCCAGATCTATGAAAAGTTAGATAAATAGTAGAAGAGAAACTGTATTGGAAATCATAAACATCCTCTCCATGGGAAGTGGATGAGATGGGATGCTGGATGTGGACAACAGCTGTCCGAAGGCCCCTGGGCATGGCCTAGGTTCTGAGGGACGCAGTTCTGGAGCAGACCTGGGACACCAGACGCTGGTTCTCGCTCAGCCAGGTCTCTCTCATAGCTGCCTTGCGGTCGAATCTGCGGGCGAGCTGTTCCAGTTTCTCCTGTCTTATGAGCTCGTTTCGCAGGGCCAGTTCTCGCTCATGTTCCGCTTTTTCCAGTCTTTCCCAGGCCTATGGAAATGAAAGAGAATGGTTTCTGGCTACGTTCAAGGAACCACTCCTAGGCTGCAGTTAACAGCCAGTGCTTCTCAAAAAGACCTAAGAACTTAAAAGGGGAATCCCATTCCCACCCTCAGTGACTCTTAGCCTTGAGGAAAAAAAACCATTGTCGCTCAGTTGAGCCCCATGGGAATACTCTCCCCTATCTAAATTTAAAGATCCTGTGTTACATCTGGAAAACAAAACAGTGAAGATACGGAACAACGTAACTTAAGTTACAAATCTCTTAACTTTCATTGAGAGGAAGCAAAGTATCTTCAACAGCTCTCAGCATATAAAAAAGACAAACGACTTCTTCTAAGAAATCATATTATCAATCTTTCATTCACTGTGCTCTGAGCCACTTATTTTTAATTCATAGATCTGAGTGTTTTTTTCTAAATCCTCACCAATTAAATTCATTCCTGTGAAATATCTTATTTCACATTATTTAACAAAGTCCTCTTAAAAGATATCTAAATGTGTACAACTGATCATGGTTCTAGATTTTTTTCAAGTTTCTGCTTAAAAATAATGAAATGAAATACTTGCAGACATAACAGGTATAGAAACAATTTTTTTGACAGCTTCCCTGACAGAAGGAGTCAAAATCCTAAGCCCTAAGCTCTAGGGATTCCAGATACATAAGGTTTTGAATTCTCTCTGCAACTGAAAGATGGCTGAGCCAGCAGCCTGGGACAGATGAGAGGTAAACTGACTGTGGATCTGAGTAGCAAGGTAAACAGGCTAAACCTGGTTTGATAAAATCTAACATCCCCCCAAACCTCCAGTAAAGTCCCCCAAATCACCACAAGCACTGCACTGATCCTGAGCACTATCTGAGCAACGACTGTCACTCAGTAACTCGACAGGCCAGGAAGGGGTCTTCCAAGATCTCTCAGCAATCAAGACCCACTGAGAGCACCAGAAAACCTACAGGAGGCTGGGGCCCACAGAGCTGGCGGGATGGATGGGTCTTGTACCTTGTTAATGTCAGAGATGAGCTTCCCCTCCCGGGGCATGTAGACCTTCTGGTTATTGGCCCTCATCTTGCTCTGAATGGTGAAAAGCAGGACTTCCAAGTTGCCCTTCTCAGTAAATCTAGGCAGAGAAAACCAGCCACAAACATTATCTACTATATTTTGTTTCTTCAAAGGGGAAAACTCATCTGCTTCTGGAGAAAAAGACACTTCATGCAGCCTCACAATTTTAAAAGCCATTTCTCGCCATCCTGATTTATGCGAAACACATGTGTGTTACAGAAACCACAGTTTTTGGGTACTGCAGACCTCAATATGTGCCCAACTGTGGGGTTTTTCTTGCGGTTGGTTACTGTTCCTGACATTTACATTTGGGGGCACAGAGTGCTACTCTTTTGTTAATCAACTCCATCAAGATTTAGACATCAAACCCTGGACGATGAACTTGCTTCACAGCTGAATGCATCCAACAGGGATCATTTCAAACAACCACCTAGTGTCACTGTCAACAGGCTGCAGGGACTTCAGCCAGGAATTCACTACTGAGTGGAGTTTTCAGGAAAAAGGAGGAATGACTCTAGTCATAATAAGCAAGAGATAAGATCCACAATGCTTATTAGGCAATTATGAATTTTTAAAATATGTGAACAATCAAACTCGGGGGGGGGGGCAACAAAACCTGATTTGAACTGATATGAAACTATCTTTTCTTCATTCACACTTTGTGAATATTTACATGTTTTGCTACTGATACGTTAGTGGGCTTGATTATGAGTACCAGCCTCAGACTACCTGGAGGTTTATAACACACAACATATCTGCTATTTCTCTAAAATCCAGAAACGATGGAATTCTGAAAGACAGTAGGCACAAGCGCTCAGGAGAAGGAACTGGGGACCTGCACCATTTCTTAGGATCCTCATGTATCACATGTCCCAGTGGCACATTTCTACTGGAAAGGGCTCACAGTGGGTACAATTTGTAATAAATCTCAGCAACACAGACTCAGATGAAAAGAAATAGGACAGGCCACTGGGGAAAGGCATTCACTTTGAGATGAGACCATGTGAGTCAGAAAAGAGGGGTCTGTGGTTGTAGGAAGGGTAATGCATTCCAATCTGCATCTTACTTGGGGGGCTTCTCCACGGTGCGGTAAGTGTTGAACGCCTGAAGCTGCTGCTGGACCCCAACGAGTGAGTTGGCAAATTTGCGATTGTTCAAAATAATGATGGTTTGTTCAATCCACTCCAGAAGGTCAGAGGCAAGGGACTCATACTTTTCGATCATTTTTTCTGTTTCAATAGCATTGTCAAGCACCTGTAAACAAGGGTTAGAAAAATGGAAAAGCAAGATAGTATCACTACGTAAGGGGAACCTGACTGCAGCCCTCCAAGAGCCGGCACATGCTTAATGATTGGCTTTGAAATGGTTCTCCAAGACTTTCGCACTAAACTCCAAGAACCATTTGCTAATAGGCGCTCAGACTGTGGCTATTATTTGTGAGCAATGACAGCTTAACTCAACTGTAATTGGTTCTGTAACCTCCCAACCCCCAGGCAAAGGTTTTAAGATCCTGAATGATTCCTGATGCCTGGGCTCCAAAATTCCTAGAGAAACAAAAAGGGCTCTATTTGGTTTGGTCATATTCCATGAAGGCCCGTGGATTTTCCATTCAATTGCACTGGGAAGACAAGGTCCTCTGGTTTGAGGTGTTTTGAAATATATGGCACGGGAGCATCAGCCAAACAAAAAAATTTTAAAAGCCTTATTCTAAGGCCTTTCCAAGCATGTTAAGTAGGATTTTCACATCTATAACATCAGGCAACTCAATCAGATTTTTAATATCCAATTTTCTGGCAAGGCTGTAGGGGAGGGGTGTTTCGGGTCTGTGTGCCTGTGTGCAGCATTGCTTAGTCATGTCCAATTCTTTGCAACCCCATGGGCTACAGCCGCTGCCAGGTTCCTATGTCCATGGGGCAGAATTCTTCAGGCAAGAATTCTGGAGTGGGCTGCCAAGCCCGCCTCCAGGGGATCTTTCCAACCCAGGGATCGAACTCAGATCTCCAGCATTGCAAGAGGATTCTTCACCATCTGAGCCATCAGGGAAGCCCAAGAATATTGGAGTGGGTAGCCTATCCTTCTCCAGGGGATCTTCCCAACCCAGGAATGGAACCAGGGTCTCCCGCACTGCAGGCGGATCCTTTGCCAGCTGAGCCAGCAGGGAAGCCCTGGGTGTGAGACCCCCTGCACTTTCTTCCTCAGTGTTTCAGCCACAACCCCCACCTCCTGCTCCTCTTTGGGATGGCAGGATTCTGCCCACTTCCCTGCCATTGGCGAACTTCATCAAGAACTCCCAGCACCTCAGTGTCTGAGGCATGGTGGCGACACATTTAGACACAAACCTTCATTACGTCTCACAACTTACAAGACTGGTGTGAGCTCACCTTTCCAATTCGTTTTCCTTCAACAGCCAAGGCCTTCATCTTTGAGAAGTAGTGGTAGTAAGTCACCACGTAAGTGATAATAGACTTCTCATCGGGATGGTCCACACTGATATCTGTAACCCAGAGAAGATTCTGTTTGGTGCTCTGCTCACTGCATTGCCACCCAGGCAACAGGAACAACCCAGAAGAGCTGCTCAACACAAAACAGGCCCGTGCCTTCATTTTTGGGGGGCTTGAAAGTTCTGCCATCAGAGTGCTGATTGTAAGGCTAACTAACGAAGATGAAACCACCTCACCGCCTCTTTTATTATATGAACATTCAAAACTGCCTCCTATTGCCAATAAAACATAAAAATCTTTTTTTTTGTTCTGTTTTTTTTTTCTTTTCTTTTTTTTTTTTCCTTTTAAACAAAAGTCTTAAAAGACCTGATCCTTTCTCTTAAGAATCCTAGGCCACTGAGATGATGAAATACACACAAACTACTACATGGAAATGAATAACATAGTTAGAATTGAGTCAGATAACTCAGCAATGTGGGTATTACCCAGACACACCATGTTCACCTCCCCCACCCCCAGGTTGCTCTGTGCTTCTTATTTTGGCCAATGGTACCAGAGTTTTTCCCAGTCACTAAGCCTATGGACATCTTTATCTCCATGTTACTCACATCCAGTCAGTCACCAGGGCTGAGACCAGAGGATTCTATTCACAGAATCTACTGTCACTCTCAGGTCAGACTCTCACGGTCACATAGCCCGATCTGAAGCAATGGCTTCCTCACTGCGTCTCCCTGCTACTCAATTCCCTTTACACACTGCACCCAGCTGATGTTCCAGACGCAGAGCTGTGAGCATACTTCCTCTAAGCCCCAAACTACTCAAAAAGTGCCCTGCAGTCTGAAAAATAAGTCCCAAAGTTCTCTACAACTTCCTGTAACTTTCCTTCCCTCCCTCCTTCCTTTCATCCATCCATCGAATATTTATCAAGCTTCCTCTAAGTGGCAAGCACCATTCTAGACATTTCTCATTCTATAGCCTACTAGTTCTTCTAAGGCACCATAGATCTGAACCAAATTGAACTATTCACCATCAACCACCCCCAGCAATTTCCAATATTCCTTCCACTTTCAACTTCCCTTTGCCTGAAAGAGCCTTCCCTACTCCCATCACATTCTTCCTATCCTCTAGGTCCAGTTTAGAAACTAACACTCCCTCACAGTCATTTCTGATCCCTGTAGCTGGAATGACTGTCTCCTCTGTCCTCTAAAGCACTTTGTTTATACTCTGCTTTCTGTCAGGCTCTATGATTACTTATGCACATTTCATTAGTCTTGTAAGACTGAGTGCCACTCTGCCCGTCCCCTCCTAACGTGTTGTATATATAGAGAGTGAGTGGTCAATAAGTATTTATTGAGGGAGGGAGCAAATGAATGAAGGTGGCCAGTCTTTGGGGTACGGCAATGATGTAGGTATGCACTTCAGGATACACCGAGGAGAGAACACAGAGAACGCTCTTTGCTGACACAGTGGGCTCTTTTTTCAATGTGCATTCACTTGTGCACCTCCACTCCACTGTGCACCTCCAGGAGGACAGAAGTGGATAGGGTTGTTTCTCTTAAAGACAAGACCACCGGGCCCCGGGTGGGAAAGCTCCCTGCCCAGGGTCACTGAGGCAGAGGAAGAGGGGGCCACAGCTACTCTTCCCACTCTAGGGCCCCCGTGACCAACTCCTGTGTCTGGCTCTGTCAATGTGGGCCCCACGGAGTCAGAACTGGAGGAAGGTCAGGGAAAAAGTGCCGGCCCTGGCCCTGTGTATAATTTAATAAACACAAAATGGGAAATGACTGGGAAGGAGTGAGCAGGCAAGACCTTTTTAAACTTGTTTACAATTGTATTTAAACGGATGCTCTCTGGGACACTGGGCAACTAACAATAGCTAAGGACAACTAATAATCAAGATCAAAACCACAGGATGAATGACAGCAACTGCTTTTTTTAGCTCCTTGTCTTCAAATGACCTGGGGAACATCAATCCCCTTTTCATAGTGGGTGGTGATTAGAAAGATCAACTAATGAGCAAGTTATTAATTTTTTATCACAGTGATTTCAAAAAAGATTGTTTATCTCAGCACAAAGATCTATGGCTCACGGAGGATGTCTTTCCACAGTAAGGCAGGGGTTAAGTACGAAGATTTATCACAGCCAAAGGAATTTTAGTTTTGTGTTTATATTGAGAAATCACTTAACGGGCTGGCACAAAGATAATTTTATCTCAGCTTCCTGCAGTAAACCTATCAGTGAATCTGATGCACTGGAAAACAGCAAGAAGCCTGCCTGGCAGCCTCATGACCTCGATCTGCCCTTGGGGAGTTTAACTTCCTGTTCTATATTTGTAAGAACTTTAAACTTTCACTCACAAACAGCTTTTTCTCAGTATCTGCTCACAGCTGAGATCATCTAAAAAGCTCCATCCCTACAAACAAATCCTTTCGCAGTTTGAATACTTCTCCAAATGAGAAAACATTATGATAGCTCATGTTAAGATGAAGCCTACAATTAGGATTTTGTTAATAAAGGAGTTACAGCCCATTGGATTGCCCCACACAGGTCTGCTGTGTCGTCCACAGTCAATCTCTGAGGTTCTGCTGCAGGGATCTGTGGGGCAGAGAGAGGCTGGTTCTGTGCAGAGAAAGGTGCTGTGCCGCCAAGCAGCGGGCCACAAGGAGGGACTGCGTGTTACTCTTTCTGCCACCCACAGGCTCCTGGTGCACTGTCCTCATTTAAGTTCTTCTTACCTGGAAGCAAATACTGCACAGTCTGCTAAGGAGGCGCCTAAACCTTCCTGCCCTCAGGCCAAACCACGCTCTTGCCCCGGTGGGCCGACTATCAGTCAGCCAGCAAGTACGGAGAGCCTGCTCACGCCCTCTTCCTTAAGCACAGAGGCTAAGCACCTATGGTGACTCCCCAGTGCCTGCTGAATAACCTCGAAAAACTGTTACCTGTTGGGCCCCCACTCATCTTTCTGGTTGTATTTTTCCTACTGTTAAGCTAATACTACCCCCAATGAACTGTTAGTCCCCTGTTATACCTTCCTCTTTCTTGGTTCCTCTGCTCATATAAATCCCTCTGCCCATATAAATCCCTCTGCCTACCATGACCTCTCCTTTGGAACATGTTTAAATCATACTCACCTTTCAAAGCCTTTTCAGGTATAATCCTTTACACAAATCCTCAAGTAATTCATAGACCAACATTAAGCTCCTCTTCCTTAGATAATTCCCAAAGCACAGGGTGCCCGTAAACAAACCAACATGAAGCAGATTTTTTATTTACTCCTCTTACCCCTCGACTCCTTACCTTCGGGGTCCAAGAGTTTAGTGAGGCCAAGGTGTTGCTCTGCCAGGTTAAAGGCGTTCTGCAGATTGTAGTGTGCATTGGATTTCTTTAGTTTGTCAAAATCTATCAGGTCAGGCCTGTGGAGAACAACAGTGGAACATAACAGAAACCGCAGCTTGAAAACACATTGTGAGACCAATGGTGTCCACTTAGGAGTAAAAACCTATGATATTATTTAATCATCAAACAATGAAACCCAATTTTTGAATAAACAACCTCAAAGTTTATTAAGAGAACTGAAGAGAATTGGCAGACTCGTTTCCTTTGTTTGGGACACTTTACACACTCTCTCCCACTCTCAAGTAGAAGGCAGGGATTTCCACCGTGGTGCAACATCTAAGGCAACGAATGTGAAGATGGAACATCACCCCGGTCGACTATACAAGGGTGTCAACATTCTCCCCCGACGTGGTCAGCGTGACCGCGAAGGACTCACCGGTGTTTGTGTATCAGTGCATTGAAGGCCATGCCATCCCTCCAGCTGGTGGTGAAATTGTGAATGTTGACGTTGGGGTACCTAAGAAACACAACACAAGGCAATTACCAAATAAAGTTCTGTGCTTTGCTAAATGCAGTGTTTAAAGAAAAGCCTGTTGGTACTGAGAAAATGTGAGACAGTAACGAAATAAAGACACTGAAGACAATCAAGCCGAAGCTAAGATTGCCTAAACTTCTGCTTGTTGAAAAATAAAAACACACACATATTCACATGGCTTTCTTGGTAACTTCAACCTGTGATCTGTGTCCTCGATTGAAAACACCTTGCTTACTGAGAAAAAGGCAACCCTGACTAGATGCCTCCAAGGCTTCCTTGCTTCACTGGCTTTCCACGCCCCCAGCGCAGCTATGAGAAGCCTGCAAACACAGATACCTGAGTGCACACATCACTTTGGGAGAGGAAGTAGCTGGGGTTACCTGTTCAAACACTCAGCTTTCCTTCTTCCTTATATCACTGAACTGGATGAAGTTTCATAAATCAAGTACCTTCCTGAAACATTTCCCTATAATGCTTACCAATAATCAATCAGTTACTCTACACTACATTGATTATTAATAACTTTTTATCTGTGGCTGATTAAAAGTTCATTCCTAACTTGATCCCCTTACTAAGCCTTACACTCTTTATGGTTTCCACAGTTATCACTGACTGATCATGCCCATTACAGTTACAACTGTCCTCCATGTAGCCCTGACCTACAAGATTAACCTGGGGGACTTCCCTGCTGGCCCAGGGGTTAGGACTTTGTCTTCCAATTTAGGGGATGTGGGTTTGATCCCTGCATCCCTGATCAGTTGGCGAGCTAAGATCTCAGATGCCTCATGGCCAAAAACTCAGAACATAAACAACAAAAGAAATATGGTAACAAATTCAACAGAAACTAAAAAAAAAAAAAATTCAACCTGGGACAAAACCAGTTCTCAGTTAGTACCTGGGAGCTTCAACAGTTTCAGGGAGCAATAAACAAGATGCAGTTCTCTAAGAAATATCTTCACTGAAATTTCAATGAAAGACTAAAAGGCAGGCAAACTCAGATAACATACAGAGATTAAGTTTGTACATTACATTTGTCCACTTAAGTTTACTGCACAAAGCTTCCCAAAGCACAGAACTTAGAGGAGAAAGCCCACAACTTTTACAAATACCATGGATGAGATTTTTAAACACAGTTTCAGGGTTTTAAAATTCAAGATAAACTTCTCTCTGGAACTACCTTAATAATCAAACAGAAGGAAAATGATTGTGCAGATGACAGGTCCAGAATATAAATCAACTCATTCCGTCCCAAGAGCTTGCTGAAATGTCAGCATCTCAACTGCTTACAAGTTAACAAGACAAGTGGAAGCAGTGGAAAACATACTTGTCAACACCGGTCAAGTGATGACTCTGGTAAAACTGCGTCTGGGGAGAAGCAGCCCCTAAATCCCGGGTTCATGCTCACCCAGCTGTCTTCATCTGGCACCACAAGAGCAAAGCATCCTTGGCAGATTTCTTCTCTTTGTTGTCTTCAGTTTCTACACTGATATCCTGGATCTAAGGTTTACAGAGAAATATTAGATGAACAGATATGTCAGGTCTGCATATACATAATGAGTAAACTTTAGGTCAACACCTAGCCTTGCAGAATGTCTACTCTGAGGGTCAATGAAAACTGCTTTCTGAAGCCAGGGTTCCCTTCTTGGGAATAACGACCAGAACTAGGTTCTCTACTTTGCACAAACAGTAAAGTGAAGACTACCTGCCATGACTTCCTAGAACCTATCAGGGGTCATTTCTACTCCCAGCACAGCCCATCTTTCTCAACCACAGGCTAAAATGGTGGCTGGTATGGTACACTTTGAATCCCAGCAGACTCTAAGAAAATACTGTTATTGCACAACCAAAAATTTCCCACACCAGAGTCAGTGAGTCCTTTGTTGATGAGGACTGTGTATGCACCATTTCCTGAAAACTGACCCAAACTCTCCGAGAAACAGTGCCCTTAAATGCTGTGCTTCCACGCTCTGTGCTACACGGTCTGATTATTTGTGCTCCCAACTCTCATTAATTCTTATGCTCAAATCCTAATCCCCTCAAAAAGTGATTATGAAGAGGTAGGGACTTTGGGAGTCCTGGGCCTCATGAATGGGATGCGTGCTTTATAACAGAGGCTCCAGAGAGCTTCCTAGAGCCCTCCACCAAGTGAGGACACCATGAGAAGTCTGCGACCTATAAGTGGGCCCTCCTTTGACCTTGCTGGTACTCTAGTCCCAGACTTCCAGCCTCCAGAACTGTAAACAATAAATGTCTATTGCTTGGAAGCCATCCAGCCTGGGGCACTTTGTTTAGCAACCTGAACAGACTAAGACAGCCTATATTTGTAAGGTACTCATAGTCTGCTGATTCTCAACAGGACGTAGAGCCTGGTCCACTTGGGCCAAAGTCAGACTTCCTAGGTTTGAATCCAGGTTCCCCCACATACTTCGTGTCCTTGAGTGAGTTCCTCGGCTTCCTCACTGAGTGGCTATCTCAGGGCACTGCTGTGCACTTGAAGAAATGCAAAATATGGAGGGCTGGGCTCTTAGTAAGGAAACCTACATGTCAGCTCTTTGGATCATGGGCTGCCTACCAGTTATGTGATTTTTAGACAAATGCTCTAAACGCTCTTCTGTCTTCAGTTTCCTTGACTATACTAATAAAATGTGGAACGGAGTGCGGGAAAATGGTATCAGCCTAGAAGGCCATCCATTCTCTCTCAGTTCTAACCATTCAAAATTTTCTAGTCCTGGCCCCTGTCAAAGGTCTTTCCATCTAATCTAAAAACATACCCCAGAATTCTTTTTAGGAAAAAGAGGTAGGAAGAGGATAAAACAGAGACACGTGTAAGATTAAAAAGTTAGAAACTTTCAACTAGGAAAAACACCTAGAAATTGAAATTATTATTACGCTTCTAAAAAAATTCTCCAAGAGAAGTCTTGAGTTTGCATAAATTCTAAACTACAAAGGGTATGCAAGAGTAACCCTTGCTCAAGGGGTAAAACGCAGACTTACCAGGAAAGCAGGTGGAATTTTACACATTAACCTCCATCGGCTTTCCTCTATCTCAGGAATGGAATCTGTTTTCAGACTTGGTCTTTCAGAAACAGAACCTACCCTTCTGAAATGAAGACATCTCCGTATGTGGACTAAGCAAACTCAAAGACCTTTATTCCAGTTTCTCACATCATCTTTTACTCTCTTTTAAAGGGAAAGCAGCATAAAACCTGTCTGTCCCCATTGGTATTCAATGCACAACACACGTCAGGGCTGGCCACACCTTGGGGGCTCCTGGACACATACACACACACACAGGTAATATAAGATGAGATTGTACATTCAGGAGCTGGGGGGTGGTGGGGAGAGAGGTCTCTGCCCATACGTGGAGAAGCCTCACAGAGGAGGCAGAATGTTAGCTAGGCCTTGGCTGGGGAGGAGTCAGTAAGTGTTTGCAGAGCAGGGGATGGATTGATAAAACTGCTTCGGGAGGCAGGGGCATGGCAGACACCAATCCCCACAGGCCACGCAGTGACATAAGCCTGTGTTTCTTTCCTCAGAGGAAAGGGAGAAAGTACGTATCGGCATTTACAGGTTCAAGCACAGAAAAAGGCAAGCTGACCAGAAATTAATTAGTCAGTGACTCAACCCAATTCACAACCCAAGGGCTGTGGGCACCAACCTGCTGTCAAGGGAGGCCATCGTCAGGATGCCCTTCCACGCTCTGATTACAGGCCAAAGGCAAGAGAAACAGAACTTCTTACTCCAGGGAATCGAGGCAAGGCTCAAGGAGGGCCTGCTCAGTTCACCTCTGTTGGCCTAAGGCCAAGAGCAGTGATCAGTGAATTTAATGGTGTTCACTCTATTTTCAAATCATTTAGGAACCAAACAACAGACACCTATAGAAGAGTTCTGTTTGCAAAATAAAGTCACTCCATTAATAATGTCATCTTCAACAATGGTTCCTGGCCTCAGTTCAGTTCCGTTCAGACCTATTTAATCAGAAGCACTGGGGGCTGGAACCTGGGAACCTGAGTGAGTAAAAAGCTTTCCCAAGAAGTCAGATGATCTATCGGTCCAGGCTTATTCAGGGAGTGTCTCTGAACAGCCCTGGGTTAGACCCCTAGCCTCCTTCCACATACCCACCCACACCACTAAGCTATAGCCTAATCCCAAGGGAAGCAAGAAGGAAAGCGATGGGTTAGAGGGTGATTTCAGCATTTTAGTAAGAATATAAAGGGAGGCATGGGGCCGCAAAGAGTCGGACACGGCTCAGCAACTGAACTGAACTGAACTGAATAATATGATTTCTGTTGTGGCTCTTTGTTGGTGAGCTTTTTTATTTACCTAGGGGAGAAAAAAATCAATCAAGCGTCATCAGAGGGGCTTAACGAAGAGGGAAGACACAGAAAACAGACTCTGAGAAGAGAGAACTGTTAGGACTTTTGTTTGCAAAGTAACCTGATGCTAGGTAAGAAGCGTTTCCTGCATTTCAGATTTTAATTGAAAAGCAGAAGCATGAAGCAACAGCCTGGAGAAAGAACCAGTCATCAGGCCGGAGGTGCCACACAGACAGGAAAGGCTGAGCTCTCTCCTTAGGGTCAGAAGCAAGCGTGGCAGCCCTGACTGGCCTCGTGATCCTTGCAAGGCTCCTCCCTCCCCTCACAAAGTGAAGCAAATTGACAGAATGACCTTGAGAGTGTTTCTATACTTATAACCTTACCCCTGGGTATAACAAACCCATAAAAATCGTCAGTTCAAACAAGCATAAGGCTTCTGCACACCCCCCTGAAAACTGCTTCCTTACACCCAAAGGAGAATGAGAAGGTGAAAACAGAACCCACACAGATGTCACGATCCTATGCAGCTTAGCCTAAAATATTCTGCGATGCATGCCACGATCTGTTGAAGTTTAGATAGTCTACCAGTAGTAACCTAGTATTGACCACACCTTTACACCTCTGCTCCTGAAAGCTGAGTAGCAGACACTAGTGGTGGGCTGAGACTAACCCAGAAACCCCCTTAACTGCCAATAGAGTCAAGACTTTCAGGGGCACCAAAACTGAGGGAGGAGATGGCAGCTGCCACATGCCCAGAGGGCAGCCGAACGTGATGTGCAGCACACCTGACTCTGAGATGCCATTTCCACCTGGTCCTTCTGGTCGCCCTGGAAGGGGAGCCCAGTTTTGCAGGGATGCTCACACTCAGCAGGGAGGCCCGGTGGCCAGGCCGAGTCCCTTACCTGGAAGCGCAGGATGATGGTCCAGATGAGGCCGAGGGTCAGCCGGTGGTTTCCATCCACGATGTCGTGGGACCCCATGTTCTCAAGATGGACTCTCTGCTCCTTCAGGAACTGAAGGGCCTTGTCCACATTCTCCAGACAGTGGATGCGCATTCGTCCCTTGGTGGGTTTAGGCTAAAAGAGAAGAGCAGAAGGTAGAGACAGATCATCCAGGAGGGCAGAAATCAGCTCAGAGCTAGAGCCCAGAGAGTTCACATAGGCCCATTCACGCAGCGCTCTCCAACCCACACCAAAATGTTAAAAAAACATATGTTCATTCAATATTTATCTAACAGCCTTAAAAGAGAAAGTTTACTTAAGGAATGGTAACCGATCACTCTTCAGAGGTTTGTTTTATCATGGAAGCGACATAATTTACGTGAGCATGGAAGCTGGAAGTTCAGAGAAAAAGGAGCCCAATTTTCACAAAGAATTTCATAGCTACCACTGCCATCCATGGAATTTTTGCGGATGCATGGCAGAACACCACTGAGGATTTTCTGGCTGCTTTAAATGTAAAAATAGGTTTGCCACCTGCTGGTTTGGGTTGTTTCCTAAAGTTGGCTCAAAATGAGAAAGGGAGGACATGCTATAAAATCAGGAGAATTTTCAAGTAGTGGTTTGTGAGGATGATGGAGGGGGTTGAGTAAAAGGCTGTGACTTGCTGAAAAGTTAAAGGAAAGAAAATACAACAGTGGTCTAATTGGAATACCCCACAATGTCTGTTCCTTTTATTTAGTTATATTAAAATCCAAAAAAGGCACTTTCAAGGTGAACATTTTAAATAAACAAAGCAATAGATAAAGATACACACTCAAAAATCTTCAATGGGTCACTATCACCTCCTGTGTGTCTAGAGCAAGCTCATGCTTCCACTGCTTGGTTCCACTCTTCCTACCCCTCTTTTCACCCATAACTCCCTGCTCTATGGAAGCTGCACCTCGAGGTGATCTCACAAGCCCACAAAGCTGCCACCAGGTTGCACACACCCATCCTGGCTCAGAGATGTACCTGATCTGGCTGCCATCCTCTCTCCTGAGACATCTCATCATACCCCACCCACCTTTTGAGGTTCAGGTCAAGGCACATCTTTCCTGCTAGAAGTCATTTCCAACTACTTCAACTGTCACAGGACCCCCTTCCCCTCAAACCCGTACATTTATGGTCTGGACCACAGGGTTCAGGAACTCATCACATATCTTACATTTTTGCTGTTACTTCACATGTACTGTTATTACTTTTAACCCGACTACTGGTTTGGGAGCATGGATGATGCTTTATGCTCACAACTTACATTCCTGGAATGTCAGGAATGCTAGGATCCGTGATTCATGTTAGGTCAAGTGACAATGTTACAGCAAAATCAAGTAATCTGGCGAAGTAAGAAAAAGGTCTGATCTAAAATGTCCATAAAAAGGGGTGGACTCCATCTAAGGTTCCTACAGTGACCCCCCGTTCTCCTCCTGTCAAGGTGGACAACTGAGGTTCCTGCTGAAACTGGACCAAAGTCGAGGGGTGTGGACTCACTGCCTCCAAGAAAGCGTGTGAATTCTGGGGGGAGGGCTCCTGGCATTCTTCAGGGCTGTTCTGAGGCCTCTTCCTGTTCGCGGCCTGTGCCCTGACCAGCGAGCCCATGACCACACAGTGCAGGTTGGGCCTGGAGCTGCAGAGTGGCAAGGATGCAAATGTGCTAACTGTGGCAGACAGTCTCCCAAGTCCGCCTCTGACTGGCCAGAAAAGGTTGCATCCTAACTCATTGTGAGAGAAACAGTGTGGGTGGAATTAGCATTTGTAAAGTTAACTTGTGTACAAGTCAAGTGAAAGTGTTCATCGCTCAGCCAGTGTCTGACTTTGTGACCCCATGGACTGCAGCCCACCAGGCTCCTCTGTCCATGTGATTCATCAGGCAAGAAGACTGGAGTGGGTCGCCACGCCCTCCTCCAGGGGATCCTCCGAACCCAAGGATCGAACCCACGTCTCCCACATTGCAGGCAGATTCTTTAGGGTCTGAGCCACCAGGATCAAGACTCTCAAAACAGAGGTCGCCCACATGACAAACTTAAGTTAGCCTGCACCGGAGAGAAAGCCCTGCCAAGGAGCCTGAACACAAAGGGTCGCTGCCTTGGGAAGAGAGCTCCACCACTGCTTGTGAGGCAGCGCTGCCCCATCCATGGACTACGTCCCCTTGAATACAGGGCATCAAACTCTCTACCACACCGTTTCAGTTCTGTCATCTGACAGAATCTGAGCAGCAAGACAGGGAATAGGTTGGGGGCTGTCAGGACCTTCTCAGGCTGCTCCAGGCCTAACTACAGTTCTTTTTGACCTGATCTTGAAAAACAACCTCAACACGCAGGAGACCTCTCAAGCTTCTGTTCTCTCCTACAAAATCCCAGTGGACTGCGCGTTCATTTCCATATGAATATGGGTGCAGGGGTGTGGGAGGGGAAAGTATGGGAGGGGTCCAAATGCTTTCCTGCAGGTTGGAAAAGCCCATCGTCAAGTGGCAGGGACCCCACACTGATGCTGACTGGCCATGCCAGGTGGGGGCTGAGGATGGTTCACCCTGACCCAAATGCAATGCAAGTTCCTGTTAACACCAGCCATCAGAAACACTACTGCGTGGAACACAAGGGAAGGAACTGAAATAAAGATGGCAGAGAAACCTCTTTGGTTGGGCAAATGATTCGACTTCTTCAGATAAAAAAACAAACCTCACCCATTTCCAAAAGTCAGAGGAAATGGAAAACTTTCAGGAGACCCCTCACCCCACTTTGGTTTTATTTTTTTTGCAATTCTTCCAAAAATCAAACCAAGATTTGGGCAGGGGTTGATACTTTGCTTTTCTCTCTCTAAAGTTGTTTTATTTTTAATTTTCCTACTGCTCCTGGCCATTACATCTTTTAAAACATGAAACACGAACAAACCAGATCCATGAATATGCTTCTGCTGGGCAATTCAGTATAGATGCTGCTGCTATTGTTAAAATATCCACAATTTAAGTTACAGTTTCCCCATTTTCTAGCAAATTTGTGCCTTGTTTCTCAACTTTTACCTCTAACATGAGGATAATATCGGTAATAATCTCAAAGAGCTGCTCCATAAATGAAATGGTGAACTAATCATTATGGTGTTCTCAAATCCACAAAATGGATCTACAAACAGAGGCACCTCAAGGATTTTCCTCCCAACAATTCTTCTTAAAGTTGTTGGGGTGGGGGGGGGGCGGGGGGAGCACGCCCCACCTGAATTTCAAATTGTTTAGAAATAACACACTTCTCTGTAGACAAACAGGAAATGTTCAGGGTCTAGATAGAACTCTCCCACTGAGAGCCAGAGAAGTTGATACATGTCAGTTGACAAATTTAATACCAGATTGGAATGTGCCCCCAAACAGTGGTAATGATATTACTCTTCTAATCCTGACACCCTAAATGGTACTCTACAGGAATAAAAGGAAATGGTGGTAGAGAAAACTTATGACTAGCTGGTATCTGGAGGGAAGAGGAGATGGAAGGAGGGAGGGGCAAGGATGCGAAGATACCCAAATCTCGACACTTGGGGTATCTAGACATAATAAGACCTCTGCAATTCAAAGCATATTAGGAAACAAGGTTAGAAAGCATGATTTACAGAGATAGCTTAAATATTACTATTATGCTGTGCAGCTAGTAATTCAAGCTAGGTTAACTGTTAGGCAGTGAAAGTTGCTTCATCGCCTCACTATACCTCTCTCCATGTTTTTCAAACACTTTCCCACATTTCATCTTAATTGAAACTCACTCAGCTTCAGTGGCACATGAATCTCCTTTAAACCAAAAGAACAAACCAGATGTGGCAAGATTAGATGATACACTGGTGTCACAAGGAGGAGGAGTAGGAATTAAGACTAAAACTCAAGAATAGCAACTCTTAAGATGTGTTCAGAGACGGTCTCTGAGGTGTTTTAATGCTTTAAATGGTATTTGGGCAGGTTTAGGGAGAATCATCACAGGTAATTAATTTTAGAAGGGTTAATAATGATTGCACAGACCTACACGCAGAAACATATATTAGGTCATGAAAACAGCAAAGCTCTCAATATCTAACAATTCTTAGCTGCCATTTTCTGGGCAACTGGGTTAACCTGTTAGGTGGTTTCTATCTTATCACATTTAATCTTCACACTAACACTACACAGTAATAACAATTATTATTCTTGTCATTGTACAGATGAGAACACGTCTGTTTAGAGGGGTGAGGTGATGGCATGGCTGGCTGGTGTGGTGAGCTGGGATTCCATAATGTGCCCCCTTCAGGCTACACCGTGAACCAAGTGCGGTACAAACACATTAGTATGTGAAAGGAAATAACAAGGCTTGGGTCCCCATCTGGCAGACAGTTTTCCTTTTTTTTTCCAGAAGAGCTATTTTTATTTTATTCAACTTCCACCTTCTCAACAGAAAGAAGAGATAACAATGGAGACAACTGAACACAAAGGATCTGGGGGAGGGGTGCATCTCTCAGTAATAAACACTTTCCGAAGCCTCACCCCAAGAGTGGCTCTTTCTGCCAGGAAGAGAAACCTTCCCTGTCTTGTCTCCATTAATTATTGTCAAATTCCCAGTGTGACTAAGGTCTGTTCCCACGGCAACATGCACATTTCTGTCTTCTGTTGTCTTTTCTGATGGGGCAGTTTGAGATGCCATGAATGTGGAATCAAGGATCAATACCAGACTCGCGTGCAACTCAAACAAAGGGGGGTGCTCTGCAGGCCTGGGTTCCTCTGAGGAAATGCCTGTATTTATGGCCCCTCCTCTAAATCCTAACAAGGGTTCCTGCTCTTCCACACCAGGGCCGTGTTCCTCTGCTTTGTGGTCACGTTTCCTGTTTCCCTCCCTTAGTCCCTTCTGGTCCCAAATCTTTATCAACCACAGTTCCAATCCATCTGGGCCGGCTCCAGACCCAGAGCCGGCCCAGATGCTATCATCTTTCCAGCTCCAAAGGAGTGGGAATGACAGGGCTAAGTAACCAACCTCCAGCAACTGACAAGGTAATTTTAACTGCTTAGTAGAGCAGCCAGTTCAAGCCCCGCCCCTCAGAAGTGGGGTGGTCCTGGGCAAATTCGCTTTAGAAAGGGAAAAGGGAGCTGGATGGCCCCTCCAGGTCCATGGCGAACTCAGCCTTGAGTTTAGACCAATTACACGCTGTGGGGCATCTGGGTTTGCAGAACGGTGGAGTGATTACAATGGCAGGGTTTTTGTCAGAGCCTAGAGATGGGAAGGAAATGGCAACCCGCTCCAGTGTTCTTGCCTGGAGAATCCCAGGGACGGGGGAGCCTGGTGGGCTGCCATCTATGGGGTCGCACAGAGTCGGACACGACTGAATCGACTTAGCAGCAGCAGCAGAGATGGGAAAGACAACGCAAACGTTTCCTGGAGCTATTTTTAGCCTCCATGAATAGAGGAGGATGACCTGAAGGAGGACTCCTGGCAGGGGATTTTGGGAGGACCCAGGGCAGCTGGGACACTCTTCCATCCTGCTAAGCCCCGCTCCCTCTGACTTTTCTTCATGTGTCCAAAGCCACCTTGAAGCCACCTGGAGCAATAGATCTCCAGGGCTGTAGGGGGACAGAAGGCCAATCCTGGGAGCTAGGAGAAGCTGACTGCCGAACACCAGCTGGATGGCTTTGCTGGTTGCTTACTCTGTTACAGCATCTGTGAAATCAAGGGATCTAGCTTTGGGGCCCCTAGTCCCTTCCAGCTATAAACACAATCTGTGAGCTGGAGGGGGAACGACTCACTAGCACACAAGGCAAATTCTAAAGTGCCTGCTCATCTCTCATTCAGGTGAAGAAGAAATAGAGGAAAAGACACTACAGGTCAGTGTGCCAGAGTGACGGAGACTTGCTTATGTCTTTGCCTTTTAATCAAAAATCAATGCTTGCTACACACACATGCATACCTCTACTTAATACAGAGAGAAGGATGGAAACACTAATTCCAAAATCTCGTCTGATACAACAATCAAACTTATTTCACATTAGGTCCCCAAACACCTCCCTACACATCACACTCTTCAGTTTTAAGAAGAGTATAAAATGATTCTTGTCCAATTAAAATTAAAGGGGAAACAACATACCGCATCTCATTAATTCCTGCCCATTTCCTTCCTGGTGGGGACCCACTCCCCAAGACAATCTTCTCCTTCAGTAGGGCTCAATGAGAAAGGAGGGGCCCAACATACAGGAGAGTGGCTGGAATCTAAGTTATATTTCTCAGTGGCGATACTGCTTCTTCTCTAAAGTGTAAGTTGTCCACTTCATTAGACTGAGAATTAAACAGATTCTGTGTGTAACAGCGAACACTGAAAGTGACTGACTGTCATCACTCCTTCTGAAAGCAAACTCCAGTTTACCCAGGATGCTCTCCCTACACCAGCTTCCTCTTGACGGCCACCCCAAGTGCTCTCTTCACTCTTCCTCACGCTGACACACGACCCCTCTATTCTATGGCCATCCACACCTGAGCCTCTCCTCTTGAATCCAGTTGCAACCCCACCCACCGGGTAGGGTTTCTTGACACTCCATCCAGAAGGCCCACTTCCTCTTCTGAACTCTAGTGCTTTGGGGCCATTCTTTCAGCTTTTTATCACATGGTATTACTATTACCTGTTACTATTAGTTCATTTTTCGTATTTGTGCAATTAGACCTGAATTTAACAGGGACATTCTTCTCTGGCTGGTTGTTTAGAACAAAAGCAAATTCTCCCTCACAAGAGATATAAAAAACAGGCAGGTTCTGTGGCCAGTCCATAAAATCCCATCTCTACAACAATACATGCCAGCATGGCTCTCCTAACAAAGATTTTATATAAAATGCACTCAGGGTAGTTCAACATGGGATTTATTTAAGGCTTAGCAAATCTCATGGTAAGTCTATCTTCTCCACCTAGTTCAGCCTGTTTTGGAAGTAACGGTGGTTAAAAAAAAAAAAAAAAAAAAAAAATCCTGTTTTTGTTGCTTTGTCTTCTTTGAGACTGATTAACAGAATAAGAAGACAGAATATTAGGAAAATAACAGGCCAGCAGAAATCAGTGATACCTGCTATTGGTAATGGTGGGAGCTGCGGGAGAGTAGAGGTGTTCAGAAAACCTTGTCCTCTCAGTCAGAGAAGAGGGCTCAGTCTGGCAGGAGCAAGGCAGGAAACCATCTCACACAGAAGCAGTCTTCAAGCTGAGGCCCACAGAGGGAAGGGGGCACAGGCCAGCTTCTAACTTGGATGAGGACCTGTGGGCTCTACTTCACTCCTAAAGTCCAGAGGCCTCACTCCTTCCAAATATCAGTGGGTCACGCAACCCTAAACCCTTCATGTCCCATTTCTAATCTGGCTTTGGGACCTGCAACTAATGACAAAGTGACCAGCACAGGTTCTGTGCTCTCCGCTTCTATCTGGTCGGTTGACGCCAAAGTCAAAGGCAGTCTATATTCTTTTGGGGGGCCTTCTTTATATTTTATCTTTCTGTTTCGTATTAGGGTACAGCTGATAAACAATGCTGTGATAGTTTCAGATGAACAGTGAAGGGACTCAGCCATACATATCCATGTATCCTTTCTCCCCCAAACACCCCTCCTATCCAGGCTGCCACATAACACTGAGCAGAGTTCCATGTGCTATACAGGAGGTCCTTGTTGGTTATCCATTTAAAATACAGTAGTGTGTATATGTCCGACCCAAACTCCCTAACTGTCCCTTCTCCCTGACAACCATAAGTTAGTTTTCTAAGTCTGTGAGTCTCTTTCTATTTTGTAAGTTCATTTGTACCATTTTCTTTTAGATTCCTTATATAAGGGATGTCATACAATATTTATACTTCTCTGTCTGACTTACTTCACTCAGTATGACACTCTCCAGGTCCATCCATGTTGCTGCAAATGGCATTATTTCATCCTTTATAATGGGATGAGTAATATTCCATTGTATATATGTAAGAGGTGGTCTATATTCTTTATGGAACTTTAAAGTCAGATATTTATGAAGTTATAGTCCATGGTAATTTCAGAGTAACACACTGGAAAGGAATGGTTTTGTCATCAACCCAATCCCAGTCTGCAGCAGCGTCCGGGCTCAGCCTCAGAGATTCCTCACTGCCTCATGAGCTAACACACCTTGAGGCAAAGACAGCGACATGGAGCCAACCCAAGTCATGACTAGGGGTGGGTGGGGGAGATTCCTGCCTTCTCACGTTCTACAGTACTTAAGAATCAAGTGTCTTGATAACTCCAACATCTAACCCCAAACCTGCTCAAATCTAACCCAGATTTTATTAAGTAGAAATGCAGGGTGGGGTTAGGGTGAAATGATGTGGATCATTAAGTGAATCTGTTTTTTTGAACTTTGTACAGTAAAAATCAAGAAAAACTTCCTCCTCTGTGAAGAAGGATGAGCTGGCTCCAAGAATCTGCTAATAAAATAAATTTAGATACTCCAGTCCCTCAAACGTCTATCTCCTACACACTGCCAAGTTGGTGGTGCGTGCTTGTGCTGAAATGCCGCCGGAGATACAGCTGCAGATGGAGTGCAAATGTTTGTGTAGCCCAGGGATTCGGATCACTGGTGCAGAAAGCCCAGAGCTGACTGAATGTTATCTGATGAGACACATTTATCTGTGGACATTAATTTACCTAGGCCTGGAAGTTCTAGCAATAGCGCTCATTCTGGAATCTGAAGATTCAAGAATTATTTGGGGCAACCCCTCACAGATGAATCTTCTCTTCCTTGGGGAGCATCTCTAATGTAAGTCCCTGGCAGCATCTGTGTCCAACAGCAGAGTGTGCTCTGTGTCTTTTCCAGAAGACTCCAGATAAGCCACAGGGCCAAAAGAGCCAAAAATCTCCAGTACAAATGAATAAGAGCTGTAGCTCGCTCTTTCTATGGTGTTAGTCATTCAGTCATGTCTGACTCTTTCCTGATCCCATGGACTGTAGCCCACCAGGATCCTCTATCCATGGAATTCTCTTGGCAAGAAAACTGGAGAGGGTTGCCATGCCCTTCTCCAGAGGATCTTCGCAACCAAGGGATCAAACCTGGGTCTCCTGCATGCTAGCACATTCTAAACCATCTGAGCCACTAGGGAAGCCTATCTATAGTATCCTTACTTTTGTTTTTTTTAACATTCTTTTTTTTTTTTTTTTTTTTTTTGCCCTGTGGTACAGTCTGTAGGATCTCAGCTCCCTGACCAGGGATGGAACCAGCGCTCTTATTAGTGAGAGCTCAGAGTCCTGCCACCTGGACCACCAGGGAATTCCCCATGGTATCCTCACTTTTGGAATAAGAAGACTGATCAGACTCCCCAACCAACAGTCAGAATTGGCTGAGAGGAATGGATAGTAAAGAAGCCAAGGCACTCGGGGTTTTATGAAATGGCAGGGCACTGCTAAAGACAATCTCTGCCCGTGACTGCCTGAGAGGACGCAGACAGCGGCCCCCTCGTGTTCCTCCACCCCTGCTCTCCCAGGCCTCTAGGACACTGCAAAAAAAAAAAAAAAAAAAAGGAAATATATATCCTGCTGGCAGCAAATAAAGACAGGAGTGGGAGGTTTCTACAAACAACCAAGAATTATGCTTTGTTGGCTGTTTTCTTCTTCTCATATTTTTGTTGCCCTGTTCAGAATGAAGGGCAATGGGCTTGACCCCATTTATTATGTGGACATTATCACAGACAACAATCTTCTTGGTATAAAAGAACTACAGGTCTTCCAGGGTGAACCATTTGCTCCCCATGAGACCATACTGGGACAAAAATAAATGTTCAAACTAATTTTCACATAACCTTTAATGATTTTTTTAGCTACTTTCAAAACATCATTCCCCCTACCCCAAATCAACAGACAATTACACTCAGTTGAACATTTAAGAGGGAAAAGGGGGTGGTGCTGGTGAGAAACTCTGGTTACAAAAATTATATTTAAAGGTGCATATCACAATATTTCTGGTCTAGACTGTCAAAAAACAAACCAAAATGCACTAAATGACCAGCCCTCCCCGTGTGAACCCACTGCCCCCACTCCCACCTCGCAGACTGCCTTCAAGGAGGCATCATGGCCATGGAGGCAGGAGACTCCTTTGTCTGTTTGTTTTGTCCAGTTTGACTCATAACTTCAAAGAAAATGAGGCAGCAAGACATGCATGCTCAGGAACAAAGAACATGGACCAGAGGTGCTGAAAAAGAGACAGTGCTTCGCTCTCTTTTGGGGACCCTGTTCCTGAACGGAGGGCTCGGGAGACAGAAACCTGACTATTACTACCCAGGCTTAAAGAGGCAGTTCTGTCTGTGGGATAACGTTAGGACAGGGGACAACCTCTGCCTATGGTTAGAGGTGTGTGGGTTGGTCTGCATACAGACCCACTGCGGCTGTCAAGTTGCAGGGTGGAGATCAAGTTAAAAATAAGGCTTTCTGGCAGCCCTGCCAACCACCAGCATCATATTTTCCTGGTGATGTCACTGCAGATGTGGGCTCGATCCCTGGGCGTCAGCCTTTGGCTTGGCCCCACCGCCACCTATGGAACTGTCTACACTCTGGTAGAAGATGGTATCCATCTCTACACCAAGGCCAGACAAAACCTGTTGGGCCAGTTACAGTGACTGCATTAAGATTTTTGGGTCTAAGGTTCACAAACAAAAGTCACATCAGAGACAGTGGTGATAGCTCTGGGGAAACAGAATGGGGAGAACATTTTCACAATAGGCTGACAACTCCTCTGCCCAAAAAAGCTGGGTGTGTTCATCAGAAGCTCCACGTTTCCAAGGAGACAAAACACCAGCCTCTCCCTCCAGCCCAGAATAAAAAGTGTGCGTGGAAGAAACAAAAAAAAACGCCAGAGACTACTGAACTCAGTTCCTGCTACCTTAAAATGGCACCTCAGATTTTCCAAAGAATCACTAAGACACAAGTTTAGAATTATTCCATGATCTCAAGGGATACAGATTCATCCTGGAGGCCAGCGCCCAAGACTGGTCCTTAAATTTCCGGCATCATGCTGTTTAACAGGGGACACCAGCCAGGATCTTTCTGACCAAAGACAGTAACTTTGCCAATAACCAGAACAAGGCCACTTCATTACAGTTCAAGAAAATCATCCAGATTCAAAACACTACCCTGGAGCTTTCCCCACCATGCTCATCACACTCATCAAGCCTCTGAGCCTCACAAGTATCAGTCATTAACCACATAAATCTGCACGAGACAAGCCCAGACTTGATTTTTCAAAAACATTTCCCCACCTATGGTACAAGATACTTCACAGCCACCACCCACCACCCCCCTTACCAGTCTCTCTCCAGAGAGGACCTCCAGTAGCTTGATGAGCATCCGTCCATCCCGAAGGTCAGTGTACAGATCTGTGATCCGGCAGGACACCCGGGCAAGGTGGGAGTTGACCCACTTGGTGAAGGTCTTCTTTTGCACAGCTTCACGTTCATCTGTAAGCAGAGGAGAACTTGCTTTACCACCAGTCACAGCCTGGGGGTGGTAGGTGAGGGGCATGAGATGCCAGCCAAAGGAAGAAGAGCAAAGCTCAACTGTAATGAACCTCAAAGTCAACAACTTGGGAACAGAAGAACTGGACAACCCTTGACTGTCTGAGCCCCTAAGCATAACCACCGGCAGAGCATCCTTTGCTTGCACTCACTTCATTTTCTCCACCTCTGCCGAGGAGGCAGCAGGATATGGAAGGCCACAGTGGGCAGTCCCGCCTGGTAGTATATACTTGGCTGGTGAAGTTTCTAATGTGTGCATCACAGCGGTCACTCCTCCAAAGGCAAGTGCAGGAGAAGCACACTGTGCAGAAGGACATGGGGCAGAAAAGCTCAGCAGATGGCCAGCAACTGCTTCTTCATGTACAAAGGGTCAGGCATCACCCGACAGGACAAACTCACCCGTGACCTTGATCTGCTATGACCCTTTCGCCTGCTTAGCTGGATGTTCAGTGAACAACAGAGAAGATGGTGGGCAGTGTGGCAGAGTACAAGGAGCGCTGGCCAAGCCCTGGGAGAGCAGGGCATGGGCCTGAGGAGACTTTGTCAAATATGTTCTGAGACCCTGGGCTCAGTGTCCCCTTCCATAGAGTGGACGACCATCATTTCCAAGCTTTCATGGAAGCTTGTGGAAAAAGCGTTCGTGGAAAAGGCCACTGCTGGTTTACGGTCTAAAGTGGGGCAGTTGTACATCTAAATCATCAAGGAAACAGGATTAAGCTTTCCAAGCCTCAGTAATCAGTCTGTCCAAGCCAAAGCCAGAAACTCTAGACCCAACTGCCTAGAACAGGCCCTTCGCACCCCATACAAACAGGCTTCCCATCTCCTTGCTCTGCAGAGTGTTTTAAATGCAGGCCATTGCAGATCCTCAATGGAGAGCCATGGAGTGTGCCCAGGCCACTGATTCAAACTCCTTGACTGTTCTCTACAAAGCTCAGCAGAGAGCCACAGAGTGTGCCCGGGCCCACCAACTCAAACTCCAACTGTCCTCTACCAAGCTATCCTTTAATCACATACTCACCCCACGCCAACAGCATGAATTTGTCCTGAAAGGACCCAAGACTTCCTCTTTCCTGTGTGAGGCCCAAGCCCACCAAGAAGAAACTACAAGAAAGGGAGGAGACTCCAACAGCGTTTTATGTATTTCTGCACCACCGAGTGACAAGTAAAAAGCAGCCTTGCTGATGGGGTGTGTACTTGGTGGCCTGGGTGTTCTGGGTTCCTAGGATGGCCAGGGGGCCCTGGGAATATCTGCCTGGAAGGTTCTGCTAAGGCCTCCACCCACCACAGGGAGGAAGCTAGACAGAGACAAGTCTGTGTGAATCACTCAGTCGTGTCTGACTCTTTGCGACCCCATGGACTGTAGCCCACCAGGCTCCTCTGTCCACGGGATTCTCCAGGCAAGAATACTGGAGTGGGTTGCCATTTCCTTCTCCAGGGGATCTTCCTGACCCAGGGATTAAGCCCGAGTCTTTTGCACTGCAGGCCGATTCTTTACCATCTGAGACAGAGACAAGAGACGAGCCTTTACTGCTGCCAACCAGGCAGGTGAGGCCACCGGGGCACCTTCCAAGATAGCTGCCCACCTGCACAGCCAACAGCTTGCCTAGCCTCAACCTCCAGAGAGAACAGCCCACCAGAGGAAAAGAGGGCCTTCCCCCACAACAAAGGCCTACTGAAAACAGACAAAAGATCAAAGAGGGCAGGACTGACGGAACAAGGAAAAAGGCAGTGAGGGCCAGACTGGAGACTGAAAAAGGAGCTGCGCCAATAACATCATGATCGGTGGCAGAGAAAAGACCCCATGCATTATTAATCACATAATCATCCTGATGGCTGGTATCTTTACAACAGGGACAGGGGAGCTGCATTTTTTGGCCTTAGGTTGGCTGTTCTGAAAGAGCAGGTCCAGAGCAGAGCACACAGACACATGAGGCTTCCCCTCGGGGCATGCCACAGATGGAGAGTGACTTGTGGCTCAGAGGTGTTCAGGGTCAGCTAATTTCTTTCTAAATTATATATCTTTTATGTGCTACATGGTTGGAAATGTCTTTAATAAAGCTCTTGATGGTATCCTAGGCTGTATAGGCTGTAATTAAAGGGTCTGGGGCTCCATGTCACTACCACACCCAGCCTCTCATGGGGACAAGATGGAAATGAAAACCTGCTTGAATAAAGTTATTCCTAAATCAACAAGTACCACATGTGCCCCCAGGCAACTGTCACTCCTTCGGGTGAATCTCACCTTATAGAAACACCTCCGGCTGCTTTCAGGTTCTGAACGAAGAGGTTCCTTTACTAGGAGACTCTGAGGATCTCCTTCCGGAGACAGTCAGCCACCCCTACAGCACCCTGTCCCGAGGAGTCAGAGCCCAACCCCAACCCTCGTTCTTGAGAAGATGCAAACAATGAGGCCACAGGGGGATGGAACAGAGGGAGCTGAGCGGAAAGAGACGAGGCTGAGGCTCTGTGAGGGGGAGGCTCTCCAGGGCGGCTCAGGTCCCCGGGACCTCCAGGAAGAAGCGGGGAAGGAAGAGGAGAAAGAGAAGTTCAAGACCAAATCTAAACAGAAAGAAGGAGAACTTGCTCTCCAGCCCCCTCTCCCACATCTCGCTCTCTCCTCTGCCTCCAGCCTCAAGAGCAAGCTCTGCGTGGCATGAGCGTGCTAGAAAAACTAGAGGGTTCAAGTTCCTCAGGGTTGCACCACTCACTGGGAAAGGCATGGAAGATTCCATCCAGGGACTGGTCCAGAACCAATGCCCTACGACACATGAGGGGCAGGAAATGGGCTCAGCCGAGAGACACAGAGCCGGGCCGGCTTAGCATGTCCTCTTACAATGGAGTAATTGGTGAACAACAAACATTTCTGAAGCCGGAAGGAGGGGAAGGGAGGGGGAAAAAAATCTCCCCAGCAGGCCAGCTGAGGATGAGGCCTCCTGTCTTTGGGGACTCCATCCTTTGTTCTGTCCTTCCCGGGAAGGGGCAATGACATCACCCCTGTACTCCCAATCCAGCAAGGCCGGGGCAGATCTGGCCAGACGCCTGCCCAAGGAGGAGCTGGGAGCCCTAGAGGCAGACAATGGAAGACAGTTCAGAGGTATGTTCCCCACTTCAAACTGCTTTTGCTGGGCCTGAGCTAAGTAAGGAGGCAGCCAGAGCACCAGAGAAAAAGAGTGCCTACTTCTAGTTCTACAAATAGGAGCAGCTCTGGAAAAGGGAGCCCTTATAAGCTCCACTTGATCTGCTTATTTAGGCCAGTGGTTCTCAACTGGGGGCCACTCTGCTCCTGAGAGCACATAAGGTGATGTTGGGAATCGAGTGGGTGGAAGTAAAGAGATGCTGTTAAACATCCTCCAGGGCACAGGGCAGACCCTGCAACAAGGAACTAACCAGGAGAAATCCTGGTTTAGACCTCTGGGCTTACATCAACTGAAGCTGACACTAGGACACCCCAGCTGGGGTACTATTCATTTATTCCCTTTGCCCAGGTCAAAGGCTTTTTGACCTGCATGGTGTGCTTGTTGGCTGACGGCAAAAGAAACTCCCTGCCCTCAGGCTCATTCAATTCCACAAAGAGCTGCCACTTTCTGGCAGGGTAGGACAGGCAGTGGGCTTAGTGGTGGTCAGTGTGACATGGGCATTTCTGTCCCCCATGCCATCTGCACCCTTCTTTGCCCTTTCAGGGCCACATACTGCTGTTAATCAATCCAAATCACGCCTGTATCTCCGCCTAAGAATTCACCCTGAGGAGCCTGACATTGTGGCAAATTCCCATCCATCTCTGCCCCAAACTCAGCAGTGGTGTCTGAAAGGAATAGGTACCCCATAGCTGCTCCCTGTGAATGTATTTCAGCCACGCTTGCCCTTCACCTCCAGCCTTACACTTACGCAGAGGGACTCACCTAAAGGTGGTTCTGGCATTCAATGAGAGGACATCAAAGTGCCTGGCACGTTCTAACTCTCACACTTTTCTCTCACCCTCTCCCTTTCCCAGCAAAGTAGCCTGTTCAACAACCCCAACCATTCAAGTAACTTACCAAGGATCATGGAATCATATCTCAGGGTAGAACAAGGCCTCGCAAGTCATCTGAGTCAACTTTCTTTTCTTTCTTTAAGTCTTTACTGAATTTGTTACAGTATTGCTTCTGTTTTATTTTTTTATTGGCCAGGGATCAAACCCACACCCCCTGCATTGGAAGGCAAAGTCTAAATCACTGGACCATCGGGGCAGTCCCTGAGTCAACTTTTTTTCAAAAGCAAAAACTCCCTTCTACTGCACCTGAACCAGCTATTTAATTTTTTTTTTTAAAAAGGGGGAACTGTGTATACACAGTAGCTGCTAAGTCACATCAGTCGTGTTCGACTCTGTGCGACCCCACAGACGGCAGCCCACCAGGCTCCCCCGTCCCTGGGATTCTCCAGGCAAGAACACTGGAGTGGGTTGCCATTTCCTTCTCCAATGCATGAAAGTGAAAACTCAAAGTGAAGTCGCTCAGTCGTGTCCGACTCTTAGCGACCCCATGGACTGCAGCCCACCAGGCTCCTCCGTCCATGGGAGTTTCCAGGCAAGAGGACTGGAGTGGGTCGCCAGTGCCTTCTCCGGTGTATACAGTAGAGCAGGAGGCTAATAGTTGTACAGAAAGAAAACAACTTGTTCTTTCTCTTTAAAATAACAATACCATTCACCACATACTTACTGTATCCCTGGTACCGATCTGTGTGCTTTATTCCCCTAACTATTCCATGGCGTGGGACCTATTAACTCTCCAAGGCAGGCTGGCTCCAGAGCCCAGTTCTCAATCACTACTCAATGATGCCTCTACCACAACATTCAAAAAAACACGTTTCAATGATAATACTATGAATCACCCTCATCTCACCATCGTAATCCAAGTTTATACTTTGTTAAAGGGTCCACTCCATCACTGAGCAGCTCCAACTGTTGGGGTGCTGTCTCCATCAAGACTAGATGGCTCCGTGGCCTGCTGAGGAAGCCTGCTCCACCTCTGATGCTATGGAAAATAGATCTCCTCACTCCTTCACGTAAAAGCCTTCAGGTCTGAACACTCCTCACTGATCCCTTTTTGCATGACAGTCACAATGTGGTGCACAGATTGAAATCCAAGATGGTACCTGAAGACCTGACCACCTCTTGGAGACCTAAATATCACCGCACACCTACCAATACAAGTTCGGACTTGAAGCAGCCACAGCAACAGCAGTCCAGAAGCATTAAGTGGGGATCTTTAATCCCCGGGTCGGGAAGATCCCCTGGAGGACGGCACGACAACCCACTCCAGTATTCTTGCCTGGAGAATCCCATGGACAGGAGTCTAGCAGGCTACAGTCCACGGGGTCACAAAAGAGTGACTAAACAACAAACATATCAGAGGTGCAACCCTCAGATACAAGAAAAGTGGGGAACCACATGAGGAAAGGGCAAAATGAAGCCCTAGCCCTCGGAGGGAGAGAGTCTGGTGAGGCAGTCAGTATGTAGGTGCAGGGGTTGGCAGTCAGAAAGGACTTGTAAGGCTGCTCTCAAAAATAAGTTTGCCAGGACCACAAATTCTACTGTGGAACCCTGAGAACCTAGAACTGAAAAGCAGTTCCAAACATGAAGATCCAACCAGCTAAGTCTTCTTAGCTCCACAGGCTCAGACAGGAACTAGCCAACCACCAGGTCAGTGAGGACCACTGGGAAGCAAATAAGAAACCCAACCTTGAGTGAGTAGCAACATTTGCATTGGCCTCTGATTGGAAGGGGTGATTTACATGTGACTTTCTAGCATGGTGCTCTTTCCTGAAAATAGAATTTTACAAGATGACACTATCATGCCTCTGAACAATAATTTACACTTTCTCAAAGCTCACTAACTCAGAAGACTAACGTGGTCAGGGACGTGGGACACCAGTGTGCTCTCCAGCAAAGCCCGAGGCTTGGGGGGTGGTGGGCTGTTCAGCGTCATCAGCCACCAGCGACACTGACTGTACTGGGTGTCCTTAGGTGTCACTCTATCTCTTCCACTGTTTAGGTTAAGAAGGATTAGGATCTTTTCCTCTGCTATCTAGATTCACTGTCTTTTGTTTTGGGGGGGGGGTGTGTGTGTGTGTGTGTACGCGCTTAGCTGCTCAGTCATGTCCAACTCTTTGTGACCCCATGGACTATAGCCTAATCTGAAATTTTCAGAAGACGTCTCATAGAAAGAGGATGAGATATGTAGAACAGAGAAACATACCTGCTTAATTTCAACCAAAGGGCTGCGAATATCCTCTTCATCATCGCCTTCTGGAAGCACATAACTGACTTTCTTTTTAGGGAATAACTATGATCAGTATTGGAAAGCTGGAACACTTTTTAAAACTAACTTACTCTAGAGAACTGACTCTAACTGGAAAAATGAACAGTGTGTTAGCATGAGTTAAGCTACAGGTTATAGAAATAGCTTTGACGAACAGAAGGGCATTGTGTTATGGAAATGATTGTACAGTATCTTTCCACAACACCCTCTGTACAGAAAGCTAAACATAACCATATTCACCATATGCTTCAGCTCTAGCTATGGAATGGGACGGATGGCAGCCAGGGATGAAGAAAGGCCTGGAGGCATGAAACCATCTCTGGATGGAAAAATAAGGGAAACACAGAAACAAGGACTGACAAATGCCTCCATTTATTATTCTCTCAATGACTGAATTTATACCTGACTGAAAGAAGGAAAATCTTTCTTCTATTTTTCAAACAGTCAGAACCTGTTGGTGTAACCCAGTGTTTTCTATCAGGATCTTCCTCAGGTGTGCTAAGATAGTCACCTATCTTAAATAAGAGTTGGCAACCATGTAATTTTTCTCTATATAAACACACAGTCAAGTTAGGTATAGACTTGGGTTCAGAGAAGGAAATGAGGTACAGAATGGAAGCAGAAATCAAAAGGAGACAAGACAATCATTCCATGAATACATCCCACAGGTAGCTACTTAAATCAACAATACTGTAGAGCAAGCTGAGTAAAGACTCATCTGAAGTGGAGAGTATTAATAAACTCCAGTATTTACAAAGTGCATACTTCATGCAGAACTCTCTACGCAAGACTTCCCCTTGATGAACTGAAAGCCTAGCTGGGGAAACTACATGGAAAGTTAAAAAATAACAAAAAATATTACAAAGCAGTACAGCTGCCATGAGGATGACCTCAGCAATTTATTTTTTGGGTGTTTGGAAGGTAAAACCCACTACAGTTAGGATGGGTTCAGGCCCCATCATCCAACAGTTACTGAAATCCCTTGCCTCGTGCTTTTCCTATCCTTACCCTTCTTAAACATCAGTGCCAGAATTGTCTCCTCCAAACAGTGGTGTTTCAAAGGCACCACTGCACCCAGCACCTTCAGTGTCCCCCAGCCATCTACAAGACAGTCCAACCTAAGCCTGGCATTCAAGGGTCCTAAGCAGCCTCTGGCAGGACACCTGCTTTCTCTGGGATCCTTCCCAATACTCACCCATCTCCCTGCTCAAATCCAACCCAAAAGATCCTTACTCATCATGTTCTCAACACTCACTTTGCACATTCCTTTCCTCCACCTTTGCTTACACCATTCTAACCTGGAAAGTACTTCTTTTAAGACCCAAGCCAAGATTAGTTCTTCTAAGAGGAATGTACTTTATGGGATGAAGTCTCTGTCTCTCTCCTCTGTTTATTATGTACCCTGTGTCCTATCTCCTTGTCTGTCTGTAACTGCATCCAGGCCAAGGACCCAACTCCATATCCGCTTAGAGCCTTAGCATGCGCTTGGAGACTGGTGGGTGGAGGATGCACAATAAACATTTGCTGAACATCCAGTGCCCAACAAATAAGCTCTCAAGTTACATCTTGTGGCTTCCACGGCTGGTTCCAACTGTTCATGAAGAAAACTGAACTGCAACTGTTCTTTGGGGTCTGATAAATGATAAAAATGCAATTTTGTGATACTGTCTTTCAGATAAGAAGGGGTCCAAAAGCTAATCTAAAAAGTAGTTTCACAGAATTTTGTTTCTGCTTTGTTTGGGGACAATTGCCACCACATGCCCATACAATAAGAGTGACGCTACAAAAACATAGAAGGGTATAATTATAACACTATTTCAACATGACCCAAACAAGCCAAAAGTCACAAGACTTAATTTATACTAATTTTAACAACTTATCCATTAAAGCCCAATTCTTGAGTTTTGTTTTTTTTTTTCTTTTCTTTTTAAAGAATTCTAACTCAAAACAAAAGAATACAGTAGGGTGGAGGCCCCATATGTGCCTTGGCTTGAAAAAATAAATAAATCATTTCCCAAGAGTGACATGCAAAATACACAGAGCAGGAAACCGGAAACAGGCAACTGGCTGAATTGATAATAGAGAATCAAACTGTTATCTTGAGGCAGCAAAAGGAAGGAAACTAATCTTTTGACTGAAGGCCCTGTGACGGATTAGTCTGGGGGCCTTTAATTTATGTTTGCTGATTTGTATATAAATAGAACTTGAGTTAAAATACTTTCCCAACAGTTTAACCAGCTTCACGGACAAAACACATGTAAACATCTGTTCTAAATGCATGTGTAGTAAATATGAAATTCTCTGCTAACACTTAACACTCTGATGTGTAGACTATAAAACAACCGTGAACTCCCCGTAACCCAGCGCCTACAGTTTATGTCAGGGGGCAGGGCTTGCAGCTTCCTGAGGGTCTTTCTTGTGAGCAGCACAGCCCGGCTCTGCCAGGGTGGAAACCAAGGCACACAGGGGGAAGCTCTGGAGGAGGCTGCAGTGATGAACTGAGAAAGCAGGCCATGTTCCAGGGCTCCCGCCCTGCCATTTTATCACCTCAAGGTGAGCCCCTTAAAGTCACAAACACCGACACCAAGGCTGTGGAGGAGCCAGAGGTGACGGTAGGGGCCAACTCTGAAACCAAGGCAGTAGCACTTGCCCTGAACAAGTGAACAGTAGCACTGACTCCCCTGAGATGAGAACCAGGGTGAACACCACCAAACCAGAAGGGACGAGGGAGTGCCTTGAAACACAGAGACACAACCTCAGGAGGGAATATTCTGAAATCATCTGCTCAACCTGCCTAGAAATTTGTGGCATGCTTCAAAACACCTTCACAGACAGAAATCCATCCCACTGGCTCTGCTACTCTCCATCTCTGTGCGTCAGGCCAGCAGGGACCAGCCTGAAACTGCAGCCAGCGAAATCAAGAGGGTGAGGGATGGAGTGAGTCCTCCTCCGCTCCTATGCACTGCTGGATGCTGCAACAGTACCTTGTTTATTATAAGCTGCCAGTTCTGACTAGACAAGCCCCGGAAAGGTTCTGGGGATTCTGCTGAGGGCATCTGGCTAGCAAAGGCACACCAGGATCAGAGCCTAAAGGAATCCCGAAGCTCCCACTCACATCCCCTCCTACTGCGCTTGCGGAAAACACGTTATCACCCCAAACAACACAAAAACCTCAGCCATCCATCTCGGCTCAGTTTCTTCATGACCAAAATTTAAAACAGGCATTAGCAAACTCTGGCCTTAGAGTCTGTTTCTGTACAGCCTGGGAGCTAGAGGGCTTTTTCATTCTTTTGAGGGTTGGGAAGGGTCACTGAAGGAGGATGAGGAGACAAGATAGAGACCCTGCATGGCGGCAAAGCCTATCATAGTTTCTATTTGACCTCCACAGAAAAGGTCTGCCGAGTCCAGGTTTAAAACATCTTTTAGAATATCCTTGGTCTCACATCCCATTTGCTAGCTTCTGTTTTCAAGGACATGCAGCTAGGCTGATGTGCTATGGCCACATGCCCTTTCTTTTTTAAGTTATTTTACTAGGACTCTGCCCACACATCAGGTCAGGTAGGGGCGGGGTGAGGAGGTGGGGGGACCCTCTCAGCTGAGGAGTATTTATCTGGTTACCACCACACAACAGGATTAACAGCGCTACCCCGGCTGTCAGGAGAGACAAGGCATGGTGAGCACCACACGCTGGAACTCAAGACCACACCTTCACTTCCTGTTCAAAGGATGAGGAAGGGCCAGGAGGCTGGGCCCAGATTCCATGCCCCCCCCCCCGCCCCCTGCACACGTGAACACACACACACCCCCCCCCCCCCTCAGGCTCTCGATTCTTACTCTGAAGGACATTTTATTCACCATCACCTCTCCTTCCCAGTCCTTCCTGGGAGATTACAAAATATTAGGTCAAGGTGAACTGAGGGTAACTTGTAATATACTCAAAAGATGGAACAGGTTTGGATCTAAAAAGGCAGTACATCCTTAATAAACTTTTATGCAGAATGCTCACATTAATACAGACTAACTAGGAGAGAATTTTCTAAGGGGCAAACATAATAGGTACACTAAAGACTTTATGAAGGTAATTTAATTGCAATATATGACGGTGTGTGTGTGGTATTACTTTTTCTAAGCAACAACTAAAGAAACAGTGAATAATATATTCTAAACCAGACTACTATATGGCACACAAATTCACAGGTAAAGGTAAAATTTTGCAAGTCATTGTTAAGGGCTTTTCCTGCAATTCATTTTCAAGGGCTTAAAGGGAGGTTTGTATTACAGGACTCTCAGGTATGTGTGGTAAGAGGAGTTTGCTATGCATCTTTTTTCATGTAATGAGCAAAAAAGGGAGCTATTCTGGACAGTACATTGAAAATCAAACAGCGCATGCCCTAGCTCTTGATGACTTTTCTATCTTCTCTAGTTTTCCAGAATTCTTCAGGTCAATGGTGCAGGGAGTAAAATTGAAATGTCTTTCATACACTAGAGTCACATTATTGTCAGATACTCAAGATACAAAAGGATACTTACTACTTGGTGTTTTCAGAGAGGCTGATGCTGCCAACAAGATGACTGCTCCAACTCCAGCCTCTTGGTCCAGTTCCTGATGCTAGTCTATACAGTGAGGGCGTCCAAATTAACTGTAATTCACTGAGGACAGAAAGCTCAGATCCAAAAGACTCTTGTTTTAAACCACACAAACAAGAATGAAGGAGCAAAGACCTAAAAGTCACCCTAAAGCTGTCTGCTTTTCACGAATAGTATAGCGTTTACTGTCAGAGGCAACAAGAAAACCCAGGTGGCACTATGGTAAAGAACCAGCCTGCCAATGCAGGAGATGTAAGAGACGTGGGTTTGACACCTGGATAGGGAAGATCCCCTGGAGGGAGGGGGAAGGCATGGCAACCCACTGTAGTATTCTTGCCTGGAGAATCCCACTGACAGAGGAGCTTGGCCGGCTACGGTCCACAGGGTTGCAAAGAGTTGGACACAACTGAAGCGACTTAGCATGCATACGTAGTGTTCACTGGGCTTCCCTGGTGGCTCACTGGTAAGGAATCCACCTGCCAGTGCAGGAGACGCAGGTTCAATCCCTGGGTTAGGAAGATGCCCTGCAGAAGGAAACGGCAACCCACCCCAGTGTTCTTGCCTAGGAAATCCCATGGACAGAGAGGCCTGGTGGGCTACAGTCCATGGGGTCCCAAAAGAGTCGGACATGACTTAGCACCTAAATGACAACAACAACAATAGTGTTTACTAATAATCATCTCTGAATGAATTGACTATGGAAGCGCCCATGTAACAAAAATCTAAGGTATCATGGAAGGCCTCCAAAGAAGGCTATGTATGTAAATTTAATCTAAAAAGAATTGGCATTTTGAAACAAAGAAGCCACAGTGATGCCTGTTATCACTTGTATCTATATAATAATGACAAGGTTTCACTTAGTGAGAAGAGAAGTTATATATAAAAACAAATGAAACAAAATTTTAAAACTGGCCAATTTTAAAACTGGCTTCTTTCCTGAAGAGCATTACAAATTAGTCACCTAAACCCCTTCTTGCCAGTAACCATGATGCACCGCAGAAACTATCAGGGATGAAGTGGCAGAATAATAAATTAAGTAAGGCTGTCTCAACTTCAGTGCCAAACTTCAAAATTAAATAAGCCCAAGCTTTCATGTGTGTTTGGGGAAAGACGTCCAAACTACACTTGGATTTCTAACTAGCAGTTGTGCCAAGATGAAAATACAAAATGCATAATGCTATAAAGATAAGCTCCTCTCTGGACTGCACTAAATAATTTTAGAGCTTAGCACTATTTTCTACACGATATCATAATGCATCAAACCCAAATTTCACTTCTTACTGTATATTCTTCATCGAAGAAGCAATAACTAAATGATAAATTCTGACCCAATCTTCGATTATATATTTAACTCAGCCAACTATTTTGCTGGAAATTGACTCCACATAGAACAGAAAATGGTCTACACTCTAGTATCTGACATTCAGCCATACAGGTCAACGGTCATTTTTTTTTTCCAACTTGGGTCAATCTAGCAACCAATGAGCAACGATTTATTGAGTAAATGCTATAAAGACATTGGAAAGAACACCTAAAAGTCCTGAGTTCTTACCTATGGTGATCGTTTCCTAATATATGCAAACATTAAATCATTATACAGAACACCTGAAACTGGTAATACTTTACACCAACTGCATTTCAATTTTAAAAAGCTTACCAGCAATTTTCAATTCCTTAAGAATTCATAGCACTAGATAACTGATGCCCATGCTCAACTACCATTTAGTTATTTTTAAGGTGTCAAAATGAAAAAGAGAAAATTATCACTCACAGGTTAAACAATTCTGCTAACTTCCTCTGTGGTTTTCCTCAACCCCACACATAGAATAAGTGGTCACACAAGATTTCTTACAAAGCCAAATAGTACAGTTTTGGTGGGCAGATTCTATAAGTACACAGTGTACCGTACTTTGCTTTCATAAAGGAGGACAGAAAAACTGGAGGAGGAGATGGCCTCACAGTCAAACCCTCTAATGATCTAGTCAAACAGCTGGGCGGAGGGTGTCCCTGGACAGGCCCTCACTCAAATCAAAGGAGACCAGGACAGTCAACTAGTTTTTTTTTTTTAAATCAGTATCTATTTCTCATTGATGGGAACTCGCATCAAAACTTTAAAGTACAATTTTACAGAAGACAATGCACCAGGTATGCCCTGGATCTGGTGGAATCTTCCTAGCTTACAACTGGTCATTTACCTTAATTTCTTAAAATGAAAAAAGTAACAAAAAGGGGGCGATCTGGTGGAATCTTCCTAGCTTACAACTGGTCATTTACCTTAATTTCTTAAAATGAAAAAAGTAACAAAAGGGGGCGTGAACAGGAAGATTAGTTTTTTCACTGTTCTATTTGTCTTAGAAACTTAAATCTGTTGCACAGTGTTGCTTAACTTAAATCCAAGTGTCTTCCCACAGAACCTTTCTGTTTTTTTTTATATTTATCTTTTATTTATATTTATTTATCCTTGGAAAAAAGTTATGACCAATCTAGACAGCATATTAAAAACCAAAGACATTACTTTGCTAACAAAGCTCCATCTAGTCAAAGCTATGGTCTTTCTAGTAATCATGTATGGATGTGAGAGTTGGACTATAAAGAAAGCTGAGCGCCAAAGAATTGATGCTTTTGAACTGTGGTGTTGGAGAAGACTTTTGAGAGTCCCTTGGACTGCAAGGAGATCTAACCAGTCCATCCTAAAGGAGATCAATCCTGAGTATTCATTGGAAGAACTGATGCTGAAGCTGAAACTCCAATACTCTGGCCACCTGATGTGAAGAACTGACTCATCTGAAAAGACCCTGATGCTGGGAAAGATTGAAGGCAGAAGGAGAAGGGGACGAGAGAGGATGAGATGGTTGGATGACATCACCGACTCAATGGACATGAGTTTGAGTAGGCTCCATGAGTTGGTATTGGACAGGGAAATCTGGTGTGCTGCAGTCCATGGGGTCACAAGGAGTCAGACACGATTGAGAGACTGAACTGAACTAAACCTGTTCTTAATTGGGGCATGCTGGATCTTTATTTGTGGCATGCAAACTCTTAGTCACAGCATGTGAGACCTGAGTTACTGAGATCCTGGTTCCCTGGCCAGGGATCAAACCCAGGCCCTTTGCATTGAGAGCACAGAGTCTTAGCCACTGGACTACTAGGAAAGTCCCTCCATAGAACTTATATAACGTCCCAAAGTACACACCCCACATGCAGGCCCTCACCCATCCCTTTTCTCTCCCATCACTACAAGCAAGATGTTAACTCTCACTTCACAACATTGAGGGCTTATGACAGGTGTGTTGACCTGGCTGCTGTGGTTTTACCCATCTGTAAGGGAATGGGCCTGTCACAGGAGAAGCTTGACTCCTGGTTACCTAGATGTGGCCTGGGAACTCTACTGCTATAGCTGACTTGTTCTTTGGGACATTTTATTGCTTAATAAAGACCTTGGCTGTTTCTCCTCAACAGACTCTATAAAGATAATAATCTTGGAACTGGGTGGGAAGGGCTGGAGGCTCAGAGATGTTCCGTTGGGGTGGTAGATAGCAGAAAATCCACTTCCAGGACTAGGTGAAGGAAGGTGAAAATAAACTGTTTCTTGAACTTGAAAAACAAATCTTGTCCAAAGACACAGAGAAATGGATATACAAGTATGTACTGGGTAGGAGGGTAAGTGGGCAATATAAAAATTTTTTAAATGCATTTCCTCCATGTACCAATCACACCTCTATATACTTTGTAGAAATACTTGTACATAAAGATGTACAGGATATGAACTGCAGATTTTTTAAAATAATTGTAATAAATGGAGGGCAAAACCAACATGTTGTTTAATTGCTACATCATGTCAGACTCTTTGTGATCCCATGGATTGTAGCCCTCCAGGCTCCTCTGTCCATGGGGTTCTCCAGGCAAGAATTCTGGAATGGGTTGCCATTTCCTTGTCCAGGGGGTCTTCCCAACTTGATCCAAGGATTGAACTCCTGAATTGCAGGCAGATTCTTCACCGCTATACCACCGGAGAAGCCCTTACCGCCCCCTACCCCTACAAAAAAAAAAAAACACCTTAAGACCAAAAACAACTAAAAATATTAATAGACTGATTAAACTATGATTCATTCATATAAAAGAATACTATATACATGCCAAAATAGAGTAAGGGAAATGAATGAAGAGTTACTTACAGAATCATATACATATTTTACATGATCCTATTAGTATCTATTTATTTACGTTTAAGTATATAAAAAGGTATAGGAAGATACTTTTCAAACCATTAACTCTAATTATCCCAAGAGAGCAGCAGATGTAGAAGGCATTTCTGTTTCTGTATTTCTGCACTGTTTTTTTGTTGTTGTTAATGAACACATACCATTTTTTAAATATGTCAAGGGCATTTCCATTTGCAGAGAAAAACATGTAACTCATTTTTATTTGATAAGAGAACTAAGGTTCACCAGTGGGTCTGAGATTGATGAGTATGGGGGGAAAAAAGGGGCACTCACCAGAGAAAAACAAATTCTCCCTGGGCACCACAAAGGGTCAAATGTGAAATGCTGCCTTCAGTGAGCACTCCTAAATAAATAAAACACCAACCTGAATTTCCATGTCTTTCTTCTGGAGACTACTCAATCAGTATTTAACCTTATACAACACTTATAAGCACAATAAGGCAAACAAATATTAATACTCCCTTTCAATAGGGAACTGAGGATATTATTATAACACAAAAATTAGTGAGAATCACTGAAGAAACACTAGTTTTCAAATCAGGATCCCCAAGGGCATGCTCCAAGTACACTTTCTCACCTGTGCTTTGGTCAGAAACATTCCATTACCGGAGTTCCACTTCAGATTTATGGGAAAAACAAATTCTATTTTTAAAAGGTATTTGCAAACTGCTGTACTGAGCAACGGGAAACAAAGAGAGATATTGTGCAGTCTACTGTTTAATGACATACCAGCCTCAATGACAGGTAATTATACTGCGCGGCAATGAGGAACAAGCAACGCACAGGAGAGAGATTAACCGATCAGACATGAGTCAAGGGGTCAAAGCTTCACAGTTGAGATTTGACTCAAGATGACATCACAAATCAGCAGCAAGGGGAGGATCAGAGCCCACCAGCTGGGGTTGATCTACCAGCACTCCAGCCACGCAAGTGGGAAGTTCCACGGACGTGACCCTGAACAATTGGGAATCTCCCATGTCCACCCCCATACTTACGAGTTTATGGAGCACTTACCAGAAGGGCCACACAACACCCTTCTGAGCACTTCACCCAAACTTATTTAATTCTCACAACCACACTGTGCAGCAGGTACTCTTATCATCAAACATATTTTGCCTAAGAGTAAACTATAAGGCTCCGAAAGGTTCAGTGGCTTGCCCACAGTCACAAAGCAAGCACAGTTCCAGAAGCCAGACCCAAGGACTGGTGCCACAGCCCTCACTACTCCAAACAGAATTGTACATCAGCAAAGACCTTACCAGCACAATTACTATGAAATTAGGCTCAAGTCTCAATGATGAATTACTTTATTCCCGACCTACAGGGACCACGTAAAACTAATTCCCTTAGTTCCATCCACCTTAATTCCTGACAATTCCAAAACCAAAACTTTTACTTATAATTCAATGATGGCAGAGGTCCTCATCAGAAAGCCCTCCATGTTTTCAGCTGTTCTTCCCCTTTCACCAGGGTCTCTTCAAGGTACATCAAGGCAGGTGCTCTTCTCTCCTGCCTCCCACTGGGGAGGGGTGTAATTCACCGTGCCCTCAGTCACCACCAATCCAAACCCAAGATCAACACCTTTCTTTCTGCCATCACCTTTAGCTGCAACACAGAAATGTCTTATGATTCTCTCCTATCCCAAACCCCATTTAAAGTATTTTTTTAGATTCTGGAACCACTGAGTCAAGAAAATAGCTTTGTGATTGTTTTGCCATCATGTATTTTTTCAGAGAGATGAGATCATTTAACATTGTACCTGTTGTTCTTTTTTTTTTTTTTTAAAGGCATCAATATCAACCCAAAGCTTTGAACAGGCCTAGGTTATACACAGCCAGACTCCAGGTGTGTTTTCCTTTTAGCTTGCTTTCCAGAGCCATCCTATTTTTGGCCCTGATAACTACAGGCACTCCACATACCAAACCACAGAGCAGTGCCTCCTCAGCCAGGGCAGAGAGAAACGCCTGATGTCTGGCATGGGGAAAGGTCTTCATTCAGATTTGAAAGTAAGTAGAGCAATTAATTAATAAAAATATATAGCTCGGGGTAATTAGCAGGAGCAACAAAAGTGTTTAGCTGAGTTTTCCCTTTTTATCTTGAGGCAGTTCCAATAGACAAATGCTCAGGATTAATGAAGTTTAATGAGACCTGCAGCAGCTGGCTAATTAGTCAGTGAAGAGGAAAGCAGTAATGACAAGGGAAAAGGGGCTTTATTCCTGTTATGAGCCCAGGCCTTGGACAGTTCTCCTAAACTGTGGGGCTATCCCCCCAAGAAAATTCCTGAAAACCTCAAAGTGGTCCCAGGGAATATTAAAATTATTTTTTCTTTTTTAAAGGCAAAGAAACCAAAGCATGAATGCTGGCTTCCCCAGAGCTGGTTCACCAGATGAGGAGGAGTGGCTATGGGAGCCCAGAGGCTGTGGCAACTTGGCACCAGCCATAGTTCCCTAAGGAGCAGCACCAAATTTTGTCAACATCAAAGAGTGACCACACCCTGGGGAAGCTGGACAGTCACCATCTTATGTCTCACTGAAGATCTTACAGAGAATCCTCAATTCTGAGCATCCCTTCCTCCCCAAAACTAAGAATATTTAAAAAGCTATTCATTATGAAGAAGCAGCACTTAATAACAAAGGGAATCTCTTCTGCTCTCCATCCTGCGCTTGGATCATCATTTTAAAAACTGCACAGCAGGAACCCAAATCCTTTCAGAACTAACTAGTTACTAGCAGCAAATTCCCCTTCATGGATCACAGCCTTGTCGTGGTGAAGGGGCTTGCATAACTCAATGAAGCTATGAGCCATGCTGTGCAGGGCCGTCCTATGACCACTAGGACGGGTCATAGTGGAGAGTTCTGACAAAATGTGGTCCACTGGAGGAAGGAATGGCAAACCACTTCAGTATTCTTGCCTAGAGAACCCCACGAACAGTAGGAAAAGGCAAAAAGATATGACACCAGAAGAGGGGGCCCCCAAGTTGGAAGGTGTCCAGTATGCTAATGGGAAAGAGCTCCATTTTTTCTGGAGCTAAGACGAATTGCTCCAGAAAGAATGTAGTGGCTGGGCCAAAGAAGAAATGACACTCAGCTGTGGATGTGTCTGGTGGTGAAAGTAAAGTCCTTTGCTGTAAAGAACAATACTGCATAGGAATCTGAAATGTTAGGTCCATTAATTAAGGTAAATTGGACATGGTCAAGCAGGAGATGGTTAAGAATGAACATCAATGTCTCCGGAATCAGTGAACTAAAATGGACAGGAATGGGCAAATTTAATTCAGATGACCATTATTATCTACCACTGTGGGCGAGAATCCTTTAGAAGAAATGGAGTAGCCCTCGCAGTCAACAAGAGAGTCCAAAATGCACTACCTGGGTACAATCTCAAAAATGATAGAATGATCTCGGTTTGTTTCCAAGGCAAACCATTCAACATCACAGAAATCCAAGTCTATTACGCCCAACCCATAATGCTGAAGAAGCTGAAGTTCACCAGTTCTTTGAAAACTCTCAACACCTTCTAGAACTAACACCAAAAAGATGCCCTCATCATCATAGGGGACTGGAATGCAAAAGTAGGAAGTCAATAGATACCCAGAATAATAGGCAAGTTTGGCCTAGGAATACAAAATGAAGCAGGGCAAAGGTTAACGGAGTTTTTGTCAAGAGAACACTCTGGTCATAACAAATACTCTTTTCCACAACCCAAGAGATGATTTTACACATTGACATCACCAGATAGTTAATATCAAAATCAGACTGATTATGTATTTTGCAGCAGGAGATGGAGAGGCTCTAAGCAGTCAGCAAAAACAAGACCTGGGGCTGACTATGGCTCAGATTATCAGCTCCTTATTGCAAAATTCAGGCTTAAATTGAAGAAAATGGGGAAAACCACAAAACCATTCAGGTATGACCTAAATGAAATCCCTTATGATTATACAGTGGAGATGACCAATAGATTCAAGGGATTAGATCTGGTAGACAGAGGGCCTGTAGAACCAAGGTCAGAGGTTCATTAACACTGTGCAGAAGGCAATGATCAAAACCATGCCATAAAAAATGAAATGCAAGAAGGAAAAGTGGTTGTCTGAGGAGGCTTCACAAATAGCTGAGGAAAGAAGAGAAGGCAAAAGGCAAGGGACAAAGGGAAAGATATACCCAACTGAATGCAGAGTTCCAGAGAATAGCATGGAGAGATAAGAAGGCCTTCTTATATGAACAGTGCAAAGAAAGAGAGGAAAAAAACAGAATGGGAAAGACTAGGTATCTCTTCAAGAAAACTGGGAGATACAAACGGTAAATTTCATGCAAAGATGGGCACAATAAAGGACAGAAACTGCAAGGACCTTATAGAAGCAGAGGAGATTAAGAAGAGGTGGCAAGTATACACAGAAGAACTGTACAAAAAAGGTCTTAATGACCCGGATAACCACGATGGTGTGGTTACTCCAAATACCCTACAGTATGAAGTCAAGTGGGCCTTAGGAAGCATCACTAGGAACAAAGCTAGTTGAGATGATGGCATTCCAGTTAAGCTATTTAAAATCCTACAAGATGATGTTGTTAAAGTCCTGCACTCAATATGCCAGCAAATTTAGAAAACTCAGCAGTGGCTACAGGACTGGAAAAACTCAGTTTCATTCCAATCCCAAAGAAGGACAATGCCAAAGAATGTTCAGACTGTCGTACAACTGTGCTCATTTCACATGTTAGCAAGATTATGCTCAAAATCCTTCAAGTTTAGGCTTCAAAAGTACATGAACCAGAACCTCCAGATGCACAAGCTGAGTTTAGAAAAGGCAGAGGAACCAGAGATCAAATTACCAACATTCACTGGATCATGGAGAAAGCAAGGGAATTCCAGAAAAACACCTACTTCTGATTCACTGACTACACTAAAGCCTTTGACTGTGTGGATCACAACAAGTAGAAAATTTTTAAAGAAATGGGAGTACCAGACCACTTTACCTGTTTCCTGAGAACCCTGTATGCAGGTCAAGAAGCAATAGTTAGAATCGGACATTCAACAACAAACTTGTTCAAAATTGGGAAAGGAGTATGTCAAGGCTGTATACTGTCACCCTCTTATTTAATTTATATGCAGAGTACAACATGCGAAATTCCAGGCTCGATGAATCAAAAGCTGGAATCAAGATTGCCAGGAGAAATATCAACATCCTCAGGTATGCAGATGATATCACTCTAATGGCACAAAGTGAAGAGAAACTAAAGAGCCTCTTGAAGAAAGTGAAAGAGGAGAGTGAAAAAGCTGGCTTGAAACTGAACTTTGAAAAAACTAAGATCATGGCATCCAGTCCCATCGCTTCACGGCAAATAGGGAAAAAGTGGAAACCGTGGCAGACTTTCTTTTCTTGGGCTCCAAAATCACTGTGAATGGTGACTGCAACCACAAAATTAAGACACTTGCTCCTTGGGAAAAAAGCTATGACAAACCTAGACAGCATATTAAAAAGCAGAGACATCACTTTGCCAACAAAGGTCCATCTAGTCAAAGCTATAGTTTTTCTAATAGTCATGTACAGATCTGACAGTTGTACTATAAAAAAGGCTGAGTGCTGAAGAATTGATACTTTTGAACTGTGGTGTTGGAGAAGACTCTTGAGTCCCTTGGACTGCAAGGAGATCCAACCAGTCAATCCTAAAGGAAATCAACCCTGAATATTCACTGGAAGGACTGATGGTGAAGCTGAAGCTCCAATACTTTGGCCACCTGATGTGAAGAGCAGACTCACTGGAAAAGACCCTGATGGTGATGCTGAGAAAGACTGAAGGCAAATGGAGAAGAAGCGACAACACAGATGAGATGGTTGGATGGCATCGCCAACTCAACAGACATAATTTGAGCAAACTCTGGGAGATAGTGAAAGACAGGGATGCCTGGCATGCTGCAGTCTATGGGTCACAGAGTCGGAGACGACTAAGTGACTGAACAACAAGCAGCAAGTTTCTCCTTCTATCAAGAAACAACAAGGGAGGGAAGTTTTTTGTTCAAAGAGAATCTGACTATACTCGGATATAATCTTATCCCCCTAACACATATACACACACACACACACACACACACACACACACACACACAAATAAGCCCCTGATGGCAATACTAGTTATCTTCCTAGTTGACAAGGCCTGTGCTTCAAATTGCCTTCTCAATAATGTGGATGAATCTGCTCTTTATATATTTAAGAAACAGGCTATGAAGAGCCAGTGTGGGCCTTAAAACTGAAAAGTGCATGGCCAAAGTGGGTCAGGAGCCTCTAAATGTTGGTTTCCTAAAAGTTTCAGGTGCTTTGTTTTAGTTTTACACATAGTTCTACCTTTAACCTCCACCACTCAGCATACCAGCAAGAAACAAAATCTCCTCCTTATGTAACAATAAAGTCACCCCAGAGTAACCTTCACACACTGGGTTTTTACTTCCAAGAAAAACAGCCTTGCAGCCATCTTTGCCATGAAGAGGGTACTCTAAGAAGAAGCCTGAATTTTTTCAGCATTTGCTTCCTTCCCCACGAGGACCAGAGGCTGTTAGTGCCAGCCTGGAGAACACTTTCCTAGATGGCTTTAATGTAAATGAAATTATTCCCATTAATTATTGACATAAAAAAAGGTCATACACATTTGTCCTAGCAACACCAGAGAGCAGTTCTTGCTAGCAGCTTTCTGACTCTGGGAGAAGAGAAAAGAAACACTCATTAGTTCAGCAGAGATTCGAGGTTATAACCTGCTTCCAAAGTAAATACAATTAACTGCTCGAGGGTATTTTACAGTTTTAGGATCTCTGTCACACTGTACTTTCTGGAAAGATCTGAAACAATACAGTCATTGCAGTCTTCATGCGGTGGCTAGAACCGGTTCCGACATTCTCATCAACCCTCTGAGACTGACATTAATCTAAACCTAAAGGTCAACACTCAGAACTGCACATGGCAGATACGTGTTCCCCATTCAAAAGCAGGACCAGCAGCGGTGCTCAGCTCCCTTGATGTGCCCCCTCTGGACATGCGCCCCAGCCAGTGAGGATCTGGTCTGCCTAGAGTGCTGGTATTAAGACAGCAGCACTTTCCTGTCTCCTGTGCTCTTTCTACTATACAGATTAGAAGCAACCCTCACTGGGTGCTACAGTCCCTCCATGTGAAATGTGAAAGACTGCGAGTTTAGGTGGTTTCAGAAACATCGGTTTGTGATATTATATGGTTTACCCATATATCATATAGTATCACAAACACACTGGCTGTCATCTCTACAGAATAAAAAAACCCTGTAACTGATAATCATGTATTCTGCCTCTTTGGGGGGACATTCTTTCACCTGTGGGGTACCACAGGCTGCATGGAAGCTGTTATTCATTCTGACTGCATGCTTGCTTCTGACTGCATGCTCCTTCCAACATCTGAAGCACACTGCGTCTCTGCAGATAAGGTAAAAGAGATCACTTAAACTATATAAAAATCCATAAAATAAACTTTACTCTCAGATCAAAATGGGAGTTTACAACACACACACTTGCCATATGAGAATTTTCCATAGCACTCTCAACAGAAAATTTCTTGGGGAAAACGTGGAGCAGTGACATGGCACCGTTCAGCTTAGTAATGTCAGACCTTGCCAAGAAAGATGAAAGACATTCACATTTTTCTGGATATAGGTGTGCAGGGAGAGAACAAACCTAGTGTTCACCAAACCAAAGACCCCATGACAAGTCTTGTGATTCTTGACTCTCCAGCAGTAGAATTATCATCACACATACACACACACAAGCACATGACCATCAGGAGACACTTGCCCAGGCCAAATTAACTAATTTCCTGGACTAGGTGGGGTACAAAAAAACAAATTACTTGCTTCTTTTATGCCAAATGCACAATAGATGGTAAACAAAATCAAACTTGTGCTTTTAGGGTAGAACAACAAGTAAGGATGAATAAGTGGCCCTCTTAAAAACCTACTTTTCTATCTGCTACAGGGAACTCAAAAGGTGGCCTGGGGGAAAAATATCTGAACAGCAGCTGGAAGTCTTCACATACACTTGGCAGCAGCCAAACCAGAAATAGGGATTATCTACTTCATTCACACATTGGAAATCACAGAACAAAAGGTAACTAACTTGGCCCAAATACACCCACAAATGTTCCAGCAGCTGAAAATGTTTAAAGTCAAGAAAAATCTGCCAACTTCAAGAATCTGAACTTAAAATGTAGGTCTGGGCTCAACTTCATGCTCCTAGTTAATGCCATCTCTGTTGAAAACTGCTCCAGGATTACCTTCTGTACAGCCTGCACCAAGGAGTCCATCAGTTCAGTTCAGTTCAGTCCCTCAGTCGTGTCCAACTCTTTGCGACCCCATGAATTGTACACACCAGGCCTCCCTGTCCATCACCAACTCCCAGAGTTCACCCAAACTCATGTCCATTGAGTTGGTGATGCCATCCAGCCATCTCATCCTCTGTCGTTCCCTTCTCCTCCTGCCCCCAATCTCGCCCAGCATCAAGGTCTTTTCCAATGAGTCAGCTCTTCACATGAGGTGGCCAAAGTACTGGAGTTTCAGCTTTAGCATCATTCCTTCCAAAGAACACCCAGGACTGATCTCCTTTAGAATGGACTGGTTGGATCTCCTTGCAGTCCAAGGGACTTGCAAGAGTCTTCTCCAACAACACAGTTCAAAAGCATCAATTCTTTGGAGCTCACAGTCCAACTTTCACATCCATACATGACCACTGCGAAAACCATAGCCTTGACTAGATGGACCTTTGTTGGCAAAGTAATGTCTCTGCTTTTGAATATGCTGTCTAGGTTGGTCACAACTTTCCCTCCAAGGAGTAAGCATCTTTTAATTTCATGGCTGCAGTCACCATCTGCAGTGATTTGGAGCCCCCCAAAATAAAGTCTGACACTGTTTCCACCGTTTCCCCATCTATTTCCCATGAAGTGATGGGACCAGATGCCATGATTTTCGTTTTCTGAATGTTGAGCTTTAAGCCAACTTCTTCACTCTCTTCTTTCACTTTCATCAAGAGGCTTTTGAGTGAGTTCCTCTTCACTTTCTGCCATAAGGGTGGTGTCATCTGCATATATGAGGTTATTGATATTTCTCCCGGCGATCTTGATTCCAGCTTGTGCTTCTTCCAGTCCAGCGTTTCTCATGATGCTCTTACTCTGCATCTAAGTTAAATAAGCAGGGTGACAATATACAGCCTTGACGTATTCCTTTTCCTATTTGGAACCAGTCTGTTGTTCCATGTCCAGTTCTAACTGTTGCTTCCTGACCTGCATATAGGTTTCTCAAGAGGCAGGTCAGGTGGTCTGGTATTCCCATCTCTTTCAGAATTTTCCACAGTTTATTGTGATCCACACAGTCAAAGGCTTTGGCATAGTCAATACAGCAAAAAATAGATGTTTTTCTGGAACTCTCTTCCTTTTTCCATAATCCAGCAGATGTTGGCAATTTGATCTCTGGTTCCTCTGCCTTTTCTAAATCCAGCTTGAACATCTGGAAGTTCACGGTTCATGTACTGCTGAAGCCTGGCTGGGAGAATTTTGAGCATTACTTTACTAGCATGTGAGATGAGTGCAATTGTGTGGTAGTTTGAGCATTCTTTGGCATTGCCTTTCTTTGGGATTGGAATGAAAACTGATCTTTTCCAGTCCTGTGGCCACGGCTGAATTTTCCAAATTTGCTGGCATATTGAGTGCAGCACTTTCACAGCATCATCTTCCAGGATTTGGAATAGCTCAACTGGAATTCCATCACCTCCACTAGCTTTGTTCCTAGTGATGCTTTCTTTCTAAGGCCCACTTGACTTCACATTCCAGGATGTCTGGCTCTAGGTGAGTGATCACACCATCGTGATTATCTGGGTCGTGAAGATCTTTTTTGTACAGTTCGTCTGTGTATTCTTGCCACCTCTTCTTAATATCTTCTGCTTCTGTTAGGGCCATACCATTTCTGTCCTTTATCGAGCCCATCTTTGCATGAAATGTTCCCTTGGTATCTCTGATTTTCTTGAAGAGATCTCTAGTCTTTCCCATTCTGTTGTTTCTCCTCTATTTCTTTGCATTGATCGCTGAGGAAGGCTTTATTATCTCTCCTTGGTATTCTTTGGAACTCTGCATTCAGATGCTTATATCTTTCCTTTTCTCCTTTGCTTTTCACTTCTCTTCTTTTCACAGCTATTTGTACAGCCTCCTCAGACAGCCATTTTGCTTTTTTGCATTTCTTTTTCTTGGGGATGGTCTTGATCCTTGTCTCCTGTACAATGTCACGAACCTCTGTCCATAGTTCATCAGGCACTCTATCAGATCTAGTCCCTTAAATCTATTTCTCACTTCCACTGCATAATCATAAGAGATATGATTTAGGTCATACCTGAATGGCCTAGTGGTTTTCCCCACTTTCTTCAATTTAAGTCTGAATTTCACAATAAGGTGTTCATGATCTGAGCCACAGTCAGCTCCCAGTCTTGTTTTTGCTCACTGTATAGAGCTTCTCCATCTTTGGCTGCAAAGAATATAATCAATCTGGTTTCGGTGTTGACCATCTGGTGATGTCCATGTGTAGAGTCTTCTCTTGTGTTCTATTAGTCTTTGCCCTGCTTCATTCCGTATTCCAAGGCCAAATTTGCCTGTTACCCCAGGTGTTTCTTGACTTCCTACTTTTGCATTCCAGTCCCCTATAATAAAAAGGACATCTCCTTTGGGTGTTAGTTCTAAAAGGTCTTGGAGGTCTTCACAGAACCGTTCAACTTCAGCTTCTTCAGCGTTACTGGTTGGGGCATAGACTTGGATTACTGTGATACTGAATGGTTTGCCTTGGAAATGAACAGAGATCATTCTGTCATTTTTGAGATTGCATCCAAGTACTGCATTTATCAGATGTTAAACTCCAAAATTCTATCAGTAATACTTAAGGGCTAGTGTCCTTCATTCTATGTTCTCAAAGTTCCTTTACAAATAATTTTGTATACTAGCAAGATACCAGGCAGATACAAACAGACACAAACAAACAAAAAATAGCACTACCCAAACCAAAATATCTAAACAAAAACTCAATACTGTGAGAATAGAAATGGTGAGTTTATGATATGGTGATGAATAACTTGTACCACTGGGGGAAAAAATCAGAGTCTGCAACGTCTGCTCAGTTCCTCTTATTTTGACAGAATGGCCAAAGTAAACTACCATCAAAGAAAAGGAAACAAAGTCTTTCAAGATTAAGCAAGGCGTGAATTTTATATCACATCTATCATGCTGCCCCCTCACTATTGCTGCCAATTAAGAGCAAAAGGCAGCAGAAATCCTTACCAGTTGGAATAGGATCAGGAATTTCCAGTTGTCGGCAATGACTTTCACCAAATCAAGGTTTCCCAGGTCCTAACAAAATGCTGGAGAAGGCAATGGCACCCCACTCCAGTACTCTTGCCTGGAAAATCCCATGGACGGAGGAGCCTAGTAGGCTGCAGTCCATGGGGTTGCTAAGAGTCAGACACGACTGAGCGACTTCACTTTCACTTTTCACTTTCATGCATTGGAGAAGGAAATGGCAACCCACTCCAGTGTTCTTGCCTGGAGAATCCCAGGGACGGGGCAGCCTGGTGGGCTGCCGTCTATGGGGTCGCACAGAGTCGGACACGACTGAAGTGACTCAGCAGCAACAAAATGCTAATCCAAGATCTACACAGCCACAGGCCTCACTCATCATGTAGTAAATACTCTTGAGAGGCCGCACAGCTCAGAGCTAAGGATTCAGAGTCCAGAAGCAGCCTGCCTGGGTTGGGATGCAGACTCTACCACTCATAGCTATGTGTCCTTGGGCCAAGGGTCCCTTACACCTCCGTTTCCTCACCTCTACAATGGAGATGATTCTCATCTCACAGGGATACTGGAAGGAGCCTGTGAATCAACACATGCAGTGGACTTACTGTAGAACTGTGCTGGCCCAGGGTTACAGATCAAGAGGTTTTAGCTGTATTACCATTACAGCCACGACCACTGCTAGGCTAGACTGTAAGGAGGGACCTACTTTCCTTCTCTCTTTGCAAGAGGATATATAGCTGGTTTTGCTTTCCCCTTCTTCACTAGCTTGTAAGTTCCACTACTGGACTGGTCCTGTGAGCCAGAGAACAGAGAAGCCAGAAATGCTTGCATGTTTTTGGCAGTGGGCATCTACCCGGTGAGGCCTCAAAGGAGCTTTTAGTGAAATGAAAGTTACCACAGATGGCCAGGAGCACCCTCAATGCATCTATTTGCAGGGGCCCTTAAATCTGCACCCAATGATGATCTAATAAGCCTTCCCAAGAGGTGAGAGAAGTGAGAGGCAAGTTGCGTGTGCAAGGTCATTTCACCAACATCAGCTGCTAGGCACCTGATTCCCTGTACCTGTGCCAACATCAGCTGAATGCTGGCTAACAAAAAGGAGGCAAAAATTCCACCTAAAAATAATAAGCGTTAATAACTGAAATGTATACATCATATCTGAGGCAGAGGTACAGTCTCTCCAACATATCTCAAGGTTCTGAAGCCCCCACTCCCACTCCTAGGCACCCACCACCTCATTACCTAATCCTGGTCCTGAGCTCAAATGTCAACTCCTACAAAAAGCCTCTCTCAGATCCCACAACCCAGGGATGTTACCTGCATGTCTCAGAATACCTGCCACTTTCCACCAAGTATTTTCTTTTAGAACATAATTTCAGACAGTGGCTACCTTTTTACACCTCTGTGTCTCTCAGTTCAGTTGCTCAGTCATGTCTGATTCTTTGCGACCCAATGGACTACAGCATACCAGGCTTCCCTGTCCATCACCAACTCCTGGAGCTTACTCAAACTCGTGTCCATCAAGTCCTGTGTCTCTAGTGTTTGCTTATTAGTACTGTAACTTGTTCAATTTGTGCTTGCTGCAGACTGAATGGGTAAATGGATTCAATGGCTCCTTTAGAGATTTCAGAGTTATAAAGGTGTTCCAAAAACTTAACCGCCTTCATCCACAGAACTTGTTGCTTGGTCGCTAAGTCGTGTCTGATTCTCTTGTGACCCCATGGATTACAGCCCACCAGACTTCTCTGTCCATGAAATTTCCCAGGCAAGAATACTGAAGTGGGTGACATTTCCTTCTTCAGGGGATCTTCTCGACCGAGGGATCGAACCAGCATCTCCTGCATTGGCGGGCGGATTCTTTACCACTAAGCCATTAGGGAACCCCTCCATAGCACTTATTAATTAGAGGTGCAGGCTACTCTATTCCAATCACCAGTATGAATTGGGAAAACAACTAGAGTGCATTCTAAGCAACTGACTCTCAGGTTTTTTGACAGCTGAATTTTCAAGACAAGTTCTAGATAATATTTATCACCAAAATAAAGAAACTAGAGCTAACAGCAATTTTTCTGATCTTCAAAATTTCCCATCAGTGTTCTAGCTTTAAGTCATTATTTGAGCAAAGGGAGCAGCAGAAAAAAGGCAGATCTGGGTGATGACAGGAATCAACAAAGGCCATCAACATATCCACCTTTCCCTCTAACTCTGCTGCCATAACCTAAACTGAACCAGGCTCTGGAAGCTGTCCTAAGCACCCACCCAAACATGTTTCTCTAGTGCTACAGGTCGATTCCTGTCTCACCTAGGAGAAAGGAAGAAATACAAGGTTTCCACGACAGCCTAAGCAGAGGCGTGTTGGGACCCAGTTTTCCAAATGTAGGTGAGCATATTTTTCCCTCCCCTTTTGGTTCAGAGGTTTGTGGGCAGGTTCAAGTGAGCCGCTGGTATATAGGAAGCTGAGCAGTCTGGTTGCCACTGAGTCACCACCACACCACTGTATCACAAGAAAGGCTTGGCTGCAGGTATTTCATGGCCAACAACTCAGGATCCAGTGCCCTACAGTATTAGCAGTGGATCTATATCCATGTCTATAACTACATTCAAAAGGACCCTGATATGCCAAGGCTGAAAAATCACCTGAATTTAGGCTATTACATGGCTCAATATCCCACCCCCCACAGAGCCTAAGTGCATTTACCAAACACTGAATCCACACGTGGGTGAGCATTAGCTCTGTCCTTTAAGACAGGGGTCCCCAACCTCTGGGATCTAATACCTAATGATCTGAGGTGGAGCTGATGTAACAACAATAGAAATAAAGTGTGTGATAAATGTAATGCACTTGAATCATCCTGAAACCTTCCCCTACCCCCCAGTCTGTGAAAAAATTGTCTTCCACAAATTCTGTCCCTGGTGCCAAAAGAGTCGAGGACCACTGTTTTAAGACAGGCAGATACATTACCCATCCCCACAATGTTATGCCCCTTGAAATATCAATGATAAGCAAATCAGCAGATAACACTGTTTTTAATGGAAGGATTTACTCAGCAATAACAACAGTCTTATCAGAAAGACTCATATTGACACATGAGAAAACTATTAGCCTTCTGTTTTCAAGCATGTGTTCAATGTGTTCCTAGGTTAAATGGTACACTTTTAAACACCTGTGAACTGGGTGAGATCACAAATAAGAATGACTGAATACAGGTTTTAAACAAAATTAAAAACAATAATAAAAACCAATGCAGTCCACCTCTGTGCTGACAGACATGTACATAAGTCGTGCTATCGGCCTCCACCTATTTAGAAAAAGCACATGCTTCAAGCTCAAAGAAATGCTGAAAAGGGTTCCTTCCTGCTACAGAATTTCCCAAAGTCACCCATTTTGCCACATGCTGGATAAGAACTTTGCCACCTCGTTGCACCTTTCTGATCCTCCGGTTCTTCAATCTGCTCAGCAGGTGTGATACCAACTATCTCACAGGGCTAAGGGACAGATAAATCCTATGTTGGTGATGGCACCTGATTTATACCTAGACCTCAGGCTGGAGGGCCCACAAAAACGTTTTTTAAGTTACACTCAGGGCAAGAGAAAGCAGCTTGTGGTTGAACTTCTGTATCACCGGCATCAGCAGACTCATGAACAATGTGATGGAAAGGGTGTGACCTCCAATTCCAAACCAGACCACACTGATACAGCACTCACAGCACCCCAGCTCACCGCAGGGTGACACAGGCATGACCCATGCTGAACACAGGGTGAGCAGTGACTCCAGCAGCGGAGGGGCTTCCTGACCCTGGGGCAGAGGCGCTGGCCTCCAGAGGCAGGAGGCAGGAAACCTCATCATAAATCTCACTCCCAGAGGGGAGGACGCTTTCTGAGGAGCCAGTGTTGAGAGAGATGCTTCAAAGCAGACAAGAAACCGTGTGGGCTGCTGCTGGAAGATGTGGTCCAACTGCTCCCTCCACACCCCACCACACCTAGATCCTCTCGGGTGATAACGATCTCTGAGAGGCGGTGAGGAGGAGGGTTCTGTGGACACACAGCCAGGTATGACTTCCAGGCCCACCGAGTACTAGCTGTCTGCTGCTGAGCAAGTTGCCTCACCTCTCCAAGGCTTGGTTTCCTCATCTGTACACAGAGATAACATCTGTGCCCATCTCTTGCATTCTCTCAAGAGCGCAATGAGGTAATGTGTATGATAAATGGCACAGTTAGGTTACTGTTACTGAAAGGTCTCTGCTTCCGTCCTCCGGGGACACCAGGCCAGTTGAGTGGATCTGAGCATGAGGACAGTCTCACCATTTGTTTTCTTACCAAAAACCGCTGCTGCTGCTGCTAAGTCACTCCAGTCGTGTCCAACTCTGTGCGACCCATAGACGGCAGCCCACCAGGCTCCCCCGTCCCTGGGATTCTCCAGGCAAGAACACTGGAGTGGGTTGCCATTTCCTTCTCCAATGCATGAAAGTGAAAGGTGAAAGTGAAGTCGCTCAGTCGTGTCCAACTCTCAGCGACCCCATGGACTGCAGCCCACCAGGCTCCTCCGTCCATGGGATTTTCCAGGCAGGAATACTGGAGTGGGGTGCCACTGCCTTCTCCGCACCAAAAACTTCTTAGAATCAATTATGAATTTGTATTTTTCACAGGGAGTTTGTACATTATTATGTAAACTGATTCTTACAGCAACCCCGGAAGCTAGGGGAGGGCTGGTGTTCTCCACTAGGCAGGTGTACAAAGCAATTCCCCTTCCTCATAGACACCCAATCAAATCCTATTACAAAAATGGTTTTCCTGTCTCTTGTTTGTGAGCTTCTTGAGGACACAGATGGAAATTGTACCCCACTGCCTAGCAAGGAACTACAGAGGCCCTCATCAGGCAGAAAGCTCAACAGGGGTTGAGTAACGCCATTCATTATTCTAATAACCAGGTCTCCTGCTCCAATAGAAGTTTGGTTTGTGGGTTTTTCATGCAGGGAACCTTAGCAGATGACTTAATAGTGTGAATTTCCATGGAGGGAGTGGGGGTGGGGAGACAAAGACAGAAGATCCCAAATCAACGGATGCATCACCTGGGCCTCACTTTCCTCTCCCAAAGAGCACTGAGCATTAGAGCGGCTCCTGATCAAACAAAGGGGGAGCCAGGACCCAGGACACAATTCATGTGTGCAGACAACTATGAGCTCATAGGAAAATGAGGTAAGAGAGGTCATTTCAGAATCCTTGGGTGACAATGGCTGGGATGGACATCTGGGCCTGCCCTACCCTCTGACCACCAGCACACTGGGGGGTGGGGGCAAATCCTCACAGAGGCAGCCGGGTCCAGTGTCCCTCCCTCAGTTGCAATCCTCTCCCTTCCTGGAGGGCCATGTGAATTTGCTACCCTGATAAAGAGTGAGTGTGGTTCTGGGGCCAAGGACTCCTGGTTAAGCCCAGCTACAGTCAAGCCCACTGCAGAATGAGTATGACTTTTAAAAATTGCTTCCTTATGTGTCCAGTGAAAAAACAACCTATCTCAAAATTGAAATCATATATATTTACAGAGGAAAACTGTGCCTTTCTTTTTTTTGGGGAGGAGGGGGGTAGAAACTGGAAGGCGCTGAGGGTTGGGAAGTAGTAGTTCTTGGGCCAAAATGACTTTTCTCCGTGGCTGTTTCTTCCGTTTCAAAGGCCAAGCTTGCACATTATCTGGTATCTAAATTTCTGAGGCTCTGCCTTTATTTGCTCAGAGTATTACTAACCGCCTGTCTTCTAGAAAAACATTACTCATGCGACATCACTCCAAGAAAGAAATATCATGAGTTTTATTTTACAGCCATACAATGTAAAACTCTGAATGGCTACCACACCCAGAAGAATGGATGGCGGTTTCTCAGGGCACACTTTTACCTCTTTTGCCGCGTATTAATGTCACCCTTAAACTTTTCTCCTGGTCCAACTACTCTTGGCCACCCAGTCAAGGAAAAAGAAAAACAACAAAAGGAAGAGACAACCCCATGCCTACATTAATCTCCAGGCATCAGCTCCTCTCTCGCAAGCACTGCAGTAGTGCTTGGGGGCGCCCTTCTCTCCTCCCCATCAAAGTTCAGTCCGTCTCCCGGTGCCGTGCAGGGTACAGGGACTACTTACGGGAGGTCCCGAGGGCCTTACCAAAATTTCATTTTATCAAAAAAGGAGAAAGATCCAGATAAGCCCTTCCTGAAGTTATAATTTAGGCACGTCATAGAGCTAAAGTCATTATTGTGAGTAATTCATTCTTTCATTCAACATATTTCTCACCATGTGGCCCGTGAGGCCACCTTTTCTTAGGGAGTAAGAGGCAACATGGAAGAAAAGCTGCTAACTCACTTTAGAACAACTCCATAGGTATTACTGCCTTCATTACTTTACTCATCCATTCATACGTTCCTTCATTTGTGAAATGTTTGTTTATGTGCCAAGCACCAGGAAGGAATGCAGGGATGAACTAACACACACACAGAGAGACATCGTCTCTGTCCTCCATACACAGTAACAGGTGCTTTCATACACAGTTAGGGTGACCCAGCGCCCAGCTTGCCTGGGACTTGGGGTGATCCCCTGGATGTGGAACGCCCAGTGCTAAACTGGGAGAGTCTGTCAAATCAGGATGAGTCGTCACCCTGTTTAGACAATATACTAATTCATGCTTCCCAACCATTCTGGGGGCTATTTATTCTTCCCAGTTTTTATAGATGAAGAACATGGAGCTCAGTGAGGTCCCTGGTAGAACCAGAATGTGAATGCTGGCTTCTGTGAATCCACAGCCCATGTGCTTTCCACCACCCTTGTGTTTCTGAAATGACAGAGAAAATGTCCTACTTCTGAACACAACAGCCTTTCTCTCCACCTCCAGGTTCTGACCACTTTCCCTGAGCGCTCTCCCCTGGCTGCTGCTACCCAGCCTCCACCACAGGCTGAGTGCAGCTGGGATTTCATCTGCTTGGCAGTTGTTCGCAGATAACACGTAATCTCCCTCTACCACTATAAGGCCAGATTTTTTTTTATAGCAAGTCGTTTAAACCCCTGTAGGAATAAACGTCTCCCTCAATAGGAATCAGGAAAAGTATGTTTCAAGCACCAAAAACATACTTTGCACTCAAGTTGTATTCACCTCTCAACTACTATACATTCAAGCTAGCAATGTACAGAAACTCACTGGCATTTAACAGTTCAAACAGACTAGGCAGATTTTCAAAGGCTCCATCCACTTTAAAACAGACCTTCAAAGTTTCTCTTTAGAAAAAGGAAAAAAGAAAACCTAATTCAAAATGCCAAGGCCACATTCCAAGGGATAACCACCATTTTTGCCTGTCAGTGTGGCCAAAATAATGTCTATGGTTTGCATAAGGATTTCAGGCAAAACACACACACACACACACACACACACACACTCCTACAACTGGTTGTGCTTAAACCCACAGCTCTCGTTCCAAAATTCCAACACAACTGCACCCTCAGCAGGGGGGTAAAATTCACCCCAGTAATGACACACCCTATGTAATTTCCTTGCCACAGGAGAACAGAGCCTCCAGACTTTTTATGTTTTGCTCACATTCTTCATGAATGAAGCGTGCCTCAGTGATCCTCAAATTAACTTTCCACTTGCATCATTTAAGCATTAAAAAAAGACTTTAAGGCCAGAGCTTTCATAGGGCCTTTGTGAGACCAAATATAGGCCTGCCTGTGTCTCCATGCTACTGTGTGTGATTACTGGATTTGCGACTTAAAGGTCCTGCGGTGCTTGAAAACAAGGTTGGGGGAGAGAGAGAGAAAGGCTAAGAAAGGCCTTTCAAAAGCAAACACAGAAGAGGCATTCAACAATCTACAGAGGGCAGTTAATATGAGTTTGGCTACAGTAGTCTCTTCTGACGATGGGGTGGATGCTCTGGCCACAGCATTAGCTGCCCCGCATACTTTTTATGAACTCGGAAGGGGCCCCACTACTGTGTCTTCAACCTACATCAAAAGTCACCAGGTCAGAGAGAGCGCTGCCAACCTTGTGTACTTTCTAAAAGGGAACATAAAAGGCCGTGTTCCGGCTGGGTGCATTTTCAGGCAAACTTGACACTTTTCTAAACCTGGTAAAGGAAGCCACACCCAGAGCAGGTTTCGGGGGTGGGGTGGGGGTTGAGGCACTCAAGTTCAAAGACTCGCCCCTGCTGGGTACTGCTTTGCCTTTCCACCTAGACCTGTAATAATAAAGGCTGCCATTGACTACTGAGGGCCCACTATGTGCCAGGACAGTTTCCATGGACAATCTCCCTTATTCTTCCTACAATCCTGTTACAAAGAACTTGTATTAACCCCACCCCATAGCAGAGACAGCAGGCTCGGGTCGTTAGATAAATTGCCTTGGTTTGGAAAGCAATTTGGCAAGAGGCATAGAAATAATCACATATGAAATGTGTATGATATAATGCTAAGTAAAAAATCAAAACATAATGACTCTAACAGTGTTACACTGTATGTAGATAAGAACTCTAAGAAAGTTAAGATCTGTTGGGACTGCAGGATTACTGTTTCATTTGTATTCCTTTTGGAGGTGACCTAATATGGCTATGAAATAATAAATATAAAAAAAGTTTTTGAAGTAATACAAAGAACAGCTAAACATTTAAGCTTTGTCTATTAATAACTTTCAACCTTGCCTTTGAAAGAACACCATCTGAGTCACCTTCTGACTACTACTCTTTCAGTACCCACGCCCCTTCCCTGGTCACAAAGGTTCTGGACAGAAGCCAGTCAAGAACAGAAGTCACTTTTCTCCCCACCCCTTTTCTTTCTTCTAAGAGGGAAAAATTCTGGCTGACAAGCTTCAGCAGGTGCTTTTTCTCCCCTACCTAATCAATAACCAGTCATTTTGAAGCTTCACCTGCAGGCTCACAGGAAATGAGCACTTCTCAAGTAACAGATATTTAATTTATTTCAAATCCACTTTAACACCAAAACCTAAAGGCACTGCTGGGTAAGTCTGATACATATGAGACTGGACTGAAGTCTAACCAACTGTAAGAACATCAACATTCATTTAATTAGGATTATTTTATTAAGATGGAGTGTGGGAGAAAGGGGGTATTTTTGCTGGAAAAAATAGTTTAAAAGTATATAAAAGGTTTAAATCATGAAGCAAGAATGGACTTTAATAAGCCTCTACTTCCCAGGACACCATGTTGAAATTTTGGAAGAACTTACAGAAAGTAGTCCCGAGTATTTTTTTAATTCTCCATTGACACCAAATGGATAAATGAAAAGAAACTTGCGGGTTTTTAAAAATAAATCTCACAAATGTCTAGAACTGCAGGATTATCAAGTAAGAGAATCCTAGCCAAATTCTACAAAGATTTACAAAGCTAGGAATTAACCAACCATACTTTAAAGCCCTGTAATCTCCTAGGGTAATAATAAATTGCTTTAATTAACTATTATTTATCTAGATACTATATTATTTTTACAGGTAAAATAATCCAGTTTGCTTAAAACACACCCCCCCAAAACTCCTTCCTTTAATGCAGACTCTGTATGAAACACAAACGTTAAACCTTAGACGGGTCATAGCCTCTTTAGGCCATGTCCTTCCCAGCTCAAGGGCTAGAGGAGCAGGCCGAGTTTATTTCCAAGGCAGTGCTTCTTAGAAGACTTGGCTGTGCCTACAAACCACTTGGGGATTTTGTTAAAATGAAATTATGACTCAGTGAGTTTGGGGTGTGAGCCTAAGATTCTGCATTTCTAACAAATTCCCATCTACAGAACACATTGAGTAATAAGGTTCTAAATATCTTGCAGTTCAAAATCCAGGGGGGTTATGTTGTTCCTGTTTCTCCTCACAGCAAATGCAATAGCTTAAGCGGTTTCCGACATCCTCACCTGACCGTCACCCACTCTCCAAGACAATTATTACACTCAGGAAGCAGACCAGCTTTCCCTTAAGGAGAAAGAAATCATTTGAAAAAGTCACTCACTTAAAATCCTTCAGCAGTCTCCCACTGCCTGACTGACTCCCCAGCTCCCTGACGTGACTGACAGCACCATGCATCCTTTGGCCTCTAGAACCCCTCTTAACAACCCTTCCTCTCTCTGTACTCTGAGCTCTGCCTACCTGGGCTCTCACCTGGAACGTGTTTATTCCTCCACTTGCTTCTACTCATCAGCTCGGCCAGCATGTCCAGCATAACCCAACCACGCTTACTCACAGGATTCCTAACCAGAGAACAGCTGCTTACTGAAAAGCAGGCAATCAGTAAGTATTACATATTAATAAACAGAACTAAAAGCAAGCCCTATGTTATTTAAATCAGTTTTATCACTTTACTTCTTAGGAATCTTCTTGCTTTAAAAAAGCCTAGATTAGTAACTAACTACTGGCCTTTTATGGGCTTGCCTGGTGGCTCAGTGGTAAAGAACATGCCTGCCAATGCAGGAGACGCAGGTTCAATCCCTGGGTTGAGAAGATCCCCTGGAGAAGGGCATGGCAACCCACTCCAGTATTCTTGCCTGGAGAATAATACTGTGGACAGAGGAGCCTGGTGGGCTCCATGGGGTCACGAAAGAGTCAATCACGATTTAGCAACTAAACAACAACTCTGCTTTTAAATGACAAGTCCTTTGCATCTGTAATATACAAACTGCCAGATTTTTAATTAAGCCAATTAAGCAAAAAATACTGAAGTGCAAAAAGGCATTACAATGCCTCTATCACTTATCTCCCCCCATTATTAGTTTTTCATAGCTGAGGCTTCAAGGAGTTGATAGAAGCTTGTCAAGCAAAAGGGAGAAAGAAGTAAAGTGAAGTGAAAGTTGCTCAGTCATGTCTGACTCTTTGCGACCCCATGGACTATAGAGTCCATGGAATTCTCTAGGCCAGAATACTGGCGTGGATAGCCTTTCCCTTCTCAGGGGATCATTCCAACCCAGAGATCAAACCCAGGTCTCCCCGCATTGCAGGTGGATTCTTTACCAGCTGAACCACAAGGGAAGCCCAGGCACTAAGATCTAAAAATAGCTGGGGAAAAAAAAATAAATAAAAAAAAATAAAAACAGCTGGGATCTACCTGGCGTATTTTTGATAATGTGCATAAGTGTGATTCTAGAAGGAACAGATGAGTGGCTATGAAGCTCTGGTTCCCTGAAAACGGAAGCCCTGATAGATGATTGAACCCGTTTGGCAGTCATGAGGTGGCCGAGGCCTGCAGATGCTAAACGGCTCCTCTAGTTGAGCAGGGTTGACCTCATTCCTGACTAGCTAAATACTTTTCCGCTACTACACAATTTTGTTCTAAAATATACTTTCCCCCAACTCTTCATTCTTTAGTAATAAATCAGATAACAGTATTTACTGCTATCTGGGAAGAAATCATGCAGTCTGTTCTTCCCAAACCCTTCCACCCCCAAATTGTAAAGAGGGTACACATGATCCAGTAAGAAAGTGTTTCTCAAACCTGAGTGTGCATCACAGTCACCTGGCAGGCTAGTTAAAAACCTATGAACGTATGGTAGTGTATTTCCCATGGAATTTGCTGTATGACTCAGGGAACTCAAATCGGGGCTCTGTAACAACCTAGAGGGATGGGAAGGGGTGGGAAGTGGGAGAGAGGTTCAAGAAAGAGGAGACATATGTATACCTATGGCTGATTAATGTTGGTGTATAGCAGAAACCAACACAATATTGTAAAGCAATTATCCTTCAATTAAAAATAAATTAATAATGCAGAGTACATCATGAGAAACGCTGGGCTGGAGGAAGCACAAGCTGGAATCAAGATTGCCAGGAGAAATATCAATAATATGCAGATGACACCACCCTTATGGCAGAAAGTGAAGAAGAACTAAAGAGCCTCTTGATGAAAGTGAAAGAGGAGACTGAAAAAGCTGGCTTAAAGCTCAACATTCAGAAAACGAAGATCATGGCATCTGGTCCCATCACTTCATGGCAGACAGATGGGGAAACAGTGGAAACAGTGGCTGACTTTATTTTTCTGGGCTCCAAAATCACTGCAGATGGTGATTACAGCCATGAAATTAAAAGATGCTTACTCCTTGGAAGGAAAGTTATGACCAACCTAGACAGCCTATTAAAAAGCAGAGACATTACTTTGCCATCAAAGGTCCATCTCATCAAGTCTATGGTTTTTCCAGTGGTCATGTATGGATGTGAGAGTTGGACTATAAAGAAAGTTGAGTGCCAAAGAATTGATGCTTTTGAACTGTGGTGTTGGAGAAGACTCTTGAGAGTCCCTTGGACTAAAGGAAATCCAACCAGCCCATCCTAAAGGAGATCAGTCCTGGGTGTTCATTGGAAGGACTGATGTTGAGGCTGAAACTCCAATACTTTGGCCACCTGATGTGAAGAGCTGACTCATTTCAAAAGACCCTGATGCTGGGAAAGATTGAGGGCAGGAGGAGAAGGGGAAGACAGAGGACGAGATGGTTGGACTGCATCATCGACTCGATGGACATGGGTTTGGGTGGACTCTGGGAGTTGGTGATGGACAGGGAGGCCTGGTGTGCTGCGGTTCATAGGGTCGCAGAGAGTCGGACACGACTGAGTGACCGAACTGAACTGAATAACAATTCAAAAACCCCCTATGAACAGGCCCCACCCTGAGAGTTTCTGGTTCACTAGGTCAGAAGCAGGGCCTGAGAATTTACATTTCTAGCAAGTTTCCAGGTCATGATGATGCTGCTGGTCTAGGAACCTCATTTCGAGAACCATTCCCATAACGTAGTTCATAATACTACCTTCATTCATTTACTCCTTTAACAAATACTTAGTGACTGCTACAGGTAAGACAGGCTGTATCAGACTTTCATCTTTACCCACCCAGGCTTCATGAAATGTAAAGCAAGCAGAGGCAGATTCTCAAACTGTAACCAAAGGCACGATGTGAAAATCCCCAAAGAATGACCAAGTACTTAGACTTTAAATCTTAAAGGAAAAGAAACCAAGAAGAGATTCTGATCACCTCTCCCTTGAGGAATACTCAGAATTTAGTGGCATCTGAATGGAACCTCAAAAAAAAAAAAAAAAAAAAAGATCCTGAAACAAGAAATAATTCTTAGGGGAAGAGACCAGGTGAGCAGGGTCTCAAAGCCAGGAAAACGCAGGGGAATTTTAGGGAATCCTGAATACTGTGGAGCTAGGAGTAGGAAAAGCTGGAGGTGGGAAGGCTGGCTAGAGTCAAATCTCACATGTTTGTGCAGGGAGGTCTCTTATCAGAGTCTGCCTCTGGGGAGGCTAGGGCAGCTCCATGGGGCCAGCTGGGCATAAGGAAACCACAGAAAGAGACGAACACAGAGCAGGAGGCAGTGGGGCTGTAGACAAACCCCTTTCTAGGTTCAAAGTATAAGAGGAGACAACTTGACAACAGTCACCCAAAACCTTCCTTGGGCCACAATGTTTACAGTCCCATTCTTTTACTCCCTTAAGAGAAGTGGTATCTTTTCCTCAAAGGGAATATCTATGTCCCTCCTCTTTTTCCTAACTAGTCTCCAAGAGTCCTTTTAACAGTCATCCCAGTCAAGCACTGGACTTAAGCTAAAAGAATCAGTGTTTCAAGCTCATCAAAATTTGAGGGTGTCACATGTTCAGAAATCTGAGCGGTTCTGGGCTTGTTAATTTTCCATGTCACCAAAACGTACTCACAAAGAAGGCAATGGCACCCCACTCCAGTACTCTTGCCTGGAAAATCCCATGGACAGAGGAGCCTGGTAGGCTGCAGTCCATGAGGTCGCTAAGAGTCGAACACGACTGAGCAACTTCACTTTCATGCATTGGAGAAGGAAATGGCAACGTACTCCAGTGTTCTTGCCTGGAGAATCCCAGGGACGGGGGAGCCTGGTGGGCTGCCATCTATGGGGTCTCACAGAGTTGGACACGACTGAAGTGACTTAGCAGCAGCAGCATGGTCCTACAGGAGGAGACTGAACTTGGGAGTCAGAAAACCTGGATTCTATGTAAAGCAATTATACTCCAATTAAAAAATAAACAGAAAACCTGGATTCTGGGAAAGGCAGCGTCATACTGGTTGATTAACCCATTATCAGTTTCTTTATAAAAAGGAAGAGAATACCCCACAGGATTATTATTAGTACCAAGGAAATGCCCACTTCTTTAGAACAAAGTACTAGATCCCATGCTGGGCACTCTGAATAATCTCATTTAGTTAATTAAGGAAGATGGTACATATTAAAGTGCTATAAACATTAATAATTAGCAGCAGTAGCACATCACTCAAAAGGATTCAAATTTACAAATCTGTTAGGAACTTCTAAATTTTAAGCTGAAACTCTGGCAAACTGGTGAAAATAATTTTAACTGATGACTTGTCCCACATAGTTATCTGGGCTTAGAAAATTTATAGTATTATAGTACAGTATTCGAAGGTATCCAGACCAAAACCCCAATCTTTTACGCTTTCGGTAAACACAGAATGTTCTTATAAATCTTTGCTGCTCCCCACCCACCCCGCCAACCAGGGTTATCATTTGATCAGGGTTATCATTTGTCACCAACTCTTTCCACTGTCACTATGGGAAGTATTTGAAGGCTATTACTTTATATCTAAGAAATTAAAAGTTTTCTTCATGACAAGCAGGTGTAAACCTAGCAATCATCTCTCTATAAGCTTTATGAAATTATACAAGACAGACAAACATCTAGGTACCATAACGGGAAAAGTTCTTTTTAAAAACTTAAGAATGCATTTTCCTCATGACCCTTGGGTATAAAACCAGCAATATTCTTTCCCTAGCAGTTTAGAAATCAACACCAAAAGATGAAGAAATTCAAGGAGGCAACCCTGAGATAGCATGTAATAAACTTGAGAGTAACGCATTTCAATGGCCTGCAACTCCCTCTACATCCCACTACGTCCCAAAGAAGACAGGTGGAGAATTTCTCCATTTCTCCTTCTAAACAGTTGGGAAAATTCACGGAACCAAGACAGCTAAGAGAAAATACCTTCTCCAGAAACATCAGGCGCTGGACATCAGGGTCAGGATGCAAAGAAGGCAGGAAAAAGTTCATTTTGATGTTTTTCAATTAGATTCTGTCTTCATTACAACTCCACAGCTAGAACTGATAGGATCAGTGCTCTGAGGGGGCAGGCAGGTAGGAAGAAGAGGGAAGCACTTCACAAGGTCACCTTGTCTCTTCTTTTTGCATAAATTAAGTATTAATTTATCTAAGTATCTAGAAGTCTGGGAGGAGAAAGTTCGAGAATAACAATATGCAGCCTGAGCTTACTTCGGGCCTGGGACCTGGAACAAGCAATTTCACTCTATCTTTAAAACCTCAGAGGGATGGGCAATATAGGGATAAGGGATGAAGGCTACAAGGATATATTGTAACCACAGAAAACAGAACCAATATTTCACAGTAATTATAACTGGAGTACAACCTTTAAAAATTGCAAATCACTACACTATACACACTTGTAACTTATATACTGGGGTTCCCAGGTGGCTCAGCTGGTAAAGAATCTGCCTACAATGCGGGAGACCTGGGTTCGATCCCTGGGTTGGGAAGATCCCCTGGAGAAGGGAAAGGCTACCCACTCCAGTATTCTGGCCTGGAGAATTCCATGGACTATACAGTCCATGGGGTCGCAAAGAGTCGGACACGACTGAGTGACTTATACTGTACATCAACTATACCTCAATTTTTAAAAAACCTTACAGGTATGCACACAAGATGAGATATAGACAAAGCTCCTACTAACACATCTGATGCATGGTGAGCACTCCATGAAATCTTTTTCCAACCAACTCATCAGAGGAGACAGGAGAAGCTTACTGGAATAAAACAGTGTAAGCACAGTCTTAAAAAACAAAACGGTAGGAAGGGTTTCTATTGGTAAAATGGAAGGACGGGGCCTTTGAGGCAGAAGGTAGACAATGAAGGCAAAACCCAGGGCTGGGTTTCATGAAGAGTTGCAGGCTGCCCACCTGGGAAGATTTATTCGGTAGGAATGTAAGAGCTGGTATAGGAATTTCGTGGTCTGCGGCCATTTGGAGGAAGGTCCTGAATGCCAGGCTAAGGAGCCTGGAATTTAATTTATGCAAGAGGCAGACGAGACAGGTTCTGAGTAGGGGAGGAGCAGGAGTATCCAGCTGATAAGAAGGGAAGCTAGCTGATGTGAAACTGGAGAAAAGGTATCATCATGAACTTCTCTGTTACTATGAACACGTTTTTAAAAACATGTGAGGTTGAGTTTTGTTGTGTTTCAGCAGTCCTCTCTTACTTAACAAAGAAAAACAAAACAACAAATCCAACTGTATAAGCTACATGAACAGATTCTGAGTAAGGTGATAACTTGATCTTACAGGTGAAAAATTCGAAAGAGATCTCAGTGTGCAGGGGTGTGCCTGTCAGGTGTGTGCTGGGTGTTGGTGGTTAACATTTGAAGCCATTACAGGTGGAAAGTCCTACCTTTGTCAGGAGCATCAGTATGAAAGAGATCTCAGTCCCTTAAGTCAGTGAGGTTTTGTTTCTGATTGTACTTATTTACTTATGATAAATGTCTATGAACTATTTTATCTAAAAGACCAGGCTCATTTTATAACATTGTATTTCCCTATGCGACAACATCAAAAGTCAGTCCCTCCTGAGATTTTTAGGATCCAGTGTGAAAATATTTGAAATCAACAAAAATGCAGAAATATCTCCTACAAAATCACAGTACTCTCAGGTATAGATGCTAAATGAATAAGTTAGTACAAGAGGCACTGGAAAAAAAAATCAATACTGATTCAGAGGCACTGTTTGCTAGTATTGGGTTGGAAGTACTAGGAAGGATTAAAAAGAGGGAAAAGGTTGCTTAATAGGCATGTACAAAATTAAATCAGCAGACAAAATCTATATGTTATCAAAGATATGATGATAGGAAGAACTACAAATACTAAAAAACTAGTAATATACACCACACAGGGGAAGCAGGTGGGATGGGGAAAAGTTTTATCAAAAAAATTCCTCAAGGTGCTTCAAATGCAATCTATCCCATTTGGAACGAAGGACAATGCCAACTGTTTGTAATTCTCCTGGGATTCACCACACTTGGGAGTTAATTCACCCTTTCTCAGTTCCTCAACATGGGTTATAGAAATACCAATACTAAACTTGTGCAACTTCTAAACCACGATGTTTAGAAATAAGAAAGCTATCTGGAACTAAATGAGGGGACAAAGGTCATTTTTTTTTTAAAAATCACCACACAAAATGTGAAGCTCATCCCTTTTGAAGGAATTTCCTTGGGAAACACTTATGAGATAAACTATCAAAGGGACACACTGATTTTTTTTTTTTTTTTTGAACTTTAAATTTTACTTTTCCAGAGAGGACAGTTTAAGACATTTCCTGTGTGTTAGCTCCACCCTTCTCAGAGAGCAGTTTTACAACCGTCCTCAAACCTTTCAGAATAACAGTCTTTTGTTATGGGTGGCCCTGTGGGCACACTCCTCCCCACAACTTTGTATATTTTCACCTTGGTTCTGTATTTCTCCAGAGACTACAGGAGAGTGTTGACTGGACCTTAGCAACAGGTTTTCAAGTTGAGGACAGCCTGTGGTGTTTTCTCCTGGGCAGTGTGATACAATGAAGCGGGGAGAAAGGGTCATTTGAAGAAGAGGTGCATTCTGAATTCTCAGAACCTCAAACTTCACACTGGGGCCTTTGATCACACACCCAGAAGATAACAGACCCACCCAACTCCTCCAGTTTCCACCTACAAGTTCCAGCTCCGGCCTCGCTAAATTTGCACCGAAAAGCAAATTCTACCTTCGAAGAGTTGGAGTGAAAGGAGGCAAAGACCCACAACTGTTCCCTAGGGGGGATGGAGCTTCCTCTTAGCTAACTGCGGGAGGAATGCAGTGTTTAAAATCACGTCCTGTTCTGCCTCTTGTTTTCCAGAAGAGTGTCATTACTGTCAACTATTTCACAAGACAAATAAACCTGTGAATGAAATATATCCTCCCCCCTCTTTCCAGTGAAAACACTGGAAGACTGGGCTGCTTCCTTCCTTCCTCCTCCTCACAGGAACCACATTTGTGGCACTGAGAGGAGTTAAAATAAGAAACACAAACGAGGTCTGCAAAGGCTACTTTTCAGAGCACCAGAGTCATTTCCAGTCTATTGCTGATTCCGGGGGCTTCCTAATGGAAGGAGTTGTGTTTTCAGTTATGAATCCTTTTTCATGAATCAACTAGGAGACTCCGCCGGCCAGGCCTGCTGGCAGGGCAGGGACCGCCAAGGGCAAGGCCCACCCCAGCCACAGGCTGCAGGCCCATCACCCCCACAAAGTGCTCCCCATAAAAAAACGTGCGGTAAAAGATTCATTCAACTGTTCGAGACTAATAAAGACTCCAAGAAACCTGCAATTGATCCAACTAATCCAACCCAATAGCGCTGGAATGGCAATAACTGGTTTTCATTATAAATTACATAGCCCACTAAATTGATGGGAAGGCTCTATCCCAACACAAAACATCAAAAGAGTTAAAATTAAGCTCCGGAATCAAAACTGTAATTTACCCAAGGCTTAGGTTCAAAAAGACCACTCCCTCTTTTCCTTTGCCATTGTGCTACAGGGTGTCCAGCAGTGCACTTTACACCTTTAGGCTTCCCAGAGGTACGAGGCTGGGGACTGGGAGATACAGAAGTCCTGGAATCAAATATTTGCATACTAATAGGTCTGTTAGCATTGGTCTACTGAAATGCAAGGACAGTTAAAAAGGGAGAAAATGTGTGTGCTGTGGGCAGTAGATAACCTGACAACCGAGAGAGCCCAAAGGAAACTGGAGAGGGAGACTCCAAATGGTGGCTTCTCTGGAGTCAAGAGTGAGAAACCGTCTCCTTTAAGTAGTGCATGGGCTGCCTGCAGCCAACCAGAGGCTTTGGAGCTGGGCATGCGGCCGCCGGGCTTCAGCAGGGTCATGTACCATATGGCACAAATAAAGCTTCAGAACCCCGGAGGCACGACTCCAGGACAGGCCCGGCCTTAGAGTGCGGAGCTTACCTTGGAGCTGCTTGAATCTCCCTTCCAGCTGGTTGAAGTTGTAAGGCACCTGCCCCGTATAAGCCGGCGACAGCGGCCCGGAGATGCTAGACGTCCTCTGCAATTCCATTATGCCCAGCGTAACGCCCCGGCGGGCTGAACGGTGGAAATCCCGCTCCGGCCCCCTCCTACCCCCATTCAGCACGCAGCGGCTTCCGCAACGCCTGGCTTTCGGCCCCGGAGAAAAGGGCTGGACCTTAGGCAAGCCCCATGCCGGTGTGAAAGACCAGCAGGGTGATCTGATAGGAAGCTGGCCGCAGGAGAGTCTACCTTAGCCCGGTCACTCACGCATCCAATTCCTGTGGCTTTCCTTCCTTTTGTGGCCCTTGGCTCTAGGCTTGAAATAAATTACCGAGAAGGGGCGGGAGGGCGGAGGGAGGGAGGCCGCAAGTCCCACTTAAAATTTTTTAAAAATACGGCCAATCCTGAGCATGCCCTAGTCGCCGATCCCAGGAGGTCGCGGGCGCATCGCACACACCTCCTCCCCGCTGCCCGTGGCGGCCGCCGGTTTGTAATTTAATCAGGAGCCACTCGCCGTGCGCTGGGCGGTGATGTCACCTGATTAGCATAACAGCATTGTAGAGGAAACGCAGGCTGTACCACGAGGGGCGCGGGGGAGGCCGGCGGGCCGCGGCCCCTCACCCGTTGGCCGCCTCGGAGCCGCAGACCCCCAGGCCGGGTCCAGGACGCGCCTGCTGCGGTGGTACCTTCCCGAACAAAGCTGCTGGAATTACAATCTTTTGTTGAGAGCCTCACGTAACGGAAAAGTCTCCGATTACTATCACAGGAAAAGAAGGCGGCCCTGGAGGGTCAGGAGCCCCGCAGGTCCCCGGCCACGGCGGCTCATCCGCTAGGCAGCGTCTGAGGAGGCCACGCGGACCGCGCACCTGGGCGCTCGGCGTCTTCAGCGCGCGGGCGCCGACCACGCGGCAGTGGCACCGTGTCGGCGGGTGAAAGTAAAACAAAGTCCCTCTGGGCTCCGGGGCAGGGACACAGCAAGGGGATGGCGGGAGCGCTGTAAGTTCAGTCTCACGGAAGGATCTTCTCAGCAGGCTTCTGCTGCCAGCACGCCATGTTAAGCGGAGGGTCTCTGGGTAACACCAGCCCCATAACAGTAACGACGCAAGATTTCTGGGAGCACCGTGTTGCAAGGCATTGTGGGAGAAAGGTACACAGGTAAACACCTCCGGGATCACTGACCTGGATGATCTGAGGAACCAGTGAGGAGATAAAAGAAACCCCGCTCAAATCCTATTGTGATTTTTAAAACGAAACGTTTCAGTTTTTGAGTTCTTCAGGAATTTAAAACTCTCTTCCCTGGCTTTTCCCACCAATCTCAACCCAAAATAAAATCCTCTACATAGGAAATGTCTGTGTTAGTTACTCAGTCGTGTCCGACTCTTTGCGAACCCATGGGCTGTCGCCCCCCAGGATCCTCTGTTCATGGAATTCTCCAGACAAGAATACTTGGGTGGGTTGCCATTCCTTTCTCCAGGGGATCTTCCTGACCCTGGGATGGAACACGGGTCTCCAGCATTGCAGGCAGATTCTTTACAGTCTGAGCCACCAGGGAAGCCCCCAACATAGAACAGTGATCAAAATGTGTTCTTGGAAAATAACTGACCCTAATTACCACGCGCCCAGCCATCCCCTTTTTTAGTAACTACAGGCAGACAACAAATTACAAACTTGGGGTTTCAAGCGTGGAGCCTTGCAGCCATACTTGCTGAAGAAGGTAATTTCATTCCTAAAGGATTCCAACCTGCACTAAAGAGGTGGGCCTCCACCACAGGTTTACTTTAGTCACCAGGGCACTTGTAATTCAAGCAACTGCATCCTATTCAGGGCTAAAGTTAAAACAAATCCAGCATCCAGCTAACTGCTCAACTTGGAACAACCTCCATTCCTCCCATCCACACTGCTGGGTTTTTAATACATCCAGTGTCAACCCTCAGGGTGCTAAAGCCAGTCCCAGGATTCGAAGCTATTCCTCCTCCAAGAGGTAGAGCATTTTCTAAAGCCACTTTACTGCAGTTCAAAACACTGACAGCAAGGTGGCAAAATGTGGGATCTTGGAAGCAGCACTTGAGGAGGATTCCCAAGACTTGAGTTTCTGTCCTGGCCAAGCCGCTTAATCACTTATGACCTTAGAAGAAACCCTGGATTCTTTCTAAATCTCCACTGTCAGACAGGGATAATTAATGCCTACCCACAAGATTACTGAGGGAATGATGTGAAAATGCCCTAAAAGTGGCCATAGTATTCACAATTAGGAGTATTTGATTTTCCCCCTATGTATCACATCAAAGCTACAAAGGGCAGAACTGAAAATGTCCTCCTAACAGGCCCCTCTTCACTATTAAATATATTGGTGGTGTGGTAAGTCTCTTAAGTGTCTAGCTATGGGTACAGAAAATGGGACTGCAAAGTGCTTGCCAATTTACAACACATTTTAAATCTTTAAGCCACTTAGTGAATAGAGTATGAGTCACCCCACTCTTAGTCTCCCTTTCAGTTCCCTCTGATATAGGGAACTAGGTAAAATAAGCTTTCTAATTAGCCAGGTTACATGTGATGTGGCGGAGGGGACGGCTGGGACTATTGTAGCCACATTTGATCCTAAAGAGCAGACTTTGAACAAGCCAGGCAGAGTGAACATGTGTAAATATTAGAAAGGTTTTGAGGTTAGCAAAGGGTTAAATAACCCCCTAGGGGCAAGACGTGAAACGTGAGAATGTCTGGTGTGATGGGGCCAAGGAAGAAGAAAGGACCCAACCCTAATGGCTCACGTGACCACCTCCACCTCAGCAGGGAGGAGAATGGAAAGGCAGGCCAGAGGCGCTCAGTCTTTATTCCATGCAGTATCTCCTGGACACCAACTGTGTGCAGGGCACGCTGCCTGGTGTTTTTGGAGGCATCAGAGATGACTGGGAGAGCTGGTGGCCAAAAGAAATGAGAAAGATACGTATGCCAATAGTCCGAAACCAGAAGAACAGAAGGTGGGGTCGGCAGGGGACCTACTAGAGTTCAGAAGACAAGGGCACACCTGCCTAGGGAGGCGGGAACGAACAACTCCAGGAGAGACAGGCATCTGGCCAGAACGTGGAGCACAGGCAGACCCTCTACAGAATGAGATGAGGGGGAAGCCCCTCTCCTAGTTGGGGGCGGGGAGCAGCCCAAGTAAAAGACCGGGACTGCACTGAAGGAACTGTACCAGCGGGGGATAGGGCAAGAGAGAAGCCAAAAGAGTCAGGTTTGGAACCACAGAAATTTGTGAACCAGACGTGGACAGGGTCTGGGTTGGGCTATAGGGATGATTAATTGGCAGGGTAGGGTAGGTAGAATTAATAGAAAGCAGAGAGACCAAAGGCAGCAAGGTCACTTAGGTGTTCACTGCAGTTGTCCAGGTCAAAAGGCTAGTTAGCATGTGGCAATAGAAGCAGAAAGGAATGGGCTGATGCAAGAGTTAATCCACAGGACTTTGGTAACCAACTCGAGTCCTATAGGACTTCAAAGTCTTTGGGAGGTTCAAAGGTCAGGGCTGAACTTCAGACTCTGGGGATTTTAGAGATGGCCATGGTGTGCAGGGTGGGTTGAACACTTCCTTCCAGACAGGCTGCAGCTCCATGGGGTGATATGTCCAGATGTGGTCAGGGACGTGGAAACAGAGCTCAAGGCTGAAGATAAAGTCCACGTACAGGGTCAGAGTGGAGACTGCAGTAGCTGAGGTCTAGGAAAAGGCATAATAGGCAAGTAGCCGAGCAGGGAGTTGTGGGGAAAGGTGGTGTCTGGGAGGAAGGAGAAACAACAGTGGAGATACCAAGGGAGTCAGAGAGGGGAAGAGATACTCAAGCAGGACAGGTGGCAGACGGATGGCAGCACGTGCTGCAGAAAGAGCAAGGAACAGGTGGTCCAGTGTGTGAATTAGGTCACGGGGATAATACGAGCTGAAGCGAGACCACGGGGAGTTGGAGAACAAGAGGGAAGATGGAGGACAAGAAGGTAGCTATGGTGAAGTCAAGATGAGGGAAGAGAGCTTCAGGACTAGGAAAGGGTTCTAGGCCCGGTCTGGCTGGCATGTCCTTTGCTTCAGCCTCAAGCTGGTGCAAGCAGGAAAAAGCCGATGGGAAACGGCTCACAGGTGTGGACAGGCTGTCTTAGCCAAGAGGGGGCTCCCTTACCTTCAGAGGCCAGAGGGCTAGAGACATTCTGAGGAGGAAAGGAAGAATTTAAAGGAGCTTGCCCATCTCTAAGGCTCTTTAAGGTGGCTCAGATGGTAAAGACTCTGCCTGCTACATGGAAGACCTGGGTTTGATCCCTGGGTCAGGAAGATCCCCTGGAGAAGGGAATGGCTACCCACTCCAGCATTCCTGCCTGGAAAATCCCATGCACAGAGGAGACTGGCCAGCTACAGTCCGTGGTGTCGCAGAGAGTCAGACACGACTGAGCGACTTCACTTTCACTCTTTGCCCAACTCTAACTTGATAAAGCAAGAAATCAAGGGTCCAAGTCACAGTTTTATTTATAGTGACCTATGAAAAAGAATCCTGAGGACACATATGGCAGAACCATGCAGCATGTGAATGGGAACATCAGATGGGGTCAGGAACATCAGGGGTCAAAATGCTCAACAGTTAAGCTGCCCACAGAAACAGCCCCTGCCAATCCCCGCCGATCTTCTCTAACTTAAAAAATTACTGTCCCTCCCCCATGCCAAGGATATCAACACACGTGGCCAGCCCTGAGGACTGGTTGTGCCTGCCTTCAGGTTGCATCAAGATTTCAAGGTGTGAGAATTCCCTGGTGGTCGGAGAAGGCAATGGCAACCCACTCCAGTACTCTTGCCTGGAAAATCCCATGGACGGAGGAGCCTGGTAGGTTGCAGTCCATGGGGTCTCGAAGAGTCGGAGACGACTGAGCGACTTCACTTTCACCTTTCACTTTCATGCATTGGAGAAGGAAATGGCAACCCACTCCAGTGTTCTTGCCTGGAGAATCCCAGGGATGGCAGAGCCTGGTGGGCTGCCATCTATGGGGTCGCTCAGAGTCGGACACGACTGAAGTAACTTAGCAGCAGTAGCAGCAGCCAGTGATTACAATTCAGCATTTTCACTACTGAGGGCACAGGTTTGATCCCTGGTCAGGGGACTAAGATCCTGCAAGCCTTATGGCACTGCCAAGGAAAAAAAAAAAAAAACGGTTCCAAGGTGTAATGAATGGACGCAACTGGTCAAGTCAGCTATGGGACTAAAGCAACTGAAGCCCAAGTAACATGTATCTGCTATCTTTGTGATGACAGAAAGGGAAAAGCCCAGTCGCTATGGTTATCTGCAGACAGCACAAATCAGAAGTGCTAGGGTGTGGTGGAAAGACTCAAGTCCACAGACAGGTACTCAGGATCACCTCAACTCCTGAGGGTCTCCCAAGGAGCTAAGTAATTGCATGGGTGCCTTACCACCCTGGACCTTGCAATCCTCGCCCCCAAATCAAACAGGTTGGAATATATGGTCATAAAAACGCCTTCTGGTTCTAAAAGTATGAGTGATTTGGGTTCAATCTCCACATAAACTGAGTGGCCATAATAACAACAACATCAATTATAGCACCTTGTACCCTTCACATGCATCTTCTCAAGTAAGGTAGGTATGGTGTCCATTTTGCAGATAAGAGAACTAAGGTTGAGAGAGAGATAGTTGGCCCAGGGCCCACAGCTGGACAGCAGACCTACTGGTCTAGCGCTGTTTCTCTAGGTGTTCAGAGTGTAATATCAGCTAACTAATGGTGTCTGTGCTTCTCAGAAAAATCCTGTTGTTGTTTAGTTGCTAAGTCATGTTTACCTCTTTGTGACCCCATAGACTGTAGCCTGCCAGGCTCCTCTGTCCATGGGATTTCCCAGGCAAGAATACTGGAGTGGGTTGCATTTCCTCCTCTGGGAGATCTTCCTGACCCAGGGATTGAACCTGCGTCTCCTGCATTGGCAGATGGATCTTTACTGCTGAGCCATGGGGGAAGCCCTAAGACTCTTGAAATGGTATTAAGGTGAACCTAAAACCCAAGACAGCCTCCACACGCCTAGACAAAACTCGGTTTGGGTCAGGATCAGGCACATTCTCTGCTGGTTCACACCGAAGTCGCCACTTGGAGGGTCCTCTTGTTGTGAACAGGTTTTGTTTGGTCTTGTTTTTCTTCCTTTTCTCATAATTGGTGGACCTGTAACTAACATTCAGTATGATTTAGCATGGAGCATGTGAGAACACTTTGGGGGCTGAGATTAAACCTCTGGTTGTGCCAAAAGGCTTTACGTAGTCTGGGAGGTCAAAAGGGAAAAAAAAAAAAAAAAGGAATGCTTTTCCTGCATCACAGCAAGCTTGACAGGGTATAAACCACGGGGTGTTCATTTCTTGAACATCTAAACATTAGCGAGATTGAAATGTCTGGGGAGGATGGCCAAAATGCTAAGCTATGATGGGATCTGTACACATTCAAGGACTTGAAAAGCCAACCCAAAGAGCTGGGAAAGCAGTGGTAGGAACAGGGAGTGACAAAAAACAAGGTTTCACATACAAACTGTTTTGCCAAATTCACTGCCACTTTCTTCTGTGGTTTCCAGATCTGTCTTTCGTGTTCACTGCCGTCAAATCTCTTGACAGTTGGACGACCACAGCCAATTTCTCCCAAGCGTTTCTTTACAGGAAACCAAAATACTACTACAAAAATAATCCTCTTCCAAGCGTGTGGCCAGACAGACCAGCGAGCTCCCAATCATTATCGTTCTGTCTCATCTGCCTGATTCTCAGTCTGTCTTACCTCTCTGGTCCAGCCACTCCCTCCTCCAGGAGCCTCCTGCCCACCTCCTCCAGTCTTCATTCTCCTTCTATTTCCATACATAATGCCTGGAGAGCCTCCCACACAATAACTACCTATTACCGTTGCCCTTACTCCCCACAGCCTGCTCAGCAAGCAGCTGCTCTCAGGAAAGAAAAAAAAAAAAAAATCCCTTTTCTCAGTCGAAAGGGCCTCACTTAGAAGAAAACTCAACCAACCAACCAAGTATACAACCATAATCCAGCCAAAACCCCGAAACAAGAAATTATCTGAAACCTCCTCTTCCCACCACAAAGAGCAATTCTCACAAAGTCCCACTGGCAGACACATCTGTGATGCTGGCATTTCTGTGCCATCGCTCCCTGCCTGCCAGCCTCTCCAGAATGTCTCCATTTTCAGGGCCTGGGCAGCTGGAAGCAGTCAGCAGCACTTCCCCTTCCCTCACAACCCACACGACTCCGGGATCAGGGCTGAGACCACCCCAACACTTAACCCTGGAGCACCACTCACTGAGGGTCTGGGTCAGGGCTTGGAAATGCAAAGCTAGAGGAGGGAAAAGTGGTTAAAGACAGACTTGGAATCTAGGCAGCTGGCTCTGCCACTTTCTAACTGTTGTGATTCTCTGAGCCTGAAAAACTGGCACAAAAATGGTACCAACCTCACTGAGTGAGTATAATTAAGTGAGTTAAATGTTTAGAGATCTTAGTACCATCATAGCAGCTATGAGTAATAGTCTTTAAACATCTCATGGAGGAAATCTCAAAACTAATTCTGCCCCACCTCTTCACCAAGAAGGCTCCCAGCTGGAGGATGCTCCAGGTTCCATATGAAACCACTGTTCTCGGGCTGGGAATCCCTTTGGATGTGGGGACAAGGGCAATTTGGAAGAGCAAGACCACTCCTCCACCTGGGAAGTACTCACAAACCCCATTCCCTTTTCTTTAACTCACCCTATTATGCACTGGGAAAGGCATATTCAAAACCATATTTTATAGTCAAAGTAATAATATCTCAGAGATAGCAAGAACACAGTACTCACTATAAAACAAGTTACAAAAGGCCTATGTTTTTAGAAAGGCCAATGTTCATCTGAGGTGGGGCTGATGCTTCCTGGGTGGTGCAGTGGTAAAGAACCCACCTGCCAATGCAGGAGTTAAAAGACACGTGGGTTCGATCCCTGGGTCAGGAAAATCTCCTTGAGAGGGAAATGGCAACCCACCCCAGTATTCTCACCTGGAAAATTCCATGGATAGAGGAGCCTGGCAGGCTACAGTCCATGGAGTCACAAAGAGTCAGATACGAGTGAGCACACATACACATCAGATATGATACTTCAAGACTAAGAGTAACTAGAACAAAGATTAAAGGGAGGGCTAAAGGTATTTTGCATCCACAACAACTGCTGTCTCTGTGCCTTGAAGATGATGGATGGATGGATGGATCGCTCTCTTTACACACACACACCTCAATCACCCCTCCCACAAAATCATCTAGTTATATATGGCTGAAATAAGCAGGCAAACCTAATTTTTATTTATATCCTTTTCCTGTTTCTTGTTTCACGGGTCACAGCAGAACTGAATACAAACGACCGACATCTCTGCTGAGAAGGAGAAAAAATGGCAAGTTACACTCAGTAACAAGCACCCAAGGTCCCAGAGAAGGAAGGAATGCAGTTTATTGAATCTTCTAGCCCAGCCAAAGCTAATCCTGCATTCTTATCTCATCTGTTATCTGTACATGCAAAGCTTCCCCATACAGGCAAAAGAATGCCCCAGTCTAGAAGCCCCACCTTTGGCAAACAGGTGTTGCTATGCCTGTGAATATACAACACCAGGCAGAGCCAAGGCTCCTGTACACAGGTAGAGTGCTTCAAAGGAAAGAACATCTGAGGAATGCAGTTGGGGCCAGGTCTGCTCTTGCCCAGGATTTCTGGTTCTGCTCCCCACCTCCAAGTTGGAGGGGAAAGGCTGACACCCAGGTGTTCAGAGCCATCAGGCCAGCGTTTCACAAAGGGGCAGATGGGACAGTGACAAGACGCTGCTTCCTGGTGGCACAACTCGTGGGAAAGACCCGGGAAAAGAGGAAATATAAATCTATTCTTTGTGAAAATAGGCCTTTGGACCCTGCCCACCGGTATTCACACCCAGTTTATCTTTTCCAGGAGCTTAACACAGACCAGGCTGTAATAAGAGGAATACAGCAGGCTGAACAGGCACCTGGAGAGGAAAGGAGGGAAAGGGAGTAGGGGGTGCAAACTCCATTTAAGACATAGGCCCCGCCCCTCCTGGTCTGGGGAGGGCAAAAGCCAACCCCTCCAGCAAGTTCTCGGCCCCCCATGTCCCCAGCTCTGGCCATTGGAAGGACCTACAGCGTTATAAGTGATTTCTTCTCTGCAGGCACTTTCAGCCTAGTGGAGGAAACAGAACACACGCATACACACCCAAATGCAAAGAAAGATGTGGTAATGCCTAACAGTGAGGTTAGTGACAGTCACAGTGAGGACCACTCTGAATGGATCAACAACAGTACTTTTCTCCCTGCTGAGAGAAGAACAGAGCAGAGCGGGCTTCCTTCCACCCAAATGCTCTCTGTTGCTACACCATCCTGTCAGCAGTTTCAATGTGGCTTCTCACCACATCTCTGCCAACGTGTGCCATACGAACACGAGTGTAAGTGCGTTTATTAATTGCGGGGGGAAGGGGGTGCAGAAACGTGATTTCTTGCTCTTGGAAAAACAGGCCCCGATAACCCAGTTGCAGGGCCATGGAAGAGTGCTCACGGCCCCAGCATGATGAAGCGTGAAATACTTTAAGGGAGCAGTCATTCTTCATCCTCAGCACCTGAGCCTCTGCCGATCCCTCAAGGAGATAGCACAGCCTCCTTCCCACAGGGCCTGGTCAGGCAGCCACCCACTGGGCACAGGCCCTGAATAATTCATGGTCCGCCCAGTCACTCAGTAGTGCCAAGGCCTGCCAGCTGGCATTAACTGGGAGGTAGGCTCCAGGCCTACGATGAAAGAATGAAATACTATCAACTACCTCGGAGACCTTCTTTACAGGAACTGATAATCCTTCCCCATGCTCTTTTTCTCCCCAAGCGAAACCAAGTACTTTTCCACCAGATCTAAATGTAGTTGACTTTTACTCTAAGGAGGACAGGGTCCCAAGTATAGATGGTGTTGAGTGGTGGGGGAGTGACTTCCTCAAACAAGCACTTGGTCAGGGTGTCATTCCCCTGCTCAGCATGCTGAGATGCATAGGTAAAGGGCCAGATGCTGTGCCTGACACCAGACAGATGCCCCATAAATGTCAGTCCCCATCCCCTCGTCCTACCTGTCTGTCTGCTCCAGCCAGACCAGTCCCTGCCCCATCACCTGTCTCAGGCTTTCCCATCTCCACGCCTCCAGTCCTGGCGCTCCCCTCTCCTCTCCCTCTGTCTGAAGTCCACCCATCCTTCAAGCCCAGCTCAAAACTTCCCTCCTCCAGGAAGGCTTCCCAGACTATCCTAGCTGGGATTCTGGCTCTTTCTCAGAAACCCTACACCTGCACTGTCGGCCCCCCTTGTCTGGCACCTTTCATGGACTGCCACTGCCCTAGAGTACTGCTTATCTCTTCCCAAGCACCGGTCTTATCTACCTAATTAAAATAATGGAAAGCGCACCAGCTACACAGAAGTGAAAAGTCGGCTGCAGTCTCAGCCACTGACGCTGACCAGCCTTGCTGACCTGACTCAAGTCCCTCGGCTGCTCACAATGTTCTCCCTAAAAACCAATGGATCTGAAGCAGCAAATCTCCAGGGTCCTATGGATACAATGCTCTTGGAAATACATCATGATCTGTTTTAGGGAAGATGCAAGTCTCACATAATCTTCACTCCACACCTAGTCCAGTATCCTCTAAGAAACAACTCTTCAAAAGCAATACAGCCATGTCAGAAGCCTGAACACAGAACAGAGCCAGGGCTCTGTGAAGGGAACTGACACTCTATGGTGAACTGCAGGGCCTGTCCACCTTATGTAATACTCCCTTGTCCATACCTTAATCTTTCACAAGAGGATGAGAGCTAGAGCTCCAAACAGGGGTCAAAAAGGGCCTTCTCAAAATTCACCCATCTGAGCCAACCATCTTATTTACAGAGAAGGAAAACAAGGCCCAGAGCAGCATGCCCAGAGACACAGGTAGTTGCTGCACACCAGCAATCAGAAAGCACGCCTTCTGAATCTTTGCTGCTCTTTCATTTCCAGGGAAAACCTGAAGGTAACGGGCTGAGGACAAAGGAAGTGGCACGCATTTCTTGTGCCTTGTGGTCAGGGAAGTGAGTCCAGGGCTTGAAATCAGAGAAAGGGCACACTCATCCCATCTCCTACCTCCCTTCCAGCATCCAACCTGCCTCCTTTGCAGCATCCAACCTGCCTCCTGTCTAGCATCCAATACCAAGCCTACGGAGCCTACAGGCTAGTACTAAGTGGCAGATGGCCCATATCTTTCTGATATCCAACTTGTACCAGCAGAGAGACGAGGCGGCCCTGGACTATGGTACTGGCCTCTTTGATACCACCCTCCCAGCCTAGTAGAGACCTGGACTCACAGTCAGCTACCAGAAACCTGAATCCCAAGGCCTGTTGTGCAAAGACCCCCCTCCCCCGCCACCTCTTTCAGTTTTCTTCACTGGACTTTCCTCTATTGTTCTTATAATGTTCAGGGGAACAGTTTACTCAGGAGGCATTTTTTTTTTTTTAATCTGACCAATGGATTTTTTCACTATAGCCAGCACTTCAATGACAGGTAAATAATGAGAGAGAGGAGAGAGACTAGGTTCTTTTCTAAAACTTGCTATGCTCACTTATAACCACCTGTCCACTCATCTTTTGCTACCATTTCTATCACCCTTTTAAATTACCATCTACCAGGAAAAGCAGGCCTTATGACCACGATGATACCTTTTTTCCACTTGCACCTTTGACTTAATAACAATAAACGCTTCAATAAAGGATGGGTATAAACTGGAACCCTTGTCTACTGCTAACGGGAATGTAAAATGGTGCCGCTGCTATGGAAAACAATATGATCGCTTCTCAAAGAATTAAGAATAGAATTACAGATGATCCAGAAATCTCAAGTCTGGGTTTACCCAAGACAACTGAAAGCAGAATCTCAAAGTGATATCTGCACACCCATGTTTTACTGCAGCATTATTCAGAGCAGCCAAGAGGTGGAAGTAATCCAAATGTCTATGAAGGAGTGAATGGATAAAGAAAATGTGGCATATACATACAATGGGATACTATTCACCCTTAAAAAAGAAGGAAATCCTGTCACATGTTTCAACATGGATGAACCCTAAGGACATTATGCTGTCATTACAAGGACATTATGCAATAAGCCAGTCATAAAAAGACAGGTACTTACAGTACATGGAACTCTGCTCAATGTTATGTGGCAGCCTGGATGGGAGGGGAGTACAGAGGTGAATGGATACATGTACATGTATGACTGAGTCCCTTTGCTATTCACCTGAAACTATCATGACATTGTCAATCACCTATACTCCAATACAAAATTAAAAAGTTAAAAATAAAAGATGGGTATTGTATGATTCCACTTACATGAGGTATCTAGAGCAGTCAGACTCAAGGAAACAGAAAGTAGAATGGAGGTTGCCAGGAGCTGGGGGAGGGGGAACCTGGGAGCTGTTGTTTAATGGGAATAGAGTTTCAGTTTTGCAAGATAAAAATGTTCTAGAGATTTGTTGCGTGACAATGTCAATACAGTTAACACTATTGACCTGTCCACTTAAAAATGGTTAACATGGTAAATTCTATGTAATGAGTTTTTTTAACCACAATTAAAAATAAAATTAAAAAGGTCTTACAGTCTCAGGGGGAATCCACTACTGGGCATGGCTATAAAAGCAGATCTAAGGCCAAGTTTCGTGCCTATGACTCTAAACTTGAACAAAACGTTCTCAAATGCTATCAACCAACACACTGATTCCTTCAAGTCCTCTCTTTAACCCTTAAGAAGGAAGAAAAGAAGAAACTGGATGGGAATTCTGCCAACTCCCATTTTTACAACAAAAGTCCCAATAAATTACTTATTGACTCCAAATTGCCTCCAAGCCTCATGTCTGCGTACATAGTCCTCCAGAGTCACTTCCATTTACCCCAGTTACCCCTAACGTCAGGCCTTCTGATCTCTACATGCCCAACTTTCATGAAATTGTTCAAAAATTATTTTTTCAATCAGCCTCTTTGAGGTCAAATCCCCAAACCACAAATTTGTAATAGCAGTTTTTGGTATGTTAGGAAGAATCAGTGGCAACACATCATAGTTCAGCAGGCATGCACACACCTACACAATCTGGGTGTGGGTATAGGTGTGAGTGAGTATCTCCATGAGCAGGCCCACAGGTGCACAGGATCACCCTGGTAGATACTAAACAGAAAATGCTTTCCATACTCCTAAGGTTTTGTGATACTCCATCATCAACTCTCCTGAAATATTCAGACTCACTGATACCTTCTTAGTGTGGGTACATCCATAGTTTTCTGTCAAGAATAACTTTCGTGTAAAAAGGGCCCATTAAGCAATGGATCACAGCTCTGACTGATCAAAGTGTCCTCCATCCTGCCTAGGTAAGAATATGGAAGGGCAAATGGCAAAAATCATTACATAGAAGAAGGACCTGTAATTGGAAGTGATTATACTCAAAGTCTTGTTAACACTCTGTAAGAGCCTGCATTTCTGATTCATCAAACATAAAAAGTTTACAAAAAATTAACAAGAGACTAGGACTTGAGTCAAAGTCACATGGCATTTGATATTTCCTGGAGAAGGACAAAGGTTGCTATTATCAATACACAGTCTACATCTCACTGTGTACACACAAACCACTGGGAAAAGAGGCCATAACTCACCCTGGCAACCACAGGAAGGCAGTCTGCTAACTCCTCAGGAGCCCACACACACTCTTGGAGGCCTATTGTTGTTCAGTCACTAAATTGTGTCCGACTCTTTGTGACCCCATGGACTGCAGCACGCCAGGCTTCCCTGTCTCTCACTATCTCCTAGAGTTTGCTCAAACTCATGTCCATTGAGTCAGTGATGGCATCCAACCATCTCATCCTCTGTCGCCCCCTTCTCCTCCTGCCCTCAATCTTTCCCACCATCAGGGTCTTTTCTAATGAGTTGGCTCTTCACATTTTGGCTCTTTGGCCACATTAGATGGCCAAAGTACTGGAGCTTCAGCTTCAGCATCAGTCCTTCCAATGAATATTCAGGGTTGATCTCCTTTAGGTTTGAGCTCCAAGGGACTCTCAAGAGTCTTCTTCAGTACCACATGCCTATGGGGGCCTATGGACCTTAGTATATCTAACAGTCCACCTCTTTGTTTTTCAAATGAGGACAGTGAAGCTGAGAGAGGCTAGATGATTTCTCTGAAGTCTCAACTAGCCAAGCCCAGCAGCATCCCAGTCTCCGGACTGCACTAACAGTCCTGACAGCAGCACTTTCGTCAATGCCAGAAACAGCTTTGGGACCTAAAAGTAATTTTCCCTAGACTTTAATGCCCATCTTTAATGTCTGGCTTTTCTATAACAGTAGAAGAGCAGTGGGACAGTAGGTATTTAAATAAAGTGCCCAGTCACTTTGCAGGATCCTAGGATACCTTTACTAATTTAGTTTCATCCTTCCTTAAATAAAACGTACCACTTTTTCAAAAGATGTTTTCCATAAACGACCAACAGTCATATCTAGGATATATTTTATACCTCCATACCTTATAAGGTAATTTATACCATCATACCTTTTTAGTATACTACTTAACACAAATGTTTGACCTTTTAAAAAAAAATAGGTCACTTAGGTCTCCCTTTTAAAACTGGTCACACTTCTCTTGTGCTTCACGATCAGAAGAAAGAATGCTATAAAATATCTGATTCTTTATTCAGCTTTCCTATTAAACATTGGTGACGTTTGACTCTATCAGGAAAGGTTTTAAAGTCTGCTTAATCACCACTGATGCCACAAATGAGTATTCATTACTTTAAAAAAAAAAATCTAAAAGCTTTGTTCTAATATCTGTTCCTACAGTAGTTCTAATCTTCTAAGTTTACTCAAGGTATCTCAAAGTCTTATTCATAATTCTCTCACAGGGAGAGGTACAATATTCTTTTTTCCATGAATTAAAGGGTGTTCAGAGGCCAACAAATACTTATGGGAAGGAGGACAATTTCCAAGGGAGTTAGAGAAGCTGGGTCACAGATAGGCATCAGAGGCTTTCAATTACTGCCCTGGAACGCAGGGCCCCTGATTTATACCACCACTAAAGCAGGCAGGCTGGGCAAATAACAACCTAATTCAGAAAATCTCAGACTGAAATCTGTGAAACAGGGGCTAATGCCCCCTACTGAAGACTGCTCTTAATATTATAGTAATATTTTTATAATCTTGCCCAAGATGAAAGTGATACACAAATTTTGAGTATTACAAATAATCCCCCTGAAAATCTAGCAATATTTCTTCTTTACTATCCCCTGATACCAAACTACAGCTGTCTCAACAAGAGGGAACAGGGCCCTGAAGCTAATAACCCCCGCAGAGGACCAGCCTTCTCCCAGCAAGTGCAGGCAACTTGACTTGGATGTTCTTTTTTTTTTGCTGTGCCCCACAGCATGTGGGACCTTAGTTCCCTAACCAGGGATTGAACCCAAGCCCCCTGCATTGGAAGGCAGAGTCTTAACCCCTGGATGGCCAGGGAAGTCCCTCGACTTGGATGATCTATGCTAAGCTTGTCTGTCTCCCTCCAAGGAACACGAGTCTCCCACTTACATCTCCATCCCTCCCACTCCCTCCAATCTTAGCTATTTGCAGAGAAAAAAAATTTTTTTTCTCAACCTCAACTCCAAAAAAAGATTTAAAATATTTTTTATGACACGCTTTCCCTAAATCATTCTCTCAAGAAACATTTAAGGTTCTGATCATGTAATGTGCACTGAGTGCAAAAACCCCAAAATAGGAAAATGCAGCAAGAGAAGACACAAATGTGAAGAACTTCTTAAGAGTTTTTTTTTAATTAAAAAAATGAGGCTTTTCCAATGCCCTCCCCCAACCCCCCCCAACCCCACTCCCAGGAGAAGGCCTGGCCTCACAAATGCCCTGCGAACACCACAGCACAAAAGGGCACAGGTCAGCCCTGTCTTCAGGCCATCAGACATATGCCCGCCTTCCTGTTTTTCCACCTGACTTCTGATCCACCCACTGTACATTCATGTGTCATTTCTCAATATGGAAGGCCTCCTTGTAGGAGGAGAGAGGAGCCCTCTCCTCACAAGATTGATCTTCCAAATGTGTGTGTGTCTTAGGTGCTCAGTTGGGTTCGACTCTTTGCAACCCCACGGACTGTAGCCCCCAGACTCCTCTGTCCGTGGAATTCTCCAGGCAAGAATACTGGAGTGGGTTATCATGCTGCCCTTCTTCCTAATGCAGTGTTACAATTCACAGCCCCTACTGCATGCCTACCGTGTACAGATGCTGCGCTTGGCACCTTCCATGTTAAAGTTCTCTCAACAGTTCCATAGGGAGGATATTATGGTTCTCATCCTATAGAAGTAACTTTGTCCACAACCTTACAGCTGGTAAGCGGCAGAATAGGCATTTAATCTCAGACTCCAGGCCGCAAAAGCCACTCTCCTTTCTTAGTATCAGACCTGAGATGGACAGTCCTGGATGCCTGAATTCAAACCTAGGAATAGCCGGGTGCTCAGGCCCTAGGAGGACCTGTGCATGGGTGTGTGGGGAAGCAGATGAGAGTGCCCTAGGGCCCACATGGTTCCCCAAACCCAGGGAGAATATAGGCAAATGCAAGCTAAGGAAAACATAATATAGTCCTGAAAGCTGGAGGCCATGGGATAGAGCAAAAACAAATAAAAATTAACAGTGACCTGCCTTGCATATTTGCGACCAAAATACCCCACGCAACTCTGAAGATACCCCAGCTTCTGGCACCAGAGCAAACAACTTAGCATGAGGCTTCATATAAGCAGAATCAAGCTCCCTCTCCTCCAGCTGCCCTTTCCCACCCCACCCCCCAACAGTCCACTGCAGAGCAAGGCCTAGAGATCCAGTTTAAGTCCTTGCTTTCTCAAACCCTTGGCCATCGCCCCAGTTTCAGGGCCTCCTCCTCTTCTCCAGACAAACTGACAAGTCTCCTTAAATGGCTTCCCTCCATCTAGCTGTTCTCCTTGGCCTTCCTCCATGGTGTCCCCAGGAGGGCTCAAGTCCCACCTACCAGTGTTCTCAGGTTAAGTCACCAGAAGGTTCAGGATCCCTGGGGCTAAAAAAACCAGGTGAGGCCATTCTGTTTCATGCAGAGTGGCTCCAGGCTTGCCATTTTACATACTGGAATAACAAGTATGAGTCTACTTAAAAACTCTCCCGAACTCAAGCATGGAAAGCCACTAGCTTGAAGGACTGAACTCCTTGGCATGACATTCGAGGCCCTCCTCGTTTACTCTTATGGCTCTCGCTTGAGCTCCTTCTCACTTCTGGTGGCTCCCTGAGGGAGCTGGGCACCATCGTGCCATTCAGGGCACCACCTGCTCACCATGAAACTCTGTTGCATCTACTGACACTGTCTCTCCTCTGCAAGAACTACAGAAAATCTTTTCTGCTGACCACAGGCTCATTTCCACTTTATCATCTATCTCTATACAGTTGACCCTTGAACAACAGGGGTCTGAATTGTGCAGGTCCACTTATACATGGATTTCTTTCAACAGTAGATGCTACAGTGCTGCATGATTCGTGGTTGGCTGAATCCAGCAGATGCAAAACCACACATACAGAGGAACCACGATACAGAAGGCTGACTGTAAAGTTATATCCAGATTTTCTATTGTATGGAGGGTTGGCATCACTAACCCCCGCATTGTTGAAGGATCAGTTGTATTTCTAATGCTATTCTCAGTACCTGGCACATAATGAATGCTCAATAACTATTTCATTCATTCATTCACTAATGAGTGAATAAAACAAAACATGAAATAATCACTCTAATCATCGTGATTCATAGTTTCAAAACAGAGACCATGCAGATGTACTTTCAAATGAACCTGTTACCACAGGATCTTCCAACACTTGTTTGTTATAAACTCTAACTAGGATATCGGAGAAGGCAATGGCACCCCATTCTAGTACACTTGCCTGGAAAATCCCATGGATGGAGGAGCCTGGTAGGCTGCAGTCCATGGGGTCACTAAGAGTTGGACACAACTGAGCGACTTCACTTTCACTTTTCACTTTCATGCATTGGAGAAGGCAATGGCAACCCACTCCAGTGTTCTTGCCTGGAGAATTCCAGGGACGGGGGAGCCTGGTAGGCTGCTGTCTATGGGGTCGCACAGAGTCAGACAATACTGAAGCGACTTAGCAGCAGCAGCAGCAGCAGGATATCAATACTAGCATTAAAAAAGAGGAACTGAAAATATCAGAGCAACACATGAAATACATGTAAACACTACTTCGCAAAATTCAAATGTGGGTGGACACACACACACATATACCCATATATAGTCCCTTAGGATAGTTCAACTTGATTTTGCAAAAGCAATATGCATTCGGTAGAAACCATACTTCAATCTGTGAATTTTGATCTTTTCCCAGAATAACAGTCTGCATTTTGATACAGCCTTGTGATGCTGTGCAGCAGCTCCAGTCAGCCAGGTGATCAAGAGGGTAAATAACCAAGAGGGTAAATACACTTACAGCCCTTCTGGCTTTCACTTTTAGTATAGCATACACCATAGATTACATGAGATAGACAACACTTTATTATAAAATGGGCTGTATTAGATTCAGACTAATATTAAGTGGTTCTGAGCACATTTAAGATGGGCTAGGCTAAGCTATGGTGCTTGACAGGTTAGGTGTATTAAATGCATTTTTGACTTGTGACATTTTCAACTTGCTGATGGGTTTATCAGGACATAACCTCATTGAACATCTGGACACAAATTTATGTGCATACTGTACTGCTACAAAAATTCATTTCTTACTGATTATTTCCCTCAAATTTTTTGTTTCAAAATCTTAAATCAGTTATAGGTTAGATCAATGTGATTACTCTAAGGTCCTCCATTCAGTTTTTAAAACATAGGAACTACATGCTTCGTGATAAAATTGAGTTCAGATAATAATAGTGTTGAGTGTGCCAATTACAATGGCTCCCTGAATGTGAAAGAGTTAAAAAGAAAACAAAAAACCTACATGTGAGCACACCTGAAGATTACGGCTGATTAAATGCACAAAGAAGGCACAAGCACACCTGTTAATTCAGTGCCAGGGGTTTGGGGTTTCAAATTAGTATCAAGTGCCTCCACCAGCGTGGCCTCCTTGCCATCCTGTATTTCTCAAGGCAGTCTTAAATACTTCTCCATTATTTACAAGCATACTACGAACATGGGCTTTCCCTCATATGTTTGGAGGCAGTTCTAGGGATGGTGTGCTCAGGGCAAATGCGGGAGGTATACACTGATCCTTTGCAGAATGACCAGTTTCAGATACAAAAGTCTGTATCTTCACTGCAGAGTCACACAGAGGGTAACAGATTTCATCTCTAACCTTATTTCTCCAAGATCAGTATATAACACAGCTTTGGGACTATCAATCCATGGAACTATCAAACCCACATACTGGTTAGAAGAAAGGTAAAACTGACCGGGGGGCCAAGCTGGCTAAATGACAGGCTGCTAGCGCTGTGGATTTAGAAAGTTACTAGATTGTTTCTGTTGTTGCTAACCACAGAAAAAAAAAAGGCTTAAATTACACAACAGTGAAAGCAACCACCATGACAACAGCACTCGAGTCCACCTGGAGCCTAGTCTGGGGGACAGAGGAGTGGTCCTTCGCTGTCACAGCAAAAGTGAAGTCACTCAGTTGTGTCCGATTCTTTCTGACCCCATGGACGATAGACTACCAGGGTCCTCCATCCGTGGGATTTTCCAGGCAAGAATACTGGAGTGGGTTGCCATTTCCTTCTCCAGGGGATCTTCCCAATCCAGGGATCGAACCCAGGTCTCCCGCATTGCAGGCAAATGCTTTACCATCTGAGCCACCGCAGCAAAATGGGAAGTAATCTAGGAGCCACACACTACAATGATAGCATTCCCTTCTCTGTCATGCATGTTCACCACATGTACCAAATTCCCTATGCCCTTCAAGTCAGGATACAGTATTCCAGGAGGAAAACTGGCTGACATACAAATTTGTGATGAACCATTAAATTATCAAACGCCAGTTGCTGGCACCCACTTGAGGTTAACAATGACACACAGGAGAACACAGGCAAACTTCAGGACCATCCAGGAGTGCCTGCCTCTTTAGAGATGCCCCACATTAAGCATCTATAGTATCCCAGAAACCTGGGAGAGAGAGAGACAAAGAGGGAAGAGGCCCAGAAACACTGCAGTGACCCGAAGGAGGAGCAGACAAAACAAGAAATCTTCAGCTTTAACTCTTCTGGCCAAAAAACAAATAAACAAACAGACAAAAAACCTAGGGGCAGACCTGTGCAGCACAAAAAGAGGCAGGGGCCACACTGACGGCTTCGTGGAAGAATGTCTGATCCACTGAATAATGGTCTATACCAGCTTCCAAACAACTTCCCAAACCCCCAGAAGCCTCACTGTCAATTAACAATGCAGTAGGGAGATTGGATCCTGCAAGGACAGAAGTCTAAGGCAATGCTCTTTGATGGGGGAAGACTAAACTCCCGATTCTAACAATCAGCTGGTCCTGCGACTGTTCACAATAATTTACACAGAAAATATTTCAAACTTTTATAGTATGACAGGTGCCCTGTAAGAAAGTGCCATTCCAGATTTTTTTCCCAGTACGGTGACATTAAACACAACATCAGCATGTTCCTCTCCAACATGGAATCTGTTTTGAGGAAATAGATTGTATAAAACAGTCATCAAGACATACATCAAGCTTTCAAAAGGAATTATCTTTAGGAATAGAGACAGGCTTGGGGGAGGGGAACATTCACTGTCTACTTCCATAGAGTTTGGATTTTCTTTTTTTTTTTTACAGTGCATGTATTGCAAAGTATGATATATAACGCAATATTAATATTTTATAATACATTTTAAGCTAGAAGTCTTAAATACATAGAACTAATTTTTCAATGGGTATTACAGAAATTAGGGAGAAATTTTCCCCAATGAAGTGACACTTAGTAGTTCTGACCATGAACTGGTTCTTCAGCACAACAAATAGCAGTATTGCCACATGATCACATTCTGACTTACACAAAGAATGTTGAAACAACGTGACGCACCGTTACTGTCTTTGAGGACTTTTTAGCAATCAGCCACAGAGACAAAGCACGCATACATCCACCTTGAGCACACACACAAAATTAATAAGACTCAGGCTGGAGCAGTGGTGAGAGCTTGGGATTCCCGAAGACTTAAGAAGGTGACCCAAATGGTAATGTGCGATGCAGGGAGTGCCTGGGGACCTGGCAAATGGCCCAGCATCTCCCTGACTTCAGCCATCTGTTTCTTACGATGCCTACAGACACAATCATGTGGCTAATAAAGCCATTTCACATACATGCTCAAAAAATCAACAGACTCTGAAGAAATTTAAACGTGTGTGGCAAAATTTTTATCAGCCTCACCCAGTAATACATCACTACCTTAGGGTTCTGAAAATTCACAGGTCTACAGAAAAGAGATCAAAACTTCCCCTGAAAATTAAATAATGATAATCTGAAATCAGAATTGTGGGAAATGGGTATGTTTATCAATCGGAAAATGGAGACTAAGATTCAGGTTTTGGGAAACTGTGACACCTTGATATAACCGTCCCATGTACTGACTGTCTTATACAGCCTATTGCCCAAAAATAGAAAACGTACTGGTAAGGAACATGCTAATGTACTCACGTCACTATACTGCTAAGAAATCTGGAGTGACATGCTATTACCAGGCACCTGTCACACTCTTCTGGTCATTGAGGCCCCAAAAGAAACAACGGTCTAGACTGTTTCCAAGTCACTAAATCACCAAGCAAATTCACAAGTTAATTTAGGTACAAACTGAACAGCTAACTCTAATAAGGCACACTCTAAAGACTGACACACTAATGTTCATTTCTCTATATTTTTTCAAAGGTATTAAAGGAAGCTGCTGAACCTTCCCTGATGGCTCAGACAGTAAGGAATCTACCTGCAGTGCAGGAGACCTGGGTTTGATCCCTGGGTCAGGAAGATTCCCTGGCAAAGGGAATGGCTACCCACTGCAGTATTCTTGCCTGGAAAATCCCATGCACACAGGAGCCTGGTGGTCTATAGTCCATGGGGTTGCAAAGAGTCGGACATGACTAAGCGACTAACAAAAAGAAAGCTATAAGGTTACTGGTTGCTTTGTTTTAAAGAAGCAGTTAGTCAATGGTGAAAGTCACTGTGCCATTTTATAAAATAGTTTTATTTCTGAATCAAGAACATCAATCTATCCGAAAACAGGCCATGAGCATCTACTGTTACGCACTGCCATCTGCCCAGCACCCACCCCCTTCTGTAGGAAGAGCTCCATGTGGTTCCAGGGAAAGCTACCATGTTCTTACATCCCTCTGCACCCCCACATCACAGTTCACCCATTCAGGAGTTACCCCTTGACCAAAGTCTAGTAAATTACAGCCTCCTTATCAAACAGCCACCAACGTTGCCAACTGAAACTAGAAAAATGAGGCAAGAGGTGGACAGCAAAGCTCAGGGGCACATGGCAGCCACATTCCCTGCTACCTGGAAGACCACCTGCAGGAGCAGAGATAGAAGCTAAAATCAAGAGACTGAGGGATAGAAACCCTTATTTTCTGTTGTTCTGGGGCCTATCTGCACCTTGCCTTCTCTTTCGATCGGCTGTTTGGCTCTTTCCTTGGTCACACAAAATACACCAGTATCTTTCCCCCAAAATCCCAACATAAAGTGCCTTCCCCCACCACACCACAATTCTGCATGAGAAATGCCAACCACAGCCTCCAACTGCCAGCTGAATTCTCTCTAAGCCATGGATGGATGGGGTGGGTGTGTTTTATCCATATAGCTTCTTACTCTTCACCAATGTTATGGATACTGCTCCTAAAGGTAGTCACTTGTAAGTAATCAGTTGGTCATGACCTGGTATAAAAAGATTCTCTGGGCCAACTGGAGCCCCATCTCCATACTCAACCTCACAGAGATGTGGACTAGAGAAGCCAAGGTATTGAATCATTTAGCAATGAGACCAAAACAGAAAAGACTGGCAGGAGGTAGAGTTGGAACTACAACACACCAAAGCCACGTGTGAGCTGACATATGGTGAGCAGACACCAGCACTATGCAAAGGGCTCCCGTCAGCGAGGCACCCACCCCACCTGAAAGATGAAGATCACCTCCAGCCCTACCGCAGCCTCAGTCACTAACGAATTTCTGAGTCTCCCAAGCTGGAAGCTTTGCAGTAACCTGTGCCCCTACTTCACCACACTCTACCTTTTTTTATTCAGATACTTAAGTGAATCCCTGTTTCTGACAACCAGAAAGGGCGAAGCCATAATAATTCTGAATGCAGAATTCTTTCCAGAGAAGCCCATCAGCAGGCATAAACCAAATGCTTGTTACCATGGTACCCAGAACCCTCCCACTGGATTACTATATTGAATGTGATCATGTAAAAACTTATGACAGATACACCATTTAATAACCAAAGCCATCTTCTTAAATCAGCTTGGTGTCAGACATCAAAACTGTAATTCAAGAAACTAACATCTCCCCAGATCAGTTTTCTCCACAAATTAGAATACTAAACTGAATGGTACTGCTGAAAATGGCAGTTAAATAAAAAACCGTAGCTATCTGAATTTCATTGTAGAATTGACTTTGTGATATTTTTAGTTTGTTCTCATTGTGAGATGTGTTTTTAAAGTGGACAGGACTTTATAAATGCCTTGCATATAAATGATATATTATCTTCTTACTTTCTTATATTTTCTTCTTTATTTGCTCATGGGTCCACTTTGGTGGAAAACTGGCTAAAGAGTTGAATGGTATAAGTGAATTCAAAAGAGGGAACAAAGATGACCATACAAGATGACCAAACACCCATCAGTAGGTTTTTCTGGTGACCACATCCAAGTAAATGAAGAAGTATTTAACTCCACAGTATCAGATGCCTACGAGAGATCTGCCATCTGCTCCAAGGCAACTGCCAAATAAAATCACAGTATTATGGTGTTGGCAACTGTTACAGAATTTTTTCTGTTCTTTCCCACTCATCTACCATCATTACTTACATAAGAGAACAGAGGGAGAAATGAGGTATTGACACATGCCACCACAAGGATGAACCCTGAAAATATTTTGCTAAAGTAAAAGAAATTGGTCACAAATAGCCACAGATTGTAGGATTCAATTTAGTTGAAATGTCCAGAGTAGACAAATCCATAGTCAGAAACTAGATTAGTGGCTACCTGGAGATGGGGAGGAATGAAAATGGGAAGTGACTGCTAATGTGTATGTGACTTCTTTTGGGGGTGATGAAATGTTCTGAGATTAGTGTTATTAAATATAACTGTGAGTATATTAAAAACCACTGAATTGTATACTTTACAGGGGTAAATTTTACAATATGTAAGTAATACCTCCTTGGACTGCAAGGAGATCCAACCAGTAAATCCTAAAGGAAATCAGTCCTGAATATTCATTGGAAGGACTGATGCTGAAGCTGAAACTTCAATACTTCGGCCACCTGATGCGAAGAACTGACTCACTGGAAAAGACCCTGATGCTGGGAAAGATTGAAGGCGGGAGGAAAAGGGGACAACAGAAGATGAGATGGTTGGATGGCATCACAGACTTGACAGACATGAGTTTGAGTAAGCTCCAGGAGTCGGTGATGGACAAGGAGGCCTGGCGTGCTGCAGGCCATGGGGTCACAAAGAGTTGGACATGACTGAGCAACTGAAGTAATATCTCAATAAAGCTGATACTTAACAGACAGACAGATGGCTGTGGGTAGGGGGTGTACATATGCAGAGAGAGTAGGAAAAGCAGAAGACTGGATAAAAATGATAATGTTTTCCTCTTTTGCTTACCTAGGTAGTCTCCAACAAAAGACAGGTCACATTCCCTAAGTTAAATAATAAATCAACCATAAAATATAAGGAATTTCCCCCTAAAAATGGTGATCAGAGTTCCTCAAAAATAAGAGACTGACTTAAGGAAAATTTTCTTGTTGGGTGAGAAGTTAAGAAAAGGGCTAAGATGTAGTGAAGGTAAAAGTGTTAGTCACTCAGTTGTGTGCTACTCTTTGCGACCCTATAGGCTGTCGCCCGCCAGGCTCCTCCATCCATGGCATTCTCCAGGCAAGAATACTGTAGTGGGGTGCCATTCCCTTCTCCAGGGGATCTTCCCGATCCAGGGATAGAACCCAGGTCTCCTGCATTGCAGGCAGATTCTTTACCATCTGAGCCACCGGGGATGCAGCAAGAGATGATAAGGGAATGAAGATAGAGAGGTTCTCTGCCAAATGAATAAAACTTGAAAGTGACTGAGGGGCAGGAATGGGGGCTGGGTTAGGAAGAGGAATGGTATGTGGTTAAGAGGTTTGATAAAGGAGAGGCTGGTGCTCCCAGACAGGATCATTCATCTCAGCTACTATGGAGTTTCAGCCACTGCTGAGATGAGAGAGAATTTGAAGACTATAAGGAATAGGAGCAGGAATCCAAGCAGATTTCAAAAGTCAGGAGGGGGTCATCTACAGCAGCAAGGAGAAAGAGATGGGAGGGAAATCTGAGGAACCTGTATCTAAAAGAGAAAGAAAAGATTCCTGTAGTCCTACGGCTGGGACACTACTGAAGCTTTATGTATACAGAAAATAAATTGAGGATATAATCCAGGACTGCATGTAATGACCTAAACAGACTTTCTCTCAATAGCTTTGTATAAACCCCTTTGATATGAAATGTTCTTCCAGATTCAGATTTCACAAACAATAGGTGGTGTATTTACTGGGCACTAGGGACCATGCTGCTCTCAGAAATAATCCCAAATAATGCATAATTTAGGCAAACAGCCTCAAGAGTAGATGAGAACAGAGATTGGTGATTTAGTCACTCAGTCCTGTCCGACTCTTGCAACCCTGCTAGGCTCCTCTGTCCATGGGGTTCTCCAGGCAAGAATATCGGAGTGGGTTGTCATTTCCTTCTCCAAAGGATCTTCCTGACCCAGGGATTAAACCTATGTCTCCTGCACTGCAGGCAGATTCTTTACCAACTGAGCTACCAGAGAAGCCCCGACTCCATCATGCAAAAAGCCTTTCCCTTGGGGCATAAAAGTGTTCCATCTGAACAGGGTGGTGAGCACGCAAATAAGAAAAGCTCTAGCTTAATTTTCAAGGAATGAGTCCAAGCTCAAGGTGGTGTACCATCTTGGAAGGCTGAAAGTGCTTTCTATTTTCATGAAAGGCATTCTCAGAGCCCTGCAGCCCAGCCTCTCCTCTTTTGCTGCAGTGGAAACGGAAGCAGCTGCGCCAAGGTTCAAGACTCAGTCTCTCTCCAAGTTCCAATGGGTTTTATATTACTCGACTCAGACTCTTAAACATGGTTTTGGTTTTTTTCCCTCTTGCAATCAATCTTTCCCTCTAAATTACTAGAGCACTAGTTGCCTGCACTACTTTCTTGGCACTGGCATACAAATAAACAGGCTTTTATCTTCCTAATTGGATCATTCCAGACCATGTTTTATAGATCTCTTTGCATATTCAACAGCAAGCTGGCGCCATACTTTCACTAGAAGGAAGTAAAATATTTTATATATATTTGTTTGTTTGTGTATTCATCCTGGCAGGGGAGATGGATTGTACATTAACAGGCGTATTCTGGGAAGCAGAATTCTATGTAAAACCACTATAGTACAGGAGATCTTAAAAAATATGAAGCCAGTATCTAAACCATCTAATTAAAAAACTCATTATTACTGGTAGAAAAAATAAGACCTCTCTCTCAAAAAAGGTAAATTAAAAAAATCTTTTACCTTTTTTTTTAAACAGGAGTTACTGTTTTTCTTTTTGATTTTTTTTTGCTTTTAATTAATTTATCTGGCTGCATTAGGTCTGTTTCAGCATGCAGGATCTTTAGTTATGATATATGTGATCCGGGCTTCCTAGGTGGTGCTAGTGGTTAAAAAAAAAAAAATCTGCCTGCCAATGCAGGAGACATAGGAGTTCAGCCCTTGAATTGGGAAGATCCCCTGGAGGAGGGCATAGCAACCTACTCCAGTCTTCCTGCCTGGAGAATCCTTTGGATAGAGAAGCCTGGCGGGCTAGGGTCCATAGCGTTGCAAAGAGTTGGACACAACTGAAGTGACTTAGCACACACATGTGGGATCTAGTTTCCTGGCCAGGGATTGAACCCAGGCTCCCTACACTGGGAGCTCAGAGTCAGCCACTGGACCACCAGGGAAATCTCCTCTTCTACAGTTTCAAAATAAGTTTCCACCATCTGTGCAGGTCTATCCATTTGCGAATTAAGTATACTAAATCATATAAGTATGTAACCTTAATGATAGCTTGAAATTAGCAATCAACGGGCAGAAAGTAGAGGCAAGTTCTGCTCTAACTCTCATTGTATAGAATCCAGGTCTTTTCTTCTGGAGAAAACCTCGGCCCAAGTTTTTTATCTGTAACTGCAGAGCTTTTTTAGGATGTACTTTTGAAACGTCCCCACTAATTTTAATTAGCACTAGAGAGCTCATTTAGTGTCCTAAGAAATTTCCTGCTCTCCCGGAGATTACAAATTAAAAGACCCATACAACCGCAGGGCCTGGGGGTGGAAGTGGGGGTTGGGGGGAACCTCAATCACCTCCTGGAGGAGGATCCACCCTGAAGGGGCCTATAATGAGGGCAGGGATTTCAGCAAGAAATGCTTGGTCACCCCAATGAAAACTTACGTTTAAAGGGAATCTAGTTGATACATACAGTTACTAAATAAGTGTTATTTACTCTATCCATGTAATGTAAAAGATACAATTAGGTGCTTTCACTTCATTTTCTCAGCTTCCTTGATTCTCCACAACCACATAAACTCAAGGCCAATTTCTTTTGTCATTCCCACAGCTTTGCAGAAAGGCTCTCCTGAAAAATTTTAGCTCATAAATGCTGATGAGTGACAACTCCCAAAGTCATTTTGGTTTTAATTTCTGACATTTTTTGAAATGTTCATTTGTACACAGGCTTTCTCCTACTACTTATCTGTGCCATCGTATTGGTGGGGGGCATTAATCAAAACTTTGGGATGTGATATTAGATGTTAAGATGTTTTTATCCTTTTTCCCTAATTACCAAATTGTTCAGATTTATTTCAGGAAAAAGTTCAAATACAGATACAAAAAAAAATCACTCAGTAAGAAACATGAAATATTTTGGTACACAGCCTCCTATTTTTTAAAATTCACTGTTTATGAGTGTTGATATAAAGATATTAATTCTAATTACTTTATCAGGCTAAATGTTACACTTTTAAAAAGATTACTTTTTCTACCTGCCTTAATTTGTGTTGATTCTACAAAATATAACCTAAACCATAAACACCCATCACTTGTAAAAAGAAAATGTTTACCTTTTACATTTCTTTAAAAGAGTAAAAGGTTTTTTTTAAAAAAGCATGTAAGCTTCAGGCTCACAGCAATAGAATTCTCATCTATATACACTACAAAGTGATTGCCAGCACAATTCCAGCTACCATCCATTCACCAGTCGACACCCTCCACCCCCATTACCCACTCTCACCCCCCTTTCCCTATGGTAATCACTAATCTGATCTCTGTGAGTTTGTTTCTGGTTTATTTGTTCATTTGTTTTGTTTCTAGATGAAATGGCCTCAGACACCTGACAAAGTAGACCAGATGACCATCAGTCCTCTATACCAGTTTCAACACATGATTCCCCAGACAGCCGTGATAGCATCATGTGGGAAACTGCTAGGAACGTAAATCAATCATCAAGTACCATCCTGGACTTACTGGATCAGAAACTCTGGGAGTGGGCCCATAATCTGTGCTTTGACAAGATCTCCACAACATTCTGAAGCCCACTCAAATTCCAGAACCACGGTTCTAGACACTGCTGGGCTGGACTGTTATTCCTGCCATTAGCATGGTAGGCTTTTTGGAGAGCTCAGAGATTGTTCTGTCACACAGACCTGGGAAGTCAGAAAACAAGCAAGATAGTTTCCTCAATAAACAGATGGTTTTCCTGGAGTCTTCTGGATTCACTAAAAGCAATTTCTTTTTTCTTTTCACATTATATATCCTGGAGGCAGCATGTTTTCTTTTCAATAAAAGTTACTCATGGCTTCTTCAAGCCACAGGATGCATTCCTGAGTCTTCTCAAGATCTTTCTAACACGTCTGAATTACCCATTATCATTCCTCTCACCCATGAGCTCTGAATCATTTTGCATTTTATCGAATATAAAAAAATAGTAGGCTACACACTTCAGAGCTGGTCTGCCTTCAGCCACTTGTCAGCAGTGTGACCTTGGCAAGCTACTTAATCTGCCTGTGCCTCAGTTTCCTCACCTGTCAGTTCAATCAGTTCATGGGCTCACCCTGCAGGCAATAATAACCTCCCCCACAACTGCTATGGGATTAACTGTTAAAATATGCCATGAACAGTGCCTGACACACAGGAAGCATGCTTACTACCATTACCATTTGTTCAAGGACCTGGATAACACAGAAGGAAAGACATCTTAGAAAGTGTAAGGACAGCTGATTAATCCTAGAACAGATGGGGACCTCCTCTGGAACTATAGTAACACAGAACAAGGATCTGCTCTGCAATCAGCAAGTAAAAGGAAAATACTACAGCTGACCCTTGAACAACACAGGGGTGAGGGACACCAATTCTCTACACAGTTAAAAATCCCCATTGTTCAAGGGTCAACTGTACACAGCAGTCTGGAACCAGAAAGCAACTGACTGGTGATCAAAGATGACTGGTCACTATAGTACCACACTGGACTAAAGGCTCAAATGAAAACTCAAGAAAATGAGGTAAGAGACTGAAGTACAAATCAATCCACTAGCACAGGACAGGATCATGGTTTCCATGAGGTTCCATGTTAGTGAATAAGCTAGAAAATAACACTCCAATTCTAGAGTGACTATCTGGTTAGTCATTTATTTGTACCCTCAAGTCAGGTAAGTTCAAGAAAGATCTTTAAGTCACCACTGCTCAAGAAATAAACTCTCCTAAGGGCAACTGAAAAATTTCCCACAGCATTCAGTTGGCTTCATCCCCAACATCCATTTCCCTCTTCCTCTTTTCCCATTATATTCCACACTTTTTAGCCTAGCTGTCTGGGTGGGACTGACCCCTCATCAACCCTACCACTCCCCATTGCCTGCACTCCAAGATGCACCCTGATTAGCTGATGTCAACCAGCATAACTTCTTATGACTCCCGTGGACAAAGGTTCTGAGAGAGGCATGTGAAACGAGCATAATCAGTCAAGCTGGTGAGGCTGGTCCCAGGGTCTCGGAGAAGCACAAGACTGGGCAATCAGAGGTGCACTTCTCTGCTGGATATCCTTTCAGACAGATCCGGAACCTAGGGCAGCCATCCTGGGACTCCAGGACCCAAAAGCCTACCTGATAATGGTGTCTACACCAGCAAGCAAAGCCAAAATGCAGAGAGACAGAAAATGGATCCTGGTCACACCATTTAAGGTCAGGAGCAAGTCTAGCTTAAAGGTGAATTTATCTACTGCTCTGTCACTTCTCTTTGTCATCTAAACCATTCAGGATTAAGTTCCGCCTCTAAGCAGTACATGCCTCTTAATCACATTATGCTGTAAAGGTAACAAAAAAGTGAGCTATCTTCACAATTAACAGTAAACTTACCGTTTTAAGCTGTGACTTCAATTTATAGGTCATAATTAAAGATATCAGGAAAAAATACATAAACCTGATTTTCTCACTCAGAAATCATTTTATTTGAAATCTCAAAGTACAGAGGCAAGATTCTGAATAAACTCCACATGGTTTACATGTATTCAGTACTGCTGACTTTTCACTGTGACTGAGCCCCTTCCTGATCTTCAGGGCCATCTCAGGACAGAACACTCCCTGCTCACCTAGGGCCCTGGTAAAAGTGTGCTTTAAGAACTGAACAGCAACAAGGGGGTGAGAAATCACAACGTAGGGGACACGTGCCTGTTAACTTGATCAATGGCAGACTTACCTGTATGAAATGTGCCCTCACCAGATTAAGCTACTGCTCTTCAGATCAAAAACTTCTGCCATGTGATACAAACTAACCTTAGCCACTCAAAGTAAGTACTGTAACACATCTGGTTAATTCACGTATCACAGTCCGTAAGTAAACATGTTTATCTGTATTCTGTTGACCCTTACACCAGCAGTCCCCAGCCTTGTTGGCACCAGGGACCACTTTCGTGGAAGACTATTTTTCCATGGACCAGGAGTAGAGGGGATGGTTTGGGGATGATTTGAATGCAGTACATTTGTTGTGCACTTTATTTCTAATCTAGAGCTGCTGCTGATCTGACAGGAAGTACCAGTCCATGGCCCAGAGGCTGGGGACCCCTGCCTCACACAACATGAGTTTGAATTGTGCAGGTACACTTACACAATTTTTTTCAATAAATATACAGATACACGGTAAATGTAAATCCTTATGATTTTCTTATTAACATTTTCTTCTTTTCTTCAGCTTACTTTATGGCAACAATATAGTATATAATACATTTAACTTACAAAATATGTATTCATCAACTGTTTATATTATTGATAAGCTTTCAGGTCAACAGTGGGCTATTAGTAGTAAGTTCTGACAGTGAGCTATTAGAAGTTAAGGTCTGGGGGAGTCAAAAGTTAAATGTGGATTTTCGAATGTGCAGCAGGTCAGTGTCCCTAACTCCCACGTCGTTCCATGGTCAACTGTATTTTTATGTCTAAGGTACAGTACACTTCAATATTCTGAAACGTAAGATGTGCTAAAAATAAAACAATCTGACAAACACAGGGCAACTTTTTCTGAATGGCTATACAAACACCCTGTGCTCTGAATCATTCTGGCCTTGAGACCGACAATTCTCCAAATAGGGGACTGGCCATCTTCTAAAATGGTCAGCTTGCTCTCGGAGGACATGGTCAAGTAGATATTAGTGTATTGTGCAAGGGCAACAGAGTGACTGATTTCAAAGGGATCTGTAAGGCATCCCAGGCCTCGATGATGGGGCGGGAGGGAGACCTACCTGCCAGAGCCTTGATGCGCGACCGCTCAAAGAGCCGTGCAGAGCTGTTCTCATTGTCCCAGTCGTCCACGTCCCAGCGGTTGTTGACATCGCTGTACTGCTGCTGGATCTCAATGTTGTCGTAGTCTGTGGCTACTGTGGTCGTCATCTTGGACCGTCTCAGCTGCTCCTCCACATCAGCGCCTTCTTACAGGTCTCTGAGAAAGAAAAGGAAAACCCTAGTCAGATGTCTAAGCCGTTGGTCCCTACAAACCTACTGAGCAAAGGTGAGCAGAAGGTAACACAGGTCCTATGTGCCAAGAGTAGGTCTTGGGAGTCCATCAGAGCTGGTTTGTAACGTCAGCAATGCCTCATAACATGTGTGTGACCTTGGCCGCAGCACTTAACATCTGAGACTCCGTTCCCCCAAACATTAAAGGGGGAAGATACCCTACAGATTGTTGAGAAGACTGAATGAGATGATAGATGCCCAACAAAGGGTGGGTTCTTCCTTCTTTCTAATGTTTAAACTTTGTAATTTTAGAATTTCATTGGAACTGGATGAACACCTCCATCAGGCTTCTGAATGAACAAAAAAATTTTTTTTATGTTTATTTACTTACTTGGCTGTGCCAGGTCTTAGATGCAGCATGTGGGATCTAGTTCCCTAACCAAGGATTGAACCCAGGCCGCCTGCATTGGGAGTACGGAGTCTTAGCCACTGGACCACCAGGGAAGTCCCTGAATGAACAAATTTATTTCTATTGTATGTCATCATAAACTATAAGCTTTTAGCTTCTCCTAGAAATTCATACAACGTGATGTGAGAGAACTAACATGACTTTATCTAACCATCTCATTTACATGTTAGAAAACTGATGCCTAATATTAAATGACATAGTAAACCTAGATAGCATATTGAAAAGCAGAGACATTACTTTGCCAACAAAGGTCTGTCTAGTCAAGGCTATGGTTTTTCCAGTGGTCATGTATGGATGTGAGAGTTGGACTGTGAAGAAGGCTGAGCACCGAAGAATTGATGCTTTTGAACTGTGGTGTTGGAGAGGACTCTTGAGAATCCCTTGGACTGCAAGGAGATCCAACCAGTCCATTCTGAAGGAGATCAGTCCTGGGATTTCTTTGGAAGGAATGATGCTAAAGCTGAAATTCCAGTACTTTGGCCACCTCATGTGAAGAGTTGACTCATTGGAAAAGACTCTGATGCTGAGAGGGATTGGGGGCAGGAGGAGAAGGGGACGACAGAGGATGAGATGGCTGGATGGCATCACTGACTCGATGGACGTTTGAGTCTCAGTGAACTCCAGGAGTTGGTGATGGACAGGGAGGCCTGGTGTGCTGCGATTCACGGGGTTGCGAAAAGTCGGACACGACTGAGCCACTGAACTGAACTGAACTGAGTGACAGTACTGGTGGTGTTTAACAGGCATCAAAAAAGTGACTAAATAATGACTGAAATTATGTATATGACTGTGTTATTTCAAATTCTACTACCAACCCCAATACCCCCGCCTCAGGGGCCCAACCATGGCCACAGTGTTTTACAGGGATAAATGGGAATTCTCAGAACTTTGGTCTCAATGTTTGGCCCACTGACATCTTTGCTGTATCACAGGGCCCTCAAGAGAGTTAGGTGAAACATATTTAGCTGTAAATATATAGCTTCTCCCTTCAATATAGCTATTATTCATTCATGGAACCAAAATGTACTGAGGACCCAGTACATGCTCAGCACTGTTCCTGATGCCGGGGATAACAGTAAACAAGGTAAGGACCCAGCACTAGTGAAGCTTATGCCCTAGTAGGGCGAGCTGGACAAACAGCACACAAGAAAAGGCAAGACAGCTGAAAGAAAATAAAATGAAGCTAGAACGATGTGACAGAGGATAACATCAATAATGCTGTGTTAGAAACTTCAAAGCTGCTCAGAGGCCAGACTTAATCATTCTTACCACAAAAAGGAAATGATAATTATGCGAAGTGATAGAGGTCTTAGCCAATGCTACGGTGGTAATCATACTATATTATATAAACATATCAAAACAACATATCTTACACCGTTTTAAACTTACAAGCTTAAACTTATATGTCGGTTATATCTTAATTTAAAAATAAAACAGAGAAGAATGGATGAATGGCTATTTTAGAGCTGGTGGTGGGTCAGGGAAGGCCTGAGTCAGTATGTAAACTGAGACCTCAATGATCTTTCACACTCAGATCAAGAAGAATAACGTTCTCAGCAAAGGAAACCGCACGTGTAACGGCCCTACGGTAAGACCAGCACAGCTCGTTGGAGGAATGAAGAGCTCGGTGCGGCCAGAGTCAGGTGGGCAGAGTGAGAGACAAGGAGATGAGGATACAACAGCAGGTGGGGCCAGACACGAAGGGCGGTTAAGTGTGATGGAAGACACAGCAGGCTTTTAACCTAAAAACTGACGTCACTGGACGAATGTCTTTAAAAGGTCAATCCTGGTGCTGTGTGAAAAACAGATTCTAGGAGGCAAGGATATGTGCTTAAGTTGTATCAGTGTAGTCAAAATTCTTGCATGTTTTATATACATAATGATCCGAGTAAATTAAAAAAGGGAAGAGGAAAAAAGATGCCTACCCTCCTCCACTTAGTTGTGGGAAAATGTCCCAAGGAAAAAGATGTTTGTCATCTCCCCCACTATCCTGCCCCACCTGCCCCATCTTAAGATTCAAAAATGATAAGATTTTGTACCTGGATGCTCATTTCATGAAAACCTCATTCAGTGTGCACCAAGAATGCGCACAGAGACCAGAGTTAGCAGACCCAATCGCTGGAGCTCTAATCAAACCAGACACCACCTGGCAATCACAAAGGGACCACTTGAGCTGATTTTTTCCCACATGTGGCACAGAACAAAGAAAACAAACAAAGCCACAAACGCAGAATTACTGTTCTTCAAAACGTAGCTTTTCTCAAGCTGTAGCACAGAAGCACACGTGGCCCATGCAACCAGGTTTCTGTGGACAATAAACTGAACTGCACCTCAAGCAGTGTAACAATTGGTGGCAAAAGCACAGACACCCCCTCTCACCACTAGCTGTTTTCTCACAAGCTGTTGAAGAACATCACCAGCACATCCTCCATGTTCCTAAGTGAGAGGTACCGTGTCCACCTCACAACTGAGCCATGCAGCTGTAACTCACAGAGTCAGCCACCTCTGCTCAAACAGAAACTTCTTGGATGGGAGTACACTCCCAGATTCCCATCGAGGCAGACATTATCATGTCAACAACATACATTTATCAGTAGATTAATTTTAACACCTCCATTAGCAATGTATTTAGAAGATTTCATAAAAACAGTAAAATTCAGACACCTAAGCCAGTGAGTGTATCTATAGAAGAATCTTACAGTTGCTTTCAACATCCACAGTCATAATCCCTTCAAAAAGAAAATCAATATTGTTATGTACCATTTAACCTTGGAGATGTTAATTTTTAGGACTCCATTAAAACCAAAGATTTCTACAAAATTTAGCCTTGGAGGATGGGATCTCTAAGGGGAAAAGTGTGAAAGTACTATTAATTCCAAAATGTTTAAGCCAACCCAAGGTGAAATCTGACTACCACGTACCTCTTTCCAGATTTGTTTTGGCTATTTGGTGCCACCTGCTGACCGATGAGAACAACCCACACCACTCCAAGGCAGTGACCAACCTGGGCTCCACCACCCGCCACCCCGACCCCCGCCAACCTCTGACTGTACAGTAAGACCAACTACAACCCATAAATCTTCCAACCACTGACTTATCCACAAATTCCTCAACAAGCAAGTATTGGGTCCTTGACGCAAGTTTAAAATAAGTAATTTTAAGAATATAAGCACAGGTTTTCTACATTTTCTTCCAGTTTTTTTTTTTTTTTTTTTGACGTGGACAATTTTAAAAGTCTTTATTGAATTTATGACAATTCTACTTCTGTTTTATGTTTTGGTTTTTTGGCCACAAGGCATGTGGGATCTTAGCTCCTCAACCAGGGATCAAACTGCACTCCGTGCATTAAAAGGCTAAGTCTTAATCACTGGACCGTCAGGGAGGTCCCTCTAAGTTTTCTTCTTTAATGGTGTTCTTTAATAATGCCATTGCTCCTCCAAACCTCAAGAGGGGACTGGGAAACAAGAGTTCCTATGGGTCTATAAACAAAAGAAATATGATTATATTATTTTTGGTTGTTTCACTTGAGCTCCTAAGAACTTGGATACCAGGGGCATTTTTTTCCTCAATGTTCTCTGTCCAAAGACAATACCCGCGCCAAACTATAGTGTGTTCATGATGACAGAATTTTTAAAAAAACTTCAGGGGTATGTCAAAGCTGAAAATCCCACCTCCCCATCAGGGCCGTAGTGAAAAGGTGCCTCTAGGTATTCAAGAGCAACGGCGCAGGAACCTGACGGTGAAGGAACTTCAGAGACAAGGCAAGAGCATGGACGAGCGCATGTCCTTGACACAGGGATTCCAGAAAGTCCAGCAAGCAACACACATCACTATCGTATAACCCACTTCAACAAGGACAATGGTGTCAGCTGCGGGGCCAACTTACAGCACACATACAGGTGTCCCCAGGAGGTTATCTATGAAGGGCTAGATTTTCCCAAGGTGCTATCAGTCATGTGTCCCAAGGGCCAGTGAAGCAATCTGTACTTCAATGGCTGTGGGAAGATTAGGAGGAGAGAAGAGAGGTGGGCTGCCCATCTTGGAACCCTGCCTGGTGGTTGGTCTGCCATCAGAAAAGCTGGAGAGGACTGTTTAAGGCTGGCGTGAGATAAAACCACCTCCACTGCTGAGAGGGATTCTTACTGCCTCCCTGGCTCAGTGAGGGCCTGAATTCCGACTTGATCACCACAGCAGGAATCCATTAAATAATCCTTGAGTGAATAAAAATCACTGATACCCTAGATGTGATATGAATAAAACCCATGTCTTCTGTGGCTACATATTGGGAAGATAATTAGAAGGGCATCTCTACTCTTTTCTTACCACGTGAGAGTGTGTGTGTGTGTTTAAGTAAGGAATAAGTTAAAAAGACAAGCCCCTTCCACAAATTAGTCTGCTCTAATCCTCTGTCCTTCTCTAATTCCTATGAACTAGAATTTTCCAAAAATACAGACATTCCACAAAGCTTTATCATTTTCTACTTCATGAAGAAGACAACTTTATTCCTTCAAGCTGGCAAAGACAGAAATAGATGAGGAAACTATTATTGTAGCCCTACCAGGCAAAGAGGTGCCGCCGGCTTTGGCCTGTGTGGCCACAAGGTCACAAACAACAGAAAAGAAATTGGAGCTTCACCACTCCCAGCTTTGGGAGTTGAGTTATTAGTTCTCCTCTTCTTTGAAAGTCAACACCTGGCAAAGTCTAGAGGGAAAACATGATCTGTTTATTTTCCAAGGTACCAAATCTATTTTCCCTGTCACATGGGTATTAGATCAACGCACAGGGTTTTGTTCTTTATGGTTTATCTCCAGGTTTCCTTCCAACGCCCTCTTCTGTTTTGTGGAATGATGTTATCTGCTACTCTGTGCCAACAATCACGACCCGGATGGCTAAGGGCAGAGTCTCCTAAGGATCACCAAGCCAGTGTCTACAACTAAACTCATTCTTTCCTCCAAACCCCATTTACCGCTGCCTCACTCCCTCACTGAACGACACCTCATTTTCCTAACTGACCTCAGCTAGAAACCTCGTGGTCATCCTTCACTTTTCTCTCCTCCCATATGCAGGCCCCCTGGTTCACTGCACCTCCTGAAAAATCTCAAATTGGCTCAAGCAATAGCTTCTCATTCCAGAGCCTCACCTCTGATTTCAACCCCTAACCCACTCCCCTTACACTGCCGCCAGAGGGACCTTTCTAATATGTAATTCTAATCACTTGATTCCCACAACTAAAATCCACCAAATGCCCCCAACCTTCAGAGTAAAAAATCCATATGCCTTCCGAATAATGCCCAGAACCCTGTGACGAGAAATGAGAATGTCTGTGAGGGGCCAGCCCAGCTCTCCAGCCTGGTTTCAGTAGTCGTCTCCTCAAGTCTTACAACTCATGAAGGAAAAGGCATACTCTGGTCTCACCTCCAAACTACAGCCTAGAACAACTCTTTGCTCTTTCCACAAATGCTAGCTGAGGTGTTACCTTATCCCAGAAGCCACACCTGGTGCTTCCTCCACTACCACCACCCGGTCTGAGTTAGGCAGCCCACCTATGTCCTCCCTCCTAGGCTTCTCATACACCTCTACCCTATCACTATAAGACTGTTTCATAATTTCAAAATATCTACTTACTAACCATCAGCAGGACATAGACTCTTAAGTTCAAGTCTCCATCACAATGTCCTTATATTTCTCAACTCCCAGCAAGGTACCTAGAAGCATTAAATACTGGCCAATTATTTATGGACTGGCTGGGTGAGTGGGGAGACTGGATGGAGGATGGGAAGGTGAGGCCACAGAAGCAACGGCAATGCAAGCTGCCACACTGGTACCGTCTCCATCAGTCATATAAAGCCCAGAACACACACTCTCCTGAGCTACACAGATCTGCTGGGCTCTCTGCTTTCAAGGCAGTCACGCTTTTAGACTAGGCAGTTAATGAAAATGCACATACATTTAATAAAGTGCTTCTCTACACACATATTAAAATTTGTTTCCCTTTTTAATTTAGTTTTTGTCCATGAAAGTAATTTATTTTTTGTCCCAACTACTCAGATATCAAACAGCAAAGCAACAAAGAGAGAATAAATGGAATTTCCATTGGCACTACATACATGCACAAACATACTTCATTAGTACCCAATATTAATTAAAGACTTAAATAAACTAAATAAGAAGGTGACTTAACATTTGCCAACCCTTTTTGAGGAGGAAAACCATATGCTAACCATTACTTCAACAGGACTCACAAATCCAAATGTTCTTCAGACACTTAAAAAAACCCCCTCACGTCGCTCACAAAAAAAACTTGAAAAAGGATACATTGGACTGCTGGTGGTCTCATCTTAAAAAAACAAAAAGATCTTGCTCTGGGACTCTGGAGGGACCAAACTACATTTGAAAGGTTCCAGAAAGGGACCTCTGAGAGAGTTCTGCCTTAACCCTCTCGACTCTTCAGTGGCCAGAAAGCAAGAGAGTCACACCCTGTTCACAGTTTGCCCCTGAAGCTTTCTGCAGCACAGCACGTGTCAGCCAAGAGGGAGGAGTCTCTGCAAGAAGCCACACCTGGAATCACTGTGATGAATAAATCTGGCTAACCAAGCATTGCTCAGGTTCATGGAGCCAGTTCCACAAAAAGGCCCAGAAGTCCATCCTAAACAATGCTCTCTGCTCACCAACACCAGGACGCCCAGGAAAAGTCCCAGCGTGATAGCTGACAACATAACAAAAGGCACACAAAGTCCTTCAGAAACGTTTACCATTCACTTTTGCGATTATCTAGTTTATTTGAAACTTTTTATGGGAACACATCTACTGTACAAAGAGTATGATACAGCTGCATAAAGCAGCCAAAATTCATTGACTCAGACCATTTTGAGAGGGAAGGGTGCTCAAAGACCTGTTTAAACTTAAATCTCACTAACAAAGGTGGTCTTCAAATACTCTATAGTCATCTTAACATCTGTCTGCTTTACTTATGAGTGACAGAGTGTGTTAAAAATCTACCACTATGATTGTGGATTAACACGCTTTCCCTGTAGCTCCCTGGATACATGCAAAATCATAATTATCTTCTTGGTGGGTTGTCAACATTATGAAATATTCTGACTTTATCCCCATGCATATATTAATTCTACTTTTTTTTTTGAACCATAGAAAGCAAAGTAAATTTTAATATTTATATAATCATTACAAACATAGTATGTTCTTTATAACCATCTTTTCTGGATTTGTTTCAAAGTCAACACTGCATTTGAAATGCAAGTTACAGAAACAGTAAAACTACTTTTATTGATAGTAATATTTGCCTGTCCCTCCCCACCCTCATTCTGCTCTTTAAAGTCATTTTGTTTTAGGTATGTCTCTTATTTTTTATTCTAATCCAAGAGTCTGTCATTTAGTGGGCAAATATAACCCATGTATATTTATTAGGATTACTGCTATATTTGAAGTTTCAACCAAATTATTTTGCTTTCTATCTTAATTAACAAAATGTGGAAACTGGGGCCTGAAGACTTAAAACAATAGGATCAAATCATACAGCCATGAACCCAACATCTGTAATTTTTTATCACCACTGAATCTAGAGCCACTAGAATCATCTAATCTTTAAAATGCAGAGAGCTGATGAGGCTGGCAATCAATGAGAACTCTCTCTCTGCTCTCTCTCTCTCTGCTAAGTTGCTTCAGTCCTGTCCGACTCTGTGCGACCCCATAGACGGCAGCCCACCAGGCTCCCCCGTGCCTGGGATTCTCCAGGCAAGAACACTGGAGTGGGTTGCCATTTCCTTCTCCAAAGCATGAAGTGAAAAGTGAAAGTAAAGTCGCTCAGTCGTGTCCGATCTTCGAGACCCCATGGACTGCAGCTCACCAGGCTCCTCCATCCATGGGATTTTCCAGGCAAGAGTACTGGAGTGGGTTGCCACTGCCTTCTCCGAATGAGAACTCTAGTACTATTAAAAACAACTTAATTTTTTTGCTGGCTTACTTTATGCTGAGCATGGTGCTTTATTTGCTTTTTCATTAGTCATCTCCAGTAACCTTCAGAGCTAGATACCATTATTGCCTTATTTTATAGATTAATAAATTTATTAATTAAATAAATTAATATTTATTAATTTAATTATTTATTAATTGCTCTGCCAGTGGTGGTGGAGCAAGGAACTGAGGAAGCCAGGAGGGTTTGAACCAAGTATTTATGACTATATGAATGAATAAGTAGCTTGTGTTTTGAGGAACAACCCTTTAATAGTGATCCATATCAGAAAACTATCTAATGGACCCAAAGTTCTTTAATAAATAAGAAAATAGATTAGCCTCCTTCAAAGCCTAATTACCATGTAAGGCAGGCAACCCACGTAGCCAGGTGTCCTAGCTCACATATTCCCAAATGGGGACAATATTTCCCAAAGAATGAAAATTCACTTGGGGGTTGGGGAAAAAAAGTTTCTTTCATGTAAGTACAGATATGGTATATCCGTGAAAAGATATGAAAGGAATATGAAAAACAGGTTAAGAAACCACTGTCCAGGCTAAAGAAAACGTGTGTATTACCTTTAAGCAAATTAAGACTTGAAGGCAGGGCTTAGAAGACAAGAACATAAGAGCACATTACTTTGTACTAAAGAATTGGAATTTCATATACCATGGGTCCCATTCATCACATCTCTGATGTAAAAACTCACAGTAGTGACTCCTGCCTCACACTAACATAAGTAATTCAGGGAAGCAGTGATGGTTTAGCCATCTTCTGTCTACAACACTCAAAGCCTAAAGCACTCACAACAAACCTTCTGCTACAGACTGAATGTTTGTGCTTCCTCCCACCAAAATTCACATGTTAAATCCTAACACCCAATGTGATGGCATTTGGAGCTGGGCCTTGGGAGGTGATTAGGTCACCTAATGGAATTAGAAACCCCAGAGTGTACGCATTCCTTCCATCATGTGAAGACACAGCAGGAGACACGGACCAGGAAGACACGGACCAGGAAGCAGGCCCTCACCAGACACCAAATGTGCCAGCACTTTGATCGTGGACTTTCCAGCCTGCAGAGCTACGAGAAATAAATGTTGTTTATATACCACCCAGACTATAATATGTTGTAACAGCAGCCCATACAAACTAAGACCCTTTCATTCCCAACATTCAGAAGTAACTTCTTTACTATCCAGATGATAGATGTCACTGGAAGGCCAGTTCTAATTTTATGAATAAAGTTCTAGTGATAAATTTTATTTTCTAATATGGGCAAATTAAAATAGGTTCTACTACTTGGAGGAGCAAAATTAACCCTTACTATAAAGAAAATTACATATTTTAAAAGATTCACTATCAGAAGATACATTGACCATAATTCATTTTATAACAATCTGTTTAAAATATCACATCAAGGTGGCTTAAAAACTTATCATTACTATACAGTATGGCCAAGAATATTATTCTCTAAGGAAAATTACAATGTAGGGGGAATAACAAGGCATCTCCCATTTTATAAACTTTACAATGAACAGTGAAATTATAAACAGATTTATTGAGTGTCTTTAAACAAAATAAAAATTATTATATACTGCATAGAAATTTATCCCCATGTACTATTCATACATTAAAATTTTAAACAAAGTACCTTATTTCTTTTCTCTACCTATATATGATACCATCTAGATTCTAAATACAAATTTGTAAGGTCTAAAATTTTTTAACACTAGCTTTATTTCAAAAAAAGACTTGCAAAAGTAAGGTCAGCTTTTCCTGTATCTACCTATAAGCCTGAAAATCACCTAATGTGAACCAATTGAAAACATTTAAAAATAATTCCTATTAAAATACAGGCTTCCTCATATACTTTACAGTTATCCTTGGTTTTGTTCTATTAACATAGAAAGGCAATTACAATTGAAATCATTACCTCAATGCAGACCTAACATCACGGTCTTATAGCCAACGTGGAGTTTCTGAGCCACTATAAATAACCACTTTGGTCTTACTTTTACTTCCAGATAGTTTTAAATTACGTTAGGATGTCAGTCTAATGGTACTGCTGTCAAAACGCCAATCCTGACTTTGAGTGAGCTTGGCATTTCACAGCCTTATTCTTTGGGAAATGGTATCAGGTATGAGTGCCTGCACAACAGAGGAGAAATAACGTGCTATTTGGAAGCTGACTTTTACTTCTAGAACAGCCCATTGCCAAAATCCTCTGCAAATCTTATCAAGTGAAAACGCATATCTCAATTTTCTGGAATAATGATCAAATGACAGAAAAATGTAAAACCACAATGCAAGGCAGCGCTACAGGAAATGATGAACAAGGTACACACACTAAGATCCATGAGAGCTGGGGTCCTGCCTGTCCTGCTAACCTTTATACCCTCAGCACCAGCACTTCAGCCCCCGCAGATGCTCAAAAACAATGGTGAAAGAAAACGGCGCGAGGCATGGGCAGCGTCACCAAGGAACATTCTAATGCTGGGGCACAATGCCTCCTTCTGCCTAAATTATATGAATCCTGGATCCAGATAAACTGTAACTGTTATGTAAGGGGTGACAGTCTCCTAACTCAGATTCATTTAGGAAAGAATGAATTTTTATAAGAAATTTCTTTTCAACTCACAAAGTATGAAGGGTCATATCTGGACAGGAATGGAATAATCACAAATTTCACAAATCTCATTTGGGATAAATAAACATACTGATCTTAAATATGTCATATTCTGAGAATCATTCCCCTTTGCAAAATGGCTAAGATCTTAGGCTTATCTAATAATACCAATTTCCAAAGGTTTAAATATTACAATATGAATTCATTTGTCTTGAAAAGCAGTTCAAACAAGCCTCACTGCTTGGATTTATACTTTAGCAGCAAACCCTCCCCTCTGTGTGACTGGTAAATGTTTCCCAAACTATTTAGAAATCTGCAACTTTTCAAATAAACAAAATGAGTAAAGGTTGGCCTATGATACTCGAAAAGGAAAAATGACATCAATCCCGGAAAGAAACATTCAAATAATCACCATTTTAACAGGATCAAACCTCTACTACCAAAATTTGTTTAAACTTTCTCAATTTGGAAAAAAAAAAGTTTGTTCTTTTTTAAAAAAAACTTTTAACAATACAGACTGAAACCCATACGAATCCTACACTTTACTGTTTAAAACTTGATTACAAAGGTCCTCAGCACCAAGCCTGGTAACAAAGGTCAGTTAAAGCAAATGTGGAGATTCCCTTTCACTTTTGGTAATATTTAAACACAGATATTGGGCTTCCCAAGTGGCCTTAGTGGTAAACAACCCATTTGCCAATGCAGGAGATGTAATAGACACAGGTTCAATCCCTAGGTTAGGAAGATCCCCTGGAGGAGGGCATGGCAACCCACTCCAGTATTCTTGCCTGGAAAATCCCATGGACAGAGGAGCCTGACAGGCTACAGTCCATAGCGTCGCACAGAGCTAGACATGACTAAGTGACTTAGCATGGCATAGGAGAAAAATGAGCCACCCTGGTTAAAATACTGCCTAAGCTTAGAATTACAGAGGATCTCTCTGATACAGAACCAAGTATGTGTTCACTGTAGGTGACCAGACATGAGCACACACATCCACTGAAGGGCCAAGCCATAACCCAACCAATGTTCCAAACTGGGCAGAAAGGCAAAGAAGCAAGCACAACCTGCCATATTTTGCTTGGCTCCCGCTCTATTGCTCAAATTACTTCAAAATGAAAATGAGGTCTTAGCTGGTGAAGTCCTCAATCGGGTTCAAAAGCAAAAGCACACCAAGGCTACACTGTACAGCACAGGGAATTACAGTCATTATCTTGAAACAACTTATTTTCTGTTGTTTAGTTGCTCAGTCGTGTCCAACTCTTTGCAACTCCATGGACTGAAACATGCTAAGGTTCCCTGTCCTTCCAGCATCTCCCAGAATTTGCTCAAACTCATGTCCATTGAGTCAGTGATACCATCCAACCATTTCATCCTCTGTCGCCCCCTTCTCTTGCCCTCAATCTCTGTCAGCATCAGGGTCTTTTCCAATGAGCCAGCTCTTCAAGTCAGATGGTCAACGTAATTGGAGCTTCAGCATCAGTCCTTCCAATGAATATTCAGGGTTGATTTCTTTTAGGATTGATTGGTTTGATCTCCTTGCTGTCCAAGCATCAATTTTTTGGCGCTCAGCCTTTCTGATGGTCCAACTCTCACATCCACTCATGACTACTGGAAAAACCATAGCTTTGACTATACCAACCTTTGTTAGCAAAATGATGTCTATGCTTTTTAACACACTGTTTGTCATACCTTTTCTTTGTAGGAACAAGCGTAATAACCTATAATGGAGTATAATCTACAAAAATACTGCATCACTATGCTACATACCTGAAACTAACATAATACTATAAATTAACTATACCTGAATTAAAATATTGATAATTAAAAAAATTTTTTTTTTTTTTAAGGAGAGAATGCAAAGGAAACCAGCAACCTTCCCTGTTTCTGCAGCAGAAGGATATAGGCTTAAAAGAACAAGAATCAGAGGATCCAGACAGCTTTGAATTTAAGAGTTCCCTGGTGATGTGATTTTGGAAACTATTTTTTAATTTCTTATCTGACCAAAGTCAAGCCTGTACTGTCATCTCCTTGTTATGTTATTAACAACATATTTTAAAAATACGTTATTAATAAACCAATTTTCTACTTCCCAAAATATCTACAACATAACACACACTTTAGTTTTTTCTTCCTCCAAACACTTTCAAAGAAGTTTGCTGTTTCTTTTGTCAAACTCAGAAACGGAGTAAAGAATGAACAGGACAGGAGGACAATTTAGAGAACTGGAGGGAATCAAATTATGTTAGCATCCGTTGATTCTGTGCAGAGAGAAAATGGAGTGGGCACCTCAGCAGTGGCTCGATTTTTAGTGGTGTCTGAGAGAACTCTAAAGCTGCCTTTCCTGCATTAAATGCGAATTTCAACCCAGAAAGTATCCTAATTAGGAAGGCTTTCTTTTTTTTAATATTCATTTATTTAGCTGTGCCATGTCTTAGTTGTGGCATGTGGGATCAAGTACCCTGACCAGGGATCAAACCCGGACCCCTTGGGTTGGGAGTGCACAGCATAGCCACTGGACCACCAGGGAAGTCTCAGGAAGGCTTTCTAATCTCATATCAGCAGAGACGTTCTCTCTCAATCATTTGTGACTTTAAAGATAGGGACAAAGAACTGAGTCAGCCTAAACATTCCTTTCTCCAGGAAGGCTCTTCTGAAGCCCCCAGCCCAGGGCATCCTGTTAAATCTTTTCTTCATGGCATGTACCAAGAGTGTTTAAAAAATTACCTGTTAAAAGATTAGCTTACCTTATTTACCATACTCTCTATGAATTACTAGTTATCTCTTTTTAGCAACATATCCCTAGGTATAATGCTTAGCACATGGTAGACAATAGGTAAACATTTAATGAATAAGCTTCATATGGAAAACTTTTTAATCGTCCAATGGTATTAGATGCACTTTCCCTAACAGAGCAGCTGTACCAACAAAAAATTTCCAGTTTATCCAAAGGTAACTTTGTTCAAATTAAAGCCATATATAGTAAAAACTCAAACAAAACTGAAATAAATCTCCTAAGAATTATTTATATTTTACATTTTCTACTATACTTATAACATTAAATTTTTTGATTTCCCATAATCACCAAAGGAAAAACTTCAAACCGCAACCTCAAACGTCTATCTAAATTACAAAGGCTGATTTCCCAAGTCAAGTCTTTATTGCTGGCTGAATAGCAATACTCACTGAGGGTTGGCTGCAAAGCTAAAAGGTAGTGGTAGAGATTCAAAGCCTAGTGCCCAGGCTGGTCAACACTTTGCTCATCACCAGAAGGCACACTCAGCAACACAGAGGACCCTGGACCAAGAAGGGGCTCCTAATTATTTAAGAACGTATCCTACATTTAGATTTTTTAACTACCCAAAGTTAGAAGAGCTGAAAACTGACAGGAGTGCAAAGAAAACGTGGTCAGCGCAACAGGAAGCAGCAGAAGGCAGGGCCACTGTCAGAAATAAAACCATCACCAAGGGTTCTGAGCAGCTCAGAGTGTCCAGACACGGGCAGCCAGGCTGTAAGACACCTTGGGAGTCCAGGCCAAAACTTAGGACCCCCGAGGGGAAAACACTCTTAAAGCGACACCAGACAACTCTCTTTAAGTAGCTTAGGAGCTCTCATGTGGGCGCTGGCACAGACTCCTTGGCAGGCTGTGAGCAACAAATTCATAGTGACTCAGGGTTAGAAGGAGCTTTCTAACAACTAGAGCTGTCCAAAAATGCAAAGGGCTGGCCAGAGAGCAAGGGAGTTCACCAGCATCGGCAGAGGCTCACCCGGGGTGGGTAAGTATTAAGTATCGTTTGACAGAGCAGCCGCAGCGGGCTGAGTACTGGGTGCAAAGAGGGGCTGCAGGAATTCCAACATCCCTTTCAACTAACAGGCCTCTGTGGTTTGGTTAACCACAAAGTGTTCACCGTTCTTCTGATCACACATTGTAGTCATAAGTACAGTGCTCACAATGTGGCTCCCCAGGCATGCACCATACCCCCTTCCGTGGGGCTGAGCATATTCCGAAAGAACGGTTTTTCCTATTTTTAACGGAATCTTTTATTACTTTAATTACAACCATTCTTTGTTGGGGTATTTTCATATTAAGAGAACGTCTGCATTCTCTTTAAAATAAAAGTACTCTTCTGCAAACATTTATAAACATTCACATTGGGTTTCACAACCCCATGGGAAAAAATGGGCAAAAGGTTTTGAGAATGCCTTTTATATTTTAATGAAAACATTAATTTTAAGAGGACCACTGGAAATATTTATCATTGCAACTATTTTATTAGTTAAGTTTATACTCTTTAATATCACAGGTAGCAAATAAAACATCTGTTCATTAAAAAAAAAAAACTTCCTTAGAAAATACTGCCCATGCTGATGTGACATATTTTTGAGGGCATTATTATTGAGTCAGGGATTTTGTCCTTCACAAAAAGTGGAGACATTCCTGCTATCTGAACAGATGTGAAGATACAAAAGTTTTTTATCTAAGGAAGTCACAGAACATCACAATATGAAACAGCTTGTGCGTTTTAATTCTTCTGTTGATACAGCTTATATGAAAACCTTTCTTTGATTCTTCAGTCTGAGGAGGAGACTGTATCTGCGTTTCAAATTTCCCTAAGAAATTACTCTGTGATTCTCCTGATCAGAGTTTTGCTCTAACGGTGGGGACTGGACTCCATCAGTCCCACCCACTGTACTTAAAGGTGCTCACATATCCAGCATCAGTCACTTTGCAGCTTAGTTCTGACATAAGGATGGGGATACTCAGAAGATGAGCTGGTGACAAACCAGATAAACAACCAAGGTACCACACTGCTGCCAAACTGGTTTTATTTTGGCTATTTTAAAATGCAGTTCCCAGAAGCATCTTTATCTCACCCATTTTCTATAGGCAGATCATGACACCACCAAAACATGTCTGAAAAAAAGTGAACGTATATGTTTGGAAGCATCAAGAAAACATGAGAAAGCCATTCACTGCAATCACACTAAGCTATGGGACAATGAAGAGTTAGGCATTTAGCAGTTCCTAAGCCAGAAGCTGGTTGGTTTTGCCTTATGGTGATGGGTCTCTAGGGCTTCCCTTATGGCTCAGCTGGTAAAGAATCTGCCTGCAATGAGGGAGACCTGAGTTCGATCCCTGGGTTAGGAAGATCCCCTGGAGAAGGGAAAGGCTACCACTGCAGTATTCTGGCTTGGAGAATTCCATGGACCGTATAGTCCATGGGGTCACAAAGTGTCAGGTGGGTCTCTGACATTGATGTGCTTCTTGAAAAGAACTGATTGATACATTCAAAGACAGAAAGAGAAGGCCTGTTTGTAAGACCAGGGATGAGAGCATGGATCAACATGGTGACCTACAATGATGACCATTCTCAAGCTTATGGAGACTTTTTGCGTTTTCACCTTGGATACTTTGAAATTCCTCAGATTCTCTGAGGGACTAGGGAGCCGCTGTCGAAGAGATTTCTCTAAAATGCATGTTGCCCCACACTGGTCTGTAGAAGGACGACAGGAAGTGTGCTGGTCTTCTTCGTATGCTCTGACTGCAAAGGCACTAAGCAAGTGAGCAAACAGACCCCTCACATGACACCTAGTCTTCCGTGTACACAGAGCATTGAAAGACTGGCCGAGTTCCCGCGAGATCATTCTCCTGTCTCCAGATGGAAAGAAACAGAGTGAAACACATCAGAATGGAGACTCCAGCCTCTGGGGGCAGGCGGAGATTGGATGACCAGGGTCCAAAAATGTCTCTTCTTTTACACCAATAAGCTCAGTAGAATAAGCTCTACAAGGGAACAAAATTTGTTTTAAACTTTGGGATCACTACCAGAAGACTAAGAATGTACTCAGTTGCTGAAACCCTTCTTAGTGGAAAATCCAGTGCCAGCTTCACAGGCAGGGAGGGTCACCCCCAGAGGGACCATGCAGGGCTGACAAGCGCTCTCTCCTCAGAGGCGAGCTGGCTGCTGTGTCAGCCCTGGAGTCTGTGCAGAGCTCCCTCTTGACTGAAGGGAGGCACAGCCAACAAACACGCGCCCTCTTCAACCTGACTGCTCACCACTCACACACACTCCAGGAACTCTCTCTCTAAAGTTCCAGAAAGTTCCTGCTAACCAGCTCGACAGGCTTTCCAGGTGAGGGATGAGGTGTCCCCTCCCCCTTGCTCTCAGCGTACATTTCAAAAAGAAGAAGAAGAAAACAAAATCGGCAAGGCCAGCACTTGCCCTTGGTTTTGCACTGAGCTAGAGTTTTCATTAACACGTCTCTGACTGAGGGCTGCTGCTGCTGCTAAGTCACTTCAGTCATGTCCGACTCTGTGCGACCCCATAGACGGCAGCCCACCAGGCTCCCCCGTCCCTGGGATTCTCCAGGCAAGAACACTGGAGTGGGTTGCCATTTCCTTCTCCAATAGAAGTCCGTTAATCTTTACATCCAGGACTGTGCAGGCAATGCAGGCTGGGAGCTGTCACCTATTCATATGCATTTTGGCTCAAGACACACTCTCTGAAGTGAGTATTTATCTGACTTCCTCTAAATGGCAGGAGGTCTCTTCCATCTCTGCTGTGCCTCTCTTGCCAGAAATAGACAGTGAGGTCAGGAGCAGCCTCTCTGATGTAAACCAGCTCCTCACAGAGCAGCAGGTGGGAGGCAGGGAAATCAGACCACTCTGGGGGCCTGACATCCCACAGGAGCTCAGCGCACGCCGCCCAGTGCGGCCTATAATTCTCAGGTCCTTGTGACCGGCTCCTAGAGTCACAAACCTTCACATCAGCTTCTCGATGACAGCAGAGGTAAGGTATTCAGGTCCAGAAAGCAGAAAATCACCAGCTTCCCCATCACGGCCACAGTCTCCCTGGGAGGGGTGTGGGTGCAGGGTCACCTCAAAGGCCAGTGAGTACTTTAAATAAAGGATGTGTGAATTCTCCAACTGACACCCTGAGAATAAAAACACACACGTTTTCCTTTCCTTCATTTGTTCCATTTCTCTGAGTTCCACATTTGGAAACAGATACTGTCATATTACAAGAATAGACGGCAGGTCTGGAAATGAACCAAAGCTCTTTAGTCCAGTCTTGCTTTACAATGCAAATGTTTTTCTATCACACATTCCAAAATATGCTAATCATCAACTGCAGCACAAATTTTCAGGGAGCTATACGTACTTACCAAAATTTCTTCAAACTTTCAAGAAAAGTCTCCATGCACATAAACTGCTCCAACCCCCTGGCTTCCTCTCCTCTCACAACTCCCCAGTCCCCCTCCTTCGTGATCTCCTTCTCTAGGAGAGGGGGCTTCTACCCCCGGGTGGAGTGTGCGGTGTGAGCAGACAGGGTGAGCCGGGTCACCACCCCCAGCACCACAGCCCACCGCACGGCTACAGCACCCACCTGCCGGAGCAGTTACCACCAAGATGAAGTACAGGTGAGGAGGGCCTCACAGACAAAGCCTCAGACATGAGAAGAGCTGGAAATGACCAACTCAGAGTGCACATGCTCCATCCCCTCTCACTGGATACCACACACCTGCACCTTGTTGTCCAGCAGGTTAGCACTTAATTGGCTTAAATTATCCTTAATGGACATACACAGCATTAGCCATGGTCAGTTATAACAAACACTGTGCCTAATTAATACATACTGTTCCCTAAAAGAGAAGGAAGCACCTGGGAGATGCAGGAGGGGACCAGCTATTTGGTGGTAAACAGCAAGTGGTTCAGAAGCTACCATCTCATTTAGCTAATTACAAATCTGTTTCTGGGGGAATCTGGGCTGGGGGGCAGAAGAACCTGAGGCAGTTCACCTCCCTTCTCACTGAGGAATGAGGCAGCTCCAGTGGGAAAACAGAGGGGGTTTCTACTTGGGGGAAAGGGACAGGGAGCTCAAGGCCCTGTCCTCTGCACTGGGTCCTGTTTTCCAAAGCCTCCTGGGGCAGCCCAAGGGTCTTTGGGGAAAGATCACCAGGGATCTGCAATCAGAAACTCTGCCGTCCCTTCCAGAAACCAATTACCCCACATTCAGGTCAGAACCAGGGGAGGCTTGGGACAGGTAGCCCAGAGGCTCTGGGCCTCGGCTGCCTCGTCTATAGAGAGGACTGGGCCAGAACAGCAGTTCCCAACCCTGTGCACACATTACAATCACTTTTGGTGATTCTGTGATTAAAGTAGACTCAAGCAGCAGGATCTGTAAAACTAAAGTGAAAGTGAAAGTGAAAGTCGCTCAGTCATGTCTGACTCTTTGCAACACCATGGACTATACAGTCCATAGAATTCTCCAGGCCAGAATACTGGAGTGGGTAGCCTTTCCCTCCTCCAGGGAATCTTCCCAATGCAGGAATCAAACCCAGGTCCCCTGAACTACAGGCGGATTCTTTACCAGCTAAACCACAAGGGAAGCCCAAGAATATTGCAGTGGGTAGCCTATCCCTTCTTTAGAGGATCTTCCCGACCCAGGAATTGAACCAGGGTCTCCTGCATTGCAGGCGGATTCTTTACTTAAGTGTTGAGAATAATGAATCAACTGGAGCCCCTTCTAACTTAAACAGAAAAAAAAATTCCTAAGCCCCAAATATCAATGACATCATCTGCACTCCTCGCCTTAAAGGGCAGTGGATGGGGATTTAAAAAGTGAGTGCACTGCTAAGTAAAGCAAGTACTGTCAAAGCCATCCTTGCCCCAGGAACACGGGATGAGCACGGAGGCTGCAGCCGCCCTGAAGGATCTTGACGTTTCCAGTCAGCTCTGAAATGTGGACACTGTATTTGGGATTTAGATTTTCTTCCCTAAGCTGCCTGAAACATGAGTCTCACAATAAACTATATCTTCAACGAAAATGTTGTGGTTATTTTAAATAAGTCTTCAGCTAACAAATGAGACTGTTTGCCATTGTTGATTTGTTTTTAAACAAAGAATGAAAAACTACTTAAGCATTCGTTCATCTCCTCACTTTCAGTGGATAACAGACCACAGAAAAAAACATAAAACAAGTCCTAAGAAATGAACAATTAACATAACAAAAAACTGAAAAGAATTATAATACCAAGATGCCAAAAATACTGATTACATTTCAATCAGTATTTGCGCTTTAATCTGGAAAACATATCCTCCGCTGGAAAGTACCCAGGGTAACAGCTGCATTGCTTTTTCGACTTTCACAAACACTCTAAAAGTTAGCCAGAACTCTGGACTGGCTGACATCCAGGGTTTTATTATTATGTACCATTAGTTCATAGTGAGAAACGTGGGCTAGGGAATGGAGAAAGCGAAGTTAACACAGGGGCTTCGTAATCGTGTGCAGATGTGAACGTTTCTGAAGTTTTATTTGCCAGAAAATGCCTCCCACATTACTTCTATTACCTGGAGGCTTTATTAATTTAATTAGGTAATTACAAACGTTATATTTTTAGGACATCATTTAGATACTTAACGTTAAACAATTTTTCTTATGTCAGTGGCTGGGCCATGCTGACGTTTTAATATTTTTCATATGTAACGCAAACCGGTCAGTGTTCTTCCCCTCTCGCTCCACTTTTTAGCAAGTGCGGAAAACAAATCACCAGACCGACAACCAGTCCCCTTCTTTCCTTATGTCCATTTCTTGTCACATCAATTATGGCTCAAAAGTCTCTCACTTTTAGTACTTCATAAATGTTGGGGTTTCTATCATTTTCTTGAAAAGTTTATAAAAGCCAAACGGAGTGGTACAAGTCCAGTACAGGCTTTTCAATCTCATGAACCTCTAAAGCTAAATAACAACAACAAAAAGAGGGACCAATACAGGTTTCTAACTTCTATTAAGTAAAGAACAAAAACTACAACAAACAAGAAAGACTACTACGTGATACTGCCACTATTCTATAAAGAGTCCAAGGATCATCACCATCATCATCGGAAAATTGAAAGATCTGTACCCTATGCAGAAGAGGACAAACGGTGATCTTACATCAGGCTTCTCAAGTGGGCAGTGAGCGACCCACAGCACACCTGGTCCCACAGGCGCAAGGGAAGCATGCGCTGGTCGGCAGATGACGAACACTGAAACCCAAGTCACCTGATCAGGAACAGGCACAAGGCTCCTCCAGGCGTCTGCCTCTCTACTTGGACATTACTTCTGAAGTCCCTTCCTGTTCTGAAGTCCAACAACCATTAGATGAGAACACTCTGCTAGACTGTTACCTATTTTATTAGGATGAGGGAGAAGAACCATGTCTCTTATGCCCCACAGTGTGTATCTCCAGCACCCAGCACAGCCGTTGCCACAAAGTAAGGGCTCAATCAATATTTACCGAATAATGACTTTTCTCACCTCTGCAGTATTAAAGGATTTTAAGAAAGATGTATTGATGATTGATGTCTGGTAGCTTCCTGAAAGAAATGTAACATGGATCTGGCTGTAATTTTTAATTGTATGTATGTATGTATATTTGCATTACTTAACAAACACTTATATTAAGAACTCTATGTGTCAGGTCTCAGACCTTTACAAATACTAACTCGTTTAATCCTCAAAAAGTCCTTTTCGAGGCAGGCGTGCTTATCTTTCACATTTTACAGATGAGAAAACTGTGACACAGAGTGGTGAAGGAACTTGCCTAAGGTCAAAGAAAGAAAGTGGAGTCAGGATTTGAAACCAGTCTAGCTCCTGAGTCTGTCCTCTGCTGTCCAATATGGTTGCTGCAATCACATGAGGCTATTTAATTTTAAATAAATTAAAACGGAATGAAAATCAAAATTCAACCCCTCAATGTACTAGCTATGTGCACTCAGGAACCACACGTAGCTCAGGGCGACAGTACTGAACCATGCCTGGGGGAACACTCCCCCACAGCAGAAAGCCCCACTGGAAGCGTGGTCTCCACTCTCAGGCGATGCCCCACTGCGGCCTCTCCACCTGGCTGTGGCCCCAGACCTTGCACTCCCACCTCCGTGCTGAGCCCCCAGCGCAGCAAAATAGAACACGAAGGGGCTTTCCAACTGGGCTTCTGTAACACCCATTCTTCAAGCAAAAGTATGTAAAAACAAGTCAATAGCAGCTTGACTCTTGATAGATATCCTCAACAAGAAAGCTGGGCTTGTTTTTTCCTTTGTTATGCTCTATTCTCCTGGCAGGATGTCTGCAGAAATGGTCTCTGGCTGTTAGGTCACTGGTGCACACTTGCACCTGTCCTGCTGTGAAGGGCAGAAATTGTTTTATAGATTTTGTAAGCAGAGTTCAGCCAGAGGGTAACCCTTCCCAAAATTCAGCTCCCAAAATATTCGTGGACATTTAAAAAAAAAGGCAAAACGCACATCACATATGGTTCTTTCTGTAACATGGAAGCAAAAGCTTTTGGTATCAAGGCAGCTTTAAATTCTGTCTCAGAGGAGGATTCAGAGTGGGCTGCCTTTGAGGGATGGGATGGAGGGGGTGTTAACGATTTCTGCAACTCCCAAAATAGCTACAACTCCCAAAATAGCAGTTGTGAAAGTTTAATTACCTAAGAAGGGTAACACATCACATCATTGTTCAATATAACATCTGAACCCAAAAAGACTTAAGGGGAAATGAGACACAGGGCGGGTAAACTTGGTAGAAAAAGAGTCAAGTCCCAGAACTAAGGGCCAGGAAAACAAAGAAGTAAAGAGGAAAACTCTTTGGGTGGAGTGAGTATCAAGGGAAGAAGAATGAAAGTAGGACGACTGAAAAAAACAAAACAGAATGAATTCATAGTTCTGCTGTGGCTGTCCCAGTTGTAAAATTCTCTCTCTGTTAAATGAAGCCAATAAAAGATCTATAACAAAATATTATATTCGTATTCCTTCTCTCCCTTTTCTAAACTAGGCATTTTTTTAAAAATGATGAATACTTTCAGAGAACTCCAGAGGGTTCCCCACAGAAACTCCAGGGTTTCCTTGACACCCATGCATCATATGGGTCAACAGATGACAAGTTTCTCTGGCAGTAAACAGAGGAGGGAGCCAGGTATGCTGGCCTCCTGGCTCAGGGTGGGGGTGGTGGCGTCAAATACCCACAACCAGGAGCTCAATCGGAGAAGGCAATGGCACCCCACTCCAGTACTCTTGCCTGGAAAATCCTATGGACGGAGGAGCCTGGTAGGCTGCAGTCCATGGGGTCGCTGAGGATCGGACACGACTGAGTGACTTCACTTGTACTTTTCACTTTCATGCATTGGAAAAGTAAATGGCAACCCACTCCAGTGTTCTTGCCTGGAGAATCCCAGGGACGGGGGAGCCTGGTGGGCTGCCGTCTATGGGGTCGCACAGAGTTGGACATGACTAAAGTGACTTAGCAGTAGCAGCAGCAGGAGCTCAGTGTGGCTGGACATCAGATCTTCATGTTCCATGCCATATGTCTGTCCCCATTCACAGCTGGCCCTCTGCATCCATGGGTTCATCCACAGAGGGCCGCCTCTACTATGCCACTTTATATAAGGGACCTGAGCATCTGTAGAATTTTGTATGGAGTGGGAGAGTGTTCCTGGGACCAATGCCCCCAGATACCGAGAGATGAGAATAGTTTCCTGAACAACTATCTCCACAAACATGTGCTCACATCATCATTTGTGATTGCTGCTGAGTACTGTTGTACAGTATGGATGTACCAGAACTTTATTTAACCAAGTTCCTACTAAGTGAACTTGCTCAGTCGTGTCTGACTCTTTGCGACCCCATGGACTGTAGGTCTACCAGGCTCCTCAATCCATGCGATTTTCCAGGCAAAAGTACTAGAGTGGGTTGCCATTTCCTTCTCCAGGGGATCTTCCCCACCCAGGGATCAAACCCGGGTCTCCCACATTGCAGGCAGATGCTTTACCCTCTAAGCCACCAGGGAAGTTTTGTTCACTATTCTCAAAAATATTTTCATGAATGAGGTAATATCACTGTTAACTGTGTCCATTATTTTGTTAGGGTCAATTTCAAGATGAGAAACCTACTGCCCTGGAAAAATGGGTTCTCCCACCAGCACTGCAGGAGAGGGCCTGTTTTCCTTTCACCCTGATCACACCAAGTAAGTTAAGATAAGAAATAAGGAGATTCAATTACATGTCCGTGCTTACTAACGATGTGACCTTGAATGTTTTCATTATCTAAACTGATCACTTCTTTGGGCAAATTACTAACTTCTCTATGCTTCAGTTTATCTGTAAAACAGGAAAAATAATTTATAATAATAATTATAATATTGTAATATATAATAATATCACTTATTATATAATAATAATTCTCTATCTCATAAAACTGTTTAGAGAATTGAGTTAATGCATATAAAAAGCTTAAAACAATTCATAGAACATTAAAAATAACTTATTATTTATACTTTTTAACTTATTTCTGATAAGAAATCTTTCTTTGAAACAATAGAGTTCACATTGGTGGTTACTTTTTCTAACAGCACAGATGAAATAATTATCACTGGATAACAAAGAATCACTGTATGTACCCACATGTAATTGTACCAGTGGACCTCCCTCTCCTTCATTTAGTTATAATATCCACTAGATCAAGGCTATTTTTCTGTAATATAAATAAAAAATACATCTGAATAAAATTTTAATAAATTGTACATTCATAGATTTAATTTTAATAAAATTCTGCATTTTTCCAGAATTTTAAAAACTTTATAATAAAATCTTATAACAAAAAATATTCCAAAACAAAGTTTGGTAAATAAATCATGATATATGTAATATGTAGACTCTCATGCATCAATATTTAGGTGTAAAACATTGAACAATGCTCAGATGAAATACCAGGTAACAAAATAAACAGATGATGATTCTATTACTGTTTGAAAACATATACTTATCAGGAGTAATATACACACCAGAATGTTAAAAGTAGTTCTTAGCACTGGGTGATGGTATAAAAGGCAATTTAAATTTTATTTTTGAAAGAAAACCATGTTCTCCTTAGTTTCTGCAAAGAACATTGCATTTTTTGAAAGAAGAAATGTTAAGTATTTCTACAGGTGGGATTCCAATGTGGTGTCCAGTTTCTTGGACACTGCAGAGCTGTCTGGCAGGGCAGCCCCTCTTGGATAACAAGATCCTCTCTGGCAGGAACATTCTTTGGACAGACTGGGGAGTGGAATCTCATCAGGGCTCCTTGAGCTCCAAGTTGGTAATTCCCGCCTCCCCATCCTCCTAGACAATAGACACGGGGAAAGGCCCGAGCTGATTTTTCTTTCTCCTGCTTACCATCCAGCAATGATGCCCCGAGGCTTTCAAAACAAAGTTTCAAACTTTGAAAGATTCCAACTATATGATAAGCACACAAGGCCCCTGCTTTCCCCCAGTGTCACGCCCTGCCACAAACCTGCACACCCTCAATTCTCGGCAGCTCAACCCTCTCACAGTTCCCAGACTCTGCATGTCCACTGAGACACCCCTCACTCACACTCAGCTCAAGCTCCCCTCCCACAGGGGGCCTTCATGGTAATCCCTGTGCACAGCATTTTGCATATTGAACCACAATCATCGGCTCATTCCTGCCCACCTTCTTGACTGTGAGTGAGTTGGGAGGGATACAGCAAGCAGAGTGGGAGAGTCAGTAGACAGGTGGAGACAGAACTCCTTGAGGGAGAGTTGACAATTAATAGCTATAATGAACTGTACATACATAAACTACATGAGTTGATAAGTTCTGACATAAATATACCAACCCGTGAAACCATCACCACCATGAAGAAAATGAGCATATCCATCACTCCAGAAAGGTTCTCTGTTCCCCTCTATGTTTCGCTCCTCCTGGCCCACTTCCACCTAACCGCCACCCTCCAATCCCTGACCCCCAGATACCCACCGATCTGCTTTCTGTCCCCACAGATTATAGTCTGTATCTTCTATATACATAGAATTATTTAGTATAAACTCTTTTTCTGTCTGGCCTCTTCACTCAGCACAATTATTTTGAGATTCACTCATGTGCTGCATACAGCAATAACTGATTCTTTTGTCATTGCTGAGTAGTATTCAACTATATGGCTATAACTCAGCTTATGTATCTGCTTACCTGTGATGGACACCTGAGCTGTTTCCATTTAGGGCTACCACAAATGAGGCTGCTATGAACATCTGTGTACAAGTTACTATGTGGAAATGTGCTTTCATTTCTCTTGCATAAATGCCTAGGAATCCTTGGGTCATATTAAAGGTCAAATGATCTTTTTTTTAAAGAAACTGCACGACAGGACATTCTAATAAAATTTTTTTAAAAAAGCAGAAATCAATGAGCAGATGCACCAGGGGAATATCCTTTTTAAAGAAAGATAATAAATCCTTTTATAAGAGACGAGTCATTTTACAGTGTGAACATTCTCTGTGACTTTTAAAATTCAATCTTCACATATGAAGCTTTTTTACCATGCAAATGAGTCATGCCTATATTAATTAGTTATATAAAAATCTGCGTTCTGTCCACTGCCCAATTTCCCTACATTGAGCCTTGTTCTTTTCAGGATTTGGACGGCACCATTCAATTGCTTCTCTCACTGGAAGTCTCTAGAGCAGTGTTGTGAGAAAGAGCATGACGTGGTGACTGTATCAGTCTTGAAAAGGATCCTTCTTTGTATGTGTTCCAAGAAAAGACAGTAACCCACTCATGTGACTTGGGGGAGGTATAGTAACTTTCTGTGCCTTTGACAGCCACCCTATCAGCACCCAAAATGAGTTGGGAGATTTAAAAGGCCTTCTGTGCAAAGGCCTATTCAGCAGTAAGTACAACATAAGCTGAAAAAAGAAAGCAATTCTACATAGAAATATCCTATCTTGACACTTAGGCTGGGACCCTCTCCAATTTCAGTTCAGTTCAGTTCAGTCGCTCAGTCATGTCCGACTCTTTGCGACCCCATGAACTGCAGCATGCCAGGCCTCCCTGTCCATCACCAACTCCTGGAGTTCACCCAAACCCATGTTCATTGAGTTGGTGATGCCATCCAACCATCTCATCCTCTGTCCCCTTCTTCTCCGGCCCTCAATCTTTCCCAGCATCAGGGTCTTTTCAATGAATCAGCTCTTCACATCAGGTGGCCAAAGTATTGGAGTTTCAGCTTCAACATCAGTCCTTCCAATAAACACCCAGGGCTGATCCCCTTTAGGATGGACTGGTTGGATTTCCTTGCAGTCCAAGGGATTCTCAAGAGTCTTCTCCAACACCACAGTTCAAAAGCATCAATTCTTCACCACTCAGCTTTCTTTATAGTCCAACTCTCACATCCATACACGACTACTGGAAAAACCATAGCCTTGACTAGACGGACCTTTGTTGACAAAGTAATGTCTCTGCTTCTTAATATGCTGTCTAGGTTGGTCATAACTTTCCTTCCAAGGAGTAAGCATCTTTTAATTTCATGGCTGCAATCACAATCTGCAGTGATTTTGGAGACCAGAAAAATAAAGTCAGCCACCATTTCCACTGCTTCCCCATCTATTTGCCATGAAGTGATGGGACCAGATGCCATGATCTTAGTTTTCTGAATGTTGAGCTTTAAGCCAACTTTTTCACTCTCCTCTTTCACTTTCATCAAGACACTTTTTTAAAATTTCTCTTCACTTTCTGCCATAAGGGTGGTGTCATCTGCATATCTGAGGTTATTGATATTTCTCCCAGCAATCTTGATTCCAGCTTGTGCTTCTTCTAGCCCAGTGCTTTTCATGATGTACTCTGCATAGAAGTTAAATAAACAGGCTGACAATATACAGCCTTGACGTACTCCTTTTCCTATTTGGAACCAGTCTGTTGTTCCATGTCCAGTTCTAACTGTTGCTTCCTGACCTGCGTACAGGTTTCTCAAGAGGCAGGTCAGGTGGTCTGGTATTCCCGTCTCTTGAAGAATTTTCCACAGTTTATTGTGATCCACACAGTCAAAGGCTTTGGCATAGTTAATAAAGCAGAAATAGATGTTTTTCTGGAACTCTCTTGCTTTTTCCATGATCCAGCGGATGTTGGCAATTTGATCTCTGGTTCCTCTGCCTTTTCTAAAACCAGCTTGAACATCAGGAAGTTCACGGTTCACATATTGCTGAAGCCTGGCTTGGAGAATTTTGAGCATTACTTTACTAGCGTGTGAGATGAGTGCAATTGTGCGGTAGTTTGAGCATTCTTTGGCATTGCCTTTCTTTGGGATTGGAATGAAAACTGACCTTTTCCAGTCCTGTGGCCACTGCTGAGTTTTCCAAATTTGCTGACATTGGGTGCAGCACTTTGATAGCATCATCTTTCAAATAACTTGATGATTTGAAATAACTCAACTGGAATTTCATCACCTCCACCAGCTTTGTTTGTAGTAATGCTTCCTAAGGCCCATTTGACTTCACATTCTAGGATGTCTGGCTCTAGGTGAGTGATCACACCATCCTGATTATCTGGGTCGTGAAGATCTTTTTTGTACAGTTCATCTGTGTATTCTTGCCACCTCTTCTTAATATCTTCTGCTTCTGTTAGGTCCATACCATTTCTGTCCTTTACTGTGCCCATCTTTGCATGAAATGTTCCCTTGGTATCTCTAATTTTCTTGAAGAGATCTCTAGTCTTTCCCATTCTGTTGTTTTCCTTTATTTCTTTGCACTGATCGCTGAGGAAGGCTTTCTTATCTCTCCTTGCTATTCTTTGGAACTCTGCATTAAGATGCTTATATCTTTTCTTTTCTCCTTTACTTTTCACTTCTCTTCTTTTTGTAAGGCCTCCTCAGCCAGCCATTTTGCCTTTTTGCATTTCTTTTTCTTGGGGATGGTCTTGATCCCTGTCCCCTGTACAATATCATGAACCTCTGTCCATAGTTCATCAGGCACTCTATCAGATCTAGTCCCTTAAATCTATTTCTCACTTCCACTTATAATCATAAGGGATTTGATTTAGACCCATTTAAACTCAGAACACATATAGGCATATGGTTTATAGAATATAAAAGTAACAAGGAGCCTAGAGAAAATTATAAGAAAACTGGTCTTTGGCCCTATCTAAACTTCAAAGGATTGGGTTTTCTGGTAAATATTGTATTAAATATTCTGAAGATGCATTAAACTGAACAATAATTTTCTAAACATAGTTTTAAAAGAATCTGTGTATAAAAGCATAATAGAGATAAACAGAGTCTGACAGCTTTTATTATTTCTATTAACTCTGCTGCTCTAGTTGATACAAGCCAATAAATCTCATTCTTATTCCACATGAAAAGAAAGGAAACCCACCCAGTAGAAATTCAATTACATTTCTATTGGAGGCTAGGAATATCTTTGCTTGAGACATAAGACACTTGTCCATGTGTCCTCAGCATGAAAACCACTGATTTACATTGGGCTTCCCTGGTGGCTTAGAGGTTAAAGCGTCTGCCCGCAATGCGCGAGACCTGGGTTCGATCCCTGGGTCAGGAAGTTCCCCTGGAGAAGGAAATGGAAACCCACTCCAGTATTCTTGCCTGGAGAATCCCATGGATGGAGGAGCCTAATGGGCTACAGTCCACAGGATTGCAAAGAGTCGGACACGACTGAGCAACTTCACTTCACCTTACTTCTCCAGAAGCAAACCTTTCAGAGAAGGCAATGGCACCCCACTCCAGTACGCTTGCCTGGAAAATCCCATGGATGGAGGAGCCTGATGGGTTGCAGTCCATGGGGTCGCTAAGAGTCGGACACGACTAAGCGACTTCACTTTCACTTCTCACTTTTATGCATTGGAGAAGGAAATGGCAACCCACTCCAGTGTTCTTGCCTGGAGAATCCCAGGGATGGGGGAGCCTGGCGGGCTGCCGTCTCTGGGGTCGCACAGAGTCGGACACGACTGAAGCGACTTAGCAGCAGCAGAAGCAGCCTGCTTAAGTTTGAAGGCATCTGCCACACAAGTCAGTCAGTCAACACAGGGGCAGTAAGATACCTGCAAGGAGATTACTGGAAAGCACAGCTTTAGAAACAGGTGTTAAATGAAACTCTTTAGTTTCAGCAATTCTTGTCTTAGGCATGTATGGGAAAAGGTGAATTTGGATAAAAATTTGAGTGCAATGATGCTCACATCTTGTACTTTTTATAGGGGCAAAAAAATTTGAAGACCACTTAAATCCCTAATAAGGGATCTTACAGTCACAGAAAAAAAGTTTTCAGAAAACATTATTAACATGGATACAACACATAATGTAACAAAATGAACACAATTTAAAAAGTGTTAAATAAGGACACAAGTGTGTGTGAGCAAGTTCAAATAAGCAAGACCAGGAAGAAGTATACTAAACTGTTAAAAGGGATTATAGAACTGTATTGCTATCATAATCAGAAGCTAATTTTAATTACAATATACCAGCAAAACAAATATTTTACCAGTTTTTTTAAGTTCTTATAGTACCATGTTATTTCTCTGGAAACATCTAAAGAAATACCTAAGTTCCCCAGTGATGCCAGATGTTAATTTCTTCAAGGGCCTATAAACAAAGGCTAATTGGAAAATCTGGATTTAGACAAGAGAAAAATAGGAAGCAAATTACCTAAAAGTGATTCTTTAAACCACAGAAGTTTCAAAAGGGTTAATTTAAATGCTGCACGTTCAGAGGGCACTTAAAACACAATGTTCAAAATTTTACTTCACGTACAGCTCTTCAGGAATATGTTACTCCAAAAAATCATTCTAACATAATATGACTAAAAATTTCTGACCAGTTCTTCACCAAGAACGTTGACTACTACAATAGCTCAAGTCTTAATATCTAGTAGGTAATGAAAATTTTTTTCTACCTAACTCGACAGTAATCAAAAGAGAACACATTTGAAAATTCTTGAGTCTTATTAATCATGTAGGAAAAATCCTCAACTTTTGAATATGGATCTGGAGACTCTTCATAATATAGGACTATGTGGGAGAAAAGGTCAAAATGGAAATGGCAACCCACTGCAGTATTCTTGCCTGGAGAATCCCATGGACAGAGGAGCCTGGCAGGCTACAGCCCATAGAGTCGCAAACAGTCGGACATGACTGAAGCAACTTAACCCGACACCCTCACAGTAATGGACCATGATGCCCTGGGATACAGTATTTCCTGTCAGTCAGGTTTATTATTAGCAATTTCTCTGGCTCCCCCCAAAATTATGAACTATAACCTTGACTTTGGTTAGAGTATTTCTTGACTTAATTATTGCTTACTCTGCCATTATGCCCACTAAAATTCATCCTCTTCCATACTGGAGTTCAAGTGAGCTTTGAAAAACACACAAACTTGCCTAAAATCTTTCAACACCCTCCCCCTTTCGTCTTTTGGGGAAAACTTCCTTTCGAGGTGTACATGACCTTATGTCTTGCTTCACTTCTCTTCATCCTCAACATATTCCCTTTGTTCTGGCTGTAATAGAGCCCTTTGCCCAAAGCATACTATCTTCTTTCTCCTTCCTTTTATGCAGGGAGATCCTCCTCTGCTTGGGACCTCCCACACCCTTATTTTTCCAGCTAACACCATTCATTCTTCAAGAGTCATCTCAGGCATCATCCTTCTTCAGAAAGGTGTCCCTACACCTATCTATCACCTACCTGCCCAAGATACAGCAGTTCTGTGCCTGCAGTTTACATGATCAGGACAAAGACTTATTACTGGTTCTGTTTCCTCCCTGAGCACTCGCCCCATAAGAGCAGAACTTGTTTCTGTTTCTGTGCCCAGGTGCCTGCACAGAGTCTGTAAAGGGAAGTACTCAACATTCTGACTGAAGCTCCACGTCCACCAATAACAGTGAGGCAGTGGCCCTACTAAGTCGCATAAAACACCTCTGCCACTCAGAGGAAACTCAGACACTGTCAGTTCATCACAGTATCCAGTTATCTTAAAGGGCTCATTCTCAATCCAAAATTTCTGGAGAAACTGCCTTTTGAAAGAATGCTCTTATCACCATTTCAGTGTTGAAGTCTGTGCAAATGTCCTATTTTCCCTTTTTGGTGGCCCCTACCTAAATTAAAGCATTACCAGAGGAGACCCCTTAAATACTTTCAGAATTAAAAAGATCTGTTTATAAAATCTCCAAAGAGTTGTTTTCTATTCTCTGCATCATCAACCCAGCAAAATTAAACAGATTTGGGGTGGCCCTGAGAGATTATCTTGAATGAGGAACGCTGAGGTACTCTCATATTCCTATGGAAACACACAGCTAGGAATAAATATATTTTAGGCTTGAAGAATAATCACAGGGCCTCTCCTTGATCCAGAAAAATTCAACTAATTAAAGACCCCAGTGAAAAGATCATTTCAAAGAACATTATCTATAAATAATCCATGTACTATTTTGCAAAAAAGCCCCAATTAGGGATTTCTGTATGCATGCTCTTTGTAAAAGCTCTTAATCATCTGAAAAATATCAGCTATCAAATCAGGATTGTGATTTTTAAAAATCAGTACCTTGGGGAAATGGAAGGGAGGTTCAAGAGGGAGGGGACATATATATACCTATGGCTGATTCATATTGATGTTTGGCAGAAACCAAACAGAATGTTGTAAAGCAACTACCCTTCAACTAAAAAAATAAATAAACTTAAAGTTAAAAAATCAGTATCTTACATCTGTATATTGCCATGTATTTTTCAAAGTACTTTCAATTACGTCATTTTATCTGATCCCATTTTTGGCACTCACTTCTCAATGACAAATCCAAGGATTAAAATTTTTTGTTAATTTTCTATCTCTAGAAAATTGGACTGTTATTTTAACATCTGGTGTTAAAGATGTAAAAGAGTAACAAATTATGTAAAGATTCAAGAGTAACAATTCTCTTAATTTTTGCCAGTAAAATTAAATGCTGTATACAAGTGCATTTGTTCAGTGCTTAGTCTCTCTACAGAATGAGTCATTTGTAAGATTAATAACTTCATCAAAATTGGAAGCTGGAAAATAATTCATGGAGAAAGTGTGAAAAATTCTGTTGTTTTTTTCCCTATACAAAACATACCATCTGGAGTTATTTTTGCAGCCAAAAATATATCAGGAGATAGGACTTTTTATTTTAATGGTGAGAAGAAATGGTAAATCCCAAAGTGTCTCACTGCCACTGGGATGAGACAACGAATGACACTGAAATCTGAGAAAAGGGGTTCCAGAGATCACCCTCCAAGCTCACACCAGCTGTGTGACCACACAGGACCTATAACATGCCACCTTTTAAAATGAAGAGAAAAAAAAATAGGACTCTGGGAAGGAAACGGGAGAATTCAAGACAGCCAAATTTTAAAAATAACGTGAAGTCAATTTCAAAAAGAAGACTACAGAGTGAGGTAGACATCACATCTGACTAAGGTGAAACTGGAGAATCACTGATTCTTGGGGGTGGTGGGGGAGACTTAGGAAGGTCCCTGGTCTTGTCCTCCTTCTGGCTGCCAGTAACAACAAGGAAATCAGTTCACCTCCTTAGTCCTCAGATTATTCTTCTGAAAATGGAAGGAAATGGTTCTCAAACTTGGCAACTCACCAAAATCACCTGCTGCTGCTGCTAAGTCGCTTCAGTCGTGTCCAACTCTGTGCGACCCCAGAGACGGCAGCCACCAGGCTCCCCCATCCCTGGGATTCTCCAGGCAAGAACACTGGAGTGGCTTGCCATTTCCTTCTCCAATGCATGAAAGTGAAAAGTGAAAGTGAAGTCGCTCAGTCGTGTCGGACTCTTAGAGACCCCATGGACTGCAGCCCACCAGGCTCCTCCGTCCATGGGATTTTCCAGGCAAGAATACTGGAGTGGGGTGCCATTGCCTCCTCCGACCAAAATCACCTAGGAAATCACCTAGGAATTTTAAATACAGACTCCTGGGCCCATGTCTATAAATTCTTTTCACCAGGGATGTGATGTGGTCAGAACCTGTGATTGTTTACAAAGTTTCTCAGGTGATTCTGATGTACATGTCTGGAAACCACCAAACAAGAGGATCCCTAAGGTACCACCTCATCTTTTTAATTGCAACCTAACCTCACTGTCAAGAATCACTGTCAAGGTCTATTTATTTCTGGAAGATTTCTCAGTGTACTTAGTACACTAAAAACTGAAAGGTTACAGTATTACAGAACACAAATTTTCAATAGTTTGGGGGTAAGTTTTCTACTTGCCCTTTAAAACTCAATTCTATAAAAACCTCTGAAATCCACAAGCAAAAGAGGACCAGCTGCACTCCATGAGTTACCAGGATGCCTTCTTACTATACAAGATATTGATGAAGCAATGCTTGCTTTTCTATTAATCTTCTTAGCATTTATTTTTGGTCTTTCTAATCTACCATTTTCCTGCTTTTTAAAAAAAGTTAACGTTTCCTTTCTAGCTCTCTGAGCTTAAGAAAAGAGAATACAGGAAATCAGGCAAAGTAGGTGTTGGATGTAGTTCAAAATAAAAGATGAGCATTAACAAAGTGTGTATAAACTACTGACAACCGGACAAAAAGAAAACACACCTCTTTTCCAACAGTCAAAGGCAGAGTAGACACATGAACCCCCTTTTTCACTGTAGCACCATTTACAGAAGCCAAGACATGGAAACAACCAATCAACAGAGGAATGGGTGAAGAAGTTTTGGTACCTATATACAATGGAATATTACTTAGCCATAAAAAGAAGGAAGCGATGCCATTTGCAGCAACATGGATGGACCTAGAGATTATCCTAAGTGAAGTAAGTCAGAGAAAGACAAATATCATATGATATCACTTTTATGTGGAATCTAAAATATGATACAAATGAACTTACTTACAAAACAGAAAAACAGCCACAGATACAGAAAACAAAATTACAGTTACCACAGGGGCAAGGTGGGGACAGGGGGTAGGGATAATTTAGGAGTTTGGGATTAACATATACATGTTGGAGTTGTTGAGTTGCTAAGTCATGTCCGATTTTTGTGACCCCAAGGACAATAGCCTACAGGTTCCTCTGTCCATGGGATTTCCCAGGCAAGAATACTGGAGTGGGTTGCCATTTCCTTCTCCAGGGCTCTTCCTAAACCAGGGATAGAACCCTCATCTCCAGCATTGGCAGCTGGATTTTTTTTACCACTGAGCCATGAGGGAAGCCCACAGATAAACATTATTGTAGAAAAAACAGAAAACCAACAAGGACCTACTGCACAGCACAGGGAACTATACTCAGTATTTTGTAATGATGTATAAGGGAAAAGAATCTGAAAAATATATGTATGTGTGTATGTATATATAAAACTGAATCACTGCACTGTACACCAGAAACTAACATTGTAAATCAACTATACTTCAATAAAAATCCTAAAAATTAAAAATAAATAAAATATTAACCCCTCCTCCAAAGAACAGAGTGGAAGTAATGGGGGTGGGGGGGATATCCTGACCACTTACTCTACTGGGGCAAGCAGGCAGTGCTGTGTGGTTATAATTTGGTAATACAGATATTTAGACACAACCATGTCAAGAACACTTACCTGGCAAGTGTCCCAAAGTGAGGAAATGAGGCCTGTGACAGGCATTGACACTTCACCCTGATTTAACAGCAGACAATGACAAATAACACAGGAAAAACTCAAATGACTCAGAGACCCTATTGAGCTGCTGGGATACACACACACACACACACACACACACACACACACACACACACACCCCCGGGAACCACTTGCATTCTTTTGATTCATGTGTTATCAGAGTTCTTCCCGTTATCAGAGCTCTTCCCGCGCTTGCCCTGTGCCCGTGAATACTTGGCATTTTCTTTTCAGTGGGCTCACAGAAACCAACAGAAATCTGTTCCTGGGGAGGTGCTAATGTCCAGAGAAACATGAGAGAGAGGGCTCAGGCTGGAGGGTACAGACGAGAGCGCCAGCCTCATGGCAGCCTCTCCACCTGGCAGGTTTCCCACTCCTGCAGAGGACCTGCCCAAAGGGAGAGTGGTTTGGAAAATCCAAGCCTTTAGCGTCCTCCTCTTTTCCTCTATCCCTTCTCTTTGCCAGACCCTACCCGACTTGGCTGTCTAGGTGAGATGTCTGAATAAACGTGATTTCATTCTTCCCCATCCTCTCAAGCCCTATCTCCTCAATGCTCCAAGAACACAGGGGCCCACATGGAACTTTATTTCTCTGGAAATATGTGCCAGTACCACCCTTCTCTCCCACATACTAGAGATGAGCCATGAGAGGCAAGTGACTGAGACAGGTGTCTTTTGAACAGAAGGGACAGAAGCTACTCTACCCAGTTTTACCCCACATATCAGGCTTTGGTCCCTAAAAGAGCCTTTCCTTAGCTCTGCAAGAATAAAACTTACTTCTCCCCTCCCTGGCCCTGTACTCCCCAGGGCTCACATCTTCCTGCCCTCGGAGCTTACCGCACCCCTTCAGGCTAGCCTGCTCTAAACCGGACCTTTCGGCAAGATGCGATACTAATACATCGCACCAACTGTGGCAGGGCTTCTGGTGCCAAAAGACCATTGACAAAAAGGCTGCTAAAAATGTATGTGGCAATTTGGTACTGGCAAGTCCTGCTGGGTTCGCTCTATTCCAAGCCTGTCCTTCCTGTGTCAGACTTCTCAAATGTTCACAGCTTCCCCACCCCCCACCCCAGTTCTGCTGACATCCTACGACAGCCTAAATGCAGGCTGTCTACCAGAACTTTCTACCATGCTGCAAATATTCTGCATCTGCAAAATCCATTACAGTGGCTATCAGTTGTATGTGACGACTGAGCATCTGAAACGTGGACCTGAGGCTTTCGTTTTCCTTAATTAATTTAAATGTTAGTAGCCACACTAAGGCTTCTAGCTTCCCTTCCAAACAGCACAGATTACAGCCATAACTCTGAGGAGACCAAAGGCTAATGTGCAAACTTGGTTAGAATCACCTGAAAGTGTTAGTCGCTCAGTCATGTCTGACTCTTTGTGACCTCATGGATTGTAGCCCTCCAGGCTTCTCTGTCCATGGAATTTTCCAGGCAAGAATACTGGCGTGGGTAGTCATTCCCTTCTCCATGAGATCTTCCCAACCCAGGGACTGAACCTGGGTCTCCTGCATTGGAAGTAGATTCTTTACTGTCTGAGCCACCAGGGAAGCCCCAGGATCACCTGGGGAATCCTTAAAAGTCCCACAGTGCCCATTCTGCACCCCAGATAATTTAACCAAATTCTTTAGGGGTGGGACCCAGGTTTCTGCATTTTTTAAATCTCAAGTGGATTTCCAATGTGGTGCCAAGATGGAGAATCACTGCTCTAAAAAGGTGAAAATTCCTACCATGAAGAGCCAACCTTCATCCAATCAGATACCTCCAAGTACTAAGCCATTTAAACAACTAGGTCGAATATTCAAGCCATCCTGCAAATTAATTCTACTACAGTCAGATAAACCTCAGGCTTGTTGTAGCCTGAGAAGCAAATTCTGTCCAAAGGCAAAAGGCCGTCAAAGATAATGATGAGGAGACCAGCTCCGAAAGGAAAGAAAGAGTTGTTCCAAATAATCATCAGCATTCAAAGCCTAGCTAGCATGAGTCCTTACACATAAATAATTTATTTTCTGGAAAGTCACCAGTTAACAATAAAATCCACCTCAAAATCGGATACTCTGAACAAACAGCTCTATAATTGGATTTTTTTCTCCTTGGCTAACCCACCCACACACTATCTGTGCCTCAGAGTAAGCTCTCACCACTGTGCATTTTTCTTCAAAAGATAATCTGAAACCTGTGCTTTTTCACTGGGTATGTTAAACTTTTTAAATGGTAGCAATTAAGATGCCATCATTGGTCCAAAACCCATTTGCTCTGCCTCACTGTCCTCCAGCAGACAGCGGCAACCTTCACTGGCCGTTACTAATCTCACCCAGTGTATCCTTAACCAGGTGAAGCTTTTTCTCTGAGACTTGGCTTAACAGAGACATCATATCCAGAGTGCAAAAAAGAAAAAATACAAGACACTCAGGTTTCCATGAGCTCTAATCCTCCAATCAGTACTTCCCAAAGGTATGCAGGACCCTTCAGGTTGAATGCTAACAGAGTTCCAAGGCTGATGGAAAAACTTCACCAGCATTTTCTAGACAGCACTGCTGCTGCTACTGCTGCTGCTGCTAAGTCGCTTCAGTTGTGTCCGACTCTGTGCGACCCCATAGACGGCAGCCCACCAGGCTCCCCCGTCCCTGGGATTCTCCAGGCAAGAACACTGGAGTGGGTTGCCATTTCCTTCTCCAATGCATGAAAGTGAAAAGTGAAAGTGAAGTCGCTCAGTCGTGTCTGACTCTTAGCGACCCCATGGACTGCAGCCTATCAGGCTCCTCTGTCCATGGGATTTTCCAGGCAAGAGTACTATAGTGGGGTGCCATTGCCTTCTCCAAGACAGCACTATGGGAAAGTAAAAAATCGGAAGAAGTGATTTTAATGGGAAGAGTATTTGAAGGTCACTCTTAACAGCTGTTGCCTCTACAAGTGAAATATAAATGATCCAAAGTTAAATCCCTTTCCCAAATTATTACCAAAGTAGTTCAATCTCAAACTAAGAACTCTCCAAAATCAGTCAAGACTTCAGTAAGTCACCTTAACAAATGGACTCCCCTCCAAGGAGAAAGAGCTGGACTGAGTCCACCCACACTCACAGCCAAGAAGTTCTCATGGAACAGATGTAATCCCTGAGGCTGTGGCAAACCAGACTGAAGTCCTTTTTGTGTTGGTCTTAGTGGATACCCAGCAGCAGCCACTCAGTAACAACTTCTCAACTGTCCTTTCCAATGGAGGATAAAAAACATGGACTTTTAAAAGCTGACATGGTACTTCTAATAGGAATGGGATTATACTTTTGTATACACATCTGAATGTGGGTTACAGGATCAAAAACCTTTTTCAACTATATAACTGAACTGCCAGATAAATGCAGGATGTCAAGTTAAAGGTGAATTTCAGATGAACAATGAACTTTTAGTACAAGTACACCCCATATATATTCCATGAGACATATTTCCACTAAAAATGATATGCTGTTTATCTGAAATCTAAACTTAAAGTAGTCTTGCTTGTTTTTCCTAAATCTAGCAACCCTACATATCAGTATGCTGGGAAAATTCAATTTGAGAGAGGCAAGTAAGAAGTCTAGTTTGGGAACTCAAGCACCTAACCATTCCTGTATCTCAAGGTCAACTGTGAAAACTGTGCCCTCTAGTGCAGCTACTAATTAGCCACCTTCTGATAAACAAGAGTCCTAATTTTATGCTTCTCTGGACCACAGATGCTAACTATATAAAACAGTGCCAGGGGTAAAGGGCTCAGATATAACAAGCCATTAAGTATGATGGTACCCTAAATGGAAGAAGTCATTAGTAAATGCTATTATTTATTAAATAAAATTAAAAGCAAAACTTGCTATGGAGAAATCACATGAAGACAATAAAAAGTAAACTGAATATATAAGGGATTATTACGTGAATTAAGCACCCTAAACAATATTTTTTAAAATAACTAACTCTATTGAACAATTACGATGTGCCAAACAACATTCCAAACCCCTTACATGAGCCAGTGCACCTAATTCTAATCCCCTAAGAAGTGAGGACTGTTATCACATCCACTTTACAAGGTGAAGAAACCAAGACACAGAGATTAGGTAATCTGATAAGACTAGGGGGATAATATTTTCTAGCTTGCCTCAGACAGTTCCAGTTTATGCCCGCTGTGCTGGTACAGTTATTAAAATGCTCATGAATTACCCAGTTTGGATGATGGGCACATGGTCACTTACGAAAGCCCCACAGTCAGTAAGGAGCAAAGGCGGGGCTCCATCTAGGCAGTGCAGCTCCAGAAGCAGAAACCAGCCACTGAAACATAGGGACCCATCCTAACTTCCAGGAAGAGGATTCCAAAATGAGATGGGTTTAAGCTTTTCTCGTCTATCCATTATACCCTAGGCTTCCTACATGGTTACAAATCAACGTGGGGTAAAGGCGGGGGAGAGGTGAGGGTCATGTTTTTCACATCTGTCCCTTATCTGCCTTTAAATCATTGATAATACCCAGCAAAAATCATCTGTGAGCAGAGAGAATTCCTCAGCTAAGCTATATCCACATCACAGGGTCTGAAAATTTTTAAACTAACTTAACTAATCAGAGTAATATTTAACTAGATCTTTTTCTATTTTGGAATGACCTTCATCTTCCTTCAGCTGGGTCCAGGCAGCCAGAGCACGGTTGTGGCTATTTTTATTAAAACAAAGGTGAGTACACTGTTTAGTCGCTCAGTCATGTCTGACTCCTCTGCAATCGAATGGACTGTAGCCCACCAGGCTCCTCTGTCCATGGGATTGTTTAGGCACAAATACTGGAGTGGGTTGCCGTTTCCTCCTCCAGGGGATCTTCCTGACCCAGGGATGGAACCCATATCTCCTGCAAGTCTCCTGCACTGCAGGTGGATTCTTTACCACTGAGACACTGTTTGTGCTGGTTTTTAGTTCCATACACAATGAACTTCCTGTCTTTCCCTAATATAATAAAAATTTTTTCTAATAAAATCTTCGATAAAACATGATTTTTCCAATAAATGCTTCCCAATAAACATTAATGCTAGTTTGACAGCATGAAGAAAGTGAATAGGAACTTTTATAACCTGTAGGCTCCCCTCATATACCTCATCGTGAAATGCATGACAAGTGGTCCCATTAAGGACAGGTAAGATGCCTCTCAAGGCTCGGGACAAGGAAATGGTCACAAGCAGACTGAGTGTTTCCACATAGTTGCAAATGCTTCACAAAAACTCTCACCCACTTAACGTGGTAATTTCAGCCCTTAACGCTTGAAGTTGTATGACTCCCCCTGGCCTCTCCCAGCGTACCTCCTCCTTACACAAAGGAGAGGATGGACTAAGGTCCACAGGGCCCAGCCTGATTCTGAAACTTCTGATTCTATGTGCTCCCTTCAGTCTTCCTGACTGTGTACTGCAACCTAGCAGTAGTAGTGAAGTCGCTCAGTCGTGTCTGACTCTTACAACCCCATGGACTGTAGCCCGCCAGGCTCCTCTGTCCATGGGATTCTCCAGGCAAGGATACTGGAGTGGGTTGCCATTTCCTTCTCCACTGCAACCTACAATGTAAAAACTCTGCACCACCACAAACTCTCCTAACATCTGGCTTCTCAGCTGGCTGGTCCACAAGGATGGTCCACGGAAGCACAGCATTACCTGGTGGCTCAGACAGTAAAGTATCTGCCTGTAATTCAGAAGACCCGGGTTTGATCCCTGGGTTGGGAAGATCCACTGGAGAAGGGGGATCTACCCACTTCCATATTCTCACCTGGAGAACCCACTGGATAGAGGAGCCGGGTGGGCTACAGTCCATGGGGTCGCAAAGAGTTGGACACAACTGAACGACTAACATGTTCCTTTTTTTCACAAGTCCCCATAGGTGAGGAAATCAACACTCCTCTCTTAAAAGCACACTTAAACCAAAGTTATTTTTGTGGAAAGCCAACACAAGCATCTGAGGGGGTCAAACACCTTAAAGACCGTAAGAGATGGCAGTCCTGTGACCTGGCCCGGGAGCAGCCTTTGGTAAGCAGCTATGGTCTCGTGTGTGTCTTACTCGCTGATACATTAAGCTTGACTCTGGTCACCCCCAGGCCATGTGAAAAATGGTTTCCAATGTTTATTTTTGTGACAGGTCATGAATGCTTTTTCTACAATGACAGTAAAATCAACAAAAAGGACAAAGCTAGGAATCATAGCCCCAAAGAAGTTTTTTTCCTCCTGCCTCAAATCCTCACAAGTCACCTTCAAAAGGCACATACACTGGTCAGGTCCTAATTGTAACGGCAGTGGGAAAGGGGTGGGGCGGGGGCTGCTGATTCAACTGATAGAGTTAAAAGTGTGTTTTTTGTCACGTAACAGCAATGGCCCTTCATGTCTTATCACTCACAAAAGGGGGGAAAAAAAAACAGAAAATAAAAACTGAATTCTCAGCCTGGATTTCACATGATTTTTTTCACAGAAACTGAATTCATCACTTAAAATAACCCATAAGCTCAACGGTCTGGAGAGTTAGTAATGATAAAGTTCTACTCACGCATAGTTATGAAACAGGAGGAGCACCTTCTCACCTGAAGTTTTACCACATGAAGTTTACATTTCAGTGAAAACTTGCTTATTGAGATTTGTTACATTTGCAGGCATAAAATCCCTGGCAACAAGCATCATGTTTAAACTAAACCAAAGCCTTCTGGTAGAGAAATAAGTAATACCTCTTGACAAAACCTGTCTCTCTGCTTCTTATCAGAGCCCTCATTTCAGTAGTGTTGAAACTTCTAGAAAATTTGTAATGGAAAGTCAGAGAGAATCAAGAAAAATGCAGAAACCGATAAACAATTATATATGTTTAGGCCAACTGCTCAAACCAATTTAGGCTTTTATCACCACAAAGACGTGTGGTCGCAGTTGGTTTACCTTTCTCTTTCCAATGGTATGTTTAGAACACAAAAGCAACGACATGAAAACAAAACCTTACAGATTCAACACAGGCATGTAATCAATAGTGACTAAAATTTTAAAACAACACTGCCTGTGATTTGACTCGTAATAGCAGAAACCAGACTCTTCAAACAATCAACTCTTCTAGCAAAGGATAAAAACAAAGCTTCTTCTCAGCATATGTAATAATTAAAACATGATTCTAGTAGCTTTGCTTTGTAGAACAGACTAGACTAGAGCATCCCAAAGTATATCCTATGAAACCCTGATCTAAGAGAAGCTATGAAAAAAAGAAAAAAGAATTCCAAAGTCAACGAAGTCTGGGAAACATACATCATTCTTCTTTCTACAATGCCTATTTATAAAGGCTCTGAGAAGTTCTTTACTAAAGAAACCCATTACAGTCTGTTTCGCCTGGCATTCTCTTTTTAAATAACACGTTCTGCTAAGTCGCTTCAGTCGTGATCGACTCTGTGCAACCCCATAGACGGCAGCCCACCAGGCTCCCACATCCCTGGGATTCTCTAGGCAAGAACACTGGAGTGGGTTGCCATTTCCTTCCCCAGTGCATGAAAGTGAAAAGTCAAAGTGAAGTCACTCAGTCGTGTCCGACTCTTAGCGACCCCATGGACTGCAGCCTACCAGGCTCCTCCATCCATGGGATTTTCCAGACAAGAGTACTGGAGTGGAGTGCCATTGACATACTGCAAAACTAGTATTTCGAAGAACTTGATAAGGAATGCCGAATTAGATCATACTACCAACACTATCATATATGATTGGTCCGAAACTTTTAACGCCCACGCATACCCAATCTCTTCTCTTTCTGGTCACATGGGTATCCATATTACACTTGCCTTGCTCCCCCTGCACCTGGGCAAGGTCATGTGACTAGTTCTGGCTACTAACTCCTATGGACCCATCAGTCAGAGTTCTTGAGGGAGAAAAAATGGGGGAGAGCTCCCTGCCATCCTATGATGGGCACAGAGTATGAATGAGGAATGCACCTCTGTGTCACTGAAATTTTGGAGATGTTTGTTACTGCAGCACCAGTTAACTTGCCTAATATGCTTTGTGGGGAGACGGGGGTAGGGGGGGTGGATTTTCTTAAATCAATGAGTTGACTTAAGAGACAAGATACATATAGAGATAGAAATATTTGAAGGATGGGAAGGTAGATAGATACAACAAGAATGCATCTTTAAGAAGGCCACTTTGGTCTACAGAATCTTAAGTCAAGAACAAAAGATCAGTGAGCTAAAAGTAAATACCATGGCATGGACTAAATTGAAGTGGCCAGGTTTAGTCTGCCTGCAGTTTCGTTTGTTGGCACAGGTGGGAGTGAGAGCAGTAACATCACTCAACCAGTGCCCATACTGTGCCAGACTCAGAAACAGTGTACAGACCACTACTTTTAATCTTGATTCTGTGATAGTTGGTAGGTAACTTTTCACATCATCTCCCTTTCACATGAGAAAACCAAAACTCTACTAATTTGCCTAAGATCATACCACTAATAAACGGTATTTATATAACTATAGGTGTCTATATTCTTTTTGTTATACTGCTAGTCTGAATTAGTAGAAATATCTAAATCAGGAAACTTAAAAAAAAATAATTTGGAGTATCATTACTCTAATGCACCTTGTAAGAATGTGAAAGTATTATAGAATCATAAAGGGCCAAACTTCCAAATGAAAGGCTTTGAGCTTTTAAAGAATAAACAGGATGTACTTATAATCAACATACTAATTGCTTACTAAGGATAACAGGCACTTCTCAAAAAAAAGTTTATTTTTTCAAATTATAAAAGTAAGATGTACTCACTGTAGAACAGTGGAAAATACAGAAAAGCACTGACACAAAAGCAAAAATCACAAGTCATCCTATCACTCTCCCCTCAAAATTAATACTTGCATTTTTCTTATCTCTTTTCCTTTGTTTTTTTTTTCCTTTGTTTTTCTATATAGTTGAAATCACATCATTTATATAAGCCTGTGTTCTGCTTTTTGCCCCTTATTTTAAAAACTTTTCCATGTTATTACTATTTCAGTAATAGTATTTTTATCAGTCTAATAAGAACTAATAGCTACTTATTTGCCAGGTATTAGACTAATCGCTTCACTTATATTAACATATTTAATCCTCACAGTAACTCTCCAAGGTCTGTACTACAACTGACCCCATCTTACAGATGAGGAAACTGAGACAGACTATGGTTAACGACTTGCCCAAGGTCACAAAGTGAATCCATGGTAGAGTTGGGATCCAGACCCAGGCAGCCTCTGGGTGAGCACTCTAAACCACTATATTGTACTGTCTCCATAATATTCCTTCCTCTAATTTACCAATGACAGACATTTGGGTTATCACCATTTTTTTCTAATATAATAATGTTACAATAGACATTTTTATAGGCATCTGAAGCAGTATTTTATCTAAGCCTATTCAGACAGCCAAATTCTTCCCATTTCAACAAGTTCAATTTATTTTCAGCTGACAACAGCTGTAGAAACATCTAAGGCAGCTAGCATTTCATAAACCAACTCATTGCTCCACCTACCCCTGGTATGAACTTCCATGTGGTCCTCACCTGTCCACCCCACTGCCATCTACAGCAGATGTCTGTAATGTTTCCATCTGCCTTCACAGGGCACAAAGAACCAATTAAAATCATGGGTCTGTTCTGTGCATCTCCCAACATACATAAGCAAATGCTTGTAAATTTTTATGTCTGGAATATTTTAAATGCTAACCTTATTTGCTCCTAGTCTTATAAGCTCTGACAATACAAGGCATACAGAGAGAGATAAAATGCAATATGCATGTATAAAATTGAAACGAATAATTTTTTAATTTAGACCAAAACCCAGAAAAGGGATATTCAAATATTTTCCTTTTTGCTTGCTTTTCACTGTTTACAGAGAATGACTGAACTCTTGTGCCATATTAAAGGAATGATTTGAAATGAAAACAACCCAAAATGGAATCTCACAAGCAGATCAGACTATGGTGTATGTAAAAAGGGAAGGCTGCTGGCTTTGGCTCACATTTCACACCTTCTGAACTCAACTTACCAGTAAGGCTATTCAAGAGCATGTTTTAAAAGACACGGAATGTGTAAAAGAAGGGAAATGAAAAAACATAATTTAAAAAATTTAGAAATCATAAATTTTCCAATATGTTAACCATATCACACAGAGAATTCATTTGTCATTTAAGAATGAAAAAGATCAATACTTCTGAGAAGTATCTCCACAATTTCTACAAAACTTTTCATGTTGTAAAAAAACAAAATGTTCTTCAAAGATTCTGAAACCACCTAGCAAAGTAACCCTAACTCTACTAACCAAATGCCTAAGAATTATTAAGTATCTGCCTCTGTATGAGGCACCTACACAGAGCCAGAAATGATGTCTCTAAACCAGGAGAAGCCCTCTGAAATAAATGTAAGATACTAAAAGCGGCAAAGCAAAATTCAAAATATAAATCTGAAGATGGCAACATAAAAGAAAAAAAGCCATTTGCACGGTCCCCTAAAAAGCTATAAAATTATTGCAATTAGTTCTAAGTCCAGACTCCTAATGGATTTTAAATTAGAGAATAATTAAGATATCTGTTAAAACAAACTTTTAGAAAATTCTTACTAGGAACTTGGTTTGTATATAAGCCCTTTAAGATAAAGTTCAATCACTGTTTTCATATTATATTTAACATCTAAATCCTCCATTTTTATTTCCACTCAGTAATCCAAATACTGTATCAGAAAATTTCATCTTCATAGAACCCAAACTGATAGGTTGTTCAGATTATCCACACGGACAGCCCCCTGCCTTCATCCAGCCCGCTCAGCTCCCCTACATGTGCTGTTCATGTCACCATCAGGCTCCAAATGACCTGCACAGCAAGACTGCACATCTCCGCCCCACACCCACCTTGTTTTTATCATGTTGACTTAAAAAAACAAGACTTTCAATTTAAAAAAAAAAATTGAAAGACTACAGTTACAAAGCACATCAATACACATAAGAATCAAGTACAGCAGACAAATGGCCAATGAACAAAGTCAAAAAGTGAGTAATCAAAGAAAAAATAAAATTTGCAGGTCAGACACGAGGGAGCAACTTCACTTTCACTTTTCGCTTTCATGTATTGGAGAAGCAAATGGCAACCTACTCCAGTGTTCTTGCCTGGAGAATCCCAGGGACGGGGGAGCCCGGTGGGCTGCCGTCTATGGGGTCGCACAGAGTCAGACACGACTGAAGTGACTTAGCAGCAGCAACCAATGCCTTTTGCTTTACTTCTACAATGTTTTAGCATCCAACCATCAGTAATTCATATCCAAATGATTATCAGATATATAAAACATAGGAGTTTTTTTTTTAAACTTCAGGGTCCCAATTTTCATTCAAACCACAAAGACTGCATATTTTGCCGTGAGTGGAAAAGGTGGGGTAGAGGATGCTCCACATGAGGTCTCATTAGTCCAGGGAAAACCACTCAAGATTTGATGTTACACAGAAATATCTGTCTCCATATCGTCACAAGATTTAAGATTACTGGAACAAAAAGATAAATCAGTAAAAATAAACCTTGCTAAACTAAACATGAAAGCCACTACCTCTGTTTCACTTATTTGCTCAAGTGAAATGACAAGTTTCAAGATATTTTGTTAAATGGTGGCTATTTTAAGACAGGACAAAGATGCATCAGTGCTCGTCACACAGCTTGCTCCTAATCTTGGCAGTTCTCCAACACATTCCAACTTTTTATGCACAGTTTTGCTGGAATCTCACCCCACTTAACTTTAAAGACACACTAAGTAAAATGTTGCCACGTTACACAACCAACCTGCCATTTATTCCCATCCGTTCACTTTGCACAATGACAAAAAAAAATCAGACCACCATCTGCGTGGATGCAGCTACATCCACATGATCTAATTCACATGGGTTCCCAAAAGATGGATCAGAATATTATTCAAACTGGGAGGAAATACTGTGTGACAGTGTTCTGAGGAAGGCTGATTACACACCAGCCCAGGAGAAGAATTGATACTGTAGGACAAAAGCAAGTTCAAACCCTGACTACAGATGTTAGACTCCAGGCATGCCGCCACTGCCTACATTTTGAGGCAGATTATTAATCAGAGTGTATTTTAAAGGATAATCTCAGTATTTAATGAGTCCCATTACCTCCATGAAAAAACGATTTAACATAGCATTACATCCTCTAAGTCAATGTACTCTTTAATTGTTCATATTTGGCCAAAAAAAAAAAAAAGTCCTCTTCAAAAACAAACTGGAATGGTTAACCACACGCTGTTACATTCCATTCTTGCTAAAAAAAAAAAAAAATTTAATTAGCACATTTGATCCTTATGCTCTGCACAGCTGCACAGCATTCCAGTGATAGGCCAGCTATCGACACACGCTCTACATGAAATAACTACTCACTTCAAAAGTTGAGAAGCCTGTGAAGCAGTTTTCAAGCATGACCCACTAAAGATATATTTATTTCATGGGAACAAGTTCATTTCTACAAGGGTATAGTCCAAAGGAAATCTATACTATAATTTAGATTAAAATATTCATGTAAATGTATACTAACAAAATCATCCTTCAGAGCTGGAAATATATATTTATAAATATATGCATATAAATATATATATAACTCAACTGACAGACAAGAAACTGTCTTCCCCAGGAACAAGACAATAAATTAGCCTCCTTTCTAATTAAACTTTCATCCTTTCTGAATCAGAGGAGATTTTCAGAACTAGGATGAAAGCTGATATTGTTACTGTAAGGAACTATACTTCCAAAGCAACACAATCCTTTCAAAATTAGAAATCACCCTGATTATCAGGGAAACTCAGGAACTCTTTTAGCAGCGGATGCCAACGTAAAACCAGCAAACACACACACACACAAAACCCACCTTAAATAAAACAGAGAATAAAACACAAAGTGGGCCCTGGTTTCTCCTCTGCTCAAATGGCACACAAATGTCTCTGCTCCAGGTTCAGGGTGCTTCCTGGACTCCGCCCCAGGAGATAAGATGGGTGTTTAAGGACAGCTGGCAGCAGAGTTGTCATCCTCACGGTGAGAAGGACCAGACGCCTCTCAGAGAAGTCACCTGACTGATACCGCTGACCAATACCTTCTAAAACAGTGTCAGGCATGCTCACCCAGTCAGAGGGCCAGACAACGCTACATTCCAGCCTCCTGCTCTCCCCACACTGGGGTACCAGGGCCAGGCTCTGGGCACTGTCTCGGCTCAATGCCTCCCCTCGTGTCAAGACTCAATGTCTGTAGCTGCCTGTAGGTCAGCTGAGATCCCTCCCAGCTCCACACTTCGGTCAGCCCAGGCACATGAACCATCAAGCATTTGGCCACCCTCAAAGAGAATGGTTCCCATCAGATTGGGAGTTTCTGAAGAATTCCTCATTTGGAGAGAGTTAAGTTCACACAATGTATCTGAGTTCCATCACCCAAACTTGCTCCATCCATCTACCCACCCCCATCCATCATTGGGCCCAGCTCAGATCTCCCCTCCAAATTGCACGAGGAGCTACCACTGGCCTTAATGTATAAACATGGGAAGAAGGTCATTTGCCACTTTTCCCTGGGGCCAACCAACCCAAGCGAGAACCACAAAGAACCTCACAGAAATTGATGGCAAAGGCTTTCTTTCTCTTCCAATGAAAGGGCATTTCTCCCCTCTTCCCACACCCTCATTCCCTCAGCACATGAAGAAATCATTTTACCACCTTCTTCAGGAGTTCAAGAGGCAACCTACTAGAATTAAGGCAACAGAGAAGCACCAGCGAGTCATCCGCATCACGTCCGTCCATCGGCTGCCCCACGACTTAAGGAACAGGTCTGCATAATCAAGTATGCAATACTGCCTTTTCTCCTATAAATAGATTCTGGATCCAAAGATAGAATTCTCAAGAGTTCAGCTAACAGAAAGACCCTGGGAAAGCGGAGCCCTACTGTGTGCTTTCAACAGTTACCACCAAACCCAGCCCCGTAAAATTTATTACATTTAAAACCAAGATTATGATAACCACCTCCATCCTATCCACGACACTTTCTAGGGTAGCTGTTTCAGACTCTGAAATCTGAAGACAGAAATAAAATCAGATGTCTGAAGCACAGAGGGATCTCGCTCAAGGGAATTCATGCAACTCTGATGGGAATTCCTCTCAAAACAAAACAGAAAGCACACATTATCTAGTGAGAACTTAATTTCTGGTACTTTTCCACTGTAAAACAATTTTTAAAGAAAGTATCTATAATAAGCACATGTGGGGTTCTCTAAATCTTTGCCATTTTCCTTAACACCTTCACCACTAAAACAACTCGGGGAAACCAACAATATCCATAAGCCACGGTTTTAAACGTGAACAGTAATAATAAGATATTATGTCCTGTCATGCTTTGTGTACCAACTGGAAAGGTGATAAACACCAAGGGATGATTTAGACTGTGAAAAATTCACATACTAAGCTTAAGGTCTGAGAATTGATCTTCATTTATGAGATGAACAAATATGTACAGAGGGAAAAGGGGTTTAAAAGACAAACATCAAAATGACAACTGCATGTTTCTGGGGTCACCAAATGGAGTCAGTAACTTTAATTTTCTTCTTTGTGTTTATGTTTATTTTCCATATGCTCTACAATATTTATTATTTTGCTAATAAATATTATTTTGAAATTTAAAAAAATATTTATTTATCAGGCTGCATTAGGTCTTAGCAAGAGAGTTTCAGAAAAACATCTACTTCTGCTTCACTGACTAAAGTCTTTGACTGTGTGGATCATAACAAACTGTGGAAAATTCTTCAAGAGATGGGAATACCAGACCACCTGACTTGCTCCTGAGAAACCTGTATGCAGGTCAAGAAGCAACAGTTAGAACCGGACATGGAACAATGGACTGGTTCCAAATTGGGAAAGAAGTACAGCAAGGCTGTATATTGTCACCCTGTTTATTTAACTTATATGCAGAGTACATCATGAGAAATGTCAGGCTGGATGAAGCACAAGCTGGAATCAAGATTTCCATGCTATGCTACGCTATGCTAAGTCACTTCAGTCGTGTCCCGACTCTGTGTGACCCCATAGACGGCAGCCACCAGGCTCCCCCGTCCCTGGGATTCTCCAGGCAAGAACACTGGAGTGGGTTGCCATTTCCTTCCCCAGTGCATTAAAGTGAAAAGTGAAAGCGAAGTCACTCAGTCATGTCCGACTCTTAGCAACCCCATGGACTGCAACCTACCAGGCTCCTCCATCCATGGGATTTTCCAGGCAAGGGTACTGGAGTGGGGAGATTTCCATGAGAAATACCAATAACCTCACATATGCAGACGTCACTACCCTTATGGCAGAAAGTGAAGAGGAACTAAATAGCCTTTTGATAAAAGTGAAAAAGCAGAGTGAAAAAGCTGGCTTAAAACTCAACATTCAAAAAATGAAGATCATGGCATCTAGTCCCATTAGCTCATGGCATCCAGTCCCATTAAAATGAAGTTGCTCAGTCATGTCCGGCTCTTTGCGACCCCATGGGCAGTAGCCTGCACCAGGCTCCTCAGTTCATGGGATTTTCTAGGCAAGAGTACTGGAGTGGGTTGCCATTTCCCTCTCCAGGGAATCTTAGATGGGGAAACAATGGAAAAAGTGACAGACTTTATTTCTTGGGCTCCAAAACTGCTATAGATGGTGACTGCAGCCATGAAATTAAAAGACGCTTGCTCCTTGGAAGAAAAGCTATGACCAACCTAGACAGCATATTAAGAAGCAGCGACATCACTTTGCCAACAAATTTCCGTCTAGTCAAAGCTATGATTTTTCCAGTAGTCATGTACGGATGTGAGAGTTGGACCATAAAGAAGGCTGAGCACCAAAGGATTGATGCTTTTGAACTGTGGTGTTAGATAAGACTCTTGAGAATCCCTTGGACTGCAAGGAGATCCAACCAGTCCATCCTAAAGGAAATCAGTCCTGAATATTCATTGGAAGGACTGATGCTGAAGCTGAAGTTCCAATACTGTGGCCATCTGATGAGAAGAGCCAACTCATTTGAAAAGACCCTGATGCTGGGAAAGACTGAGGGCAGGAAAAGGGGACAACAGAGGATGAGGTGGTTGGATGGCATCACTGACTCAACGAACATGAGTTTGAGAAAGTTCCAGGAGATGATGAATGACAGGGAAGTCTAGCCTGCTGCAGTCCATGGGGTCGCAGAGTCGGACATGACTGAGTGACTGAACAACAACAGCAAAGGTCTTCACTGTGGCACATGAATCTTCACTGCAACACGAAGACTGTTACCGCATTTTGTTACTGTGCGGGGATTCTCTAGTTGTGGCACCGGGGCTCAGAAGTTGTGGCACCAGGGCTGAGCTGCTTCGTGGCATCTGGGATATTAGTTCCCCCATCATGGACTGAACCCATGTCCCCCACACTGCAAGGCAGATTCTTAACCACTGGACCACCAGGGAAGTTCCTGACATTTTTAAAATTATTATTTTGTGGTGACTTTATGCTAATTTACATTTTTTTGAAAGTATATATTCTTCATAAATTGTTCAGAAAAAACTATGCATACTGTATAAATTAGCAGACACTGTCAAAAATTCAAGGATTCTAAAAAGGTGGAAAAAATGAATATTTTAACTTTTAAGACAATTGTACTATCAGAGCACTGCCATGCTACAGGTTAAAAAATACAAAGGAAAATGTTTAAACATCACAGAGAAAAATAAATAAAAATTGTCTTAAGGAAGAATCTAGGTTTTCCTTCCCCTTTAAATAAAAGGGGAAAAAAGCCCTAGAGCAGAATAAAAATATGTATTGTTCCACCCCAAAGTCTCTGTATAGCTGGTGAAGAACATTCCAGAAAAATGTGTAGTCCATGAATATTTAGATTTGGCCTTGAAGCAAACATACCTGGACAAAAATTATCCCTGAAACAGCCACCCAAGAGGGTAGGAAAACAACAACAAAAAATTTCATCCAGAACCAAAGGCTTGGCCTCCAGCCAGAGGATGCTCCTATCACGCTCCCCTGTGGCCCAGTTTCTACATCTTTTCCCACACTCTACGGAAATGGCAAGGCTCTAACAAATTGCATATTTAAATGAGGAATGGAAAAATCTTTTCAAAACTTCAGCATTCTTTACACCTTCAGTACTATGAATGCTGCATTTCTGAAAGCCCCAGTAGAAACAAATAGGGCATATATTTAGCCAATTAATTATTTCATTCATTAGTCTTTATCCAGCTAAAATGAGGTTTGTTACAGGAAGTGTCAGGATGTTCTTGATAAAGGCCAAAAGTTTATTGCTAAGTATTTTCCAAAATATGCAGAGATGAGATTAGAATTCCTCCACAATCCCATACCCAGAGATAATCAATGTTAGGCTAATGAACTTACTAAGCAGAGACATATTTTATTATACAAATTAAACACTGAGCATACACACTTCAAAAGAATGAATTCTAATTATATACCATTCTAAATTTCCTAGTTCATCTGTTGGGTAAAAAAAATTTGTAGTTATATTCTGATACAGATTTTATTGACTAGCTAATGGCTTCAAGTTAATATGTTAAAAGATCAGAACCAGCAAGGCACTCCAGATTCTAAAGCAGAGATGTCAAATGGTTCTAAAACCATTTGGGTGTTTACTTGTACTGTTAAGAGTTCACAAAGAATGGAACTATGATGCTTATGTACATGGGCCAATGTTAAAGCAATCTTGAAATTATAACATCTTACTTTCATATCTCAAAGCACACTTCACCTGAAACCCTCCTCAATCAACCATTTAAAGTTCAAGGTGGAAAAAATACAAAATTCCTGAATGTAAACTAAGTTCATTTTCCTAAGCTACAATTTACAAAGTAAAAAGCCTTTGACTGTGTGGATCACAATAAACTGTGGAAAATTCTGAAAGAGATGGGAATACCGGACCACCTGAGCTGCCTCTTGAGAAACCTGTACGCAGGTCAGGAAGCAACAGTTAGAACTGGACATGGAACAACAGACTGGTTCCAAATAGGAAAAGGAGTATGTCAAAGCTGTATATTGTCCCCCTGCTTATTTAACTTATATGCAGAGTACATCATGAGAAAAGCTGGGCTGGATGAAGCACAAGCTGGAATCAAGATTGCCAGGAGAAATATCAATAACCTCAGATATGCAGATGGCACCACCCTTATGGCAGAAAGTGAAGAACTAAAGAGCCTCTTGATGAAAGTTAAAGAGTGAAAAAGTTGGCTTAAAACTCAATATTCAGAAAACTAAGATCATGGCATCCAGTCCCATCACGTCATGGCAAATAGATGGGGAAACAGTGGAAACAGTGGCTGACTTTATTTTTCTGGGGTCCAAAATCACTGCAGATGGTGATTGCAGCCATGAAATTAAAAGACGCTTACTCCTTGGAAGGAAAGTTATGATCAACCTAGACTATTAAAATATAAAATATTAAAATAGTATGACCAACCTAGCATATTAAAAAGCAGAGACATTACTTTGCCAACAAAGGTCCATCTAGTCAAGGCTATGGTTTTTCCAGTGGTCATGTATGGATGTGAGAGTTGGACTGTGAAGAAAGCTGAGCACCGAAGAACTGATGCTTTTGAAGTGTGGTGTTGGAGAAGACTCTTGAGAGTCCCTTGGACTGTAAGGAGATCCAACCAGTCCATCCTAAAGGAGACCAGTCCTGGGTGTTCATTGGAAGGACTGATGTTGAAGCTGAAACTCTAATACTTTGGCCACCTGATGCAAAGAGCTGACTCATCTGAAAGGACCCTGATGCTGGGAAAGATTGAGGGCAGGAGGAGAAGGGGACGACAGAGGATGGGACGGTTAGATGGCGGGGACGACAGAGGATGAGATGGTTAGATGGCATCACCGACTCGATGGACATGAGTTTGGGTGGACTCCGGGAGTTGGTGATGGACAGGGAGGCCTGGCGTGCTGCGGTTTATGGGGTCGCAAACAGTTGGACACGACTGAGCGTGTGAACTGAACTGAGTACAGTTGAGGGCTTGGACCATAAACCAGAAAACATTAATAATATTATTTCCTCTCTAACATTTCCCTCACTGGCTAAGGACAAAGTGACTGATTTCTGGGATTCACCTTCAAACCACTATCTCGATAAAATCCCCCACTTGAAAAGTCTTAAAATAGTGCTTTGCCTCCCTTCATGCCTGAGGATTTTCAATCACACACATCTCTTTCTCATTTATGTGACACACAGACAAAAAGATATCATTATATGATACAGAAATATCATATGTAACATTATATAAGAATCTCTTCTCATAAAAAAAGGATGGTATTAAAATTCATTCCTCCTACTCTTAGACTGAATATTCTCAAACTGCCAAGAAACCATTAATTGGAAGAAAATCTAAATAGGAAGTCATATTTATTTTAACAGTTTCACTTGGAATTTTTCCTGCATTTCTGACCAATTCCAATGAAACCTGATGGTCTAATGGTTACAAAATGAGCTCCAGCAGTAGTGTTTGGGCTTCTACAAGTGAGAACAAATATGTCACAGAATTCCACAGCTCTCTTCGAGCAACTGTGCAGTTTGGACATAATAAGAGAAACCTGGTCTTCCCCACTCTTTAAACTGATGCAGACTGTGAAGTCAAGCTAGCATTCCAGCATATGTGAATGTTCTAGCCCTCTCAAACTCATTCAGAAGTGACTTACACATGCTGATGTTCTCCCGCTGCTCCACATAAGAGCAGAAGACAGGTATGACAATCCTTTGGAATCTTAAACTATTCCCTAACAATAATCTACAACTGGCCAGGCTTACTTTTTTCTTTTCTTTTTTTAAAAATTAAAGGGTTGATTGATTTTTTTTGGCTAAGAAAAAAATGATCCTCATGGTAGTCTATTATTTATTGCACTCTTATTTGTAAAATATTTTAAAACTCCAAATGAGAAACATTAAGTCATAGGAATTTCCTTTCATACAAGAAAGGAAATCATCCATCAACCTACCATCCAAAGCAAACCATTAACATTTTCACGTATTTCCTTCCAGGCTTTTATTTAATATAACAAAATAGGAGTTACACCATATTATACAGCTTTGCATAGAGATATTTCCACTGAATATTATATTATTAGCATTTGCCCTTTTCAATAAGACTCTAACAAACCATTCACTACATTGAATTCCATCCTATGTACTGCTCCATAATATATTTGACTATGCCACATTTGCTTTTTCACTATTAATATTGCTAAGAAAATTCTTGTTTAAAAACCTGTCCTTATTTTTAATTTTCTTTAGATTACAGAACTACAAGGGGAATTTCAGTCCAAATGGTATAAACTTTTATGTTTTTGGTTATATATATATATATATATATACACACACACACACACACACACACACACATGTATATTATTATTACTGTACTAACAATTGTATCGGAGAAGGCAATGGCACCCCACTCCAGTACTCTTGCCTGGAAAATTCCATGGACGGAGGAGCCTGGTGGACTGCAGTCCATGAGGTCGCTAAGAGTCGGACACAACTAAGCGACTTCACTTACACTTTTCACTTTCATGCACTGGAGAAGGAAACAGCAACCCACTCTAGTGTTCTTGCCTGGAGAATCCCAGGGACAGGGGAGCCTGATGGGCTGCCGTCTCTGGGGTCACACAGAGTTGGACATGACTAAAGTGACTTAGCAGCAACAACAATTGTATTAATCCAAATATTCTTCCAACAGGTGATGCAGAGGTCCAATCTCACAGCATCCCAGAGAGCATTACCTATCTACCAGTTTAAGTGAAAAATTAACTGTTCTAGTTAATATTTCATATTACTGCTGAGTTTGAACAACTGAATATGGTTATTGACTTCGTTGTCACCTTCTTTTATAAACTATGTTCCTATCCTTTCCCTAAGCACTAGGGTTTTAGCGTTTTCTTGTTTATTAAAAATAAGTATTAATTAGGTTTTCCTTTCCTATAATTTAGACATAGGGACAAGTTTAATATAGACTAAGCTTAGCATTTTTTAGGTGCAAGATGGTATTGCTTATGGGAATGTATCTTTTCTGAATAAATCAAACTACTTATTTGCAAGGAAGCATAAAGGTGACACAAACTAAGCAAAACTTCCACATTTTATGACAATTAAAATGTATTGTGATGGGCACTGGATTATTCCACTCAACTTTCTTAGTCCTTTGTGACAGAAACTTAATGCTACCATTTTGCAAATGAAGATACTGGGGCTTGAAGACAGGTCAAGGCAGCTTGCCCAGGGTCAGTGGATGGAGTGATCTGGTGGAGGAATTCCAGGGCCTAAGGCTTGGGACCCCCGCATCCAACAGCCTCTCCCCAGTCACCCTAGCTCTGACCTGTCTCCTTCAGTTTCTCGAACATTACCTCCACTAAGAGTTCTTCCACAGCCTCAAATTCAGCACAGTTAAAGAAAACTGATTTTCTTCCCAATGAGATATCCACTCTTCCCCTTCATTTGTCTATGTCTTTCATTGTGATGATGACCATGTTCTTTGTCATTATTCAAATATGAACTCTTTATTTTAGCTCTCATCCATTCAGGTCCACTCCCATCCAGTCATCCTACAAAGAGTCAGCAAAGGATCCAGTCTTCACAACCTTTCTCCCAGCCCTCCCCTCCTCATTCTCTCAGCCTCCAACCATCGCTTGCTCCCTTAACCTCTGGACTCGCACCATCACCTCGTTCCTGTCTCCCTGCTTCTAGCTTCTGTTCCATGTGTTTTGAACATGGCTGAAGTGTTGTGTTACTCAACTATCATCACAGAATTTTAGATGTACAGGATCTTAAAAACTAAGGAACAGATACGATCAGCTGGTAGTTCTAGGTTCAAACACTGTGTGGAGAGTTTCTGGAGCTCTAGATCAGCTCTGTGGAAAGAGTGCCCTGACTGATTTTCTATGCCTGCCAGGGACACAGAGAGTGGTGCCCTTGTGGCAGATTTTAACCTTCACTATGGAAGATCCCCTGGAGAAAGGAATGGCAACCCACTCCAATATCTTGCCTGAAGAGTCCCATGGGCAGAGGAGCCTGGCGGGCTACAGTCCATGGGGTCACAAAGAATAGGACACAACTGAGCAACTAACACTTCATTTCTTCATGATTTCACCTAAGTTTTTCATTTTATAAATTTAGATCTGAGACCAGAAGGATTAATGGCTTGCTGAAGTCATATACCTGGTCAGTAAAAGATCTTTTATCTTCTACACATACAGAGCATATTCTTTTTTTTTTTTCCAAGTTGAAGACTTTATTGCATGCAAAAGGAAAGTACATGTTGGAAAACTCCATCGTGGGAACTTCCTGTACCCTGAAAGGCAATGCCAAAGATTGCTCAAACTACCGCACAATTGCACTCATCTCACATGCTAGTAAAGCAATGCTCAAAATTCTCAAAGCCAGGCTTCAGCAATATGTGAACCATGAACTTCCTGATGTTCAAGCTGGTTTTAGAAAAGGCAGAGGAACCAGAGATCAAATTGCCAACATCCGCTGGATCATGGAAAAAGCAAGAGAGTTCCAGAAAAACATCTATTTCTGCTTTATTGACTATGCCAAAGCCTTTGACTGTGTGGATCACAATAAACTGTGGAAAATTCTTCAAGAGATGGGAATACCAGACCACCTGATCTGCCTCTTGAGAAATTTGTATGCAGGTCAGGAAGCAACAGTTAGAACTGGACATGGAACAACAGACTGGTTCCAAATAGGAAAAGGAGTATGTCAAGGCTGTATATTGTCCCCCTCCTTATTTAACTTATATGCAGAATACATCATGAGAAACGCTGGACTGGAAGAAGCACAAGCTGGAATCAAGATTGCCGGGAGAAATACCAATAACCTCAGATATGCAGATGACACCACCCTTATGGCAGAAAGTGAAGAGGAACTCAAAAGCCTCTTGATGAAAGTGAAAGTGGAGAGTGAGAGAGTTGGCTTAAAGCTCAACATTCAGAAAACAAAGATCATGGCATCTGGTCCCATCACTTCATGGGAAATAGATGGGGAAACAGTGGAAACAGTGTCAGACTTTATTTTTCTGGGCTCCAAAATCACTGCAGATGGTGACTGCAGCCATGAAATTAAAAGACGCTTACTCTTTGGAAGGAAAGTTGTGACCAACCTAGATAGCATATTCAAAAGCAGAGACATTACTTTGCCAACAAAGGTTCGTCTAGTCAAGGCTATGGTTTTTCCTGTGGTCACATATGGATGTGAGAGTTGGGCTGTGAAGAAGGCTGAATGCCGAAGAACTGATGCTTTTGGCCTGTGGTGTTGGAGAAGACTGTTGAGAGTCCCTTGGACTGCAAGGAGATCCAACCAGTCCATTCTGAAGGAGATCAGCCCTGGGATTTCTTTGGAAGGAATGATGCTAAAGCTGAAAGTCCAGTACTTTGGCCACCTCATGCGAAGAGTTGACTCATTGGAAAAGACTCTGATGCTGGGAGGGATTGGGGGCAGGAGGAGAAGGGGACGACAGAGGATGAGATGGCTGGGTGGCATCACTGACTCGATGGACGTGAGTCTGGGTGAACTCCGGGAGTTGGTGATGGACAGGGAGGCCCGGCATGCTGCTATTCATGGGGTTGCAAAGAGTCGGACACGACTGAGCGACTGAACTGAACTGAACACCAGTGTCCAAACCTGCTCTTCTGTAAGAGCCAGGTTGTCTTGAGGCCGGCGACTGTCACAAGGTGTCCAGCCCTCCTCCCGGCTGCCCTGTGACCTCCTCAGCCTGGCTCAGGATGGGCAGGGTCCTCCATCACAGCAACAGGGCATATTCTATACAGTAGGAGTATACAGTCCTTGGATCAGAACTGATTCTTACTCAACTGTAGGTCAGCCCATCATCCTAACTCAATCACAAGTCTTGGCAAGAGATAGTACTCAATAATTATTTACTGCATTAAAAATCATACTGGAAAGTAACTTTAGAGTAGGAGCAAAGGCATTACATTCATATAAATGCTTCTTGGTAGAAGAACAATAATTACACTCCTTTCAAGAACAGGAAACTGAACTGAACTGACAAAGGGTTTTCACTCAGTGGTCTTGCACAGCCTGTGTTAATCAATATAAAAATTCCACTGGTAACAGAATATTTTAAAAAATAAAAGAATAAACCTCTTTTGACATAAAAATGTTAAGGTAGTTTTGAGAAAACACTCCAAGAGGGGGTCAGTGGCTTGTACAGCTTGTAGTCCAAAGAGAAAGGAATGGAACTGTTACCAGCTAAACACCTACTACGTGCCCAGGACTGTACGCTGCTGTCTCACAACTATATGAGGAAGTATTATTCCCTTTTTACTTATGAGGAAACTGTGGTTTCAAGAATAATGAACTAACCCAAGGACCTATATGTGAGCACATGGCTGGTATATAACAGCATTTAGGATTTGAGCCCAGATTGATTTGACTCTAAAATCTAAGTTCTTCCCAAACTAAGGGAAGTTATTCTGTAATAACATAATCATCCCCACAAACCCTAAAGGACAAAACCTGATTATGACTCTCCTGAAATTATGAGTGATTGCTCATCAAAAGAAACCACAGTTTAAAACAAAACATAAACTGGGAAGTAGTTTTTGCAACGCATGAAATCCACAAGGGATTATAAGACAATCTATATTAAATCAGTCAATAAGAAAATAGCTAAAAGAAATATAGACAAATGACTAAATTACAACTTCACAAAAGAAAGAACCCAAAAGGTCAATAATACATACTTAACTTCCAATAATCAGGGAAATTTCAAATAAAGAACATAATGAGATAACATTTCACAAGTATTACTGGACAACATTTTGAAGTCTGGCAAGGTTGTAAAACAACTATAACAGCTATATACTTCTAGTAGGA